>NC_069675.1:0-1363273 GCF_023699985.2 Odocoileus virginianus
CTCAAATATTGGTGAACATTTTAGGTGTGACCAGGAGACAATATCTCCTTATTCATTTCATTTTTTTTTTCACATCAGTTTCTTGCTGCAAATTAATTAGCAAAATTACCCAATAGGACATTCACAATTCTGTGATATTTAATTGGGTGTGTGTGCATGCTGAAAAAGCTGAAGTTGAATGGTTCTATGAAGACCTAAAAGATCATTTAGAACTAACATCAAAAGAAGATGTCCTTTTCATCATAGGGGACTAGAATGCAAAAGTAGGAAGTCAAGAAACACGTGGAGTGGGAGGAGCCAAGATGGGGGAGGAATAGGACGGAGAGACCACTTTCTCTCCTACAAATTCATCGAAAGAACATTTGAATGCTGAGCAAATTTCACAAAACAACTTCTGATCACTAGCAGAGGACATCAGGCGCCCAGAAAGGCAGCCCATTGTCTTTGAAGGGAGGTAGGACAAAATATAAACAATAATAAGGGAGTCAAAAGAGCTACGGACAGAGACCCGTCCCAGGAAGGGAGTCTTAATAGAGGAAGTTTCCAATCACCAGGAAACCCTCTCACTGGCGGGACTGGGGGAAGTTTTCGGCATTCTAACTGGGAGGAAAAATTAAACAAGGCCCACAGATTATGTGCCTAAAAGCAACTCCCAGCAAAAAAGTACCCCAGACGCCCGTACCCGCCAGCAACAAGCGGGGCGGAATGGAGAGGAGCGGGCGGCATTGCTTAGGGTGAGGACCCGCCCGAAGACCCTGAGAGCAATCGGAGGGAGCTTTTTTAAACTGTGGGATAGCAAGGGACAAAATTAACTGGCCCGAACACACTGCCGGTGGTTCGCAAAACAAATGGACTGAGAATCTCCAGAGAAGAGCTGGCCCATCCCCACTGGAGGTAGGAGGCAGGGGGGAGGGGAAAAGGGCAAACTTAGCCCCTGAGAAGCCACCCCCTCCCACACTGCAAACAGGCCTCTGGGTTCTAGCTAAAGACTTCCTGAGACCCGACTGGCGGTGCGTGCTGGGGCCGCGGAGGGAAAAAGTGCGCCGTACCCGGGGAGATTGCGCCCAAGCCTCTGGCTGCCTGAACCGCTCAGGCCGGGGAAGGCACAAAACGCAGGAGCAACCAAATCTGCGCTTTTGTGGAGTACCCGAAAACTGGAACCACACTCAACGCAGGGCCCGCTCCATATAGAGCAGCCGGGAGCCTGAGCAGTGTATATGGCGAAAGCACAGACACCCGTGAGCGGGGCAAACCCACTGTGACCGGAACACGGTGAGTGCTACCCACACAGAGCGGTATCTGTCTGCAGCGCCCCGCCCTCCCTGTAGCAGGACTGAACTAAACTAGAGAACCTAAATAAGAGATCACCTCCGCCCGCCTGTGTCAGGGCAGAAATTAGACACCAAAGAGACAGCAAACAGAAGCCAAATAAACAAAGGGAACCGCTTCAGAAAGGACCGGTGCAACAGATTAAAATCCCTAAAGGTAACACCAACTACACGGGAAGGGGCCTACAGATATCGAGAAGTGTAAGCTGGAAAGAGGAGCTATCTGAAATTGAACTGAACCTACGCTGATCGCAACAACCCCAGAGAAATTCCTAGATATATATGTACATATTTTTTTTTAATTTAAAAAAAAATTTTTTTTCTTTCCTTTTTTCTTTAATTTTTTATTTTTTTATTTTTTCTCTTTTATTTTCCTTTATAATTCCCTATTACTCCCCAATTACTTCTCAACTTTCATTTTCATATATTTTTATGATTTTTTTAATTAGGGAAAAAATTTTTTTTCTTTTTTTCTTGTTTTTCTCTCCTATTTCCTTTTACAGTCCTCTAATGCTCCTCTATTATTCCTTAACTCTCATTTTCATTTCACTATAACTTTGCCAAAAAAAAAAAAAGAGAGAGAGAGAGAGAGAGAGAAACCCTATTTTTAAACTGAACTTCATATACAGTTCTAAATTTTTTTTGTTTTTGTTTTTGTTTTTAAATATTGTATTTCAAAGAGTCTAACCTATACACTAGATTTTCAATCTCTGTTTTTCAGTAGTATGTGATATAAATTTTGGTCATTTAAGAATCCAATATTCAGTTCCCATTTCTATTCAGGAGTGTGGTCATACTCTCCAACTTTCGACTCTCTGTTTTCTATCTCAGAACACCTCTATTTCCTCCATTCCCCTTCTCTTCCCAATCCAACTCTGTGAATCTTTGTGGGTGTCTGGGCTACGGAGAACACTTTGGAAACAGATAACTGCGTAGATCTGTCTCTCTCCTCTTGAGTCCCCTTTTTCTCCTCCTGCTCACCTCTATCTCCTTCCTCCCTCTTATATTCTTCATGTAACTCTGTGAACCTCTCTGGTTGTCTCTCACAGTGGAGAATCTTTTCACCATTAATCTAGAAGTTTTATTATCAGTGCTGTATAGTTGGAGAAGCCTCGAGACTATTGGAAGAATAAAACTGAAATCCAGAGGCAGGAGACTTGAGCCCAAATCCTGAGAAAACCAGAAAACTCCTGACTACACGGAACATTGAGGAATAAGAGACCATCCAAAAGCTTCCATACCTACACCAAAACCAACCACCACCCAAGAGCCAATAAGCTCCGGTACAAGACATACCACACAAATTCTTTAGCAATGCAGGAACATAGATCTGAGTGTCAACATACAGGCTCTCCAAAGTCACACCTAACACAGAGACCCATCGCAAAACTCATTACTGGACACTCCATTGCACTCCAGAGAGAAGAAATCCAATTCCATGCACTAGAACACTGATACAAGCTTCCCTAACCAGGAAACCTTGACAAACCAATCGTCCAACCCCACCCACTGGGTGAAACCTCCACAATAAAAAGGAACTTCAGACCACCAGAATACAGAAAGCCCACTCCAGACACAGCAATCTAAACAAGATGAAAAGGCAGAGAAATACCCAACAGCTAAAGGAACATGAAAAAAGCCCACCAAGTCAAACAAAAGAGGAGAAAATAGGGAATCTACCTGAAAAAGAATTTAGAATAATGATAATAAAAATGATCCAAAATCTTGAAAACAAAATGGAGTTACAAATAAATAACCTGGAGACAAAGATTGAGAAGATGCAAGAAATGTTTAACAAGGACCTAGAAGAAATTAAAAAAAATCAACTAAAAATTAATAATGAAATAAATGAGATCAAAAACACTCTGGAGGGAACCATGAGTAGAATAACAGAGACAGAAGATAGAATAAGTGAGTTAGAAGATAAAATGGTGGAAATAAATGAAGCAGAGAGGAAAAAAGAAAAAAGAATCAAAAAAAATGAGGACAAACTCAGGGACCTCTGGGAAAATGTGAAACGCCCCAACATTCGAATCATAGGAGTCCCAGAAGAAGAAGACAAAAAGAAAGGCCATGAGAAGATGCTCGAGGAGATAATAGCTGAAAACTTCCCTAAAATCGGGAAGGAAATAGCCACACAAGTCCAAGAAACCCAGAGAGTCCCAAACAGGATAAACCCAAGGCGAAACACCCCAAGACACATATTAATCAAATTAACAAAGATCAAACACAAAGAACAAATATTAAAAGCAGCAAGGGAGAAACAACAAATAACCAACAAAGGGATTCCCATAAGGATAACAGCTGATCTATCAATAGAAACCCTTCAGGCCAGAAGGGAATGGCAGGACATACTTAAAGTAATGAAAGAGAATAACCTACAACCTAGATTACTCTACCCAGCAAGGATCTCATTCAGATATGAAGGAGAACTCAAAAGCTTTACAGACAAGCAAAAGCTGAGAGAATTCAGCACCAACAAACCAGCTCTTCAACAAATACTAAAGGATCTTCTCTAGACAGGAAACACAGAAAGGTGGTATAAACGTGAACCCCAAACAACAAAATCAATGGCAACGGGACCATACCTATCAATAATTAACCTTAAATGTAAATGGGTTGAATGCCCCAACCAAAAGACAAAGGCTGGCTGAATGGATACAAAAGCAAGACCCCTATATATGCTGTCTACAAGAGACCCACCTCAAAGCAAGGGACCCATACAGACTAAAAGTGAAGAGCTGGAAAAAAATATTCCACGCAAACAGAGACCAAAAGAAAGCAGGAGTTGCAATACTCATATCAGATAAAATAGACTTTCAAATTAAGTCTCTGAAAAGAGACAAAGAAGGACACTACATAATGATCAAAGGATCAATCAAAGAAGAAGATATAACAATTATAAATATATATGCACCCAACATAGGAGCACCGCAATATGTAAGGCAAACACTAACGAGTATGAAAGAGGAAATTAATAGTAACACAATAATAGTAGGAGACTTTAATACCCCCACTCGCAACTATGGATAGATCAACTAAACAGAAAATGAACAAGGAAACACAAACGTTAAAGGACACAATGGACCAGCTAGACCTAATTGACATCTATAGGACGTTTCACCCCAAAACAATCAACTTCACCTTTTTCTCAAGTGCACACGGAACCTTCTCCAGAATAGATCACATCCTGGGCCATAAATCTAGTGTTGGTAAATTCAGAAAGTTTGAAATCATTCCAGTCATCTTTTCTGACCACAGTGCAGTAAGATTAGATCTCAATTACAGGAAAAAATTATTAAAAATTCAAACATATGGAGGCTAAACAACACGCTTCTGAATAACCAACAAATCATAGAAGAAATCAAAACAGAAATCAAAATATGCATAGAAATGAATGAAAATGAAAACACAACAACCCAAAACCTATGGGACACTGTAAAAGCAGTGTTAAGGGGAAGATTCATAGCATTACAGGCCTACCTCAAGAAATAAGAAGAAAGTCAAATAAATAACCTAACTCTACACCTAAAGCAACTAGAGAAGGAAGAAATGAAGAACCCCAGGGTTAGTAGAAGGAAAGAAATCTTAAAAATTAGGGCAGAAATAAATGCAAAAGAAGTTAAAGAGACCATAGCGAACATCAACAAAGCTAAAACCTGGTTTTGTGAAAAAATAAACAAAATTGACAAACCATTAGGAAGACTCATTAAGAAGCAAAGGGAGAAGAACCAAATTAACAAAATTAGAAATGAAAATGGAGAGATCACAACAGACAACAATGAAATAGAAAGGATCATAAGAGACTACTACCAGCAGCTCTATGCCAATAAAATGGACAACTTGGAAGAAATGGACAAGTTCTTAGAGAAGTATAACTTTCCAAAACTGAACCAGGAAGAAATAGAAGATCTTAACAGACCCATCACAAGCAAGGAAATCGAAACTGTAATCAGAAATCTTCCAGCAAACAAAAGCCCAGGATCAGATGACTTCACAGCTGAATTCTACCAAAAATTTAGAGAAGAGCTAACACCTATCTTACTCAAACTCTTCCAGAAAATTGCAGAAGAAGGTCAACTTCCAAACTCATTCTATGAGGCCACCATCACCCTAATTCCAAAACAAGACAAAGATGCCACAAAAAAAGAAAACTACAGGCCAATATCACTGATGAACATAGATGCAAAAATCGTTAACAAAATTCTAGCAAACAGAATCCAACAACATATTAAAAAAATCATACACCATGACCAAGTGGGCTTTATCCCAGGAATACAAGGATTCTTTAATATCCGCAAACCAATCAATGTAATACACCATATTAACAAATTGAAAGATAAAAATCATATGATTATCTCAATAGATGCAGAAAAAGCCTTTGACAAAATTCAACATCCATTTATGATTAAAACTCTCCAGAAAGCAGGAATAGAAGGAACATACCTCAACATAATAAAAGCTATATATGACAAACCCACAGCAAGCATCACCCTCAATGGTGAAAAATTGAAAGCATTTGCCCTGAAATCAGGAACAAGACAAGGGTGCCCACTCTCACCACTACTATTCAACATAGTTTTGGAAGTGTTGGCCACAGCAATCAGGGCAGAAAAAGAAGTAAAAGGAATCCAGAT
Organism: Odocoileus virginianus; assembly: GCF_023699985.2. NCBI lineage: Eukaryota > Metazoa > Chordata > Mammalia > Artiodactyla > Cervidae > Odocoileus > Odocoileus virginianus. The sequence continues at coordinate 5,966 of NC_069675.1, forward strand.
AGGAAAAGAAGAAGTGAAACTCTCTCTGTTTGCAGATGACATGATCCTCTACATAGAAAATCCTAAAAACTCTACCAGAAAATTACTAGAGCTAATCAATGAATACAGTAAAGTTGCAGAATATAAAATTAACACACAGAAATCCCTTACATTCCTATACACTAACAATGAGAAAAGAGAAAGAGAAATTAAGGAAACAATACCATTCACCATTGCAACAAAAAGAATAAAATACTTAGGAGTATATCTACCTAAAGAAACAAAAGACCTATACATAGAAAACTATAAAACACTGATGAAAGAAATCAAAGAGGACACAAACAGATGGAGAAATATACTGTGTTCATGGATTGGAAGAATCAATATTGTCAAAATGGCTATACTACCCAAAGCAATCTATAGATTCAATGCAATCCCTATCAAACTACCAACGGTATTTTTCACAGAACTAGAACAAATAATTTCACAATTTGTACGGAAATACAAAAAAAACTCGAATAGCCCAAGTAATCCTGAGAAAGAAGAATGGAACTGGAGGAATCAACCTGCGTGACTTCAGACTCTACTACAAAGCCACAGTCATCAAGACAGTATGGTACTGGCACAAAGACAGAAATATAGATCAATGGAACAGAATAGAAAGCCCAGAAATAAATCCACGAACCTGTGATCACCTTATCTTCGACAAAGGAGGCAAGGATATACAATGGAAAAAAGACAACCTCTTTAGCAAGTGGTGCTGGGAAAACTGGTCAACCACCTGTAAAAGAAGGAAACTAGAACACTTTCTAACACCATACACTAAAATAAACTCAAAATGGATTAAAGATCTAAATGTAAGACCAGAAACTATAAAACTCCTAGAGGAGAACATAGGCAAAACACTCTCCGACATAAATCACAGCAGGATCCTCTATGACCCACATCCCAGAATTTTAGAAACAAAAGCAAAAATAAACAAATGGGACGCAATGAAACTTAAAAGCTTTTGCACAACAAAGGAAACTATAAGCAAGGTGAAAAGACAGCCCTCAGATTGGGAGAAAATAATAGCAAACGAAGCAACAGACAAAGGATTAATCTCAAAAATATACAAGCAACTCCTGCAGCTCAACTCCAGAAAAATAAATGACCCAATCAAAAAATGGGCCAAAGAAATAAACAGACATTTCTCCAAGGAAGACATACAGATGGCTAACAAACACATGAAAAGATGCTCAACATCACTCATTATCAGAGAAATGCAAATCAAAACCACAATGAGGTACCATTATACACCAGTCAGGATGGCTGCTATCCAAAAGTCTACAAGAAATAAATGCTGGAGAGAGTGTGGAGAAAAGGGAACCCACACTGTTGGTGGGAATGCAAATTAGTACAGCCACTATGGAAAACAGTGTGGAGATTTCTTAAAAGCTGTAAATAGAACTGCCATATGACCCAGCAATCCCACTTCTGGGCATACACACCAAGGAAACCAGATCTGAAAGAGACACGTGCACCCCAAGGTTCATCACAGGACTGTTTATAATAGCCAGGACATGGAAGCAACCCAGATGCCCATCAGCAGACGAATGGATGAGAAAGCTGTGGTACATATACACCATGGAATATTACTCAGCCATTAAAAAGAATTCATTTGAATCAGTTCTAATGAGATGGATGAAACTGGAGCCCATTATACAGAGCGAAGTAAGCCAGAAAGGTAAAGACCATTACAGTATACTAACACATATATATGGACTTTAGAAAGATGGTAATGATAACCCTATATGCAAAACAGAAAAAGAGATTCAGATGTATAGAACAGTCTTTTGGACTCTGGGAGAAGGCGAGGGTGGGATGTTTCAAGAGAACAGCATTGAAACATGTATATTATCTAGGGTGAAACAGATCACCAGCCCAGGTTGGGTGCATGAGACAAGTGCTCGGGCCTGGTGCACTGGGAAGACCCAGAGGGATCGGGTGGAGAGGGAGGTGGGAGGGGGGACTGGGGTGGGGAATACATGTAAATCCATGGCTAATTCATTTCAATATATGACAAAAACTACTGTAATGATGTAAAGTAATTAGCCTCCAACTAATAAAAATAAATGGAAAAAAAAAGGAAAGAAAGAAACACGTGGAGTAACAGGCAAATTTGGCCTTGGAGTACAGAATGAAGCAGGGCAAAGGCTAACAGAGTTCTGCCAAGAAAATGCACTGATCATAGCAAACAACATTTTCCAACAACGCAAGAGAAGACTGTACACATGGACATCACTGAAATCATATTGATTATATTCTTTGCAGCCAAAGATGGGGATGCACTATGCAGTCAGCAAAAACAAGACCAACAGCTGACCATGGCTCAGATCATGAACTCCTTATTGCCAAATTCAGACTTCAACTGAAGAAAGAAGGGAAAGCCACTTGACCATTCAGGTATGACCTAAATCAAATCCCTAATAATTATACAGTGGAAGTGAGAAATAGATTTAAGGGACTAGATTTGATAGACAGAGTGCCTGATAAACTATGGAAGGAAGTTCGTGACATTGTACAGGAGACAGGGATCAAGATCATACCCAAGAAAAAGAAATGCAAAAAAGCACAATGGCTGTCAGAGAGGATCTTACAAATAGCTATGAAAAGAAGATACATGAAAGGCAAAGGAGAAAAGGAAAGATATACCCATTTGAATGTAGAGTTCCAAAGAATAGCAGAGGAGAAAAGAAAGCCTTCCTCAGTGATCAATGCAAAAAATAGAGGACAACAATAGAGTGGGAAAGACTAGAGATCTCTTCAAGAAAATTAGAGATACCTAGGGAATATTTCATGCAAACATGGGCTCAATAAAGGACAGAGATGGTATGGACCTAACAGAAGCTGAAGATATTAAGAAGAGGTGGCAAGAATACACAGAAGAACTCTACAAAAAAGATCTTCATGACCCAGATAATCACTTTGGTGTGATCACTGACCTAGAGCCAGACATCCTGGAATGTGAAGTCAAGTGGCTTTAGGAAGCATCATTACAAACAAAGCTAGTGGAGGTGATGGAATTCCAGTTGACCTATTTCAAATCTTGAAAGATGATGCTGTGAAAGTGCTGCACTCAATATGCCAGCACATTTGGAAAACTCAGCAGTGGCCACAGGATGAAAATGTCCGTTTTCATTCCAATCCCAAAGAAAGGCAATCCCAAAGAATGCTCAAACCACCGCAAAATTGTACTCATCTCACATGCTAGCAAAGTACTGCTCAAAATTCTCCAAGCCAGGCTTTAGCGATACATGAACCATGAACTTCCAGATGTTCAAGCCAGTTTTGGAAAAGGCAGAGGAACCAGAAATCAAACTGGCAACATCCACTTGATCATTCAAAAAGCAAGACAGTTCCAGAAAAACATCTATTTCTGCTTTATCGACTATGCCAAAGCATTTGACTGTGTGGATCACAATAAACTGTGGAAAATTCTGAAAGAGATGGGAATATCAGACCACATGACCTGACTCTTGAGAACCCTTTACACAGGTCAGAAAGCAACAGTTAGAACTGGACATGAAATAACAGACTGGTTCCAAATAGGAAAAGGAGTACGTCAAGGCTGCATATTGACACCCTGCTCATTTAACTTCTATGAAGTGTACATCATGAGAAACACTGGGCTGAATAAAGCAAAAGCTGGAATCAAGATTGCTTGGAGAAATATCATTAACCTCAGATATGCAGATGACACCACCCTTATGGCAGAAAGTGAAGAAGAACTTAAGAGACTCTTGATGAATGTGAAAGAGGAGAATGAAAAAGTTGGCTTAAAGCTCAACATTCAGAAAACTAAGATCATGGTATCCAGTCCCACCACTTCATTGGAAATAGATGGGGAACCAGTGGAAACAGTGTCTGACTTTACTTTCTTGGGCTCCAAAATCACTGCAGATGGTGATTTCAGCCATGAAATAAAAAGACACTTACTCCTTGGAAGGAAAGTTATGATTAACCTAGAGAGCATATTCAAAAGCAGAGACATTACTTTGCCAACAAAGATCCATCTAGTCAATGCTATGGTTTTTCCAATAGTCATGTATGGATGTGAAAGTTGGACTATAAGGAAAGCTGAGTGCCGAATAATTGATGGCTTTGAACTGTGGTGTTGGAGAAGAGTCTTGAGAGTCCCTTGGACTGCAAGGAGATCCAACCAGTCCATCCTAATGGAAATCATTCCTGGGTGTTCATTGGTAGGACTGCTGTTGAAGCTGAAACTCAAATATTTTGGCGACTTGATGCAAAGAGCTGACTCATTTCAAAAGACCCTGATGATTGAAGGCACGAGGAGAAGGGGATGACAGAGGATGAAACGGTTAGATGGCATCAGCAATTCAATGGACATGAGTTTGGGTAAACTCTGGGAGTTGATGATGGACAGGGAGGCCTGGTGTGCTGCAGTTCATGGGGTTGCAAAGAGTCGGACACAACTGAGTGACTGAACTGAACTGATATTGAAGTTGAAACTCCAGTACTTTGGCTACCTGATGCAAAGATCTGACTCATTTGAAAACACCCTGATGATGGGAAAGATGGAAGGTGGGAGGAGAAGGGGCTAACAGAGGATGAGATGGTTGGATGGCATCACCGACTCAATGGACATGAGTACGAGTAAGCTCCAGGAGTTCGTGATGGACAGGGAGGCCTGGCATGCTACATTCCATGGGGTCTCAAAGAGTTGGACATGACTGAGTGACTGAACTGAACTGAATAAAGCAAATTATGGATTATAAAAGCAAATCATGGCTCAGTTAGTAAAGAATCCACCTGCAATGCAGGAGATCTGAGTTTGACCCCTGGGTTGGGAAGATCCTCTGGAGAAGGGAATGGCTACCCACTCCAGTATCATGGCCTGGAGAATTCCATAAATAGAGGAGCCTTGTAGGCTACAGTCCATGGTTACGTGGCTTTGGGGGATCCCTGGTGGCTCAAATAGTAAAGAATCTGCCTGCTTCTGCCTGCCAATGCAGGAGACCCGTGTTTGATTCCTGGGTCAGGAAGAGTCCCTGGAGAAGGAAATGGCAACACACTCCAGTATTCTTGCCTGGGAAATTCCATGAAAAGAGGATCCTGGCATCCTCCAGTCCATGGGTGTCAAAGAATCTTACATGACTGAGCAATGAAACACACATCAGGACATAAGAAAACATTTAAATAGTATTGTTAGGTAGTTAGAATAGAAAAAGGAGTCCAAACTAGCTGTGGCTAAAAGACAAAGAAATGAAAAAGCCTGTGAAAATAGAACAAAGGAAGGTCCGCGGGCCAGAGTGAGAGCCTCAGGTGAAGCAAGCAGCCCTCCTGGCTAGCCCAGTTTACATAGGGCAGGCTCAGACACAAAAGCAAAAGCATAAAAAGAGGAGCCAAATTTGAGCTTCTGGCTTCTCAGCTCTTCACGTCTTTTGAGTTGCCCTATCCCCACTCCTCAAAGATGTATTTTCCTTAGCTTGCCAAATAAAACTGAACTGTAACACAGAGCTGTAACACTCGTCCATCCATCACTTCAAGTCTTTGCTGTGGCAAGACAGAACCAAAGAAATTACAAACTCCCCTGATAGTATCAAGTTAATGAATGGGAGTCTGCAAGAAATCTGGAGCTCAGTGGAGGAGTTGCTAAAATAATTATGATTGAGAAATAAACAGGAAAAAAAATGGCAACTGCAAATTAAGAAGTATCTATTGGAAATCTAGGAGGTAATGTAAGTCAGTTTGAATATCTCAGAGTAGAGAATCTTGATACTTAGGAATTATTTTAAAGAACCAAGTCTTGCTTTCCACTTTTGTTGTGAAACTGCTCAAGGATATCAATTTAACACCATCAAATAAAAGACAAAGCCGGTTCCAAAAGAAGAGGGGAAAATGCATGCTAACACGCATATGACTCTGCTAGATGATATCATGAGTGTCCATTCTGTAATTGAGATGACAGTGCAGAAACAAATGATTGAACATTTAATGCTGTGATCTATATTTCTGCCTGCACAGCTGCTTGCCAATTGGCTCCAATGATGTCCTTGCCCCAGGGAACACCTTTTATTAAGGTAGGTGGGTGGAAATTCACTGAATTAGGGATTAACACCACCATCAGAGGAGAATCAGCCTCAAGGGGTCAACTAGAATGATGCAAGTCTGTTCCATGTCACAGCTGCTCAAACTGGCACTGAACTCTTATAGTCCAGGTTCGTCTCCCCAAGGTGAACAGTACATTCATAATATAATTTCTAAGAAGCTGAAAGAGAAATGTTTCTACTTTGACCTCAAACTACACCCAACTGGGATGCAAACAAGGATCTAAATGATTTGGGAAGCACTGTACTTGAGCGACTTTTAGCAATCATCCCTAATTAGAGAGAATGTAAATCCTTTGGTAAACCAGAAGTGGAGAAGGAAATGGCAACCCGCTCCAGTATTCTTGCCTGGAAAATCAAAAAAGTTTATTTCTTCATTAAGAACATAAGTATTTAAGACTTCTCTTTTAAATCTCTCTTTGAAAGCAATAAAAATTCTAATTCTGCAAATTTAACCAAGAAGTAATAAATGGATGATGTCTGCTTCATTTATATCCCAGACAACTTTTCTTCATTGTGAAGAAAAAACTAAAAGGAAAGAAAACAACAACAACAACAACATCAATTTGGAATAATTTCTCTTGGTTCTTGAACTCCCTAAAGTTACCTCTTGTGAATGAAACTTGAGTTGGTAAGATCTTAGGTTAGATCTCAGATGACCTTATAATTTTTATTTATAGAATTTTCTTTTTTTGACCAACTCTTATAACTAAGTTCTAAGAAGCATCTTTATTACTTAAGTATGTCATATGTAGAGTGTTAGTTATTTCACAGAAATATAGCATAGAAATTACTTTCAACATATGGCAATCATTAATTAAATGAATTACAGTGAACAAGTAGCTAGAGTACATATATCATTCACACTCAATATCTCTTTTCTTTATCTGTAATCAATATTTATTCTCCAGCTTAGGAACTTCAGTTTTAACCTGAGTTACAATAAGTTGTTTTGCTTGATCTGCTTTTGTATCCTTTTGAGCAAACTTAAAAATTAAATGAATAGCTCTCTTATAAATGAAAATTGCTAAACAAACTAAAACATGTATTTCAAAAAACAGCATTCATAAGTAGCAAGAAAGGAAGTGGGTAATTACTGAGAAATAGTTACTAGGAATTTATTTGAGGTCCTTTATTCCAATTTCACTTTCTCTGCTTCTCCCTCTCTCCTCTGCCCCCTTTCTATTTCTCATCTCTTTCTCCATGTGACTTTGCATCTGTATCTCTCACTCTCATTTATTATTATTTTTTTTCTTTCTTCTTTTCCCCACAGTCCAAGACTTTTCTCTCTTACTCTTGGCTTCTACTCTGTTCAGGGGGGGAAAAAAGTACTACCTTTTTTTCTTAAAATGTATTATATTTAGTCAATAACATGTTGAATTCATAGTTTTAAGAATGAGAATAATTTTAATATCTCTCTATATGTCAAAACATAAGTACTGCATTTAGTTGTAAGTAGACCTACATATAGGAATGACCCTAGGGATGGTGATGCTGGTGGTTTAGTGATGTTAATGGGGGCAACTTAGGGGAACACTGGGTAAACACAAATGAGCTATTGTAGACTTAAATTTTTTAAATAACAATATTATTGTCACTTTCATTCTGAAAATGTCTACTGGAGTTAGTTGCACTCTACTAGCTAGTCCTTAGTTTTATGAAAAGAGAAAGGAGCTAGGAAGATATTTGTATGAAGAGACTGTTTTGAGTTACTATTAATTTCCTCTTTCATACTCGTTAGTGTTTGCCTTACATATTGCGGTGCTCCTTAAACAGATGGAGAAATATACCGTATTCATGGATTGGAAGAATCAATATTGTCAAAATGGCTATACTACCCAAAGTAATCTATAGATTCAATGCAATCTCTATCAAACTACCAACGTTATTTTTCACAGAACTAGAACAAATAATTTCACAATTTGTATGGAAATACAAAAAACCTCGAATAGCCAAAGTAATCCTGAAAAAGAAGAATGGAACTGGAGGAATCAATCTGCCTGACTTCAGACTCTACTACAAAGCCACAGTCATCAAGACAGTATGGTACTGGCACAAAGACAGAAATATAGATCAATGGAACAGAATAGAAAGCCCAGAGATAAATCCACGAACCTATGGTCACCTTATCTTCGACAAAGGAGGCAAGGATATACAATGGAAAAAAGATAACCTCTTTAACAAGTGGTGCTGGGAAAACTGGTCAACCACCTGTAAAAGAATGAAACTAGAACACTTTCTAACACCATACACTAAAATAAACTCAAAATGGATTAAAGATCTAAATGTAAGACCAGAAACTATAAAACTCCTAGAGGAGAACATAGGCAAAACACTCTCCGACATAAATCACAGCAGGATCCTCTATGACCCACATCCCAGAATTTCAGAAACAAAAGCAAAACTAAACAAATGGGACCTAATGAAACTTAAAAGCTTTTGCACAACAAAGGAAACTATAAGCAAGGTGAAAAGACAGCCCTCAGATTGGGAGAAAATAATAGCAAACGAAGCAACAGACAAGGGATTAATCTCAAAAATATACAAGCAACTCCTCCAGCTCAACTCCAGAAAAATAAATGACCCAATCAAAAAATGGGCCAAAGAACTAAACAGACATTTCTCCAAGGAAGACATACAGATGGCTAACAAACACATGAAAAGATGCTCAACATCACTCATTATCAGAGAAATGCAAATCAAAACCACAATGAGGTACAATTACACGCCAGTCAGGATCGCTGCTATCCAAAAGTCTACAAGCAATAAATGCTGGAGAGGGTGTGGAGAAAAGGGAACCCTCTTACACTGTTGGTGGGAATGCAAATTAGTACAGCCACTATGGAAAACAGTGTGGAGATTTCTTAAAAGCTGGAAATAGAACTGCCATATGACCCAGCAATCCCACTTCTGGGCATACACACCAAGGAAACCAGATCTGAAAGAGACACGTGCACCCCAATGTTCATCGCAGCACTGTTTATAATAGCCAAGACATGGAAGCAACCCAGATGCCCATCAGCAGACGAATGGATGAGGAAGCTGTGGTACATATACACCATGGAATATTACTCAGCCATTAAAAAGAATTCATTTGAATCAGTTCTAATGAGATGGATGAAACTGGAGCCCATTATACAGAGCGAAGTAAGCCAGAAAGATAAAGACCATTATAGTATACTAACACATATATATGGACTTTAGAAAGAGGGTAACGATAACCCTATATGCAAAACAGAAAAAGAGACTCAGATGTATAGAACAGACTTGTGGACTCTGGGAGAAGGCGAGGGTGGGATGTTTCAAGAGAACAGCATTGAAACATGTATATTATCTAGGGTGAAACAGATAACCAGCCCAGGTTGGGTACATGAGATAAGTGCTCGGGCCTGGTGCACTGGGAAGACCCAGAGGCATCGGGTGGAGAGGGAGGTGGGAGCGGGGACTGGGATGGGGAATACATGTAAATCCATGGCTAATTCATATCAATGTATAACAAAAACTACTGTAATGATGTAAAGTAATTAGCCTCCAACTAATAAAAATAAATGGAAAAAAATAAAGAGAGACTGTTTTGAATTCCTTAAGTGATAAATCTAATTGAGTTCAATACTCACAGAGTTCTATAAGCTATGAATGCACTGAATACATATAAAATTGAAAAAGCAAGTGCAAGCACCAGAACCATCTAGGTACTCAGGTGTTCCCTGGAGAATGTATATATTAGTATACTAAACAGAATTGAGAAAAAAAAAGCTAAGCCACAGTGTCAGGTTTCCTGGAATTTAAATTTAAGTCATACTACTCACTAAGTCTGAGACCTCAAGGAAGTGACAAGGTCTATAAATAATAAATGCTAATTATTATTATTACAGTTATTAGAAACAGGTATATTTATGAATTGACAAAGTAATTCTCACTGTTATTTATCTATGAAACTGGTTTAAATGTTTGTTGAAAGTTTTTCTGAATTATTTTCTAACATACAATGTATTCTCATAGGATGTAAGTTATAGAAATAAAAAAGCTCTCTGGTATAATATTGTTGAGAAAAAACATTTTGAAAGAATATATGAGTATCTATTTGGTTTAAAATGTTTATACTCTTTGATTCTGCAGTTCCATTATAAACATGTTTTTCTTGTAGAAACAGCATATACATTACATATAATCACAAGAAAATTTAATTGTACTTTTGTTAAAATATAAGAAAATTGAAATAAGGTAAATATTCCTATTCTGACATGGAGTGGTATCAATGATAATTTTTCTCATTAAAATGTAAAGTATAGTGTATATGTGTACCTACTGTATAATTATATTGTTTAGCTGCATGTATAAATATGCAAATTCAACATTTCTAAATACAAATGTACATATTAAAGAGTAAATCACTTCATTAAAATAGCTATATGGGCTTCCCTAGTGGCTCAGTGGTAAAGAACCTGCCTGCCAAGCAAGAGATGCAGGTTCAATCCTTGGTTCAGGAAGATACCCTGGACACGGAGATGGCAGCCCACTCCAGTATTCTTTCCTGGGAAATTCCGTGGACAAAGGAGCATGGGGGGCTACAGTCCACGGGATTGCAAAAGGGCTGGACACGACTTAGAAACTAAACAACAAAAATAATAGTCACCTAGCTAAAAAGTGTTGCAGAAATAAACTCTCAAACTGGTGTGTGTCAGCCAAGACCCTTGATCTCTCTTTTATTTGTACAATGTCTCTTCACTCTACTTTTGGGCCTTGGTCTACGTTGTTCCCTCTGTTAGAAACAGACCTACCCGTCCTGTCTTTTAGCCATGGTCTAGCTTTGAGGCTTACAATTTCTTTGATATTTTATTTTCTTTCATGCATTACCTTCACAATGATTCTTAATTTAATGATTTTTTAAATTTATCATCCCTGCCTTTATATAAATAAATGAATCACATCTTACAAACTTTCAAAATATTTGTTGTCAACTTAAATAATTAGGGAAAAGTGAGGGAAGTAGACTGGCAAAGAAAAAGAGACATTAATTTAAACTTTCCCTGTCTTTATTTTACCTCCTTACTGACCCACTGTGAAAGGAAATATCAGGAAGGTAATGGGTTGTGTGATGCAACCCTGGACAGGAAAGTCAAGGTACTCTTTAATTCTTGGTTTTGGCTGAAGCATATCCAGGAAAACAGATGTAGACAGTCAGGACACAGCATCGTTGTGCCTGGTGACAGAGAAATATTGCCAGACTCTCACGTCAGAGTTGCTCTCAAACCCAGAGATGAGCTGGCACCAGCATGCCCTGTGCTCCATGGCTCACTGCAGCTTCCTTCCAGCTGATAAAATGCCTTGGAAATGTAGCAGGTAGGACACCCTGAAAATGGTTGGTAAAAAAGAAATGGATAAAGGCAGTAAGCAAAGCGATCAGGAAAAAAAAGTGTGAGTCCTGCTTTTCAAAGTTTTTCTGTATGTATTACCTCCTTGGACCTTCACAACATCTCTGTAATGCAGGAAGTGAGTACGGGAGCTGGGAATTATAGGAGTCAGTAGTAGGATTTTGGATTAATCATATGCCTGCCAAGAAACTGCAAGGAAGTTAGCACAGGTTCTCTAACGCTCAGTTGCTACTTCAGAAAATCCACACAATTAAAATGCTTACATCATTTGGTTGTTTGTGACGACTGAGAAACACCAAAACAGAAGCTTTGCACATTTCCCTCAGGTAATAAGCAATACATATGCAGCATCTACAGTTTCTCATTTACTAATTGCACTGGTGCCGAAATTGAGGCTTGAGGAAGCTGAGGTTGTGTACAAAGCAGTAAATGGACTGGCAGTGACTTAGAGTTATTAATAGGTTTGCTGTGTCTGGACCCAGTGATATTCCCTGTAAACAGAAAGGCAGATATGAAAAACAAAATGATGTGAGTCTGGCAGGAAGTGGATGAGATGACAGTGAAATAAATAAAGTGATGAAACAAGGAACACTGAATAAAGAAGGGAGGGGTGCTGATGACAGGAGTTGAATGTCAGGTAGGAGTCACTCTGGTCATAGGACAAAAGGGGTACTAGATACTATTTAGAGCAGGGGCTTTTTTTTTTTTTCTTTCCTTTTTTTTTTTTTAATCAAGAAACAAATCACCTTTCTAAGGAACTCTTGCCGAGAGGCATAGTCAATGAACACGATTAAGGGTGACTATTTGTATATGAAGAGGACAGTTTCCCTCCCATCGCCTCTCATGAGTGGACCATCCTTCCACTGAAAATGAGGATACTGAGGCTAGAGGTGCCAGCAACATGCTCAAGTGATAGGCTAGATTAGTGGCACAGCCTGGAACAAAACACACTTCTCATTTCCTGACTCCTGAGCCAGGGCTCCTTATAATTCACAAGGGTGCTCTCAAGAAAGATCTCAGCTCTTGGGCTGGGAGGGAGAGGATGACATTAAGCAGTGTATAAAATGGGACTTCCGTAGTCTCCTGAGGACATTTTGCATTTTCTGTAATGGGTAGGGGTGGAGCTGGTGGTGTTGTACAGCCAGACCCTTCATCATTTGCCAAGAATTATAGTCCAAATACCAATTTGGAGTTATGCTGCTTGCAAAATTCCTAAAATAAGGCAGCCAGCTTCCCCGAAAAGTCCCAATAATAGGAAGCATATTTTCATTGTAACTGTTTTCCCTAGGTTGCAACAACTCTCCTGAAATACCACATAAATCTGTTGTCTTTTCAAGTAGTGGAAACAGTGGTTAACAATTTGAGCTGTGTGATCAAAATGCCAGCTTCATAGCATGTGAGTTACAAAATCTTATGCAAAAGATTTAACATTGCAACATTTCAATTTATCTTCTTTAAAATGGGAATAGTAATGGTACATAGTTCATATGGTATCATATGAGGTTTAAATGAGGCAATGTGTATCTTGGGACCTTGCCCAGCAGCATAGTTAGTGAACCTAAAAACTAATTATTGAATTATCCCTAATGCATTCTAGAATTCTTAACTCCATTTAGGGAACAGAGAAAACTGAAAGGAATGACTAGGACTGATTCAAGTTTGAGTGGATTACATTGTGGCCTGGGTCTTTGCTGGATTGTCATGCTTTGTGATCTTCATTAATGAGCAACATATTATTCAGAGATTATAGTTTTAGATGCATTTCATTAATTTAATATTTATAAGTAAGGCACTGAATTACTAAAGAATCATCATAACATTTGAAAAGAGTAAAGAAAGAAGAAGCTACTTCATATTTATTTGGAGATAAAGCAGGATTAGACAGTATATGGTAATATACTTAGCACAATGATTGGTAAATGATAAAATCACAACGTAATGACCAGAGGAGAAGTATTGGTATTTGAGGGCACTGATTCTGGAGTCGGAAAATATGGTTCACATTCTGCTTCACCACTCATTTGCTGTACTACCTTGGCTATGTTGCCTCAAGTCTGTGAGAATCAGTTCCCTCATCTGTAAAACAGAGTCAGTTATGGTGTTATTCTAGTGCCTGGAGTGGGTAGGTGCTGATAATCAACAATAACAGTAAAAGGGACAAATGCATTTCACATGGAAAAACCATTTAAAAAGAGAAGGAAAAGGCCTGGGGAGAACCTAGCACTAAAGAAGCAGCTCTCTTTTAAGCTCTTTATTTAGCAGGTTATTAACAGTTAAACACTGGATAATGAAAAAAAAGACACAAAAAACCAAAACAGACAAACAAAAAAGCCCATAAGTTCGGTGAGATCCTGGAAATACTTGAAATCAAATAATCACTAGTCATAAATCATGTGCTGCTTTTTCAGGTCTTCTAACTCTTAGCTGGAGCTCCTATCAGCACCTGACACATGGGACAATCAAAACAACGTGACGGAATTCATTCTTTTGGGCATTACGTGGTATCCAGAGCAGCAGAGAATACTCTCTGCCGTGTTTCTAATCATGTATGTGTCCACCGTTTTGGGAAACCTCCCCATTGTGGTAACCATGGTAATGAGTCAGCATCTGAGATCACCCATGTATTTTTTCCTTACCTCCTGTCCCTTATGGGTGTCTCTTTCTCTTCCATCATTGCCCCCAAGTTGGTTGTGGACTCCTTCTCTGAGAGCACTACCATCTCCCTGGAAGGCTGCATGCCCAGCTCTTTGCTGAGCACTTCTTCGGTGGACTGGGCATCATCCTCCTCACCGTGACCGTTGGCTATCTGTAAGCCTCTTCACTATGTGACCATCATGAGGCCTTGGATGTGCTGCCTGTTGCTGGGAGGGGCCTGGGTGGGGGATTTTTCCATGCCATAGTACAGCTTCTCTTTATGTATCAAATACCCTTCTGTGGTCCCAATACAATAGACCACTTTATATGTGATTTGTTCCCCCTATTGAAACTGGCCTGCATGGACACCCACACCCTGGGTCTGTTAGTCATCCTCAACAGTGGGGTGATGTGTGTGGCCATCTCCCTCATCCTCATCACTTCCTATGTGGTCGTCCTCTACTCCCTGAAGTCCTGCAGCTCTGAAGGGCAGCGTAAAGCCCTCTCCACCTGTGGCTCCAACCTCACTGTGGTCATCATGTCTTTTGTGCCTTGTATGTTTTTGTACGTCAGGCCTGTGGCCACCTATCCCAGAGACAAGGTGATGGCTGTGTCTGATTCCATCATCACACCCATGTTAAATCCCTTGATCTACACCCTGAGGAATACAGAAGTGAAAAATGCCATAAGAAAACTGTGGATGAAACAGGGGAGTTTGGTTGGCAAGTGACTGTCATGCTCAGAATGTCATGTGTTTCTGTTAAAGAGAACTCTGTTCTTTCAGAAATGTGGGGGTAATAAAACTATCCATTCTCCACTAACAACCAGATAGATTTCTTAAAAATATAAATCTGATTTCTGATTTATAGTTTTTGCAATTTAAAGATTATGGTACTCTTATTGCTTTCTATTATTCTTTACCTTCCCATTGCCTTCCTATTTTTTCACTTTTCCTATTTATTTTTTAATTATAATCACATGATGTCTCAGAAAATATCTCAATAGCTTAAATCAAAATGCAAATAAATGCAATTATTTTAAAAGAAATAATAGAAAGGAGAATTGATGGAAAAGTTAATTACAACAAAATTGTCAAATTTCTTGCTATTATTCCTATTTTTTTAGTTTTATTTTTAATTCATTTTCATTAACATAATTCCAAATGGATTTTGATAGTTCTATCACAAAGCTGGAAAACAAACTATCATTATCAGTACATCATTATCTGAACAAACTTCAGTAATGAGAAAATACAGCCATCTCTCAGCAGAACTACTTCCAGATAGGAATGTTTTCTGATGGTTTCTTTTTTTGTGAAAAAGTAAACTTTTTATAACCAAAGTTTAGTATCAAATTTAGATGTTTTTCTAGGACTCATTCTTAGTGACCCCCTGACTTTTGAAAGTGCAGTGTACGCAGTTTTAAAATCTTAATGAAGGTGATCTCTTATTTAGGTTCGCTAGTTCAGTTTGGAGAGGGAGGTGGGAGGGGGGACCGGGATGGGGAATACATGTAAATCCATGGCTAATTCAATGTATGACAAAAACCACTGCAATGCTGTAAAGTAATTAGCCTCCAACTAATAAAAATAAATGGGAAAAATAAAAAATAAAAAAAATAAAAAAATAAAATCTTAGAACCATTTCATTTGTTGTTTATCGATTATTTAGAATCTCCTTGCCTTGTACTAGAATTTTCTGGTTAATCTTTCTACTTCCTCTAAATCTCCAATCACATCTTGAGTGCCTCACCCGACCCCTCAGCGTACATCAGACATCCTGAGATTTGTCATTTGTCCTCGAGACTTCCCTGGCGGCTCAGACGGTCCATCTGGTACAATGCGAGAGACCTGGGTTCACTCCCTGAGTCAGGAAGACCCTCTGGAGAAGAGGATGGCACCGCGCTGCAGTACCCTTGCCTGGAGAGCCCCACGGACAGGGGAGCCCGCTGGGCCTCCGCCCGCTGGGCCGACAGAGTCCGACGCCGCTGAGCGACTTCACCTCGCTCATTAGGTTCACGAGACAGTTTGCTTCTCTCTCCGCCAAAACAAACCTTCATCTCGCTTAGCTGACTGCTTCTCTCCAACTTCCGGTACTAGATGAAGTGTCATTACTTTAGAGAGCCTTCCTCTGCGACTCTATTCAATGGTTCTTATATTCTCACCGTTACTCTCTATGTCAATGTTTTCATTTTCTTAGTAACAATGACCAAAAGCAAGTTTCTTTTGTATCATTATCCTCTGACTTTTATTACTTTCCATGCCGGTCTAAACTGGACAAGTCTCCAAGAAGGGATTTTTTTTTTTTTACTTTTTTATTTATTTTTGACTGTGCTGGGTTTTCTTTGCTGCATGGGTTTTTCTATAGCAGAGGCAAGCAGGGGCTACTTTCTAGTTCCTGTGCGTGGGCTTCCCATTGTGGTGACTTCTTTTGTTGCGGAGCATGGGGCCTAGAGCTTGTGGGCTTCAGTAGGTTCGGTTCACAGGCTCAGTCGTTGTGGTACCCGGGCTTGGTTGCTCTGTAGCACGTGTGACCTTCTTAAATCAGGAACCCGTGTCTCCTGCATTGGTAGGTGAATTCTTTACCGCTGAGATACTAAGGAAGTGCAGAAGGAGTTTTTAGGGGTTTCAGTCCTTCCACTGATTCAATTTTCAATAATTATCTGTTGGATGAATATAAAGCACAAGATCCTATATTTTTCAAGTAGCCCAATTCAGATGGTTGAGGCATAAAAAGAAACAAACATTAAAATTAAAAGTAACTGAAACAAAAAGGCAGAAAGTGAACATGATAATACAGTTAATGGAAATGGAAGGCTGTAATTACTTCATAGAAGGTACTTCATATTGGGCAGCCAGAAAAGGATTCTATTAGCATGTGTGTTTTAAACTGATTAGAATTCTGTTGATATTACCTTAAAAATATTATGAGCTATATTAACATTTTAATACGAATGAGCTGAGTAGTTACAAAAATGATCAGAAGAAAACAGTCATGTGAGGATTAGTGAGCTGAAGATTCTAGAGAGAGAAAATTCTAATTCAAGAAATATCATGGTGTTTTTGAGGAAATGTAAAATAACAGAGCAAGTGGAACATAGTGATCCAGGCAGAGAGAGGCCAGAAGCAAGATCAAAAATGTATGAGGGACTCAGATTCATATATTCAATGCTGACACCTCTGAGGTTTTATTCAAGCATGGGTAAATAATTTCCCCAGTATATTAAATTTGAGTAAACAACAAGAAAAAAGAATGAAAGTTATATTTGGATTATGTCTTGCTTACTTAAGATGACACCACCCTAATGGGAGAAATAAAGAGGAACTAGAGCCTCTTGTTGAAAGTGAAAGAGGAGAGTGAAAAATCTCTCTTAACACTCAATAAGATCATGGCATCTGGTCCCATCACATCCCATGGAAAATAGATGGAGAGAAAATGGAAGCAGTGACAGACTATTTTCTTGGGCTCCAAAATCACTGCAGATGCTGACTGTAGTCATGAAATTAAAAGATGCTTGTACCTTGGAAGGAAAGTTATGATAAATCTAGAGAGCATATTAAAAATCAGAGATGTCATTTGACAACAAAGGTATGTGTAATCAAATCTGTGGTTTATCTTGTAGTCATGTATGGATGTGAGAGTTGGACCATAAAGATTGAGTGCCGAAAACTTGATGCTTTTGAACTGTGGTGCTGGAGAAAACTCTTGAGCATTCCTGGGACAGCAAAGAGATCAAACCAGTCAACCCTAAAGGAAATCAGTCCTGAATATTCATTGGAAGGACTGATGCTTAAGCTGAAGCTCCAATACTTTGACCACCTGATGCAAGAGCTGACTCATTGAAAAATACCCTGATGCTGGGGAAAATTGAGGGCAGGAAGAGAAGGGGGTGACAGAGGATGAGATGGTTGAATGGCATCATCAACTCAATGGGCATGGGTTAGAGTGACTTCTGGGAGATAGTAAAGAAAAAGGAAGCCTGACATGGGGTTAACAGAGAGTCAGACATGACTGGGCAATTGGACAACAACAACTTAAGACCCAGTAACACTTAATGTAATCCTTATAGGACCAGGGGCGTCCCTAGGAGCTCAGCTGGTAAGGAATCTGCCTGCAACACAGGAAACCCCAGTTCAGTTCCTCGGTTGGGAAGATCCCCTGGAGAAGGAATAGGCTTCCCACTTCAGTATTTTCTTGGGCTCCCCTGGTGGCTCAGCTGGTAAGGAATCAGCCTACAGTGCAGGAGACCTGGCTTCAGTCCTTAGGTTGGGAGGTCCCCTGGAGGAGGGCATGGCAACCCACTCCAGTATTCTTGCTTAAAAAATACCCATGGACAGAGGAGCCTGTAGTCCATGGAGTCCCTAAGAATCAGACATGACTGAACAACTAAGCACAGCACAGCATAGGAGCAAATGGACATGCTTTAAAAACAGAACTTTAGACATAAAATTAGAAAAATGGGGAGTGTTTATTTGGAGGGAGCATATAACAAGTTTACAACTTGTGAATATGATATTAAAGGCTCTGACAGATGTCATTTTTGGTCTTAAATATTTTTCTTTTCCTGTTACTACTTTTTATATTAGAGCATAATAACATTTTGTCTTCATTTGATAGAAATGCTTCCCTTAAAGCAATACTTAAGTACTTGAGTATTAAATGATACTTAAATATCACAAAATAATACTCTTGGTGCCAATTTGAATTGGAATTGTAAGCTCAGGTTCTAAAATAGCATGACAGTACTTTATCATGAGATTATATATTGGTTGTGGTAGTGGGAGTGGTGAGTGAACATTATTTATATATTAAGCTATCTTCAAATACACATTTTTTGAATAACCTCATATAAAAAGTAAGATCCAATTTTGAGAAGTGCTAAGCTTTCAATTTCAGGTTCTTCCCAGAATCCTGAAACTTGAGTTTTCAGATGTTTTGGGGAAGCAAAAGAACAAAATGCTTCTTTCCTGTACACAAATAAATAGAACAGTGAAAACTTAATGATATGGGAATAGCCTGAAACTTCATTATTTCCTGCAAATGTTCATATTCCCAAAAGTGCTTCTCAAAGTATAAGGAAGATGAAGCTTCTTCTCTCCTTACGTAGATAAAACGACCACTTCTTTTCACTTGTCCTCTCTTTATAAAGCACCGTTTTCTGTCCTCTCTCCTGCCCTTCACCCTCCCTTCTGCACATTCCTGCTGCCAAACTCTTGTTTCCTCTTCCCTCTCCTTCATGAAGAGCAATGTGAAAGACTCTGGAGGGCAACTGACTGACTGGCTGTTATTTCCTATTAAGCCAAATAATAAGACTCTTCATCTTCTTAACTATTCATGATATTTTAAGAGGTTTTTCAGTGATAGTCTAGGTTTTCACTGATAGTTCAAGCTTTTGTAGGAGTTTGAGGGTCATCAGTGTAGATACACCAGTGAGGTGGATTCAGCACTGATTTCCAGAGTAACATTTTATCAGAGAATCTTCTCTAATCATTAGGTTGTCAAGACAGAAACCGTGATTCTGTAAAGTTCCAGTCCCTTATGGATAAGCTCTTATGACCACATTCTAAGAACTAGAACAAAATCTAGAAAAAGAATCAATGTGCACACACACACACACACACACACACACACACACATATTCTGTCAGTCCATTTGTCTTTGAAGAAATATTTGTACAGGGAACTAAATTATTATGTGAATATTGTCTGATGTTGATAGAATTATAGTAAGAGTCATCAGAGGTTGTTCAAAATTGTTATGGGTTTTATTTTCTAATCCAAGCCTCTCAGAATAAGGATGCTGTGTATCTCTGTCTTTATATCCATGCAGTTGGAGGCTAACTACATGTATTTCTTTACTTTTGCTTCTGGACAAAAAATATGCTATTTCTTCTGTCCATAAAGCAGAACTAAATCATTAAGGAAATATACACAAGTATTCCTGTATATACACTTATCAACTGAAGTCAAGCTTTGCTACACCATAACATTTTCATGGCATTTTCACTTCTTCATTCCATAGTGTATAGATTGGTGGGTTAAGCAAGGGTGTCCCAATAGTATAAAATACAGCCACCATCTTGTCTATTGGAAATGTGGTTGGTGGGCATGTGTATATGAATATACATAGGCCAAAAAATATGACAACCACAATGAAGTGGGAGGTGCATGTAGAAAGGGCTTTTCGCCTTCCTTCTGCACTGTGGTTTCTCAGTGAGTACAAGATGATAACATAGGAGATAAACAGCATTATGAAACACACCATGCGTATGGCCCCACTATTAGAAACAACAAGCAAATTTATCACAGACATGTCCATGCAGGCAAGTTTCAACAAGGGCTGCAAGTCACAGAAATAGTGGTCAATCACACTGGGGCCACAGAAGGGCAACCTCAAAGCCAGGAAAATCTGTGCTGAAGAGTGAATACAAGGCACCACCCAGGCTAGAATCACTGGTACACCACAGAGGTGCCAGCTCATGATGGTTGTATATCGCAAGGGTTTACAGACGGCTATGCAGTGACAAAAGGCCATGAAGATGAGCACAAAGATACCCATGCACCCAAAGAAATGGGCTCCAAAGACCTGGATCATGCACTCATTGTAGGAAATTGTTTTATCCTGAGAAAAGGCATCCACAATTAACCTGGAGGCAGTGGTTGTAGAGAAGCAGGCATCAGCAAAGGACAGATAGAATAGGAAGAAATACTTGGGACTCCCCGGTATCCTGCTTGTCTTAATAGTCATTACAATAAGAAAGTTCCCCAACAGTGTTGCAAAGTATAGAATCAAGAAGACTCCAAATGTCTCTTTCTGCTTTCCCACATCCTGTGTCAAGCCAAAGAGAATGAATTCAGTCACACTCTTATTCACTGACATGGCAAAGACTGTAGATAAGATGTAGTTGACAAAGGTTTAATCTGCAGAAAGAAGAAAAGAATAGACATCTCGGGAAGATAAGTGGACTGAATTCTGAAGTCCTAGTTTGTGTTTCATTTTCTGTTTGTTCCAAATACCTTTAATCCAATATGAATCTCTGGAAATTTGCACATGTCCTAATCTCTCCCAGATCTATCTATTGATTCAGAAGTTAGCTGCCTTGGATCAAAGATTTTTGCTTCTTGAGAATATCAGAATGAATGGTCTTTAATTTTTTTTTATTCCAACCAAGATTGAGAACTCCAGAACTAGTACTTTCCTTGGGAAATGACTTTAACACTTCAAAATTTAGCCTTCAGACAAGAAATGGAGTGCAAATACTTGCCATATCTTATTCTGAGTTTTCCTAAAAATTTAAAGACAATTTTGTACCCACATAGACAGCAATATACACATGTATATTCCAGGCATTATATATCTTTTCTATGTTCTCTAAAATCTAAATAGCACTATTTCAATATTAAGTACTAATATTATGAGAGTCCCTGCTGAAGAAACCATTCTTAGTTTGGCTCATTTTTGTGTATTTATACCTGACTCCATTGGGATCTTGGTTGAAATATGCTTTGACAATTTTTACCTATGCCTCTTGTGTTCAAGATAGCTTCACTGGTGGTCATAATATAACAAATGTGTGGATAATACACTAAGGTTTATATAATTTGGGAAACTACTATTTACCCTCTTGACTATACTCCTGAACTTACCCCACTAAAGTACTGAGCCTTTCTGCCTATGGATTTGACTTGTAAAATTTCCAATATGTGTATAATCTAATATATGATCTTACTTACACATGTCTCTCTTCACTGTAAATTTTCCAGAATACTTTCCTAAAAATATTGTTTGGAAAAAAGCCTGCAGTTCCAATATACAGTAATACAATTTTTCTATTTCAGATATGTATTAATATCATATATAGTTTGACTGAAATCATCTTTGTAGTTTCTGACTTTCACTTAGAATCATCATAACAATTTTCACATATTACTATAATTTCCATAGTTTAATTATTGACTTAATGATATAATGATATATAAAGTTTTAGAATATTGCAGAAAAATTAATGCACATACAAGCAAAACAAAGAAAGCTTATTGTATTATCTCATTTGGTTAGCAAAACTGTATTTTTATTATATGAATATTAAGTTATATTACAAGCCACATTTTACTTTTTACCACATCTTTATGAAAACATATTGTCCTTAGTATCTTTTATCTTTTGTTGTCATATTTTGTAATCTTGGTATTTTATTTACAATTAATATTAATCTAGCAAAATGATATTTCTTGGTAAAGAATACAGTTGCTGGAGTCAGTTTGTCTGGGTTCAAATTCCAGATTCACTATTTACTAGTTGCAAGATCTTGGGATAATCACTTTAGAGATAATCATGGTTGCTATGCAGATAAAATGAAGAATGATGTGGCTCATAGTAAGTAAGAACTCTGTAAGTCAGTCTCTACTACTTGCACTTTTATGACTTTGCTTCTTTTCTTCTTCTATGACTTTGTTCCTTTTTATAAAATACAAGCTGTCAATTTTCCCATTTTAATATAGTCTATATTTTGAAAAAAATTTAAAATAGTAATACAGTATCCACTCACCTTCCATAATTCCATAATTATCTTTCATTTTAAATACATAATTGAAATTATCTGGAGTTATTGTAAGGAATGTGGAAAACATTCTCCCTGTTCCTAAAAGTTTAATATGAGTTTTAAGGTACTTGGAGATAAGATCACTAATTATGAAAGTCATCACACAATCAGTGCTATAAGAGTAGAAACCATCTGCAGAGAGAAAAGTACAAATTCCTAAAGAGTACATTGGTCAGTGAAAAATTCAGAATTGTGTTAAAGAGATGAACTTTCTTTTTTTTTTCTTTTTCTTTGTTTTTTCTTTCATTTATTTATATTAGTTAGAGGCTATAAATCCATGTCTGATTCATATCAATGTATGGCAAAAACTACTACAATATTGTAAAGAGATGAATTTTAATTGAAGAAAGTCAGGTTTTAAATCAGGTCTGAGAGGTGAGTTAGCATAGAATCTGAGGCCACACAGCCTAGATTCACACTCCATTTGCTGCCTATGAGGGTATATATTCAACAAATTCCTTGATTCTATGCATTTCATTTTCTCCAGCTGTGAAAATATATGATAAAGCATTCTACCTTTAAGGGTTGCTATGAAAGTTGGATAATTCAGTATGTGCAAAACATAGAGAAGATGCAGGTATGCAGTACCTTCAGTTGCAGTGGTTACTTCCATTATGATTATGAGTGTTAGCTTTCCAAGAGGGATTTTTCATTTTCCAAAAATACCAATTCCAAATTTTTATTTACCTATAAAACAACTGCACAACTGTTTTAAACATTGTTTCTTTTCTAAGTAGCTGAAATCATATCGGCACTGTGTATCACACCAGTTTTCTCATGGTGACCAGAAGTTAGGAATGATGCTTTCAGAAGTTTTAACATGTATTTAAATATAAATAAATAAAAGTACATAACACCTTCAGTAATATGGGCCCAATATAAGAGGAAAGTAGAAGAAATATAGGCCCTTGGATGTGAAAAATTCTAGAATCCAGAGATAAAACTCAGAGGAGTGAGGGCTTTGGAAGGAGAGAGGAAAGCAATATTTTAATGGGCATGATACTGCTGCTACTAAGTCATTTCAGTCGTGTCCGACTCTGTGTGACCCCATAGACAGCAGCCCACCAGGCTCCGCCGTCCCTGGGATTCTCCAGGCAAGAACACTGGAGTGGGTTGCCATTTCCTTTTCCAATGCATGAAAGTGAAAAGTGAAAGTGAAGTCACTCAGTCATGTCCAGCTCTTCATGACCCCATGGACTGTAGCCTACTAGACTCCTCCATCCATGGGATTTTCCAGGCAAGAGTACTGGAGTGGGTTGCTTTATCAAGCAAATAAAAAGAAAATCAAACTGAAACTTTGAGTTTAGTTGGATTATTCTGATGCTGGGAAATATTGAAGGCAAGAGGAGAAGGGGGTGACAGAGGACAAGATGGTTAGACAGCATCACCGACTTAATGGACATGAATTTGAACAAACTCCAGGAGATCATGGAGGGAAGACAAGCCTGATATGCTGCAGTCCATGGAGTGGCAAAGAGTCAGACATAGCATAGCAACTGAACAGCAAAAAAGGCCTAGTAGAAAAGCTTCAAAAACTAGGTTTTCTACCTAGCCAGAGGCCATGAAAACAAGAGTGCATTGTTTAAATATTTTTTGTAGGGATATATAAAATGTAGAGGCCTTAAAAGATGTGAACAGATTTTATTATGATTTATTCATTACCTAAGAACTATAACTAAGTTGTTTAACAAAATTGTCATAAAAAAATTGAATTGGACTTTAAGTTTATCTCCAATAAAATGTCTACCTTCTTGAAGATATGCAGCTTCCAGGAGAGATATGTCTTTCTATCCCCTACACTAAGAAACTAAGTGGGAAGCATACAAGTTAATCTACTGTGGTCCCAACGAAATAAAGTCTGGACCTTCAGTGACCCCGGATATGATTTGTTGGTGATTTGGATTTCTTACTTCCTTCCCTGGAGAAGAAAATACCTACCCACTCCAGTATTCTGGCTTGGAGAATTCCATGGACTGTATAGTCCATGGGGTTGCAAAGAGTTAGACATGACAGAGCGAGTTTTACTTCTTAGAGAAGGGTCTTAAATGCTCATTTTTTATTAGTCTCATGCAAACCAGTAAAATTAGATATATCTTTCCTATATTTAATAGGATCAAGTGCTGTCATTATTATCATTTTTAAGGCTTTATTTTTTATAGTGGTTTTAGGTTCACAACAAAAGAAAGGTTCAGAGATTTCCAATACAGTCCCTGCCCTAACACGTATATAACCTCCACCCCATTATCAACTATCCCACCAGAGTGGTGTATTTGTTATACTGATGAAGCTATACTGACACATTGCAATCACCTAAAGTCCGTGGTTCACCACAGGGCTCACTCTTGGTGTACATTCTATGGATTTGAATAAATATGCAATGGTATATGTCTATTATTATAGCATTATAAAGAATATGTTCACTGCCCTAAAACATGATCATTTTTATATTTCTAAAACATAGCACACAGTTAAATCTTTTCACAAAGTAATTCATTTTCATTCAATTCTAAATAAAATGTCTCGCACAAAAAATTAGTGGATGAAAAGCAACACTTTGAGTGAGATGTCTCTGTGTGTTTTGATTGTAAGAATTATTAGCTCCTACATACCATAAAGTCAGGCTGATATTTCATAAACATCAGTACAAATGGTCATCTAGTGGTTAAGATTCCGTGCTCCCAGTGCAAGAGCACAGGTTCAATCCCTGGTCAGGGAACTAAGATTCTGCATGCCATTCAGTTCAGTTCAGTCGCTCAGTCGTGTCCGACTCTTTGCGACCCCATGAATCGCAGCACGCCAGGCCTCCCTGCCCATCACCAACTCCCGGAGTCTACTCAAACTCATGCCCATCGAGTCGGTGATGCCATCCAGCCATCTCATCCTCTGTTGTCCCCTTCTCCTCCTGCGCCCAATCCCTCCCAGCATCAGGGTCTTTTCCAATAAGTCAACTCTTCACATGAGGTGGCCAAAGTATTGGAGTTTCAGCCTCAGCATCAGTCCTTCCAATGAACACCCAAGACTGATCTCCTTTAGGATGGACTGGTTGGATCTCCTTGTAGTCCAAGGGACTCTCAAGAGTCTTCTCCAACACCACAGTTCAAAACCATCAATTTTTTGGCACTCAGCTTTCTTCACAGTCCAACTGTCACATCCATACATGACCACTGGAAAAACCATAGCCTTGACTAGACAGGCCTTTGTTGGCAAAGTAATGTGTCTGCTTTTTAATATGCCGTCTATTTTGGCCATAAATTTCCTTCCAAAGAGTAAGCATCATTTAATTTCATGGCTGCAAGCACCATCTGCAATGATTTTGGAGCCCAGAAAAATAAAGTCCAAAGAAAAAAAGAAAGAAAAGGAAAAGTGAACATTTTAAAGATATGACACATCATAAATGCAATAAAATGATTACTATAGTTTTCAAGAACAATGACTGAAATACTCACCGTGGCTCTCAGAGTCCTCTAACTCAGTGCCAGTGCTTCTGCATGCAGCAGCCAAGCCTGGCACTGTCAAATCATGTGCTTGCTAATGGCTATCCATTTTAAAGGGCATGTTTGCATGTGTGTGTGTGGGGGGGGGGGTGTATTTACTGAACTATGCAATCCTTTCAGATTTGCTTTAATATTTTTTGTTTTCATTTGATTTTACCATCTAATAAGGCAAGTTCATGTGTGTGAGTGTGTGTCTGTGTGTGTGTGTGTGTTAAATTTTTACTGGAACAGCTTTGTTTTACAAAGTTGTATTATTTTCTACTATATGAGAAACCCATAATTCCAAAAGATACATGCACCCCAATGTGTATTGCAGCACTTTTTACCATAGTCAGCACATGGAAGCAGCCTCCATCAACAGAAAAATGGATAAAGATGAGGCACATATACACAATGGAATATTACTTAGCTATAAAAGGATCAAAATTGTGCCATTTGCAGAGATGTGAATGGACCTAGAGACTGTCTTACTGAGACAAGTTCATATTATTCTATTTTGTTTCCTTCAAGTTAAGCTGGGAGGCAGGATTTAGCAGAGAATAGTCAGAGGGGAACCAGGACTGGGACTGAAGCATTTGTGCTCCATGCCAATTCTTGCTGACTCTGTTCCACACTGTTACATAAAATATCAGTTTCCAGCCATCGAGGAGGAGCCAGCATAAAACCAGAAAATCACAAGCAGGTAAAGAAGTAAACCTCTGACATGTTCAGTGCATGTTCTGACTAGTGAATGGGTGCAAATTTCAGGACAGGCCAAAGAGATCATCAGTTTAGGTGTATATCTGAAAAATAATAGTGAGGAGTAAGGGATAGAGTGATTAGACAATGGTGGCAGGAATCAGAGCAAAGGGGAAACACTGATTGTGGGGAAGAGCCAGAAAAAGAAGAAGAATCAGGGGATGAGACAGGACAAACCTCACAAGACAAGGGTGAACGAAGACCCATGTTAGGGATAAAGAGTAGTTTATCCCAGGGTTTCACTAGAGAGTTGATCTTTCTCTTCTCCAGTCCTCATATTATCGCTTACTCCAATCCGAGAAAGAGAATGTAATTTGGGGCTGTAAGTAGGGGTGATGGTGTGTCCTGGACAGAAAATGTTAGCATAATAATTAGGGCAATAAGCATCACAACATCACCAGCATCAGTGCATACTCACTGAATATCATTAATCCATGCTCTTTTCCTTTTCCTACCCCGATGCTTTGTAAATAAGAAAGGTGTATGTATAGAATACTGTGCCTCTGCTCCCTTCAATGTGTCCCCTTTTTGGATAAGAATTGGGCCTGAACCAATGTTTCATAAAGCAGAGACCAGTGAAAGAAGAGGATCCCCCAAATATTAGAATCCTCTCATCTCTGAGAGAAATGCATTTCTGGAACTTGAGGTTTCTCAGGAGACAGAACTGGACAGAGGCAACTGACCTAAAACCCAGTCTTGAATGGGAGGCAAGAAAAAGGAAACTGTTCAGTTGGGCTTGAAAACTTACCTTTTTTCTTTGTGGAAAAAAAAAAAAGAGCTATGAGCTCTTGCTCCTTCAATTCTGATTTACTATGACGATGAATCATGCTCTATTTGCAACATGTACATTGTACTCCAAATAGATCCACTCTGCTTTCTGTCGCAAGACCTATGAGGAGAGAAGATACTCCATAGACACCAACCCTTCCTATAAGGCCTGAGTTAGACACTTCAAAACGGTCTGTAATACTGGCAGAAAGATTCTTACTCTGCTCTTATAAATTTATAAAATAAATAGGAAATATTCTCACTAGTCTGTGATAAAGCTATCTCTAAATAGCCAGACCATTACCACAAATCATTCCCTTGCAGAGCATGTGAATTAAACATTCCCCCTTCCTCCAACAGATATTTATAAGGATTTCATGAAAAGTTCTTTGCCGAGGCTTTGAAGGAAAAATGTCTTCATGCTTCCCACCCAACCCTGAAGGATTTGCTAAGTGAGCTATTTAATTCAGATAATCCAGAATCACAGCAAACCATGAGGCCAATTAATCCCAGACAAGAGTGTTAAATGGGAGATTCTGCCCAGAGAGCCCTCCTCTCATCCTATTCTTTTTTTTTTTTTCATTTATTTTTATTAGTTGAAGGCTAATTACTTTACAGTATTGTAGTGGTTTTTGCCATACATTGACATGAATCAGCCATGGATTTACATGTGTTCCCCAGCCTGATCCCCCATCCCGCCTCCCTCTCCATCCCATCCCTCTGGGAATAACTGAGAGACAGAGAACAGGCTTGCAAAGATCCTTAGAAATTATCTAAGGATAATGCATGAGCACTTGTCTCATGCATCCAACCTGGGCTGGCGATCTGTTTCACCCTTGATAGTATACTTGTTTCAATGCTATTCTCTCAGATCATCCCACCCTCACCTTCTCCCACAGAGTCCAAGAGTCTGTTCTATACATCTGTGTCTCTTTTTCTGTTTTGCATATAGGGTTATCATTACCATCTTTTTAAATTCCATATATATGTGTTAATATACTGTATTGGTATTTATCTTTCTGGCTTACTTCACTCTGTATAATGGGATCCAGTTTCATCCATTTCATTCTCCTAGTTTCATATTCTAGAAACTGTTACTCTTAGATATATTAATTATTATATAAATCCTGATGATACCAGTGAAATATAACTAATGACAGTGAAAACTACTAATTTAAATTTCTATAATTCCTATAACATTTTGAAATCAGTCACTAGGATATAGGAAGGAAGAAGATAAAAATGGAAAGAAAAATGTTTTTACATACTTTTATATTTAAAAGAACTTCTTAAAATATGATTTACATACAATAGGCTGCACTATTTTAAACATACAGTAAATAACTTATGACAAATATATACACTCATATAAATGCCACCACATGAAAGGGGAATATTAATTTTGATCTTCTAGTCAAAGGACCAGACTATGGTTTTCTGTATGTCTTCTCTTCATAACTATATTCTTTATTTTTCCTTCCGCTCTTTATTATTTAGTATTATAATATGGTTCCTTCTTACGTAAGACAGACAACCCATTCCATTCTCCTCTCTAGCCTCTGGTGGTTATATATGTTTCTACACTTATTTATTTATTAGCTCAACAGGTACTTGACCATTTAGACTATGCCAGGTGCTATTCTAGGCACTGAAGATGTAATATTATTCTTAAGACACAAATTCTTACCATCATAACCAGAAAATAAAATGAATAAACTGTATGACAGGTTATAGAATGATAAGTGCTAAGGAGAAAAATTAAGCAGAGATGGAGAAATAGGAGATAGAGAAGGTTACTGGATGGGCATTGCAATTTTATGAAGTAGTCTGAAAAGTCAGTATTGCGAAGATACATTTTAATTATAGCTCAGAAGTATTGAGGGGATAAGCTATGAATATATCCAGAGGAAGAATAACTGAGAGACAGAAAACAGGCTTGCAAATATCCTTAGAAATGATCACAGCAAGAGGACAAGTTACTATCTTTAACCATAAAAAGTTGTTAACAGAAGAGAATATAATCAGATCTTACACACTCTGATTGTCAGAATCTGAAGGTCCATGAGTGCTGAGATTCCCAAAGAGACATATCATGCAAAACATCTCAAAGTGGCATCATATGAGTTCATCTGCCACAGTTTACAGTCCAGTTTTCAGATCTATAGGGAAGTCAGTCAGTACAGTCAGTCAGTTGTGTCCGACTCTTTGTGACACCATGTACTGCAGCACGCCAGTCTTCCCTGTCCATCACCAACTCCCGGAGCTTGCTCAAACTTATGTCCATTGAGTCTGTGATGCCACCGAACTACCTAATCCTTTGTCATCCCCTTCTTCTCCTGCCTTCAATCTTTCCCAGCATCAGGGTTTTTTCTAATGAGTCAGTTCTTCCCATCATGTGGCCAAAGTATTGGAGTTTCAACTATAGCAAAATAGTCTTGATTATATTTATTCTCAGAGATAGACTCAACATCTGTTCCCTTGTGGGCTGGTTCCTACTGTTAATACTCATTAGTTAACATTACTCAAACAAAAATGTAAATTTAGTGAGATACATGAAAAATATGAGCTTCTCAGGTGGCACAGAATCTGCCTGCCAATACAGGAGATGCAAGAAATGCAGGCTTTATCACTGGGTCACGAACATCTCCTAGATAAGGAAATGACAACTCACTCCAGTATTCTTGCCTGGAGAATTACATGGACAGAAGAGCCTGGCAGGGTGCAGTCCATGGGGTCTCAACACAGTCAGACATGACTGAGCAACTGAGCACACACACACACATTATGACATTAGTTCTATTTTATTTGTCAATTATTGCCTTTTTCATATGTATGATCTCATCCATGAGATGTTACTATTTACAATATAACTCTAACAGCTTTATAAAATGGTCATCCATTCAGAAGTAACCAAAGATTAGGGAAGTATCCATGAACTTAAAATACAAGAACAGTAATATATAAAAAGCTAAGAAATATGAAAATGATAATCGGCATGATGAACAAAACATATTAATGTATATATAGAGAAATTATGTATCAATACAATGAATATCTTTGTTATGAATAGAATTATCTGATTTGAATAGGAAGTGAGGCGTTATTTCCCTGTACATAGTCAGGCAAAGGAAACGCTAATTTTTAAGAGTATTAAAGAGAGGAGACAAGCACCAAATAGAGGCTTAACTAGTTGATATTTATGCTCCTTGGGGACCATAGGTTTCTGGGTGTGACATTATGCTATTGACTTTTAAGCCAGAAAGTATAAGATATAGACACAGTCATTGCAGATCTGGTTTACCAACAAAATGGATGATAGAAATCAGGGACAAACTATTAAACTTGAACAAGAAACATAAACAAACAAACAAAAAATGATGCACAAAACCAGAAGGTAAATGTATAGAAAGAACAGGATATGGCTCACAAGTAGAAACATCAAAGCAGACAGCAGAAGTGAGGAGTGGGCTTGTGCCCCCACAAAGATGATGGAACTTCGGTTTCTTTCTCTGAGACATTGGTTAAAATAATACAGATTTTGCTGGGTGCTCATTCTGCCTGTTCCCCTAAATGCTGGACTGGAACACAGTTATACTGTCCACAATAGAATGAGAACATTTTTTGTTTTCCATCAATCCAATTATACTTAAACTCTGACAAAATGAGCAGTTGGCATCTTCTGCTCTTTGCCATCTCGAGTCAGACTTTGTTGCACCATAAATTTTTCATGGCCTGTTTGACTTCTGCATTCCTCAGAGTGTAAATCAGGGGGTTGAGCAAGGGTGTCACAATAGTGTAAAACACAGCCACCATCTTGTCCACTGGAAATGCAGTTAGAGGGTGAACATATATATTTATACACAGAACAAAGAATAAGACAATAACAATAATGTGGGAGGTGCATGTGGAAAGGGCGTTCCTTCTTCTGTCTGTGCTACAGTTAGTCAGAGAATGTAAAAAGAAAACATAGGAGACAAGCAGCAACAGGAAACTCACCATGCAATGACCCCACTGTTAAACACTATGAGTAGGTTGATGACATAAGTATCCACACAAGCTAGTTTCAACAACGTCTGCATATCCCAAAAATAGTGATCAATAACACTGGGGCCACAGAAGGGTACTTTCAAAGCCAGGAGAATCTGTGCTGAAGCATGGATACAAGACCCCATCCAGGCCAGTTTCACCAGTGAGCCACAGACACACTGGCTCATGATGGCTGTGAATGCAGGGGCTTGCAAATGGCCACATAGCAATCAAAGGACATGAGGACAAGTACCAAGATCTCCATGCACCCAAAGAAGTGAAATGCAAAGATCTGGGTCATGCACTCATTGAAGGAGATGGCTTTCTTCTCAGATACAGAATCTACAATCAACCTAGGGGCAGTGGGTTGTTGAAAAACAGGCATCAAAAAAGGATAAATAGAAAAAGAAGAAGTACATAGGGCTCTGAAGTGTCTGGCTATATCGTATGGTCATCACAATTAGAAAGTTTGCCAACAGAGTCCCAAGGCATAGAAATAAGAAGGTAACAGATACTACTTTGTCCTTTAGTAGATTCTGTGTTAACCCAAGCAGAATGAACTCATTCATACTGCTGTCCACCTCCATGGTTATGGTGAATATAGAACAGACACAACTGAGAAGTGGTTCATCTGCAAAAAAAAAAAAAGTTGGAGAAATGGTGACTTAGCAGTTGCAGTGTATTTGGATGCAGAATTGCAATTTTTAGAGTTCTAGTTTCATCAAATGTATAACTTAGTGTTTCTCAGTTTTCATACACTATACTCACTCAGGAATTTTTTTAAATGTTGACATGCTTTAAACACTGGCATTGATTCAAGGTCTTCTTATGGGTTGCCAATTTTTTTTAGGGGGGGAGCAGGGAAAAGCTCTCAAGTGATTGTGCACACTACCATGGTCTGAAAACTAGTGAATTTGTTTATGATCTTAGTCAGATTATTTTAATGTCTTGATGCTCTTTCCTTATATGACAGAGAATCTAACAGATACATTATTAAGCATATGCATATGATACATATATGTGCATATAATTTGTATGCACATCAATTACTGAATAATAATACCCTTACATAACTTAGAAATAATATATTTGGAGATTCTTTCCTGAGTGAATACACTTCTTGATTTGAACAACAGTTTCTAGCCATTATTCCTGATCTCTTCAGTATCTTTGTTGGGTTATACTTAAGAAAGAAGCTTATTTTTCCCTCCTTAGGCTCACTGCAACTCTAACTTTACCTTCATTGCCAGCTAGGGAACATGAGATATTTAAGCAAATCATTGAGGCTAGCAATATTTTGGAAAATTGCTATTTATTTGACATAAACCATTACATTTGTTAGATGCATGCTAGTAAATTTCACATTCTGTGGACTCAACCTGTTATTTCACTTTCTATATTTCTGTAACTTGTGTACTATCCTCTTTCATATCTGATTCTCCTACCACTGTCATCTAGAAGATTGCATTCTTTCAATTTTTATCTCTTTAAAATGTAAGTTTAAAAATTTATTTCAGAAATTCAACATAAAAATATATCTCCTTGCTCTCCTTTACTTTTTCCTTATGTAAGTATATCTATATAATTTCAATCATCTTATATTTTCTGATTTTCCTTTTTTTTTCCATTTATTTTTATTAATTGGAGGCTAATTACTTTACAACATTGCAGTGGTTTTTGTCATACACTGAAATGAATTAGCCATGGATTTACATGTATTCCCCATCCCGGTCCCCCCTCCCACCTCCCTCTCCACCCGATCCCTCTGGGTCTTCCCAGTGCACCAGGCCCGAGTACTTGTCTCATGCATCCAACCTGGGCTGGTGATCTGTTTCACCCTAGATATACATGTTTCGATGAGGAGAACATAGGCAAAACACTCTCCGACATAAATCACAGCAGGATCCTCTATGATCCTTTTTTAACTTAAAAGCCTTTTCTCTGTTAGCTAAACTGTATTTGTAGTGTAACTATCTACTTAGCAATTATAAATAGACATGATGGTAGTCACTCGGTCATGCTTGACTCTTTGTGACACCGTGGACTCCACCAGGCTCCTCTGTCCGTAGTGTTCTCCGGCAAGCATACTGGAGTGTGTTGCCATTTCTTCCTCTGGGGGATCTTCCCAACCCAGATATCAAACCCAGGTCTCCATTGCAGACAGGTTCTTTACCAGCTGACCACAAAATTAGGGGAGCTCAAAATTAATGTATCAGAATCTTAAAGTATAAATTCTACCATTTATTTTTTGTTTTTCCAAATTTTCATCTTAATTAAAATATTTTTAATAAACTCTTCTCATATAGCTTGTGCTTATTTTAATAGTTTAATCAAAGGTATGCCAAGGGGATTGCTAATATAAATATCACTATTTTAAGTCACATGGACTGTGGCCCACCAGGCACCTCTGTCCATGGGATTTTCCAGGTAAGAATACTGGAATGGGTGGCTATTTCCTTCTCTGGGGGATCTTTCTGACCCAGGAATTGAGCCTACATCTCCTTCATTGCAAGCATGTTCTACCACTGAGCCACCAGGGAAGCCCATAATTATTGACACTATTCTCAAATAATCTTTCGATTTGGTTGCTTCAATATTTCTTAGAAAATTAATTATTGTATGGGTATATCTGCATAATAAAATTTCCAAAACTTGCAATGTATTACAGGGTGAGAAAAGTGCCCTTCAAAAATTCATACTTAATAAATCCCATGGTGGTGTTAACCACTCAGTCCTGCCAGACTCTTTGTGACCCCATGAACCCAACCAGGCTCTTCTGTCCTTGGGATTCTCCAGGCAAGTGGGCTGCCATTCCCTTCTCCAGGATATCTTTCCAAGCCAGGGATCCAACCCAGGTCTCCTGCATTGCAGGCAGATTCTTTACCATCTGAGACACCAGGGGAGCCCATAAACCAGAAGTAAAAGTTAGTTCCTTACACATTCTGCTGAGTTTTCAGATATATATCTATATATACTGTATGTATACACACACACATATATGTGAAATATTTTTATGTACAAATTAGGTCATTTTCCATTGTTTATAAAACTATAGCAATATGGCATAAATTATAAATAAAAAATTAACTTGAGGCATTATTATATTTGCTTAGTTAACAGAATTAAAATTATGAAATATATATTTTGATTAGCAATAGAGTATAACATTTTTGTATATTTTAATTTATTATATTTCATTTGTTTTGAATTTTGTATGCTATGTCTGTTTAATTTTTGATATCTTTAAGTTTTGAGCTCTTTTTTTTTTTCAACATTATGCAATAAACTCTATCAATTTTACACTCCTGTTTCCGTTTTAGTCAATCATGCCTTTAAAATTTAATGTCAAATGAGCAAATTTTAACATGAATTTTGATGTACACTTCCTCCTTCTGATTAATCATCGATTCTTTAGTGATTCAATAAAATCACTGCTGATGGTGATTGCAGCCATGAAATTAAAAGACACTTACTCCTTGGAAGGAAAGTTATGATCAACATAGATAGCATATTAAAAAAGCAGAGACATTACTTTGCCAACAAAGGTCCATCTAGTCAAGGCTATGGTTTTTCCAGTGGTCATGTACAGATGTGAGAGTTGGACTATGAAGAAAGCTGAGCACTGAAAAATTGATGCTTTTGAACTATGGTGTTGGAGAAGACTTTTGAGAGTCCCTTGGGTTGCCAGGAGATTTAACCTGTCCATGCTAAAGGAGATCAGTCCTGGATGTTCATTGGAAGGACTGATGCTGAAGCTGAAACTCCAATACTTTGGCCACCTCATGCGAAGAGTTGACTCATTGGAAAAGACCCTGATGCTGGGAGGGATTGGGGGCAGGAGGAGAAGGGGATGACAGAGGATGAGATGGCTGGATGGCATCACCGACTCGATGGACATGGGTTTGAGTAAACTCCAGGAGTTGGTGATGGACAGGGAGGCCTGGCATGCTGTGATTCATGGGGTCACAAAGAGTCAGACAAGACTGAGCGACTGAACTGAAATGAACTGAACTGAATAACACCATCAACTCAGTCATCAAATGTGTACTGAGAACCTGCTCACATCTGGAGTCAACTTACAGAGCATGAAAAGGTGTCCTCAACCTCCTCACAACGATTCTGGTGGGATACCATTTCTCTATGTAAGATTCTTAATCATTGAAAAACTACACACAACTCTGCAATAATACTAAATGAACTTTAACTCGATATCAGAAAGATCCTAGAAAATAAGTTGATTGGTCGTTAAAGGTTTAAACATGGGAAATAAGTGAAATTATGGTTTAATTGAGTTAAATTGCAATTTCCAAAAAGTTCTCTGAAAATTAAATATTCAAAAAGTTTATACAGGGTTTCCCTAAGTAAGATAAAAATATCAATATCAGTAAATCAAACTATTTAATTCTAGTAAAGTTACACATCTAAACAAAATTGATTTTCCATGCAGTTGAGCTAAAATAATATTAGTTCACTATGAGAAACTAGATATATCAAAATAATTACAAACTCTGATTGGAAGTTGCAATTTTCTCTGCTGATTATTAAAAAAATAAAATAAATCAATGATTATTTAACTTTAGTACATTAGGTTTCCAGTAGGGGATAAAAGCAAAAGAGGGAGCCCTTTGCTATGAGAAGAAGAGGAGTTAGGATAGAAGAATGATTAAATACTTTTAGAAAGGGAACATTCATTGCTTCAGGGAAAATAGATGCTCCCATCATTAAAAACTGCACTCTCCTTAAATCCAAAGGTTTTAAGAGGCAAATTTTGGGTAGGTAACAGATAACCATGACATCCAGTTCAACTAGTTCTATTTTATTTTAAGTATGCAAAGAGAAAGTTTGGAGGACATAAAAAACAGAAAAGGATCATTGACAGGATGTGTGCATTAGTTTAAATCAATATTACCTGAGAATTTTATTATTGAATTCAGCCATTATCTCCAAACTTTTCTGGACCACCCTGCCTCTTTGATTTGGGAGGGCATCATGGTAGTAGAAGGTCTTTTTCCTTCCTTGATGCTTACATTTTACTTTTACCTACTGAACTGTTAACTGATTCAAATATATTTGGTGCCAAATTTTTTCCATTCTTCTTGTTAAATAACCATCTGCCTCTACCTCCTATGTTCCATATTGTGTGTGTGTGTGTGTGTGTGTGTGTGTGAGTGTGTATGATTGAATAAGGCAATTCAAGATTAAATATTATTCTTTTTCCATAATCTTATCATTCAAACACATTTTTTCTTGTGCTATTTCATTTGACATACACATTTTTTTTGCAAGGAAACTGGACTGGCCATGAGATTCATCCATTTCTAGTTACAAAACATGACCTGTGATACAGAGTGTTTTAATTAAGGTACTTAGGGTAGAGCTAGAAAGGGATGTTACTACATAGACTCTCTCTCAGCATTCACCCTACATCTCATGTAAAATATCAAATTCTAATCATCACATAGATTGCATCTTAGAAAAGAGAAATCATGAGTCATGAGAGAAGAATTGCAATTGATACCTTAAATTTCTGTCCTGACTCCAAAACTAAGTGCATTAGGCTAATATTAAAGCAAAAAAAAAATTAAGATCTAACTAGATAATAGTGAAGAGGAGGAAAGAAGCAGCCTAATGTAGTCAGAACAGGAGAGAGGAGTGAGCGGGTACCAGGGAAAGAAGAGTCGGGGATGGGATATAGAAAGACATAGAGTGGGAAGGAGAGCAAACATCTTAGAGAAAGTCATTTTATCTGAGATTTCATCCCACAGTTCAGCTTCTTTCTTCCTGAACAACCACACCATCACTTACCCCAATTAAAGAGAGACTGTTGTTGTGTGTTGTCTCAAGGATTGTCAAGGATCTTGAAAACCCAGGTGTGTAGAAAGTGGAGCCCAATTTCATACTCTGTCCCAGAAAGATCAGCACTGACCATAGACTTTGAACCAGGAGCTCCCCGAGAGAGAAACTTCTGCCAAGCTGGCCTTCATTCCATGTGTTGCATCCTCTGTGAGCAGAGATGCATTTGAAAGGTACTTCAACTATGTGCTGAGTCCAGGGAAGGCCTAGGAAGCCTGGACCACCATAATTCTTCATTGGTAGAAAAACTCCGCAGGAGTGCTGTCATTTGTTAGAAGACAAACTGAGTATAGATTCCAAGAGATCGGTGTTTATGGCTCAGATGATAAAGAATCGCCTGCAGTACAGGAGACCTGGGTTCAATCCCTGGGTTGGGAAGATCCCTTGGAAGAGTGCAACCCACTCCAGTATTGTTGCTGGAGAATCTCATGGACAGAGGAGCCTGGCAGGCTACAGTCCATGGGGTCACAAAGAGTCAGACATGACTGAGAGACTAAGCACAACACAGAAGAAAATATTTCAGACCGATTGAGAAACTTGCCTCTTTTCTTAAAACCAAACAGATGACTTCCAACAGAGTGTATGTTTCATATCTTCAACTTTCATTTACTTAGAAAGTGAATTTTGTGAAGCTTGAATAAAACACACAAACTATACTTCATTGAGATTTGTCATTGCCTTCTATCACAAGTGATGTTGGGATGTAAAGAGTTTATGAAGAAAAGGAACTCTTCATGTAGCCATAATTCACACAGCTCCTTTCTGGAAACAATGGGTCAGACAGAACAGCAAGGTCTATATAGGAGCAGGGAGAACGCTCTGAAAATGGAGTGAACTTCTTAATTTAGTTCTTGGAAACTTAATTGGAGTAAACTATTCCTAAACTCTGAGGCCTAAACTCAGGCCTACAGAGCAATAGCTTTAGAACCTAAACATATATCTCTTGTTGAAATTTAATAAAAGGTGTTTACCCACCTCCCTCCCCACAAAAAAAAAAAAAAAAAAAAAAACTTCAACAACCCAGATAATCATGATGTTGAGAAAACGCACCTAGAGCCAGACATCCTGGACTGTGAAGTCAAGTGGGCCTTAGGAAGCATCACTATGAACAAAACTAGTGGAAGTGACGGAATTCCAGTTGAGCTCTTTCAAATCCTAAAAGATGATGCTGTGAAAGTACTGCACTTAATATGCCAGCAAATTTGGAAAACTCAGCAGTGACCACAAGACTGGAAAAGGTCACTTTTCATTCCAATCCCTAAGAAAGGCAATCCCAAAGAATGCTCAAACTACTTCACAGTTGCACTCATCTCACACTTCAGTAAAGTAATGCTCAAAATTCTCCAAGCCAGTCTTCAGTGATATGTGAACCGTGAACTTCCAGATGTTCAAGCCAGTTTTAGACAAGGCAGAGGAACCAGAGATCAAATTGCCAACATCTGTTGGATCATCAAAAGAGCAAGAGAGTTCCAGAGAAACATCTATTTCTGCTTTATTGCCTATGTCAAAGCCTTTGACTGTGTGAATCACAATAAACTGTGGAAAATTCTGAAAGAGATGGGAATACCAGACCACCTGGCCTGCCTCCTGAAAAATCTGTAAGCAGGTCAGGAAGCAACAGTTAGAACTGGACAAGGAACAACAGACTGGTTCCAAATAGGAAAAGGAGTACATCAAGACTGTATATTGTCACCCTGCTTATTTAACTTATATACAGAGTATGTCATGAGAAATGCTGGGCTTGATGAAGCACAAGCTGGAATCAAGATTGCCGGGAGAAATATCAATAACCTCAGATATGTAGATGACACCACCCTTATGGAAGGAAGTTATGAAGAACTAAAGAGCCTCTTGATGAAATTGAAAGAGGAGAGTGAAAAAGTTGGCTTAAAACTCAACATTCAGAAAACTAAGATCATGGAATCTGGTTCCATCATTTCATGACAAATAAATGAAGAAGCAGTGGAAACAATGGCAGATTTTATTTTTTTTGGGGGGGGGGGGTCCAAAATCACTTCAGATGGTGACCGCAGCCATGAAATTAAAAGACACTAACTCCTTGGGAGAAAAGTTATGACCAACACAGACAGCATATTAAAAAGCAGAGACGTTACTTTGCCAACCAAGGTCTATCTAGTCAAGGCTATGGTTTTTCCAGTAGTCATATATGGATGTGAAAGTTGAACTATAAAAAAAGTTGGGTGCTGAAGAATTAATGCTTTTGAACTGTGGCATTGGAGAAGACTCTTGAGAGTCCCTTGGACTGCAAGGAGATCCAACCAGTCCATCCTAAAGGAAATCAGTCCTGAATATTCATTGGAAGGACTGATTCTGAAGCTGAAACTCCAATACTTTGGCCACCTGATGCGAAGAGCTGACTCATTTGAAAAGATCCTGATGCTGAGAAAGATCGAAGGTGGGAGGAGAAGGGGACGACAGAGGATGAGATGGTTGGATGGCATTGCTGATTCAATGAACATAGTTTGGGTAAACTCTGGGAGTTGGAGATGGACAGGGCGGCCTAGTGTGCTGCAGTCCTTGGAGTCACAAAGAGTCAGGCGAGACTAAGTGACTGGACTGAACTGAACGGAACCCCCAACTCCAGTTTCTAATAGCTCAAGAAAAAGAAAACTTTTCCTTCAGATTCAGAAAAACTGTGAGCCGTAAAGATATTTAAAGATATTTAAGAGCAAATGAAGAGTAATTTCAAATTCTGGCTGTTTTCGTGCTAATAAAATAATTAGATTGTGAATTATTATTTCCTCCTTTTGTGTGTGTTTCTCTTGTTGAATTTCATAAATTAACCGAAAAAAATAGCGTTGAGTTTTTCACTCACCATCTGTCCCTTTCCCATGTATTTATCAAAAATTTTCTTTTATTGGATTTATGATGCTGCTGTCGTGTCCAACTCTGTGCGACCCCATAGACAGCAGCCCACCAGGCTCCCCCATCCCTGGGATTCTCCAGGCAAGAATACTGGAGTGGGTTGCCATTTCCTTCTCCAATGCATGAAAGTGAAAATTGAAAGTGAAGTCGCTCAGTCATGTCTGACTCTTAACGACCCCATGGACTGTAGCCTACCAGGCTCCTCCATCCATGGGATTCTCCAGGCAAGAGTACTGGAGTGGGTTGCCTTGGCCTTCTCTGTGGATTTATGATAGCCTAAGAAAAAACAAGTATTCTAACATGAGCTTCCTATGGAAAAATCAATTTTATACATGAAACATATGTGAGAATTTGGAAAAGCAGCAATAAAACACTGGAGACTAATATATTCTACAATTATTGAATTAGGAGTTTCTTATTGTTTCAATTAATTATTTTGAAACTATGAATGTGAATATTGAAGCCCTGACAAAGCAATTTAAAAGTTATCAAAATGCTAAATAAATACCAATCTGTTAGTAACTATTCACCACATATTATTTTATAGGCCTTTCTTTTTCATCAATGAGCTGCAAAATTTATTAACTTTTTTCTCACAATCTAAAATAGATGTAATCCTTCCTATGTATATAAATAATCACTTTCTTGGCATCCTGAATATCCTAAGTGACCCTCTGCTTCAACAGATTCCTCATAGCTTTTTTCACTTCTGTGTTTTTCACTGTGTAAATGATAGGATTTAACATGGGACAGAGGATTGCAAAGAACATAGTCACCCACTTGTCCTCAAGGTAAATGGCCACAGGACATGTGTAGGTGAACATACAAGGACCAAAAAAGAGAACCACTACTATAAAATGGGACACATGTAGAGAGGGCTTTTTGCCATCCTTCAGAGCCATGGAATTTCAAGGAGCTCAGGATAGCTATGTAGGAGGTGACTAGGATGACAAAAAGAAGCAAACACATGCCCCCACTGTTGGCTGCTACCACTATTCCCAGCCTACAGCAGTCGCTGCAGGCAAGTTTCAACAGTGAGAAGAAATCACACAAAATGGTCAATGATATTGGGACCACAGAATGTCAAGTCCATTGAGAAAAGGATCTGGACTGTACCACGCAGGATCCCTCCAATCCAGGCCACCACCACCAGGAGCTGGCAGAACTCCTGTCGCATGATGGTTGCATGATGACTGTGTAGTGCAAAGCGTTGCAAATGGCCGCATAGTGGTCATAGGCCATGCCAGTGAGGACAGTGATCTCTGATCCTCCTATGAAGTGCTCCAAAAAGAGCTGAGTTTGGCAGCCACCCCAGGAGATGGTTTTCCTCTGGTACAACAGATCAATCATCATTTTGGGCATGCTCACAGAGGTGAAGGAAGTATCTAATGAGGCCAAGTAAGTGAGAAAGAAGTACATGGGAACAGAAACTGTGGGACTGAGGGAGATAGTGATGACAATGAGCAGATTGGCCAACACAGTAAACAGGAAGATGAACAAAAAGACAACAAAGAGTATTTTCTGCAGGTGTGGATTCTGTGGGAGTCCCAGGAAGACAAATTCAGTCACTTTGTTGGGAGGCCCGAGGACATCCATTCAGTAAGTAATACCTTTCTGAGCCTGTATTACCTACAAAGAATAAAGAATGATACTTGTTAATCATGAAAGCATTGTTATCTGACTGTCTCAGAATAAAAACAGTGCAGTCACGGTGACAGTGGAGCATATCCTTGGTAATTTGCCCCAGTTCTCCTTTCAAGTCTTTCTTATTTTTTCCCATGATGTTTTCCATTTCTTCAAACACTCAGAGCTTGTCACCTGTAAAACATCTCTAGGACAATGTTTGAGGTTATAATTTACTGATAAAGCATTGGGCTGTCTCCATGAGATCTGGATTCTCCTAGTGGTTTCAACTCTGTGACTCTATAGTCATCTAAGTGCTCCGAACTTCCATGAATTCCTCTGTGTCTGTGAGGCTACTAATTGTAATTTTCAGATGTGTCTTATAAGCTGAGAAGTGCTACACACAAGTAAGAGTTATTTCCTCTTGCATGAAAATTTACTTTTGAAATCTCACATCTGTGGAAAGAAAATTATGATCAAGTGTCTGTCATAAACAGGGAGTTTAGGGAAGTGTACATAAGTCCTTGTTGACAAAAACTCACTGGTACCTACAAGAACACGTTAGCTA
This sequence comes from Odocoileus virginianus, assembly GCF_023699985.2. Lineage (NCBI taxonomy): Eukaryota > Metazoa > Chordata > Mammalia > Artiodactyla > Cervidae > Odocoileus > Odocoileus virginianus. The sequence continues at coordinate 48,624 of NC_069675.1, forward strand.
TTCAGGCGTGTTTCATCACTGTCCCTCCCATAGTGGCTGGCATAATGTCTACAGTGTCTGAAACCTACTAGGTGATGAGTGTTTGACACTGAATTGCCATCTTCCAAGGATCAGCATATGCCTCCTTCTCCAAACCATAATCTCAGATGAAATCCAAGTGTTCTTGTCCTTCGGCTCTGTTCATCTATAATCTCTCTACTTTATGAGAAAATTAAATAGACATTTGAAAGGAAGCTGCATTCTAGTGTAATAGCTTCTGAGTGAAAAAGTTGGTTTAAAATTCAACATTCAGAAAGGTAAGATTAGGCATTTGGTCCCAACACTTCATGCCAAGTAGTTGGGGAAACAGTGGAAACAGTGACAGACTTAATTTTCGGGGGCTCCAAAATCACTGCAGATGGTGACTGCAGCCATAAAATTAAAAGAGGCTTACTCCTTGGAAGGAAAATTATGACCAACCTAGACAGCACACTAAAAAGAAGAGACATTACTTTGACAACAAAGGTGTGTCTAGTCAAAGCTGTGGTTTTTCCAGTAGTCATGTATAGATGTGAGAGTTGGATTATAAAAAAAAGCTGAGGTACCGGGCCGTGCTGCTTATGGCGGCGCTGGAGAGGGGGCGCTGAGCTGTTGGGTATGAAGTGTAACAGAACAGACTTTACCACCTGAAACTGCTGCTTCAAGTTCAGATCAGGCAAGGAACAAACCTCGAAACAACCAACAAGACCAAAGAAGAGTACACTTAAGTTGAAGACACAACACTTGATCTGAAACAAGAAGTTTGTGCCTACTCAACAGCTTTGAAAGAGCACTTCCCAACGCTGCTAGTAGTCTTTGTTTTCTTCAGTGCTGTACTGTGAGATTGCCCGGTGCAGCAGCAGTTGTATTCTTTATTAGCTTGATAGATCGTTTTCTCTCGCTCTTTTTTTTTTTAATACTAGCAACTTTCATTCTTTGAAACGTCTGCTGAAAAAGAAGAATCAGCAAATACTACTGAAAGTGCAATATTTGATTATCACTGCGAGATGAGCTTTGATCCAAACCTTCTCCACAACAATGGACATAATGGGTACCCCAATGGTACTTCAGCAGCACTGCGTGAAACTGGGGTTATTGAAAAACTGCTAACCTCTTATGGATTTATTCAGTGTTCAGAACGTCAAGCTAGACTTTTCTTCCACTGTTCACAGTATAATGGCAACCTGCAGGACTTAAAAGTAGGAGATGATGTTGAATTTGAAGTATCATCTGACCGGCGGACTGGGAAACCCATTGCTGTTAAACTGGTGAAGATAAAACAAGAAATCCTCCCTGAAGAACGAATTAATGGACAAGTTGTGTGCGCTGTTCCTCACAACTTAGAGAGTAAATCTCCAGCTGCCCCGGGTCAGAGTCCAACAGGGAGTGTATGCTACGAACGTAATGGGAAAGTGTTTTATCTGACTTACACCCCTGAAGATGTTGAAGGGAATGTTCAGCTGGAAACTGGAGATAAAATAAACTTTGTAATTGATAACAATAAACATACTGGTGCTGTAAGTGCTCGTAATATTATGCTGTTGAAAAAGAAACAAGCTCGCTATCAGGGAGTAGTTTGTGCCATGAAAGAGGCGTTTGGCTTTATTGAAAGAGGAGATATTGTAAAGGAGATATTCTTTCACTATAGTGAATTTAAGGGTGACTTAGAATCCTTACAGCCTGGAGATGACGTGGAATTCACAATCAAGGACCGAAATGGTAAAGAAGTTGCAACAGATGTCAGACTTTTGCCTCAAGGAACAGTCATTTTTGAAGATATCAGCATTGAACATTTTGAAGGAACTGTAACCAAAGTTATCCCCAAAGTACCCAGTAAAAACCAGAATGACCCATTGCCAGGACGCATCAAAGTTGATTTTGTGATTCCTAAAGAACTTCCCTTTGGAGACAAAGATACAAAATCCAAGGTGACCCTGTTGGAAGGTGACCACGTTAGGTTTAATATTTCAACAGACCGTCGTGACAAATTAGAACGAGCAACCAACATAGAAGTTCTATCAAATACATTTCAGTTCACTAATGAAGCCAGAGAGATGGGTGTAATTGCTGCCATGAGAGATGGTTTTGGTTTCATCAAGTGTGTGGATCGTGATGCTCGTATGTTCTTCCACTTCAGTGAAATTCTGGATGGGAACCAGCTTCATATTGCAGATGAAGTAGAGTTTACTGTGGTTCCTGATATGCTGTCTGCCCAAAGAAATCATGCTATTAGGATTAAAAAACTTCCCAAGGGCACGGTTTCGTTCCACTCCCATTCAGATCATCGTTTTCTGGGCACTGTAGAAAAAGAGGCCACTTTTTCGAATCCTAAAACCACTAGCCCAAATAAAGGCAAAGAAAAGGAAGCTGAGGATGGCATTATTGCTTATGATGATTGTGGAGTGAAATTGACTATTGCTTTTCAAGCCAAGGATGTGGAAGGATCTACTTCTCCTCAAATAGGAGACAAGGTTGAATTTAGTATTAGTGACAAACAGAGGCCTGGACAGCAGATTGCAACTTGTGTGCGACTCTTAGGTCGTAATTCGAACTCCAAGAGGCTCTTGGGTTATGTGGCAACTTTGAAGGATAATTTTGGATTTATTGAAACAGCCAATCATGATAAGGAAATCTTTTTCCATTACAGTGAGTTCTCTGGTGATGTTGATAGCCTGGAACTGGGGGACATGGTCGAGTACAGCTTGTCCAAAGGAAAAGGCAACAAAGTCAGTGCAGAAAAAGTGAACAAAACACACTCAGTGAATGGCATTACTGAGGAAGCTGATCCCACCATCTACTCTGGTAAAGTCATTCGCCCCTTGAGGAGTGTTGATCCAACACAGACTGAATACCAAGGAATGATTGAGATCGTGGACGAAGGGGATATGAAAGGTGAGGTCTATCCATTTGGCATAGTTGGGATGGCCAACAAAGGGGACTGCCTACAGAAAGGGGAGAGCGTCAAGTTCCAGTTGTGTGTTCTGGGCCAGAATGCACAGACTATGGCCTACAACATCACACCTCTGCGCAGGGCTACAGTGGAGTGTGTGAAAGATCAGTTTGGCTTCATTAACTATGAAGTAGGAGATAGCAAGAAGCTCTTTTTCCATGTGAAAGAAGTTCAGGATGGCATTGAGCTACAGGCAGGAGATGAGGTGGAATTCTCAGTGATTCTTAATCAGCGCACTGGCAAGTGCAGTGCTTGTAATGTTTGGCGAGTCTGCGAGGGCCCCAAGGCTGTTGCAGCTCCACGACCTGATAGGTTGGTCATTCGCTTGAAGAATATCACCCTGGATGACGCCAGTGCTCCTCGCCTGATGGTTCTTCATCAGCCAAGCGGACCAGATAACTCAATGGAATTTGGTGCAGAAAGAAAGATCTGTCAAGCTGGTGTCATTGACTAACCACATCCACAAAGCACATCATTAATCCACTATGATCAAGTTGGGGGGATTCTGGTGAAGGGTTCTGAATATCTCCCTCTTCATCCCTCCCAAAATCTGGAATACTTACTCTATTGAGCTATTACACCAGTTTTAACACCTTCCTCGTGTTATGTTTAAAAAAATAAATAAATTTAAGAAAACCATTTTAAAATTAAAAAAAAAAAGCTGAGCACTTATGAATTGATGCTTTTGAACTGTGGTGTTTGAGAAGAGTCTTGAGAATCCCTTGGACTGCAAGAAGATCCAACCAGTCCATCCTAAAGGAAATCGGTCCTGAATATTCATTGGAAGGACTGATGCTGAAGTTGAAGCTCCAATACTCTGGCCACCTGATGCGAAGAGCTGACTCATTTGAAAAGACACTGATGCTGGGAAAGACTGAAGATGGGAGAAAGGGACAGCGGAGGATGAGATGGTTGGATGACATCAGAAACTCAATGGACATGAGTTTGGATAAACTCTGGGAGTTGGTGATGGACAGGGCAGCCTGAAGTGCTGCAGTCCATGGGGTCACAAAGAGTCGGACATGACTGAGCAACTAAATTGAATTGAACTGACACACTCTCTAGAGTGAAGATGGAAATATTTAATTGACCCTTGGAAAATTCATTTTATGAGTCATTTTACTTTCAAGATAATTAGTTTGCAAATTGATAATTTATATTCTTCAATATTATGTTCTCTGTGTGTGTGTGTGTGTGTGTGTGTGTGTGTGTGTATGCTCATGAATGCTCAGTAGTGTCCAACTCTTTACAATCCTATGGACTGTAGCCCACCAGGCTCCTCCATCCATGAAATTTTCCAAGCAAGAATAATGGAATGGGTTACCATTTCCTGTTCTACACACAATTTAACATAGTCATATTCTGTGAATTTACAGTTTCAGTAGACTTGCTAAAAAAAAATATTCTTGCATAGGTGTTCAGTACACAAGGATCTATCAAGTAAAGAAAATTACTCTTTTTCAGAGTTCTAAAAATAACCAAAAAAATTAATGAGGAGAACAGAAATAGTTGGCTAGAAAATTTAGTCAATGCACTATACATATATATACCAATGACAACAAATAGTATTTAGTTAATTCAGTTGCTCAGTCATGTCTGACTCTTTGTGACCCCATGGACTGCAGCATGCCAGGCCTCCCTGTCCATCAGCAACTCCCAGAGTTTCCTCAAACTTGTCGATCACAAAGGTGATGCCTTCCAACCATCTCATCCTCTGTCGTCCCCTTCTTGTCCCGCCTTCAATCTTTCCCATCATCAGGGTCTTTTCAAATGAGTCAGCTCTTTGCAGCAGGTGGCCAAAGTATTGGAGTTTCATCTTCAACATCAGTCCTTCCAATGAATATTTAGGACTGATTTCCTTTAGGATGGACTGGTTGGATCTCCTTGCCGTCCAAGGGACTCTCAAGAGTCTTCTCCAACACCACAGTTCAAAAGATTCAATTCTTCAGTGGTCAGCTTTCTTTTTACTATGAAATCCATTACTTAATAGTTCCTACTACAAGTTCATTCATTTGACAAATATTTATTGGACACTTACTATATATATTGGACTTACCTGGTGGCTCAGACAGTAAAATGTCTGTCTACAATGCGAGAGACCTAGGTTCAATTCCTGGGTCGGGAATATTCCCTGGAGAAGGAAATGGCAACCCACTCCAGTACTCTTGCCTAGAAAATACCATGGACAGAGGAGCCTGGTGTAGGCTACTGTCCATGGTGTCACAAAGAGTCGGACATGACTGAGCAAATTCACTTTCACTTTACTATATATATTAGGGTATACTACTCACAAAATTTCATAAAATTTTCATTATCAATTGTTATTAATTCCTGAAATTTTATTACCAAACAGCAGCAGCACATCCATCTGTGATATGAATGACCTTCTCACTCTTCATGCTTTCTCCCATCTTTCTAGAGCATCCATTATCCGTCACTCCTAGTTACAGGATGAGTATGTGCTAAGTTGCTCCAGTCATGTCTGACACTGAGATCCCATGGACTGTAGCCTGCCAGGCTCTTCTGTCCTTGGGATTCTCCACACAAGAATACTGGAGTGGATTGCCATGCCCTCCTCCATGCCATCTTCCCAACCCAGGAATTTAACCAATGGTCTCTTGTGTCTTCTGCACTAACAGGCAGGTTCTTTACCACTAGCACCACCTGGGAAATCCAGTTACAGGATACTGCAATACTAATAGAGTGAGAAATTTGGGGATATAAATTTGCCAGAGAGAAGAGAAATAAATATAATCAAATGTATTTGGTAAAACGTGTCTTTCTCTTTTGAAGATTAATAAAGAACTTTACTTTTAATTATCTAAGATGAAAATTTTATACAAATATGAAATCAAATTGCAGCAGCTTCATTGTCAGTCCCCATTCTGAGGTAGGATTTCACAACAGATCAAAAAGACTAGAGTGTAAATAAAGTAATATTTAAACATAACAACTGTGAATAAATATAAATTACTTTCCTTGTTTTTCCTTGACTCCACAATACTCTTTCAAGGAATAAGCCCTAGTGTAAAATATTTTTAAAAGAGAAAGATCCCTGTGTACAAATATGTTCAACACAATTATTAAGAGCTATGGAAAATTAGAAACAGTGTGGAGAAAATTAGAAACAGTGTTCTTCAAAAGTGAAGAACAAAATAATTAAAATATAATCACTTTTTTTAAATAATACATAGTTTTTAACAAAGTTGCATTCAAAATTGTGTGTTGTCATAGAAAATGAAGTTGTAATATTAAGTGGGGAAATTTTGGATGCATATTTGAATTGTATAGTTACTCTAAATTATTTCAATGAAACTAATTATATTATTATTCCAATGAATTTAAATATATATTTAAAATATAAAAGACCCCAAAATATTTTTACTTCTAAAGTGTTAGTATTGTAGTTGAGTTTAATTCTAGCTTGATATTTTGTATGCTTAAGAAGGATTTATATCTCAGGTAAGCTTGGGTGAGCAACGATCATATTATTTGCAACATACATTTAAATATGAGAATCTAAGATTATATAATTTCATAAAATGATCTCACCTATGAATATGCCTGACATAGGTCCATGGTCAAGCCCCAGGCAGCTGCTAGTTCACTAGGAAAGAAGTATTAAGTTATAAGATTAAAAATGCCAACTAGCTCAGCTGCAATACGTGTCTTTTTTGATTTATAAATGGTATCATTGGATAAGCCTTAAAAACAGTACCACATATCCTCTTTGTGGGCAAAATCTAGGAAGTTTCTTATCTGTGACTAATTGACCTCAGGGGTATTTCTCCATCATTAGCAGATCTTGGTAACAACCCAATTATTTCAAATAAGGCATCTGAACATCAGAGAAGAGCTTTTACAATATTCATCTTCAATTTTAAACTTCATCCTTAAGTCTACATGAAAACAAAACACCATCACAAAATACAAAAGAAAAGCACCAAGTTGATGATTTATAAACTTGGATACTTGATAGTAAATGAGCTTAAAAATGGAGTCTGAATTTTTGATACCATATAAATAAAACACTTAGGTGTGTAGCTATCTGATTTTTAGATTTTATTGGACTATTTTATTTGTACTGATCTACCAATTATGGTAATCATAATTTCTAAATATTGCTTTCAGATGTACACTAAATGATTATTGTGAACTCTATTGTATTATTAACACTTCACGCTAGATAAAGTTTACAGTACTTCTTCAAAATAGATGTTTCTTGTTCCAGTTCTGGAATTAGACTAACATGATAATAATGAAAATTATTCCATTGTTCAAATATATCCAAATATGGTAGAATGCACTTGCCATTTAAATTTAATCCTACAGCATATCCACAATATATAAAAAAATTAGGAAATAATACTCACAGTTTGTATAAGAAAATGTAAGAAAGGAAATAAAATACCATTTACCAAGGGAAAATAAGAAGCCATATAACTGAATCATAGCGCAGGACCCTTATCTTTAAATTATATTTTTTATGACTAAAGTGTCATGAGACTCTTCAGCTGCCACCAATTGTGAAGTCCATTTTAATTACTTAGTCAAAGAAATAAAACTGATATTAAAATTATTTGGCAAATAAATTCAATACAGAAATATTTTTATGTAAAATCACAGTTATTGCAAGATGTTCAAATATGCTTCTTTAATAAGAACTCTAGATAACTCTGTAGATAACTCTAGACGGACCCTCTTGAGAAACTTGCATGCAAGTCAGGAAGCAACAGTCAGAACTGGACATGGAACAGCAGACTGGCTCCAAATTGGAAAAGGAGTACATCAAGGCTGTATATTGTCACCCTGCTTATTTAACTTATATGCAGAGTACATCATGAGAAACTCTGGGCTGGAAGAAGCACAAGCTGGAATCAAGATTGCCAGGAGAAATATCAATAACCTCAGATATGCAGATGACACCACCCTTATGGCAGAAAGTGAAGAGGAACTAAAAAGCCTCTTGATGAAAGTGAAAGAGGAGAGTGAAAAAATTGGCTTAAAGCTTAGCATTCAGAAAACTAAGATCATGGCATCTGGTCCTGTCACTTCAGAGGAAATAGATGGGGAGACAGTGGAAACACTGTCAGACTTCAATTTGGGGGGCTCTAAAATCACATCAGATGGTGCTTGCAGCCATGAAATTAAAAGATGCTTACTCTTGGAAGGAAAGTTATGACCAACCTAGATAGCATATTCAAAAGCAGAGGCATTACTTTGCCAACAAAGGTCCATCTGGTCAAGGCTATGGTTTTTCCAGTGGTCATGTATGGATGTGAGAGTTCAACTGTGAAGAAAGCTGAGAGCCAAAAAATTGATGCTTTTGACTGTGGTGTTGGAGAAGACTCTTGAGAGTCCTTTGGACTGCAAGGAGATCCTACCAGTCCATCCTAAAGATCAGTCCTGGGTGTTCATTGGAAGGACTGATGCTCAAGCTGAAACTCCAGTACTTTGGCCACATCATGGAAGAGTTGACTCATTGGAGAAGACCCTGATGCTGGGAGGGATTGGAGGTAGGAGGAGAATGGGAAGACAGAGGATGAGATGGTTCAGTGGCATCACCGACTTGATGGACGTGAGTTTGAGTAGACTCCGGGAGTTGGTGATGGACAGGGAGGCCTGGGGTGCTGCGATTCACGGGGTCGGAAAGAGTCGGACACAACTGAGTGACTGAACTGAACTGAACTGAACTGAACTGACAAGTACATGCTTGTCACCATCCCCAACTCATGGAAGACTGAAATCCATTCAACCATGGCCAATTCAATGTTCATTCAGCCTGGAATTTAATAGTTACAGTGCTAGACAGAGAGGTTTCTTGAGAACCCCTAAATTGCCCTAGTCCAGTTCCCCAAAGCTTAGAGAAGCATAAAAGGGGAAGAGAGCATACTTAGATGTAAAACAGTGAGGGTTGTTCATGAAAATCATTTTCAAAGAAGAGTTCTGGAGCTATGCAGTCTGTAGTAACATAGATTCTGCACTTGAGAGACAAACCAGAAAGAAAGAAGAACAAAAATGTATGGATCATTTCACAGCTGATGAGAAAGTAGTTTTGGTCTGTTTTGATGTTTGAGAGTTTTAGGAACTAATTTCACAAAAAAAAACAGGTTCATATCAAAATGTTTTTATGGGCAGATTCATGAACTTCAATAGGTAGAGAAACATGTTCTCAAGATAGCAAAGCACTCAAGAGAGAGCTCATGTCGTATTAGTCCATCCGAAGGAATGTTTATCCCAGAAGGATATCTCATATGTTGTTTATGAGGAATGGAAAGTTCTAGGAGGTAGGCTGCGGTACCATAGTTCAGTTCAGTCGCTCAGCCGTGGCCGACTCTTTGCGACCCCATGAATCACAGCAGCCCAGGCCTCCCTGTCCAGCACAAACTCCCAGAGTTCACCCGAACTCATGCCCATCAAGTCAGTGATGCCATCCAATCATCTCATCATCTGTCCTCCCATTCTCCTCCTGCCCCCAATCCCTCCCAGCATCAGGGTCTTTTCCAATGATTCAACTCTTCACATGAGGTGGTCAAAGTATTGGAATTTCAGCTTCAGCATCAGTCCTTCCAATGAACACCCAGGACCTATCTCCTTCAGGATGGACTGGTTGGATCTCCCTGCCGTCCAAGGGACTTTCAAGAGTCTTCTCCAACACCACAGTTCAAAAGCATCAAATTTTTGGCCCTCAGCTTTCTTCACAGTCGAATTCTCACATCCATACATGACCACTGGAAAAACTATAGCCTTGACCAGATGGACCTTTGTTGCAAAGCAATGTCTCTGCTTTTGAATATGCTATCTAGGTTGGTCATAACTTTCTTTCCAAGGAGTAAGCGTCTTTTAATTTCATGGCTGCAATCACCATCTGCAGTTTTCTTTGGAACCCAAAAAAATGAAGTCTGACACTGTTTCCACTCTCTCCCCATCTATTTCCCATGAGGTGACAGGACCAGATGCCATGATCTTAGTTTTCTGAATGTTGAGCTTTAAGCCAACTTTTTCACTCTCCTCTTTCACTTTCATCCAGAGGCTTTTTAGTTCCTCTTCACTTTCTGCCATAAGGGTGGTGTCATCTGCATATCTGAGGTTATTGATATTTCTCCTGGCAATCTTGATTCCAGCTTGTGCTTCTTCCAGCCCAGAGTTTCTCATGATGTACTCTGCATATAAGTTAAATAAGCAGGGTGACAATATACAGCCTTGATGTACTCCTTTTCCAATTTGGAGCCAGTCTGCTGTTCCATGTCCAGTTCTGACTGTTGCTTCCTGACTTGCATACAGGTTTCTCAAGAGGCAGGTCAGGTGGTCTGGTATTCCCATCTCTTTCAGAATTTTCCACAGTTTATTGTGATCCACACAGTCAAAGGCTTTGACATAGTCAATAAAGCAGAAATGGATGTTTCACTTGAACTCTCTTGCTTTTTTGATGATCCAGTGGATATTGGCAATTTGATCTCTGGTTCCTCTTCCTTTTCTAAAACCAGCTTGAACATCTGGAAGGTCTTGTTTCACATATTGCTGAAGCCTGGCTTGGAGAATTTTGAGCATTACTTTGCTAGCGTGCGAGATGAGTGCAATTGTGCGGTAGTTTGAGCATTCTTTGGGATTGCCTTTCTTAGGGATTGCAATGAAAACTGACCTTTCCAGTCCTCTGGCCACTGTTGAGTTTTCCAAATTTGCTGGCATATTGAGTGCAGCACTTTCACAGCATCATCTTTCAGGATTTGAAGTAGCTCAACTGGAATTTCATCACATCCACTAGCTTTGTTTGTAGTGATGCTTTCTAAGGCCCACTTCACTTCACAACCCTCCAATTTTGCCTCTAATTGAAGTAGAAACAAAAATAGCAATATTTATGACAATAAACCCATTAGCTTGGGTAGAAATACAGAACTTAGAAGCAACTTGCAATTTGAGCTGTTTAAGGCTCTAGAGTATAATGTTGCATAATGTAGAATAAAACTCATATCTCCTGTTTCCAAAAGTGGTTCTCTTACTCACTATCATATATTCTTAATAATATGCTTTCTGAATATTTTTCTATCATGGAGTCTGTTAATTTCTTAAATAATATATTATTATGTGTAAAACAGATAGCCAGTGGGAAGCTGGGAAAGACTGAAGGGAAAAGGAGAAGGGGGTGATGGAGGATGCAATGGTTAGATAGCATCACTGACTCAATGGGCACGGATATCAGCAAACTCTTGGAGATAGTGGAGGACAAAAGAGCCTGGCATGCTGTAGTCCATGGGGTTGCAAAGACTCAGGCACAAAATAGCAACTGAACAACAACAAAATGGAAAGTTGTAGAACACAGGGAGATCAGGTCAGTGCTCTGTGATGATCTAGAAGGGTGGGAAGTGGAAGTGGGAGGGAGGCTCAAGAAGGAGTGCATATATTTATACATACATACATATATATATATATATATATATATATATACATATATATATACGTATATATATAATTTTAGAGCAAAAATTAACACAACACTGTAAAGCAATAACTCCCCAAGTAAAAAATAATACATAAAAATAAACATAGCAAAAAATAAACATGTGGTACCCTTGAAATAAGAGGCTGGACCTTTCTGTCAAAAAAGGTAGCTATACACACTTCTGTGACATATATACACATTTATACTTGAGAAGCACATTTCATTTTTGAAAAGAGCCAGAATTAACTCATAACAAAGCCTTCTAAGTTATCTAAGTTAGCTGAGAAATGCTTTCTTCGGTTAACTGTGGAGTATTGATTTTTATCTGGTTTTTATTATTCCTTATAAATAATCTTCTAAAGATGTTGGAAAAGATTGAAAGCAGGAGGAGAAGGGGATGACAGAGGATGAGGTGGTTGGATGGCATCACCAACTCAATGGACATGAGTTTGGGTAAACTCCGGGAGTTGGTGATGGACAGGGACGCCTGGCGTGCTGTAGTCCATGGGGTCGCAAAGAGTCCAAGACTGAGCGACTGAACTGAACTGAAAGTAGTTTTCAAAGAGGATTGCAAATTCAGTGAACTACATGTAAGCCAAAATTCTAACACTTATATAGTAATATGCTTCTTTCTATATAACAGTTCACATCATCCTCGATACTAGTAAGTCATGCAGATGTCTTAGAAACAACTGCTTAGACTTTTAAGCATAAAAACAACTTTTATGAATATGTATTTAGAAAAGAGAAGTTTTAAATTTCTATGATATGAAAGAGGTTCTGATGAAATATCTCTTCTCTGGTATCTTTGAAATGGTTAAAAGAGTATCAGACTTAGATTTTGAAGAATGCATATCTGAATACTAGCTCTGTTTCTGATATTAGACAGATAATTGAATAAAGACTTTCTGCTCCTTTGGATTTTGTGTGAAGCCCAATTGGATGAAATAAGTTATATCCTTCCTTGGTTCTGAAGGAGCTGAAGTCACGTATTAGAACCAGATAAGTTATGAAAGAAGAGAGGGGATTTTTTTAATGTATTGTAATTTAATCTTTTCCTTTATCCAATCAATCAAAACAATGTATAGGTGCTAAGTCGTTCGAGTCATGTCCAGCTCTTTGTGACCCTGTGGACTATAGCCCACCAGACTCCTCTGTCCATGGGATTCTCCAGGCAAGAGTACTGGAGTGGGTTGCTATGTTCTCCTCCAGGGAATCTTTCTGACCCAAGGATCACACTTGCATCTCTTGTTTCCTGCACTAGTGGGTAGGGTCTTTACTTCTAGCCCCAGCTAGGAAGCCCAAACCAGGAGTATAGTGTACCAGTTTATGTCCAATGTAGCACATACATTGTGATGACCAAGTTTAAAAAGGCCTAGTTTCCTGCCCCCAGTGATATAACATATAAAGATGCATCAAAAAATTCCAGTCCAATGGAAAAACAGCTATTATAAAAATATTGGCAAAATACTAAGGGTAACAGGGTAGGAATATACCCATCAAAATGAAATCAGAGAATTTAGTTCAGATTTAAGGAAATAGTGATAGACCAAATAAAGATGGAAAGGGAATTCTATGGAAATATGCACCATTATGAGGTCACAAAGGGAAAATTATTGAAGCACAAAGGAATTTACACATCAAGTGTGAATAGATCAAACTGTGAATAGAAGATCATTGACTTGGATTGTATAAGAAATCACAGAGATGTCTTTCAGTGGCTCTTTACTTGGATGTTCCCATTTCCTGAACTATGAGTGCTGAGGCTATCAAATGCTGAGTCTCTAGCTCTGACATCTACCCTTATTTTCAAATTTTTGTTTGGCATATCTCCAATTTGGGACATCTGCATTTGAATATCAATGTAGTATATTAATAATAATTTAAAAATTCCACAATTTAAAAGTGTACCCTATCTTGTTAAGTTGTACGCAGTTCAATGCCATTGCTCAGACAATAATCTCACAGTGTTCTTCACTCCCTTATTGATTTCCTATGACTCATTCATGCCTTTGGCAAATCCTGTTGTCCCTACTTTCAGAATGTATCCCTGATTTGATCATTCCTGCCCCAACTCCATCCTGGCCTCTGCAGCAGCCTCCTGAGAGTTTTGTCTTCTTTTCTTCTGTCCTCTAACAATTTGTTATCCTGAAGCAGTCCAAACAATTGATCTTCTTTCAGTCTTGCTCTGATTGTATCTCTCCAGTGTTACAGTTTAATATATCACTTTCAACATTTACTGTAATAAGACAGAAATCTCCTTTTATTTATTCAAAGAAACAGAGGCTTACCCCATCTCATTAATTTCCCAAAAGTCAAACATGTTAAATGATAAAACCAGAATTGGAATCAAAGCTTTACTTATTTCAAAACACTATAATTTCTTACATAATAAAGATACACAGCTGTGAAGCCCAATTCCAAATATAAGGTGTTTTTGTCACCATCTGCAGGCTTGATGTGATGTGATGTGGAGGCTTCAGTGTGACTGAAGACTTTTTACTCAGAATTCATCTTTCATCCAGGATGACAAGGAACTGCTGACAGACTGCACTATTACTTGTAGAAATATTTTATTTCATTTAACTGTGTCTCCATTTTCTCCACGGAGTCTCTGATTATTCAGAAAACTGTTATTATTTACACTGTAGATTGTCTAAATGAAATTCAACAGTGCTCACAAAGAATCAAATGTTCACCATGTTAGGATAATTTATGCAAAAACAAACAAAAAACAAAAAACAGCAAACCCTATGTATACCTAGGAAGATAGCAACTAGCCATTCCCTAGGGAAATTTATTTTATTAACTACTTTTCCAACTAACTCCAAAATAGAAAATACCATTCAGTTGCTTAATTCTTCTCATTCTATCATGTTGGTGTGGCCAGACTAGATGACTTGAAATTTGGGGAGACATTATTATGTTTTATTTTCTTTATTTTATGCATTGTTTTAAGGCTAATGAAGGACCTACCCCAAATTTTATAGCATTTCTTAAAAGGGTATCATCTTTTTGCCCCAATAGAGTTGAAGATGACTGTACATGTTATCCATTTCTAACTACCTGTATCATTAAATCTTAGAACTGAAATCTGTCCAAAACTGATTCTTGATCAATTAAGTACACCAGGATTTTTCCACTAAATTTAAAAATTACGTTGTTCAGTTGCTCAGTCATGTCCAACTCTTTGTGACCTGTGCATGCAAAGTCTCCCTCAATAATCCTGTTTCAGTTCAGTTCAGTTCAGTCTCTCAGTCATATACGACTCTTTGTGATCCCCGTGGACTGCAGCATGCCAGGCTTCCCTGTCCTTCACCATCTCCCAGAACTTGCTCAGACTCATGTCCATTGAGTCCATGATGGTATCCAACCATCTCATCATCTGTGTAGAAACACTACTAAATCATATCACTGATTAAGGTCTGTAAGTTGTGATGAGATGATTGGATAGCATCACCAACTCAATGGACATGAGTTTGAGTAGGCTCTGGGAGTTGGTGTTGGACAGGGAAGACTGGCATGCTGCAGTCCATGGGGTCACAAAGAGTTGAACACGACTGAGTGACTGAACTGAACTGAAAATGTAACAGTGATAGAAGAAAAATATTTTATAACTATTTTCAGACTATTTACAGTTAAGAACGAAGTACCAGACCAGTTGTTTTGCTTCAGCAAAGATGAATATATCATGTATTTTTCTACTTGCCATTGCAAGTTCTTTTTTCTTTTTAGTTAGTATTCAATGTATTCTGCCTTGATGTTTGGTCTATACATAAAAATTTATCACCAATTCAGATATAGTGATTAAATATTTATCCAATTATTAAATTGGATAATACTACCTATTTTAATGACTTCCCAGGTGGCTCAGATGGTAAAGCATCTGACTACAATGTGGGAGACCCAGGTTCGATCCCTGGGTTGTGAAGATCCCCTGGAGAAGGAAATGACAACCCACTCCAGTACTTTTGCCTGGAAAATCCCATGGCCAGAGGAGCATGGTAGGCTACAGTCCATGGGATTGCAAAGAGTCAGACATGACTGAGCGACGTCACTTTTCACTTCACCAATTTTAATACACAAAAATATGCTATGGCTGAGGGCATTGTAATTAATAAAACAGGGTAATATCATATGAAAGTTTCCTCTTGCATGAGTATTATACTCATATAACAGATTTCACAACAGAGACAGTGACAGTTTAATAAAGTAGTTATAGTCATATTCAGTCCCTTCATGGATCACAACCTTGTCTTGACAAAGCAATTTGCACAACTCAATGAAGCTATAAGCCATGCCTTGCAGGGCCACCCAAGATGGATGGATCATAGTGAAGAGTTCTGACAAAATATGGTCCACTGGAGGAAGAAATGGCAGCCCACTCCATATTCCTACAAGGGGAACCCCATGAATGGTATGAAAAGACAAAAGCTATGACACTGGATGAGCCCCCCAGTCAGAAGGTATCCAATATGCTACTGGGGAAGCATGGAGGGCAATTACTAATAGCTTCAGGAAGAATGAAGTGACTGGGCCAAAGCAGAAGTGATACTCAATTGTGGATGTGTCTGGAGGTAAAAGTAAAGTCCAATGCTGTAAGTGAAAATATTGCATAGAAAACTGGAATTTTAGGCATATGGATCAAGGTAAATTGGATATGGTCAAGCAGGAGATGCAAGATTGAACATAGACATCTTAGAAATCAGTGAACTAAAAGGGACTTGAATTTAATAAAGATGGCCATTATATCTACTACTGTGGACAAGAATCCCTTAGAAGAAGTGGAGTCAGCCTCAGAGTTAGCAAAAGAATAAGAGATGCAGTATTTGGGCAATCTCTAAAACAACAGAATCATCTCAGTTTGCTTCCAAGGCAACCCATTCGACATCAGTGTAGTGCAAGTCTATGTCCCAACTACTGATGCTGAAGAAGCTGAAGTTGATTGGTTCTGTGAAGACCTACATGACCTTTTAAATCTAATACCAAAAAAAAAGATGGCATTTTTATTATAGGGGATTGGAATGCAAATGTAGAAAGTCAAGAGATATTCAGGATAACAGGCAAGTTTGGTCTTGGAGTAAAAAATGAAACAGGGCAAAGACTAACAGAATTTTGTCAAGAAAACACACTGGTCATAGCAAGCACCCTTTTAAATGACGCAAGAGATGACTCTACATATGGATATCACCATATGGTCGATATCACAATCAGATTGATTCACTGCAGAACTTGACTGCAGCCATGAAATTAAAAGGCAATTGCTCCCTGGAAGGAAAGCTATGACAGATCTACTGTATATTAAAAAGCAGACATGGCACTTTGCAAGCAGATGTCCATATAGTCACAGCTATGGTGTTTCCAGTACTCATACACAGATGTGAGCTTTGGACCATAAAGAAGGCTGTGCCCGGAGGAATAATGCTTTTGAACTGTGGTGTTGGAGAAGACTCTTGAGACTCCCTTGGAGTGCATGGAGATCAAACAAATCAATCGTACAGGAAATGAACACTAACTATTAATTGGGAGAACGGACGCTGCAACTGAAGCTCCAATACTTTGGCAATCTCATAGAAAGGATCAACTCATTGGAAAAGACCCTGATGATGGGAAAGATTGAAGGCAAAAAGATAAAAGAGGCAGCAGAAGATAACATGGTTAGATAGCATCACTGATTCAATGGACATGAATCTGAGCAAAATCCAGGAGATAGTGGAGGACACAGGAGCCTGGCATGCTACCATTCATGAGGTGGCAAAGAGCAGACACAACTTAGTGACTGAACAACAAAAACAACATGGGCTTTCCTGGTGGCTCAGTGGTAAAGAATCTGCCTGCCAATGCAGGAGAAACTAGTTTGATCCCCGGGTTGCAAAGATCCTCTGGTGAAGGAAATGACAACCCTCTTCAGTATTCTTGCCTGGGAAATCCCATGGAGAGAGGAGTCTGACTGGTGACAGTCTATGGGGTTGCAGAGTCTGACATGACTTAACAACTGAGTACTCACACATAACTCTCCCTATGTACATAAATCATCACTTTACTGGCATTTGGAGCAACCTAAACTACTCTCCTCTTCAACAGATTCCTCATGGCTTTTTTCACCTCTGTGTTTCTCACTGTGTAAATGATAGGATTTAACATGGGAGTGAGGATTGCAGAGAACATAGTCACCACTTGTCCACAGGATGAGTGGCCACAGGACGTGTGTAGGTGAACACACAAGGCAGAAAAAAGAGCACCACTACTGTAAAGTGGGTGCCACGTGTAGAGAGGGCTTTGTGTCGTCCTTCAGAGCCATGGATTTCAGGGAGCTAAGGATGACTATGTAGGAACTGAGTAACATGAAAAAAATGAGCAAGCACATGCCCCCACTGTTAGCTGCCACCACAATCCCAGGTATGTAGGTGTCACTGCAGGAAAGTTCCAACAGTGAGAAGAAATCACACATGAAGTGGTCAGTGACATTGGGACCACAGAAGGTCAAGACCATCAAGAAAAGAATCTGCACAGTGGCATGTAGGATCCCTCAGATCCAGGCCACCACCACCAGGAGCTGGCAGAGCCCCTGTCGCATGATGGTCGTGTAGTGCAGAGGCTTGCAGATGGCCACATAGAGGTCATAGGCCATGACAGTGAGGACGATCACCTCCAATGCTGCCAGGAAATGTTCTACAAAGACCTGAGTCATGCATCCTCACCAGGAGATGACTCTCCTTTGGTGAAATAGGTCAACAATCAATTTGGGGGTGGTAACAGATGTGAAGGAGGCATCTAATAAGGCCAAGTAAGTGAGAAGGAAGTACATGGGAGCAGAAAGTGTGGGGCTGAGGGAGATGGTGATGACAATGAGCAGGTTGGCCAGCACAGTGAAGAGGAAAATGAACAGAAAGACAATGAAGAGTATTTTCTGCACGTGTGGATTCTGTGTGAGTCTCAGGAGAACAAATTCAGTCACATTGTTGGGAGGCCTGAGGACATCCATTCAGTAAGCAACAGCTTCTTGGGATAAAGAATGATACTCATTAACCATGAAAGGCTTGTGATCTGACTTTCTTAGAACAAAATAGTCACTGAGGAACATGTCCTTGGAGCTTTTGCACTGTACTCGTTTCAGTTCTTTTTTATTTTCACCATCATATTTTGCATCTCTTTAGACATCTTGTACCTGTCACTTGTAAAACATCAGTAGGGCCACATTTGGTGTGTAATTTGCCAAGAAAACACTGGGCTGTCTACATGAGATTTGGATTCTCCTACTGGTTCCAACTCCTTTGGACTAAGTCACCTCAGTGTCCCATGCTTCCCAAGCCCTACTCTGTGTCTGTGAGGTAACAAATTGCAATTTTCAGAGGTATCTTGTAAGCTGAGAAGTGCTATACGCAGGCAAGAGTTATTCCCTCTTCCATGAGAATTTATATTCCAACCCTCAGGTCAAACTGTGGAAAGAAAAAAATATGGTTAAGAAATATCTATCACATGAAGGGAATTTAGTGAGATGTGTATAAGTCCTTGGAGACACATGCTCCCTAGTACCTACCAGGACACATAAGCTATTCATCACTTACCATAGTGCCTGGAATGTCTGCACTGCCTGAAACCTAATGAGTGATGAGTAAGGGCTTGGTATATAAATGCCCATTCTCGAAGGGTAAGCATATGTCTGCTTCCCCAAACCATAAACTCAGCAAGAATTCAAGTGCTCTTGTCCTTCAGCTTTGTTTATCTGTAATCTCTCTACTTTATAAGAAACAGATAAACATTTGAAAGGAAGCTACACTCCAGTATAACAGTTTCTGACACACTCCCTAGAGTAACCATCAAAGTATTTAATTGCTTCTATGAAAGTGCACATATTGGGTCATTTTTCTTTCAAGATAGTGTGTTTGTTTATTGGTTTTTTTTTTAATTCTTCAAAATTCTGCTCCACATACAATTTAGCATTGCCATATTCTATAAATTATAGCTTTAGAAGACTTGGATTAAAACATAAACTCTTGCATAGATATTCAACACACAAGGATCTATCAGGCATAGGAAATCCTTATTTTCAAAGCTCTAACAATAAAAATTACTACAATATTGTAAAGTAATTAGCCTTCAATTAATAAAAATAAAGGGAAAAAACAATAAAAATTTAACAAGGAGAACAGAAAGAAGTATTCTGCTAGATAAATTAGAGTGATACCTAATACACTATACATATAAACATATATATCAATACACCAACTATCAAAGCATGTGTATGATCCATTGCTTACTATTAACTCCTATTCCTTCATCAAACAAATATTTATTAAACCCTTGCATATTAATACATATTAATGTATGTTGCTCACATAAAATCATGAAAAGTGATGTTATTGAATTTGTATCATCAAGCAGCAGCAGCACATCTATCCATGACCTGCATGCGCTTCCCGCTCCTTTATGTTTCTGCTCCATGCATGCTCACGCCTTCTGTCTTCCCACAGCAGCAGTCTCCCATCATTCCTGGTTACAGGATGTGCTACTAATACAATTTGTATTAGTAAATTAGTAAATTTGTAAATTAGTAAATTTGTCAAAGAGAAGAAAAATAAATATAATTAAACATATTCCATACAGCATGTCTTTTCAAAGATAAACAGAAACTTTTTTTTAATTTTCCAAGATGAAAATTGTATGCATATGTGGGAACACAATGCAGCAGCTTCACTGAACTCCTCCTTCTTTAGTGGGATCTCCCAGCAGATCAAAGAAGAGATGGTATAAAGTAAGAATTAAACACATTCATAGAAATGCTTTATAAACAACTATGAAACAAAATAAATTACTTTTTAAATTTTTCTTTGGCTCCATAATACTTTTTCTAGGAATAAAGGTTAATGTAAAATATTTTAAGAGAAACATCACTATGCACAAATATGTTCAACATAATCATTAACAGCTGTGGAAAATTTAGAAAGGGTGTGAAATGTTCCACAGTGGAGAAAAGGATAATTAAAATATAGTGGATCCTTTTGAATAATTTGTAGTTTTTAACAGAGATGCTTTTAAAATTGTGCAATATCATTAAAAATTTATCAGTTGTAATATTAAGTGAGGAAAATTTTGGGTGCATATTTTAATTGTATAGCTATTCTAACTTATTCATTGTAGCTAATTATATTATGAGCTCAACTAATTTAAATACATATCAATAAAAAAATATTCTAAAATAATTTTACTTCTAAATTGCTTAGTACTGTAGTCAATTCTACCTTTCTTGATGTTGTGTATGCTTAAGAAGGTTTTAAACCTCAGGTAAATTTGGATGAGTGATTATATAATTTGAAACATACATTTATACCTGAGAATATATGATTATGTGATTTCAAAAAATAATCTCACCTATGAAAATGTCTGACCTAGTGCCATGGCCAGGCCCCAGGCAGCTGTTAGTTCCCCAGGAAAGAAGTAAAGTCATAAGATTAAAAATGTCAGCTAACTCGGTGTCTCTTGATTGTACCTTTGGATAAGTCTTAAAAGCACTACCACATATCCTATTTGTGGGCAAAGTCTATGAAGTTTCTTATGTGTGGCTAATTGGAACTCATGGGTATTTTTCCATCATTAGCAGGTCTTCCTAACAACCCAATTATTTCTTAACAACATCAGAGAAGTACTTTTATAGTATTCTTTTTTAATTTTAAACCTCATCTTTAAGTCTATGTGAAAATAAAGTGGAAAGGGTTAGTTACTCAGTAATGTCCGACTCTTTGTGACCCCTTAAACTGTAGCCAATCAGATTCCCCTATCCATGGGATTCTCCAGGCAAGAGTACTAGAGCAGGTTGCCATTTCCTACTCCAGAGGATCTTCCTAACATAGGAACTGATCCCAGGTCTCCTGCATTTGGGCAGATTCTTTAAAACATAGTCACAAAAGAAAAACATAGCAACAAGTTGAACACTTATGGACTTGGATATTTGATAGTAAATGAGCTTAAATACAGAGTCTGAGTATTTGGTACTTATAAATTAAATGTTTCAGTGCATTGTTATCAGATTTTTAAATATGTATTATATTATTTTATTTTGAAGAGATGGTTAGATAGCATCACCTACTCAATGAACATAAATCTGAGCAATCTCCCAGAGACAATGAAAGACAGGGAAGCCTGGCATGCTGTAGGCAATGGAGTCGCAATGAGTCAGACACAGTTTAGTGACTGAACAACAATTTTATTTTAACTGATCTACCATTCATGGAAACCCACTCCAGTACTCTTGCCCGGAAAATCCTGTGGACGGAGAGTGTGGTAGGCTACAGTCCATGGGGTCGCAAAGAGTCGGACACAACTGAGCGACTTCACTTCACCATTCATGATAGGCTTCTCTGTTGGCTCAGCAGTAAGAAATCTGTATGCCAGTGCAGGAGACATGTTCAATCCTTGGGTTAGGAAGATCCCCTGGAAAAGGAAATGGAAACCGTTCCAGTATCTTTGCCTAGGAAATCTCATGGACAGAGGAACATGGAGAGTCCATGGGATAGCAAAGAATAGGACACTATGAAAAAACGTTAACAACCATTCATAGTAGCCATAATTTCTAAATATTGCATTTGGTTATATGTTAAGTGATAATTATGAACCTCATTATAAATTTAGTGCTTCATACCAGATAAATGTTATGGTACTTCTTCAAAGTAGTTGTTTCTTCTGTCAATTGCAGAAATAGATGAACATGATAATGATGAAAATAAATCTATCTTTCAATTATATTCAGAGATGGTAAAATGCATTTGTCATTTAAATGTAATCTTATAATATCCATATAAGGTATTAAAAGTAGGAAATAAAATTCAGAATTTATATAAAAAAAAACACAAGAAAGGGAATAGAAACACATGCACCATGGAGAAATAAGAAACCAGGCCATTAAATCCTGGGACAGGACAATTATCTTTAAATTATGTTTTTATGACTAAAGTATCATGATACTCTTATATTGCCACCAACTGCGAGGCCCATTATAATTATCTAGTAAAAGAGATAAAACTGACATTAAAAATGTTTGGTAGCAAAATTCAATTCAATTCAGGAATACTTTTATTTTTTTATTTTCTTTTTCGTTTATTTTTATTAGTTGGAGGCTAATTACTTTACAAAGCCAGGCGAGCGTCCGAGAGGAGATACCCCACGTCCAGGGTATGGAGCAGCTGCTGTGCTTTGCTGGAGCAGCTGTAAAGAGATACCCCACATCCAAGGTAAGAGAAACCCGAGTAAGACAGTCAGCCAAGAGAGGGCGTCAGAGGACAGACAGACTGAAAGCACAATCACAGAAAACTAACCAATCTAATCACATGGACCACAGCCTTGTCTAACTCAATGAAACTAAGCCATGCCGTGTGAGGCCACCCAAGATGGACGGGTCATGGTGGAGAGTTCAGACAAAATGTGGTCCACTGGAGAAAGGAATGGCAAACCACTTCAGTATTCTTGCCTTGAGAACCCCATGAACAGTATGAAAATGCAAAAAGATAGGACACTGAAACATGAACTCCCCAGGTCGGTAGGTGCCCAACATGCTACTGGAGATCAGTGGAGAAATAGCTCCAGAAAGAATGAAGGGACGGAACCAAAACAAAAACAACACCCAGTTGGGGATGAGACTGGTGATGGAAGCAAGGTCCGATGCTGTACAGAGCAGTATTGCATAGGAACCTAAAATGTTAAGTCCATGAATCAAGGCAAATTGGAAGTGATCAAACAGGAGATGGCAAGAGTGAACGTTGATATTTTAGGAATCAGCGAACTAAAATGGACTGGAATGGGTGAATTTGACTCAGATGACCATTATATCTACTACTGTGGAAAAGAATCCCTTAGAAGAAAGGGAACAGCCATCATAGTCAACAAGAGTCTGAAATGCAGCACTTGGATGCAATCTAAAAAATGACAGAATGACCTCTGTTCATTTCCAACATAAATCATTCAATATCATGGTAATCCAAGTATATACTCTGGCCAGTAATGCTGAAGAATCTGAAATTGAATGATTCTATGAAGACCTACAAGACCTTCTAGAACTAACACCCAAAAAAGATGTCTTTTTCACTACAGGGGACTGGAAAGGAAAAGAAGGAAGTCAAGAAAAACCTTGAATAACAGGCAAATTTGGCCTTGGAGTACAAAATGAAGCAGGGCAAAGGCTTATAGAATTTTGCCAAGAGAATGCACTGATCATAGCAAACACCCTCTTCCCACGTCATAATAGAAGACTCTACACATGGACACCACCAGATGTCCAACACCGAAATCAGATTGACTATATGCTTTCCAGCCAAAGATGGAGAAGATCTATACAGTCAGCAAAAACAAGACCGGGAGCTGACTGTGGCTCAGATCATGAACTCTTTATTGCCAAATTCAGACTTACATTGAAGAAGGTAGGAAAACCACCATACCAATCAGGTATGATCTAAATCAAATCCCTTATGATGATACAGTGGAAGTGAGAAATAGGTTTAAAGGACTAGATCTGACAGAGTGCCAGAAGAACTATGGATGGGGGTTCATGACATTGTACAGGAGGCAGGGATCAAGACCATCCCCAAGGAAAAGAAATGCAAAAAAGCAAAATGGCTCTCTGAGGAAGCCTTACAAATAGCTGTGAAAAGAAGAAAAGTGAAAAGCAAAGGAGAAAAGGAAAGATATACCCATTTGAGTGCAAAGTTCCAGAGAACAGCAAGGAGAGATAAGAAAGCCTTCCTCGGTGATCAGTGCAAAGAAATAGAGGAAAACAATAGAATGGGAAAGACGAGAGATCTCTTCAAGAAAATTAGAGATACCAAGGGAATATTTCAGGCAAAGATGGGCTCAATAAAGGACAGAAATGGTATGTACCTAACAGAAGCAAAAAATATTAAGAAGAGGTGGGAAGAATACACAGAAGAACTGTACAAAAAAGACCATTGTGACCCAAATAATCATGATGGTGTGATCACTCAATAGATCAAAACATCCTGGGATGTGAAGTCAAGTGGGTCTTGGGAAGCATCATTACAAACAAAGCTAGTGGAGGTGATGGGTTTCCAGTTGAGCTATTTCAAATCCTAAAATATGATGCTGGGAAAGTGCTGCACTCAATATGCCAGCAAAT
Organism: Odocoileus virginianus; assembly: GCF_023699985.2. Classification (NCBI taxonomy): domain Eukaryota; kingdom Metazoa; phylum Chordata; class Mammalia; order Artiodactyla; family Cervidae; genus Odocoileus; species Odocoileus virginianus. Next base: position 73,155 of record NC_069675.1, read on the forward strand.
TTGGAAAACTCAGCAGTGGCCACAGGACTGGGAAAGGTCAATTTTTATCCCCATCCCTAAGAAAGACAATGTGAAAGAATGTTCAAACTACCATACAATTGCACTCATCTTACATGCTAGCAAAGTAATGCTAAAAATTCTCCAAGCCAGGCTTAAACAATATGTAATACATGAACTTACAGATGCCCAAGCTGACTTTAGAAAAGGGAGAGGAACCAGAGATCATATTGTCAATATCTGCTGGATCATTGAGAAAGTAATAGAGTTTCAGAAAAACATCTATTTCTGCTTTATTGACTGTGAAAGCCTTTGACAGTGTGGATCACAATAAACTGTGGAAAATTCTGAAAAAGTTGGGAGTACCAGGCCACCTGGCCTGCCTCTTGAGAAATCTGTATGCAGGTCAGGAAGCAGCAGTTAGAACTGGACATGGAACAACAGACTGGTTCCAAATAGGAAAAGGAGTACATCAAGGCTGTATATTGTCACCCTGCTTATTCAACTTATATGCAGAGTACATCATGAGAAACGCTGGGCTGAATGAAGCACAAGCCAGAATCAAGACTTCCAGGAGAAATATCAATAACCTCAGATATGCAGATGATACTACCCTTATGACAGAAAGAGAAGAGGAACTAAAGAGTCTCTTGATGAAAGTGAAAGAGTGAAATAGTTGGCTTAAAACTCCACATTCAGAAAACTAAGATCATGACATCTGGTCCCATCACTTCATGTCAAATGCATAGAGAAACGGTGGAAACAGTGACAGACTTTATTTTATTGGGCTCCAAAATCACAGCAGATGGTGACTGCAGCCACGAAATTAAAAGACGCTTGCTCTTTGGAAGAAAAGTTATGACCAACTAGACAGCATATTAAAAAGCAGAGACATCACTTTGCCAACAGAGGTCCATCTAGTCAACGCTATGTTTTTTCCTGTAGTCACGTATGGGTGTGAGAGTTGGACCATAAAGAAAGCTGAGTGCCGAAGAAGTGATGCTTTTGAACTGTGGTGTTGGAGAAGACTCTTGAGAGTCCCTTGGACTGCAAGGAGATCCAACCAGTCCATCCTAAAGGAAATCAGTCCTGAATATTCATTTGAAGGTCTCATGCTGAAGCTGAAACTCCAACACTATGGCCACCTGATGCGAAGAACTGACTCATTTGAAAAGACCCTGATGCTGGGAAAGATTGAACATGGGAGGAGAAGGGGACGACAGAGTATGAGATTGTTAGATGGTATCACCAGCTCAATGGACATGATTTTGAGTGAACTCTGGGAGTTGGTGATAGACAGGTAGGCCTGGTGTGCTGTGGTCCATGGGGTTGCAAAGTGTTGGAGTGACAGAACTGGACTGAACTGAGAAAACCCTTAGCAGAGAAAGAAACACAGGCATTGAAAGCAAAATAATTAAATTAATTTCTCACATTAACAAATACACAAGATTCTGAACATGATACTTATGTTCCTTCCTTTGGATGTTTTCTTTGGGGATTTTTTTTAACTTGTTAATAAGCTTTTTGAGTCACATCCTGAGAAGTGCTCAATCTAGGACTAATCATGTCCCACTACTGATGTAAAATCTTTCTGAGTATTCAACCAACAGCACTGTCTCTGTGAACTATGAGGTTTTCCAGCTGGTGAGAATAAACACTATTCCTGGCCCAGTGTTAGCTCCAAGCCCTCTTCTTTGTAATCCAACTGGTTAAATCTTCCTCCAGCCTCAGGGATTTTCCTCAAATGCGAGCACAGATCAGTACTCTGATGAAATTTGAGTGAATGAATAATCTCTCTCTCTCCCACAACTCTCTCTAGACTCCAGAACTATAGTTGTATCCTCTGCAGTATTTTGCCCTCAGAATTTTAGCTGCCTTGGTGTCCTCAGACCCTGAACTTAATCTCTTCAACTCAGAAAGTCTTTGGGGATTTTTTTTGATGTATCCCTCTCTGTACCAAAACATGAAATATTTTAAAAGTAATAAACAGGGAAACACTTGGAACTCAACTAATTTTCCATCTCTCAGGGATCACTGCCACTTAATTCTTACATGTAGTACCTCAAAAATAATTGTTTTCTATTTTTTCTGACCTGTTTGCTTGTTTCTTAAAAAGTGTACATGTATATTTACAGTAGTTTTAATCATAAGTTAAAATAGCTGCAAACAGGCAAAATATATCTTAATCAAGAAAAGTTTAAGAACTGTGACACATCCACAAAGTGGAATGCTAATTAGCAATAAAATGAATAAACTACTGATAAATACAAGGATACATGTAAAACTCAAATGCATAACACTATGAGAAAAATCCATATTTAAGTGTACAGAAGAGGCATAATCCTTATACAGAAAATGCAGATAACTGAATCAAAATTTTTAGATCTAATAAGTAAATCCAACAAATTTTCATGGTACAAAATCAATCCTGCAAAAATGAATTGCATTTACATATTTAACCATGAAATATATAAAAAGAAAATTAAGAAACTAATTCCATTTAAAATAACATCAGTAAGAATAACATATATAGGAATAAAGTAAATAAAGTAAATTAAACATGAATTAGTTTAAAATTGGTAACTGTATAAAATTTTCATTGACTAATTCATGGCATATTATTTATTGGCTCCCTAGTTTAAACATATGCTGTCTTTCAACATTCAGTGTTAAACTGGAAATTATTCAGCTTATTTATCAGCAAAGAATTGTTATTAATAAATAGCCTGAACATATAGTTTATTCTTTAATTATAATTATCACCAATCTGTTAAAGAAATGGAAGTGAAGTGAAGTGAAGTCTCTCAGTCGTGTCCAATTCTTTGCGACCCCATGGACTGCAGCCTGCCAGGCTCCTCCATCCATGGGATTTTCCAAGGAAGAATACTGGAGTGGGTTGCTCATTCCCCCTTCAAAAGAAATGGAAACTATGTATCAAATTTATGAAGACTTACATTCTAAGGAGATTAGCCCTAATGCTAATTTACTAACTTTATAATGGATAATACACTAATTTAAAACTTGGTCTGCTTTTTTTTCTTTCCAGAGCTTATTTATAACATTAGTCATTTCAGAATGTCTTAGACTGTAGATAAATGGGTTGGGCATTAATGGGTTCTTAGACTGTAGATTAACTGAGTGTATATGATACACTCAATTATTTTTTAATGGGGAAGCTCTTAGCACGTCTTCCATACATAAAAATACAAGAACAAAGAAGCAGAAGACCACAGTGATGTGGGAACCACAGATGTGAAGGACTTTCTGCCTCCCTTCCTGACTCAGGTTCTTCGGAGAATGCAGGATGATTCCATAGGTGATGAGTAAGAGCAGAAACACAACAGTGCAGATCAGTCCCCCACTGGCCAGCACTAAGAGGCCAATAATACAGGTGTTAGTAAATATGGGTTTCAATAACAGGTGCATGTCACACATAAAGTGATCAATGACATTGGGACCACAGAATGGGAGCCCACAAGCAGTGCTAAATTGCATTATTGAGTGCAGGGAACTTCCAACCCAGGACACTAGCAGCAGTAAAGCACATATCCTCTGTCTCATGCACTTATATCTATGAGTTCAAGGTCCCACTGAGAGTTTTAGTCATGACAATGTGCAGGTGGACCACCATTGTCAAAATATAGAAAAGCAAGAGCTAGGCCCAAGAGGACAAAGGAAGATATACTGTTCCTTGGTCTCATCTAGTCTGAATAGTACCTGAGTTCACATAGTAGAAGAAGCTACCCTACAAAATGAAGGGGAAAACTTTTAAATGTATTATAAGTTAACCTTTTTCTTTACCCATTCAACTAAAACAATGTGTTCAGTTCAGTTCACTTCAGTTCAGTCACTCAGTTGTGTCCGACTCTTTGTGATCCCATGAACTGCAGCACACCAGGCCTCCCTGTCCACCACCAACTCAGCTTTCTTTATAGTCTAACTCTCACACCCATACATGGCTACTGGAAAAACCATAGCCTTAACTAGATGGAGCTTTGTCGGCAAAGTAATGTCTCTGCTTTTGAATATGCTATCTAGGTTGGTCATAACCTTCCTTCCAAGGAGTAAGTGTCTTAATTTTATGGTTGCAGTCACCATCTGCAGTGATTTTGGAGCTCAAAAAAAAATAGTCTGTCACTGTTTCCCCATCAATTTGCCATGAAGTGATGGGACCGGATGCCATGATCTTAGTTTTCTGAATGTGAAGTTTTAAGCCAATTTTTTCACTCTCCTCTTTCACTTTCATCAAGAGGCTCTTCAATTCTTCATCACTTTCTGCCATAAGGGTGGTGTCATCTGCATATCTGAGGTAATTGATATTCCTCCCAGCAATCTTGATTCCAGTTTGTTTTTCATCCATGATGTATCAATTTGTGTCCAATTTGGTACAGATATTGTGATGGCCAAGTTAAAAAAGGCCTGCTTCCCTGCCTCCAGTGATATAATGCCTCAAAGAATTCTAGATCAAATCAAAAAGTGCTATTTCAATAATATTGAAAAAATACTAAGGGTAACAGTGTAGTGAAAATGTTAGTTGCTTAGTTTTATCTGACTCTTTGCAACTCTATTAACTGTAGCCTGCCATGGAATTCCTCTGTCCATGGAATTCTCCAGGTGAGAATACTGAAGTAGGTCCCCATTCCCTTCTCCAGGGAATCTTCCCAGGTCTTGACACAGGGTTCAAATCCTGGTCTCCGACATTGCAAGCAGATTCTTTACTGTCTGAGCCACCAGGGAAGCCTGGCATAGGAATATATCATCTGAACTGTGTAGAAGTATATTATTCAAATGGGAATCAGAGAAGTCTTCTCAAAAAAAGCATTGCTTAGTTTCAATTTAAAGGAGTCTCAACTAAAGCTGATTGAAAGAATAAATAAAGAAGGCAGAAGAATTTCACAGAAATGTGCACCATTTATAAAGTCACAAAGGTGTAATTATTGAAATACACTTCAAAAAACGTGTACACTTAGCATGAGTAGATCAACCTGTGACTAGAGTTCAGTGTCTTTGGTTTTCTTGAAACTCATTGAGTCTTCCTTAGGGTCTTTACTGGATGTTCCTGTTTCCTGACCTATAAATACTGATGTCATCCAATGTTATACCTTCAGACTCAACCTCTACCCTTATTTTCAAATTTTGGTATGTAATATCTACAGTTTTGGACATCTATACTGGAATATCAATTTAGTATGTGTAACACATGGGAAATAGATGGGGAAACAGTGGAAACAGTGTCAGACTTTATTATTTTGGGCTCCAAAATCACTGCAGATGGTGATTGCAGCCATGAAATTAAGATGCTTACTTCTTGGAAGGAAGGTTATGACCAACATAGATAGCATATTAAAAAGCGGAGACATTACTTTGTCAACAAAGGTCTGTCTAGTCAAGGCTATGGTTTTTCCAGTCTCATGTATGAATGTGAGAGTTGAACTGTGAAGAAAGCTGAGCGCCAAAATATTGATGGTTTTGAACTGTGGTGTTGGAGAAGACTCTTGAGAGTCCCTTGGACTGCAAGGAGATCCAATCAGTCCATCCTAAAGGAGACCAGTCCTGGGTGTTCATTGGAAGGACTGATGCTGAAGCTGAAACTCCAATACTTTGGCCACCTCATGTGAAGAGTTGACTCATTGGAAAAGACCCTGATGCTGGGAGGGATTGAGGGCAGGAGGAGAAGGGGACAACAAAGGATGAGGTGGCTGGATGGCATCACCGACTCGATGGACATGAGTTTGAGTAAACTCCAAGAGTTTGTGATGGACAGGAAGGCCTGGGGTGCTGTGATTCATGGGGTCGCAAAGAGTCGGACATGACTGAGCGACTGAACTGAACTGAACTGAATATAAAGTTTAAAATTTTTCACAATACAAAAGTTGTACCCTATCTCATTAAATGGTACCACCTTCAATGTTATTGCTCAGACAATAAATTTCACTCTTTTTCACTCCCCTATTGATCTCCTATGACCTATTTAAACCTTTAGCAAATCCATCTGTCTCTACTTTTTAAATGTATCACAAACTTGATGATTCTCTACCCCATCTTCTTCGTGGCCATGGCAGAAGCCTCCTGCCAGTTATGCCTACTAGTATTCTGACTTCTAACAATCTGTTTTCTTGAAGCAGCCCAACAGTTCTCTTTAATGTTATTCTGATTATATTGTTCCACTGCTCCAAACTCCCACATGCTAAGTCACTTCTGTTGTGTCCCACTCTCTGCAACTCTATGGATGGTAGCCCGCCAGGTTCATCTCTCCATGGAATTCCCCAGGCAAGAATACTAGAGTGGGTCACCACACCCTCTTTCAGGGCAGTTTTCCTATCCAGGGATCAAACCCATATTTCTTACATCTCTTACATTGGCAGGGTTTTTGTTTTTGTTTTGTTTTGTTTTGTTTTTTTAACTACTAGTGTCACCTGGATTTCAATCATTACTCACAGTTTAATGTATCTCTTTTAACATTTATATTCTAAAGGACAGGTCCCCATGTTTAATTTGAAGAATCTAAGGCTTAGACATGAAGTGAAGTGTTAGTCATTCAGTCAGGCCCAACTCTTTGCAACCCCATGGACTGCAGTCAACCAGATTCCTTTGTCCATGGGATTTTCCAGGCAAGGATTCTGGAGTGGGTTGTCCTTTCCTTCTCCAGGGGATCTTTCTGATCCAGGGATCGAACCCAGGTCTCATGCTCAGCAGGCAGATTCTTTACCAACTGAACTACATAGGAAGTCCCCTAAGGCTTAGAACATCTCATTAATTTCCTGAATGTCAAAAATTTTAAGTGATAAAACCATAATTGGAATCAAAGTTTCATTTATTTCAAAATAATTTAATTTCTTGCATATTAAAGAAAGTTACACAGTTATGAAGCCTGATTCCCAGTAATTACTATTCTCATATTTTGGAGGCATGCTTTTAATGTGATTGAAGAGTTTTAAGTTACTCACAAAGACTTAAAATTCTTCCAATTTCCTCCAAGTAATGTATACAAAGAATTTAGTAAAGTAGCAGTAAGAGTCTGGAGAAAAACATACTCTACAATCATCAAACTAAGGGTTATCATTGTCTTCATTACCTATTCTGAATCTATGAACATGAACACTGAAGTCTTGGCAAAGTGCTTTAATTGATCAAAAAGCCAAATAAGTACCTGGCAAGTATTTTTTTCTCCTGGCAAGTATTAAGTACTCAACAAATGTTACTTTCTGATCTTTTGTCCCTCTATCATGGATATACCAAATTTCTTAATGTTTTTATTTTTTTCTCCCCCACATGTTACAAAAAGTGTAATCTTCCATATGCATATAAATCATCATTTTCTTGGCTTTGGTAGTGGTTTAGTTGTGAGGTCATGTCGACTTTTGTAATCCCATCGACTGTAGCCCATCAAGCTCCTCTGTCGGTGGGATTCTCCAGGTGAGGATATTGGAGTGGGTTGCCATTTCCTTCTCCAGAGGATCTTCCCAACCCAGTATTGAACCCTGATCTCCTCCATTGCAGGAAAACTCTTTACCAACTGAGCTATGAGGGAAATCTCTTGGCATTGTATAAAAACTAATTTAACCTACTCTTGAACAAACTCCTTGTGGCATTTTTTACCTCTGTGTTTCTCACTGTGTGTCATAGGCTTTGAAATGGGAGTGAGGATTATAAAGAAAATAGTCACCCACTTGTCCACAGGGTACATGGCCACAGAAAATGTGTAGGTGAGAATCAGTTCAATTCAGTTCAATTCAGTCACTCAGTCCTGTCCGACTCTTTGCGACCCCATGAATCACAGCACGCCAGGCCTCCCTGTCCATCACAAACACCTGGAGCTTACTCAAGCTCATGTCCATCGAGTTGGTGATGCCATCCAGCCATCTCATCCTCTTTTGTCCCCTTCTCCTCCTGCCCTCAACCCCTCCCAGCATCAGGGCCTTTTCCAACGAGTCAACTCTTCACGTGAGATGGCCAAAGTATTGGGAGCTTCAGCTGAAGCATCAGTCCTTCCAATGAACACCAAGGACTTATCTCCTTCAAGACAGACTGGTTGGATCTCCTTGCAGTCCAAGGGACTCTCAAGAGTCTTCTCCAATACCATAGTTCAAAAGCATCAGTTTTTTGGCACTCAGCTTTCTTCACAGTCAAACTCTCACATCCATACATGACCACTGGAAAGACTATAGCCTTGACCAGATGGACCTTGGTTGGCAGAGTAATGTCTCTGCTTTTTAATGTGCTATCTATGTTGGTCATAACTTTCCTTCCAAGGAGTAAGTGTCTTTTAATTTCATGGCTGCAATCACCATCTGCAGTGATTTTGGAGCCCAAAAAATTAAAGTCTGACACTGTTTCCACTCTCTCCCCATCTATTTCCCATTAGGTAATGGGACCAGATGCCATGATCTTAGTTTTCTGAATGTTAAGCTTTAAGCCAACTTTTTCACTCTCCTCTTTCATCAAGAGGCTTTTTAGTTCCTCTTCACTCTCTGCCATAAGGGTGGTGTCATCTGCATATCTGAGGTTATTGATTCTTCTCCTGGCAATCTTGATTCCAGCTTGTGCTTCTTCCAGCCCAGTGTTTCTCATGATGTACTCTGCATATAAGTTAAATAAGCAGGGTGACAATATACAGCCTTGATGTACTCCTTTTCCAATTTGGAGCCAGTCTGTTGTTCCATGTCCAGTTCTAACTGTTGCTTCCTGACCTGCATACAGGTTTCTCAAGAGGCAGGTCAGGTGGTCTGGTATTCCCATCTCTTTCAGAATTTTCCACAGTTTATTGTGATGCACACAGTAGAAGGCTTTGACGTAGTCAATAAAACAGAAATAGATGTTTTTTCTGGAACTCTCTTGCTCTTTTGATGATCCAGCAGATATTGGCAATTTGATCTCTGGTTCCTCTACCTCTTCTAAATTCAGTTTGAGCATTTGCAAGTCCTCGGCTCACGTATTGCTGAAGCCTGGCTTGGAGAATTTTGAGCATTACCTTACTAGCATGTGAGATGAGTGCAATAGTGCAGTAGTTTGAGCATTCTTTGGGATTGCCTTTCTTAGGGATTGGAATGAAAACTGACCTTTTCCAGTCCTGTGGCCACTGCTGAATTTTCCAAATTTGCCAGCATATTGAGTGTAGCACTTTCACAGCATCATCTTTCAGGATTTGAAATAGCTCAACTGGAATTCCATCACATCCACTAGCTTTGGTTCATAGTGATGCTTTCTAAGGCCCAGTAGACTTCACTTTTCAGGATGTCTGGCTCGAGGTGAATGGTCACACCATTGTGATTATCTGGGTTGTGAAGATCTTTTTTGTACAGTTCTTCTGTGTGTTCTTGCCACCTCTTCTTAATGTCTTCTCTTTCTGTTAGGTACATGCCATTTCTGTCCTTTATCGAACCCATCTTTGCCTGAAATGTTCCCTTGGTATCTCTAATTTTCTTGAAGATATCTCTAGTTTTTCCCATTCTGTGGTTTTCCTCTATTCCTTTGCATTGATCGCTGAGGAAGGCTTTCTTATCTCTCCTGGCTATTCTTTGGAACTCTGCATTCAAACGGGAATATCTTTCATTTTCTCCTTTGCTTTTCTCTTCTCTTCTTTTCACAGCTAGTTGTAAGGCCTCCTCAGACAACCATTTTGCCTTTTCGCACTTCTTTTCCGTGGGGATGGTCTTGATCCCTGTCTCCTGTACAATGTCATGAACCTCCATCCATAGTTCATCAGGCTCTCTATCTATCAGATCTAGTCCCTTAAATCTATTTCTCACTTCCACTGTATAGTCATAAGGGATTTGATTTAGGTCATACCTGAATGGTCTAGTGGTTATCCCTACTTTCTTCAGTTTAAGTCTGAATTTGGCAATAAGCAGTTCATGATCTGAGCCACAGTCAGCTTCCAGTCTTGTTCTTACTGACTGTATAGAGCTTCTCCATCTTTGGCTGGAAAGCATATAATCAATCTGATTTTAGTGTTGACCATCTGATGATGTCCATGTGTAAAGTCTTCAATTGTGTTGTTGGAAGAGAGTGTTTGCTATGACCAGTGCGTTCTCTTGGCAAAACTCTGTTAGCCTTTGCTCTGCTTCATTCCATACTCCAAGGCCAAATTTGCCTGTTACTCCAGGTGTTTCTTGACTTACTACTTTTGCATTCCAGTCCCCTATAATGAAAAGGACATCTTTTTTGGGTGTTAGTTCTAAAAGGTCTTGTAGGTAGAACCATTCAACTTCAGCTTCTTTAGCATTACTGGTGGGGTATAGGCTTGGATTACTGTGATATTGAACGGTTTGCCTTGGAAACGAACAGAGATCATTCTGCCTTTTTGAGATTGCATCCAATCACTGCATTTTGGACTCTTTTGTTGACTATGCTGGCTACTCCATTTCTTCTAAAGGATTCCTGACCATAGTAGTAGATATAATGGTCATCTGAGTTAAATTCATCCATTCCAGTCCATTTTAGTTCACTGATTCCTAGAATGTTGACATTCAGTCGTGCCATCTCCTGTTTGACCACTTCCAATTTGCCTTGATTCACGGACCTAACATTCCAGGTTCCTATGCAATATTGCTCTTTACAGCATTGGACCTTGCTTCTATCACGAGTCCCATCCACAACTGGGTATTGTTTTTGCTTTGGCTCCATCCCTTCATTCTTTCTGGAGTTATTTCTCCACTGATCTCCAGTAGCATATTGGGCACCTACTGACCTGGGGAGTTCCTCTTTCAGTATCCTATCATTTTGCCTTCTCATACTGTGCATGGGGCCCTCAAGGCAAGAATACTGAAGTGGTTTGCCATTCCCTTCTTCAGTGGACCACATTCTGTCAGACCTCTCCACCATGACCCGACAGTATTGGGTGGCCCCACATGGCATGGCTTAGTTTCATTGAGCTAGACAAGACTGTGGTCCTATGATCAAGTTGGCTAGTTTTCTGTGATTATGGTTTTAATGTGTCTGCCCTCTAATGCCCTCTCGCAACACCTACCATCTTACTTGGGTTTCTCTTACCTTGGACGTGGGGTATCTCTTCATGGCTGCTCCAGCAAAGTGCAGTCCCTGCTCCTTACTTTGAATGAGAGGTATCTTCTCTCAACTGCCCCTCCTGACCTTGAACGTGGAGTAGCTCCTCTCGGCCCTCCTGTGCCCGTGGTTGGTGAATATACAAGAACCAAAAAAGAGCACCACTACTATAAAGTGGGAGCCACATGTAGAGAGGGCTTTGCATCATCCATCAGAGCCATGGGATTTCAGGGAGCTCAAGATGATGATGTAGGAGATGAGGAGTGGGAAAAATATGAGTAAACACATGCCTCCACTGTTAGTTGCCACCACCATTCCCAGCATGTATGTGTCACTGAAGGCAAGTTTCAACAGTGAGAAAAAATCACATCTGAAATGGTCAATGACATTGGAACCACAGAAGATCATGTCATCCATTAAGAGAATCTGCACATTGGCAAGCAGAATCCCCCCCCATCCAGGCCACCACCACCAGGAGCTGGCAGAGCCCCTGCCACATGATGGTAGTGTAGTGCAGAGGCTTGCAGATGGCCATGTAGCGGTCATAGGCCATAACAGTGAGGACGATGGCCTTTGATCCTGCCAGGAAGTGCTCTAAAAAGAGCTGAGTCAGACAGCCACCCCAAGAAATGGTTCTCCTCTGGTACAGCAGGTCAGTGATCATATTGGGGGTGCTGACAGAGGTGAAGGAGGCATCTAATAAGGCCAAGTAAGTGAGAAAAAAGTACATAGGAGCCGAAAGTGTAGAGCTGAAGGAGATGGCGATGACAATGAGCAAGTTTGCGAGCACAGTGAATAGGAAAATTAACAAAAAGAAAATGAAGAATATTTTATGCAAATGTGGATTCTGTGTGAGTCCCAAGAGAATGAATTCGGTCACATTGTTGGGAGACATGATGAGCTCCATCCAGCAAGTAACACCTTCCTGGGGACTGAATTACCTACAGTGAGTAAAGAACGCTGCCTATGAATCATGAGAGGATTGTAGCTTGAACTTCTTAGAACAAAACTGAAGCAGTCACAGTGACTGTGGCACCTGTCCTTGGCACTTTTGCACCAGTAATTTTTTCAACACTCTCATTTTTTTTTCCATGATGCTTTCATCTTTTCAGACATCTAATACTTATCACCAGTAAAGCACATATAGAGCAATAGTTCACATTTAATATGCTTAGAAAACACTGATCTATCTACATGAGATCTGGATTTTAGATCTCTTTCTGGTTCTAACTTCATGTGGCTGCTAAGTAATTTCAGAATCCCATGTTTTCTGAGCCTTTTTCTGTGTATGTGTGGTTACACATTGAAATTCTCAGATGTATCTTGTAAACTAAGCATTGTCCCAAAGAGGTAAGAGTTTCTCCCTCTTCATGAGAATTTTCATTTGAACCCTCAACTGACCTATGCAAACAAAGATACCACCATAAATCTCTATCATAAGCAGGCAGTTTTGGGAAATGCTTTGAGATGCCCCCTCCCTGGGACCTATCAGAATACACATACAATTCAAATGTGTTTCTTCACTTGCTGCAGTGCCTGAAACCTATGACATGATGAGTAAATGCTTAGGGAATTGCCATTTTCCATGGATAAGATTAATCCTGCTTCCCCATGCCATAAACATGGAGGGATTTAAGTGTTTTTGTTCTCCTGCTCTGTTTACTGTTACTTTCTATGAGAAAAATGAACTTTATAAAGGTGGCAATTTTCCAGTTTAATTATTTCTCACACACTTTAGAGGTTAAGTGTGGAAATATTCTTGCTTCGAGGAAAGGGTATTTACTGGGTCCTTTTACTTTAAAGATAATTATGGTATTTTTAATTGATATTTTTGTTCTTAAAACTCTGACCCACATGCAATATAATATAAATATATAAAGTAAATTTACAACTTCAGTAGACATGGATAAAATCTCTTGTATATGTGTTCAATACAGTAGCATCTATCAAGCAAAGGAAATCCTCATTTTCAGAGTTTAAAAAAAAATAATGGGAGAAGCAGGAAGAAACAGTCCACTAGATAATGTAAAAATAGTACTTGCATGGTCAGTTGCTTCAGTCTTGTCCAACTCATTGCGACCTCATGGACTGTAGCCTACCAGGCTCCAATGTCCATGGGATTTTCCTAGCCAGAATGATGGAGTGCGTTGCCATGTCCTCCTCTAGGGGATCCTCACGACCCAGGGATCAAACCCAAGTCTCCTGCATCTCCTGCATTGCAGGTGTGTTCTTTACCCCTGAACCACAAATAATGTACTACCTACACACAGACTAACACAAACACATATCAAATTGATTACTTATCATGCATACCATAAATTCATTCATTCAGCAAATATTTATTTATACAACTTACTATGTATCCTAATGTGTATGTTTGATTACACAAAGCTGTAAAATTTTTCCTTGTTAAGTGCCCTTAATGCTTGAAATTTTATTGCCAAACATCAGCACTTCATGCATCCATGATAGACATGACCTTCCCACTCATCTGTATTTCTGCTACATGCATGTTCAGCCACAGGAGGATAAGGTTTTGTGCTTCCCTTCATAAGATTCTTCAGGAAGTGCAGAATCATACCACAGAGATGAGTAAGGCCATGAAGATGATCACAGATTGTCCCATCATTGGCAATCTGTGAGGCCAATAACGTAAGTGTCAGTGCAGACACACCTTAACTGTGGATACATGTCACAGGTGAAGTGGTCAATGATATGAGAGCCATAGAAGGGAAAGTTGTGAACAAAGAGAATATGAACTACAGCAAGTAAAACACCACCAGCCTGGGCCAATAGCAGCATAAGAACACGCACTTTCTCATTTATGATTATCAAATAATACAAGGCTTTGCAGATGGCCACACAGTGTTCACAGATCATGACCACCAGAGTAAAATCTCCATATGTCTAAATAAGTGTTCAGTAAATAGCTGGGTCATGCAACTTGAAATGGTTTTCTTCTCATAGAGTGAGTTTATGATCAAATTTGAGGTGACTATAGAAGAATAAACAGCTTCCATAAGTGATAAGTAGCCAAGAAAGAAATACATAGGGGCATCCAAGGTTGGGGTGAACACCACAGTCAGGACAATTAGTAGGTTGTCCACCATGCTCACAATGTAGATGAGCAAGAACAGCACAAACAGTATTTTGTGACCCTGGACACTCTGAGTGAGTCCCAAGAGGACAAACTCTTATATTGTTACTTTGTTCCATAGGTTCTTCTGTATGTCTCATTTCTGAGCTCAGGACAAAATTACCTGTAAATATAATTATTAATGGTGAGCTCCTGAAATCTTATGATAATTTATTTATTCAACAAATAAGCAGTATGACTTATTATGTTTTGGTACTTTCAGATATTATAATCAAGGCTTTTAAAACATTATCCCTCAAATCAATAATCTGTTATACTGATAGAGATGCAAGTGATTAGAGATATATGTGGAAAAGGACACATTATTAAAGAGATGAGATGTCACAACTAGTTCTCCATCTGGAAGTTAAATAAATTGTACATACAGCTAATATATTTTACAAAAATAAAAATTGGTTAAAGTTTTTTTTTAAAGTAGGGCAAAATTTACTCCCTATTTACTGTTCATTTCATAAAGGAGGTGACGCTCATTATAGAATTGAAAGAATCTTTTTACCCAATCACTGAAATCCAAATAGATACATTGACAATTTCACTATTTTAAGAATTTAGGAAGTGATACCACAACACTAGTAGACAAAATAGTTTGAAGAAAGACTTTCATGTTATATGACATACACAAAGTTAATATTTAATATAAAGATCTTTAACAAATGATAAAAATAAAGAATATAAAATAAATAAAAATATGAACAGACAAATAAGGAAAAGCTTCAAATGGCCAACAAGCATAATTTAAAATGTTAAAGCTCACCCATGAACAGATAAGTAGCAATTGAAGCCATAGCTTGCTTACCATGGTATTGACTTGGGTTTTTGAAAGTCACTCAATCAAGGTCTACAGATTCCACCTCATCTTTAAACTTTTAACAGATTAACAGACAACATTTAGAGAACATATTAGTTAAACCTATCATCAGTTTTACAAACATCTGCCTATGAAAATAGCCCAAATAATTATATTTGAAATAAATGTCTAAGAGTGTATTTCAGAAGGTAAATGTATTCCATATCTTTAGAATAAAAATATATCCAAAAAGAGCATTACAGAATAGAATATTTTTAATAATCATTTAAAATATTTTACATATTTAATAATATTTAAATATTTGATAATCACAAAAGCTTTAACATGGCTGATTATGAAAATCACAGAGATTCTTAAAAGGCTTCATTCTCATACCACCAATTTACTCTGGCAAAGTGGAAAGGCTAGTTCAGAATTTTATGTCTAAATACACTTTCTGGGATACCTTTATAAGGAGAAAGCCGTTCAGTCCACGCTCTGGATTCTGATCCTTCTCCCTTGTTTTTCAGGCCCTGAGGCCATCTCTGGGAACACAGAGAGCCAGGTACACACAGCGTCACTGGGCCTTGAACTGGTTCCATGTGACCAACTCTTTCCTGCTTGCAGGAAATCTAATGCATCTCAATTATTCAGAGAAAATACTACTTTTCAAATTGTTGGCATTTTCAAAATGAATATGAATGCCCTATTGTCTAAAGAATCCTTAATCTTGACGGTGAACAGAAACTCAAAATATTCATTGTGGGCCAAATTCGTCCTGATAACAAACAAATGTTAATCAATGCTCATTGGAGATTGGAGATTAAACTACAAATTGTGTAAAAATTGTTTAAAATAAAATATTTGCTGTTTTTGTTTATATCATCAAAGTGAAATAGTGAAATAGCCTATTTTTATTTTGAGCCTCAATCAGTTACACTGTCCTGTCTTCATACAACATAGTTGAACTTTGGGTTTCCTGAAGGATGGAGAATAATTTCATATATGTACATTATTATGTTTTGAGTCCAACGTTTTAATTTGTAGAAACTTCTCATGTGAGCACTGCTACAGACAAATCCTGTCTGAGGTAGGGGCAAAGGATCCTAAACGCTTTGTCTGCATTTAACTATGAGACCTACTATTGAGTCATTCAATTAGTGCATCTCCAATTTTTTTAAAAAAATGGTGATTCTTGTCTAATTAAAATCATTGGGACCTTAATCATAATTTTGAGGGTAGACTCTTTATCTCCAGTGATGACACCAGGATAATTACCATGTATAACTAGACTAACAGAACTCTATCTCTGGGGGGAAAATCATTTAAGATTTAAAAAAAAGAAAAAGACAAAACAAAACTTGAAATTGTATCACCTAAAAGAAAATGTACAGTCTGGGGAGAACTGAAATAACTTCAAAATATGAATATATTTACTTTTAAGCTTTGTCTTTGAAGATGATATCTGAACAAATTTTCAAATATTATAAATGTTAATTTCAGAACCAGTTACTTATGGTCTATTTCAAATACTGATAAAGGTTGTCACATGATTTCAGACATGCAAGTTGATAGAATCTGTGATGGTATCAAAGTGGGGAAAGAGAAAATATTTGTGGGACTATTCCATTCACCTCAAAGTGCTCAACATTCACCAAAGTAGAAAATATACTGGACCATGACAGAAGTTGCAATACATTTTTAAGGACTTAAATCATACAGCATACATATATTATAATAATTTAGTTCAGTAGTTCAACTAGAAATCAATAACAAAATATAACTTTTTTCAATTTTTAAAACTTAAACATCAATAGCCTAAAATTACAGTGAATATTTTCAAAATATATTGTCAACAGAAAGATAATGATAATATGTAGATAAAAGCTATATGAAGGTATCTGGGAAAGATATAAATATATACATGATATAACTATATATATATAAATTAACTGGATGTAGATAAAGGAGTGCTTAGAGAAAAATTTATAGATTTAAATGAAATATTAGAAAACAATGCATATTTTTAAGGGAAGAACAAAGCTTCTACCTCAAGATGCTAAAAAATAAAAATTAGGGGGGCGGTCCTAAGATGGCAGAGAAATAGGATGGGGAAAGCACTTTCTCCCCCACAAATTCATCAAAAGAACATTTGAATGCTGAGAAAACTCCACTAAACAACTTCTGAATGCTGGCAGAGGACATCAGGCACCCAGAAAGGCAGCCTATTTTCTTCAAAAGGACGTAGGACAAAATATAAAAGATAAAAAGAGAGACAAAAGAGGTAGGGACAGAGATCCGTTCCAGGAAGGGCATCTTAAAAAAAAGAAGTTTCTAAATGCGGGGAGCTGGCCTGCTCAAGGCCCAAAAAGGCCCTGGGAAAGCCTTGAAAGAGGCCATTCCCTGTCCCGCCACCCCATGATAAAGTAGTAAAACATTTGCTGGGTCTCCTTTGTTCTTCCTTGAGAAAAACATAGTAGTGAACTTCACTTAGTAGTTTTATCTTGGAATGCCAAAAACAAGATGTAAGCTTCTGCAATCACTTAAGACAAAGAATTGTATTGATGTGACAAACATCAGATGGCATTTATTATGAACTATGTTTTCTGCTTGTACTAGTATAAAGGTAGCTGTTTTACTCAATAAAATCGCTGACTTGTTTAAAGAGCATTCAGCCCTCTTGACCCCATTCTTTACTATCGGCTTTTTTCTCAGGCTTCCATGCTGTTGCGATCGGGACTAGTTCTCTTTGCCAGCTGGTCCTGGCAGGTGGCGCCCTGAGCAGGGACCCGATCGGACTACACGGTCGCAGCCGCCTGGAAACGTGAGTACAGAGGGGATCCCGAAAAAAAAGAAACGTGAGTACGGATTTTTTCAGGGCAGATAGGGTTTTTTAGTCGAGAGTATAAACTATGGGTCAAGGTAGTAGTAGAGAGCTTTTTGTAACTATGCTTAAGACTATGTTAAAGGTGAGAGGAGTTACTGTTGCTAAACATAAATTAGAAAAGTTTTTGTTGTTTGTAGAAGAAGTTTGTCCTTGGTTTCCTGAGGATGGGACTGTGAATATAGAAACTTGGAAGAAGGTAGGGGAGCAAATTCAGCAGTATTATTCTTTACATGGGGCTGAGAAGGTACCGTTAGATGCCTATTCATTATGGACACTTAGAGACTGTTTGGACCCTGAACATGAAAGCAAAAAATTGGAGACTGCGTTAAAGAATATAATTGGCAAACCTCCCACCTTGCCTACTGCTCCTCCTTCGGAGCATGGTTCTGATATGGCAGAAAAAACCCCTGTACAGAGTTCCTCTGACTCTGATTCTGAATTAGACCCTGCTGAGCAAGCAGAAGATCCATGGGAGTTATTTGCTGCTGAAAAAACCGCTGTTAAAACACAGGCGGAATTATCCCCTTTTTCAGAGGTTAAAGAATTGCTTACAGCTATGACTAAATGCCTTGATACTCTTAACCTAAAGCTTTTTTCCCAGCCCTTATGTCTCTCTAATCAGTTACCATCGCAGCCTCCGTCCATTATTGCAGGATTAGACCCACAGATTGCTGATATGCAAAAGGGGTCTGAGGCTCCCGCACAGGCATTATCTGTAAAAAACACCTCCGAACTGTCCCCCTTCCAACTTGCAATTCACCAGGCGAGGCAACAGGGAGAAACTTTAGAAGGATTTCCCATCCTGTTCCCCGTCCTTGAAGACACTCAACAACGAAGATATTATGAACCCCTGCCATTTAAACAAATTAAAGAATTAAAACAAGCCTGTGCCCAGTATGGACCAACTGCTCCTTTTAGTATGTCCATCATTGAGAATTTAAATAGTCAATATTTACCTCCTAATGATTGGAAGCAGGTCTCTAGGGCCTGCCTCTCAGGGAGAGATTATTTGTTACAGAAATCAGAATTTGGAGAACAATGTGGAAATTTTGCAGACAGAAATAGATGGAATGGACTGCAAGTGAGTTTTGAAATGCTTATGGGGGAGGGAGCATATAGGGCTACTAATCAGCAATTGAATTATCCCCCTGAAGCTTATCCCCAAATAAATGAGGCAGCTTTGATAGCTTGGAAGCATCTTCCTACATCTAATAAAAAATCTGAAGATTTATCAAAAATAAGACAGGGCCCTGACGAGCCTTATCAGGATTTTGTGGCTCGTCTCATTGACTCAGTATCACGAGTCATAGGAGACAAAGAAGCTGGTACAGTTTTAACCCATCAGCTTGCTTATGAAAATGCTAACTCTGCTTGCCAGGCTGCTTTGAGACCCTACAGAAAAAAGGGGCAATAGCTGATTATATCCGGATTTGTGCAGATATTGGGCCATCATATATGCAAGGTTTAACTATCGCAGCTGCTCTTCAGGGAAAACCTGTTAAAGAAATATTGTATCAACAAGCTAACAAAGGAAAGGTTAAGAATAGAGTTAACGGGCTGCCTGGCAGTTGTTTCTCCTGCGGACAGATAGGACACCGAGCTATACAATGCCCCCAAAAGAAAGGAGAAATGACCAATAAACAAACTGAAGGCCCTAATTTATGTCCCAGATGTAAAAAGGGACAACACTGGGCAAGAGATTGTAGATCTAAAACAGATATCAATGGAAAACCGCTTGCACCTGTGTCAGGAAACTGGGTGAGGGGCCAGCCCCAGGCCCTGAAACAATGTTATGGGGCAATTCAGGAAAATCATCAGAGAACGATTTCCAACCCAGAGTCAAAGATCTCTATAGAGCCACCTCAGGCAGCGCAGGATTGGACCTCTGTTCCTCCACCTATACAGTACTAACTCCTGAAATGGGAATGCAAATGCTACCCACTGGGGTTTATGGGCCGTTGCCACAAAATTCCGTGGGTTTGCTATTAGGAAGAAGCAGTTGGACTATGAAAGGATTACAAATCGCCCCTGGAGTAATTGATTTGGATTTTACTGGGGAAATAAAAATTATGGCTTGCGCCCCAAAAAACATTGTTAGTATCCCTTCTGGACAGCGCATAGCTCAATTGGTCATGCTGCCTACTATACCCATGGGGAAAATAAAAAATGCTCAACCTCAGGAAGGTGCATGTTTTGGGTCACCTGATGCTTATTGGAATCAAAATATAAAAGAAACTCACCCAGAATTAGAACTACTTATTAATGGGCACAAATTCGTGGGGATATTGGATACTGGGGCTGATGTTTCTGTAATATCTTTAAATGATTGGCAAAAAAATTGGAATAAGCAAGTAACCATCTCCACCTTACGGGGAATTGGCCAGTCTCATAACCCCAAACAGAGTTCTGAATTGCTTAGGTGGAAGGATGCTGTGGGTCATGAAGGATATATCCAGCCTTACATTTTACCTAACATTCCTGTTAATCTGTGGGGAAGAGATGTTATGAAACAAATGGGAGTTTATATATTCGCCCCAAACGATGCTGTTAGTCAGATGCTTTTGAATCAGGGGTTATTACCTAATCAGGGATTAGGAAAAAATGGAGAAGGAAATTTGTCACCTATTCAAACTAAAACTTTGCCTCTTTCGATCAGGATTAGGATATTTTTAGGGGAGGCCATTGTATCTCCTGCGGCTCATGCGGATGCGATTACCTGGAAAAGTGACGTGCCAGTCTGGGTCGATCAATGGCCTCTCACAAAAGAAAAAATATTAGCCGCAGAACAATTGGTGCAGGAACAATTGGCGCTTGGTCATATTGAACACTAATTCACCATGGAACTCTCCTATTTTTGTAATTAAAAAGAAATCTGGTAAATGGAGATTACTACAAGATCTTAGAAAAGTTAATGAGACCATGGTTATTATGGGACCCTTGCAGCCTGGTCTCCCTTCTCCTATAGCTATTCCAAAAGGGACTTATAAATTAATCATTGATTTAAAAGATTGTTTTTATACTATACTACTGGCACTGCAAGATTGTCCTCGTTTTGCTTTTAGCATCCCTGCTAATAACTTTCATCAACCCATGAAGCATTATCCATGAAAAGCACTCCCTCAAGGCATGGCTAACAGCCCCACTTTGTGTCAAAAATTTGTTGCTAAAGCCTTGGAACCTACTCGTCAAAAATATCCTTCTTTATATATGATTCATTATATGGATGACATTTTACTAGCTCATTCTAATGAAAGTATTTTGTTGTCTGCCTTTTCCGGCTTGCAGGCTAATCTGCAGCACTATGGCCTTCAAATAGCTCCTGAGAAAGTTCAACATAGCCCACCTTATTCTTATTTAGGCTTTAGACTAGAAGGGGAGACTTTTAAAGCTCAAAAATTGGAACTTCATAAAGATAATTTGAAAACATTGAACGATTTTCAAAAATTATTAGGAGATATTAATTGGATTCGTCCCTATTTGAAAATCACTACTGGAGAATTAAAACCCCTGTTTGATATTCTTAAAGGACCTTCAGACCCACGTCGCCTCGGGTTTTGACTGATGAAGGACGCCAAGCTTTAAATATAGTAGAAAAAGCTTTGGCTGCTCAAACAAGCTCTCATTGTGATTATACAAGAGAATGGGGCTTGTATATACTTCCTTCTAAACATACCCTTACAGCTGTTCTCTTTCAAGAGTCCCCTCTTTATTGGATACATTTGCCTGTTTCCCCTGCTCGAGTACTCACCCCTTATTTTGATCTAGTCAGTAATCTTATCGCTAAGGGCCATCAGGATTCCAGAGAATTATTGGGGAGAGACCCATACTTTATTTGTTTACCATTTACAAAGGAACAACAGAACTGGCTATTCCAGTTCAGTGATTCCTGGAATGCAGCCCTAGCTCATTTTGCCGGCAGATTAGAAAATCATTTTCCCGCTAATAAGCTGCTACACTTTGCTAGTCAACACGACTTTGTGTTTCCTTCCGTAGTTGTTTCACAGCCACTTAAAGATGCAGTCACCGTATTCACCGATGGATCCTCAAAGGGGAAGGCTGCTTATGTTATTAATGATACTGTTACCTCCTGGTTTACAGGCTGTTCCTCTGCACAAGAAGTAGAATTATGCACCGTGTTTGCTGTTTTACAACACTTTGCCTCTGAACCTTTGAATATTTTTTCTGATAGCCATTATATTATTAGAGCTCTTAATCAATTGGAAACTGTTCCTTTTATTTATACTGTTAATTCAGCGATTCAGCAACTATTTCATGATATAAAAGCTCTTTTACATCAAAGGATTTACAAATGCTTTTTTGGCCATATTCGTGCTTATTCAAGTTTACCTGGAGCACTTACTTCTGGAAATGCATTAGCTGATTCAGCCACTCATATTTTCCTTTCCCAGACCCAACTCGCAGAACGTTCTCACCAATTACATCATCAAAACAACAATACCCTCAGATTACAATTTAAAATACCCCGTGAAGCCGCCAGGCAAATAGTTAAACTCTGTCCTGTTTGTCCTCAACTCCTTCCTGTTCCTCACTATGGTGTGAACCCCCGTGGCCTCCTTCCCAACCATTTATGGCAGATGGATGTTACTCACGTTCTTTCCTTCGGTAAATTGAAATATGTTCATGTTAATATAGATACTTTTTCTGGATATATTTTTGCCTCTTTACAAACAGGAGAAGCAGCTCGACATTGTATCACACACTGCCTTGCAGCATTCTCCGTTATGGGAACTCCAAAGACCATCAAAACGGACAATGGACCTGGATATACTTCTGCCGCTTTTCTTAATTTTTGCTCCCGTCTCTCCATCTCTCTTAAAATAGGCATCCCCTACAATCCCCAAGGCCAAGGCATCATTGAACGAGCTCATCAGACATTAAAACATCAGCTTTTAAAATTAAAGAAGGAGGAGTTATATCCCCTCACACCATATAATTACTTATATCATGCTCTTTTCATTCTTAATTTTTTAAATTTGGACTCTGAAGGCAAAACTGCAGCACAGAGATTCTGGTCCCCAGCCGCTATTAACAAACTTTTCATAACTTGGAAAGATCCAATTACTAATCAGTGGCATGGTCCTGACCCTGTTTTGATATGGGGACGAGGACATGTTTGTGTTTTTCCACAGGATGCCGAAACACTGTGCTGGCTCCCGGAGAGGCTGGTATGCCAGACGGAGACGGTCACTGACTGCTCGACTGGAAAGGCTGAGGATACAAGAGAGGAATGTTCTGCCAACAAATCAACAACTGCATGAATTCGTGGAACAAGCCAGACACATTGCGGTGGATACAATCCACACACACACTTCTCTATCCTACCTGGTGCTTGCGTTGGCGTGTGCTGTCATGAATCAAGCCTTTCCTAGAGCCGAAGAAAATGTTTTTCTTTCTTGGGCTCATTCTTATGCTGATTTTCATAATACCTCTTCTTGTTGGGTATGCACTGCCATGCCTCTGTCAGTTGTGAATGGCTTACCATGGTGGGTTTTGCCGATGAGTCAGGAAGAATTACCTGCGGTGTGTGAATTTTTAAAACAATATAAGCAGATTCACCTTAGCCTTAATTCTCTTAATATTACAGCTTTGACCTGGTGTAATTCGAAACCTTATGATTCCTGGATTAGATTTAATGCCAACCAAAGCCTTGGGACAATTTCTGCTGCCTTTAATCAGTATGTTACTTCCTCCAGCAAAGGACAAGATCACGCCAGCCGATATTTTGGGGACTATTATCAGATTTGGGATGAATACTTTTGGATGACCCTGGAAAAAGGACAATTGCTGAAACCAGCACACATTTGCTGGGAACAACAAGAACCATCAACCCAACTTTGGAGAAAGAAATTTAGGCAGACATTTGTTAAAACATATGGGTATTACTCCTAATTCTTTGTGTGAACACATAATTGATGTTACTTTTTCCGTCAAAACATCCACACCTTGGCCAAGATCTGATTGGCTTTATAACCCAGGCATTAGATGGGTTGCTCCTAACGGAACAAGATGGATTTGTGGTCCTAATGTCTGGCCATGGCTGCCTGTGGGCTGGGTAGGAAAGGTGCAGCCTTGGATTTGTGTTTGCTCAATACTAATTGAGCAAATTAGTTTACTAATTTTACTAAAATTAGTTTACTAATACTTGGCAGTATTAGTCATAAGCCCATCAAGAACCCTGCCAACCTTCCCTTTTTGGGAGCGCGATGGACTCGAGCTGTATTTCATTGGTATGATTATTTGGCAGCAGCTTTTGTTCCCTCTATTGGAGGGATCGACATAATGACCCATGTTGATGCCTTAACTAATTTTACTCAACAAGCCTTATTAGACACTAAAAAGGCTATTGAGGCTCTAAATGAAGAACAGAAACAAATGAGAAAGGCCGTTTTACAAAACCACATGGCTTTAGATATTATTACTGCTGCTCAAGGTGGGACTTGCGCTGTAATAAAAGTAGAATGTTGTGTGTATATCCCAGATTTATCTTCCAATGTGTCTGATGCTGTAAATGATCTTAAACATCAAATATCTTCTATGCAAGATTCCTCTCCTTCTTTTGGGAGCAAGTTAAATCCTGGTTTATGAGTGATTTGATGGGAAACCCTGCTCATAGTGCTTGTTGTTGTGCTCTGTTTTCTTTGTTGTGGACCATGCTTTTTACAATGCATTATGAATCTGGTTACTGAAAGGATTATGAAATTTTCCTGTATTTTGAAAAAATAACCTTGTCTACTTTTTCTCGAGGAATATGTAAGAAGGCTCGGCCTTTAATAAATAAAAAAGGGGGAGATGTGGGGAGCCGGCCTGCTCAAGGCCCAAAAAGGCCCTGGGAAAGCCTTGAAAGAGGCCATTCCCTGTCCCGCCACCCCATGATAAAGTAGTAAAACATTTGCTGGGTCTCCTTTGTTCTTCCTTGAGAAAAACATAATAGTGAACTTCACTTAGTAGTTTTATCTTGGAATGCCAAAAACAAGATGTAAGCTTCTGCAATCACTTAAGACAAAGAATTGTATTGATGTGACAAACACCAGATGGCTTTTTTTATGAACTATGTTTTCTGCTTGTACTAGTATAAAGGTAGCTGTTTTACTCAATAAAATCGCTGACTTGTTTAAAGAGCATTCAGCCCTCTTGACCCCATTCTTTACTATCGGCTTTTTTCTCAGGCTTCCGTGCCATTGCAATCGGGACTTGTTCTCTTTGCCGGCTGGTCCCCGCATCTAAACACCAGGAAACTCTCAGCGGCGGGTCTGTGGCAAGCCTTAGAACCTCAGAGGGCAACATATACAGGAGGAAAAATAAATAAACAAATAAATAATTAAAACCCACGATTATGTGCCTAACGGCAACTCCCAGCAGCCAAGACACTCCCATCTGCCACTAGCAAGTAGGAGCTGGACAGGAAGGCGCGGGCTGCATCGCTTAAGGTAAGGACCAGGCCTGAATGCCCCGAGGGCAACCTGAGGGAGCTAACTTGAGATAGCAACCCAGACTGTGGGATAGCTATCCTGCAAAAAAAAAAAAAAAAAAAACCCTAACCTAAGACACCACCAGGCCCACTCACAGAACAAAGGACTAATCAGAGCTAGCCAGCTGTGGACCGTCCCATCCCCCACCGGAGACAGGCAGGCAAGTGCAGCCAGAGCCAGAAGGGGGCAATCGCGGCCCCTGAGAGGCATCCTCTAACAAGCTGCAAGCAGGCTTCATAGCTAACCAAGGCTTCTAGGGATTTTGGATGGTCGACATCCACCGGGAGGGTTGCAGCCAGAGATCAGCTCCCCAGAGGAGACACATGGCACACTTGAGAAGGCGTGACAGTTGTACACCCAGAAAACCGAGGGGCTGGGATGGGGGAGGTGATAAGACACAGCCTCCAACCGGGGGCAACTGCACTAGCCATGCACCTGGTCACGTGAGCTGCTCGGACCTCGGAAGGGCGCAAAATGCAGGCCCAACTGAGTCTGCACCTTTGGGGAGTACTAGAGAACCTGAACCTGAGCAGTTTACAACTCAGGGTCCACCTCAGAGAGTTCCTGGCAGAGCAAACAAGAGCCTGAGCAGTGTAGCCCGGGAAAGCACACATGCCGTAAGTGGGGGCAAACCCAACATGGCTGAGACACTGCGTGCACTCCCCACACATGCCAGTGATATTTGTTTGCAGTGTCAACCCCCACCACCACCACCACAGCACGACTGAACAACTGAGCCTTAAAAAAGTGACCACCACCGCCCTTCTTGTGTCAGGGTGGAAATTAGACAGTGAAGAGACCAACAAACAGAAGAAGCTAAAATAAACAGAGGGAACCGCTTTGGAAGTGGCAGGTGCAACAGATTAAAACCCTGTAGTTAGCACCGACTACATAGGAATGGGGCCTATAGATCTTGAGAAGTATAAACCAGATCAAGGAAATATCTGAAAATGAACTGACCCCACACTGTCTGCAACAGCTATAGAGAAAGTCCTAGAAATATTTTTACTATTATTATTTTTTTAAATTTTATTTTTTTATTTTTAAGTCCTCTATTACTCCTTAAATTTTCATTTTTATAACCTACTATTACTTGCCAAAAAAGACCCTATTTTTAAAGCAAACTTCATATATATATATACACATATATATGTATAAAATAATTTTTGTGACTTTGTTTTTTTTTTTTTTTTTTCAATATTGTATTTTTGAGACTCTAACCTCTAGATTTTTAATCTTTGCTTTTTGGTATTTGTTATCAATTTTGTACCTATAAGAACCCAATCTTCAGTACCCATTTTTACTTGGGAGCAAGATTATTGGCTTGATTGCTCTCTGCCTGCTTTGACTCTTCTTTTTCTCCACTAGATCGCCTCTATCTCCTCCCTCCCCCTTCTCTTCTCTACCCAACTCTGTGAATCTCTTTGTGTGTTCCCAGATGTGGAGAACACTTAGGGAACTGATTCCTGGCTGGATCTGTCTCTCTCCTTTTGATTTCCCCTTTTATCCTCTTGGCCACCTCTGTCTCCTTCCTCCCTCTTCTCTTCTTTGTGTAACTCCATGAACATCTCTGAGGGATCCAGACTGTGGATTCCACATAGGGAAGTGATTATTGGCTAGCATGTTCTCTCCCCTTTTGATTCCCTCTCTTCTCCTCCTGGTCACCTCTATCTCCCTCCTCCCTCTTCTCTTCTCCATGTCACTCTCTGTACCTCTCTGGGTGTCCTTCACTGTAGAGAAGCTTTTCATCATTAACCTAGATGTTTTATCATTGGAGCTGTATAGATGAAGAAGTCTTGAGGCTACTGTAAGAATAAGACCGAAAACCAGAAGCAGGAAGCTTAAGTCCAAATCTTGAGAACACAAGAGAACTCCTGAATCGAGGAAACATTAAATGATAGGAGCTAATCAAATGCCTCCATTCCTACACTGAAATCAAGCACCACCCAAGGGCCAACAAGTTCCAGAGCAAGACATACCATGCAAACTCTCCAGCAACACAGGAACATAGCCCTGAGCTTCAATATACAGGCTGCCCAAAGTCACACCAAACCCAATGACATCTCAAAACTCACTCCTGGACACTTCATTGCATTCTAGAGAGAAGAAATCCAGCTCTACCCACCAGAACGTGAATGCAAGCTTCCCTAACCAGGAAACCTTGACAAGCCACCCATCCAACCCCACCCACAGCGAGGAACCTCCACAATAAAAAGCAACCACAAACTGCAAGAATACAGAAAGACCACCCCAAACACAGCAATATAAACAAGATGAAAATGCAGAGAAATACTCAGCAGGTATAGGAACAGGATAAATGACCACAAAACCAAATAAAAGAGGAAGAGATAGGGAATCTACCTGATAAAGAATTCCAAATAATGATAGTGAAAATCATCCAAAATCTTGAAAACAAAATGGAGTTACAGATAAATAGCCTGGAGACAAAGATTGAGAAGAGGCAAGGACCTAGAAGAAATAAAAAAGAGCCAATATATAATTAATAATGCAATAAATGAGATCAAAAGCACTCTGGAAGGGAACCAACAGTAGAATAACGAAGGCCGAAAATAGTATAAGTGAGGTGGAAGACAGAATGGTAGAAATAAATGAAGCAGAGAGGAAAAAGGAAAAAAATAATTAAAAGAAATGAGGACAACCTCAGAGACCTCTGGGACAATGTTAAACACCCAACATTCGAATCATATGAGTCCAAAAAGAAGACTAAAAAAAAGACCATAAGAAAATATTTGAGGATATAGTAGTTGAAAACTCCCTAAAATGGGGAAGGAACTAGTCACCCAATTCCAGGAAACCCAGAGAGTCCTGAACAGGATAAACCCAAGGTGAAACACCCCAAAACACATATTAATCAAATTAACAAAGATCAAACACAAAGAACAAATATTCAAAGCAGCAAGGGAAAAACAACAAATAACACACAAGGGGATTCCCATAAGGATAAAAGCTGATCTTTCAATAGAAACTCTTCAAGCCAGAAGGGAATGGCAGGACATACTTAAAATGACGAAAGAGAAAAACCTACAACCCAGATTACTGTACCCAGCGAGGATCCCATTCACATATGAAGGAGAAATCAAAAGCTTTACAGACAAGCAAAAGCTGAGAGAATTCAGCACCACCAAACCAGCTCTCCAACAAATGCTAAAGGATCTTCTCTAGACAGGAAACAAAGAAAGGGTATATAAACTCGAACCCAAAACAACAAAGTGAATGGCAACAGGATCATACTTATCAATAATTACCTTAAATGTAAATGGGTTGAATGCCCCAACCAAAAGACAAAGACTGGCTGAATGAATACAAAAACAAGATCCCTATATATGTTGTCTACAAGAGACCCACTTCTAAACAATGGACACATACAGGCTGAAAGTGAAGGCCTGGGAAAAGATATTCCACACAAATAGAGACCAAAAGAAAGCAAGTAGCAATACTCATATCAGATAAAATAGACTTTCAAATAAAGGCTGTGAAAAGAGACAAAGAAGGACACTACATAATGAAGAAAGGATCAATCCAAGAAGAAGATATAACAATTATAAATATATATGCACCCAATATAGGAGCACTGCAATATGTAAGGCAAATGCTAACAAGTATGAAAGGGGAAATTAACAATAACACAATAATAGTGGGAGACTTTAATACCCCACTCACACCTATGGATAGATCAACTAAACAGAAAATTAACAAGGAAACACAAACTTTAAATGATACAATAGACCAGTTAGACCTAATTGATATCTACAGGACATTTCATCCCAAAACAATGAATTTCATCTTTTTCTCAAATGCACACGGAACCTTCTCCAGGATAAATCTTATCCTGGGCCATAAATCTAACCTTAGTAAATTTAAAAAAAAAAATTTGAAATCAGTCCAAGCATCTTTTCTGACCACAATGCAGTAAGATTAGATGTCAATTACAGGAGAAAAGCTATTTAAAATTACAACAGATGGAGGCTGAACAACACGCTGCTGAATAACCAACAAATCACAGAAGAATTCAAAAAAGAAATCAAAATATGCATAGAAACAAATGAAAATGAAAACACAACAACTCAAAACCTATGGGACACTGTAAAAGCAGTGCTAAGGGGAAGATTCATACCAATAAAAGCTTACCTCAAGAAACAAGAAAAAGGTCAAATAAATAACCTAACTTTACATCTAAAACAACTAGAAAAGGAAGAAATGAAGAACCCCAGGGTTAGTAGAAGGAAAGAAATCTTAAAAATTAGGACAGAAATAAATGCAAAAGAAACAAAAGAGACCATAGCAAAAATCAACAAAGCCAAAAGCTGGTTCTTTGAGAAGAGAAGTAAAATTGACAAACCATTAGCCAGACTCATCAAGAAACAAATGGAGAAGAATCAAATCAACAAAATTAGAAATGAAAATAGAGAGATCACAACAGACAATACAGAAATACAAAGGATCATAAGAGACTACTATCAGCAACTATATACCAATAAAATGAACAACTTGGAAGAAATGGGCAAATTCTTAGAAAAGTACAACTTTCTTAAACTGAACCAGAAAGTAGAAAATCTTAACAGACCCATCACAAGCATAGAAATTGAAACTGTAATCAGAAATCATCCAGCAAACAAAAGCCCAGGACCAGACGGCTTCATAGCTGAATTCTACCAAAAATTTAGAGAAGAGCTAACACCTATGCTACTTAAACTCTTCCAGAAAATTGCAGAGGAAGGTAAACTTCCAAACTCATTCTATGATGCCACCATCACCCTAACACCAAAACCAGGCAAACATTCCATAAATAGAGAAAACTACAGGCCAATATCACTGATGAACATAGATGCAAAAATCCTTAACAAAATTCTAGCAAACAGAATCCAACAACATATTCAAAAGATCATACATCATGACCAAGTGGGCTTTATCCCAGGGATGCAAGGATTCTTCAGTATTCACAAATCAACCAACATAATACACCACATTAACAAATTGAAAGATAAAAACCATATGATTATCTTAACAGATGGAGAGAAAT
The DNA here is from genome assembly GCF_023699985.2 of Odocoileus virginianus. Taxonomy (NCBI): domain Eukaryota; kingdom Metazoa; phylum Chordata; class Mammalia; order Artiodactyla; family Cervidae; genus Odocoileus; species Odocoileus virginianus. Next base: position 103,518 of record NC_069675.1, read on the forward strand.
CCTTTGACAAAATTCAACATCCATTTATGATGAAAACCCTCCAGAAAGCAGGAATAGAAGGAACATATCTCAACATAATAAAAGCTATATATGACAAACCCACAGCAAACATTATCCTCAATGGTGAAAAATTGAAAGCATTTCCCCTAAAGTCAGGAACAAGACAAGGGTGCCCACTCTCACAACTACTATTCAACAGAGTTTTGGAAGTTTTGGCCACAGCAATCAGAGCAGAAAAAGAAATAAAAGGAATCCAGATTGGAAAAGAAGTAAAACTCTCACTGTTTGCAGATGACATGATCCTCTTACATAGAACCCTAAAGACTCCACCAGAAAATTATTAGAGCTAGTCATATATATTATTTGTATATAATAAAGTTGCAGGATATAAAATTAGCACACCAAAATTCCTTGCATTCCTATATGCTACCAATGAGAAAACAGAGAAATTAAGGAAACAATTCCATTCACCATTGCAATGAAAAGAATAAAACACTTAAGAATATATCTACCTAAAGAAACATATAGAAAACTATAAGACCCTAGTGAAAGAAATCAAAAAGAACACAAATAGATGGATAAATATACCACGTTTGTGGATTGGAAGAGTCAATATAGTGAAAATGAGTATACTACGAAAAACAATCCATAGATTCAATGCAATCCCTATCAAAATACCAAAGGTATTTTTCAAAAGAACTAGAACGAATAATTTCACAATTTGTATGAAAAAACCTCGAATAGCCAAAGCAATCTTGAGAAAGAAGAATGGAACTGGAGGAATCAACCTGCCTGACTTCAGGTTCTACTACAAAGCCACAGTCATCAAGACAATATGGTGCTGGCACAAAGACAGAAATATAGATCAATGGAACAAAATAGAAAGCCCAGAGATAAATCCACACACCTGTGGACACCTTATCTTCAACGAAGGAGGCAAGAATATACAATGGAGAAAAGACAATCTCTTTAACAAGTGGTGGTGCTGGGAAAACTGGTCAACCACTTGTAAAAGAATGAAACTAGAACACTTTCTAACACCATATACAAAAATAAACTCAAAATGGATTAAAGATCTAAACGTAAGACCAGAAACTATAAAACTCCTAGAGGAAAACATAGGCAAAACACTCTCCGACATAAATCACAGCAGGATCCTCTATGACCCACCTCCCAGAGTATTGGAAATAAAAGCAAAAACAAACAAATGGGGCCTAATTAAACTTAAAATTTTTTGCATAACAAAGGAAACTGTAAGCAAGGTGAAAAAACAGCATTTAGAATGGGAGACTATAACAGCAAATGAAGCAACTGACAAAGAATTAATATCAAAAATATAAAAGCAGCACCTGCAACTCAACTCCAAAAGAATAAGTGATCCAATCAAAAAATGGGCCAAAGACTAAACAGACATTTATCCAAAGAAGACATACAGATGGCTGAAACATGAAAAGATGCTCAACGTCACTCATTATCAGAGAAATGCAAATCAAAACCACAGTGAGGTACCATTTCATGCCAGTCAGAATGGCTGCTATCCAAAAGTCTACAAGTAATAAATACTGGAGAGGGTGTGGAGAAAAGGGAATGCTCTTTCACTGCTAGTGGGAATACAAACTAGTACAGCTACTATGGAGAACAGTGTGGAAATTCCTTAAAAAACTGGAAATAGAACTGCCCTACAACCCAGCAATCCCACTGCTGGGCATACACACCAAGGAAACCAGAATTGAGAGAGACATGTGTACCCCAATGTTCATCACAGCACTCTTTACAGGACATGGAAACAACCTAGATGCCCCTCAGCAGACGAATGGATAAGAAAGCCATGGTACACATACACAATGGAATATTACTCAGCCATTAAAAAGAATACATTTGAATCAATTCTAATGAGGTGGATGAACCGGCAGCCTATTACACAAAGTGAAGTAAGCCAGAAAGAAAAACACCAATATAGTATACTAACACATATATATGGAATTTAGAAAGATGGTAATAATAACCCTATGTGTGAGACAGCAAAAGAGACACAGAGGTATAGAACAGTCTTTTGGACTCTGTTGGAGAGGGCGAGGGTGGGATGATTTGGGAGAATGTCATTGAAACATGTATATTATCATACATGAAATGAATCGCCAATCAAGGTTCAATGCATGATACAGGGTGCTCAGGGCTGGTGCACTGCATTGTCCCAGAGGGATGGCATGGGGAGAGAGGTGGGAGGGGGGTTCAGGATGGGGAACACATGTACACCGGTGGCAGATTCATGTCAATGTATGGCAAAACCACTATAATATTGTAAAGTAATTAGCCTCTAATTAAAATGAATATATATTAAAAATAATAATAAATAAATAAATAAAATCTTCCAAAAAAAAAAAAGACAAACCCAACAGAAGCAAGTTCACATATAAACCCAAATACATATTGGAATTTGGTATAAATAAAATGCAATTCAAAAAAAATAAAATAAAATAAAATGCAGTTCAAATCAGTATTAAAATTAATCAATCAAAAAATTAAAATTAAAATAAACCCAGCAAACATTGTATTTTGGAAACACTGTTGAGAAGACAGACATCATTCACAGAGTAAGTGTTTGAAAATAATGAATCTATTTAAAACCAGGTACTGATACTTTTGAACACTGATAAATTGATACGTTTCTAGAAAAATGGACCAAGAAAAAAAGTAAGGAAAAACAAGTTATCAAAATCAGGATGGAAGACAGGGTCATAAATTCAGATTCTACAGATCTTAAAAAGTTAATAAAATGACATGCTAAATGAATTTTTGGTAATACATTTACCAACTAAAGGCAAATAGACAGCAAATAGAAGGTCGTGTGAAAAACACAACCTTCCAAAGACACACAGAAGAGTAATTAAAAATCGGAATAACCTAATACCTAAATAAATTGTTTATAATCTTACATTTTCCCCCAAAAAAATTTCATTCCCATGTAGCTTTAATTAGTCAATTCTATATAACATCTAATCCAGACAACTAACAGGTTCATTCTTATATAAACACTTTCAAAGAAGGGAGAAAATTAATATACTTTCTAATGCATTTTATGCACCCAGTGTAACCTTTATACCAGCAAAACACATGGGCAAGGATTTCACAAGGGTAACAATTCATAAATATTTCACATTAGCAAAGATACAAAATTCTGAACAGGATACTTTTGGATCTTTTCTTTTTGATTTTTTTTTATAAAGCTTGTTGATATGATATTTGAGGCAAATCTTGGGAAGTCCTCAGTCAAGGGCTTATCATGGCCCACTACTGATTCAAAACATTCCTAGCCTTCAACCAACAGTACCATCCCTGTAAGACTAGGCTCTCTTCCTGGTGTGTGTACCAAGCACTCTTCTCTAATTCATCAGGTAAATCTTTCCCATCAGATATTTTCCTCAGATATATGCTCTGATCACTACTCTGGTGAATAGCTGTGAGGGACCCTCTTTAGTTCTCCAGAATTCTTTTCTCTCTCTCTCTCTCTCTCTCTCTCTCTCTCTCTCTCTCACACACACACACACACACACACACACACACACACATGGACTACATGCCCTCCCCCCAGGCCCCCAGGGCTGTAAGACTACCTTCTGCATTATTCTACTCTCAATGCTATCCTCAGACCCTGAATTCAAGGAGTCTACCAGGAGTTTTTGAGGCATTCCTCTCTGTAGAGCAACATGGAAACTTTTTAAAGGAAAAACTTTTTAAACTTTTTGTAGGAAAAATCCTACAACTCAATTGGTTTCCTTTCTCTCAGTGATCACTGTCATTTATTTCTCATACTTACAATCTTGAAAATAATTATTTCCCTTTTTTTCTGGTTTGCATGTTTTACAGAAATCTACATTAGAGCAGCTATAATCATAAGTTCAAATAGCAGAAAACAGCTAAAATATCGGTTAACTGATAAGAAATAAACTGTGATACATCCATAAATTGAAATATTACTCAGCAATAAAATGAATAACTTACGGATGAACACATTGGTATGCATAAACCTCATAAGCATGTTACTAAGAGCAAGTAACCATATTTAACAGAGGAGACAGTCTTACATATAGAAAATGCAAATAATTGCACCAAACCTGTTAGAACTACTAAACAAATCCAATAGTGCTTCAAAATACAAATATAAATATAAATGTTAACTCTATGGCATAACAAAGGGAAAAGCTCTATAGAAATAGCACCTTTATAGTTCTTCAAGGTGCTACCCAGGCCAAACAGAATATCAAGTACTTCAGTGATTGTGCTCAGTCATTCAGTTGGGTCTGACTCTGTGATCTGCCAGGTTCCTGTATCCATGAGATTTCCCAGGCAAGAATACTGGAGTGGGTTGCCAATTCCTTTTCCCAGGGATCTTCCTGACCCAGGGATCAAACAGTTTCTCTTGCATCTTCTATATCAGCAAGTGAATTCTTTTCCACTACACCTCCTGGGAAGGTTCTCTGAGATTTCACATTGGATAAACGAGAGTTATGTTACTGAAGAAGGAAAATAAGTTAGATTGGGAGACTGATATAAGGGAAATGGGATGATCACAAAAGAGTTCTGTGAAAGCGAATCACAGGCAGTTAGAACAGCAGGGGAACTCGAGGGCCAGGGTTTAGATGCATAGGTCAAAGTCAGGGACAGACAGGCACAGGCTGGCAGGAGGGAGCTGAGATCCCAGGAGAGGTCTCTGGCCAGAAGCTGAGTTGAAAAGAGGTTAGCCGATTGGAGGCCCAGTGAAGAAGGGGAAGTGAAAAGCACAGGGCACCCGGAACCAGAACCAACTAGAGGAGCAAGAGAGCAGTGAGACTGTGGACGGCAAGGTTCCCATCCTGGGGACCCAGAAGGACAGGCACTGAGGACACAGAGGACAGGGCGCGGAAGGCCACACTCAGGAAGAAGACTCTCGAGACTCTGGAGGCGGGATGTGGTGCCAGAGAACGAGACCTACCCCTAGCTCCACACAGACACAGCAGGGCAGCGCTCTTCTGCCCATCAGGTCACCAGCCAGGGCCACAGCCTCTCAGTGCTGGTTCCTGAAAGGAGAGGCTCCAGGATCCACCAGGTACACTGTCTGGAAAGTCTCCCCAGGGGTCAGGTCCCACCGCCATGCTGCCTGCAGCTTCAGTTCAGCAGATCTTGCCTGCTCTATGTTGTTTGCTTCTCATCTAAACATCTCTTTTACCCAAGTGTCCCTTCCTTTGAAATGCAACCATTTGAATTTCATTTCTTGAGCCTATTATATTCCGCTTTTCATGATGCCCATGAAGGATAATACATCTGCCAAAAAGAGATCAGCAGATGACTTTCCCTTGACATAAATGGAATCAGGAGTGTGTGACAAACCTGGGAAATTGAGATCAACAGAGAGATGAAGGAAAGAAATCTCCCCTCCAAAGAAAAACAGAAGAATGCCTCAAAGACAGTCTTCACAATGTGGCCAATGATCAGACCTGTGTTTTGATATTTTCCCAACAAGGCGTATCATGAAGTGGGATGAGTAGAGGAAGCAGAGTCTAAAAGACGTCATGTTCTTACTTAACTTTATTGAGTCACTTTTGTCTTGTATAAAATGGATAGAAATCTATCTAATACTTGTTCCTACAGTAATAAAGTATATAAAGAACCTGTCAAAATGTATGCCTCATAGTTTACCTTCAACAGTAGCTAGCTCACTTCCCTAGGTAACACCTAACATTTTCACCAAATAAAGTTCCAGATTAAACCAAATATGTTTATACAACAGATCCAAACATTATATCTCACTGATTTTTAGGAGAAACACACTCCCTAAATGTATATTTTTGATGAATCAAAAATAGTCACATGGCAGTTGGTTCTCAGGACAGATTCTTGATGATGTGTAAAGGAAGAACTAAAGGAGCTTTAAATTTGCCCACAATCTAGTACAATTGCATCCACTGTGAATGCCAGACTGCCTTGCATTTCCTCCCTCAGTTTTCATACCTTCCATATTTTCTGTTGACAATTTACAATTTGTGCTGCATTAATTTTACTCCTCCACTGAGCCTCTGGTATAGACCCTAAAACATAACCATTGGCCTTAGTTTTTCTCTCTTTAAATGCTCTCATTGCTCTTAGAGTAGAAACCACATTTACTCAAGATTTATCCTGTCCTTGAAGAAAAATGAAACTGGAAGTTTAATCACTCAATGGTGTCCAACTCTTTGAGATTCCCTGGATCATAGTCTGCCAGGCCCCTCTGCCCACGGGATTCGCCAAGTAAAAGTGCTGGAGTGTGTAGCCATTCACCATCTGCAGGGGATCTTCCTGATCTAGGAATTGAGCCCGGGTCTCCTCTACTGCAGTCATATTCTTTACCATCTGAGCCACCAGGAAAGCTCACAAATACTGGAGCTGGTATCCTATCCCTTCACTGGGGGATATGACCAACCCAGGAACTGAGCTGATGTCACCTGCATCAGGTGAGTTCTCTACCAGCTGAGTTATCTGGGTATACATATGTATATTTCAAATCATGAAAGATGATGCTTGAAAGTGCTGCACTCAATATGCCAGCAAACTTGGAAAGCTCGGCAGTGACCACAGGACTGGAAAAGGTCAGTTTTCATTCCAATCCCTAAGAAAGGCAACCCCAAAGAATGCTCAAACTACCGCATAATTGCACTCATCTCACACACTAGTAAAGTAATGCTCAAAATTCTCCAAGCCAGGCTTCAGCAATATGTGAACTGTGAACTTCCAGATGTTCAAGCTGGTTTTAGAAAAGGCAGAGGAACCAGAGATCAAATTGCCAACATCTGCTGGATCATCAAAAAAGCAAGAGAGTTCCAGAAAAACATCTATTTCTGTTTTACTGACTATGCCAAAGTCTTCAACTGTGTGCATCACAATGAACTGTGGAAAATTCTGAAGGAGATGGGAATACCAGACCACCTGACCTGTCTCTTGAGAAACCTGTATGCAGGTCAGAATGCCACAGTTCGAACTGGACATGGAACAACAGACTGGTTCCAAATAGGAAAAGGAGTACATCAAGCCTGTATATTGTCACCCTGTTTATTTAATTTACATGCAGAGTACATCATGAGAAACGCTGGGCTGTAAGAAGCACAAGCTGGAATCAAGATAGCCAGAAAAAATATCAATAACCTCAGATATGCAGATGACACCACCCTTATGGCATAAAGTGAAGAGAAACTAAAAAGCCTCTTGATGAAAGTGAAAGAGGAGAGTGAAAAAGTTGGCTTAAAGCTTAACATTCAGAAAACTAAGATCATGGCATCTGGTCCCATCACTTCAGGGGAAATAGATGGGGAGACAGTGGAAACAGTGTCAGACTTTAATTTGGGGGGCTCCAAAATCACTTCAGATGGTGACTGCAGCCATGAAATTAAAAGACGCTTACTCCTTGGAAGGAAAGTTATAACCAACCTAGATAGCATATTCAAAAGCAGAGACATTACTTTACCAACAAAGGTCCATCTGGTCGAGGCTATGGTTTTTCCAGTGGTCATGTATGGATGTGAGAGTTGGACTATGAAGAAGGCCGAGTGCCGAAAAATTGATGCTTTTGAACTGTGGTGTTGGAGAAGACTCTTGAGAGTCCCTTGGACTGCAAGGAGATCCAACCAGTCCATCCTAAAGGAGATCAGTCCTGGGTGTTCATTGGAAGGACTGATGCTGAAGCTGAAACTCCAGTACTTTGGCCACCTCATGCGAAGAGTTGACTCTGGAAAAGACCCTGATGCTGGGAGGGATTGGGGGCAGGAGGAGAAGGGGACGACAGAGGATGAGATGGGTGGAAGGCAACACCGACTCGATGGACATGGGTTTGAGTAAACTCCGGGATTTGGTGATGGACAGGGAGGCCTGGCGTGTTGCGATTCATGGGGTCACAAAGAGTCGGACATGACTGAGCGACTGAACAGAACTGAACTGACATACTTTTTCAGATTCCTTTTCTTTATGGATTACCATTACTATACTCATTCTGGTCCTTGTAAAAGTGAAGTGGCATAACAAACCTTCAAAAAGAGAATAAACTTGCACTGCAGAAATATATTGTTACATATGAGACAAGGCTGAAGCATACTGACACCATCTACTCAAAGGACAGAGTCAATCATTAAGACTGCCGAAAATTTTCTCACTTAATAGACCTAAACATAAAACAGATAACTCTGTTTCATTTTAAAGCAAGTAAGACTGAGCTTTAAAGACTTGGATTGATATTTTATAGGTGAAACTGTTGACAGGAAACTGCATTCCAGTGTAATATTCCTGACATATTTTAGAGGGAAACACATGTGATATGAGTCAAGTAAATTAGTAAGTTAGTAAACCTCTATTTGCTTCTCTTTGTGCCTAATAGATAATAAAGGGTTCATGTAATGTAAATATATGTATCTGACCTACAGAACAATAGTTTGGAACCTACCCATATGCTTTTTTTGTTGAGATTTATAAAAATTCATACCTTGTTTCAACTGGTTCCTGAAGTCTTGGTATGGAACATAAAAATATTCCTTTATACACAAGAAAAATGTGAGTCATAAAGGTGTTTAACAAAATAGAGCAAATTAAGAATGCTTTCAAATTTTCTGAATTATTCTTTGTTAAGAAAATAATTAGAGATTGTGAATTATTCCGTCTTCCCCAGTGGCTCAGAGCTAAAAGAATCTGCCTGCAATGTAGGAGACACAGGAGATGTGAATTCAATCCCTGGGTCAGGAATATACCTTGGAGGAGGAAATGGCAACAAATCCCAGTATTCTTGCCTAGAAAATCCCATGGACAGAGGAGCCTGGCAGGCTAAATTCCATGAGGTCTCAGGGAGTTGGACACGACTGAGGGACTAACATACACAGAGAGTGAGTTATTCTTTCCTTTTGATTAGTTCATAGTGCAGAAAAAATTCCAGCTGCTATTCCTTTCCTCGATTGTTCCTTCTCCACATATCTACCTAAGAATTTCTATCCCTTATTTGCTTTACATCAAGTGAAGCAAAAATAGAAGAAGTTCTGAGATCAAAGTCCTATGGACAAGCCTATTTCATCCAATTAACATATATGAAGAATTTGGTAAGTAGCTAAGATAATGGAGAAAAACTTCCTCTACAATCATCAAACCAAGGGTATATAGTAGTTTTTTCCATTGCTTATTCTGAATCTAATAACACAAACATGGAAACCTCAGGAAAATATATTGAAACTTACCAAAAATACCTAAAATATGTGTAGTCAATATTAAATAATCAACAAATGTTAACTTCTGGGCCTTATATTTTTGTCAATGATGGAAAAAATTCTTAATTGTTTCCCATAACTTACAACACGAATAATCATCCCTGTTATGTAAATCATTATTCTCTTGGCATCATGAACAGCCTAAGTCACTCTCTTCTTTAACAAACTCCTCATGGCATTTTTCACTTCTGTGTTTCTCACTGTGTAAATGATAGGATTTAACAAGGGAGTGAGGATTCCATAAAACACTGTCACCAACTTGTCGGCAGGGTAAGTGGCCACAGGACGTGTGTAAGTGAATACACATGGTCCAAAAAAGAGCATCACTACTGTAAAGTGGGAGCCACATGTAGAGAGGGCTTTGCGTCGTCCTTCAGAACTATAGGATTTCAGGGAGCTCAGAATGACTATGTAGGAGATGAGGAGCAGGAAAAAAATGAGTAAGGCCATGCCCCCAGTGTTAGCTGCCACCACCAATCCAAGCCTGTAGGTGTCACTGCAGGAAATTTCCAATAGTGAGGAGAAATCACACATGAAGTGATCAATGACATTGATACTACAGAAGGTCAAATCTACTGTGAAAAGAATCTGCACGGTTGCATGCATGATCCCCCCGATCCAGGCCACCACCACCAGGAGCTGGCAGAGCCCCTGTCACATGATGGTCGTGTAGTGCAGAGGCTTGCAGATGGCCACGTAGCGGTCATAGGCCATGACAGTGAGGAGTGATGATCTCTGATCCTCCCAGGAAGTGCTCCAAAAACAGCTGAGTCAGACAGCCACCCCAGGAGATGGTTCTCCTCTGGTACAGCAGATCAAAAGTCATTTTAGGGGTGCTGACGGAGGTCAAGGAGGCATCTAACAAGGACAAATGGGTGAGAAAGAAGTACATGGGAGTGGACAGTGTGGGGCTGAGGGAGATGGTGGTGACAATGAAAAGATTGGCCAAGACAGTGAACAGGAAAATGAACAGAAAGACAACGAAGAGTATTTTCTGCAAGTGTGGATTCTATGTGAGTCCCAGGAGAACAAATTCAGTCACATTGTTGGGAAGGCTGAAGAAATCCATTTAGGAAGTAGCATGTTCTTGGTGTCCCAATTATCTACAAGGAATAAAAAATGACACTTATTAATCATGAAAGGATTGTGTTCTAAACTTCTTAGAAAAAAAACAAACAAACAAAAAGAAAACAACAGTCTATTCACTGTAACTGTGGAACATTTCCTCAGCACTTTGCCCCAGTACTTATTTCAAGCCTTTCTTATTTTCTCCATAATACCTTCCATCTCTTCAGACACTTAGCCCCTGTCCCCTGTGAAACACCTCCACAGCAATATTTTATGTGTAATTTTCTGAGAAAACACTGGGCTGTCTACATGAGATCTGAATTCTCATTCTGGTTCTCACTCGATGTGACTCTGCAAAGCTATCAGAGTGTCCCACGCTTCTGAGTTTTCCTCTGTGTCTGTGAGGTTACAAATTATAATTCTCAGATGTAACTTTTAAGTTTACAATTGTTTCAAAGAATTAAGAATTTTTCCCCCTTCCATGAGAATTTACATTTGAAATTCTCAGCTCTAACGTGGAAGGAAAGGCACCATCAATAAGTACATCTGTTATAAGAAGGGAGTTTAAGAAAATATGTATCAGTCATTGGGAGACACTCTACCTGGTATCAACCAGAACACATAAATCATTCCATTGTTTACTCACTTATCTCTAGCGCCTGACATGATGTCTGCAGTGCCTGAAACCAATTGCATGGGTTCTCATTTGTGTCCCACTTTTTTTGACCCCATGGACTGTAGTCTGCCCACCAGGTTCCTCTGTCCATGGAATTTTCCAGGTCAGAATACAGGAGTGGGTTGTCATTTCCTACTTCAGGGGATCTTCCCCATCCAGGGACTGAACCTGTATCTTCTCTCTTCTTCTTTTTTTTTTTTTTTTTTTCATTTATTTTTACTAATTGGAGGCTAATTGCTTTACAATATTTTAGTGGTTTTTGCCATACATTGACATGAATCAGCCATGGATTTACATACGTTCCCCATGCTGAACCCCCCTCCCACCTCCCTCCCCATCCCATCCCTCTGGGTCATCCCATCTTCTGCATTTCTGCATTGGAAGATAGATTCATTACCCCTGCACCACCTGGGAAGCCCCTGAAACCTGTTAGGTGATGAGTAAATACTTAGTGAATTGCCTTTTGCCCTGAGTAACGTATAACTGCACCCCCTGACCATAAACCTATGATAAATTCAAGTGTTCTATTCCCCCTGCTCTGTTTACCATTAGTCTTGACTTTATGAGAACCATAAATATTTGAAAGGAAGCTGCACTCCAGTTTAATAGTTCCTGATACACTATTAAATGTGTGTAATAAATGTGAATACATTTAGTTATCTCTAGGAAAGAGCATGTTACTTGGTTATTTTACCTTCAATTTAATTATGGTGTTTGTTTATTGCTATTTTTTAGTCTTCAAAATTGTGTTCCGCATACAGTTTGACATAGTTATATTCAGTAAATTTACAGCTTCTGTAGATGTGGATAAACAACTCGTGTTAAGTACACACAGATCTTTCACGCAGAAGATATCTTTATTTTCAAAGTTCTGAAAATAAAAATTTTATGTGGAAAACAGAAAGAAATAGATTGGTAGGTAAGATAGAAAGTTAATGTGCTACACATATAACATGTATACACAGACTAATACAAACATATACGAAATCTTCTACTTAAGTACCTATTACATGCTTACTCATACAACAAATGTTTATTGATCACTTATTGTGTATGTTAATGTATGTTTATTCACACAATGTCATGCATGAAGAATGTCCTAGTTAGATGCCGTTAATGCCTAAAATTTCATTACCAAACAGCAGCAAGTCGTCCATCCATGGTAGGAATGGAATTCCCACACCTTTATGTTTCTGCTGCATACAGCCCCATGTCTTCTTCTCCCAACTTCCCATGGCATTAATTTTCCTGGTCCTAGGCTACCGCATTACCATTAATAATAGAATAAAAAATTTGGGAAACATTTTCTAAAGAAAATAGAAGAGAAAACATAAATATAAAATGTATTCTGCAAAACATATGTCTTTCTTTTCAAAGATAAGTGGATAAACTTATTTTTTAAATTACCCAGAGGAAAATTTTATACCTACATAAAAAATGTGCAGCAGCTCCTTTGCATTTTCTTCTTTTCAGGTGGGATTCTCCCAACAGAATAGAAAGGATATAGTGTATATAAAGTAAGAGTTAAACCTAATTAATAAAAATTTTTGAAATAAACATGAAAAAATATAAACCACTTTTCCATTTTTCTTTGGCTCTACAATATTCATTCTAGGAATAAACCCTGACAGAAAATATAAGGCTTTTATAAAAATATATTTAAAATATATAAAAAATATATCTATAAAATATAAAAATATATTTAAAGAAAAAAATAATTTATAATTATGTTCAACACAAATATTAGGAGCTGCATAAATTTTAGAAACAAAATGGAATGTTAAAAATTAGAGAAATGGATAATTAAATATAGGGCATTACTTTGCTTATTGTGTAGATTTTTTAAATTGTGCAGTATCACTGGAAGATTCTTAATTTGTAATATAAAGTGGAGAAAATCTAGATGCAAATTTGAATTGCATAATTATTCTAACTAGTGTATTATTCAAACTACATTTAAATAAATATTAACAAGAAAAAAAAGACCCAAAACTTTCTATTTCTAAATTAATGATATTATATATGTGTCTATCTTTCTTAAAATTTTATATGCTGAAAATGGGATTTTGATTTCAGGTGAAAATAAGTGGTGATTACATGATTTGTAAGATCCATTTAAACCCAAAAACCTATGATTATACAATTTCCTAGAAAAAAAAACCTCACCTGTGCTCACCTATATGTGACATGGATCCTTGGCCAGGGCCTCAGGCAGCTCTTAGTTCACCAAGAAAAAAGTGAAGTTGTAAGATTTTAAAATGTCAACTAGCTCAGCTACAATAAGTATCTTTGTTGGTTTATAAATGATACCTTTGGATGAGCCTTATTTTGTTTATAGGAAAATCTGCAGTTTCCTAGCTGTGGCTAATAGGACCCAAGAGGTACTCCACCATCATTAGCAGACCTTTCCAAGTACTCAATTATTTCATGTAAATTAACTGAAGAGCACAGGAGAACTTTCATAGAACCCATCTTTAATTTTGAACTCTTCTTGTGTCTACAAGAAGATAAAACACTATGACAAGAGTAAGAAAATAGTTGAGTAGTTATGAATTTAGATATTTGATAACATATTTATTATGAGTTCTTAATATTTAATATTATACAATTTAAACATCTGTGGGCAACTGATTTTTAAATTTTATTATAATAATTATTTTTAAATTGATCTACTATTCATGCTAATCATAATTTTAAAATATTGCTTTCAGATATACATTCATTTATAATTATAAATCCTACTGCAATATTGTCACTTCACATCAGGTAAAGTGTACAGTCTTTGAATTCTTTCCTGTGTCAATTCTGGAATTAGATTAGCATGATAATGTTGAAGATAATTCTATTCTTCAATTATACTGAGATATGTTGAAACACATTTATTGAAGTCAATTAAATTAATCATACAATATTCATATGGAATATGAAAACTAGGCAATAATATTCACAATTTATAACAAGGAAATATTAGGCAGGAAAGAATAATGCCATTTGACAAGGAGAAATAAGAAACCAGGAGACCAAATCTGGGACCAGGATCCTTATCTAAATTATTTTACAACTGAAGTGACATGACACATTTATGCTGCCACCTACTGTAAGGCCCATTACAATTGTCTATGTAAATAAATAAATACTGATTTGATATTTGAAATAATTTTATAAATAAACTTAAATACATTCACCTCAGAAATATTTCTGTATAGATTAGCACTCATTAGGCTTATTTTAATATGTTTTCATTACTAAGAAGAAAAATAAACTGTACCTAAAGCTTGATTATAGGGGTTTCCCTGTTGGCTCAGATAGCTAATAATCTGCCTACAATGAGGAAGACCTGGGTTCTATCCTAGGGTTGGGAGGATCCCCTGGAGAAGGGAATGGCAGCCCACTTCAGCATTCTTGCCTGGGAAATCCCATGGACAGAGGAACCTGGCAGGCTACAATCCATGGGGTCGCAAAGAGTTAGATCCTACTGAGTGACTAATACTTGAGCTCCCCTGTGGCTCAGATGGTAAAGAATCTGCTTGCAATGTGGGAGACCTGGGTTGAGACCTGGGTTTGATCCCTAGGTCTGGAAGATGCCCCAGAGAAGGAAATGACTACATACTCCAGTATGCTTGACTGGAGAACCCCATCAACAGAGAAGCCTGGCAGGCTACAGTAGTCCATGCGGTCGCAAAGATTCAGACATGACTGAGTGACTAACTGGTTGGTTGGTAAAGTCCAGTTGGCTCCAGAGAATGTGAGCAGCATGTACAATGAAAGAAAAGAGTTTTAAGAAAGTGAAACCATTTGATCAAACTTATATTCACTGGACTCTCCAATATTAGGGTGCACAAATAATATTTGTGATGTTAGATGTCAAAGATAGATTGGGAATTTGAAATTATCTAAGCAACTATTAGTGCTATGGATTTTCCTGAAGTGTCATCATGAAAATGTCATGACCTTGTCTTTATATTTGGAATGAAAGTCAGATCAGAGAAATAGCATGCACTGACAAAGTCATCATTCCCAACCTCATAAAAGATTAAAACACATAGGCCCATCTAGTCAAGGCTGTGGTTTTTCCAGTGGCAATGTATGGATGTGAGAGTCGGACTATAAAGAAGGCTGAGTGCCGAAGAATTGATGCTTTTGAACTGTGGTGTTGGAGAAGACTCTTGAGGGTCCCTTGGACTGCAAGGAGATCCAACCAGTCCACCCTAAAGGAGATCAGTCCTGGGTGTCCATTGGGGGGACTGATGTTGAAGCTGAAACTACAATACTTTGGCCACCTCATGCGAAGAGTTGACTCATTTGAAAAGACCCTGATGCTGGGAAGGTTTGAGGGCAGGAGGAGATGGAGATGACAAAGGATAAGATGGTTGGATGGCATCACTGACTCGATGGACATGGGTTTGGGTGGACTCTGGGAGTTGGTGATGGACAGGGAGGTCTGGCGTGCTGCGGTTCATGGGGTCACAAAGAGTCAGACACGACTGAGCGGCTGAACTTAACTGAACTGAACTGAACAGAATTGTCTGTTAAGTGGCCATCTAGCCTCTACTTAAATAGTTACAGTGCTGGGTAGAGAAATTGATTTATAATCCCTACACCTGTCTATACAACTCCCCAAGCCCGAGAATGGCATAGAAAGGAAAGAGAGTGGAATCAGTTCCAAATCATAGAAGGTTTCCATGAAAATGTTCTTCAAAAGACACATTCCTGGAGCTATACCAGGAAAGTCTCTTTCCCAATTACAAGTTCAAGGACACAGTGATTTAAAATTACAGAGAGACAGCAACTAAGATTCTCAAAACTGAAGGGTAAACCAGAAGGAAAGCAAGATAAATTATATATGGATCTTATTATAGTTGATCAGAAATTAGTTGAAGGATGGTTTGATTTTTGTTGTCAGGGACTAATTTCACAAAAACAAGGTAGCTGCTAAAGTATTCTTATGAGCAGCTTCATGCATTTCAATAGGTAGACAAACATATTCTCAAAATAACAAAGCCCTCAGGAACAGAGATCCTGTTGTTTTAGTCCAATCCAAGGAATCTTTCATCACAGAAGGACAAGGACATCTCCAAAGTTTTTTTTTTACCAGGAATGGAAATGTTTTGGGGAGGTGAACTGTCATCTCATAACTCCTCCAATTTTACTTCTAATTGAAGTAGAAGCAAATAAATAGTTTTTATGGCACTAAACATATTGTTCTGGGTAGAATTACAGAACTGGGAAACACCTTTCAATTTACCTAAGCAAAGTGCTTGTAGAAACAGGGAAAGCTGTCTAAGGGTATAGAAGATGATGGCATAGTCTGAAAGAAAACTAATGTCTCCTGATCCTGAAGCTAATGTCCTTACTCTCCATCACATATTCATGACAACAATGTTTGCTAAATATTGTTATGATTTCTTTTTTTTTAATTTAGCAACAATTTTTTTCATAGTTTTAAAAAATGTATTGATGTGTTGTTCATTTACAAATTTGTGTCAATTTCTACTACCTAGAAAAGTGATTCAGTTTTATATATATATATATTCAGTCATTTTCATATCCTTTTCCAATGTGATTTATCACAGGATATTGAATATAATGCCCTTGTTTTACAGTAGGACATTGTTGTTTATCCATCCTATATATAGTAATTTGTATTTGCTAACCCCAAACTCCCAATCCATCCCTCCTCAACACTCTTTCTCCCATGGCAACCACAAGCCTGTTGCATGTTTGTGAGTCTGTTTTTGTTTTATAGATAAGCTCCTTTGTGCCATATTTTGTCAAGAAATTCCACATATAATGATATCATATGGTATTTGCCTTTATTTTTCTGACTTATCTCACTTAGTTTTATAATCTCTAAGTTCATCCATGGTGCTGCAAATGGCATCATTTTATTCTTGTTTATGGCTAAGTAGTATTCTAGTCCATTGCTTTCTCAATAAAACCTATGGCACCATGAAGTGGGAGATTGGAACTTTCTGTAAAAAGAGGAAATATATCTATTATACACACACACACACACACACACACACACACACATTTGTATCTTGTTAGCAGACTTCATTTACAAAAAGAACCAAAATTAATTTAAAATAAAGTCTCATAAGTTTGGCACTTGTTTAGCTGAGAAATACTTCCTTTGATCAACTGTGGAGTAATGATTCCTGGTATATGTATATATTGTGTGTATACCCTGTATTATTTCAATTACTATAAAATAGAGGTTCTGATGAAAGGTTTGTTGTCTTTGATACCTTTTGAAACTTTTGAAAGTATCAAATTTGGATTTAGAAGAATGCAGATCTGAATACTAGCTTTTTCTCTGATACTGGGCAGATTACTGAACTTCTCTGAACTTCATTGCTCTTCATCAGTGAAGTTGGAATGCTTATAATTAATATAATAATCATAATAAATATAACAATTTCTTATCTAAAATTATATTTCTGTTTAATCACATTCTAATGGCACTTTTTGTCCTTTCTTTCCTTACTGTACATATAACAAGGTTTAAAATGGCAGTGACTAGAGTATAACATACTGCTATGGCTTTTTCCTGGGAAAAGTAGCTCCCGGTTGCAGATACCAGTAGACAGGGCTTTTTTTTCCCCCCTCCCTGAAGAGCTGTGAATCCTCAAGGAGCACAGGACGACAACATAGGATACCAACAACATTGTAAGAGTGATTACATGGATACTCCTACAATTTGAGCAACCAAGAGACCAGCAGAAAGTATCAGTGAACACAAGTTTTTTCAGGAGGACATTTTCACACATGAACTGATACATGATATTGGGGCCACAGAACCAGAGCCAGGAAGTGACTAAGACCTATCCCGTCTAGTAGAGAAAGCCTATTACCCAACACACCCCTCCAGGGGGCAGCATAGAGCGTGGTTCATGATGGTTACATAGTGCGGGGACATAGTGGATACATAGTGCGGGGACATAGTGCGGGGACATAAGGAGGATGATAGCTGAAGTTCCTGAAAACTAAAAGGTCAATTAGATCTGTGCCATGTAGCCACTGAAGGGGAAAATTTTAATCAGAGAGGGAATCAGTTAGCATTTTAAGATCTATGGAAGAGGAGTAGCGTGGATCCATCAAGAACAGGAAGGCCAAGAAGAAACACATCAGGGAGTCCAAAGTCTGGCTGCCGATGGTAGTCACCACAGTGAGCAGATTGCCCATGACAATGACAATGTAGGGGATAAGTAACAACAAAAATAGATCTCTCTGCAGCAGGGGATTCTGTGTAACTCCCATTAGAATGAATTCAGTCCACGGTCATTCTGTCTTCCTTCATTTCAATGCTCATTATGAATTCAGAAGTGGAGAATTATCTTATAAAGACAGTATTTTTAATACCAAACTGATAAGAAATATATAATATGGGTTTTAGGTAAGTCCAAAGCATTTTAGTAATAGATGCTATTTTTTCCATGGTATGTAGGAGGACCAGAAACATACTATATTTTCTAGTTTATGAAAAGAGTGAACTTCTGAAGCTGTTTTATTCAGCTTATTACATGTGCATGCACACTAAGTCTCTTCAGGTGTGTCTGACTCTTTGCAACCCTATGGACTGAAGCCTGCCAGGGTCCTCTGTCCATGTAATTCTCCAGGCAAGAATACAGGAGTGGGTTGCCATGTCTTCCTCCAGGGGATCTTCCCATCCTAGGGATCGAACCCACATCTCTGATGTCTTCTGCATTGTCAGGCAGGTTCTTTACCACTAGCACCACTTGGGAAGCCCTCAGCTTATCACAAGGATGCTCAGATTCTTCCACATCTTCTGAAAAGTGGTCCCTGGGTCTTTGCTGGAGCACAACCAGGCACAGGAAGCTGAGTTCATCAGTAATAAACTTGATTGCTTTTCAGCCAATAAGAAACACTCAGAACTCTTTCTTAAATACAAAAAAAAAACTGTAAAAGTTTTGATTGTGATTCTATATCTGTTAATATACAGATTAAGTCTAATTCACTGTCCTCTTCCATATGAGACATTTAAATAAGCCTAAGACATAGTCTGTATCTGCCTTCACCCCTTTATCACCAGCACTTGGTTCAGTGTCTGACTCATACTGGTATTCAATACAATTAGCTGAATATATAAGTTAGAAGACTTTCATTCCCCATGTTTTCCTTTTTCCTCCCCAGTAATTTGCCAAATAATATTTACTCTTTTTTTATTCTGTGTGCTATTTCACCATGCTTTTTCTGTTCTATTTTGTTTGGATTTTTTTTCTATCAAATCAAATTGTAAAAATCCCCTTTATAACCTGTTTTGAGGTCAAATGTTCTTAAAGAACCTTCTCACTTCTTTTTTCATCATTTGTGATATTCAAAGATTACAAGTTTTCAGATGATGAAGGACTTTTCTCTTGAGAGATGTTATTATTTAGTAAATTACAAAGTTTTTCTTTTTCTTGCAAATTGCAAAGTTTTTTGAATGAGAGATCATTATTATAGAAAATAATCAAAACTTAATATCAACTGCTTCATATATACTAGGCATGGTGCAAAGGATTTTATTAAAATAATTTCATTTAACATGTTGAAAACAAGTTATATGTTGTTGTAAGATAGGAAATTTGAGACAGAGAAGGCCAGCAATGTGCCTGTCCCAAGTGCATAGAGTGGGTGAGGAGCAGACCAAAAGATACAATTCAAGACTAACTGATCTCAAATCTTTAAAAATAAAACAATAATAATTTATTTGTGGTTGCTCTGGGTCTTTTGTTGCTGTGCTTGGGCTTTCTCTAGATTCAGAGAGCAGAGGCTACTCTCCAGCTGTGGGGCATGGGCTTCTCACTGTAGGGGCTTCTTCTGTTGCGGAGCACAGGCTCTCAGCCCAAAGTCCTCAATGCTTGCAGCACGTGGGCTCAGCAGCTGCAGTGTGCAGGCTCTAGCACACGTGGTCTTCAGTAACTGCAGCACTCAGGCTCAGTTATTGTGTTCTGCAGGTCCCAGAGCTCTGGCTCAGTAGTTGTGGCACATGGACTCAGCTGTTTCATGGCATGATGGAATCCTTGTCCCCTGCATTGTCAGGCAGATTCTTATCCACTGTGCCACCAGGAAAGTCCTAATCCCAAGTCTTGATCTTGGTTTTGACCCCACATTACCTCACATGTAAAAACTTACCAAATAGTAAGCGGGAGGTTTCTTTAACATCCATCTGTCAACAAAGACTTTCAGAAGACTGTTTCTCATGGAGACCATAAATCATTTGGGAATTTGGAAAATGTCAGTTTCTTCCACTGAGAATTTCCCATCTCCTCTCTCAGGCAGGATTAAGAATTATACAGGTATTTTCCTTACTCTGATAAGTTAGTTAATAAGACATTACTAAACCTGTGCATTTCTAATCTGCCCTAAATTTGCTATTAAAAGGAAATATCATGCATTGAACACTTATTATTGACAATCATTTTTCATATTTAATTTAAAAATAACTACATGAGATGAAAATATTATTCTTATTTCATAAATAGAAAATCTGAGGCTCTAAAATTGCTTTCACTTGTCTAGGATGGTGTACCAGTAACAATAGAATTAAAAGCCCATTACTGTTGTTTCATTTCTGAGTTATTAGCTGTCTTATTTAAGAGCTCTCAGAAATCAGCAATCTCTGGAAAATGTTGGACACATTTCAACAGAGCAGAATAACTATCCTGGATATCATATTATATTTTAAGTGAGCTTTTTGGGAATTCAAACACATGGGGGCCAAATTTTGGTCTACAAATAAGCAAACAGATAATAAATCTTTGGCACTGAGAAATAATAGTTTGTTGTTGTTGTTGTTGTTGTTCAATCTTGAAGTTCTGTTGGACTGTCTGTTACCTGTGGACTGTAGCACACCAGGCTCCTGTCCTTCACTATCTCCCAGAGTTTGCTCAAGTTCTTGTCCTTAGAATTTAATTATTCTTTATTGTGCACACAAAGGATCTGAGACTCAGAAAATGAAAGCAATATTTCTAAAATTGCACATTCTGATACCGGCAGATTAAAGATAAGAATTCAGGTTACTTAAATCCCAGTCTGTTTTATCTTTGCCTTATATGGAATAGCTGATATCTCACTTGTTAGAGAGTAATGAAAACAATAGGAATTGTTTTGTTTGTCTAGTTGATGTATGTAACTACTTCAATGAGCTTCACTGTTTTCCAGTGAGACCTGCCTAGGGAAATGAAGATGTTAAGAGACTATAGGCAAATAAATCCTTTGGCTCAATCCTATAGGGTTTTATCATATAAATATAAATCACTTTATATGATGTGTTTTCTTTGTGGCTCAGTCTGTAAATAGGGAATGGCTACCCACTCCGGTATTCTTGTCTGGAAAATTCCATGGACAGAGGAGCCTGGTGGGCTACAGTCCATGGGGTCACAAAGAGTCAGACACAACTGAGTGATTAACACTTTTAAAGACTAACAATATGGTATTTTTTAAGTTTCCATTTTCCACACTGATTTAGCATGGCTCTCCATTTGTTGCTAAACCAAAAAATTAATTACACAGCAATGGGATAAGACTTATTCCCTACACTCTCAAATCTCTTTAGGAGCACAAGAATATGGTGCTTCTTTGTGCTAACTGTTTAGGAATGGGAGGTTTCTTTCCCAAAAGCATTCTATTCAGTCTTGTATTATAATGACTTTACTCAAGCATTGGGGACCCAATACGGAAATATATGCCCTCTAGGACACTCATACGCTACTAGATATTCAGAATTGGTCCAGTGTAAGAGCATCAGGTCAATGTTTTGTCACTTTGGAAATGTTAAGAAACAAAAAAATGAGTTGGAAGACTAGAAAGGGGAACTCCTAAACCCTGCCACATAGCAGAGCCTAACAGGAAGAGGAAAGACTCTGCTTTCCTGTCAAGGGCCTAAGGCAGTGAAAAGTCATGGGCTCTTTATTTACCAGAGCCCACCGCCCCTCTCAACTTCCCTTTCCCTTCCGTAAAAGCATTGCTCTTCCTTTCTCTCGGGGGTGGTTGCACATTTTCCTCCATGACTGCAAGCCTCAAATTGCAATTTTTGCTGATCTCCAATAAACCTGTCTTTTGGAGAAATGTCTGTCAGTCTATTTGCGTACATAACAACCGTCAGTAGAATTTCTGACTGGTGGAGGACAGTGCCATTCTGCCAGCCAGGAGTGAGCTTTGGCTTAGAACCTACTTCAAGTGATCTCCAAAAAGATTTGAGTGTTTTTATTTGCTCAGAGCATGATTAACTGGTAAATAGTCTCAGACCCACAGAGAGAAAATTAGTTGAAGGTCTACAGCACCTGTTTGAGGTGATATTACAGAGTTCTTATTTTAAAAATGCTTGATGTCTCCCTTCTTCAAAATTCTCTGGGTTTGGAGGTGACTTGATGAGGAGCCACGATTTTGCTGAATTGAATTCTGGTTATTCAGTACAGATCTCCATTCACCAAACCTAGTGTAAGGTGTATGATAAAGATTGTTTATATATATATATAGATAGATAGATAGATATTATATAGCAACATGTTTACCATAGTAATATTAGCTATCACATTCACCACCTCACATAATTATTGTTTGTGTGTATGAGTTGAGAACATTTAAGATCTACTGCTAGCAAATTTCAGCACATAAACAGTATTGTTAATTGTTGTCACCATGCTGTGCATTGGGCTTTCCTCATAGCTCAGTTGGTAAAGAATCCACTGGCAATGCAGGAGATCCTGGTTTGATTCCTGGGTTGAGATCTGCTGGAGAAGGGATAGGCTACCCACTCCAGTATTCTTGGGCTTCCCTTGTGGCTCAGCTGGTAAAGAATCCACATTCAATGCTGGAGATCTGGGTTCAATCCCTGGGTTGGGAAGATCCCTTGGAGAAGGGAAAGGCTACCCACTTCAGTATTCTGGTCTGGAGAATCCCATGGACTGTATGGTCCATGTGGTTGCAGAGAGTCGGACATGGCTAAGTGGCTTTCACATACACACTATAACCCCAAACATCAGAGTGCTACCTTCATGACTTAGTCATTTCCCAAATGTCCCCCTTCACATACTACCACATTAGAAAGGATTTAAATTATGATTCTGGAGAGAGTAGCAGACTTTCATTTTTATAGCAACACCCAAAATGGAGGAACAAATTACCTAAGATTTGATAATGTTTGCTAATTTTTGGTGAATAGTACTGTGTTTGAGAAGACCTTGACAAATACAAGAAATATAAGAAATTTGAATATAAGAACTCTCTCTGCAAAAGGTATAAAAATCATGATATGAGGTTTCTCCTTTAGTGTCATTTACTAGTGGAAAGCATCCATTACCCCATATCCTTCAGTTCAATTCAGTCGTTCAGTCATGTCTGATTCTTTGTGACCCCATGAACCACAGCACGCCAGGCCTCCCTGTCCGTCACAAGCTCCCGGAGTTTACTCAAACCCATTTCCATCGGGTCGGTGATGCCATCCAGCCATCTCATCCTCTGTCGCCCCCTTCTCCTCCTGCCCCCAATCCCTCCCAGCATCAGGGTCTTTTCCAATGAGTCAACTCTTCGTATGAGGTGGCCAAAGTACTGGAGTTTCAGCTTCAGCATCAGTCCTTCCAATGAACACCCAGGACTGATCTCCTTGAGGATGGACTGGTTGGATCTCCTTGCAGCCCAAGGGACTCTCAAGAGTCTTCTCCAACACCATAGTTCAAAAGCATCAATGTTTCGGTGCTCAGCTTTCTTCACAGTCCAACTCTCACAACCATACATGACCACTGGAAAAACCATAGCCTTGACCAGACAGAACTTTGTTGGCAAAATAATGTCTCTGCTTTTGAATATGCTATCTAGGTTGGTCATAACTTTCCTTCCAAGGAGTAAGCATCTTTTAATTTCATATCCTTAGCCCCACACAAATCCAGAACAATAACTTTCTTCAATCACATGCTTCTAACCATATTAGAGGCAGTTAATATTCTATTTCAAGACTGTTTTCTGAGAGAGAGGGAGGATTTCATGAACGATGTCTCTGTCAAAGAAAACAATATAGTCTGGTAATAAAACCTGGCAATCAGTGTTAGTGATGTCCTGATGGTTTAGAGGGTAAAGAATTATCCTGCAATGCAGGAGGCACAGGAACCACAGGTTCTATCCCTGGGTCAGGAAGATCCCCTGGAGAAGGAAATTGCATCCCACTCCAGTATTCTTGCCTGCAAAATTCCATGGACAGAAGAGCCTGCTGAGCTACAGTCTATGAGGTCACAAAGAGTCAGACATGACTGACCAACTAAGCACATGCCTGCTGGTCTCATAAATGGTTTGGCTGTTTGTGTTAGTCACTCAGTCATGTCTGACTCTTTGTGACCCATGGACTGTAGCCTGCCATGCCCCAGATGTCTCTGACCATGCAATTCTCCAGGCGAGAGTACTGGAAGTGAAGTGAAGTGAAGTCGCTCAGTCGTGTCAGACTCTTTGCGACCCCGTGGATTGTAGCCTACCAGTCTCCTCCGTCCATGGGATTCTCCAGGCAAGAATACTGGAGGGGGTTGCCAAATCTGTGTTCCATTAATAAGAGCAATAAGAATGGCATATATTTTCAGAATCTTTCTCAACAATGATATCACTTTAAACATCTGCTGTCAAGTTCCGTGGTGCATATTTGAAGCTAATGTATGATGAATCATGCTAAAGTTATTCATAAAAACCAGAGCCTGCATCTCTATAGGAGTTATGAAACATTATAAACAAAGAGATGGGGATATTGAAAAATAGTGGAAGTTTTACCAGATATTCTAGAGTATCAGAGAAGGTGAAACAATCATCTTTATTAAAGTTTAATTCCTAAAAAAAGCTAGTAAACTTTAGGAGATAATGTGATTGCCCAATTGGCAAATAAGTAAGATTTGGTTTTTTTTCTGCATGTATACCATGTTTATACATATTATTTTTAGAGCCTCTTTATGATAAATATTGCAACTCTGAAACATTCTTAGACCTTAATATTTTAAGCAGCATAAACAAAATAGAATATGAAGAGTGTCTTACAGATGCAAGAGTAACCCATGTGCCTAAATATTAATATGTGCTGTCTTTGTGTGTAGAACAGTGAACCAATATTTTATGTCATATTTCTTATATTATTTTTTGAAATCTGCAATGAGCCCTGTTAATCTTAAAAGGTCACTTTTTAAAGAAAGAAACATGATAAAATCTTCCACTAATTAAATAAATTTAAAATATTAACTATAGCTTAATTCATCATATAGAAAATAAATCTGTAGTCTCAAAAGAGACATTTTAGAACCATAAACTATTCATATTTTCTGAAGAAATTGTGGGAATCATTAAAAAATGTGTTTTGAGCATAATATATCCTTTAACTAAAAATAATGAAAATATTAAATGTATATTTTGATCATTAAGACTCTTCCCAAATAAATCTGCTCATTATGCTCAACTTATTAAAGATGAGAAGATATTTATTCCAGTTAAATAATCACACATAGCTTTCCTTGGAGGAAAAAATCCTCCATAAAAAATAGATGATTAGTTTTTTTTAAAGAGGAATAAATTAGGGGATGGGGTGGAGAGGGAGGTGGGAGAGGGGACCGGGATGGGGAATACATGTAAATCCATGGCTAATTCATTTCAATGTATGACAAAAACCACTGCAATGTTGTAAAGTAATTAGCCTCCAACTAATAAAAATAAATGGAAAAAAAAAGAGGAATAAATTTAAGCAAGGAGGTGAAAGTATGATGCACTGAAAAATATATGACTTGATGAAAGAAATTAAAGACACAAGAAAAGAAACTTCATTTTCATGAAATGGAAGAATAAACATTGGTAAAAGTGGCTACTTTTACCAAACAGTGTGAAGGAGATCAGCTATCCAAGAAAAAATGTAAAATTTACTCATAAGCAGTTCACAGAAAAGGAATACAAATCATTTGAAATATGCAAAAAAAAAAAAAAGCCTAAATTAATGGCATTCTGGCAATAACAGTGAATATCAACATTTTAAATGCATAAAACAGTGACACAACAATTCCATTTCCAGGAGCTTATATGCAGAAAACTTCAAAATTTCATTGCAGAATTATTTAAAGTTGAAAAAGACTGGGGAAAACTTGAAGAAGGCCAGATGAATTAATTGCAGTGTATTTTTCTTAAGAAGTTAAGTAGTAGGAGGAAAGTAGAATGAGTTAGACCTATAGAAACTGGTATCTAAAAATATTCAGGAGGTTGAATAGTAAAAGGCACAATTTATACACTGAAACAGAAATGCATATATATGAAAATACCGTGTGTTGTATTTGGAAGTGAAAGTCACTCAGTTGTGTCGAACTCTTTGTAACCCTATGAACTGTAGCCTGCCAGGCTCCCCTGTCAATGGAATTCTCCAGGCAAGAATGGTGGAGTGAGTTACCATTGCCTTCTCCAGAGGCTCTTCCCAACCCAGGGATCAAATTTGAGCCTCCTGCACTACAGGCAGATTCTTCACCTCTGAGCCACAGGAAATCCCAAAATTTATACACTGAAACATAAGCACAAATAAATATATAAAAATGCACTGCATTTGCACATTTTTACTTGAAGAATCCTAGCAACAAAGTGTAATGACTGCACAGGAAGTACTGGGAGAATCTGGTATGGGGCGGGGAAAAGTTTAATTCTATGTTACTTCATTGTGTGTGTGTGTGTGTTTGCCAACACATATTAAGCATCATGTTTCCAATTTTTATTTTAAAAATTTGAAATATATTAACTTTCTTACGGAAGATAAATGTAATTGAATAAAAAGGATATCTTCACAGAACTAAATATTTTAACCAGTACAATAAATAAAATGAAGGCAAAAGTAAGAATACAGTTAAAAAGAAAAGAAAAAACAAGAAAGTAGTAAAAGTACAAGCAGACATTGATTTAAAATCAGTAACTTTATAAAATTTCATTGATAAATGCATTACTTGTCATTTATTGACTCCTTACTATAAATGCATCCTACTTTTCCAGGTACAGTGATAAATCAAACAGACTGGTTCCAAATAGGGAAAGGAGTATGTCAAGTCTGTATATTGTCACCCTGCTTATTTAACATATATGCAGAGTACATCATGAGAAATGCTGGGCTGGAGGAAGCCTAAGCTGCAATCAAGATTGCCAGGAAAAATAGCAATAACCTCAGATATGCATATGACACCACCCTTACGGCAGAAAGTGAAGAAGAACTAAAGAACTCCTTAATGAAAGTCAAAGAGGAGAGAGAAAAAGTTGGCTTAAAACCCGACATTCAGAAAACTAAGATCATGGCATCTGGTCCCATCACTTCATAGCAAATAGATGGGGAAACAGTGGAAACACTGACAGACTTTCTTTCGTTGAGCTCCAAAATCACTGCAGATGGTGACTGCAGTCATGAAATTAAAATATGCTTGTTCCTTGGGAAAAAAACTATGACCGACTAGACAGCATATTAAAAAGCAGAGACATTACTTTGTCAACAAAGGTCCGTCTAGTCAAGGCTATGGTTTTTCCAGTAGTCATGTATGGATGTGAGAGTTGGGCTATAAGGAAAGCTGAGTGCCAAAGAATGATGCTTCTGAACTGTGGACTGGAGAAGACTCTTGAGAGTTCCTGGGCTGCAAGGAGATCCAACCAGTCCATCCTAAAGGAGATCAGTCCTAAATATTCATTGGAAGGACTGATGCTGAAGCTGAAACTCCAATACTTTTGCCACCTCATGCGAAGAGTTGACTCATTGGAAAAGACCCTGATGCTGGGAGGGGTTGGGGGCAGGAGGAGAAGGGGATGACAGAGGATAAGATGGTTGGATGGCATCACTGACTCAGTGGACATGAATTTGAGTAATCTCCAGGAGCTGGTGAGGGACAGGCAAGTCTGGTGTGCTGCAGTCCATGGGGTCGCAAAGAGTCAGACACGACTGAGTGACTGAACTGAACTGAATGTATTTTTTAAATGGTATTTTTTAAATGGATAGAGGAGCATTGCAGATATCTCCCACTTTCTGAAATTTCAACTTAGCCACTTAATTTTTAGGAAGATGTATATAAATGCTTAATTTAGCTAATAGAAATATAACTGAAGGGAATGTTTTTGTACCCCCAAAAAATCCATTATCATAATAATATTGGTGGATTTTTTAACTTTTTCAGTTTTTCTTTTTTTTTAAGTACAGTTAATTTGCAATGTTGCATTAGTTTCAAGTGAATAATAATGTGATTCAATTATATATATATATATATATATATAGAGAGAGAGAGAGAGTCATAAATATTTTTGTGTGTTTGTGTATGTGTGTATATATATTTTTTTCAGATATTTTTCCATTATTGGTTACCATTGTTGCAGAAATTTGGCTTCTGGACAGTGTTGCCAGATTAAACCTCTGGGACAAAATTTTTGGTAAAGTAGAAAGAAATAGCTTTATTGCTTTGACTGGCAAATGGAACTACAGTGCACTAGTGCCCTCAAGAATGTGTGTCCCCCTTGGAGATGGTAGTGAAGAGTTACAGTGTTTCAGAAGCAGGGCTTGTATAGCTCATGGACTTTCCTCTGATTGGTTGGTGGTGAGGTAAGTGGGAGTCACATCATCAGCCATCTGGTTCTAAAGTCTGCATCTTCTAAAGTCATGCATTTAGTTTCTTGCACCTGGTAGGAGTTTCCAGTGTCTGCAAAGAACATAGCTCAGAATCTTTTGTATAGACCTATAACAAGAACTAAAAGTTATTGACTTTGTTTAATGGTGAAACTATTATCATTTTGTTTTTCTTGACTATTTTCCTTTCCTTCTGCATTTACTTACTTCTCTGAGTAAATTTATTCTTTGCCAGAAATTTTCTACAGACAAAAGGACAGTAGTTGACATGGCCAGGAGTCTATTCTTGGAGGCTTCCTAGGGTGCTTCTACGCTACACCAATATCATTTTGAAAGAAAGACCATAATAGTTGGTCTTCTGTAAAAGAGAAGTGGTATAAGTTGAACTTTCAAAATGAGGGGAAAAACTGCAATGCTAAAGTACATACCTACATGTGAGATAAAGCTAGAACATATTGACATCATAGTCTTGAAGGACAAACTAAACCTTTAAGACTACTGATCTTATCTGTAGACTTACACAAACCATAGGCACTATTTCTCATTTGAAAGAAAATAAGACTGATTTTTAAAGACATAGATTGGAAGTTTACAGCTGAAACTTTTGAAAGGAAGTTGTTTTCATTACAATAGCTTCTCACACTATTGTGAGAGTATTGTGAGTCAAGTAGATTAGTAAACCTCTCGGCTTCAATTTACTTCTCTGTAAAGTGGGGATAATGATAATGGAACCACTAGTTTACTACATGTATATATAAACTGAGGTGAATGTACCTGATAGTTAAAGTGTTCATTTAATGTAAATATTAATATTTGTAGGAGGCCTACAGAGCAACAGCCTTGGAACCTAACTATGCTTTTATGTTGAGATTTGTAAAAGATGCTTAACTTTTTTCAAATGCTTCTTCAAGTTTTAGTATAGAAAGACAAAATGTTCCCTTTATATTCAAGAAACACTGTGATCCATGAAGTTAAGAAAATAAGAGCATATTGAATAATTTCAAATTTTCTGGTTTATTTTTCATTCCAAAGAACTAGAGATAGATTATGAATTATCTGTTTTTCCTGTTGTGAGTGTCTCTCTTTTTGCTTTTGGTAAATTCAAAGTACATTAAGAAAAAACATAAACTGTGATTCCCACACTCAAATGTCCCTTCCCCATGTATCTGCTGAAGAATTTCTGTCCCCTATTTGCTTTAACACAGACTAAGCAAAAAAGGGAAAAAAACATTTTTTTGAGATCAAGATTCTATGAAAAAAGCCAATTTCATCCAAGTAACATATATGAAGAATTTACTAAAGCAGCAGTAAGACTCTGGAGAAAAAACTTATTCTACAGTCACCAAAGTAGGGGTTTATGCTTGTTCTTTCCATCGTCTTTCTGAATCTATGAACATGAACATTGAAGCCTTGGTAAAGTGCAGTAACATGTATGAATATGTCTAAAATATACCTATTCATTAAATCATCAATAAGTACTAGATTCTAGACATTTATTTTCTGCCAGTGACTGGCAAATTCTTAGTATTATTTCACAAATTACAATGGGGACAATCCTCCCTAGGTACATAAATGATCATTTAATTGGCTCATGACTACTCTAAGTCATTCTCTTCTTCAACAAATTCCTCATGGCATTTTTAACCTCTGCATTTCTCACTGTATAAATAATAGGATTTAGCATGGGAGTAAAGATTGCAAAGAACACAGCCCCCCACTTGTCTGTACGGTAAGTGGCTACAGGGCGCAAGTGAGTTAATATACAAGGGACAAAAAAGCACACCACTACTGTAAAGTGGGCACCACACGTAGAGAGTGCTTTGTGCGTCCTTCAGAGCCATGGGATTTCAGGGAGCTCAGGATGACTATGTAAGAGCCCAATAACATTGAGAAAATAAGCACGCACATGCCCCCGCTGTTAGTTGCCACCACCATTCCGGGTTGGTAGGTGTCGCTGCAGGCAAGTTCCATCAGGGAGAAGAAGTCACACATGAAGTGGTCAATGACATTGGGACCACAGAAGGTCAAGTCGACCATAAAGAGAATCTGCACAGTGGCATGTAGGATCCCCCCGATCCAGGATACCACCACCAGGAGGTGGCAGAGACCTTTTCGCATAATGGTCGTGTAGTGCAGAGGTTTGCAAATAGCGGCATAGCGGTCATAGGCCATGGCGATGAGAAGGATGATCTCTGATGCTCCCAGGAAGTGCTCCACAAAGAGCTGAGTCAGGCAGCCACCCCAGGAGATGGTTCTCCTCTGGCGCAGCAGGTCAATGATCAATTTGGGCGTGCTCACACAGGTGAAGAAGGCATCTAAGAAGGACAAGTGAGTGAGAAAGAAGTACATGGGAGCGGAAAGCGTGGGGCTGAGGGAGATGGTGATGACAATGAAAAGATTGGCCAGCACAGTGAATAAGAAAATGAACAGAAAGACAATGAAGAGTAGTTTCTGTAAGTGTGGATTCTGCGTGAGTCCCAGGAGAACAAATTCAGTCACGTTGTTGGGCAGTGTAAGGACGTCCATTAAGGAAATAACCATCTTTCCTGGGCCCCTAATTACCTACGACGGAAAAAAAGAGTGATACCTTTTAATCATGAAAGGATTGTGGTCTGAATTTCTGAGAACAAAAATAGCGCAGTCATTTTTAACAGTGGAGCATGTCCTTGGCACTTTTGTCCCAGTACTTCTTTCAGGTCTTCCTACTTCTTACAGGATGGCCTTTTAGCTTCAGACACCTGTCCCCTGTCAACTGTAAAACATCTATAGGGGCAAGATCTGATGTGCAGTTTACTGAGAAAACACCGGGCTCTCTACATGAGACCTGGATTCTCATTCTGGATCCAACTCCACGTGCTGTTCTAAGTCATCGCAGTACTCCATGACTCCAGCCCTCCTCTATGTCTATCATCTTACAAATTATAATTCCCAGATGTATCTTGTAAGCTGAGAAGTGCTGCCCACGAGTAAGAGTTATTTTCTCTTTCATGGGTATTTACATTTGAAACCTTGGCTCCAAGAGTGGAAAGGAAGACAACATCAATAAATATCTGTCATAAACTAGATGTTTTGGGAGGTGATTATAAGTCCTTGGTGACACCCTCTGTCTGGTCCCTTTCAGAACACACATACTATTCAAGGGTGTTTCCTCACTTACCTCAGTGCCTGGAATAGCGTCTGCAGTGCCTGAAACTTACTAGATGATACTAGATGATGCATAAATACTTTGTGAATTGCCATTTTCCATGTGTAAGAGTATGGCTCTTCCCCAGAATGTAAGGGCTTCTCTGGTGACTCAACTGTAAAAGATCCAGCTGCAATTCAGGAGACCCAGGTTCAGTCCCAGGGTCAGGAAGATTGCCTGGAGGAAGAAATGGCACCCCACTTCAGTAATTTTGCCTGGGAAATCCCATGGACAGAGGAGCCTGGCCAGCTACCATTCATGGGGTTCCAAAAGAGTCAGACACAACTTTGCAACTAAACAACAGCAACAAGACTGTAAACCTAAGGGGGACTAGTGCTCTTTTTCTCTTGCTCTGTTTATCATTTTTCTCTACTTGATGAGGAAGATAAATAAACATTTGAAAGGCACTGCTTTCTAGTTTAATAGTTTTTGACACCCTTTATGGGGTAAGTATGAAAATAATTCATTGCCTCTGGGAAAGAATATATTATTGGATCATTTTACTTTCAAGATAATTATGCCATTTTTATTGATATTTTTATTCTGTAAAACTCTGTTCCACATATAATTTAACATAATGATATTCAGTCATATTCAGGCTAGCTTCTCTAGACTTGGATTGAAAAAATATTTGCATGAAGTTGTTCAGTACACAAGAATTTTTTAAGCAAAGGAAATCCTTATTTTCAGAGTTCTAAAAATAAAATTTAATGTAGAGAACAGAACAAAAAGTCTTCTAGGTAAAACAGATAATGTACTACACATATAAACATGTACACACAGACTCAGCTTCCCAGGTGGCTAGTGGTAAAGAATCTGCCTGCCAAAGCAGGAGATGTGTGTTCAATCCCTGGATCAGGAAGATCCCCTAGAGAATGGAAAGGCAACCCACTCCAGTATTCTTGCCTGGGAAATTCCATGGACAGAACACCCTACAGTCACAGATCACAAAGAATCAGACACACTGTAGTAACTAAACAACAGTAATATACAGACTAACAGAAACATATATAAAATCTTTTACTTGTGATAAGTACTTATTACAAGTTCACTTATTCAATAAGCATCTATAGGAAGATTAGTGTGCATGTTAATATATATTGTTCACACAGTCATAAAGAGCATCCCTGTTAAATACACTTAACTGCTGAAATTTAATTACCAAAGAGCAGCAAGGCATCCTTCCATGATAAGCATGAGTTACCCATTCTTTATGTTTCTGCTACATGCATTCTCATGCCTTCTTCTCCTGTCTTCCCATAGTACCCAACATCATCATTCCTGGTTACAGGATACCTCATTACTAAAAGAATAAGAAATCTGGCAACATAACTTCTCAACAAAAAGAGATGAGAAAATTTAAATATAATGAAATATATTCTACAAAAAAATAAGTTTTTCTTTTCCAAGATAAGGGGGTACAGAGGTTTATTGTGCAATCACCTAAATTAAATCTTATACATATGTGGAAACAAAGTGCAGCAGTTCGACTACATTTCCTTATTCTGAGGCGGGATCCCCCAACAGATCAGAAAATAGTGAAATGACCAGTTTAGATGCAATTACCTAAAGTTTTTTGAAAATAACTAGGGAAGCAGAAATAACTTTTTCATATTTCTTTGTCTCCACAATACTCTACTAATAAATCCTATAGAAAATATTTTTAGAGAAGAAATATTAATATTTATAAGTATGCTCGACACAGTTGTTATGATCAGTGGAAAATTTAGAAATGATATGGATTGATCCACACTGGAGAAATAGATGATTACAATATAGTGCATCTCTTTAATCAATGTGTACTTTTTAACAGGTGCTTTTTAAAAATTGTGAAATATCATACTAACATTCTGTAAAGTCAAGAAAATTGTAGATGCTCTCTTAAATTGTATAATTATTCTGACTAATTTAATTCTAACTAATTGCAGTATGATTCTAACTAACTTAAAATCATATCAATACAAAGAGGCCCTGAGGTGTTTTTACATCTAAGTTGGTGTTTTGTACTTGAGTCTGTCATTCTTGATGTTTCCTATGATGAAAAAGGAGTTTCAGTGTCAGGTGAGGATAAGGGGTAACTATATGATTTGTCAGTTATATTTAATTCTCAGAGTCCATGATCACACAATTTCCTGGGGAAAAAAAAGACTCACCTGTGAACGTGTCTGACAATAGGTTCTGGCAACACTAGCTTCACCAAGAAAGAAGTAAAACTGTAAACCAGCAAAATACCAACTAGCCTAGCTACAGTAAGCATACTTTCTGATTTATAAGTGCTATCCTTGGATAAGCTCTCAAAGCACTGCTATATATCCTATTTGGGACAAATTCTGTAAAGTTTCTTAGCTGTGGCTAAAAGGACCTCAGAGGCATTACATCATCTTTAGCAGCTCTGCCAATGATTCAAGTATTGCAGGTAAATTAATACAACAGTGGAGGAGAAGTTCTATAGTACTCATCTTTAATTTTGAACTTTTCCTTGAGTCTACATGAAGGTCAAATGCTATAAGAGGAAAAAACATTTGAATACTTATGAAATTAGGTTTTTGATAACAAGTGAGCTTAATGTGGAGATTGAATACTTAGTATTATATAAGTAAATATTTAGGCAGTCAACTATCTGAGTTTTAAAGTTTTATTATAATATTTAAATTGATCTACAATCCATGCCAGTCATAATTTTTAAATACTGCCTTCAGATTTACTTTGAGTGATCAGTTCTAAGCCCTATTATAATAGTGACACTTCACATCAGGTAAATTTTACAGTAATTTTTCAAAGTAGTTCTTTCTTGTGCCAATTTTGAATTTAGATTGACATGATAATGATGAATAATTTACTCTTCAATTGCATTCAGAGATGGTAATTTTTTTTCATTTAAATTTAATTGAACAACATCCTTATGCAGTAAAAAAAAAAATAGGCAATGCTATTGACAATTTATAACAAGGAAATAGAAGATGGGGGATAAAAAAGCCATTTGCCAAGGGGAAATAAGATGACAGTTCACTAGATCCTGGACCAGGATCCTTACTGTTAAATTAATATTTTAGGAGAAAACATGTTTATGCTGTAATATGTAAACATTACATGTTTATGTTGCCACCAACTGTAAAGCTCAACATTATTATCTACTGAAAGAAATCAGTACTAACATTTGAAATAATTTTGTAAATGAATGTAATACTGTTTGACTCAGGAATATTCCTGCACAGAAGCAGCCTCACTCAACAGGTTCAAATACGCTTCATTAATAAGAAAAACAAATTGGACATAGCAGTCAACTGGTTTCAGAGAATCTGGTCATTATGAACAACATGTGTCACACATGAAAAGAGTTTAGGATAACTGAAAACTTGTGACTAAACCTAGTTTGACTCAGTTCAGTTCAGTTCACTTGCCCAGTTATGTCCGATTCTTTGCAACCCCATGAATCGCAGCACGCCAGGCCTCCCTGTCCATCACAAATTCCTGGAGTGTACTCAAACTCATGTCCATCGAGTCGGTGATGCCATCCAGCCATCTCATCCTTGTCCCCTTCTCCTCTACCCACAATCCCTCCCAGCATCAGGGCCTTCTCCAATGAGTCAACTCTTTGCGTGAGGTGGCAAAACTATTGGAGTTTCAGCTTCAGCATCAGTCCTTCCAATGAACACCCAGGACTGATCTCCTTGAGGATGGACTGGTTGGATCTCCTCGCAGCCCAAGGGACTCTCAAGAGTCTTCTCTAACACCACAGTTCAAAAGCGTCAATGTTTTGGCGCTCAGCTTTCTTCAGAGTCCAACTCTCACATCCATACATGACCACTGGAAAAACCATAGCCTTGGCCAGATGGACCTTTGTTGGTAAAGTAATGTCTCTACAATATGCTATCAAGGTACATAACTTTCCTTCCAAGGAGTAAGCGTCTTTTAATTTCATGGCTGCAAGCACCATCTGCAATGATTTTGGAGGCCAAAAATATAAAGTCTGACACTGTTTCCACTGTCTCCCCATCTATTTCCCATGAGGTGATGGGACCAGATGCCATGATCTTAGTTTTCTGACCGTTGAGCTTTAAGCCAACTTTTTCTGTCTCCTCTTTCACTTTCATCCAGAGGCTTTTTGTTTCCTCTTCACTTTCTGCCATAAGGGTGGTGTCATCTGCATATCTGAGGTTATTGGTATTTCTTCTGGCAATCTTGATTCCAGGTTGTGCTTCTTCCAGCCCAGCGTTTCTCATGATGCACTCTGCATATAAATTAAATAAGCAGGGTGACAATATACAGCCTTGACATACTGTTTTTCCTATTTGGAATCAGTCTGTTGTTCCATGTCCAGTTCGAACTGTTGCTTCCTGATCTGCATACAGGTTTCTCAAGAGGTGGGTCAGGTGGTCTGGTATTCCCAACTTTTTCAGAATTTTCCACAGTTTATTGTGATCCACACGGTCGAAGGCTTTGGTGTAGTCAATGAAGCCGAAATAGATGTTTTTCTGGAGCTTTCTTGTTTTTTCGATGATCCAGCGGATGTTGGCAATTTGATCTCTAGTTCCTGTACCTTTTCTAAAACTAGCTTGAGCATCTGAAAGTTCAAGGTTCACGTATTACTGAAGCCTGGCTTGAAGAATTTTGAGCATTACTTTACTAGCGTGTGAGATGAGTGCAATTGTGCGGTAGTTTGAGCATTCTTTGGGATTGCCTTTCTTAGGGATTGGAATGAAAACTGACCTTTTCCAGTCCTGTGGCCACTGCTGAGTTTTACCAAATTTGCTGGCATATTGAGTGCAGCACTTTCACAGCATCATCTTTTAGGATTTGAAATAGCTTAACTGAATTCCATCACCTCCACTAGCTTTGTTCATAGTGATACCTCCTAAGGCACACTTGACTTCGCAATCCAGGATGTCTGGCTCTAATTTGATAATGACACCATCATGATTATCTGGGTCACGAGTTTATTTTTTTGTATAGTTCGCCTGTGTATTCTTGCTACCTCTTTTTAATATCCTCTGCTTCTGTTAGGTCCACAACATTTCTGTCCTTTGTTGTGACCATCTTTGCTACTCATGTAGTGGAAGGCTGAATCTTTCTATCAAAAGAAGAAACTATAAACACATCAATGACATATACACAGACTTGTATTTTAGTAGCTAACCTCATTTTGGAAAAGAGCTGAAATTCATTCATAACAAAGTTTTGTTTACCTGAGTAATACTTTCTTTGGGCAATTGAAGAGTAAAGATCCCTGTGTTCTTTTTATATATCTCTTATAAATAATCTTGTAAAGCAGTTTTCAAATAAGACTTCCAATTCAAGGAAATAAGTGTTAAAGCAACTTTCTAATAAGTGAAATGTTTTCTGTATATATTTGACTATGTGTTTTTCAACACACTTTCATTTGCTGGCTCTAAATAATTGTTAACATAACAGTGTAACTTATTCTGGCATATAAACAGAGTTTGTCATCAATCAAACACCAGCCCTGAAGGGATTCTGTATAATAGATACATTAGAGGAGATGGAATAAGAGTATTCACGCTTGAAGATGACATGTATTTTATGATCCAGTTATTTAATCTTTCTGATCATCCACTATTTGTTTGTTGTTTTTTTTTTTTCTTTTCATTTATTTTCACCAGTTGGAGGCTAGCCACTTCACAACACTGCAGTGGTTTTTGCCATAGATTGACATGAATTAGCCATGGATTAACATGTATTCCCCATCCCAATCCCCCCTCCCACCTCCCTCTCCACCCGATCCCTCTGGGTCATTCCAGTGCACCAGGCCCGAGTACTTGTCTCATGCATCCAACCTGGGCTGGTGATCTGTTTCACCCTAGATAATATACATGTTTTGATGCTGTTCTCTCAAAACATCCCACCCTCGCCTTCTCCCACAGAGTCCAAAAGTCTGTTGTATACATCTGTGTCTCTTTTTCTGTTTTGCATATAGGGTTAAGGTTACCATCTTTCTAAATTCCATATATATGTGTCAGTATACTGTAATGGTCTTTATCTTTCTGGCTTACTTCACTCTGTATAATGGGCTCCAGTTTCATCCATCTCATTAGAACTGATTCCGAGGAATTCTTTTTAATCACTGAGTGATATTCCATGGTGTATATGTACCACAGCTTCCTCATCCATTCGTCTGCTGATGGGCATCTAGGTTGCTTCCATGCCCTAGCTATTATAAACAGTGCTGTGATGAACATTGGGGTGCACGTGTCTCTTTCAGATCGGGTTTTCTCAGTGTGTATGCCCAGAACTGGGATTGCTGGGTCATATGGCAGTTCTATTTCCAGATTTTTAAGAAATATACACACTGTTCTCCATAGCAGCTGTACTAGTTTGCATTCCCACCAACAGTGTAAGAGGGTTTCCTTTTCTCCACACCCTCTCCAGCATTTATTGCTTGTACACTTTTGAATAGCAGCCATCCTGACTGGTGTGTAATGGTACCTCATTGTGGTTGTGATTTGCATTTCTCTGATAATGATTGATGTTGAGCATCTTTTCATGTGTTTGTTAGCCATCTGTATGTCTTCTTTGGAGAAATGTCTGTTTAGTTCTTTGGCCCATTTTTTAATTGGGTCATTTATTTTTCTGGAGTTGAGCTGGAGGAGTTGCTTGTATATTTTTGAGATTAATCCTTTGTCTGTTGCTTCGTTTGCTATTATTTTCTCCCAATCTGAGGGCTGTTTTTCACCTTGCTTACAGTTTCCTTTGTTGTGCAAAACCTTTTAAGTTTCATTAGGTCCCATTTGTTTATTTATACTTTTATTTCCAATATTCTGGGATGTGGGTCATAGAGGATCCTGCTGTGATTTATGTCGGAGAGTGTTTTGCCTATGTTCTCCTCTAGGAGTTTTATAGTTTCTGGTCTTACATTTCGATCTTTAATCCATTTTGAGTTTGTTTTTGTGTATGGTGTCAGAAAGTGTTCTAGTTTCATTCTTTTACAAGTGGTTGACCAGTTTTCCCAGCACCACTTGTTAAAGAGGTTGTCTTTTTTCCATTGTATGTCCTTGCCTCCTTTGTCGAAGATAAGGTGGCCATAGGCTTGTGGATTTATCTCTGGGCTTTCTATTCTGTTCCATTGATCTATATTTCTGTCTTTGTGCCAGTACCATACTGTCTTGATGACTGTGGCTTTGTAGTATAGTCTGGAGTCTGGCAGGTTGATTCCTCCAGTTCCATTCTTCTTTCTCAATGTTACTTTCGCTAGTCGAGGTTTTTTGTATTTCCATACAAATTGTGAAATTATTTGTTCTAGTTCTGTGAAAAATACCGTTCTTAGCTTGATATGGATTGCATTGAATCCATAGATTGCTTTGGGTAGTATAGCCATTTTGACAATATTGATTCTTCCAATCCATAAACACGGTGTATTTCTCCATCTGTTTGTGTCCTCTTTCATTTCTTTCATCAGTGTTTTATAGTTTTCTATGTATAGGTCTTTTGTTTCTTTAGGTAGATATACTCCTAAGTATTTTATTCTTTTTGTTGCAATGGTGAATGGTATTGATTCCTTAATTTCTCTTTCTGTTTTCTCATTGTTAGTGTATAGGAATGCAGGGGATTTCTGTGTGCTAATTTTATATCCTGCAACTTTACTGTATTTGTTGATTAGCTCCAGTAATTTTCTGGTAGAGTCTTTAGGGTTTTCTATGTAGAGGATCATGTCATCTGCAAATAGTAAGAGTTTCACTTCTTCTTTTCCTATCTGGATTCCTTTTACTTCTTTTTCTGCTCTGATTGCTGTGGCCAACACTTCCAAAACTATGTTGAATAGTAGTGGTGAGAGTGGGCACCCTTGTCTTGTTCCTGATTTCAGGGGAAATGCTTTCAATTTTTCACCTTTGAGGATAATTTTTGCTGTGGGTTTGTTATATATAGCTTTTATTATGTTGAGATATGTTCCTTCTATTCCTGCTTTCTGGAGAGTTTTAATCATAAATGGATGTTGAATTTTGGATGTTGACTTTTTCTGCATCTATTGAGGTAATCATATGGTTTTTATCTTTCAATTTGTTAATGTGGTGTATTACATTGATTGATTTGCAGATATTAAAGAATCCTTGCATCCCTGGGATAAAGCCCACTTGTTCATGGTGTATAAGTTTTTTAATATGTTGTTGGATTCTGTTTTGCGAGAATCTTAAGAATTTTTGCATCTATGTTCATCAGTGATATTGGCCTGTAGTTTTCCTTTTTTTATGGCATCTTTGTCTGGTTTTGGAATTAGGGTGATGGTGGCCTCATAGAATGAGTTTGGAAGTTTGCCTTCTTCTGCAATTTTCTGGAAGAGTTTGAGTAAGATAGGTGTTAACTCTTCTCTAAATTCTGGTAGAATTCAGCTGTGAAGCCATCTGGTCCTGGGCTTTTGTTTCCTGGAAGATTTCTGATTACAGTTTCAGTTTCCATGCTTGTGATGGGTATGTTAAGATCTTCTATTTCTTCCTGGTTCAGTTTTGGAAAGTTATACTTTTCTAAGAATTTGTCCATTTCTTCCAAGTTGTCCATTTTATTGGCATAGAGCTGCTGGTAGTAATCTCTTATGATCCTTTGTATTTCGGTGTTGTCTGTTGTGATCTCTCCATTTTCATTTCTAATTTTGTTAATTGGTTCTTCTCCCTTTGTTTCTTAATGAGTCTTGCTAATGGTTTGTCAATTTTGTTGTTTTTTTTTTTGTTTTTTGGTTTTTTTTTTTTTGTTTTTGTTTTTTTCTCAAAAAAACCAGCTTTTGGCTTTGTTGATTTTTGCTATGGTCTCTTTAGTTTCTTTTGCATTTATTTCTGCCTTAATTTTTAAGATTTCTTTCTTTCTACTAACCCTGGGGTTTATCATTTCTTCCTTCTCTAGTTGCTTTAGGTGTAGAGTTAGGTTATATTTGACTTTTTTCTTGTTTCTTGAGGTAAGCCTGTAATGCTATGAATCTTCCCCTTACCACTATTTTTACAGTGTCCCATAGGTTTTGGGTTACTGTGTTTTCATTTTCATTCATTTTGATGCATATTTTTATTTCTTTTTGGATTTCTTCTATGATTTGTTGGTTATTCAGAAGCGTGTTGTTTAGCCTCCATATGTTTGAATTTTTAATAATTGTTTTTCCTGTAATTGAGATCTAATCTTACTACACTGTGGTCAGAAAAGATGACTGGAATGATTTCAATTTTTTTGAGTTTACCAAGGCTAGATGTATGGCCCTGGATGTGATCAATTCTGCAGAAGGTTTCTTGTGCACTTGAGAAAAAGGTTAGGTTGATTGTTTTGGGGTGAAATGTCCTATAGATATCAATTAAGTCTAGCTGGTCCATTGTGTCATTTAAAGTTTGTGTTTCCTTGTTAATTTTCTGTTTAGTTGATCTATCCATAGTTGTGAGTGGGGTATTAAAGTCTCCCACTATTATTGTGTTACTATTAATTTTTCTCTCATACTCGTTAGCGTTTGCCTTACATATTGTGGTGCTCCTATGTTGGGTGCATATATATTTATAATTGTTATATCTTCTTCTTGGATTGATCCTTTGATCATTATGTAGTGTCCTTCTTTGTCTCTTTGCACAGCCTTTATTTGAAAGCCTATTTTATCTGATATGATTATTGTGACTCCTGCTTTCTTTTGGTCTCCATTTGCGTGGAATATTTTTTTCCAGCCCTTCACTTTTAGTCTGTATGCGTCCCTTTTTTTGAGGTGGGTCTCTTGTAGACAGCATATATAGGGTTCTTGTTTTTGTATCCATTCAGCCAGTCTTTGTCTTTTGGTTGGGGCATTCAACCCATTTACATTTAAGGTAATTATTGATAGGTGTGGTTCCGGTGTCATTTAGTTTGTTGTTTTGGGTTCGCGTTTATACAACCTTTCTGTGTTTCCTGTCTAGAGAAGATCCTTTAGCATTTGTTGAAGAGCTGATTTGGTGGTGCTGAATTCTCTCAGCTTTTGCTTGTCTGTAAAGCTTTTGAATTCTCCTTCGTATCTGAATGAGATCCTTGCTGGGCACAGTAATCTGGGTTGTAGGTTATTCTCTTTCATGACTTTAAGTATGTCCTGCCATTCCCTTCTGGCCTGAAGGGTTTCTATTGATAGATCAGCTGTTATCCTTATGGGAATCCCCTTGTGTGTTATTTGTTGTTTCTCCCTTGCTGCTTTTAATATTTGTTCTTTGTGTTTGATCTTTGTTAATTTGATTAATATGTGTCTTGGGGTGTTTCACCTTGGATTTATCCTGTTTGGGACTCTCTCGGTTTCTTGGCCCTGTGTAACTATTTCGTTCCCCATTTTAGGGAAGTTTTCAGCTATTATCTCCTCGAGTATTTTCTCACAGCCTTTCTTTTTGTCTTCTTCTGGGACTTCTATGATTCGAATGTTGGGGCGTTTCACATTGTCCCAGAGGTCCCTGAGGTTGTCCTCATTTCTTTTGATTCTTTGTTATTTTTTCCTCTCTGCTTCATTTATTTCCACCATTTTATCTTCTACCTCACTTATCCTATCTTCTGTCTCCATTATTCTACTGTTGGTTCCCTCCAGAGTGTTTTTTATCTCATTCTTGCATCTTCTCAATCTTTGTCTCCAGGCTATTTATCTGTAACTCCATTTTGTTTTCAAGATTTTGGATCATTTTTATTACCATTATTCTAAATTCTTTTTCAGGTAGTTTCCCTTTCTCCTCCTCTTTTGTTTGACTTGGTGGGCATTTTTCATGTTCCTTTACCTGTTGAGTATTTCTCTGCCTTTTAATCTTGTTTAGATTGCTGTGTCTGGAGTGGGCTTTCTGTATTCTGGTGGTCTGTGGTTCCTTTTTATTGTGGAAATTTCACCCAATGGTTGGACGATTGGCTTCTCAAGGTTTCCTGGTTAGGGAAGTTTGTGTCGGTGTTCTGGTGCATGGAACTGGGTTTCTTCTCTCTGGAATGTAATGGAGTGTCCAGTAATGAGTGTTGAGATGGGTCTATGTGTTAGGTGTGACTTTGGGCAGCCTGTATGTTGACACTCAGGTCTATGTTCCTGCGTTGCTGGAGAATTTGCATGGTATGTCTTGCTCTGGAACTTATTGGCTCTTGGGTGGTTGTTGATTTCAATATAGGTATGGAGGCTTTTGGATGGTCCCTTATTACTTAATGCTCCATGTAGTCAGGAGTTTTCTGGTGTTCTCAGGTTTTGGGCTTAAGTCTCCTGTCTCTGGGTTTCAGTTTTATTCTTCCAGTAGTCTCAATACTTCTCCAAATATACAGCACTGATAATAAAACTTCTAGGTTAATGGTGAAAAGATTCTCCCCCGTGAGGGACACCCAGAGAGGTTCACAGAGTTACATGAAGAAGAGGAGAGGGAGGAGGGAGATAGAGATGAGCAGGAGGAGAAAAAGGGGGACTCAAGAGAAGAGAGACAGATCTACGCAGTTCTCTGTTCCCAAAGTGTTCTCCGTAGCCCTGACACCCACAAAGATTGACAGAATTGAATTGGGAAGAGAAGGGGGAAAGGAGGAAATAGAGGTGTTCTGAGGTAGAAAACAGAGAGTCAAAAGTGGGAAAGAGTAACAAACACACTCCTGAATAAAAATGGGAACTGAATATTGGATTCTTAAATGTCCAAAATTTATATCACATACTGAAAAACAAAGGTTAAAAATCTAGAGTAGAGGTTAGACTCTTAAAAATACAATATTAAAAACAAAAACACAAAAAATTTAAGAAATATATATGAAGTTCGCTTTAAAAATAGGGCTTTTCTTTTTTTTTTTTTTTTTTTTTTTTTTGCAAGGTTATAGTGAAATGAAAATGAAAATTAAGGAGTAATAGAGGAGTAATAGAGGACTTTAAAAGAAAATAAGAGCAAAAACGAAAGAAAAAAAAGAAAAAAAGTGTTCCTAATTTTAAAAATCGTAAAAATATATGAAAATGAAA
Source organism: Odocoileus virginianus (assembly GCF_023699985.2). NCBI lineage: Eukaryota > Metazoa > Chordata > Mammalia > Artiodactyla > Cervidae > Odocoileus > Odocoileus virginianus. Next base: position 147,174 of record NC_069675.1, read on the forward strand.
GTTAAGGAGTAATGGGGAAGTAATAGGGAATTTTACAAGAGAAAAAATAAAAAAGAAAAAAAAAAGGTAACAATATATCTAGGAATTTCTCTGGAGCTGTTGCGGTCAGTGTGGGTTCGGTTCAGTTTCAGATAGCTCCTCTTTCCAGCTTACACTTCTTGATATCTATAGGCCCCTTCCGGTGTAGACGGTGTTACCTACGGGTATTTTACTCTGTTGCACCGGTCCCTTCTGAAGCAGTTCCCTTTGTTTATTTGGCTTCTGTTTGCCGGTCTCTTCAGTGTCTAATTTCCGCCCTGACACAGGTGGGCCTTATTCAGGTTCGCTAGTTCAGTCATGCTGCAGGGAGGGTGGGGCGCTGCAGACAGATATCGCTGTGTGTGGGTAGCTCTCACCGTGTTCCGGCCACACTGGGTTTGCCCCACTCACGGGTGTGTGCTTTCCCCGTCTACACTGCTCAGGTTCCTGGCTGCTCTATATGGAGCGTGCCCTGCGTTGCGTGCGGTTCCAGTTTTCAGGTCCACAAAAACGCGGACTCGGTTGCGCCTCTGTTTTGTGCCTTCCCCGCCCGAGCAGCTCAGGCAGCCAGGAGCTTGATGGGCACACTCTCCCCGGGTGCGGTGCACCTTCTCCCCTCTGCAGTCCCAGCCTCAGTTTCCGCCCACGCCAGTCAGGTGCGTGCGCCTTGTGTTTAGCCGTGACCCTCCCAGCAGATGTCAACCATCCAGAATCTCAGGAAGTCTTTGGTTAGAAACTGGAGGCCTGTTTGCAGTGTGGTAGGGGATGCCATCTCTGGGGCAGAGTTTGCCCCTTTCCCCTCCCCCCACCTCAGGCGGGGATGGGCTGGTCCACCACCAGCTAGCTCTTCTCTGGACTTGCTCCATCCTTTTGTTCTGCAAACGGCCGCTGTGTGTTCGGGCTGGTTAATATTCTCTCTCTCTCTTGCTATCCCACAGTTTAAGTTGCTATCTCACAAAAGCTCCCTCCGATTGATCTCAGGGCCTTCGGGCCCAGTCCTTACCCTAAGCAATGCTGCCCACTCCTCTCCGTTCCACCCCCACTTGCTGGTGGTGGATGCGAGCGTCTGGGGTACTTTTCTGCTGGGAGTTGCTTTTAGGCATGTAATCTGTGGGTTTTATTTATTTTTCCTCCCAGTTAGGTTGCCCTCCGAAATTCAAAAACTTCCCCCAGACCCGCCAGTGTGACAGTTTCCTGGTGCTTGGAAACTTCCTCTATTAAGACTCCCTTCCTGGGACAGGTCTCCATCCCTAACTCTTTTGTCTTTCTTTTTATCTTTTATATTTTGTCCTACCTCCTTTTGAAGACAATGGGCTGCTTTTCTGGGCACCTGATGTCCTCTGCTAGCGATCAGAAGTTGTTTTGTGAAGTTTGCTCAGCGTTCAACTGTTCTTTTGATGAATTTATAGAGGAGAAAGTGGTCTCCCCATCCTATTCCTCTGCCATCTTGACTACTCCCTCCTCCCTCCACTGTTTTCTATAAAGTAAGTTCACTAAATTTTAATTTTATGTATTTGTGTTATTTGGAAATGCTTTAAAATTTAGCCATCAGTTTAAATATAATGCAATTAATTTCCATAATCACTGACAACTTTACCCAACAGGGCAAGAAATGAAATATAATTTAAATATTAGGACTATCAAGTGTGTGTCAAGAGAGTATTGGCAAGTATCTTCCTTCTATTTTATATTTCACATCATCATTAATGCTGGTAAGCCATACAGCTTTCTGAATACCAACTACTTAAATCACAGGCACCTTATACAACTCTCTAATGAGAAAGGAAAAATAAAACTTCTATTACTAAAAAGGAAGAGGAAGTCTGATGAAATACTGTTTTTGGTGATGTCTTTTGAAGTGTTTGAAAAATTATCACATTTAAATTTAGGAGAATACAGATTTAAATACTACCTCTGCCTACATTGCAGAAGTCCTGTTAGTGTCAGATTAGGGGCTTGGGAATGTCTTTATAGTAACAAAAGATGAAAATAAAAAGATCATGAAAATATACAGATTGCCTTTGCCTTCTCCAGGGAATCTTCCCAACCCAGGAATTGAACCCAGGTCTCCCTCATTGCAGCAGGATTCTTTACCAACTGAGTTATCAATATCAGTAAAACATCAATAAAATATGAACATATAAAGATCATGATAGAAATAAAATCTTCATATTGGCTCACTGAAATTGTATTCCAGTTTAATAACATTTTAATGACAGTTTTGCCCTCTATATTCCTTACTGTATAGATAACAGTTTTACTGCTATGATTTTACCCACGGGAAAAGTAGTTACTGGTTGCAGATACATAAATATATAGGTTACAGAAAACATGACAACAACTCTGATGTGGAAGCCACAGGTAGACAGGGCTTTGTGCTCCCCATGAGTCTTCAACATGCACAGGAAAAACACACAGAATATCAATGACATTACAAAAGCATTGACAAGGAGTGCCAACATCGGCAGCAACTAAGAAACCATCAAGGAAAGTGTCAGTGCAGACATGGTGTATTGGGGGAAAATGTCACACATGAAATGGTCCATGATGTTGGGGCCACAGAATGGGACCCAGAAAATGACTAGGTTCTGCACACTCAATTGTTGAAAACACATTGCCCGACACACTTCCACCAGGGGGAAGCATATGTAATGGTTCATGATGGTGACATAATGCAAATATAGCACATACACACTGCAGATGGCCACCTCTTGGTCATAGGCTATGGCCACAAAAGGACAATCTCTGAAGCTCCCAAGAAATGTTCAATGAAAAGCTGTGCCATGCAACCCCTGAAGGAGACAGCTTTTGAATCAGAAAGCAAATCAACTATCATTTTTGGTATTATGAAAGAGAAATAGCAGGCATCTATAAAGGACCGGAAAGTCAGGAAGAAATTCAACAAGGAGTTCAAAGGCTAGCTGCAGATTATAGCGACCACAGAAAGCAGGTTGCCCATGACAGTAACAATGTAAGTGATAAATAACATAAAAGTAGAATCCTCTGTATCTGAGGATTCTGGGTAAGTCCCATTAGAATGACTTCAGTCACATTCATCTTGTTTTATTCCATTTCAGTGCTGTTGACGAATTCAGAAGTGGAGAACTGATCTGTAAACACAAAACTTTTAATAGCAAAGAGATGAGAAATTTATATTTTGGGTTCCCAAGTAAGACTAACACACTTTAATAATACATGTTATTTTCTGCTTGGTGTGTAGGTGGAGAAGAAGCATGCTACCTTTTATATTTTATAGGAAGAGTAAACTTTCAAGGACATTTGATTCAGCTTACTACAAGGATGACCAGGTCCTTCTTCCACACCTTCTGATAAGTGGTCCCTGGTTCTTTGCTGGAGGATACCTAGGTCCAGGTGCTCACCAAGTAATAAACTGAGAGCTTCTCAAGCAAGAAAAATGTTAAAAACACTTCCTTAAAAGTTAAAATACCTTGTACAACAACTGGATGTGACCTAAATACTGTTTATACACAGTCTAATTTACTCCTTTCTTCCATGTAAAAGCACTTAAATAAGTCTGAGATATAGGCCTGTATCTGCTGTCACCTCTTATCAATTATCACTTAAGTCAGAGTCTGACTCACACTGTTGTTCAATAAAATTAGGTGAATAAATTAAGTTGGAAGACTCTCCCTCTGTTTTCCTTTTTCGAGCCAACTCCAAAAATGGTGCTTACTCTCTTTCTTAAAAAGACATAACAAACAAAAAACAATTAAATAAACTGTTGGAAAAATGGATAGATATATTCCTTTCCCCCACTAGAATCTCTCACTTTCTCCACCCTGAGCAGCCCTTGTCCCTGGTCTGCTTCAACCATCTCTCTTACCTCCTAGCCAAGATGTAGCACTAGCTGAATATTAGTAGTCAGGTGAGAAGAAAATAAGAAATGTTATGGGGTTTACAGTCCTGGTTCCTGTTATGGTTTGTCAGTGGCTGGGTGCCTTTAGCTGAGGCTGCACCTTTTAGATGGGCCTTCAGGTTCCTGTGATCTCTCTTCCCTCAATCTCACAGGCCTTATTGTGGTAATGACTTCCTACTATAGCTGGGTCCTTGATGGTACTATATTATCCCTTATCAGTTTCCTCCAATTCTATCCATAACTTAATAGGTTATCATGTTAAACTATTTTCAATTTCCCATTTTAAACATCTTTTTTTCTTGTCAGTTTTCCAATGGGTATAAAAAGTTTGTTTGCAGATGACTGTAGTCATGAAATTAAAAGATGTTTGCTCCTTGGAAGAATATCTTTGACAACCCTAAACAGCATATGAAAAAGCTGTGATACTACTTTGCCAAAAAGGTCCATATAGTTAAAGCTATGGTTTTTCCATTAATCATGTATGAATGTGAGAGTTGGACCATAAAGAAGGCTGAGCACCAAAGAATTGATGCTTTTAAACTGTGGTGTTGGAGAAAACTCTTGAGAATCCCTTGGACTACAAATAGGTCAAACCAGTCAATCCTAAAGGAAATCAATCCTTATTATTCATTGGAAGGACTGATGCTGAAGGTGAAGCTCCAATACTTTGGCTACCTGATGTGAAGAGCTGACTCATTTGAAAAGACCCTGATGCTGGGAAAGGTTGAAGGCAGGAGGAGAAGGGGAAGATAGAAGAGGAGATGGTAGGGTGGCATCACCAACTTGATGGACCTGAGTTTGAGCAGGCTCTGGGATTTGGTCAAGAACAGGGAAATTTGGAGTTCTGCAGTTCATGTGGTCTCAAAGAGTTGGACACAGCTGAGTGACTGAACAACAGCAACAATAAGCTGGAATTTCATCACCTTCACTAGATTTGTTGGTAAGAATTAGGATCCTGAAATCAGTTCCTGAATTTATCAAATTATCTAAAGATCTGTTCCACCAGTTTCCCTGGAGCACTGAGTGCCTCACTGAATTCCCTGAATCCCCTTCAGGGTGTTTTGAAGGTCAGCAGCTATAGCAGCACAGGATTCAATGTCCACAAAGGCAGATGGCAAATGCTCTTTTTGTTGTTCAGTAATTGGCAAATACACTTGGTGTATTCAGTCAGAGTGCCAATTTATAGTTAACAGTGCTGTATCATCCCTTATTGGTTTCCCTCAACATCATCCATATCTTGATAAACTATTGAAAGGTTGTTGCTGAACAATAAGACGCCGGGATTCTTGGCCTCTGGAGGAGACGAATTCAATCCGGGGCCAGAGACGAGGCTGGTTTGCTCAGAGCTTTTGTGTAATAAAGTTTTATTAAAGTATAAAGGAGATAGAGAAAGCTTCTGACATAGGCATCAGAAGTGGGGCAGAAAGAGTGCCCCCCTGCTAGTCTTCAGCTGGATGTTATACAGTCACTAGCAGTCTGTTAGTGAAAAGAAAGGAATGTCTTAAAACTCAGAATGGCACCAGATAATTCATCCCAGGCCATAAAATGATTGACTTGAATCTTGTAGAAGGGCAGATTACCATACAAATTGTTTCATTTACATAGATTAGGGGAACAATATCTAAGTATAACATACTGGTTTGTCAAGTAGGTTGAGCTATTTGGCAGAACCAACTTGAAGAAGGAGTCTGGGGTACATTAACATAACTTAAGACAAACATTTCCATAAGAAAATTGTATTGGTTAACTCAAGGTTTGAGAATAGTTAGCTTCAGGTAAAACCAGGTGTCATGGCAACACAGTATTTCAAGAAAAACTTCCTTTTAAATTTGTATAGAGAAGGAAAAAATATCGCTAGTTTGTTCCCTCCTGCTGTGTAAGAGAGATAAAAACGTCTGGCACTTGCAGCCTATTTCCTCTGTTTGGCGACCACTGGCCTTCCTGCCTGTTACCCTCTCACTATCATTTTAAACTCGTTTAATATCCCATTTAAAATATGCTATGTTCTTTTGTGTTTTCCAATGGAATAAGGGAGTTTGTGTTTTCTTTCTTTGTAAAAATTTAATATGTGAGAAAACATATTCCCTTTAACAAATTTATTTTATTTTTGAAGCATCTGTACTTCTTTTGATAAATAACTGCGAAATAAACTTAACTTTGATCTGAAACAATTAGTCTGAAAGACTGATACATAACATAAAGATTATTGGGTGTCTTCATGGAAATCTATGTGTTACTTTTTAACACTGTCACGGAGTTATGTGATTCTATGGAATTCATACCTTATACTGCCTTTAGCTAGTTTATAAATCACTAAGTTATAGATGAATGGTAAAAATTCAAATAATTATATTGATAAAAATGCAAGTTTTGGGTTGATATTTGTTTGATTTTCCTTACCATTCTAGTGAAAAACAGTTTTGCATTTATTTTAAATTCATGACACTTCCCTAAATGAACAATGTAAGAGCAGATTTTCCTTTTGACTGAAGCAACAGTTAGAACTGGACATGGAACAGTTAGAACATGGACTGGAACATAGACTGGTTCCAAATAGGAAAAGGAGTATGTCAAGGCTGTATATTGTCACCCTGCTTATTTAACTTATATGCAGAGTGCATCATGAGAAATGCTGGGCTGGAGGAAGCACAAGTTGGAATCAAGATTGCCAGGGGAAATATCAATAACCTCAGATATGCAGATGACACCACCCTTATGGCAGAAAGTGAAGAAGAACTAAAAAGCCTCTTGATGAAAGTGAAAGAGGAGAGTGAAAAAGTTGGCTTAAAGCATAACATTCAGAAAACTAAGATCACGGCATCTGGTCCCATCACCTCATGGGAAATAGATGGGGAAACAGTGGAAACAGTGTCAGACTTTATTTTGGGGGGCTTCAAAATCACTGCAGATGGTACTTACAGCCATGAAATTAAAAGATGCTTACTCCTTGGAAGGAAAGTTATGACCAACCTAAATAGCATATTAAAAAGCAGAGACTACTTTGCCAAGAAGGTCTGTCTGGCCAAGGCTATGGCTTTTCCAGTGGTCATGTATGGATGTGAGAGTTGGACTCTGAAGAAAGCTGAGCACCTAAGAATTAATGCTTTTGAACTGTGGTGTTGGAGAAGACTCTTGAGAGTCCCTTGGACTGCAAGGAGATCCAACCAGTACATCCTCAAGGAGATCAGTCCTGGGTGTTCATTGGAAGGACTGATGATGAAGTTGAAACTCCAATACTTTGGCCACCTCATGCGAAGAGTTGACTCATTGGGAAAGACCCTGATGCTGGGAGGGATTGGGGACAGGAGGAGAAACTGACGACAGAGGATGAAATGGCCGAGTGGCATTACCGACTCGATGGACATGAATTTGCGTAAATTCCTGGAGTTTATGATGGACAGGGAGGCCTGGCGTGCTGCGATTCATGGGGTCGCAAAGAGTTGGACAAGACTGAGCGACTGAACTGAACTGAACTGATGACTCTAGGCAAACCTGATAAACTTAGAATGATACTATGGTATCCCATTTGGGAAAAAAGTAAGACTTGGTTATTTTTCTGCACATGCATCATATTCAATTAATTTTGTTAATTAACATCCTAAAAATAATTAATATTGCACACTGAAATATTCTTCATCAATCGTATTGTACTAAGACATAGAAACAAAATAATACATGTAAAGTATCTTGCAGATACAAAAGTAAGTCATCTAAATCAAATATTAATATGGGCTGTCTTTGTGTGAAGAGGAGTAAACTGAGATGTATATAATACTTCTTAATCTACTTTTTTCTGAAATCTGTAATACACCCCATTAATTTTGAAAAAGATCACATTATTTAAGAGAAAAGTATGAGGAAAAACTTAAACTAAATAAATAAATTCGCAGTACTAACTATGACTTAACTCATCATATAGCTTAGCAGCAGCAACTCATCATATCAGGGGAGTGTGTAATTTCATTAGTTCTGCCTCACTGCAGCAAAGATTGGAAACTGCAGACCAGTGTTATAGCTTGGTTACAGCTCAGAGTTTTATTCAGCAACTAAAGGAAACTACACCCTGGATGTGTGAGGGCAGGGGGTCCCAAAGGAAAGGACTCAATCTGTCTTAACTTTCTCTTTTTATACATTTTATGCACCAACTCCTCCCCACTCCCCCACCCCCGCCCCGGCCCAGTCTGCCTTATGCAAATTGTGCTAGCCAAGAAGGGGGTGTGTTTGCTTCACCTGAAGTCCTCACTTCGGTCCTGAGGATTTTCTTTTGTTCCATTTTTGCGGGCTTCTCCCTTTCTTTGTCTTTTAGCCACTGCCATTTCGGACTCCTTTTTCCCATTCTAACTACCTAATAATCATATAGAGCATAAATGTATAGTTTTAATAAAGTTATTTTATACCCAAAGCTGTACATAGTTTCCAATGAAATTGTGTTAATCTTAAAAACCTATTTCAAGCAAAATATAAACTTTGAAATAAGAAGTCATTAAAATGTTAAAATTATATTTTGATCATGGGAAATATTCAGATAATAAATCTTTTTATCATGACTAAGTTAATAATACTGAGGAGATATTGACTGAAGTTAAATAACCACACAAGGCTTTCCTGGGAAGAGCAATTCTTCACTGAAAATTGGTCATTCATTTCCCTGTTGTCTCATGTTCTTTCTCTGATCCAGAGCTTTCCCATGGCATTTTGAATCTCTCTGTTTCTCAGAGTATAGATTAGAGGGTTCACCATAGGGGTGATAATGGTATAAAACACAGCCAAGGATTTATCAATGGGTAAGATGGAAGGAGGTCTCACATACAGAAATATACAAGGCGCAAAGAAGAGGAGCACCACAGTGATGTGGGAACCACAGGTGGACAAGGCTTTGCCCCTGCCTTCCTGACTAATATTCTTCAGGGAGTGAAGAATGACCCCATAGGAGATGAGTAAGAGGGTGAAGAGGACCACACAGATTATGCCATCATTGGCGACCACTATGATGGCAATAATGTGGGTGTCAGTGCAGGCCAGTTTTAATAAGGGGTACATGTCACACATGAAGTGGTCAATAACATTGGGGCCACAAAAGGGAAGGTTGTAAACAAAGTGAATATTAACTATAGCATGTAACAGTCCACCAACCCAAGCCAACAGCAACAGCAGGACACACACTCGCTGATTCATGATTGTCAGATAATGCAAGGGTTTGCAGATGGCCACGTAGCGGTCATAGGCCATGACCACCAGGAGTAAAATCTCAGCACCACCAAAAAAATGCTCTGTAAAGAGCTGAATCATGCAACCTTGGAATGAAATGGTTTTCTTCTCATAGAGTAAGTCTATAAATGTGTTTGGGTTAACTGTAGTAGCATAAACAGCATCCATAAATGATAAGTAGCCAAGAAGGATATACATAGGGGCATCCAGGGTTGGGCTGAACACCACAGTCAGGACAATGAGTAGGTTGCCCACCATGGTCACAATGTAAATGAGCAAGAACAAGACAAATAATATTTTCTGACCCTGGTTGCTCTGAGTGAGCCCCAAGAGGACAAACTCAGTCACATTGTTTCTTTTTTCCATAGTGTTCTGTGTGTTTTATTTCAGAGCTTATGACACAATTATCTAAAAAATTAATTGTTACTTGTGACTTCCTGAAGTCTTGTGATAATTCTTTTATTCATTCAAAAATATGTCTTGTGATTTATTATTTTCTGGTACCTTCAGATATTGTAATACAATGTTGTGAGTTCCCTGGTTGTCCAGCGGTTAGGATGTGGTGCTTTCACTGCAGTGGCCCAAGATTCAATCCCTGGTTGGAGAACTAAGACCCTACAAGTCACATGGGGCAGCCAAAAAAGAAAAGAAAATACAAGGCTGATTAAAACATATTGCCTGATCACAACAATCTTATAGACCAAGGCAAGTGACAAAAGACCATATGTGAGAAAATGACATGGTATTAAATAAATGAGGTAGTACAACTAGCTTACCAACTGGAAGCTAATTAAATTGTACATATAGCTAGTACCTTACACAAAAATAAACATTTATTAAAGGCCTAAAAAAAATAAAGCAAGATTTACATCATATTTACTTTCCAGTTAGTGAAGGAGGTGAGTTTCTACATTCTAGGGTTCAATAATTCTTCTTAACCAATCATTTAAACCCCAAATAGATATATTTGATGATTTCAAAAATGTCTATAAAGATTTAGGAAATAATACCACAATGCCAATTGACAAAATTAATTTGAAAAAAGCGTGACTTCAGAGGATATACACCAAGCAAATATCTAAGATAAGCAGAGCTCTCTAAGAAATTAACTAGCAAATGATTAAAATTTAAAATAAATAAAAATATAACCAATCTATTAAAGGAAGAATATCCCTAAATGGCCAATAAACATGATAGGATGCTGAAGCTCACTTATGAATGGAAAAGTAGGACTCAAAGTAATAGCTTGCTTACTACAGCATTCCTTGGGTTCTTGAAAGCCACTCAATGAAGGTCTACAAATGTTACTTTACCTTTTAATATTTTAGTGCATTAACAGGCTATGTTTAGGGAGCATATAAATTGAAACTATCATCAGATTTACAAATATATGCCCATGAAAATTCCCCAAATCCTTGTACTTGAATTTAATTTCTAAGAATATCTTTGAGAAGGTAAATTTCTTGGATCAATAAATAAGAAAATATCCAAAAAGGGTGGAATAGAATAGGAAGAATCTTCAATATTTTAGTAATCACAAAGAATTCCTAACACAGCTATTTATTAAAATCACAAAGAAGAGCTCTTAAAAGATGAATTCTTACCCCAGCAACATACTCTTGCAAGATAGAAAGCCTAAAACAGAATTTTCTGTCTAAATATACTTCCTAATTACCTGCCTATAAGGAGAGTCTTTAAATGCATGTCCTGGTCTTTGATGCCATCTCCCTTGGCCCTCATGCACTGATGCCTTTTCAGGGAACACAAAGAGCAAGATACACGCAGCATCACTGTATCTTGAACTGGTTCCATGTGACCAACTCTTTCCATGATTATAGGAAATTAATTCATCTCAGTCTTTCAGAAACTTTGCATTTCATGTTGTTGGGATTTTCAAAATTAGCTAATATTAATGCCCTGTTACCTAAAGGACTCTGAATATTGGTATTGAACAGAAACACAACTTTTTCATTGTTGCAGGATTTGTTCTCATAACAAATGTTAAATCAACATTTTGATTTAGCATTTGATTCTCTCTCAGGGAGAGAGAAAACTACAAATTTTGTACAAACTATTTACAATAAAAATTTTGTAACTGGTGTTTATACCAAGGAAAATGAAATAGTGAAATGACCTTTGCAATGTTTTGATTCTTAGTCTCTTACTGACCTGTCTTCATACAGCATTATTAAATCTGGATTTATTAAAGGATAGAGAATAATTTCATATACATACTTTTATTGTGATTTGAGACCATCATTTCAATTCCAGAAGAATCCTGTCATGTGATTTCTGTTATAGACAAATACAGTCTGAGGTAAAGGTAAAAGCCTGCCAACACTTTGTCTACATTTAATGGCAGCACATATTGAGTCATTCAGTTGGTGCCTCTCCAAGGGAGATTCTCATCTAATTAAATTCTCTGGAACCCTAATTATTGTTTTGAAGTAGACTATCTCCAGAGATGCCACTAGGATTATCATCATGCAGAGCAGAATTTACAGAACCTTATTCTCTGGGGAAAGTCAAGAAAACAACTTGAGGTCATATCACCAAAAGGGAAAAGTTAATTTTGTACACAAATAAAGTATGTAAATCCTTCCTGTTTAAATCATGACCTTCAAAACAGACATATCTGTTTTAAGCTTTGTTTTGAAGATGATATCTGAACTGATTTCCAGAAACAAGGAATGCTAATTTTAGAAAAGGCCTTTTAAGGTCTAGTTCAAATACAGATAAAGAAGTCCCATTTGGTGTTGTTTTTCAGTCACTAAGTTACGTCTGACTCTTTGTAACTTCATGAACTGCAGCACAACAGGCTTCCCTGTCCTTCACTATCTCCCAGAATTTGCTTAAACTCACGTCCCTTGAGTTGGTGATGCCATCCAACCATCTCATCCTCAGTTGCCCCCTTCTCCTCTCATCCTCAATTTTTCCCAGCATCAGGGGCTCTCCCAGTGTGTTGGCTCTTTGCCTCGGGTGGCCAAAGAACTGGAGCTTCTGCTTTCAGTATCAGTCCTTCCAGTTAATATTCAGGGTTGATTTCCATTAGAATTGACTGGCTTGATTTCCTTGTTGTCCAAGGGACTCTCCAGGGTCTTCTCCAGCACCACAGTTCAAAAGCATCAATTCTTCAGTGTTCAACCTTCTTTTTGCTTCAGTTGTCATATCTACACATGACTACTGGTAGAACTATAGTCCTGACTATATGGAATTTTGTCAGCAAAGTAGGGCCTCTGATTTTCAATACTCTGTCTAGGTTTGTCATAACTTTTTTCCCCAAGGAATGGCTGCAGTCACCATTCACAGTGATTTTGGAGCCCAAGTAAATAAAATCTGTCACTCTTTCCATTGTTTCCCCATCTATTTGCCATGAAGTGATGGGAGTGGATGCCAAGATCTTAATTTTTTGAATGCTGAGTTTTAAGCCAGCCTTTTCACTTTCATCAAGAGGATCTTTAGTTCCTCTTCATTTTCTGCCATTAAAGTGATATCATCTGCAAATCTGAGGTTGTTGGTATTTCTGAAATCTTGATTCCAGCTTGGAGTCATCCAGTTAGGCATTTTGCATGATGTACTCAGAATATAAGTTAAATAAGCAGGGTGACAGTATATAGCCTTGATCTACTTTCCCAAGTTTGAACCAATCTGTTGTTTCATGTACAGTTCTAACTGTTGCTTCTTGACCAGCACACAAGTTTTTCACAAAGCAGTTATGGTGATCTGGTATTCCAGTCTCTTTAAGAATTTTTCAGTTTGTTGTGATCCATACAGTCAAAGGCTTTAATTTAGTCAATGAAGCAGAAGTAGATGTTGTCCTACCATGTGTCCCATAATCTCATGTAGAAAAAATAATAGAATCCGTCTTAGTATCAGTGTAGGGGGAAAAAAGAAAAAGAAGCTTATATTGGACTATTCCATTCACCTCAAAGTGCTCAAGGGACATTCACCAAAGTAGAAAATACCCTAGGCCATTACACAAGTTGCAATACACTTTTAAGGAATTAAATAACACATAATTCAAATATATATATCATTTAAACCAGGAAGTGATAAAATCTATAGCTTTTTCCAATTATTTACAAGTTTTGCAAAGCAAGCTAAAATTACTAAAACAAGTTAAAATGGCTTTAAACATTTTCAGAGATATATTGGGTTCTTTTTTTTTCTATTTAGATATGAGATGATCAGAAGCATCATCCCATGAAAACTAAAAAACTGCAACTGTTTACAGATTCACTCTTGTTGAGAATAGCCTGATGACTGATTCTCTATTACTAAAATTTAAAGCAGGAACTAGGACATGACAGGACAGAAATGGTAGGCACAAACTATAGTTAAGTCTCATACTTCAGATATGCAACACACAAATAAGAGTTAATCCAGGTGCAGAGGTTCTCCCAAAGGAACAAAGGGGTCTGAGTTCCACATGGTACTTCTCAATTCAGGGGTCCTATACAGGGAAGATAAACCCCTTACCATATATGACTTTGAAATCAGTGAGGGTTCTTTTGAGAGATTCAAGGGATTTAGAAAATAGACTCCAGCCTTAAAGGTCATACACAAAAATCACACAGAGTCCAAAAAAAAATAGAAACCTGAAAGGAGCCTGCATTAGACCAAGATATTGATATTGGACAGTGAGCATCCCTAAGAGGTAGGAGAAATTGAGTCATATAGGGACATAGATGTTGCTTGCTAATATTGTTTCCATTTCAAACATACCTTTTTAAATGATCTACTATTAAAAAAGAAAAGAAAGGGACATAATGTTCTTATTTAAAGTCAGACCAAACTGAAACTCTAGCTGTGCTTCAAATAATACAAATCTACCTCCATATTTTTTCTCCTGTGTCATCCTCTTATAAAATGTTTATCATCTTATTCATCCCCCATTTTTTTAGCTTATCTCTTTACTTGCTTACTATCTATCTATAACCCCCAGAATCTTATTTCCATACCAAACAACAACAACAACAAAAGACCTTGTTTCTCATATTTAACTTTGCATGCCTAGCTCCCATAACTCTCTGGCCTACTGTAAACAGAGAATACTATTTGATCGATAAACTAAAAAGTTAAAATTTCCTAAAGTGAATTGACCGTGGGGACTTTTTTTTCTTTTGCCAGTAACAAATGTTAACACTATGTGATAACAATGGGGGGGGGGGAACCCAATGGAAACAGCACCTATTCAGCTCTTCATGGTGCTCCCTTGTGTGTAAACACAGCATCAAACTCCTCAATGATTGAGTTCTTGTTTATCCTCTAAATATCTCTTTCACCCAAGTGGCACTTCTTTTGAAATGCAACCATTTGAATTCCATTTCTTGAGCCTATTACAACCCACTTTTCATGATGTCCATGAAGGATAGTATATCTTCATCAGATGACTTTCTCTGACACAAGAGGAATCAAGAGGCTGTAAGTAATCTAGGAAATGGAGGTTAACAGAGAGCTGAAGGGAAGAAAGTGCCCTGACCCCAAATGAAAAAAGAAAATTTCACAATGTGGCCAATGTTCACAATGTTCAGTGTTCACAATGTGGCCAATAATCAGATCTGTGTTTTGATATTTTCATATCACGACAACAAGGAGTATAATGAAGTGGGAAGAGCAGGGAAAGTCGACTTTAAAAGAATTCCTGTTCTTGCTTAACTTTATTGAGTCACATTTTCTTTTTGTATAAAATGGAGTAAAACTCTCACTACTAATACTTGTTCCTACAATAAGAGAGTTAAAGTATGCAAATAACCTGTCAAAATGAAACTTCCTTGGTGGCACAGTGACTAAGCGTCTGTCTGCCAATGTAAGGGACAGAAGTTTGATCCCTGGATCAGGAAGATCCCACATGCCATGGAGCAAATAAGCCCTGTGCCACAACTACTGAAGCCCATCAACCCTAGAGCCCACATGCTGAAACTACTGAGCCCACATGCTGCAACTATGGGCTTCAGTGCTGGTGCCTACAGCCTACGCTCTGCAACAAGAGAAGTCACCACAATGAGAAGTGCATGCACCAAGGCTAGAGAGTAGCCCCCTTTCACCACAGCTAGAGAAAAACCTGCACACAGGAACAAAAGCCCATCACAGCCAAAAGTAAATGAATTAATTAATAAAAATAAGAATCTGTCAAGATGTTTGTCTCATAGTTGTCCTTCAGCTATAGTTATATCACTTCCCTCACTTAATGTCTAATATTTTCACTGACTAAAAATTGCAGATTAGGCTAAAGCATCCTTATACTTTGGATAAGGTTGGTAGGTGCCCAATATTCTACTGGGGTAGAGCAGAGAAATAGCTACAGAAAGAATGAAGAGGCTAAGTCAAAGCAGAAATAATGCCCAGTTGAGGTTGTATCTGGTGGTGAAAGGAAAGTCTGGTGCTATAAAAAACAATATTGCATAGGAATTGGAATGTTGTGTCCATGAAACAAGGCAAATTGGAAGGGGTCAAGCAGGAGATGGCAAGAGTGAACATCAACATTTTAGGAATCAGTGGACTAAAATGGACAGGAAAAGGGGAATTTAATTAAGATGACCATTATATCTGCTACTGTGCACAGGAATCCCTTAAAAGGAATGGAGTAGCCCTCATATTCAGCAATAGAGTCCAAAATGCAGCACATGGTTGCAATCTCAAAATGAAAGAATGATCTCAGTTTTTTCCTTTGGCAAAATGTTCAATATCACAGTAATCCAAGTCTATGCCCTGACCTCTAATCCTGAAGAAGCTGAAGTAGAATGATTCTATGAAGACCTAGAAGACCTCCTAGAACTAACACCAAAAACAAACAAACAACAAAAGATGTCCTTTTCATCTCGGGAGACTGGAATACAAAAGTTGGAAGCCAAGAGATACCTGGAGTAACAGGCAAGTTTGGCCTTGAAATACAAAATGAAGTAGAGCAAAGACTAGCAAGAGTCTTTTTTTTTTTTTTTTTTTTTTCAAAAGAAAGCACTGGTCTTAGCAAATACACTCTTCCAACAACACAAGAGACTACTCTACACACAGACAACACCAGTGGTCAGTACCAAAACCATATTGATTATATTCTTTGCAGCCGAAGATGGAGAAACTCTATAGAATCAGCAAACATAAGACCAGGAGTTGACTGTGGCTCATATCATCAGCTCCTTATTTCAAAATTTAGGCTCAAATAGAATAAAGTATGGAAACCACTAGACCATTCAGGTATGGTCTAAATCAAATACCTATGATTATACAGCGGATGGAGGTGATGAATAGATTCAAAGCACTAGATCTGGTAGACAGAGTGCCTAAAGAACTATGGATGGAGGTATGTTACACTGTACAAGAGGTGATGACCAAAATTATCCCCCCAAAAAAAGAAATGCTAGAAGATAAAGTCGGTGTCTGAGGAGGCTTTACAAAAAGTTGAGAAAAGAAGAGAGGTGAAAATCAAAAAATAAAGGGAAGGTTATACCCAACTGAATGCAGAGTTCCAGAGAATAGCAAAGAGAGATAAGCAAGCCTTCTTAAGTGACCAATGAAAAGAAATAGAGGAAAACAATGGAGTGGGAAAGACTAGAAATCTCTTTAAGAAAATTGGAGTTACCAAGGGAATATTTCATACAAAGATAGGCACAATAAAGGACAAAAAAGTCAAGGACCTAACAGAAGCAGGAGAGATTAAGAAAAGGTAGCAAGAATACACAGAATAACTGTACAGAAAAACTCTTACTAACCCAGTTAACCAGGCTTATGTGATCACTCACCTAGAACCAGACATCCTGGTGTGTGAAGTCAAGTGGGCCTTAAGAAGTATTACTAAAAACAAAGCTAGTGGAGGTGATGGAATTCCAGTTGTGCTAGTTCAAAGCTTAAAAGATGATGCTATGAAAGTGCTGCACTCAATATGTCAACAAATTTGGAAAACTCAGCAGTGCCATAGGATGGGAAAGATCAGTTTTCATTCTGATTACAAAGAAAAGCAATGCCAAAGAATGATTAAATTACCATACGAATGCAATCATTTCACATGCCAGCAAGATTATGCTCAAAATCCTTCAAGCTAGGCCTCAGCAGTTCATGAACCGAGAACTCCCAGGTATACAAACTGGATTTAGAAAAGGCAGAGGAACCAGAGATCAAACTGCCAACATACACTGGATTATAGAAAAATCAAGGAAATTTTTTTAAAAATCTATTTCTGCTTCATTGACTATGCTAAATCCTTTGATTGTATGTATCACAACAAACTGTGGAATATTCTTAAAGAGATGGAAGATCTCTTTAACAATATATACCAGATCATCTACCTGCCTCCTGAGAATCCTTTATGCAGGACAAGAAGCAACAGTTAAACCACACATGGAACAAAGGACTTCTTCAAAATTGGGAAAAGAGTACATCAAGCTGTGTATTGTCACTCTGCTATTTAACTTACGTGCAGAGTACATCATGCAAAATTCCAGGCTGGGTGAATCACAAGGTGGAATCAAGATTGCCAGAATAAATGTCAACCACCTCAGATATGCAAATGATACCACTTTAATGGCAGAAAGTGAAGAGGAATTAAAGAATCTCTTGATGAAGGTGAAGAGGAGAGTGAAAAAACTGGCTTGAAACTGAACATTCAAAAAATGAAGATCATGGCATTCGGTCCTATCACTTCTTGGCAAATAGATGCGGAGAATGTGTGAACTTTCACATTCCACTTTCTTGGGCTCCAAAATTGATACAGATAGTGGCTGCAGCCCCCATAATAAAGACCCTTTCTCCTTTGAAGAATAGCTATATCAAAACTAGACAGTGTTTTAAAAAGCAGAGACATCTCTTTACCAACAAAGGTCCATATAGTCAAATCTATTTTTTCCAGTAGTCTGAAAAATCTGACTGAAAAAATCTATTTTTTCCAGTCTCTCCAGGTGTGAGAGTTGGACCATAAAGAAGGCTGAGTGCCAAGGAACTGACACTTACAAACTCTGGTGCTGGAGAAGACTGTTGAGAGTCCCTTGCATTGAAAGGAGATCAAACCAATCAATCCTAAAGGAAGTTAACCCTGAATATTCATTGAAAGGACTGATGCTGAAGCTGAAGCTCCATAAAATTCAGGTATCCCCCACTGAAGGATTCTTTACCAGCTGAGCCACAAGGGAAGCCCAAGAATACTGGTGTGTGTAGCCTTTCCCTTTCCAGCAGATCTTCCTGATTCAGAAACTGAACTGGGGTCTCCTGCATTGTAGGTGGATTCTTTACCAACTGAGCTGTCAGGGAAGCCCATACTTTGGCCACCTGGTGAAAAGAGTTAACTCACTGGAAAAGCCTCTGATCCTGGGAAACACTGAGGGCAAGAGAAGGGGGTGACAGAGGATGAGATGGTTGGATGGAATCACTAACTCAATGGACATGAATTTGAGCAAATTCAGGGAGACAGTAATGTACAGAGAAGCCTAGTGTGCTTCAGTTCATAGGGTCACAAAGAGTTGGACATAACTGAACAACAACAACAATCCTTATACAACAGACCCACATATTGTATCTCATTGATTCTTATGAAAACATGATTTAGGGCAGAGGAATAGGACGGGGAGACCACTTTCTCCCCTACAAATTCATCGAAAGAACATTTGAATGCTGAGCAAATTTCACAAAACAACTTCTGATCGCTAGCAGAGGACATCAGGCGCCCAGAAAAGCAGCCCATTGTCTTCGAAGGGAGGTAGGACAAAATATAAAAGATAAAAAGGGAGTCAAAAGAGCTACGGACGGAGACCCGTCCTCGAAGGGAGTCTTAGTAGAGGAAGTTTCCAATCTCCAGGAAACCCTCGCACTGGCGGGACTGGGGGAAGTTTTCTGCAATCTAACTGGGAGGAAAAATTAAACAGGGCCCACAGATTACGTGCCTAAAAGCAACTCCCAGCAGAAAAGTACCCCAGACGCCCGCACCCGCCAACATCAAGCAGGGGCGGAACGGAGAGGAGTGGGAGGCATTGCTTAGGGTAAGGACCCACCTGAAGACCCGGAGAGCAATTGGAGGGAGCTTTTTTAAACTGTGGGATAGCAAGGGACAAAATTAACCGGCCTGAACACACTGCCGGTGGTTTACAAAACAAAGGGACTAAGAATCTCCAGAGAAGAGCCGGCCCATTCCCGCTGGAGGTAGGAGGCGGGGGGGGTGGGGGGGGAAGGGCAAACTCAGCCCCTGAGAAGCCACCCCCTCCCACACTGCAAACAGGCCCCGGTTCCTACCTAAAGACTTCCTGAGACCCGACTGGCGGCGCACGCTGGGGCCGGGGAGGGAAAAAGCGCGCCGTACCGGGGAGATTGCACCCAAACCTCTGGCTGCCTGAGCCGCTTGCCGCGGAGGGAAAAGGTGTGCTGCACCCGGGGAGAGTACACCCAAGCCCCTGGCTGCCTGAACCGCTCAGGCCGGGGAAGGCACAAAACGCAGGCACAACCGAATCTGCGCTTTTGTGGAGTACCTGAAAACTGGAACTGCACTCAATGCACGGCCCGCTCCATATAGAGCAGCCGGGAGCCTGAGCAGTGTAGACGGGGAAAGCACTGACACCCATGAGCGGGGCAAACCCAGTGTGGCTGGAATATGGTGAGCGCTATCCATACAGAGCGGTGTCTGTCTGCAGCGCCCCGCCCTCCCCGTAGCAGGACTGAACTGAACTAGAGAACCTAAATAAGAGATCACCTCCGCCCGCCTGTGTCAGGGCAGAAATTAGACACCGAAGAGACGGCAAACAGAAGCCAAATAAACAAAGGGAACCGCTTCAGAAAGGACCGGTGCAACAGATTAAAATCCCTGAAGGTAACACCGACTACACCGAAAGGGGCCTATAGATATCGAGAAGTGTAAGCTGGAAAGAGGAGCTACCTGAAATTGAACTGAACCTACACTGACCGCAACAACTCCAGAGAAATTCTTAGATATATATGTATATTTTCTTTTTAATTCTTAAAAAAAAATTTTTTCTTTCCTTTATTTTTTATTTTTTATTTTTTCTCTTTTATTTTCTTTTAAAATTCCCAATTACTCCCCCATTACTCCTCAACTTTCATTTCCATATATTTTTATGCTTTTTTTAATTAGGGAAAAAAATTGTTTTTCTTTTTCTTTTTCTTGTTTTTCTCTTCTATTTCCTTTTAAAGTCCTCTAAAACTCCTCTATTATTCCTTAATTTTCATTTTCATTTCACTATAACCTTGCAAAAAAAAGAGAGAGAGAGAGAGAAACCATATTTTTACACCAAACTTCATATACATTTCTAATTTTTTTGTGTGTTTTTGTTTTTGTTTTTAAATATTGTATTTCAAAGAGTCTAACCTCTACACTAGATTTTGAATGTTTGCTTTTCAGTATGTGATATAAATTTTGGACATTTAAGAATCCAATATTCAGTTTCCATTTCTATTCAGGAGTGTGGTGATTATTCTCCCACTTTTGACTCTCTGTTTTCTACCTTAGAACACCTCTGTTTCCTCCTTTCCCCTTCTCTTCCCAATCCAATTCTGTGAATCTTTGTGGGTATCTGGGCGACGGAGAACGCTTTGGGAACAGATAACTGCGTAGATCTGTCTCTCTCCTCTTGAGTCCCCTTTTTCTCCTCTTGCTCACCTCTATCTCCTTCCTCCCTCTCCTATTCTTCGTGTAACTCTGTGAATCTCTCTGGTTGTCTCTCACGGTGGAGAATCTTTTCACCATTAACCTAGAAGTCTTATTATCAGTGCTGTATAGTTGGAGAAGTCTTGAGACTATTGGAAGAATAAAACTGAAATCCAGAGACAGGAGACTTAAGCCCAAAACCTGAGAAAACCAGAAAACTCCTGACTACACGGACATTAAGGAATAAGAGACCATCCAAAAGCCTCCATACCTACACCAAAACCAACCACCACCCAAGAGCCAATAAGCTCCAGTACAAGACATACCACGCAAATTCTTTAGCAATGCAGGAATATAGACTTGAGTGTCAACATACAGGCTGCCCAAAGTCACATCTAACATAAAGACCCATTGCAAAACTCATTACTGGACACTCCATTGCGCTCCAGAGAGAAGAAATCCAATTTGACGCACCAGAACGCTGACACAAGCTTCCCTAACCAGGAAACCTTAACAGACCAATCGGCCAACCCCACCCATTGGGTGAAACCTCCACAATAAAAAGGAACCACAGACCACAAGAATACAGAAAACCCACTCCAGACACAGCAATCTAAACAAGATGAAAAGGCAGACAAATACCCAACAGGTAAAGGAACATGAAAAAAGCCCACCAAGCCAAACAAAAGAGAAGGAGATAGGGAATCTACCTGAAAAAGAATTTAGAATAATGATAATACAAATGATCCAAAATCTTGAAAACAAAATGGAGTTACAAATAAATAGCCTGGAGACAAAGATTGAGAAGATGCAAGACATGTTTAACAAGGACCTAGAAAAAATTTGAAAAAGTCAATTAAAAATGAATAATGAAATAAATGAGATCAAAAACACTCTGGAGGAAACCATGAGTAGAATAACAGAGACAGAAAATAGGATAAGTGAGTTAGAAGATAAAATGGTGGAAATAAATGAAGAAGAGAGGAAAAAAGAAAAAAGAATCAGAAGAAATGAGGACAACCTCAGGGACCTCTGGGACAATGTGAAACGCCCCAATATTCGAATCATAGGAGTCCCAGAAGAAGAAGACAAAAAGAAAGACCATGAGAAGTTACTCAAGGAGATAATAGCTGAAAACTTCCCTAAAATGGAGAAGGAAGTAGCTACCCAAGTCCAAGAAACCCAGAGAGTCCCAAACAGGATAAACCCAAGGCGAAACACCCCAAGACACATATTAATCAAATTAACAAAGATCAACCACAAAGAACAAATATTAAAAGCAGCAAGGGAAAAACAACAAAAAACACACAAAGGGATTCCCATAAGGATAACAGCTGATCTATCAATAGAAACCCTTCAGGCCAGAAGGGAGTGGCAGGACATACTTAAAGTAAAGAAGGAGAATAACCTACAACCTAGATTACTCTACCCAGCAAGGATCTCATTCAGATATGAAGGAGAACTCAAAAGCTTTACAAACAAGCAAAAGCTGAGAGAATTCAGCACCACCAAACCAGCTCTTCAACAAATACTAAAGGATCTTCTCTAGACAGGAAACACAGAAAGGTGGAATAAACATGAACCCCAAACAACAAAATAAATGGCAACAGGACCATACCTATCAATAATTACCTTAAATGTAAATGGGTTGAATGCTCCAACCAAAAGACAAAGGCTGGCTGAATGGATACAAAAGCAAGACCCCTATATATGCTGTCTACAAGAGACCCACCTCAAAACAAGGGACACATACAGACTAAACGTGAAGGGCTGGAAAAAAATATTTCATGCAAATGGAGACCAAAAGAAAGCAGGAGTCGCAATACTCATATCAGATAAAATAGACTTTCAAATAAAGGCTGTGAAAAGAGACAAAGATGGACACTACATAATGATCAAAGGATCAACCCAAGAAGAAGATATAACAATTATAAATATATATGCACCCAACATAGGAGCACCGCAATATGTAAGGCAAACACTAACGAGTATGAAAGAGGAAATTAATAGTAACACAATAATAGTAGGAGACTTTAATACCCCACTCACAACTATGGATAGATCCACTAAACAGAAAATGAACAAGGAAACAAACTTTAAAGGACACAATGGACCAGCTAGACCTAATTGACATCTATAGGACGTTTCACCCCAAAACAATCAACTTCACCTTTTTCTCAAGTGCACACGGAACCTTCTCCAGAATAGATCACATCCTGGGCCATAAATCTAGTCTTGGTAAATTTAAAAAAATTGAAATCATTCCAGTCATCTTTTCTGACCACAGTGCAGTAAGATTAGATCTCAATTACAGGGAAAAAAATTATTAAAAATTCAAACATATGGAGGCTAAACAACACGCTTCTGAATAACCAACAAATCATAGAAGAAATCAAAAAAGAAATCAAAATATGCATAGAAATGAAAGAAAATGAAAACACAACAACCCAAAAACCTATGGGACACTGTAAAAGCAGTGCTAAGGGGAAGATTCATAGCATTACAGGTCTACCTCAAGAAACAAGAAAAAAGTCAAATAAATAACCTAACTCTACACCTAAAGCAACTAGAGAAGGAAGAAATGAAGAACCCCAGGGTTAGTAGAAGGAAAGAAATTTTAAAAATTAGAGCAGAAATAAATGCAAAAGAAACTAAGAGACAGTAGCAAAAATCAACAAAGCTAAAAGCTGGTTTTGTGAAAAAATAAACAAAATTGACAAACCATTAGCAAGACTCATTAAGAAACAAAGGGAGAAAAACCAAATTAACAAAATTAGAAACGAAAATGGAGAGATCACAACAGACAACACTGAAATACAAAGGATCATAAGAGACTACTACCAGCAGCTCTATGACAATAAAATGGACAACTTGGAAGAAATGGACAAGTTCTTAGAGAAGTATAACTTTCCAAAACTGAACCAGGAAGAAATAGAAGATCTTAACAAACCCATCACAAGCAAGGAAATCGAAACTGTAATCAGAAAGCTTCCAGCAAACAAAAGCCCAGGACCAGATGGCTTCACTGAATTCTACCAAAAATTCAGAGAAGAGCTAACGCCTATCTTACTCAAACTCTTCCAGAAAATTGCAGAAGAAGGTAAACTTCCAAACTCATTCTATGAGGCCACCATCACCCTAATTCCAAAACCAGACAAAGATGCCACAAAAAAAGAAAACTACAGGCCAATATCACTGATGAACATAGATGCAAAAATCCTTAAAAAATTCTAGCAAACAGAATCCAACAACATATTTAAAAAATCATACACCATGACCAAGTGGGCTTTATCACAGGAATGCAAGGATTCTTTAATATCTGCAAATCAATCAATGTAATACACCACATTAACAAATTGAAAGGTAAAAATCATACGATTATCTCAATAGATGCAGAAAAAGCCTTTGACAAAATTCAACATCCATTTATGATTAAAACTCTCCAGAAAGCAGGAATAGAAGGAACATACCTCAACATAATAAAAGCTATATATGACAAACCCACAGCAAGCATCACTCTCAATGGTGAAAAATTGAAAGCATTTCCCCTGAAATCAGGAACAAGACAAGGGTGCCCACTCTCACCACTACTATTCAACATAGTTTTGGAAGTTTGGACCACAGCAATCAGGGCAGAAAAAGAAGTAAAAGGAATCCAGATAGGAAAAGAAGAAGTGAAACTCTCTCTGTTTGCAGATGACATGATCCTCTACATAGAAAACCCTAAAGACTCTACCAGAAAATTACTAGAGCTAATCAACAAATATAGTAAAGTTGCAGGATATAAAGTTAACACACAGAAATCTCTTGCATTCCTATACACTAACAATGAGAAAACAGGAAGAGAAATTAAGGAAACAATACCTTTCACCATTGCAACAAAAAGAATAAAATACTTGGGAGTATATCTATGCAAAGAAACAAAAGACCATTACCTGGAAAACTATAAAACACTGATGAAAGAAATCAAAGAGGACACAAACAGATGGAGAAATATACCGTATTCATGGATTGGAAGAATCAATATTGTCAAAGTGGCCATACTACCCAAAGCAATCTATAGATTCAGTGCAATCCCTATCAAACTACCAATGATGTTTTTCACAGAACCAGAACAAATAATTTCACAATTTGTATGGAAACACAAAAAACCTCGAATAGCCAAAGTAACCTTGAGAAAGAAGAATGGAACTGGAGGAATCAACCTGCCTGACTTCAGACTATACTACAAAGCCACAGTCATCAAGACAGTATGGTACTGGCACAAAGACAGAAATATAGATCAATGGAACAGAATAGAAAGCCCAGAGATAAATCCACGAACCTATGGCCACCTTATTCTTCGACAAAGGAGGTAAGGATATACAATGGAAAAAAGACAACCTCTTTAACAAGTGGTGCTGGGAAAACTGGTCAACCACCTGTAAAAGAATGAAACTAGAACACTTTCTAACACCATACACAAAAATATACTCAAAATGGATTAAAGATCTAAATGTAAGACCAGAAACTATAAAACTCCTAGAGGAGAATATAGGCAAAACACTCTCCGACATGAATCACAGCAGGATCCTCTATGACCCACCTCCCAGAATATTAGAAACAAAAGCAAAAATAAACAAATGGGACCTAATGAAACTTAAAACCTTTTGCACAATAAAGGAAACTATAAGCAAGGTGAAAAGACAGCCCTCAGATTTGGAGAAGATAATAGCAAACGAAGCAACAGACAAAGGATTAATCTCAAAAATATACAAGCAACTCCTCCAGCTCAACTCCAGAAAAATAAATGACCCGATCAAAAAATGGGCCAAAGAACTAAACAGACATTTCTCCAAGGAAGACATACGGATGACAAAAAGACACATGAAAAGATGCTCAACATCACTCATTATCAGAGAAATGCAAATCAAAACTGCAATGAGGTACCATTACATGCCAGTCAGGATGGCTGCTATCCAAAAGTCTACAAGCAATAAATGCTGGAGAGGGTGTGGAGAAAAGGGAACCCTCTTACACTGTTGGTGGGAATGCAAATTAGTACAGCCACTATGGAAAACAGTGTGGAGACTTCTTAAAAAGCTGGAAATAGAACTGCCATATGACCCAGCAAACCCACTTCTGAGCATACACATTGAGGAAACCAGATCTGAAAGAGACACATGCACCCCAATGTTCATCGCAACACTGTTTATAATAGCCAGGACATGGAAGCAACCTAGATGCCCATCAGCAGACGAATGGATGAAGAAGCTGTGGTACATATACACCATGGAATATTACTCAGCCATTAAAAAGAATTCATTTGAATCAGTTCTAATGAGATGGATGAAACTGGAGCCCACTATACAGAGTGAAGTAAGCCAGAAACATAAAGACCATTACAGTATACTGACACATATATATGTAATTTAGAAAGATGGTAACGATAACCCTGTATGCAAAACAGAAAAAGAGACTCAGATATATAGAACAGACTTGTGGACTCTGTGGGAGAAGGCGAGGGTGGGATGTTTCAAGAGAACAGCATCGGAACATGTATATTATCTAGGGTGAAACAGATCACCAGCCCAGGTTGGATGCATGAGACAAGTGCTCGGGCCTGGCACACTGGGAAGACCCAGAAGGATCGGGTAGAGAGGGAGGTGGGAGGGGGACCGGGATGGGAAATACATGTAAATCCATGACTAATTCATTTCAATGTATGACACAAACCACTGCAATGTTGTATAGTAATTAGCCTCCAACTAATAAAAATAAATGGGGAAAAAATGACATTTAAATACTGCGGGGAGCCAGCCTGACTGCTCAGGCTCCTTCTTGGCTCTGAGAGAGATCAAGAGGTCCCTCTCTGTCCCGCCACCCCTGATTTATTAAAGCACAGGTTGGCCTTTCTCACCTCCCTCAAGGAAATTGCTGTAGCGATCTTTCACCTGTTTTCCTGGTGCTGATAAACTCGTCATGATTGAAGCCTGTTTTCTATCCAGTTAATGTTCTATTGATCTCAGTCATGTTGGGTGCTAAGGTGATGCTTTACTGTCCTTAACTGGAGGAATTTAAAACATCTGTGCCTGTAGCTCTGCACATATGCAAACCTTTGATCTATTAGCAACTCCTGTTAGCATATATATAGGTGTGGTATTCTTCAATAAAGTTGGCAGAGTCAGACGCAAGCTGACTCTGTCCCTCTCAACCCCATCTTTCTAAGTCTGTCTAAGTCTTTCTAAGTCTGTCTAAGTCTTATATTTCTCAGGTACTCTGGTAATTGCGTTCTCGACCAGTTCGTTTGCCGGCAGGCTCCGGCAAAATACAAAAATAAATAAATAAATAAATAAAAGGCTGAGTAATAGTCCATTGTGTATATGTACCACTGTTTTCTTATCCATTCGTCTGCTAACGGACATCTAGGTTGCTTCCATGTCCTGGCTATTATAAGCAGTGCTGTGATGGACTGGTAGATAAGTTGTTCACAGGTGCATGGATTTATCTCTGGGCTTTCTCTTTTGTCCCATTGATCTATATTTCTGTCTTTGTGTCACTACCATACTGTCTTGATTACTGTGGCTTTGTAGTAGAGCCTGAAGTCAGGCAGGTTGATTCCTCCAGTTCCATTCTTCTTTCTCAAGATTGCTTTGGCTATTCAAGGTTTCTTGTATTTCCATACAAATTGTGAAATTATTTGTTCTAGTTCTGTGAAGAATATCATTGGTAGTTTGATAGGGATTGCATTGAATCTATAGATTGCTTTGGGTAGTATAGCCATTTTCACAATATTGATTCTTCCAATCCATGAACATGGTATATTTCTCCATCTATTTGTGTCCTCTTTGATTTCCTTCATCAGTGTTTTATAGTTTTCCATATATGGGTCTTTCGTTTCTTTAGGTAAATATATTCCTAAATATTTTATTCTTTTTGTTGCAATGGTGCATGGTATTGTTTCCTTAATTTCTCTTTCTGTTTTCTCATTGTTGGCATATAGGAATGGAAAGGATTTCTGTCTGTTAATTTTATATCCTGAAACATTACTGTATTCATTGATTAGCTCTAGTAATTCTCTGGTAGAGTCTTTAGGGTTTTCTATGTAGAGGATCATGTCATCTGCAAACAGTGAGAGTTTTGCTTCTTCTTTTCCAATCTGGATTCCTTTTATTTCTTTTTCTGCTCTGATTGCTGTGGCCAACACTTCCAAAACTATGTTGAATAGTAGTGGTGAGAGTGGGCACCCTTGTCATGTTCCTGACTTTAGGGGAAATTCTTTCAATTTTTCCCCATTGAGGATAATGTTTGCTATGGGTTTGTCAAATATAGTTTTTATTATGTTGAGATATGTTCCTTCTATTCCTGCTTTCTGGAAGGATTTTATAATAAATGGATGTTGAATTTTGTCAAAGGCTTTCTCTGTATCTATTGAGATAATCATATGTTTTTTATTTTTCAATTTGTTAATGTGGTGTATTACATAGATTGATTTGCAGATATTGAAGAATCCTTGCATCCCTGGGATAAAGCCCACTTGGTCATGATGTATAATCTTTTTAACATGTTGTTGGATTTTGTTTGCTAGAATTTTGTTAAGGATTTTCACATCTATATTCATCGGTGATATTGGCCTGTAGTTTTCTTTTTTTTGTGTGTGTGGCATCTTTTTCTGGTTTTGATATTAGGGTAATGGTAGACTCATTGAATGAGTTTGGAAGTTTACCTTCCTCTGCAATTTTCTGAAAGAGTTTGAGTAGGATAGATTTTAGCTCTTCTCTAAATTTTTGGTAGAATTCAGCTGTGAAGCTGTCTGGTCCTGGACAGCTGGAAGATTTTTTTGTTTGCTGGAAGATTTCTGATTACAGTTTCAGTTTCCGTGCTTGTGATGGGTCTGTTAAGATTTTCTATTTCTTCCTGGTTCAGTTTTGAAAAGTACTTTTCTGAGAATTTGTCCATTTCTTCCAAATTGTCCATTTTATTGGTATATAGTTGCGGGTAGTAGTCTCTTATGATCCTTTGTATTTCTGTATTGTCTGTTGTGATCTCTCTATTTTTATTTCTAATTTTGTTAATTTGATTTTTCTCCCTTTGTTTCTTGATGAGTCTGGCTAATGGTTTATCCATTTATTTATCTTCTCAAAGAACCAGCTTTGGCTTTGTTTATTTTTGCTATGATCTCTTTTGTTTTTCTTTGCATTTATTTCTGCCCTAATTTTTAAGGTTTCTTTCCTTCTACTAACCCTGAGATTCTTCCTTTCTTTCTTTCTTAGTTGCTTTAGGCGTACGGTTAGGTTATATATTTGACTTTTTTCTTCTTTCTTGAGGTGAGCCTGTATTGCTAAGAACCTTCCCCTTAGCACTGCTTTTAAAGTGTCCCATAGGTTTTGGGTTTTTGTGTTTTTATTTTCATTCATTTTGATGCATATTTTTATTTCTTTTTTGTTTTTTTCTGTGATTTGTTGGTTATTCAGCAGCGTGTTGTTCAGCCTCCATATGTTGGAGTTTTTAATAGCTTTTCTCCTGTATTTGACATCTAATCTTACTTCATTGTGGTCAGAAAAGATGCTTGGAATGATTTCATTTTGTTTTGTTTTGTTTTGTTTTTAATTTGCCAAGGCTAGATTTATGGTGCAGGATGTGATTTGTCCTGGAGAAGGTTCTGTGTTTGCTTGACATAAAGGTGAAATTCATTGTTTTGGGGTGAAATGTCCTATAGATATGAATTAGGTCTAACTGGTCTATTGTATCATTTAAAGATTGTGTTTCCTTGTTAATTTTCTGTTCAGTTGATCTATCCATAAGTGTGAGTGGGGTATTAAAGTCTCCCACTATTATTGTGTTATTGATAATTTCCACTTTCATACTTGACACAATGTGGTCCACTGGAGAAGGGAATGGCAAACCACTTCACTATTCTTGCCTTGAGAATCACATGAGCAGCATGAAAATGCAAAAAGATACGATACTGAAAGATGAACTCCCCAGATTGTTAGGTGCCCAATATGCTACTGGAGATCAGTAGAGAAATAGCTCCAGAAAGAATGAAGGGATAGAGCCAAAGCAAAAACAATACCCAGTTGTGGATGTGACGGGTGATAGACACAAGGTCTGATGCTGTAAAGAATAATATTGCATAGGAACCTGGAATGTTAGGTCCATGAATCAAGGCAAATTGGAAGTGGTCAAACAGGAGATGGCAAGAGTGAACGTCGACATTCTAGGAACTAAGATGGACTGGAATGGGTGAATTTAACTCAGATGACCATTATATCTACTACTGTTGGCAGGAATCCCTTAGAAGAAATTGAGTAGCCATCATGGTAAACAAAAGAATCCGAAATGCAGTACTTGGATGCAATCTGTTCGTTTTCAAAGCAAACCACTCAATATCACGGTAATCCAAGCCTATGCCCCAACCAGTAAAGCTGAAGAAGCCGAAGTTGAATGATTCTATGAAGATGTACAAGACCTTTTAGAACTAACACACACACACAAAAGATGTCCTTTTCATTATAGGGGACTGGAATGCAAAAGTAGGTAGTTAGGAAACACCTGGAGTAACAGGCAAATTTGGTCTTGGAGTACAGAATGAAGCAGGGAACATCCTAATAGAGTTCTGCCAAGAGAACACACTGGTCATAGGAAACACCCTCTTCCAACAACACAAGAGAAGACTCTACACGTGGACATCACCAGATGATCAGCACTAAAATCAGATTGATTATATTCTTTGCAGCCAAAGATGGAGAAGCTCTATACAGTCAGCAAAAACAAGACCAGGAGCTGACTGTGGCTCAGATCATGAAGTCCTTATTGCCAAATTCAGACTTAAATTGAAGAAAGTAGGGAAAACCACTAGACCTCTCAGGTATGACCTAAATCAAATCCCTTATGACTATACAGTGGAAGTGTGAAATAGATTTAAGAGACTAGATCTGATAGACAGAGTCCCTGATGAAATATGGACGGAGGTTCATGACATTAAACAGGAGACAGGGATTAAGACCACCCCCATGGAAAAGAAATGCAAAAAAGCAAAATGGTTGTCTGAAGAGGCCTTACAAATAGCTGTGAAAAGTAGAGAAGCAAAAAGCAAAGGAGAAAAGGAAACATATTCCCATATGAATGCAGAGTTCCAAAGAATAGCAAGGAGATATTTTTTTTAAGTCTTTCTCAACAGTCCAAAGAAATAGAGGAAAACAACAGAATGGGAAAGACTTCTGCAAGAAAATTAGAGATACCAAGGGAATATTTCATGCAAAGATGGGCTCGATAAGGACAGAAATGGCATGGACCTAACAGAAGAGAAGATATCAAGAAGAGCTGGCAAGAATACACAGAAGAACTGTACAAAAAAAGATCTTCACGACCCACATAATCAAAATGGTGTGATCACTCACCTAGAGCCAGACATCCTGGAATGTGAAGTCAAGTGGGCCTTAGAAGGCATCACTACGAACAAAGCTAATGGAGGTGATGGAATTCCAGTTGAGTTTTTTCAAATCCTGAAAGATGATGCTGTGAAAGTGTTGCACTCAATATGCCAGCAAATTTGGAAAACAGCAGTGGCCACAGGACTGGAAAAGGTCAGTTTTCCTTCCAATCCCAAAGAATGGCATTGCCAAAGAATGCTAAAACTACCACACAATTGTATTCATCTCACAAGCTAGTAAAGTAATGCTCAAAATTCTACAAGCCAGGCTTCAGCAATACATGAACCATGAACTTCCAGATGTTCAAGCTGGTTTTAGAAAAGGCAGAGGAACAGGAGATCAAATTTCCAACATCCACGGAATCATCGAAAAAGAAAGAGAGTTCCAGAAAAAACATCTATTTCTTCTTTATTGATTATGCCAAAGCCTTTGACTGTGTGGATCACAATAAACTGTGGAAAATTCTTAAAGAGATGGGCATACTAGGCCACCTTACCTGCCTCTTCAGAAACCTGTATGCAGGTCAGGAAGCATCAGTTAGAACTGGACATGGAACAACAGACTGGTTCCAAATAGGAAAAGGAGTATGTCAAGGCTGTATGTTGTCACCCTGCTTATTTAACTTATATGCAGAGGACATCATGAGAAATGCTGGGCTGGAAGAAGCACAAACTGGAATCAAGATTGCCAGGAGAAATATCAATAACCTCAGATATGCAGATGACACCACCCTTAAGGCAGCAAGTGAAGAGGAACTAAAAATCCTCTTGACGAAAGTGAAAGAGAAGAGTGAATGAGTTGGTTTAAAGCTCAACATTCAGAAAACTAAGATCATGGCATCTGGTCCCATTACTTCATGGGAATTATATGGGGGAACAGTGGAAACCATGTCAGACTTTATTTTTGGGGTCTCCAAAATCACTGCAGATGTTGACTGCATCCTTGAAATTAAGACTCTTACTCCTTGGAAGGAAAGTTATGACCAACCTAGACATCATATTAAAAAGCAGAGATATTACTTTGCCAACAAAGGTCCATCCAATCAAGGCTATGATTTTTCCAGTGGTCCTGTATGGATGTTAGAGTTGTACGGTGAAGAAAGTTGAGCGCTGAAGAATTGATGCTTTTGAACTGTGGTGTTGGAGAAGACTCTTGAGAGTCCCTTGGACTGCAAGAAGATCCAACCAGTCCATCCTAAAGGAGATCAGCCCTGGGTGTTAATTGGAAGGACTGATGTTGAAGCTGAAACTCCAATACTTTGGCCACTTCATGCAAAGAATTGACTCATTGAAAAAGACCCTAATGTGGGGAGGATTCGGGGCAGGAGGAGAAGGGAATGGCAGAGGATGAGATGTGTGGATGGTATCACTGACTCAATGGACATGGGTTTGGGTAGACTCTGGAAGTTGATGATGGACAGGGAGGCCTGGCATGCTGCAATTCATGGGGTCGCAAAGAGTCAGACAAGACTGTGCAACTAAACTTAGCTGAACTGAATACTTGTTAGGATTTGTCTTACATATTGCCGTGCTCCTATGTTGGGTGCATATATATTTTTAATTGTTATTTCTTCTTCTTGGATTTATCCCTTGATCATTATGTAGCATCCTTCTTTGTCTCTTTTCACAGCCTTTGTTTTAAAGTTTATTTTATCTGAAATAAGTATTGCTACTCTTGCTTTCTTTTGGTTGAATATTTGCATGGAATATCTTTTTCCAGCCCTTCACTTTCAGTCTGTATGTGTCCCTTTGTTTCGAGGTGGATCTCTTGTAGACAACATATACAGGGGTCTTGTTTTTGTATCCATTTAACCAGTCTTTTGGTTGGGGCATTCAATCCATTTACATTTAAGGTGATTATTGATAAGTATGATCCTGTTGTCATTTACTTTATTATTTTGGGTTCGTGGTTATATACACTTTCTGTGTTTCCTGTCTAGACAAGATCCTTTAGCATTTGTTGGAGAGCTTGTTGGTGGTGCTGAATTCTCTCAGCCTTTGCTTGTCTGTAAAGCTTTTGATTTCTCCTTCATATTTGAATAAGATTCTTGTTGGGTACAGTAATCTAGGTTGTAGGTTATTCTCTTTCATTACTTGAAGTATGTCCTGTCATTCCCTTCTGTCCTGAAGAGTTTCTATTGAAAGATCAACTGTTATCTTTGTGTGATCCCCTTGTGTGTTTTTTGTTGTTTTTCCCTTGCTGCTTTTAATATTTGTTCTTTGTGTTTGATCCTTGTTAAGTTGATTAATATGTGTCTTGGGGTGTTTTGCCTTGGGTTTATCCTGTTTGGGACTTTCTGGGTTTCTTGGACTTGGGTGATTATTTCCTTTCCCATTTTAAGGAAGTTTTCAACTATAATCTCCTCAAATATTTTCTCATGGTCTTTTTTTTCTTTTTTTGTCTTCTTCTTCTGGGACTCCTATGATTTGAATGTTGGGGCATTTAACATTGTCCCAGAGGTCTCTGGGGTTGTCCTCATTTCTTTTAATTCTTTTTTTCTTTGTTCCTCTCTGTTTCATTTATTTCTACCATTCTATCTTCTACCTCACTTATCCTATCTTCTGCCTCCATTATTCTGTTGGATCCCTTCAGAGTGTTTTTTTAATCTCATTTATCGCATTATTAATTATAAATTGACTCTTTTTTATTTCCTCTAGATCCTTGTTAAACCTTTCTTGCATCTTCTCGATCCTTGTCTCCAGGTTTTTTATTTGTAACTCCATTTTGTTTTCAAAATTTTGGATCTTTCTCACTATCATTATTTGGAATTCTTTATCAGGTAGATTCCCTATCTCTTCCTCTTTTGTTTGGTTTGGTGGGCATTTATCCTGTTCCTTTCCCTGCTGGGTATTTCTCTGCCTTTTCATCTTGTTTAGATTGCTGTGTTTGGGGTGGCCTCTCAGTATTCTGGCATTTTGTGGCTCCTCTTTATTGTGGGGGTTCCTTGCTATGGGTGGGGTTGGACGTGTGACTTGTCAAGGTCTCCTGGTTAGGAAAGCTTGTGTCAGTATTCTGGTAGATGGAGCTGGATTTCTTCTCTCTGGAGTGCAATGAAGTGTCCAGTAGTGAGTTTTGAGATGTCAGTGGGTTTGGTGTGACTTTGGGCAGCCTGTATATTGAAGCTCAGGGCTATGTTCCTGTGTTGCTGGAGAATTTGTGTGGTATGTCTTGCTCTGGAACTTGTTGGCCCTTAGGTGGTGCTTGGTTTCAGAGTAGGATATGGAGGTGTTTGATGAGCACCTATTGATTAATGATCCCTGGAGTCAAGAGTTCTCTAGTGTTTTCAGGATTTGAACTTAAGCCTCCTGTCTCTGGTTTTCAGTCTTATTCTTACAGTAGCCTCAAGACTTCTCCATCTATACAGCACTGATTGTAAGACATCTAGGTTAATGATGATAAGTTTCTCCTCAATGAGGGACACCCAGGGAGGTACACAGTTACATGGAGAAGAGAAGAGGGAGGAGGGAGATAGAGGTGACCAGGAGGAGAAGAGGGGGAATCAAAAGGGGAGAGAGCAAGCTAGCCAGTAACCACTTCCCTATGTGCTCTCCACAGTCTGGATCCCTCAGAAATGTTCACGGACTTTCACAGAGAAGAGGAGAGGGAAGGAGATAGAGGTGGCCAGGAGGAAAAAGGGGGAATCAAAAGAAGAGATACAGATCCAGCCAGTAATCAGTTCCCTAAGTGTTCTCCATAGCCCAGAACACACAAAGAGATTCACTGACTTGTGTAGAGAAGAGAAGGGGGAGGGAGGAGATAGAAGCCACCTGGAGGAGAAAAAGGAGAGTCCAAAGGGTTAAAGAGCAATCAAGCCAGCAATCTCGCTCCCAAGTTAAAATGGGTGCTGAAGATTGGGTTCTTAAAGGTACAGAATTGATAATAACAACAACAAAAAAAAACTGATAACAAATACCAAAAAGCAAAGGTTAAGAATCTAGAGTAGAGGTTAGATTCCCAAAAATACAATATTAAAGAAAAAAACAAGTCACAAGAATTATAATATATAATATATGTATATGTATATATATATATGTGTGTGTGTATATATTATTTATATGTATATATATATGAAGTTTGCTTTAAAAATAGGGTTCTTTGTGTTGTTTTTTTTTTTGCAAAGTAATAGTAGGTTATAAAAATGAAAATTAAAGGAGTAATAGAGGACTTAAAAATGAAAAAAAAATTAAAAATTAAAAAAAATGATAATAGTAAAAATATATCTAGGACTTTCTCTGGTGTTATTGTGGACAGTGTGGGGTCAGTTCATTTTCAGATAGTTCCTTGATCTGGCTTATACTTCTCAAGGTCTATAGGCCACTTCCTGTGTAGTTGGTGCTAACTGCAGGGTTTTAATCTGTTGCACCTGTCACTTCCAAAGTGATTCCCTCTGTTTATTTTAGCTTCTTCTGTTTGGTGGTCTCTTCAGTGTCTAATTTCCGCCCTGACACAAGGGGGTGAAGGTGGTCACTTATT
This sequence comes from Odocoileus virginianus, assembly GCF_023699985.2. NCBI lineage: Eukaryota > Metazoa > Chordata > Mammalia > Artiodactyla > Cervidae > Odocoileus > Odocoileus virginianus. The sequence goes on from NC_069675.1 coordinate 182,746, forward strand.
TAGGCTCACTTGTTCAGTCATGCTGTGGGGAGGGAGGAGCACTGCAAACAAATATCACTGGTGTGTGTGGGGAGTGCTCCCAGTGTCTCGGCCACATTGGGTTTGCCCCTGCTCATGGCGTGTGTGCTTCCCCGGTCTACACTGCTCAGACTCTAGGTTGCTCTGCTGGGAACTGTCAGGCGGGCCCTGGGTTGTGTGCACTTTCCAGATCTAAGCCACCCGAGTTTCAGGTACTCGGGTACTCCACAAAGGTGCAGACTCGGTTGGGCCTGCATTTTGTACCCTTCCCAGGTCCGAGCAGCTTAGGTGATCAGGTGCTTGGCGAGCACGGTCGCCCCCTGTTGGAGGCTGCAGCTTATCGCCTCCCCGGTCCCATCACTCAGTTTCCTGGGTGTACAACTGGCGAGCCTGGTCAGGTGTGCCGTGTGTCTCTTCTAGGGAGCTGATTTCCGGCTGCAACCCTCTTAGTGGATGTCGACCATCCAGAATCCCAAGAAGTCTTGGTCAGCAACGAAGCCTGCTTGCAGTTTGGTGGAGGATGCCACTCGGGGGCCTAAATTGCCCCCTTCTGGCTCTGGCTGTCCCGGCCTGACTGTCTCTGGCAGGAGATGGGCCAGTCTGTAGCCGGCTAGCTCTGCTCAGTCCTTTGTTCTGTGAGCAGGCCTGGCGGTGTCTTAGGTTAGGGCTTTTCACGGGATAGCTATCCCACAGTCTGGGTTGCTATCTCAAGTTAGTTCCCTCAGATTGCCCTCGGGGCGTTCAGGCCTGGTCCTTACCCAAAACAATGCAGCCCACGCCTCCCTGTCCAGTCCCCGCTTGCTAGTGGCAGATGCGAGCGTCTGCACTGCTTCTCCACTGGGAGTTGCTGTTAGGCATGTAATCTGTGGGTTTAAATTATTTATTTATTTTTCCTCCTGGTTATGTTGCCCTCTGAGGTTCCAAGGCTCACCACAGACCCGCTGATGAGTATTACCTGGTGTTTGGAAACTTCTCTCTTTTTTAAGACTCCCTTCCCCGGATGGATCTCCATCCCTAGCTCTTTTGTCTCTTTTCATCTTTTATATTTTTTCCTACCTCCTTTCGAAGACAATGGGCTGCCTTTCTGGGTGCCTGATGTCCTCTGCCAGCATTCAGAAATTGTTTTGTGGAATTTGCTCAGCGTTCAAATGTTCTTTCGATGAATTTGTGGGGGAGAAAGTGGTCTCCCCATCCTATTCCTCCACCATCTTAGGACCGCCCCCCAAGTCTTTTTTAAAAGTTTTATTGACATATTATTGCTTTACAATATTATTTTAGTCTCTGCTGTACAACAATGTGAATTAGCTATATATATACCCCTTCCCTCTTGAGCTTCCCATCCCCCAACCCACCCCTCTAGGTCATCACAGAGGGATAAATGTGTTATCATACTTTCATAATTTAGAAAATAAAAAAAAGAAAGAAGAAAAAAGTAATTTACCATATTACCAACATGTAGTGCTTCATTTGAAACAAGCCAGGAGCACCAAGCTGAGTTTCCTGCATTACAGCAGCTTCCCATTAGCTATCTGTTTGGCACACAGTATTGTGTGTGTGTGTGTGTGTGTGTGTGTGTATCTCAATGCTACTCTCTCAATTCTTCCCAGTATCAAGAAAGTATCAAGGAAACCTGTGAGTCATAGGATTTTTAAGCAAATAAGATCAATTTAAGAGTAATTTCATAATTTCAAGCCAAATTTATATGGCAAGAAATGAATTACATTGTGTATTATTTGTTTCTCCTTTCTGATATTTCTCTATTTGTTTCTGGTAAATTCTTACTTCAGAAAAAGAAATCCAGCAGTGATTTTTGCACTTGCAATCTGTCCCTTCCCCATGTATCAATCCGAGAACTTTTACCCTGACTACTTCACCATGGACTAAGCAAAAATAGCAGCTTCACTGGTGGCTCAATAGTAAAGAATACACCTGCCAATGCCAGAGACACAGGTTTGATCCCTGGCTCAGGAAGATGGTAACCCAGTCCAGTATTCTTGTCTGGGAAATCCCATGGACAGACGAGCATGGTGGACTACAGTCCATGGTGTCACAAAAGAGTTGGACACTACTTAACGACTAAACAACAAACAAAAATAAAAGAAATTCTGAAGTCAAGATCTTACAAAAAAGTTAATTTCATCCATGTGATTATATAAATAATTTAGTAAAGTAACGATAAGACTTTGGAGGAAAACTTAAGCAACAATGATGAAACTTAGGGGCTTATAGATGTTCTTTACATTGCATATGCATCTTGAATGTGGACGTAGAAGCCTTAGCAAAGTACATTAAAAATTTATCAAAATACCCCAAAATAATTAGCCAATGTTAGATACTTAACATATACTAGTTCCTAAGATTATTTTTCTACAGTTTATCTAGAAAATGTCTTCATTTTCTTTCACAAGAAGTATAATCCTCACTATGTATATAAATTGTCACTTTCTTGGCATCTCGAAAAGCCTGTTTCTCTCCTCTTTCATAAACACTTCATGGCATTTTTCACCTCTGTGTTTCTCACTGTATATATGATAGGATTTAACATGGGAGTGAGGATTATAAAGACCATACTCACCAACTTGTCTGCAGGGTAAGTGGTCATAGGATATGTGTAGCTGAAAATACAAAGGACAAAAAAGAGCACCACTACTGTAAAGTGAGAGCCACATGTAGAGAGGGCTTTGCATCATCCTTCAGAGCCATGGGATTTCAGGGAGCTCAGGATGACGATGTAGGATATAAGTAGCATGGAAAAAATGAGCAAGCACGTGGCCCCACTGTTGGTTGCCACAACCATTCCAAGCATGTAGGTGTCACTGCAGGCAATTTCCAACAGTGAGAAGAAATCACACATGAAATGGTCAATGACATTGCAACCACAGAAGGTCAAGTCCATCATGAAAAGAATCTGCATTGTGGAATGTAGGATTCCCCTAGTCAAGGCCACCACCACCAGAAGCTGGCAGAGCCCCTGTCTCATGATGATGGTGTAGTGCAGAGGCTTGCAGATGGCCATGTAGCGGTCATACACCATGACAATGAGGACAATGATCTCTGCTGCTCCCAGGAAGTGTACCAAAAAGAGCTGAGTCAGGCAGCCCCCCAGGAGATGGTTTTCCTCTTGTATAGCAGGTCAGTGATCATTTTAGGGGTGGTAGCAGATGTGTAAAAGGCATCTATGAAGGCCAAGTAAGTGAGAAAAAAGTACATGGGAGCTGAAAGTGTGGGGCTGAGGGAGATGGTGATGACAGTGAGCAGACTGGCCACCATGGTAAACAGGAAAATGAGCAGAAAGATAATAAAGAGTATTTTCTGCAAATGTGGATTCTGTGTGAGTCCCAAGAGAACAAATTCAGTCACATCATTGGGAGATATGAAGAGATCCAACTTGGAACTACACCTCCTGATCTCTGAATTACCTACAAAGGAATAAAGAGTGATATCTATTAGTCATCAAGGGTTTCTGGTCTGAATCTTTTAGAACAAAAGTAGAGTAGTCACTATAACCGTGGAACATGTCCTTGGCAATTTTGCCCCAATATCTGTGCCAATTCTTTCTTAATTCTTCCATGATGGCTTTTTATCTCTTTAGGCACCTTAGTACTATCACCTGTAAAACATTTATAAGAACAATATTTGATGTGTATTTTACTGACAAAGGTCTTCCCTTGTAGCTCAGCTGGTAAAGAATCCACCTGCAATGTGGTAGACCTGGGTTTGATCCCTCAGTTGGGAAGATCCCCTGGAGAAGGGAAAGGCTACCCACTCCAATATTCTGGCCTGGAGAAGTCCATGGACTGTATAGTCCATGGGGTAGCAGAGAGTTGGATATGACTGAGCAACTTTCACTCACTTGCTCACTCTCACTGAGAAAATATGGCACTAATTACTTGAGATCTGGATTCTCTTTCTGGTTCCTACTCCATTTGACTTTACTGCACCATCACAGTGTTTCATGCTTCCAAGACCTCCTCTGTGCCTGTAAGATTACAAATTGTAATTATCAGATGTATCTCATAAACTGAGAAGCCCTGCACAAAGGTAAGAACTATTCCTTCTTCCATGAGGATTTACATTTGAATTCTAAATCTCTAACTGCAGCAAGATAAACAGTCAAAAATTATCTGTCATAAACAGGAAGTTTAGGGAAATGTAGGGAAGTCCTTGGTGACAAACATTCTCTAGTACCTACTGGGACACACACGCTATTGAGGTGTGTTTCCTCACTGCACCTACCATAGTGGTTGGCACTAGTGTCTGCAGTGCCTGAAACAAACTAGGTGGTAAGAAATGCTTGGTGAATTGCCATTCTCCACAGATAAAAATAGTCCTGCTTTCCCAGACTATAAACTTACCAGTAATTCAAGTGTTGTTGTCTTCCAACTCTATTTATAAGAAATATAATTTAATGTTTCAAAGGAAGCTGCACTCCAGGTTAATACTTTCTGACACACACTATGGAGTAAGTATAAAAATAATAATCACTTCTAGGAAAGTGTAGTTTCATGACAATTATAGTGACTTAATTGATATTTTTATTCTTCAAAATTCTGATCTGTGTACATTTTAGCATAAGTCATCTTCAATACATTTACAGATTCAACAGACTTGAATAAGAAATCTCTTACATAGGTATTCAGTACAAGAGGATCTGTTCAGAAAAGGAAATCCTTAGCTTCAAAATCTAAAAGAAAAAAAATGTAATATGGGAAAGAGAAAGAAGTAGTTTAACAGATAATCTAAATAGATAATGTACTATACATGTAAAAATATAAACACCAGCTAACAGAAATACATATAAAATCTATTACCTGTTGTAAGTACCTATCACAAGTTCATTCATTCAACAAATATTTATTTGGTAATTGCTATGTATATGATGGAGAAGGAAATGGCAGCCCACTCCAGTATTCTTGCCTGGGAAATCCCATGGACAGAGGAGTCTGGTGCACCACAATTCATGGGGTTGCAAAAGTTGGACATGACTGAGCAATGAAACCACCACCACCACCATGTATATGAATGTATGTTTGTTCACACAAAATCATGAAGCATGCCCTTGTTAAATGCTCTTAATGCCTGAAATTTTATTACCAAACAGCAGCAGAGCACCCACCCATGATAGGAATGACCTTCCCACTCTTTTATGCTTCTGCTACGTGCATTCTCATGCTTTCTTCTCCCATGTACTCAAAGCATCCATCTTCCATCATTCCTGGTTACAGGAGGCTGCACTACTAATGGAATGAGTAATCTGGGGGACAATTATTTCCCAAAGAAGAGGGAAGATGTATAGATATAGATATAGACATAGACATAGATATAGATAAAATATAATGCATTCTGCAAAATATAGTTTTCTTTCAAAAATAAAAGTTTTATTTTTAGCTATGTAAAATGAAACTTTTATATTTAGTGGAAACAAAGTGGAGCAGCTCCAATGCACTTCCTTAATCTGAGATGTGATTTCCCCAACATATCAGAAAAAAGACTGGTGTACATAAAGTAAGAGTTAGACATAATAAACACAGTTGTTTTAGAAATAGCTGTGAGAAAACATCAATTGTTTTTCTTTGGCTCCATAATTCTTTTTCTGGGGGGAAATTCTAATGGAAAAGAATTTTAATGGAGAAAAATCCGTGTTTACATATATATTCAACACAATTTTTAAGAGCTACAATGATTAGGGAAGCAATGAAAATATACCGCATCTCTAATTAATGTGTAGCTTTTAACACAGGTGTTTTTAAAAATTGTGCAGCATCATAATGAAATTCTTATGCTGTATAATTAATTGGGGAAAATTGTGGATGCCAATTTAAATTGTATAATTATTCTTTTATATTGTGACATTATTTTATTATCCTAATTTAAATATATATCAATATGAAAAAAATTATTTCTAAGTTGGTTGTATTATTGTTGGGTCTACCTTTCTTGATCACTTGCATGCTGGAGAAGGAGGTTGTTAAATGACAGGTAGGTGAGAATGAGGTGTGACTATATGACTTGAAAGATCTATTTAAAACTGAGAATTTATGATTATATCATTTCTTGGAAATAAAAATCTCACCTATGCATTTATCTGACATTCATCCACAGCCACAGCCCCAGCAGGGGCAAGTTAACCAAAAAAAAAAGTGAGTTGAAACATCAAAAATGTCAACTAGATCAGTTATTAAATGTCTTTCTTAACTTATAGGCGCTCCTTTCCCATGAAGCTTTTCTACTGAACCTTAAAAGTACAACCTCACTTCCTATTTGTAGGAAAATTCTGTGAACTTTGTTAGCTATGGCTAATTGGACCCCAAGTGTATTTCATCATCATTAGCAGATCTTGCCAACAACTTAATTATTTCACGTAACTTAACTGAACTTCAGAGTATAGCCATTTTTTTTCTTTAAAAAAACTGTATTTCTTTTTAATGGAAGGATAATTACTTTTCAATATTGTGCTGATTTCTGCCATACATCAGTATGAATCAGTCATAGGTATAGACATATCCTCTCCCTCTTGAAGAGATTAACTTTTATGGCATTCATGTTTAATTTCAAGCTCCTCCTTAGGTCTCCATGAAGACAAAACATTATGATGGGAACAAAATATTTTAACTTAACCATTTACAAATTGAGGTATTTGACAACAAATGAGCTTAATATGGAGTCTGAATAAGTTAATCATTTAGGCGGGTAACTACCTGTTTTAACATTTTTTAATTATATCATTTTGTATTTTTAATTTATCCATGCAAATCATAATTTAATTACTATTTTCACATGTACATTAATTGATAATATGAACCCTACTATAGAATATCAGCACTTCACAATAGGCAAGGTTTATAGTACTTTCTCAAAATGGCTGTCTCTTGCCTCAGTTCTGGAATTAAATTAATGTGATAACGATGAAAATAAGTATATCTTCAATTTTACTCAGAGATACTAGAATAGATTTATTTCAGTCATTTAAATTCAGTCTCATAAATGTCTATGAAATATGAAAAATAAGCATAGAAAAAAATAAGCCACAAGTAATAAAAGGAAATATAAGACAAGGAATCAGAACAGCATTTGCAAATTCAAAATAAGAAGCCAAGTCACTAAATCCAAGATATTCCTTTGAAAAAGAATTACTGTTTTTCAGCCTAAGTGCTATGGCAAATTTAGGCTGCCACCTAATATAAGGTTTATTACAATTATTTAGTAAAATAAATACCAACATTTGAAATTATATTAAAAATAAATTTAATTCAATTCAACTTAGAAACAGTCTCATATAGAACAGTACACAGTTCTATTTCCAGTTTTTAAAGGAATCTCCACACTCTTCTCCATAGTGGTTATACTAGTTTGCATTCCCACCAACAGTGTAAGAGGGTTCCCTTTTCTCCACACCCTCTCCAGCATTTATTGCTTGTAGACTTTTGGATAGCAGCCATCCTGACTGGTGTGTAATGGTACCTCATTGCAGTTTTGATTTGCATTTCTCTGATAATGAGTGATGTTGAGCATCTTTTCATGTGTTTGTTAGCCATCTGTATGTCTTCTTTGGAGAAATGTCTGTTTAGTTCTTTGGCGCACTTTTTGATTGGGTCATTTATTTTTCTGGAATTGAGCTGCAGGAGTTGCTTGTATATTTTTTAGATTAATCCTTTGTCCATTGCTTCATTTGCTATTATTTTCTCCCATTCTGAAGGTTGTCTTTTCACCTTGCCTATAGTTTCCTTTGTTGTGCAAAAGCTTTTAAGTTTCATTAGGTCCCATTTATGTATTTTTGCTTTTATTTCCATTATTCTGGGAGGTGGGTCATAGAGGATCCTGCTGTGGTGTATGTTGGAGAGTGTTTTGCCTATGTTTTCCTCTAGGAGTTTTATAGTTTCTGGTCTTACATTTAGATCTTTTATCCATTTTGAGTTTACTTTTGTGTATGGTATTAGAAAGTGTTCTAGTTTCATTCTTTTACAAGTGGTTGACCAGTTTTCTCAGCACCACTTTTTTTTTCATTTATTTTTATTAGTTGGAGGCTAATTACTTTACAACATTGCAGTGGTTTTTGTCATACATTGACATGAATTAGCCATGGATTTACATGTATTCCCCATCCCGGTCCCCCCTCCCACCTCCCTCTCCATCCGATCTTTCTGGGTCTTCCCAGTGCACCAGGCCTGAGCACTTGTCTCATGCATCCAGCCTGGGCTGGTGATCTGTTTCACCCTAGATAATATACGTGTTTCGATCCAGCACCACTTGTTAAAGAGGTTGTCTTTTTTCCATTGTATATCCTTGCCTCCTTTGTTGAAGATAAGGTGTCCATAGGTGAGTGGATTTATCTCTGGGCTTTCTATTCTGTTCCATTGATCTATATTTCTGTCTTTGTGCCAGTACCATACTGTCTTGATGACTGTGGCTTTGTAGTAGAGTCTGAAGTCAGGCAGGTTGATTCCTCCAGTTCCATTCTTCTTTCTCAAGATTGCTTTGGCTATTCGAGGTTTTTTGTATTTCCATACAAAAAATTATTTGGTCTAGTTCTCTGAAAAATACCATGACCCATCAATCCCACTGCTGGGCATACACACTGAGGAAACCAGAATTGAAAGAGACACGTGTACACCAATGTTCATCACAGCACTGTTTATCATAGCCAGGACATGGAGGCAACCTAGATGCCCATCAGCAGATGAATGGATAAGAAAGCTGTGGTACATATACACAATGGAATATTACTCAGCCATTAAAAAGAATACATTTGAATCAGTTCTAATGAGGTGGATGAAACTGGAGCCTATTATACAGAGGGAAGTAAGCCAGAAAGAAAAACATCAATACAGTAAACTAGCGCATATATATGGAATTTAGAAAGATGGTAATGATAACCCTGTATTTGAGACAGCAAGAGAGACACAGATGTACTGAACAGTCTTTTGAACTCTGTGGGAGAGGGCGAGGGCAGGATGATATGGGAGAATGGCATTGAAATATGTAAATTATCATATGTGAAATGAATCGCCAGTCCAGGTTCGATGCATGATACAGGTTGCTCGGGGCTGGTGCACTGGGATGCCCCAGAGGGATGGGATGGGGAGGGATTTGGGAGAGGGGATCAGGATGGCGAACACATTTCCACCCATGGTGGATTCAAGTCAATGTATGGCAAAACCAACACAATGTTGTAAAGTAAAATAAAGAAATAATTTAAATAAATAAAAAAGACCAATACACAGTCACCATGTCCAAATATTCTTTCATTACTGAGAAGAAAAATAAGTTGTGTATAGCTCTCAGTTGACTCTAGGGATGTCACTGTGAGCAGCACGAAGAAAGAGTTTAAGAATACTGAAAGGGTGTGACTGAACCTAGTTTGGCTAGACACTCCAGTATTATAGGGCAGTGATAAAATGAGTAATGGCAGATGCCAAAGACAGTCTGAATGAGGATTTGAAAATATCTAATGAGCTATAAGGAATATGGATTTTGCTAAGGTGTCATCATGAAAATGTCTTAAACTTGTCTTTCCACTCTGGAATGAAAGCCAGAGGTAAATCAGAGAATTAGCGTGTGCTGACACAAATAGCCATTCTCAACTTCCTAAAACTTGAAGTCCATTCACAATGGCTCCTTGGTTCTACCAAAGAAGGCAATGGCACCCCACTCCAGTACTCTTGCCTGGAAAATCCCATGGATGGAGGAGCCTGGTAGGCTACAGTCCATGGAGTCACTAAGAGTCAGACACGACTGAGAAACTTCACTTTCACTTTTCACTTTCATCCCTTGGATAAGGAAATGGCAACCCACTCCAGTGTTCTTGCCTGGAGAATCCCAGGGACGGCGGAGCCTGGTGGGCTGCCACATATGGGGTCACACAGAGTCGGACACGACTGAAGTGACTTAGCAGCAGCAGCAACAGCATTGGTTCTACTTAAATAGCTACAGTGCTGGGTAAAGAGATTGCTTTAGAATCCCTACACCTGTCTAGTCCAGCTCTCTAAGCCCTAGAGTAGCAACAAAATGTAAATAGAGGAGAGTTAAGTCTAAGTCAGTGAAAGTTGTCTGTGAAAACAATTTTTCAAAAAGGAGTTCCAGGAAAGTGTGTTTTCAGAATGTAAATCTAAGGGCAGAGTGTTTTAAAAGCCTGGAGAGACAACAACACAGATTCTCAAACTGGAAGGGTAAAGCAGAATTAAAGCAGGAGAAATTATGTATGGATCCTATCATAGTTGATCAAAAACCAGTTGAGATATGGTTTGACTTTTGATAGTTTCAAAGACTAATTACACAGAAACAAGGTACCTGCCGAATTGTTCTTATGGACAGATTCAATAGGTAGAGCAACATGTTACGAAAGCAGCAAGGCACTCCAAAGTAGAGCTCATATCATGTTAGTCCAATCCAAAGATACTTTCATTGCAGAAGGGCATCTCCTAAGTTGTTTACCAGGAATGGAAAGTTTTGGGAGGTGGATTTTTGTCTAATAATTCTTCCAATTTAATTCTAAATGAAATAGAAGCAAATAAAACTATACTTATGGCAATACACATATTAAATTGGGTAGAATCTCAGAACTTGGAAACACGTTCCATTTACCTAAGTAAATTACTTGTAGAAATTGGGAAGAATGATTAAGGTTATAGAAGATGATAGCATAGGGTGAAAGAAAACTCATGTCTCCTCATTCTGAAGCTAAGGTTATTACTCTCCTTCATGTTATTGTGACAGTAGTATGCCTACTGAAACATTGTTACACTGTAGAGTCCATTGATTTTTTTTTTTCAATAAAGTATACAGTACCCTGGAAGTGCGAGGCTGGACCTTTCTGTCAAAAGAGTAAACTATAAACACATCTATGACATATGCACACATTCATATTTGGAAGCAAGCTTCAAATGGATCTTTATGAAAGATCCATAAGTAATTTACAACAAAGTCTTGTCTTATAAGTTAGAAAAGCTGTTTAGCTGAGAAGTACTTTCCTTGGTCAACTGTGGAATAATGATTTCTGCTTTGTGTTTATTTACCCCTTGTAAATGACCACCTAAAGCAATTTCAATGAAAATTCTAGATTCAAGGACCTAAGTATTAAGCCAACTTTCTAATAGTGGAATTTTTTACAGATATATTTTAGTGTGTGATTTTGAAAAATGCCTGTATTTAGTTGCTAATAATAGTTGTTAATCTAATAAAGTGACACTTATTATGGCATATAATTAAAAATATTTTAATATTCTAAATCATAGTCAAATGCCAGCCCCAAGGAGTTCTGTGTAGTGTAAAGATCACAGGATGTGGAGTAAGAATATTTGGGCTTAAAGGTGCCTTAAATGTTGGATGATCTAGTTATTTCATCTTTCATATCCTCCATTTGTTTATAAGAACACTAAATTTCAATTTTATAATATTGTAGTGACCATTTAAGAACAAAATGTTTCATATCAATTTATATAGAGTACAGTTACTTTTTAGAATAACTGGTAACTTGTACCATACAGAACAATAAACTCAATGTAATTTTAAATGTTTAGTCTTTGTTAGTTTGATTAGTACGTGTCTTGGCATGTTTCTCCTTGGGTTTATCCTGTATGGGACTCTTTGTGCCTCTTGGACTTGATCGGCTATTTCCTTTTCCATGTGGGGGAAATTTTCAACCATAATCTCTTGAAAAATTTTCTCATACCTTTTCTTTTTCTCTTCTTCTTCTGGGACCCCTATAATTCAAATATTGGTGCATTTGATATGGTCCCAGAGGTCTCTGAGACTGTCCTCAGCTTTTTTCATTCTTTTTACTTTATTCTGCTCTTCAGAAGTTATTTCCACCATTTTATCTTCCAGCTCACTGATTCGTTCTGCTTCAGATATTCTGCTATTGATTCCTTCTAGAGTATTTTTAATTTCAGTAATTGTGTTGTTTGTCTATGTATGCTTATTCTTTAATTCTTCCAGGTCTTTGCTAATTGTTTCTTTCATTTTCTCTATTTTGTTTTCAAGGCTTTTGATCATCTTCACTATCATTATTCTGAATTCTTTTTCAGATAAGTTTCCTATTTCCTCTTCATTTATTTGGACTTCTGTGTTTCTAGTTTCTTCCTTCATTTGTGCAGTATTTCTGTGGTTTTTCATTTTTTTTTAAGTTACTGTGTTTGAGGTCTCCTTTTCTCAGTCTTCAAGGAAAGTTTAGTTCTTTCCTTGAAGAAGGTTAAATTCTTTCTTCCTTTTGGTTTCTGCCTTCCTAAGGTTGGCACAGTGGTTTGTGTGAGCTTCATATAGGGTGAGGCTTATGCTGAGTTTTTGTTTGTTTGTTTGTTTTTTCTCTGATGGGGAAGGCTGAGTGAGGTGGTACTCCTGTCTACTAGTGATTGGTTTGTGATTTTGTTTTGTTTGTTGATAGATGAGGCGTCCTGCACAGGGTGCTGTTGGTGGCTGGGTGATGCCGGGTCTTGTATTCAGGTGGTTTCCTCCGTGTGATTCTCACTGTCTGACACTCCGTGGGGTCAGCTCTCTGGGGGTCTGGGGTCTTGGAGTCACTGCTCCCACTCCAGAGGCTCAGGGCCTGATCTCTGGTCAGGAACAAAGATCCCACAAGTGGTTTGTTACGGCATTAAGGGAGAGTAAAACAAATACCCAAAAACGAGGAACCAAAGATGAACCCCAGACAGATGGCAGTTACAAAATCAGGCAAACAGTCATTAAAATAGTGGAATATACACATACACATATACACCCATGAGCAGAGTGAAAACAGTCCAAGAAAAATAAAGTACAGAAGATTGATCTGGCAAACAAAGGAAATCAAAAATTATATTTACCAGTTAAGACAAAACTAACTTAATCACAAGCTGGAAAACAAGACTAAAGCAAGGCGTCAAGTGGGGAATAAAGCAATGAAAAGAAAGCTAACAAATATGTTGAGAGGAAAAGAAAGAAAGAATAGATATACAAAGTTAAATAGAGGTAGATGAAGGAGATTTACATACATTAAAGATTAACTTCAAGGGGAAAAGAACAGTAGGAAAGGCAAATGAAGGAATAAATGTAGAAGAAATATAATAGGTTTAAAAGAGAAACAAACAGAAGAAAGAAAAAAATGGGGGTAAAGGAAAACTCCATAGAACTGCAAAACCTCCAATGTAGAGGCAGAGGTTTACAACAATAGAAAGTATGGCTGAATATACACATGTACATATACAACCATAAACAAAATCAAAACAGACCAACAAAAAATAAGTACAATAGATTGACTCCAAGAACAAAAGAAACCAAAAATTATATCTACCGAAACGACACTAATTAAATCACAAAATGGAAAACAAAACTAAAGCAAGGTGCCAAATGGGGAATAAAGCAATGAAAATAAAACTAACAAATATGTTGAGAGGAGAGAGAAAAAAGAAAGAAAGAATAGATGTGCAAAGTTAAATAGAGGTAGATAAAGAAGATTTATATAGGTTAAAGATTAATTGCAAGGGGAAAAGAACAGTAAGAAAAGCAAACAAAAGAAATAAATGTAGAAAAAAATAATAGATTTTAAAAATTAAAATTAAAAAAGAGGAAAATTCCACAGAACTGCAAAAGCCCAATGTAGAGGTAGACATTTATGAAATAAAAAAATGTGAGGGAAAAGAAAGAAAAAAAAAAAGCTCAGAATCATAATTGGAATTCTTAGTGCCAATAAAATCGACAACTACAACAGATGAAAGGGGAAAAAAAGAAAAAAAATCCAAAAGAATCTACAGAACAAGTCAACAAATAAGCACGATTAATGCTTTTCTTGAGTCTCTGCTGTCAGTGTCCTCTCCCTCGCTGGGAATTACAGTCCACCTTACTTCCCTAGGATGCCCTCCAACACTGTGCTGGTCTCTGGACCTCCTGTGGGGGCAGCTCAGATTCTAATCTTGTCCTGCTCCTGTGTGTTCTTGCCTCCAATGTCCACAGCTATCAGAGCTAGTGCGCTTTCTTTTGTGGTAGCTCTCAATGGCCTTTTATATATTCTGTAGACACAGAGTCTTCTTAGTTGGTCCTATGGATTTAATCTGCAGCTTGCACAGCTGGTGGGAAGGTTTTGGGTCTTCTTCCTTAGCCACCCTGCCCTTGGGTTTCAATTGTGGCTTTATTTCCACCTCTGCATGTGGGTCATCGCTGGGGTTCGCTCCTGAGGCTGCCCTGGAGGACGTGGGTTTGCCCCAGTGCGGGCCAGGTGTGGAGGTGGTGCAGCTGGTTGGGTCGCAGAGGTTCTGGCAGCACCAGATACTCAGGGGGGTTGGCAGCTGGGGCAGCAGGAGATATAGTGCTCTAGAAGGGTATGGAAACAAGTATTGGCCAATATGCTCCAGTATTCTTACCTGGAGACCCCCTGACAGAGAAACCTGACAGGTCACAGTCTACAGGGCCACAAAGAGTTGGACAGGACCAAACCAACCCTGCCTGCATAAACACAAGACTTTTTTCTTTTTTCTTTCTTTCTTTTTTTTTTTTTTTTTTTTTTTGCCTATGGTAGCTCTGCCCCAGTGAGAGTTGAGGGTGAAGGTGGAGCAGCTGCTTGGCTTGCAGGAACCCTAGCAGCACCAAGTGTTCAGGGGCACAAACTGCCTCTGCGGCAGGAGTTACGGCCCTATTGGAGAGTGTTTTCTTAAGCCTCTTGTAGCTGGCAATCAGAAGGCCTCTTTGGCCAGTCTTTGTGGCTCCACCCGCTCAGGCACTTAGAGGGACCCCTTGCCTGGGGTCCCTCACAGTTTTTCGGCAGGTCAGACACATAGAGGCGTCCCCCTGACTGGGGTCCTACTCTAAATCTGCGCATCAGGCACCTAAAGGAGCACCCTGGGTGGGGTCCTATTCTGTAGTTCAGTGCATCAGGCGTTTGATGGACCAGCCTCTCTATTGTTCAGCTGCCGATGCTGGTGTGTGGAGAGAGAGGCTGTGGTGATGGCTCCACCAGCTACGTGTGACTCAGCAGTATCGCCTTGCTTCCATGGCTGCCTGGCTTTCCTCCACAGGCATTTCCCACCACAGTCTCTTCCCTCACATCCCCTCAATCCATCTCTCTGCAGTCAACAGCAGCCCTTGCTCTTGGGATTCCTCCACAATCCCTAAACTCCAGCTCCCAGCCACTGCCCCTTCCAGGAGACCTGCGTTCCTGCCCAGCATATGTATGGCTGCGGCAAGGACTGTCTGATTCTCATTCCATTTAGGCTGCAACAGATCAGCTATTTCACTCTTAGTCTTAAATGTTTCTCCTCTGACTCAGACAATTGCCCCGCTGTGGGGATCAGTTTCCCACATCCTGCATCAGTTCCCCCACCCTCCGAGGCTAGGTCCAGTCCTACTAATACTCCTGTTTTTCCCCCTAGTTCCTTCATCCTACCGAGTTTTGCATGATTCTATATATTCTTTTCCACTGGTCAGATCCTCCTGTCTGCTCCCAGCTGGTGTTCTGCATGCACTTCTGGGTCTGAAGGTGTATTCCTGATGTATCCATGGAGAGAGATGTGCTCCACATCCACCTACTCCTCCATCTTGTTCTCCACTCTCATGCTGCTTTTAAAAATTTATTTTTAATTGGAGGATAATCACAATACTGTGTTGGTTTCTGCCAGACATCAACATGAATCAGACATATGTCCTCTCCCCCTTGAACCACCCTCCCAACTCCCACATCATCCAACCCCTCTAGGTTGTCACAGAGCACCAGATTTGAGCTCCTTGCATCATACAGCAAATTCCTACTGGCTATCTATTTTACATATGGTAATGTATATGTTGCAGTGCTACTCTCTCAATTCGTCCCACCCACTCCTTCCCCCAGTGTGTTCAGAAATCTATTCCTTATGTTTGCTTCTCCTTTCTTGCCCTGCAAATAGGTTCATCAATGCCTATTTGCAAAGCTAGTGAAATGTTGTTGCTGAATGAAAAGACGCCGGTATTCTCGGCCCCCGGAGGAGAAGAATTCAATCCGGGGCCAGAGACGAGGCTGGATCGCTCAGAGCTTTGGGGTAATAAAGTTTTATTGAAGTATAAAGGAGGTAGAGAAAGCTTCTGACATAAGCATCAGAAGGGGGCAGAGAAAGTACCTCCTTGCTAGTCTTCAGCTGGATGTTATAAGTCACTAGCATTCTGTTAATGAAAGAAAGGAGTGTCTTAAAACTCAGAATGACACCTGGCCCCGCATCCATAAGATGCATTTTGGGATAATCTTGGCACCAGATGATTCATCCTGGGCCATAAGCGATTGACTTGAATCTTGTAGAAGGGCAGATTACCATACAAATAGTTTCATTTACATAGATTAGGGGAACAATATCTGAGTATAACATACTGGTTTGTCAAGTAGGTTCTGAGCCATTAGGCGGAACCTACTTGAAGACAGAGTCTAGGGTAAATGCATAGCACACTAACATAGCTTAAGACAAACATATCCACAAGAAAAATGTATTGGTAAACTCAAGGTTTGAGAGTAGTTAGCTTCAGGTGAAACCAGGTGTCATGATGGCAACACAGTATTTTAAGAGAAACCTCCTTTTAAATTTGTATAGAGAAGGAAAAAAATATCACTAGTTTGTTTCCTCCTGCCACTTAAGAGAGATAAAAATGTCTGGCACTTGCAGCCTCTTTCTTTCATTTGGAGACCCCTGGCCTTCCTGCCTGTTACCCTCTCACTAGGTTCATTCTAGCTTCCATATATATGTGCTAATATATGATATTTGTTTTTCTCTTTCTGACTTACTTCACTCTGTGTAATAGGCTCTAGATTTATTCACCTCATTAAAATGGACTGAAGTGCACTCCTTTTTACAGCTGAGTAATATTCCAATGTATATATGTGCCACATCTTTTATATCCATTCATCTGTTGATGGATCTCTAGATTGCCTCCATGTCCTAGCTATTGTAAAGCCTGTCAAGAAGAACACTGGGGTGCATGTATTTGTCAACTATGATTTCCTCAGGATATATGCCCAGTAGTGGGATTTTTGTGTCATATGGTAGCTCTATTTTCAGTTGTTTTAAGGAACCTCTGTACTGTTCTCCATAGTGACTGTACCAATTTATAGTAACACCAACAGTGTAAGAGGGTTCCCATTTCTCCATATGCTCTTCAGAATTTATTGTTTGTAGATTTTTTTTATAAAGGTCATTCTGACTGGTGTGAGATGAAAGCTTATTGTAGGTTTGATTTGCATTTCTCTAATAATGGGATATGTTGAGCATTTTTTTCATGTGTTTATAAATGATCTGTATGTCTTCTTTTGAGAAATGTCTGTTTAGGTCTTCTGCCCACTTTTTGATTGGATTGTTAGTTTTTCTGGTATTGAGTTGCATGAGCTGACTGTATATTTTGGAGATTAATCTTTGTCAGTTCATTCATTTGCTATTATTTTCTCCCATTCTAAGGGTTTTCTTTTCACCTTGCTTATAGTTTCCTTCACTGTGCAAAAACTTTTCAGTTTAATTGTCTCATTTGTTTATTTTTGTTTTAATTTACATTACTCTAGGAAGTGAGCCAAAGAGGATCTTGCTGTGATTTACATCAAAGAGTGTTCTCAATATGTTTTCCTCTTAGAGTTTTATAGTTTTTGGTCCTACATTAAGGTCTTTAATCCATTTCTAGTTTATTTTTGTGTATGGTGTGAGGAAGTGTGCTAATCTCAGTCTTTTCCATGTAGCTATTCAGTATTCCCAGAAACACTGGGAAATGAAGAGACTGTTTTTTCCCCATTGTATATTCTTGCTTTCTTTGTCAAAGATAAGTTGCCCATAGATGTGTGGGCTTATCTCCAGGCTTTCTATTTTGTTCCATTGGTCTATATTTCTGTCTCTGTGCCAGTACCATACTGTCTTGATGACTGTCACTTTGTAGTATAGTCTGAAGTCAGGAAGACTGCTTCCTCCAGTTCCATTCTTCTTTCTCAACATTGCTTTGGCTATTAGTGGTCTTTTGTGTTTCCATACAAGTTGTGAAATTATTTGTCTTAGTTCTGAGAAAAAATGCTATTGGTAGTTTATAGGGATTGCACTGAATTTATAGCTTGCTTTGGAGAGTATATTAAAGCTACACAACATAAATGGATGTTGAATTTTGTCAAAAGCTTTTTCTGCATCTATTGAGATAATCACGTGGTTTTTATCTTTCAATTTGCTAATGTGGTTTTACATTGACAAATTGAAAGATAAAAACCATGTGATTATCTCAATAGATGCAGAAAAAGCCTTTGACAAAATTCAACATCCATTTACGATAAAAACTCTCCAGAAAGCAGGCATAGAAGGAACATACCTCAACATAATAAAAACTATATATGACAAACCCACAGCAAACATTACCCTCAATGATGAAAAATTGAAAGCATTTCCCCTAAAATCAGGAACAAGACAAGGGTGCCCACTCTCACCACTACTATTCAACATAGTTTTGGAAGTGTTGGCCACAGCAATCAGAGCAGAAAAAGAAATAAAAGGAATCCAGATAGGAAAAGAAGAAGCAAAACTCTCACTGCTTGCAGACGACATGATCCTCTACATAGGAAACCCTAAAGACTCTACCAGAAAATTACTACAGCTAATCAATGAATACAGTAATGTTGCAGGATATAAAATTAACACACAGAAATCTCTTGCATTCCTATACACTAACAATGAGAAAACAGAAAGAGAAATTAAGGAAACAATACCATTCACCATTGCAAAAAAAAAAAAAGAATAAAATACTTAGGGGTATATCTACCTAAAGAAACGAAAGATCTACATATAGAAAACTATAAAACACTGATGGAAGAAATCAAAGAGGACACAAATAGATGGAGAAATATACCGTGTTCATGGATTGGAAGAATCAATACAGTGAAAATGGCTATACTACCCAAAGCAATCTATAGATTCAATGCAATCCCTATCAAGCTACCAACAGTATTCTTCACAGAACTAAAACAAATAATTTCACAACTTGTATGGAAATACAAGAAACCTCGAATAGCCAGAGCAATCTTGAGAAAGAAGAATAGAACTGGAGGAATCAATCTGCCTGACTTCAGGCTCTACTACAAAGCCACAGTCATAAAGACAGTATGGTACTGGCACAAAGACAAAAATATAGATCAATGGAACAAAATAGAAAGCCCAGAGATAAATCCATGTACCTATGGACACATCTTTGACAAAGGAGGCAAGGATATAAATGGAAGAAAGACAACCTCTTTAACAAGTGGTGCTGGGAAAACTGGTCAACCACTTGTAAAATAATGAAACTAGAACACTTTCTAACACCATATACAAAATTAACTCAAAATGGATTAAAGATCTAAATGCAAGACCAGAAACTTAAAACTCCTAGAGGAAAACATAGGCGAAACACTCTCCGACATAAACCACAGCAGGATCCTCTATGACCCACCTCCAAGAATATTGAAAATAAAAGCAAAAATACATAAATGGGACCTAATTAAACTTAAAAGCTTTTGCACAACAAAGGAAACTATAAGCAAGGTGAAAAGACAACATTCAGAATCGGAGAAAATAATAGCAAATGAAGCAACAGACAAAGGATTAATCTCAAAAATATACAAGCAACTCCTGCAGCTCAATTCCAGAAAAATAAATGACCCAATCAAAAAATGCGCCAAAGAACTAAACAGACATTTCTCCAAAGAAGACAAACAGATGGCTAAAAAAACACATGAAAAGATGCTCAACATCACTCATTATCAGAGAAATGCAAATCAAACCCACAATGAGGTACCATTATACGCCAGTCAGGATGGCTGCTATCCAAAAGTCTACAAGCAATAAATGCTGGAGAGAGTGTGGAGAAAAGGGAACCCTCTTACACTGTTGGTGGGAATGCAAACTAGTATAGCCACTATGGAGAACAGTGTAGAGATTCCTTAAAAAACTGGAAATAGAACTGCCATATGACTCAGCAATCCCACTCCTGGGCATACACACCGAGGAAACCAGATCTGAAAGAGACACGTGCAGCCCAATGTTTATTGCAGCACTGTCTATAATAGCCAGGACATCGAAGCAACCTAGATGCCCATCAGCAGACTAATGGATAAGGAAGCTGTGGTACATATACACCATGGAATATTACTCAGCCATTAAAAAGAATTCATTTGAATCAGTTCTAATGAGATGGATGAAACTGGAGCCCATTATACAGAGTGAAGTAAGCCAGAAAGATAAAGACCAATACAGTATACTAACACATATATATGGAATTTTAAAAGGTGGTAACGATAACCCAATATGCAAAACAGAAAAAGAGACACAGGTACAGAACAGACTTTGGGACTCTGTGGGAAAAGGCGAGGGTGGGATGTTCTGAGAGAATAACATTGAAACAAGTATACTATCAAGGGTGAAACAGACCACCAGCCCAGGCTGGATGCATGAGACAAGTGCTCAGAGCTGGTGCACTGGGAAGACCCAGAGGGATGGGATGGGGAGGGAGGTGGAAGGGGGTTCAGGATGGGGAACACATGTAAATCCATGGCTGATTCATGTAAACGTATGGCAAAAACCACTACAATAATGTAAAGTAATTAGCCTCCAACTAATAAAAATAAATGGGGAAAAAAGGAAAAAATAAAAATAAAAAATTAAAGCTACACAACATATTAAAAAGCAGAAACATTAGTTTGCTGACAAAGGTCCGTCTAGTCAAAGCTATGGTTTTTCTAGTAGTCATATATGGATGTGAGAATTGGACTATAAAGAAAGCTGAGTGCCAAGGAATTGATGCTTTTGTACTGTGGTGTGGGAGAAGACTCTTGAGAGCCCCCTGGACTGCAAGGAGATCCTAAAGGAAATCAGTCCTGAATATTCATTGGAAGGACTGATGCCGAAGCTGAAACTCCAATACTTTGGCCACCTGATGCGAAGAACTGACTCATTGGAAAAGACCCTGATGCTGGGAAAGATTGAAGGCAGGAGGAGAAGGAGATGACAGAGGATGAGGTGGTTGAATCACATCAGGATGGCATCATCGACTCGATGGACATGAGTCTGAACAAGATCGAGGAATTGGTGATGGACAGGGAAGCCTGGCATGCTGCATTCCATGGGGTCGCAAAGAGTTGGACATGCCTGAGCTGCTGAACTTGGATAGTATAGCTGTTTTCACAATATTGTTTCTTTCATTCCAAGAACATGTTATATATTTCCATCTGTTTATGTTATCTTTGATTACTCTCATTAGTGCTTTAAGGTCTTCTGCATACAGATCTTTTGTATCTTTAGGTAAATTTATTCTACAATATTTTATTCCTTTTGTTGTCATGGTGAATGGGATTGTTTCCTTAATTGCCCCTTCTGATTTTTCATTGTTATTGCATAGAAATGTTAGGGATTTCTGTGTATTAATTTTATATCCTGTGACTTTACTATATTCATTGATTAGCTTTAATAATTTTCTTGTGGCATCCTTAGGGTTTTCCATGTATAGTATCATGTCCTCTGCAGAGACTGAGAATTTTACTTCTTCTTTTCCAATCTCGATTCCTTTTATTTCTTTATCTTCTCTGATTGCTGTGGCTAGGACTTTCTAAACTATGTTGATTAATAGTGGTGAGAATAAGCACCCTTGTCTTTTTCCTGATTTTAGAGAAAATGCTTTCAGGTTTTCACCATTGTTTGCTGTGGGTTTGTCATATATGGACTTTATTATGTTGAAGTATGTTCCTTCGATGCCTAATTTCTAGAGTAAAGTGAAGAGAAAGTTGTTCAGTCATGTCTGACTCTGTGCAACTCCATGGACTGTAGTCCATGGAATTCTCCAGGCCAGAATACTGGAGTGGGTAACCTTTCCCTTCTCCAGGGGATGTTCCCAACCCAGGGATCAAACTCAGGTCTCCCACATTGCAGGTGGATTCTTTACCAGCTGAGCCACAAGGGAAGCCCACTTTCTGGAGAGTTTTAATCAAAATTGAGTGCTGAATTTTGTCAAAAGGTTTTTCTGCATCTATTGAGATGATCATATGTTTTTTATCTTTCAGTTTGTTAATATGGTGGGTCATACTGATTGATTTGTGTATATTGAAGAATCTTTGCATCCCTGGGGTAAATCCCACTGATTATGATGTATAAACTTTTGAATGTGTTGTTGGATTCTGTTTGCTGGAGCTTTGTTGAGGATTTTTGCGTCTCTGTTCAACAGTGGTATCGACCTGTAATTTCTGGGTTAGACTGGTTTTGGCCTCAGCGTGATGGTGGCCTCATAGAACGAGTTTGAGCTTTCATTCCTTTGCAATTTTCTGGAGGAGTTTGAGCAGGATAGGTGTTAGCTCTTCTCTAAGCTTTTCAAAGAATTTGTCTGTGAAGCCATCTGGCCCTGAGCTTTTGTTTGTTGGAAGATTTTTTATTATAGTTTTGATTGTCATGCTTATGATTGGTCTGTTTGCATTTTCTACTTCTTCCTGGTTCAGTTTTGGAAGGTTATGCTTTTCTAAGAATTTCTCCATTTCTTCCAAGTTGTCCATTTTATTGGCATATAGTTACTCATAGTAGTCTCTTATGATCCTTTGCATTTTTGTGTTGTCTGTTATAACTTCTTTTTCATTTATAATTTTATTGATTTGAATCTTCTCCCTTTTTTTCTTGAGTCTCGTTAACAGTTTCTCAATTTTTTTTATCTTCTCAAAGAACGAGCTTTTAGTTTTACGGATCTTTGTTATTGTCTCCTTTATTTATTTATTTTTTTCATTTATTTTTGCTCTGATCTTTAGGATTTCTTTCCTCCTACTAACTTTGAGATGTTTTCTCTTTTTCTTGTAGCTGTAGATGTAAGATTATGTTGTGAATTTGTTGTTTCTCTTGCTTTTTGAGGGAGATCCATACACTGCGAGCAACCCCCACAAGTACCAGTGATATTTGTTTGCAGTGGTCCTCCCTCACCACAACACAACTGAACAAGTGAGCCTGAATAAGTGACCACCTTCACCCCCTTGGGTCAGGGTGGAAATTAGACACTGAAGAGACTTGCAAACAGAGGAAACTAAAATAAACAAAAAAGAGGGAACCACTCTGGAAGAGACAGGTGAAACTGATTAAAACCCTGTAGCTAACACTGACTAAGCATTGGAAGTGAAGAGGAACTAAAAAGCCTCTTGATGAAAGTGAAAGAGAGTGAAAAAGCTGACTTAAAGCTCAACATTCAGAAAACTAAGATCATGGCATCTGGTCCCATCACTTCATGGGAAATAAATGGGGAGACAGTGAAAACAGTGTCAGACTTCTTTTTTTTTTTTGAGCTCCAAAATCACTGCAGATGGTGATTGCAGCCATGTAATTAAAAGACGCTGACTCCTTGGAAGGAAAGTTATGACCAACCTAGATAGCATATTTTCAAGCAGAGACATTACTTTGCCAACAAAGGTCCGTCTGGTCAAGGCTATGGCTTTTCCAGTGGTCATGTATGGATGTGAGAGTTGGACTGTGAAGAAAGCTGAGCACCGAAAAATTGATGGTTTTGAACTGTGGTGTTGGAGAAGACTCTTGAGAGTCCCTTGGACTGCAAGGAGATCCAACCAGTCCATCCTGAAGGAGACCAGTCCTGGGTGTTCATTGGAAGGACTGATGCTGAAGCTGAAACTCCAATACTTTGGCCACCTCATGCGAAGAGTTTACTCACTGGAAAAGACCCTGATGCTGGGAGGGGTTGGGGGCAGGAGGAAAAGGGGACGACAGAGGATGAGATGGGTGGAAGGCAACACCGACTCAATGGACATGGGTTTGAGTAAACTCTGGGAGTTGGTGATGGACAGGGAGGCCTGGTGTGCTGCGATTCATGGGGTCACAAAGAGTCAGACACGACTGAGCGACTGAACTGAACTGAAGCATTGGAAGGGGCCTATAGACCTTGAGAAGTGCAAACTGGAACAAGGAACTATCTGAAACTGAACTTGACCCCACACTGCCCACAACAGCTCCAGAGAAATTCCTAGATATATTTTAACAATTATCACTTTTTAATATTTTTAAATTTAAATATTTAAATGTTGATTTAAAGTTCTTTATTACTCCTTTAATTTTCATTTTTATAACCTACTATTACCTTGCCAAAAAAAAGACCCTATTTTTAAAGCAAGTTTCACATATTTTTAAATAATTTTTGTGATTGATTTTGTTTTGTATTTTTAGTGTTGTATTTTTGAGAGTCTAACCTCTACTCTAGATTTTTAATCTTTGCTTTTAAGTATTTGTTATCAATTTTGTATGTTTAAGAATCTAATCTTCAGTATCTATTTTCATTTAGGGGTGTGCTTACCGGCTGGATTGCTCTCTCCTCTTTTGACTCTCCCTTTTCTTCCCCATATCCCCGTATCTTCTCCTCTATATCCTCCCTCCCTCTTCTCTTCTCTACTTACCTCTGTGAATCTCTCTGGGTGTTCCGCGCTGTGGAGAACACTTAGGGAACTGATTACTGGCTAGCTTGCTCTCTCCCCTTTGATTCCCCCTCCTCTCCTCCTGGTCACCTCTGTCTCCCTCCTCCCTCTTCTCCTCCCCGTGTAACTCTGTGACCCTCTCTGGGTGTCCCTCACTGTGGAGAGCACGTAGGGAACTGATCACAGGCTAGACTGCTCTGTCCCCTTTTGACTCTCACCCTTTTCAGTTGGTGATGGACGGGGAAGCCCGGCATGCTGGTGTCCATGGGGCTGCAAAGAGTCAGACATGACTAAGCAACTGAACTAAACTGAACTGAACTATGATCATGGCCTCAGCCCCATCAATTCATGGCAAATAGAGGGGGAAAATGTGGAAGCAGTGACAGATTTCCTCTTCTTGGGCTCTAAAATCACTGCAAATGGTGACTGCAGCCACAAAATCAGAAGACACTTGCTTCTTGGCAGGAAAGGACGTGAAGTCACTCAGTCGTGCCCAATTCTTTTGGACCCCATGGACTGTAACCTACCAGGCTCCTCTGTCCATGGGATTTTCCAGGCAAGAGCACTGGAGTGGGTTGCCATTTCCTTCTCCAGGGGATCTTCCCGACCTAGGGCTCAAACCCAGGTCTCCTGCATTGCAGGCAGACACTTCACCGTCTGAGCCACCAGGGAAGGAAAGTTATGACAAACCTAGACAGCATATTGAAAAGCAGAGACATTGCTCTGCTGACAAATGTCCTTATAGTCAAAGCTATGGTTTTCCCAGCGATCATGTATGGTTGTGAGAGCTGGCTCATAAAGAAGGCGGAGTGCCCAAGAATTGATGCTTTCTGACTGTGGGGCTCCTGAGAGTCCCTTGGACAGTAAGGAGATCAAACCAGTCATTCTTAAGAGAAATAAACCCTAAATACTTGTTGGAAGGACTGGTGTTGAAGCTGAAACTCCAGTCGTTTGGCCATCTGATGTCAAGAGCCGACTCATTTGGTAAAGTCCCTGATGCTGGGAAAGATTGAGGGCAGAGAAGAAGAGGGCATCAGAAGATCAGATGGCTGGATGCCATCATTGATGTAATGGACATAAACTTGGGCAAACTTTGGGAGATGGTGAGGGACAGGAAGGCCTAGCATGCTGCAGTCCATGGGGTTGCAAAGAGTCGAACATGATTGGGTGACTGAACAACAAAAACAACAACAGCACGTGTTTTCAGTAGAAGTTATGAAGAATAGGAAAAAAAAAAAAAAAAGATACATGATCAGCGTTTCCCGACTTGGATTTGGCTTTTTGCTTGGGTTCAGTGCCGGGAGCCATTATGGCAGGTCCCGCCCATGACGAGTTCATGAAGAAAATACTAGGCAGGCAAGGCGATCCGGGACCCCATCCATGACGAGGTCATGAGGAAAAAACCTGACAGGCAAGGCCGTCTAGGATAAGGGACCCTCCAGGTTGGCCTCGGCCTCTAGCCCACCCTGTATCCTCCCCCCTTTTCTGCTGTTGTTCTTGTTCACCCTGCTGCGGATTCTTTTGTTGCCTGCCAAGAGCGCTCCTGCTCCTCTTTCACTGAATAAAGACCAACTTAAAACCCTAATTAATAAATCTCCTGGACCCTGCTATCCTATGAAGGGGACAGGGATGAAGGAAATGCTTCAGTTCAAACCCTTTTACTGGCATTCTGGCTTGTTTGATAAATGTGCGCTCCCATTGCAAAAAATGCTCATAACTGTTCTAAACATCCTAAGCACAGTACGCTAACAAAAGAAATTTTAAGCATAGGTCCCTCCGCGGGGTGAGAAAAGCCCCACAAATATTATAGCCACAAATGTGCCTAATAGAAAATAGTTTAGATAGAGATTAGCTGGTGACTTCTTGCAGGTAATTAACTTTTACTCTAAGAGCCTGTTTTGTGCCATATCTGCTGTTTTTTCAGTCCTTCGCATTTCTGTTCTGTAAGAATGTAATCCTATCTAGTTCCCATAGAGATGATGCCTATTAGAAAGAAAATAGATTAATTATAAGAAAAACAGGGTCTGCTACTGAAGTTGCTTAAGTCACACCAGGTGCAAGCCATAAATTGTCAACAGGCCTGAAAGCCAAAAGATATTATACATAGAGATTAACCATTAAAAAGGCCCTAAGAGGCACAGAACCCTTTGGGGGGTGAGGAAACCCTATTAAAAAATATAAAACATATTGTTTTAAAAGTGGTTATTGGATCAACATTTGATTGATGTTAATGTGCTGAGGTTGTGCAGTGAAAACTATTGTTAATATAGTTGGAGATCTAAAAAAATAAGAGTTTAGCCCTAGTGTAAAAACAATAAGATAATTGTTAATTTTAACCAAGAGTGCTAAACAGGGGCTGCCTCACCAGAGCCACAGAGTCTTTGTGTGTTAAACTTTTTAGATAAATTTAGCTGAGAACTTCTGCAAAAAAGACTGACTTTTATGTTAACAGGATTGTATTTCTATTATGTTGCAACTTGCTGTACCATGAGACTACCAATTTTCTGTTTTCTGCTAACCTCAAGGCCAGAAGATAATATACAAAACATCTATGGGAAAAGACTCTCATAAACAAAAAATATACAGAGCACACCTGGTTTCATGAAGGACAAGCTGATATAGTGTTAAACTAAGTCTGTATGCTTATCTGCCCCTTAGAAATGTACCAACTTAGGGTACAAAGGCTACGGTGAAAAATAAAGCAACTGCCAGACTCTGCTGCACATTCCTGGTCTGGTCTCTTTCTTCTCTCTCTCTCTCTCCCCCTAGCAGACTTGGCCCTATCAAGGCCTGTCCTACGTGTCTCTCTCTCGCCGATGCCATTCATCCTGAGGGTTCCCCTGGATCCTGCTGGGGCTGGACCCCGGCAGTTCAGAGAAAAGTTTTCTTGGAATGCATTTTTGATAACAGATTATACGGGTTTCTTTGTCTTGAGTGATTTATATTTGCTTTTGAGATCTCTGGTTACTTTGATTAAAGAATAAGCATTATCCAGGCCTCTTTGTCAATTGAACAGAATTTTAACCATGACTTTGAAGTCTTTTGTCATTTGTAGATACTTTTGTACTCTGATACTGTATAAAAGGGTTTAATTATCAAGGAGATTCAAAGGAATCTTGTGGAAGCAGTTGCAGGAGTTCCACATAACTGCTGTGATAACTGTGTGAGGATTCCAGCCCATACAGATTAAAACAAGGCTGTCCTGACCCTAGGGCCCTAACCAACTATCCTGAGATTTTTGCTCCATGATAGGCAGGGTCGATGCCCCACTCAACCTTAAAGCAATTATAGAATGAAGACCTTAGCCTCTCTGCTCCCCATAAGAATATGGGAATAAAATCTGAGGGGGAAATGAAACAGAAAGAAAGGGGACAGGGCACAGTCTTTGAAAGAATGACATAATCCAAGGACATGACACAGGCTGAATATAAGTAAATAGGTCCAGGATGGTGGACTAGTCAATTTCCATTAGACCTTGAGCCTTGAGGAAGCTAAGTGATACACCCACAAGTGGGTGGAGGCCCAATTAAATGTAAAGAAACTTTTAGAAATGTTTAGGATCTCTCCAGATGTTTTAAAACTTGAAAGTTAAAATTATGCTGAAATAAGTTTACTGTTGAAAGGTTTGTGGAAAACGAACCCCAGAAACGGTTTTGTACGTGATCAGTCACGATTAACTAAGCCTAAAGTTTAATTCAGTAAATGAACCTTTAAAGTAACCTGGTGCAAAATGTAAAATCGGTTTTTAGCTCTGTTAAAACAGATAAGTCTTCTGAAGATGCTAGATTGCCTTCAATCAGTTCAGTTCAGTTCAGTCACTCAGTCATGTCTGACTCTTTGTGACCCCATGAATCACAGCACGCCAGGCCTCCCTGTCCATCACCAACTCCCGGAGTCTACACAAACTCATGTCCATCGAATCGGTGATACCATCCAGCCATCTCATCCTCTGTCATCCCCTTTTGCTCCTGCCCCCAACCCCTCCCAGCATCAGGGTCTTTTCCAGTGAGTAAACTCTTCGCATGAGGTGGCCAAAGTATTGGAGTTTCAGCTTCAGCATCACTCCTTCCAATGAACACCCAGGACTGATCTCCTGTAGGATGGACTGGTTGGATCTCCTTGCAGTCCAAGGGGCTCTCAAGAGTCTTCTCAAACACCACAGTTCAAAACCATCAATTTTTCGGCGCTCAGCTTTCTTCACAGTCCAACTCTCACATCCATACATGACCACTTGAAAAACCATAGCCTTAACTAGATGGACCTTTGTTGGCAAAGTAATGTCTCTTTTTAATATGCTATCTAGGTTGGCCATAACTTTCCTTCCAAGGAGTAAGCATCCTTTAATTTCATGGCTGCAATCACTATCTGCAGTGATTTTGGAGCTCAAAAAAAAAAAAATGAAGTCTGACACTGTTTCCACTGTCTCCCCATCTATTTCCCATGAAGTGATGGGACCAGATGCCATGATCTTAGTTTTCTGAATGTTGAGCTTTAAGCCAACTTTTTCACTCTCTTTCACTTTCATCAAGAGGCTTTTCAGTTCCTCTTCACTCGCTGCCATAAGGGTGGTGTCATCTGCATATCTGAGGTTATTGATATTTCTCCCGGCAATCTTGATTCCAGCTTGTGCTTCTTCCAGCCCAGCGTTTCTCATGATGTACTCTGCATATGATTTAAATAAGCAGAATGACAATATACAGCTTTGACGTACTCCTTTTCCTATTTGGAACCAGTCTGTTCTTCCATATCCAGTTCTAACTGTTGCTTCCTGACCTGCATACATGTTTCTCAAGAGGCAGGTCAGGTGGTCTGGTATTCCCATCTCTTTCAGAATTTTCCACAGTTTGTTATGATCCCCACAGTCAAAGGCTTTGGCATAATCAATAAAGCAAAAATAGATGTTTTTCTGGAACATTCTTGCTTTTTCAATGATCCAGCAGATGTTGGCAATTTGATCTCTGGTTCCTCTGCCTTTTCTAAAACCACTTTGAATATCTGGAAGTTCACGATTCACATATTGCTGAAGCCTGGCTTGGAGAATTTTAAGCATTACTTTACTAGCCTGTGAGATGAGTGCAATTGTGTGGTAGTTTGAGCATTCTTTGGCGTTGCCTTTCTTAGGGATTGGAATGAAAACTGACCTTTTCCAAAAACAGTGTGGAGATTTCTTAAAAAGCTGGAAATAGAACTGCCATATGACCCAGCAATCCCACTTCTGGGCATACACACTAAGGAAACCAGATCTGAAAGAGACACGTGCACCCCAATGTTCATCGCAGCACTGTTTATAATAGCCAGGACATGGAAGCAACCCAGATGCCCACCAGCAGACGAATGGATGAGGAAGCTGTGGTACATACACACCATGGAATATTACTCAGCCATTAAAAAGAATTCATTTGAATCAGTTCTAATGAGATGGATGAAACTGGAGCCCATTATACAGAGCGAAGTAAGCCAGAAAGATAAAGACCATTACAGTATACTAACACATATATATGGACTTTAGAAAGATGGTAACGATAAGCCTATATGCAAAACAGAAAAAGAGACTCAGATGTATAGAACAGACTTGTGGACTCTGGGAGAAGGCGAGGGTGGGATGTTTCAAGTGAACAGCATTGAAACATGTATATTATCTAGGGTGAAATAGATAACCAGCCCAGGTTGAGTACATGAGACAAGTGCTCGGGCCTGGTGCACTGGGAAGACCCAGAGGGATCGGGTGGAGAGGGAGGTGGGAGGGGGGACTGGGATGGGGAATACATGTAAATCCATGGCTAATTCATTTCAATGTATAACAAAAACTACTGTAATGATGTAAAGTAATTAGCCTCCAACTAATAAAAAAAAAAAAGAAAGAAAACTGACCTTTTCCAGTTCTGTGGCCAGTGCTGAGTTTTCCAAATTTGCTGGCATATTGAGTGCAGCACTTTCACAGCATCACCTTTCAGGATTTGAAATAGCTCAACTGGAATTCCATCACATCCACTAGCTTTGTTTGTAGTGATGCTTTCTAAGGCCACCTGACTTCACATTCCAGGATGTCTGGCACTAGGTGAGTGATCACACCACTGTGATTATCTGGGTCGTGAAGATCTTTTTTGTGCAGTTCTTCTGTGTATTCTTGCCACCTCTTCTTAATATCTTCTGCTTCTGTTAGGTCCATACAATTTCTGTCCTTTATCGAACTCATCTTAGCGTGAAATGTTCCCTTGGTATCTCTAATTTTCTTGAGGAGATCTCTAGTCTTACCCATTCTGTTGTTTTCCTCTATTTCTTTGAATTGACCGCTGAGGAAGGCTTTCTTATCTCTCCTGGCTATTCTTTGGACTCTGCTTTCAAATGGGAATATCTTTCCTTTTCTTCTTTGCCTTTTGCTTCTCTTCTTTTCACAGCTATTTGTAAGGCCTCCTCAGACAACCATTTTGCCTTTTTGCATTTCTTTTCCGTGGGGATGGTCTTGATCCCTGTCTCCTGTACAATGTCACGAACCTCCGTCCATAGATCATTAGGCTCTCTGTCTATCAGATCTAGTCCCTTA
The DNA here is from genome assembly GCF_023699985.2 of Odocoileus virginianus. Classification (NCBI taxonomy): domain Eukaryota; kingdom Metazoa; phylum Chordata; class Mammalia; order Artiodactyla; family Cervidae; genus Odocoileus; species Odocoileus virginianus. The sequence goes on from NC_069675.1 coordinate 213,669, forward strand.
AATCTATTTCTTACTTCCACTGTATAATCATAAGGGATATGATTTAGGTCATACCTGAATGGTATAATGGTTTTCCCTACTTTCTTCAGTTTAAGTCTGAATTTGGCAATAACGAGTTCATGATCTGAGCCGCAGTCAGCTCCCAGTCTTGTTTTTGCTGACTTTATAGAGCTTCTCCATCTTTGGCTGCAAAGAATATAATCAATACGATTTCTGTGTCGACCATCTGGTGATGTCCATGTGTAGAGTCTTCTCTTGTGTTGTTGGAAGAGGGTGTTTGCTATGACCAGTGTGTTCTCTTGGCAAAACTCTATTAGGCTGTGCCCTGCTTCATTCTGTACTCTAAAGCCAAATTTGCCTGTTACTTCAGGTGTTTCTTGACTTCCTACTTTTGCATTCCAGTCCCCTATAATGAGAAGGACATCTTTTTTGGGTGTTAGTTCTAAAAGGTATTGTAGGTCTTCATAGAACCGTTCAACTTCAGCTTCTTCAGGGTTACTGCCTTGGATTACCGTGATATTGAATGGTTTGCCTTGGAAACGAACAGAGATCATTCTGTCGTTTTTGAGATTGCATCCAAGTACTGCATTTGGGAGATCCAACCAGTCCATCCTAGAGGAGATCAGTCCTGGGTGTTCATTGGAAGGACTGATGCTGAAGCTGAAACTCCAGTACTTTGGCCACCTCATGTGAAGAGTTGATTCATTGGAAAAGACCCTGATGCTGGGAGCGATTGGGGGCAGGAGGAAAAGGGGACGACAGAGGATGAGATGGCTGGATGGCATCACTGATTCGATGGGCATGAGTTTGAGTAAACTCCGGGAGTTGGTGATGGACAGGGAGGCCTGGCGTGCTGTGATTCATGGGGTCACAAAGAGTCAGACACGACTGAGCGACTAAACTGACTGACTGACTGCATTTTGGTCTCTTTTATTGACCATGATGGCTACTCCATTTCTTCTAATGGATTCCTGCCCACAGTAGTAGATATAATGGTCATCTGAGTTAAATTCACCCAATTCCTAGAATGTCGACATTCACTCTTGCCATCTCCTGTTTGACCACTTCCAATTTGCCTTGATTCATGGACCTAACATTCCAGGTTCCTATGCAGTATTGCTCTTTACAGCATCGGACCTTGCTTCTATTACCAGTCACATCCACAACTGGGTATTGTTTTTGCTTTGGCTCCATCCCTTCATTCTTTCTGGAGTTATTTCTCCACTGATCTCCTTTAGCATATTGGTAATATTAGCATCTTACCCAAGTAAGACGGTAGGTGTTGCAAGAGGGCATCAAAGGGCAGACAGACTGAAACCATAATCACAGAAAACTAGCCAGTCTGATCACAGGACCACATTAGTGTCTAACTCAGTGAAACTAAGCCATGCCGTGTGGGGCCACTCAAGACGCTCGGGTCATGGTGGAGAGGTCTGACAAAATGTGGCCCACTGGAGAAGGGAATGGCAAACCACTTCAGAATTCTTGCCTTGAGAACCCCATGAACAGTAGGAAAAGACAAATTGATAGGATACTGAAAGAAGAACTGCCCAGCTCGGTAGGTGCCCAATATGCTAATTTTAGTAAAGTTCCTTTGAACTCTAACTAACCTTAGGGTGTTTCAAAGGGTCCCTGAGGGGCCCCCGTCAGGAGATGTTAAACTAATCAGTTTTATTTGGTATGTTAAACTGTAAGGGAAGTTTAACATAAATAAGTTTAACAATTATTACTGAAAGATAATAAACTCTAAATTATATGGTAAATGGTACTGATATTCTAGAGATTATATGGAGGTTCTAAGTATCTGATATGTCCTGATAAAATATTATTGGTCCTAATTTTGTTGTAGCCATGCGTTCTGGGAAACAAACTCACTCAGAAGGACAATGCCGATCGTGGAAGTGCAGTTTATTATACCAGCGGGCCCAAGGCGGAGTCTGCTCTTAGCCAAGGACTCTGACCAGTTTTTGTAAAAACCTTATATACCCTAAGTTTTCATGCTCAAACCCACATCCCCAAATTCTCTGAAACTAGTCTGAACAAAAGAAAAGGAAGATACAATCAAAGTTAACCCGTGATTTGTATGCCTTAATCCCGTGATTCATATGCCTTAATCCTAGGTAGTTAACAGTGGACAATTATCAATAGGCCTGTGGTCATAACCCAATAAGCATAATAGAATTTGTGATTCTATTTGGTTACACATAAATTAGGATATTCTTTTAGGCAATGGAAAGTCTAGGTACAAGCCCTGGGGCTCTTCCATCTGGGGTTGGGGGAGGAGGGGGGTGGTCTGGTTTTCCAGTCATTTCCATAGATACTGGGCATATAGCTCAAAAGGCACAGTGGCCCAAGATGGAGTCCTGCTTTCAAGATGGAGCCTGTTCTGTTTCCTCCTTCAATTTTAGTTATGAAGGTATTGTATGTCACAGCAGAGATGAGATATAAACTTGCCTTCTGTAAGTCTTTTGTTAATTTTAGTTATGAAGGTGTTTTATGTCACAGCGGTGATGAGATTTAAACTTACCTTCTTTAAGTATTAATTTTAGTTATGAAGATATTGTGTGTCACAGCAGTGATGAGATCTAAACTTCCTTAAGTCTTTTGTTAATATACACAGTGATAGTTTCACTCTAAGGCCTTAGCAAAATGTTTCCTCTTCAAGATTTATGAAAAGGACTTTACAAGTTTCTGACTTTCAGAACATAATACTGATTTGAGTAAAAAAAAACCTGAAGAATTACATTGAGAAACCTGAGGACTTCATAAAACTCTTAACAAAAAGGATTAGTTACATAGAACTGAGTAAACTGGTAAGTATGGTTGTAATTTTATGGTTTCTATCTGAAAGAATCATTGGTTTCAATCTGTGTTTTCTAGGTGTAAGAAAAACCTCTCCTTCAATTAACTATGACTTGCAATAAATAGTTTCATAGATTTATGCCTTTTGGAACATTTATCTTTTTCTCTCTACCTGGTTGATCCTGCCAGTAACATATGCTTGTTTCAAAGATTAAGCTGTGCATAATGTGCAGATAGCTCATTAAATCAGTTATGGCTCCTTTGGCCACTCTATTATTATAACTGGATTATAACTAGTTATACTAATCATTAGTCAAATTTGTTTTCTGTTTTCAAATCATGCTTTGTGTCTATGCTGCTGCTCTATGTCACTGTCTGCATTACTTATATCCTGTCTAATTTGTAAGATTGTTGTCTCTTACAGTAACCAGTGTATAAATCAGGCCTCCAACAAATCTTCTATTGCTAAACATTTTAGAAGAAATAGTTGTAATAGTGTGGTTCTAGATATGGGAAGAAGCCTGAGGGAAAACGTCTCCTGGATTATAGTTAGACAGAATCCAGAGAATTTAATTATTGATGGGGTCTGGTCCAAAACTTATCACCTGGAGTGAAAAAATCAAGAATTTTTTTTACTCTACTGGGATGAGCCTACCAGTGCCTTGGGAGAGAATTTGATCATGAAATGTTTCCCAGTAATGGTCATTCATGAGCTAGAGGGGAAAGCCTGAGAAATGGAATCAGCAATTGCAGCTATTCAGTGTGAGCTAGTGTGTCCTTGTTGCAAAAACCAATAATCGAGAAACCAAGCACCACAATCCAAGAGTTGGAGAACTCAGGTTTATTACGCTGGTGAGCCCAGAGGAGTTAACACTCCAAGCTCTGAGACCCGAACAAGGGGGTTGTAGAGCTTTAATAAACAGACTATAGTGGGCAACACTAGCTGTTAATCAGTTCAGTCCAGTCTCTCAGTCGTGTCTGACTCTGTGACCCCATGAACTGCAGCACGACAGGGTTCCCTGTCCATCACCAACTCCCAGAGCTTACTCAAACTCATGTCCATCAAGTCAGTGATGCCATCTAACCATCTCATCCTCTGTTGTCCCCTTCTCCTCCCACCTTCAATCTTTCCTAACGTCAGGGTCTTTTCCAATGAGTCAGTTCTTCGCATCAGGTGGCCAAAGTATTGGAGTTTCAGCATCAGTCCTTCCAATGAATATTCAGGACTGATTTCCTTTAGAATGGAGTTGTTGGATCTCCTTGCAGTCCAAGAGACTCTCAAGAGTCTTCTCCAACACCACAGTTCAAAAGCATCAATTCTTCAGTGCTCAGCTTTATAGCCCAACTCTCACATCCATACATGACTGGAAAAACCATAGCTTTGACTAGACAGAGCTTTGTTGGTAAAGTAATATCTCTGCTTTTTAATATGCAGTCTATGTTGGTCATAACTTTCTTTCCAAGGAGCAAGCATCTTAATTTTATGGCTGCAGTCATCATCTGCAGTGATTTTGGAGCCCAAAAAAAGAGTCTGTCACTGTTTCCATTGTTTCCCCATCTATTTACCATGAAGTGATGGGACTAGATGCCATGATCTTAGTTTTCTGAATGTTGACCTTTAAGCCAACTTTTTCAATCTCCTCTTTCACTTTCATCAAGAAGCTCTTTAGTTCTTCACTTTCTGCCATAAAGGTGGTGTCATCTGTATATCTGAGGTTATTGATATTTCTCCCGGCAATCTTGATTCCAGCTTGTGCTTCTTCCAGCCCAGGGTTTCTCATGATGTACTCTGCATATAAGTGAAATAAGCAGGGTGACAATATACAGCCTTGACATACTCTTTTTCCTATTTGGAACCAGTCTGTTCTTCCATGTCCAGTTCTAACTGTTGCTTCCTGACCTGCATACAGATTTCTCAAGAGGCAGGTCAGGTGGTCTGGTATTCCCATCTCTTTCAGAATTTTCCACAGTTTGTTATGATCCCCACAGTCAAAGGCTTTGGCATAGTCAATAAAGCAGAAATAGATGTTTTTCTGGAACTCTCTTGCTTTTTCAATGATCCAGCGGATGTTGGCAATTTGATCTCTGGTTCCTCTGCCTTTTCTAAATCCAGCTTGAGCATCTATCTGGAAGTTCATGGTTCATGTACTATTGGAGCCTGGCTTGGAGAATTTTGAGCATAACTTTCCCATGAATAGAAAAGTGCTAAATTTTTTAACTTGAGAGACTGCCTTTATGTTTGAAGTTAAATATTTCTAAGTCTACAAGTGTAAAGTAGAAACTTTTCCAAGAGGAACAAAGGAAAACAAGTCTCAACATTTAAAAACACCAGCACTGATGACAGGCACTCCCATCTGACAAGCAAAATGGCCCCCCTTCTCCCACAAGATGGTGGGATGGCCACTGAAAGTTTCCTCACTTCCCCCCTCATCTCTGATCCATAAAAGAACCTGGCCATCAGGCCCTGACAAGACGGTTATTTCGAGGCACTAGCCTGCCATCTTCTTGGCCAGCGGGCTCCTCTATTAAAGTCTCTTCCTTGCCTCAACCCCAATTCATTGGCCTGTCTTGCAGTGAGTAGAGCAAGCCAGGACTCAGTTACAGAAGTTGTACTGCACTGTATGTCGGGTGCATGCGCCTTTTCATCTGTGGTTTTCTCGGCATATAGGCCAAGGTGTGGGAATGTCAGATCCTAGTTTTGATCTCTCTGAGAGTTTTTTTTCAGGCATTCAGAGGCTGTCCATTATGTTGACTGTTGCCAGTGTATATTCCCACAGACAGCTTGGGGGCATTCTTTTTCCTCCAGGCTCCCACCTGCGTTTATTGTTTGTAGATTTGTGCTGATAGTGATTGTGACTGATGGGATTTATTTCCCATTGTTTTGACTGGCATTCAGGCAGGAATTCGGGATCCTTAGTTAGCATCTTGTCCTGTTGTGAAGGTTGGGGGTTTTTTTTCCCCTTAAAGGGTATCAGGACACTTTAACTTTGACAACTGGGTTCCTGAAACTCAGATGTGTTTGGAATTTATTTCCCCAATACACACCCCCAAGACATTTCCTGAGGGCATCTGTAATTAACAGATGTAACTCACCCTTGTGAACTGAGGTGCCAGTGAATCCGAGTTTTAGTTACAAAAACTGTCCACAAGGCGGCAACAGTGTTCAGTCTACCTTTAGTTCCTGGGATAAACTGAAAGAAAGTGAAGTCGCTCAGTCGTGTCCAAGTCTTTGGGATCCCATGGACTGTAGTCTACCAGGCTTCTCAGTCCATGGGATTTTCCCGGTGAGAGTACTGGAGTGGGTTGCCATTTCCTTCTCCAGGGGATCTTCCTGACCCAGGGATGGAACCCAGGTCTCCTGCATTGTAGGCAGACGCTTTACCCTCTGAGCCGCCAGGTTAAGCTGAGCCTTCGCTCATGGCTCAGCAGGTGAAGAATCTGCCTGCAATGCAGGAAACCTGGGTTCCATCCCTGGGCTGGGAAGATCCCTCCGAAAAGAGAAAGGCTACCCACTCCAGTATTCTGGCCTAGAGAATTCTATAAACTAGTCTTTGGGGTCGTAAAGAGTCCGACTGAGCGACTTTCACTTTCACTTTAGGGAAAGCTGTGGCAGAAAAGAGAAGAGGAACTAAAGAGCCTCTTGATGAAAGTGAAAGAGAGTGAAAAAGCTTGCTTAAAACTCAACATTCAAAAAACTAAGATCATGACATCTGGTCCCATCATTTCATGGCAAAGAGAAGGGGAAACAATGGAAACCGTGGCAGACTTCATTTTTGAGGGCTCCAAAATCACTGCAGATGGTGATTGCAGCCATAAACTGAAAAGATGCTTGTTCCTTGGAAGAAAAGCTATGACCAACCTAGACAGCATATTAAAAAGCAGAGATATTACTTTACCAACAAAGGTCTGTCTAGTCAAAACTATGGTTTTTCCAGTAGTCATGTATGGATGTGAGATTTGGGCTATAAAGAAAGCTGAGCACCCAAGAATTGATGCCTTTGAACTGTGGTGTTGGAGAAGACTCTTGAGAGTCCCCTGGACTGCAAAGAGATCCAACCAGTCCATCCTAAAGGCAGTCAACCCTGAATATTCATTGGAAGGACTGATGCTGAAACTCCAATACTTTGGACACCTGATGCAAAGAACTGTCTCCTTAGAAAAGACCCTGATGCTGGGAAAGATTGAAGGCAGGAGGAGAAGGAGATCACACAGGATGAGATGGTTGGATGGCATCACTGACTGGATGGTTTGAGCAAGCTCCGGGAGTTGGGGATGGACAGGGAAGACGGGTGTGCTGCAGTCTGTGAGGTCACAAAGTGCTGGACACAAGTGAGCGACTGAACTGAACGGAACAACAGAAGGATACAATATTTTTATGGAATCCACTTTATTGAAATATTACCACAATGTGAGCTTTTTGTTGGTTTTGGAGATGAATTGCTTGTGGGTATCTTTGTTTGCAAATATTTCTTTGCATTCCAAGTTGCCTTCTTCATTCCTCAAGGTTTCTTTTATCAAACATCTGCTTTGAAATCGAAGTAGGTTGCATTTTCCTGGTTTTGGTTTATTTCCCATTGCTCTAGGAAATGGATTCCAAAACACCTTGCAATGATGTCATCCAAACCCAAAAAGACCTTGCAGTTTGTAGCCTACATGTCCTGCCTGTTTTCCTTAAGACTTTCATAGAATCCCTCCCAACCTTTAGATATTTATGATATGGTGTTAGAGAGTGTTCTAACCTCATTCTCGTTTTCTTTGTTTTAATAAGCCTCACACAATCCTTCATAGTGTTTCTTACCAATGTTTGTTGCCAGCATCTGGGGAGGAATATTCCCTTTTCTCCACGCCTTCTCCATCAGTGTTTGTCAGGTTTCTGACAATGGCCATTCTGAGTGCTATGAGGTGATTCCTTCCCGTGGTTTTGATTCGCATTTCTCATGTTTAGCGAAACTGACCTCCTCTCGTGTGCTTTCTTTTCAAGGATGAGCTCCTCGTACCCCTTGATGCAGTGTCCTGTACCTTGGCCCTGTTTTAAGTTCTTTTCTGATGACCACCCCTAGGCGGTTTGGTGAGATCAGCTGCTTTTGACTTCCAGGCCCTTTGGCCTTGAGAATACCCAATGCCCATCAGCACAGCTTTTCAAGCTGTTGTTACAGAAAATGGCCACAAGACAGCAGCATTACCCAGTCCCACACATTTTCGCCCAAACCCTGTCTTTTCAGTGTGATTTTACATAGGAATAGATGTGACTTCTGATTTTATGTGTTTCAGGAGTACAGAAACTTGATACATTCATGGATGAGCATTTATCTATTCTCTCCCAAGTTCTTGTTCCCATCTAGGTGATTTCAGGGTGTTCAGTAAACTTCCTCCTGCTATTCAGCAGGTCGTTTTTGGATCATCCATTGGATACATATATGTGTGCCTACATTAATTCAAATCTGTTCACTTACTTCCCCTGGACCGAAGACTGAGGGCTCCTGCAGAGGGCAAGAGGCACTCTAGGAACGTCACGGGGTCACACTGCCTGCCACATCCTCCCAGGACCCTGAGCCCCAAAACAGTCCAGCCTGGGACTCAAGCCTGCCCAGTCTCCAGAGATATCATACCAGCCAAGGTAACCATGGGATAAGGGGAATAGACTCAGCATATATTTCTATATTTATTGTGTTTATCCAGTTATTTAAATTTGAGTATATAGGTGAATTACAAGGCAGTGGGTGGTTTTTTGTTTTTGTTTTTTTTATTCATAGTCACTTGATTCACTCACACACTGATGTGCACATGCAGTATTTCAGGGACTGGTCCTGTATAGATTATGACAGAAAGTGGAGTATCATTCCCAGTGTTATGGAGTAGGTCCTTGGGGCTTATTTTCTAAGTAGTAGTGTGCACATGTTAGACAAGTAGCTTATTTCTATGTGCCCAACACCTTTCTTCTCTGCTAACTGTAAGAGAGATGAGTTTTTTCTAAGTCTGTGAACTGTTTATCTTGGCTCAAAGAGCTCCTATGTATCCAGTTATAGATTCCACCTACAAGAGAGATCATAATCTATTTGTCACTCCCTGTCTCTTACTGCACTTGCTATGATCATCTCTACTTCTGGCCTGTGCCTGGACATGGCACTGTCTCATTCTTCCTTGTGGCTGATTCACATACCATTATGTATATAGAACCCAGCAACTCGAGCAATCCTCTGGGGGCCTGGGTGCAGCTGCCCAGCGCTGTTAAGGTGGGAATGGCCCTCAGTACCCGGATGCATTTTTAACTGAAGCAAAACATGTGATCTCTTCAGCTCAGAGCATCCGAGAGGGGTTGAATGGGACTAACCACCCAGATATCCTCAGCCCCCTTCAGGACCAAGTCCAGAGGTTTGACATGGCTAAAAGACAGAGTTATTTCATTCTCCTCAGCCTCTAGGTCAGCACAATTACTGGACTGAAACACCAAACAGAGCCTGGACTGGGGAAAAGTGACCCAGGTTCCTTTTATTCATCTAGAGACCATATTTTTTGCCCCTCGATTCTTAACACCAGTCCACAGAGTGGAGGTTGCCCACTCCCTGCCATCAGCAGCACCATCCTTGATGATGCAAGCAGGAGCCATGAGTGAAGGACCTCAGCTCCCACCATCCTGTAGGAATGGGATAGAGCTGTGGGTGCAGCTCAAGAGGCCCTGGCTGGCAAGGGACCACTGGGGTCAGAGAGGATGACTGCCCCCAAGAATTCCCATCACCAGCATCTTCTACCATTGCCCTGGGAAGGGAGAGAGAACTGATAGGCTTCTGGAAGTGACTCTCCCAGGGTCTGGGAAAAGCAGAGAAACCAGGCAAGGTCTGACGGCCACAGCCGGTGACGTGTTCTCTGTGTCAACTGTTGTTTTGCAACAACCCTGATCTTCAAGAGAAGTAACAGTGCTCATGAACCTTCAGCAGAATATAGCCTCAGTGGTTCAACTACCAGCCGAAGTGGGCCCGTGGATTTGGGAAAGAAGGATTCTGTCTCAACTGGGCATCCAGAAGCAAGTTCACAAGCGTAAGTCAGATTGGAGGAGGCGGAGACCCATGCCAAACAGCTTTTGGACAAAGTCCTGGCCTCTGATGGTTTCCAGGTCCCCAGCTTATGGGAGGAAAGCATCAAGGACAGGTGCCTTCTGTGGTCAGTGGCCGTCCAACACCTGCTCCAGGGCCCAGAGAGGCTCAGCAGGAGACAAGGCCTGTTCCTCTGGCCCCTGAGACAGGCTGTGAAGGACCTGCAGGGGCTGCAAGAAGGGCGGGCTCAGGCAGCAGATGTTTCTCAAAGGCTATAAAAGGCTGCCAGGCTCTCTGGCCTCCTATGTGCAGATGAGCAGGTCAAGGGCAAGACCTGCTTCCCGTGGGGGAAGTTCATGTGCTCACAGATACTCTGCTGAATGTGGCTCAGATCTTGGCTTTCTCCCCCAGACCATCTCCCAGCCTGTACACATGCTTTGAACTTCTCTGCCTGGAGCTCACCCTGCAAGCCAGGGTCTTGACCGGCCACCTCAGCAGCATCAACGCAGACTATAAACATGCCCTCTGAGATGCCCTCTGGCCAAAGCTCTGTCTGCAGAGACCCCCAGACCCAGCCTGAAAGCTCTCGGAAAAGAATGGTGTCTGGTATCTAAGCTGTGCAGGGAATTGTGGCAGGAGGCCAGGAGTCAGGGCCCTTGCCAGGAAGACCTTCTTATGACTCTGGAGGACATCCTCGTCCTCACCAAGGAGGTGGCCCAGCAGGTCCCCGTGCTCCAAGGACACCCAGAGGACTGGTTTCAGCAAGAGTGGGCAGCCCAGGCCCACCATGCTGTGTCCCAGCTCTGGGCCTGGACAGGCGGCCACACCAAGGCATGGCCCAGTGCTGGAAGCCCAGTGATGAACAAGACCCCACCCAGGTCCATTTCTACCACAGGCCGGGTGTGTCCGGAGGCGCTGAAGCCAGCAGTGTAGACTCTCAGGGAGCAGCACCAAGAGACACCGCGGAGAGCTCTGTGGGGACCTGCGCTGCCCTTGCAGCCATCGCCAGCACAGTTACAGAGCTGGGCACGGCAGGAAGGTCAGCACATCTTCTCATCTCCCACCTCAGCCTTCTTTCCAGTCACCAAAACTTCCTGTGCTGTGTGCTATGCTGAGTCGCTTGAGTCGTGTTCAAATCTTTGTGACCCCATGGACTGAAGCCCGCCAGGCCCCTCTGCCCATGGGATTTCCCAGGCAAGAGTACTGGAGGGGGTTGCCATGCCCTCCTCCAGGGGATTTTCCTAACTCAGAGATCGAACCCGTGTCGCTTATGTCTCCTCCATTGACAGGTGGGTTCTTTACCACTAGCACCACCTGGGAAGCCCCCCAAGTCCCCTGTCAAGTTCCAGAAAAAGCTCTCTTGGTGCCCAAGTGTGTAATTCACACCTGGAAGGCACACAGTCTTTGAGAATCCAAGATCAGGAACCAGATCATGGTCTAGGCTGCATCTGCCTCTCCCACCTCTGAGTTCTGAGATCTCAGAGGAGCTTCTTAGCTCTTCTGGAAGATTCTAGTCTAGAAAATGGGCACATTGATACTTTGCTGGTGGAGGGCTGATAAAAGCATCCCTGTAAATACTTGCCCTGGCCTGGTACATGGTTAGCACCCTGGGGTAAGGCCTAGAATGAGTGACTTGCATGCAGTTTTCCCCACAGCCTCCAGGCTTCCCTGGTGGCTGACAATAAAGAAAACACCTGCAGTGCAGAATATCTCAGCTGGACCCCTGGGTCAGGAATATCAACTGGAGAAGGGAATGGCAACCCTCTCCAGAATTCCTGCCTGGAGAATCCCATGGACAGAGGAGTCCATGGGGTCACAAAGAGCCAGACGTGACTGAGTGACTAACACTTTCATTTTGCGCGAGGAGGGGGCTCCACTAGCTGTGACAGCACTCCTCCTGTGGGTCCCGATGCTAAGTGCCACCTTGACCTGCACTATCTTACCTGCCTGCTCCCATAAGGGTTCTTTGGTTTGCAAGTGGCAGGAATCCAGCTTGAATCCTCATAGGCAAACAGAAGCACTCACTGAAAGCCTTCTGGGTCTGCTGAACACCGTCCATGCGTGGCCATTCCCTTCTGTGGCAGCAGACCGTGCCGGGCAGTGTGGAGCCCAGACATTCGATTCACCCTCACCAACACGGCAGGCGCCGTAGGTCAGCAGTGTCCACCTGAGAAGCTCCCCAGCAGGCATGCTCAGCCCCTCATGCTAGACACAGCCTGATCTGCCCCCTTCCTGACCTTTTACTTGGCTGCACAGACACCCCCACACCTTTCCCTGGGCTTTCTCCCAAGATAAAGCTGACCAGACCATGTGTTTCTCCACCCAATTATTCTCTACTTCATTTTTCTCATGAAAATGTCATTACCGTGCGCATGGCCCTACTCCCAGACCAGCTGGGAGGGTGGCAGGCATGGTTCCCTCACAGCCCACACCTCTTTGCTCACCCCAACTGTCTTCTCAACTCTCCTGATCCACGGCTCCTGGTCTCACGAATTCAGACATCCTGTAGGCTCCTCCTGATCTGTTTTTCTGTTGAGTCTTCTGACACGTGCTTTTTTCCCAGTTTCTTTGTACTTACCACTATTTTCTGAATTTAATATTTACATAAATGTCTCTATTGAGAGTATAGTTGCTTTACAATATTGTGTTAGTTTCTACTCACAGCCAAGTGGATCAGCTATACATATATCCCCTCTTCTTCAGATCTCCTTCCTACTTAGGTCGCCACAAAGCATTGAGTAGGGTTCTCTGTGCCGTACAGCAGGTTCTCACTAGTCATCTATTTCATAAATAGTATCAGTAGTGCTGGGCTGGGGAAAGCATCATTCTCCTGCATTTTGTGAGGTGTAATTGTGAATTCGTTGTTGTTCAGTTGTGTCTGACTCTTTTGTGATTTCATGGACTGTAGCCAGACTGCTCTGTCCATGGGATTTCCCAGGCAAGAATATTGGAGTGGGCTGCCATTTCCTTCTCCAGGAGATCTTCCTCACCCAGAGATCAAACTGACACCTGCATTGGCAGGCAGATTCTTTACCACTGAACCACCTGGGAAGCCCATCAATTTTATACATAGTATCAGTAGTATATATGTCAATTCAAATCTCCCAGTTCTGCCCACTCCTGCTTTCCTCCTTGATATCCGTACGTTTGTTCTCTATGTCTGTGTCTCTATTTCTACTTTGTGACTAAAATCATCTGTTCCATTTTTCTAGACCCCACATGTATGGGTTAATGTTCAATATCTGTTTTTCTCTTTCTGGCTTACTTCACTTTGTATGATAGTCTCTAACTCCATCCACATCTCTGCAAATGACCCAACTTAGTTCCTTTTTAGAATCTGCCTGCAATGCAGGAGACCAAGGTTTGACTCCTGGGTCGGGAAGATCCCCTGAAGAAGGAAATGGCAATCCACTTCAGTACTCCTGCCTGGAAAATCCCATGGACAGAACAGCCTGGCAGGATACAATCCATGGGTCGCAAGAGTTGGACACAACTTAGCAACTAAACCACCACCACCAGTATCCCATTGCATACATAAACCACGTCTTCTTTATCCATCCCTCTGTGTCACTGACTTCACTGATAACACATTCTGCTTCTCTGAGTTCACCTGACAGAGTCCCCCTCTCATCAAAGCTTCCAACACAAGCATTTCCCAGAACTGACCTCCCGGCTTGGCCAGCATTCAGACAGTGAGGAGGGCAGGCTCACTCAGCCCCTGTTACTGCTCCTGTCCTCTCTCCTGTTGCAGGCTGCTTTCCCCAGGGTGAAGAGCAAGGCCTCACACTTAACTCACACACACACAAGCTCAGTGCATTGGAGACAGGGGGACCATGGTCCTGTCTGGAGAGCTACCCCTGGCAGGACGGCAACTGGAGAATGGAGAGTCACCATCCATAAACTTCTGCTCCCCTAGCCACTCCCTAGAGGGGGTCACAGACGCCCTCCACATGACCCAGAGTATCACTTCAAACAGGGAGCCCTTGAGGCCTTGGAAATGAGCTCGTGCATCTTCCAGACACTTGTCACAACCCAGAAATTATTTTTTTCCTTTTTAATTTATTTGGCTGTGCCAGATCTTAGTTGCAGCACACAAGATCTTTAATGGCGGTGTGTGGAATCGTAGTTCCTTGACCAGGTACTGAACCTGGGCTCCTGCGCTGGAAGTGCAGAGACTTAGCCCCTGGACTGCCAGGAGAGTTCCTAACCTGGAGCTTCCTTATTCCAGCTGAGGGCTCTCCAACAGAGTCCTCGCCTTCTTCACTCTCACACAGCCTGGAGACGCTTTTTGTTTTGTATGCTTACAGTCCCTGAGAGTCGGCTATAAGACAGGAGTTGAATATCTCATTTCCTATCCCTTAGCTCAAGGCCCACGAAAATTGCACACTTGCCATTTTCGCCCTTGCTTTTACTCACTGCGGTTGACTCTTAGTTGCCTTCTCTCCTTTCTCTTTGTGTCACCTACTCTGGGACCCCATCTGGGCAGCCTGCTGGCCCTCAGTGTATAGCTCCGTCTCCAGGAAGGGCTCTAGCTTGCCCCTCCCAGCATTCAGGGGCACCCCAATCTGTCTAAAACAAGGTCAACAGTTTTCTGAGGGTGGGGAATTATTGAAGATGAAACACAAAAAAAGCCAGGTGACTTCCCAGTATGCACTGGCACAGAAAGTCTAAACTGTTAGCCACGCAAGTTCCAGGACTTCATCTTACTCATCTTTAGATCCTTCAGGACAACCACGGTGTTTGGGGCATCACAGGTGCACAGCGAGTGATTTAGATTGCTTGTTAAGATGCTAGAAAAGCCGAGAAGTGCTGACAACATTCAAATTTGGGGCGAAATAGTCATGGGAAGGATGGAGCAAATATGCTAGATATGTCCTGAAAGGAGTGTGGTCTTGAGTTGAGCTTCAAAGAAAGTTGGATGTGCATTTTCCAGGAAGAATAGGAAAGACATTCCAGGCAATAACAGCTCCAAGTAGCTCTGCTTTGCAAGTGCCTGTGAGTCTGAGGGTGGCGGGGTGGCAGGGGCAGCGCTGTGCATACCTGTACTTATCTTTGCTCTCAATGTAGAAATTAATACTTAATCATCGGAGAGGAAAACAGTCTATAGTTAATCCATCACTATGGATACCCTGCACTGCCTCTAGCCATCCACCCACCTGGCTGGCTGCTTTTCTCAGCCTCTGGACAACTTCTGAGTTGAACCTGAGTGATCAGGACTCTCCCGCCATGCTTGGCAGCTGTTGCCTCTGCTTGCTCCAGGGCCAAGCTTGGGGATCCACGCCCAGGTGGGTCACCGAGATCCCAGCCTCCATGGTCTCCTGGCCCCAGACTCACATATGTCCCCTCGTCTGTTACACGGCAAAAGCTCACATAAACACCCACCTGAGCCCTACAGCTAGAGCCAATGGATGCAATTCACCCAACTCTTCCTTGGGCCATTGGTCTCCTGATTCTGCATTGTTAGCCCAGTGACCTTCCTGCATGCTTGGCAGTCAGAAGAGCATGACGAAGACTGAACAGAGTGGCCAACAAGTTGGGGGTGAAGGGGACATACGCCTGGAGCAGTTACCCTTTGATTTCCATTCTCCTCCTGCTGAAATATTTGCTACATATACAGCCTCAGATCAATGGAATCATGAATGTGTATCTCCCAATTTAAATAGAATTTGCTATCACACTAGCACTTCTCCAACAATTACACTGTGGCCCTCCTGAGGTATTAGTGTGCTATGATGGCATCTTGCAGGAGAAGCTGGGGCACAGGAAGGCCGAGGTTTTCTCCACCCCTATTCTCCTTCCCATCTGCATCCAGGAACTCAGGATCTGGTGGCTGAGGCCGAGGGATGATCAGAGCCACTCACTTTTGGATTTACCTTCCCTGGTGGCTCAGTGGTAAAGAATCCACCTGCCAATGCAGGAGATGCAAGTTCAATCCCTGGACTGGGAAGATCCCCTGGGGAAGGGTATGGCAACCCACTCCAGTATTCTTATCTGGATAATCCCACGGAAAGAGCAGCCTGGTGGGCTATAGTCCATGGTCCCAAAGAGTTGGACATAACTGAGGGACTAACATTTTACCTTCAAGTGAAGAACATCTCATCTCAATTCCAGAGTCTGGAAAAGGCTTAGGGGAGGCCCCACTCGGCATCCAAAAAAGAACAACACAGTCTCTTCCACTTCTGGAAGTTATTCTCACTAGAAAATAACAAGAAAGTTAATGGGGGAAATAATTATTCATATCAGAACTGTAAAATCCTATCACATAGAATAATTGACAGGAAACTGTCCCAAAGTTGGGACATTCAAGGGTTCCTGAATTTCTTCAAGAAGGTAGAGATTCTCCTTTCTCCCAGGTAAGGCCTGAAAATTCACTGAGGGAAAGAAAATGTGATGTTTTAACTATACTGGGATTCAGTCTCCTGGGTGGCAGTTGATGCAGATTCCAGATGCATGGAGCACAGAATTAAGAGGGATTCACTGTTTCCTCTTCTCAGTATTTTCCTAAGTATTTGGAGGAGACTGTCAAGAGCCTCTGGCCTGTGGGAATCAGGATACCCTCTTGATTCCCACTCTTAAAAATGGTGGAGAAGCAGGCTTCCCTGGTGGTCCAGGGCTTAAGAACCACCTACCAATGCAGGGGTCATGGGTTCCATCCCTGGTCTGGGAAGATCCCACACGCCAAGGGGCAGTTAAGTCAGTGCCCCACTGACTGAGCCCTAGAGCCCCAGAGCCTTGGGCTCTGCAACGAGAGAGGCCACCGCAATGAGAAGCCCACACACTGAGCAGAGAGTAGCCCTGCTCCTCACAAACAGGGAGAGCCTGAGCACAGCAACAAAGGCCCAGCACCGCCAAAAAGTAAAATAACTTTTAAAAATGATAAAAAGGCCAGTAACACCCCCACTGCAGTCCAAAGGTCTGAGCACCTGGAATGTCCTCTCTACAGCAGCAGCAGAGTGGCACCCCCAGCTGCCCAGCCTGGCTGCAGGCAGAAATGGACCCACCTCTCCCAGAGGATGGCTACAACCAACAGTGGAAACAGAATCACCCAGATCACCCAGGAGATGGCCAAAGAGGTGCTCCTGATGGCTCAGAGTCTGAGGAGGAGACAGTGCATCTCAGTACTTGACCTGCAACGGGTGATGGGAGGATGGGGCACTCCTGGGGAGACAGGAGTCCCAGCTGCGGCCCCACGGGAGCCAGGACAGCCAGGCAGCTCCCAGGAAAGGGGGCCGGGCCATGCTCAGGGCTGTGGGGCACACAGCACTTTTAGATGCCATCTTCTCTATCTGGGGGTATCATAGAGCTCCCCTCATTTCTCTCTTCCCTCCTCCTGTGGGCTCATTACTAAGACACTGTCTTGGTTCATCAGGAAAGATTATTTGCCAGGAGTTGCAACTTAGTAAAGTCAAGGACTCTTTCATATCCTAGAGGATGAACTGAAGGGACCATTTATGTCTATATAAATTCCCCCAACATAGTGGTAACAGGGCTGCAGGCTTCTGAAGGATGGCCATTCAGCCCAGCACATCCTGGAGGTCAGGGGCTGCTTTCGACCTGCCAACTTCAACCACAAGTCAGCTACTGTCATTCTCTTTAGCCCCCTCCCCCTTTATAAACTTTTTATCCTGTATTGGGGTATAGCTGTTAACAATGTTGTGATAGTTTCAGGTGGACAGCAAAGGGACTCAGTCATATATATACAAGTATTCATTTCCCCAAAAAAGGGCTTCTCAGGTGGCATTAGTGATAAAGAACCAATCTGCTGATGCAGGAGACACAAAAGGTTTGATCTCTGGGTCAGGAAGATCCTCTGGAGGAGGGCATGGCACCCCACTCCCATGGATAGAGGAGCATGGTGGGCTACAGTCCACTGGACCACAAAGAGTCAGACAGGACTGAAGCGACTTAGCATGCACACACATTCTCCCCAAACTCCCCTCCTGTCCAGGCTGCCACATAACACTGAGCAGAGCTCCCTGTGCTGCACAGTAGGTCCTTGTTGGTTATCCACTTTAAATACAGCAGTGTGTGCCTGTCCATCCCAAACTCCCTAACTATCCCTTCTCTCCATCCTTTCCCACCGCCTGCAACCATAAATTCATTCTGTAAGTCTCTGAGTCTCTTTCTGTTTTGTAAGTCAGTCCATTTGTATCACTTCTTTTTAAATTTCACGTGTAAAGCATGTCATATGATATTTCTCCTTCTCAGGCTGACTTACTTCAGTGTGACAGTCTTTAGGTTCATCCATGTTGCTGCAAATGTCTTTAGGCCTTTTCTTGATTCAGTGTAATTAAGCATCATTTACCATCAACCCTCCAACACTGAAAAAAAAAGAAGTCCATTTACTGAATGTGAGCACTAGAAGGGAAGAGATAGGATGGCATCAAGAGCCATTTAGAAAGTGCCTCTCAGCACAGGCCTGCCAGGTTACCTAGTGGTCCCAAACCCACGGCTAGGCCCAAGGGGTAGAGGAGGGGGCACCTCCAGACTAGGTGACCGCGAGGGGAACCCAGCAGCTCCCATCCCAGCCTCACCACAGACACTGCTCTCATCTTTCTCCAAACTCCTGTCCACCTCAGTTAGTTTCTCAGGGGACAGTTACCCTGAAGGCATCAGGTCAGAAGTGACAGCTGACAGCTTTCAAGCCCCACCCACTCCTCCCTCTCCTTGAGCTCCAAAAGGGCAAGTCAACAAAAAACGCCAGGCATGGTCTCCTTTGGTGTCAGCTGGACAGTCAGACGAGCCCTGGCTGAGCGTGGAGACCCTCACCCTGGCCCCATCCCCTACCCAGAGCAAAGCCAGGCCAGGCTCCTTTCCTTGCTCTCCCAAGCCTTGTCAGGCTGGTTAGGAGCCTGCCCTTCTCACTTCCCCGCAAACCTTCACCATCTGTGAAACAAGGCTTTTCTATACCTTCATGCTTCATGTTTGGCATCATTCAAACCAAATTCTCAGAGGAAGGGTCCATCCTGTCTTTACAGAGTGGCCAAAACAGGACCTGTAACATTTCCTGGGTTTTCCTTTTCCAAGCTACATCTACTATCCTATGGCCGCTTATCTACTCATCCCAGACAAGCAGCTGAAGTTTTGGTTCGAGTTTCACATTTGCTGGAATAGCCCATCATTTATCTGTATTAGTTGCCTAAACATTTACTGTTATGTTTAAGATCTTTGTTAAAACCTTTTAAGAAGTATTTATTTACTTATTTTATTTATGTGGGATCTTTCATTGCCGGTGCAGGGATTCTAGTTGTGGGCCATGGGCTCCGGAGCGCAAGGACTCAGTCATTGCTTCAGCACATGGGCTTTGCTGCCCTGAGCCATGTGGGATCTTGGTTCCCCCACCAGGGATCAAACCTTCGTCCCCTGCATTACAAGGCAGATTCTTAATCCCTGGACCACCAGGGAAGTGCCTAAGATTTTATTTGAATAAAGTGTTCTGTTGTTGTGTGTGTGTGTTTTTTTTAAGAAGATAAAGAAAGGAAACTGCTGATATTGTCCAAATTTCTCTTTTCAAGTGAAGAAAAATAAGGTCCAAAATGATCAAAATTTCGAATCAGGTAGGAGGTAGCTTCTGTCACCAACACATTATTTATCAATTCCCAGCTTTACGCATCACTACTGTCCTTTGCCCCTCTGGTCAAGCCAAGATCTCCTTCGAGCTGCGTTTTCTCCACACCTGGCCTTTCTCAGGGGCCTCACTTCTGCCCTGGGCCTGCTGAGAGCCATCTCTGAGCTCACATAGGCCTCATCTCCCGTAGAGAAAGTCCAGATCAAGACCAGGGGGCTCAGCCAGGCTCCCTTCAGCAGCTCCCCATGGACAGACGGGCCTGAAACACCTCATTCTGGGGTTTTCAGGAGAATAAGCTTCTTATTAACCCAGAGTGACTGGTCTTAAAGCCTGTGGCACAAGTTCAGGAGATCATGGTTTTAGACCAAATGCAATACTGGATTGGCCAAGAAGTTCGTTCAGGTTTTCCCAAACCATCCCATGGATGTTCATCAATGAACAACCCAGTATGTTCATTCTGGGGCTGAAACCAGTTGTGCCAAGTGAGTTTTGGATGTTCACAATTTGTCACCAATTTCTTAGGGAAGACCTGTGAAGGTGTTTACCTGCATTCGTGCTAAGTTACTTCAGTTGTGTCTGACTCTTTGCAACCCCATGGACTGTAGCCCACCAGCCTCCTCTCTCCATGGGTTTTTTCAGGCAAGAATACTGGAAATGGGTTGTCATTTCCTCCTCCATTTATGAAGAATATACCTCAATTTTTTAAAAAATTTGTATGATAAAAGCAGGTGGTGGACTGGAAATCAGAACTCTCTGCCCATACTGTCCTCCTACACAGGTTGAAACTCATGTAGGAAGATAGCATTTGGTGGTCTCTTATCTGTGTGTGTGTGTGTGAGTGCTAAGTTACTTCCATCCTAACTCTGTGTGATTCCATGGACTGTAGTCCACCAGGCTCCCCTGTCTATGGGATTCTCCAGGTAAGAATACTAGAGTGGGTTGCCACACCCTACTCCAGGGGATCTTCCCCACCCAAGGATTGAACCCACACCTCTACCTACTTCTAATTCTTTCCCTTCTTTTGGTACAGACCAAAGATCGGCCCATTGCCTCTGCTAGAACAACTGCAACTTTGGGGCAGAGCTTCGCCAAACTTATCCATATCGTTGCTAGGAACTGTGTAGACCACAAATGTCCCCATGAGCTCCTGTGTCTGGTAGACCAGATTGAGACAATGAGCAGCCAGCTCCAGATCTTCTCCACGTAGAAAATGGCTCTGGGGGGGGAACTGCCCAGGCTGATTAGGGTAAGGGAATAGTGGCCCTAGGGAGTGTAAGAGCTCCATAAAGAAGATGGTTGACACCACCCAAGAGCCAATAAGCTCTAGTGCAAGACATACCACGCAAATTCTTTAGCAACGCAGGAACATAGACCTGAGTGTCAACATACAGGCTGTCCAAAGTCACACCTAACACAAAGACCCATCGCAAAACTCATTACTGGACACTCCACCGCACTCCAGAGAGAAGAAATCCAATTCCACGCACCAGAACGCTGACACAAGCTTCCCTAACCAGGAAACCTTGACAAACCAATCGTCCAACCCCACCCACTGGGTGAAACCTCCATAATAAAAAGGAACCACAGACCACAAGAATATAGAAAGCCCACTCCAGACACAGCAATCTAAACAAGATGAAAAGGCAGAGAAATACCCAACAGGTAAAGGAACATGAAAAAAGCCCACCAAGTCAAACAAAAGAGGAGGAAATAGGGAATCTACCTGAAAAAGAATTTAGAATAATGATAATAAAAATGATCAAAAATCTTGAAAACAAAATGGAGTTACAAATAAATAGCGTGGAGACAAAGATTGAGAAGATGCAAGAAAGGTTTAACAAGGACCTAGAAGAGATTTAAAAAAAGTCAATTAAAATTTAATAATGAAATAAATGAGATCAAAAACACTCTGGAGGGAACCATGAGTAGAATAACAGAGACAGAAGATAGGATAAGTGAGTTAGAAGATAAAATGGTGGAAATAAATGAAGAAGAGAGGAAAAAAGAATCAAAAGAAATGAGGACAAACTCAGGGACCTCTGGGACAATGTGAAATGCCCCAACATTCGAATCATAGGAGTCGCAGAAGAAGAAGACAAAAAGAAACGCCATGAGAAGTTACTCGAGGAGATAATAGCTGAAAACTTCCCTAAAATGGGGAAGGAAGTAGCCACCCAAGTCCAAGAAACCCAGAGAGTCCCAAACAGGATAAACCCAAGGCGAAACACCCCAAGACACATATTAATCAAATTAACAAAGATCAAACACAAAGAACAAATATTAAAAGCAGCAAGGGAGAAACAACAAATAACACACAAAGGGATTCCCATAAGGATAACAGCTGATCTATCAATAGAAACCCTTCAGGCCAGAAGGGAATGGCAGGGCATACTTAAAGTAATGAAAGAGAATAACCTACAACCTAGATTACTCTACCCAGCAAGGATCTCATTCAGATATGAAGGAGAACTCAAAAGCTTTACAGACAAGCAAAAGCTGAGAGAATTCAGCACCACCAAACCAGCTCTTCAACAAATACTAAAGGATCTTCTCTAGACAGGAAACACAGAAAGGTGGTGTAAACGTGAACCCCAAACAACAAAATAAATGGCAACGGGACCATACCTATTAATAATTACCTTAAATGTAAATGGGTTGAATGCCCCAACCAAAAGACAAAGGCTGGCTGAATGGATACAAAAGCAAGACCCCTGTATATGCTGTCTACAAGAGACCCACCTCAAAGCAAGGGACACATACAGACTGAAAGTGAAGGGCTGGAAAAAAATATACCACGCAAACGGAGACCAAAATAAAGCAGGAGTCGCAATACTCATATCAGATAAAATAGACTTTCAAATAAAGGCTGTGAAAAGAGACAAAGATGGACACTACATAATGATCAAAGGATCAATCCAAGAAGAAGATATAACAATTATAAATATATATGCACCCAACATAGGAGCACCGCAATATGTAAGGCAAACACTAACGAGTATGAAAGAAGAAATTAATAGTAACACAATAATAGTAGGAGACTTTAATACCCCCACTCACAACTATGGATAGATCAACTAAACAGAAAATGAACAAGGAAACACAAACTTTAAAGGACACAACGGACCAGCTAGACCTAATTGACATCTATAGCACGTTTCACCCCAAAACAATCAACTTCACCTTTTTCTCAAGTGCACACGGAACCTTCTCCAGAATAGATCACATCCTGGGCCATAAATCTAGTCTTGGTAAATTCAAAAAAATTGAAATAATTCCAGTCATCTTTTCTGACCACAGTGCAGTAAGATTAGATCTCAATTACAGGAAAAAAGTTATTAAAAATTCAAACATATGGAGGCTAAACAACACGCTTCTGAATAACCAACAAATCATAGAAGAAATCAAAAAAGAAATCAAAATATGCATAGAAATGAATGAAAATGAAAACACAACAACCCAAAACCTATGGGACACTGTAAAAGCAGTGCTAAGGGGAAGATTCATAGCATTACAGGCCTACCTCAAGAAACAAGAAAAAAGTCAAATAAATAACCTAACTCTACACCTAAAGCAACTAGAGAAGGAAGAAATGAAGAACCCCAGGGTTAGTAGAAGGAAAGAAATCTTAAAAATTAGGGCAGAAATAAATGCAAAAGAAACTAAAGAGACCATAGCAAAAATCAACAAAGCTAAAAGCTGGTTTTGTGAAAAAATAAACAAAATTGACAAACCATTAGCAAGACTCATTAAGACACAAAGGGAGAAGAACCAAATTAACAAAATTAGAAACGAAAATGGAGAGATCACAACAGACAACACTGAAATACAAAGGATCATAAGAGACTACTACCAGCAGCTCTATGCCAATAAAATGGACAACTTGGAAGAAATGGACAAGTTCTTAGAGAATTATAACTTCCCAAAACTGAATCAGGAGGAAATAGAAGATCTTAACAAACCCATCACAAGCAAGGGAATCGAAACGGTAATCAGAAATCTTCCAGCAAACAAAAGCCCAGGACCAGATGGCTTCACAGCTGAATTCTACCAAAAATTTAGGGAAGAGCTAACACCTATCCTACTCAAACTCTTCCAGAAAATTGCAGAGGAAGGTAAACTTCCAAACTCATTCTATGAGGCCACCATCACCCTAATTCCAAAACCAGACAAAGATGCCACAAAAAAAGAGAACTACAGGCCAATATCACTGATGAACATAGATGCAAAAATCCTTAACAAAATTCTAGCAAACAGAATCCAACAACATATTAAAAAAATCATACACCATGACCAAGTGGGCTTTATCCCAGGAATGCAAGGATTCTTTAATATCCGCAAATCAATCAATATAATACACCACATTAACAAATTGAAAGATAAAAACCATATGATTATCTCAATAGATGCAGAAAAAGCCTTTGACAAAATTCAACATCCATTTATGATTAAAACTCTCCAGAAAGCAGGAATAGAAGGAACATACCTCAACATAATAAAAGCTATATATGACAAACCCACAGCAAGCATCACCCTCAATGGTGAAAAATTGAAAGCATTTCCCCTGAAATCAGGAACAAGACAAGGGTGCCCACTCTCACCACTACTATTCAACATAGTTTTGGAAGTGTTGGCCACAGCAATCAGGGCAGAAAAAGAAGTAAAAGGAATCCAGATAGGAAAAGAAGAAGTGAAACTCTCTCTGTTTGCAGATGACATGATCCTCTACATAGAAAACCCTAAAGACTCTACCAGAAAATTACTAGAGCTAATCAAAGAATACAGTAAAGTTGCAGGATATAAAATTAACACACAGAAATCTCTTGCATTCCTATACACTAACAATGAGAAAACAGAAAGAGAAATTAAGGAAACGATACCATTCACCATTGCAACAAAAAGAATAAAATACTTAGGAGTATATCTACCTAAAGAAACAAAAGACCTATACATAGAAAACTATAAAACACTGATGAAAGAAATCAAAGAGGACACAAACAGATGGAGAAATATACCGTGTTCATGGATTGGAAGAATCAATATTGTCAAAATGGCTATACTACCCAAAGCAATCTATAGATTCAATGCAATCCCTATCAAGCTACCAACGGTATTTTTCACAGAACTAGAACAAATAATTTCACAATTTGTATGGAAATACAAAAAACCTCGAATAGCCAAAGTAACCTTGAGAAAGAAGAATGGAACTGGAGGAATCAACCTGCCTGACTTCAGACTATACTACAAAGCCACAGTCATCAAGACAGTATGGTACTGGCACAAAGACAGAAATATAGATCAATGGAACAGAATAGAAAGCCCAGAGATAAATCCACGAACCTATGGTCACCTTATCTTCGACAAAGGAGGCAAGGATATACAATGGAAAAAAGACAACCTCTTTAACAAGTGGTGCTGGGAAAACTGGTCAACCACCTGTAAAAGAATGAAACTAGAACACTTTCTAACACCATACACTAAAATAAACTCAAAATGGATTAAAGATCTAAATGTAAGACCAGAAACTATAAAACTCCTAGAGGAGAACATAGGCAAAACACTCTCCGACATAAATCACAGCAGGATCCTCTATGACCCACATCCCAGACTTTTAGAAACAAAAGCAAAAATAAACAAATGGGACCTAATGAAACTTAAAAGCTTTTGCACAACAAAGGAAACTATAAGCAAGGTGAAAAGACAGCCCTCAGATTGGGAGAAAATAATAGCAAATGAAGCAACAGACAAAGGATTAATCTCAAAAATATACAAGCAACTCCTGCAGCTCAATTCCAGAAAAGTAAATGACCCAATCAAAAAATGGGCCAAAGAACTAAACAGACATTTCTCCAAGGAAGACATACGGATGGCTAAAAAACACATGAAAAGATGCCCAACATCACTCATTATCAGAGAAATGCAAATCACAACCACAATGAGGTACCATTACACGCCAGTCAGGATGGCTGCTATCCAAAAGTCTACAAGCAATAAATGCTGGAGAGGGTGTGGAGAAAAGGGAACCCTCTTACACTGTTGGTGGGAATGCAAATTAGTACAGCCACTATGGAAAACAGTGTGGAGATTCCTTAAAAAGCTGGAAATAGATCTGCCATATGACCCAGCAATACCACTTCTAGGCATACACACTGAGGAAACCAGATCTGAAAGAGACACGTGCACCCCAATGTTCATCGCAGCACTGTTTATAATAGCCAGGACATGGAAGCAACCTAGATGCCCATCAGCAGACGAATGGATGAGGAAGCTGTGGTACATATACACCATGGAATATTACTCAGCCATTAAAAAGAATTCATTTGAATCAGTTCTAATGAGATGGGTGAAACTGGAGCCCATTATACAGAGCGAAGTAAGCCAGAAAGATAAAGACCATTACAGTATACTAACACATATATATGGAATTTAGAAAGATGGTAACGATAACCCTATATGCAAAAAAAGAAAAAGAGACTCAGATGTATAGAACAGACTTGTGGACTCTGTGGGAGAAGGCGAGGGTGGGATGTTTCAAGAGAACAGCATCGAAACATGTATATCTAGGGTGAAACAGATCACCAGCCCAGGTTGGATGCATGAGACAAGTGCTCAGGCCTGGTGCACTGGGAAGACCCAGAGGGATGGGGTGGAGAGGGAGGTGGGAGGGGGGACCGGGATGGGGAATACATGTAAATCCATGGCTAATTCATTTCAATGTATGACAAAAACCACTGCAATGTTGTAAAGTAATTAGCCTCCAACTAATAAAAATAAATGGAAAAAAAAAAAGAAGAAGATGGTTGAGGGTGTGACCTTGGGATCAATTGGTTTCCATGTTTAAGTGCACTTGTAGCCAAGTGGTTTACTACTTCTGAAAGTGTTAGTTGCTCAGTCATGTCTAACTCTTTGCAACCCCATGGACTGTATAGCCCATCAGGCTCCTCTGTCCATGGGATTCTCCAGGCAAGAATACTGGAGTGGGTAGCTATTCCCTTCTCCAGGGGGTCTTCCTGACCCAGGGATTGAACCTGTGTGTCCTGTATTGCAGGCAGATTCTTTACTGTCTGAGCCACCTTGGCTAATGTAGAACATCAGAAATACAGAAAATAAAAAGATGTTATTAACACAGGTATATTTATCAAGCTCTCAGTACTCTAAAGTATCCAGAAGTTCTGAGATTTTTGCCAAACCTAGTCACTTATGTTTCACGACATCTTCATTTTCAATTTTTTATTGAGATATAGTTGATTTACAATTTTGTGTTAGTTTCAGGTGTACAGCAGTGACTCAGTTACATCCATCTATCTTTGTCATATTCTTTTCCACCACTGGTTACCACAAGATATTGAGCACAGCTCCCTGTTATACAGTAGGTTCTTGTTGTTTATATATTTTATAGATAGCATATTCATTTTCATTGCTGAAAAATCACTTGTCTCACTAAATTTAGTTACACTCAGTTTAAAGCAATATCACTTAAGTGTGTAATTCAATTAAGAAATAACAGTCTGGGACTTACCTGGTGGTTCAGTGGTTAAGAGTCCATGCTCACAATGCAGGGGGCCCTGGTTGGCAAGTTAGACCCTGCATGCTACAACTTAGAGCCCACGGGCATCAACTAAGATCTGGCATAGTCAAATACATTTAAAAAAACAAACACATGAAAAGATGCTCAACATCACTCATTATCAGAGAAATGCAAATCAAAACCACAATGAGGTACCATTACATGCCAGTCAGGATGGCTGCTATCCAAAAGTATACAAGCAATAAATGCTGGAGAGGGTGTGGAGAAAAGGGAACCCTCTTACACTGTTGGTGGGAATGCAAACTAATACAGCCACTATGGAGAACAGTGTGGAGATTCCTTAAAAAATTGGAAATAGAACTGCCACATGACCCAGCAATCTCCTGGGCACACACACCGAGGAAACCAGATCTGAAAGAGACACATGTACCCCAGTGTTCATCGCAGAACTGTCTATAATAGCCAGGACATGGAAGCAACCTAGATGCCCATCAGCAGACAAATGGATAAGAAAGCAATGGTACATATACACAATGGAATATTATTCAGCCATTAAAAAGAATTCATTTGAATCAGTTCTAATGAGATGGATGAAACTGGAGCCCATTATACAGAATGAAGTAAGCCAGAAAGGTAAAGACCAATACAGTATACTAATGCATATATATGGAATTTAAAAAGATGGTAATGATAACCATATGTGCAAGACAGAAAAAGAGACACAGATGTATAGAACAGACTTTGGGACTCTGTGGGAGAAGGCGAGGGTGGGATGTTCTGAGAGAATAGCATTGAAACATGTATATTATCAAGTGTGAAACAGATCACCAGCCCAGGCTGGATGCATGAGACAAGCGTTCAGGGCTGGTGCACTGGGAAGACCCAGAGGGATCGGGTGGGGAGGGAGGCGGGAGGGGGGATCGGGATGGGGAACACATGTAAATCCATGGCTGATTCATGTCAATGTATGGCAAAAGCCACTACAATATTGTAGAGTAATTAGCCTCCAACTAATAAATGAAAAGAAAAAAAAACAACAGAACCACCAGGCTTATCTTTGATTACAACTTTTACTTTAAGTCCTGAATGCAATTCTAACAAAATTTCTTGTTCACTTTCATTACATATGGATGTTGACATTTATTCTTCACATTCTCTTCAGTTATTTTCATTAAAAATACTTCTTAGCAGACACACAGATATAGAAAATAAACTAACAGTTACCAATGGTGAGAGGGAAGGAGGTAAGGGCAATATAAGGGTAGGGGAGTAGAGGTACAAACTATTATGTATAAAATAAACTACAAGGATATACTGTATAACAGGGGGACTATAGCCAATGTTTTATAATAACTATAAATGGAGTATAACCTTTAAAAATTATAAATCACTCTACTGTACACCTGTAACATAACATTGTGCATCAACTATACTTGAACAAAAACAAAAAAATACTTCTTGTTAATTTCAAGATATTATGAGTCATACATTTTTTAGTATCAAAATAAAAATGTGATGTTAAAATATTAAATTATACCTTTAGAACTTTCTCTGAATAGTCGCCACAAATGTATCCTAGTTTCCTAGAAGAGGCTTACTTTGTAAATTCTGGTATTTATTTGAGATTATGCCTCTTACCTGGTGTCATGTTAACTGCTTTCCTCCTGCCAACTCCCAAGCGTAAAAGCCTCCCTGACAAGAAGCAAGCCCTCCGAAGAGCTCCTGGTGGGAAATGCACAACAGCTCCTCTGTGCTGTCTCTAAGACTGTGAAGGCTACAGAAGCCGCAAGTCTTTAGGTAGGTGGACATTGGCATAGAGTACACATTCACAGGACCATGAATCAGCTCACAGGCTGAGAGGAACATGGTAAATTGCAGCATTCATTAGGAAACTCTACCAGCTCCCTAGCTACTAAATTCAACTTCATTTCTGACCGAAACCTGTGACCTGATTTCCTGTGTGCTTTAGTTTGGCTAATTTCTATCAACCTACCTTCAGTTTCACTGACTTTTTCTTCAGCTGTGTCCAGTCTACTGATGAGTTATCAAAACATTCTTCCATTTGTTGCCATCTATTTTTTTTCATTTTAGCATTTCCATTTATTTCTAGTAGTTTTGTGTCTCTGCTAAAATTCTCCATCTGTTTATGCATTTTGTCTACTTTTTCTGCCTAAGTCATTAATATATCAATCCTGTGAAAAGGACTTCCAACTTGTTCCACTAAAGTCATTAATACATTAATCATAGTTATTTTTAATTTCCTACCTGATGATTTCAACATGTGGCTTATATCTGAGTCTGATTTTTTTTATTGCTTTGTCTCTTTTTTTGTACCAATTAAAATTAAAGAGTACATAAAATAGACAGTGAAAAGCATTTGAAAAATGTGTTTGAACTACAATTTCCAGAATTTCTTGACTATAAAGAAGGCTGACAGAAAAGCTCAGGACTGGTCGTGTGGATCCGTGTCTGTCCTGCCAGCAAGCCAGCACGGCCACAGCCACAGACTCCCACTGATCCAGCAGCATCATCCAGGGCAGGGCCAGACCCCAAGTTCCAGTGCCCAGACCATCTGAGTGCAGAACCTGCGAGTGAAGCTGCATGCTTGCAGTGTGTGCCTGCATCCTGACTCTCTTAGGCTGCTGGCCAAAGACCCATGGACTGTTTGCATAAAGCAAAATGAATAAAGCAAGATCCAGAATGAGGCAGAATTTGGGTCATAGAGAGAATGTTTTTTAATTGACTACTGTCCCAGAACATTCTATCATGATAGACAAGATCCTTTGCTCTGTTGTGCTGCTGCATTAAGAATGAGTGGGCTCCGATTCAGAGGACCTCTCCAGTCACGATTCCTTGCTCTCCATGAAATTAGATCTAGAATATCAGAAAACCAGCCCCAACATCACTCTGAAGAATGGCCCAAGCACTCCAATCGGCCGACACCAGGCAAGAGTACACAGCGTCTCCTAGTACTTAACCATCTTTCTCTCCTCCAGGGTTTCAGACAAACTTCCCCAGAACCAGAGGAACCGGAAGTTGCTGCCTTCTACATGCAGTGGAGAAGAAAACTGCTAAGGCACAGACCAAGAAACCTCAAACCTGGTCTGTGATCAGCGGGGCCTGCCAAAAACCAGCACTAAAGGGCCCCTGACACTCACAGCCCTGGTTTAAAAAGCATTGTAAAAGCTGAATGATATTCTCCAGCTTGTGTGCACTGGCCCCAGGACTCCAGGAGCTCCTGGGAAGTGCCTCTTAGGCCAAGTCAGCCTGTAGGGACACAGAGTGTCTGGGGGGTTGTGTGGGTGCAGGGTGGCCATGACCAGGCCTTGAGCAGACCTGTCCAGACAGCATTCTTGGTTAAGGGGACAGCTCTGGGTTCCTGGTGAGACTGCTGTCCTCCTGGGAAGGATATTTAGCTTTCTGGGTTCAAAAGGAACCTCAAATGTAGATTGTGAAGGGATGTAGGAAAAAACATTCAGGCCCCATTATCTGAAGCCTTTATTAAGAAACTTCAATGCGAGAACAGCCACAGTATGTTCTTTAGGGACCAGGAACTAAAAGATGCATGGATTAGCTTGGCAGTCAGTCAGAGCACACCTAGCTTGAGTAACTTGGCAGTGTTCAGATTCCCAAGGTGTGGGAAAACTGAAGATGTGTTGCTTTAGAACAGGAGGTAAGAGCTGCGAATCTGAAGGCCCTGAGCTGTGATCTGGTGAATGTGGGTTTAGCATTTGGGGCAGAGAGGAGGAGCAGGGTGTTATGGTTTTGGACAGCCAGTAGGTATTTTCCAATTCTCAGCGTCTTTCACAAAACCTGTTTGGTAAAGGAGGGAGGAAAAGGAGAGTGAGGAGCCCAGCGACCTTCACCCCAGGGGCTGAGCCGCGCAGGCCAGGGGTGCAGAACCGAGTCTGGAGCAGGGGACCACATACAGGGACTGTGGACACAGAAGCAGGGGTGCCCTGGGGGCTGGGGCCCTGCTTGTCTGTGGGACACCATGCCAGCCTCTTAGATTCTGGTGCTGCCCACAGCGAGGAGGGCTAACACTAGATGAGGCTGAATTTCCCATAATCCAGTGGGATCATGGCTCAGATTTACAGTATATAAAGTTATTTCTTTCCATTAAAAAAAAATACAATATGTTGAGTTTTGCCTTATATACACCATTCAACCATCACCGCAGTCAGGATAATGAAAATATTTGTTGTTTGCTCAGTCATGTCTGACTCTTTTGCAACCCCATGGACTATAGCCCACCAGGCTCCTCTGTCCATGGGATACTCCAGGCAAGAATACTGGAGTGGGTTGCCATTTCCTTCTCCAGGGGATCTTCCCGACCCAGGGATCAAAGGCAGGTCTCCTGCATTGGCAGGCGGATTCTTAACCGCTGAACCCCCACCCGAAGCTCTAATGAATATATCCACAACCCCAGAAATGTCCTTATTCTCTCCTACCCCTCGGTGTCTCCCCTCAGTGTCCCTATAATGACGGATCTGCCTTGTCACTTAACGATGAGATTGACTGTGCTGTGCTGTGCCAAGTCCGACTCTGTGACCCCGTGGATTGTAGCCCATCAGGCTCCTCTGTCCATGAAATTCTCCAGGCAAGAATACTGGGGTGGGTAGCCACTGCCTTCTCCAGGGGACAATCCTGACCCAGGGATTGAACATGTGTCTCCTGCACTGCAGGCAGACTCTTCACCATCTGAGCCACCAGGGAAGTCCCAGAAAATCCCAAAGACACCACCAAAAACTATTAGAACTGACACATGAATTCAGTAATTTGCAGAATACAGAATTAATATAACAGAAATTTGTTGCATTTTCATACACTAACAACAATATATCTGATAAAGGGCTAATATCCAAAAGCTACAAAGAACTTAAACAACTCAACATAAAAAAAAAAAAGTTAAAATGGACAGAGGACCTGAACAGACATTTTTCCAAAGAAGACATATAGATGGCCAAAAAGCACACAAAAAGATGTTCAATATCACTAACTGTCAGGCAAATGCAACTCAAAACCACAAGGATATATATCACCTCCCACCTGTCAAATGGCTATTATCAAAAAAAAAACAACGACAAATAAGTGTTGGTGAGGATGTGGTGAAAAGGGGACATTCATGCACTGTCAGTGGGAATGAAAGCTGGTACAGCCACTATGGAAGACAATATGGAGGTTCTTCAAAAAATTAAAAAATAGAACTAGCAAATGTCCAGCAATTACACTTCTAGGTATTTTTCCAAAGAAAACAAAAACACTAATTTGCAAAGCTATATGCAGTCGTATGTTCACTGCAGTACTACTTACAATAGGCAAGATATGGAAGCAACCTAAGTGTCTATTAACAAATGAATGGGTAAATATACATACACAATAGAGTATTACTCAGTCATAAGAAAGAATGAAATCTTACCATTTGCAACAACATGGATGGACCCAGAGGGTATTATGCTAAGGGATATAAATCAGATAGAGAAAGACAAACACATACGGTTTCATTTATACATGGAGTCTAAAAAAAAAAAACAGACAAATAAAACAAACTGAAAGCAGACTCTCGTAGTTACAGAGAACAAATGGGTGAGGACCAGAGGGGAGGGGTGAGGAGATGAGCGAACCAGGTGAGGGGGTCAAGAGGCATAAATTTCTATGTAAAATAAGTAAACCACAGAGACTTAATGTGCATAAGGGATACAGTCCATAATACTGTGATAACTTTGTATGGTGACAGATGGACACTAGCCTTACTGTGGTAATCGTTTTGTAACATATAAAGAAATCAAATCACTACATTGTACATCTGAAACTAATACAATATTATAAATCAATTATACTTCAATTAAAAAGATTAGTTTGCAGTATATAGGACTTGTGTAAAAATAGATTCATACAGTAGGTGTCCTTTTCCCCCCTCAGGCTTCTTTCATTCAGCATAACTATTTTGAGATATCCATAATACTATGTACATCATGATTCATTCTTTTTCATTGCCTAGTAGTATTTCATTATATGGATATAGGACAATTTTTCTATCCACTCACCTGTTGATGGACATTTGTATTGCTTACAGTTTGGAGCTGTAACAAATAAACCTTCTATGCTTTCATTTCTTCAGGAAAATTTCTAATAGTTGAATAATTGGATAGTAGAGTAGTCAATGTTTAACTTTTACAGAAACAGCAGTTTATTTAGGTCACTTCTCTCATTCCTGATACTGGTCATTTGTCTTCGCTATTCTTTCCCTGATAAGTCTATATAGAGATTTATCAATTTTATCTTTTTATATAACCAGTTTTTTATTTAGCTGACTTGGTCTAAGATTTATTCTCTATTTCATGAATTCCTTCTTTTTGATATTCCTTTTCTTCTGGTAACTTCTGTTTTTTCTCTTCTTTTTCAAGTTTATGAATGTCAATGGTAAGGTCATTGTTTTGTGGCATTCTTTTCTAATATAGGCTTTTACTGCTATAGATTTCTAAGCTCTATTTTTGCTTCATCCCACCAATTTTTATTTTTTTCCTTTCTCATTATACACTCTAATTTTCTTTTAAAATTGTTTGCTGACTCACGGATTATTCAGAACTGTACTTACTTAGTTTCAAAATATTTGTGTGTGGGGGGCGGAATTTCCAAAGATTTACTTTGTGGTCAAGAAGCATACTTTATAGTTCATAATCCTTTTAAATTTATTAAGCCTGTGTTGTGGTCTGGATTATAGTCTATCATGACAAGTGTTCTATGTACACTAGAAAAGGAAGTACATTATGCTATTGTTAGTTGGAGTGCTCTATAAAAACCAGTTAGGTCAACTTGACTGACACTGTTGCTCAAGTCTTTGAGGTCCTTACATTTCCCTTCTACCTGTTCTATCAATTTTTAAAGTAGGATATTGAAATTTTGCAACTGTAATTGTGAATTTTCTATGTTATAGTTCTATCAGAGTTGCTTCTTTTATTTTTAAAGGTGCATAAACATTTATATCACTTTGATGAATTAAATCTTTCATCATTAATAAAGCAATCTCTTCATTCCTAGAAATATTATTTGCTCTAAAATTTACTTTGGTTTTTAAAATATTTCCTAAGCCTTTATTTATGAACTCATGGAATACAATTTTAATAATTTTTTAAATATCTTTGTCTCTACAAATTCTTATATCTGTGTCAGTTCTCGATTGCTTTCAATAGATTCATTTGCCTCCTGACTTTGGGCAATATTTCCTGATTCTTTGCATGCCTGGTGACTTTACCATGTGCTAGACACTTGTCTTGTTGGTTTGCTGGCTATTTCTGTGTTCCTATAAATATTCTTGAATTGGTTCTGGGAGACAGTTACTTGGAAACAGTTTCCTATTTTCTGCCTTGCTTTTAAGATTTGTTAAGTGGGATGAGAGTAGGGTTCAGTCTAAGGTGAAATAGTTCCTTCTGAGGCAAGGCCCTTCTGTGTACTCTGTCCAACACTCTGTGAATCATGAGGTTTTCCATTCTGTCTGGTGAGAACAGGTGCTTTTCTTGGCCCTGTACTAGCCCTAGACACAATTCTATCCAACCTTTTCAGCTCCTGGCAGTTTTCTCACAGGTATACACTCATCAGTACTCCCTGAAACCTTTGAAGATCCCCCCAAAGTTCTGTGCAGCTTTCTCCTCTTCAGTACTCTGTTCTGCAAAATTCTGTGGTTTCCCAGGTCTTTCAGCTTTGTCTTACTTAAGGAAGCTGCCAGACCCTTCCTGGCGCTTCCTGTTTCTTTCCATGTCTGGTAATTGTGATTGGATGCCAGGCATTGTGACTTTTAACTTGAATATGTGCTGTGGGTTTTCATATCCCCGTAAGTATTCTTGAACTCTGGGATGCAGTTAATTTATCTATAAACAGTCTGGTTCTTTCAAGTCTTAATTTTAAGCCCTTTTTTTTTTTTTTTTTTGGATAGGATCAATGCTATATTTCTTCTAGGATTTATTTTGCCTCACTACTGAAGCAGTGTTTTTCTGAGTGCCTTTTCCAATATCACTTTACTTACATGATTTATCCATTCTGGATGATGGCAAGAAACCTCTGTGGTAAGCTCTGGGGAATGTCTCCTCTCATCCTCTTCATGACCTCAGGGAAGTTTTCTCATACATATGTGTTGATGAGTACATAGCTGAAGACGTGTGGCTTTCTGAGCTTTCTCTCTGTGTATATCTCATCTTCTCATTCTCTGCCCTATAGACTAGAGCTCCATTGTGTTCCTTGGACTCCCAACTTGGTCTTCTCATGCTGAGACCGCTGGTTTCTCCCTGGATTCCCCCTCAGCTTACCACAGCTTGGAAACTCTCCAGGAATTAAGCTGGCTTAGTCAAGGGCTCATCTTTTTTGTTTTTCCTGTTAAGAATCGTTGCCCTAGAGAGTGGGACAAATTGAGAGAGTAGCATTGACATATATACACTACCATGTGTAAAATAGCTAGCTAGTGGGAAGCTGCCATATTACACAGGCAGCTCAACCTGGTGTTCTGTGACAACCTAGAGGGATGGGATGGGCTGGGGGTGGGTGGGAGGCACAAGACGGAGGGGACGTATGCATATTTATGGCTGATCCATGTTGTTGTGCAGCAGAAACCAACACAATATTGTAAAGTGATTGTGCTATGCTTAGTTGCTCACTCATGTCCGGCTCTTTGCAACCCCATGGACTGTAGCCCGCCAGGCTCCTCTGTCCATGGGGATTCTCCAGGCAAGAATACTGGAGTGGGTTGCCATTCTCTTCTCCAGGGGATCTTTTTAAAACCCAAAGATCAAACCCAGGTCTCCTGCATTGCAGGCAGATTCTTGACCATCTGAGCCCACAAAGTTATTATCCTCCAATTAAAAAACAAAAATCATTGTCCTATGCTGCCTAATGTCCAATATCTGAAGACCAATGTTTTATATATTTTGTTCAGTCTTGGCCAGCAGAAGTACTTACTCTCTCTTTTTGGACTACCTTCCCTTTGGTTTATGTTCAATTCTCTTTTCTTGGGTAACATTCACTGGACTTTCTCCTTCCAGTTACAACTATGTTTCTATAAGTAGATTTAATCTATCTTTGCAGTTTTATTACCATCCATAAAGTCTTCAAAAATCTGGCTTACTTTTTCATCTTTTTCCAACTTGTCAGATGAAAAGTGATCTCAGAATTCAGTCTCTTAAGAGTTCTTGACCCATGCAAACCTAATGATTACTCCCTTCTTGACACTCCATTCTCCACTGGCCTCCTTTCTGCAGTTTTCATCTTTGCGGTTTATGACTTTTGACTCCCTTTTGCTTCATGCCACCTGCACTGCTTATCTCTTCCATGCTGTTGCCATTTTAACCACTCTGATTGGCAACTTTATTCATGCCTCCTTTTGGCTTCAAATCCTTCAGTGACCTTAACTGCATATGAGATACACTCCAAAACCCTTTGCAGGACTTACCAGACTTGCCATGAAATATCTATGTTATCTATTCTCCATGCCTCCCAGACAGATAGACACACCATTCCACTTAATTTCCATCTGTGCTCTAGCCTTATGAGACCAGTAAGAAAAAGTCACTTGTAGCCATCTGAATAGATATTTCTATTTCATACTTCTATGTTTTTGCTCTCACCCTTTCCTCTTCATAAAATGTCCTGCTCCCTGCTCCAATCCATCTAACAAACTGATAATTATTTTACAGAAATCAGATTAACTGTATCCTTTTCTATTAGGCATTTTTTAAAAAGATACACAACATTTTAATGGGCTTACCTGGTGGCTCAGCTGGTAAAGAATCCTCATGCAATGCAGGAGACCTGGGTTCGATCCCTGGGTTGGGAAGATCCCCTAGAGAAGAGAAAGGTTACCCCCTCCAGTATTCTGGCCTGGAGAATTCCATGGACTGTATAGTCCCTGGGGTCACAAAGAGTTGGACATGACTGAGCGACTTCCACTTCACTTCACTTCACTTCACTTCAATATTTTAATACAGTAGTGTTAAGAATCAAAATGAATGCAAAAATGCATGATGAAAAAGACATCAACATTTTTAATAAAGACAGGATCAGACTCCACCCTTGCATAGCCCTGACTGCTTGTGTCACTCCAATCCTGGCCCTTGCCCCAAAAAACTTTATTTACAAGACCAGGTGACCACGGTAGCTACCAGTTTCTTTTTTGATGATGGCTGCTTTTGCTAAGTGCCAACTGGGCACCCACAAAATGTAGGAATGTAGGAGGCATTTCTCTAACCCAGACACACATTAACGACTCTACTCAAATCAACAAGCCCCTCCTGTATGCTTCCTTTTCCTACACCAATTCCTCCAAATTCTCAACAATATCTGTGAGAAAACATGTTTGATCTCATTCTGGCCTCCTTTTCCACCTTCAGCCTTTCACACCCTTTTCTCTCTTATTCTGATCCAACCACACTAGCCTCATTTCACTTCCTCAGATACAGAAGTCCTACCTCAGGGTCTTTGCACAAGCTGTTACCATTCCTTAGACCGTATCTCTTCCTGGCCCACTCAGACATCAGATTTCAGTATAAAAATCACCTTAAATATGTATATATAATTTATTTATTTGGCTGTCTTGGTGTTAGTTGTGGCATGCAGGATTTTCTGTTAATCCTGATGGGCTTTTCTCTAGTTGTACTGCATGAGCTCCAGTGTGTGGGCTCAGCAGTTGTAGTGCATGGGCTTAGCTGCCCCACAGCACGTGGGATCTTAATTACCCAACCAGGAATCAAACCCACTTTCCCTGCATTGGAAGATGGATTCTTAACCAATGGACCATGATTCAGTTCAGTTCAGTCACTCAGTCATGTCTGACTCTTTGGGACCCCACGGACTGCAGCACCCCAGGCTTCCCTGTCCATCACCAATTCCCAGAGTTTGCTCAAATTCATATCCATCAAGTCAGTGATGGATTCAACCATCTCATTCTCTGTCATCCCCTTCTCCTGCCTTCAATCTTGCCCACCATCAGGGTCTTTTCCAATGAGTCAGTTCTTCGCATCAGGTGGCCAAAGTATTGGAGTGAACAGCTTCAGTGTCAGTTCTTCCAATGAATATTGAGGACTAATTTCCTTTAGGATGGACTGGTTGATTCTCCTTGCAGTCCAAGGGACTCTCAAGAGTCTTCTCAACACCACAGTTCAAAAACATCAATTCGTCGGTGCTCAGCTTTCTTTACGGCCCAGCTCTCACATTCACACATGACTACTGGAAAAAACAGAACTTGGACTAGACAGACCTTTGTCAGTATTGTCTCTTCTTTTCAATATACTGTCTAGGTTGGGCATAGCTTTCCATGCAAAGAGCAAGCATCTTTTAATTTCATGGCTGCAGTAAACATCTGCAGTAATTTTAGAGCTCAAGAAAATAAAGTCTGTCACTATTTCCATTGTTTCCCCATCTATTTGTCATGAAGTGATGGGATCAGATGCCATGATCTTTGTTTTCTGAATGTTGAATTTTAAGCCACACTTTTCACACTCCTCTTTCATCAAGAGGCTCTTTAGCTCCTCCTCACTTTCTGTGGTGTCATCCGTGTATCTGAAGTTATTGATATTTCTCCCGGGAATCTTGATTCCAGTTTGTGCTTCATCCAGGCCAGCATTTCACATGATGTACTTGGCATAGAAGTTAAATAAGCAGGGTGACAATATACAGCCTTGACATACTCCTTTCCTAATTTGGAATGAATCTGTTGTTCCATGTCCAGTTCTAACCGTTGCTTCTTGACCTGCATACAGGTTTCTCAGGAGTCAGATAAGGTGGTCTGGTATTTCCATCTCTTTAAGAATTTTCCAGTTTGTTGTGATCTGCATAGTCAAAGGCTGTGGCGTAGTTAATAAAGCAGAAGTAGATGTTTTTCTGGAATTGTCTAGCTTTTTCAATGATCCAACAGATGTTGACAATTTTACCTCTGGTTCCTTGCCTTTTCTAAATCCAGCTTGAACATCTGGAAGTTCACTGTTGAAGCCTGGCTTAGAGAATTTTCAGCATTATTTTGCTAGTGTGTGAGGTGAGTGCAACTGTGCGGTAGTTTGAGCATTCTTTGGCATTGCCTTTCTCTGGGATTGGAATGAAAACTGACCTTTCCAGTCCTGTGGCCAGTGCTGAGTTTTCCAAATTTGCTGGCATATTGAATGCAGCACTTTCCCAGCACATCATCTTTTAGGATTTGAAATAGCTCAACTGGAGTTCCATCACCTCCACTAGCTTTGTTCGTAGTGAAGCTTCCTAAGGCCCACTTGACTTCTCATTCCAGGATGTCTGACTCTAGGTGGCTGATTACACCATGATGGTTATCTGGGTCATGAAGATCTTTTTAATATAGTTCTTCTGTGTATTCTTGCCACCTCTTCTTAATACCTCCTGCTTCTGTTAGGTCCCTACCATTTCTGTCCTTTACTGTGCTCATCTTTGCATGAAATGTTCCCTTGGGATCTCTAATTTTCTTGAAGAGATCTCTAGTGTTTCCCATTCTATTACTTTTTTCTGTTTCTTTGTGTTGATCACTGAGGTAGGCTTTCTTATCATTTCACCCCTAAACGTGGCACGAGGCTGAAGCACTCAGCGTTTCCTGAAGGCACATGTGGGACGGCTGCTAGTACTTGGTATTCCATCTATGTCATGGATTCAACACGTTGTCCAGATGGCAGTCTGCAGCAGACAAAATTCTCCATCTAGCCAAAGCGATGGTTTTCCTGGTAGTCACGTACACATGTCAGACTTGGACCATAAATAAGGCTAAGCACCAAAGTATCAATGCTTTCAAACTGTGGTGCTGGAGAACACTCTTAAGAGTCCCTTGGACTGCAAGGAGATCAAATCAGTCAATCCTAAAGGAATTCAACCCTGCCTGTGACTTAGAAGGACTGAAGCTGAAGTTCTAATACTTTAGCCCTGATGTGAAGAGCTGACTCACTGGAAAAGACCCTGATGCTGGGAAAGACTGAAGGCAGAAAGAGAAGGGGGCAACAGAGGATGAGACAGTTGGATGGCATCAGTGATTCAATATACATGACCTTGGGCAAACTCTGGGAGAGGGTGTGGGACAGGGAAGCCTGGCATGCTTCAGTCCATGGGGTTGCAAAGAGTTGGACATGACTTGGCAACTGGACAGCAACAATGAATCTACTTGATTCCCTTAATTCAGAGAGGACGCCCTCGGCCATTGAACATGTTAGAACAGAAGTCAGAAAACATCTTTTAATGATGTTTACTGGCCTTTGAGGGAAGTGTGACTAGCCACTTCTTTGTTGCTCCTGCTCTGGAGGGAGGAATGACCAGTTTACTCTCTGAGAGAACAATGAAATCCTATTTAAACCCTCAATTTTCAGTCACTCAGTCGTGTCAGACTCTTTGCGACCCCATGGACTGCAGCACACCAGGCCTCCCTGTCCATCACCAACTCCCAGAGTTCACCCAAACTCACGTCCATTGAGTCGATGATGCCATCCAGCCATCTCATCCTATGTCCTCCCCTTCTCCTCCAGCCTTCAATCTTTCCCAGCATCAGGGTCTTTTCAAATGAGTCAGCTCTTCGTATCAGGTGGCCAAGTACTGGAGTTTCAGCTTCAACATCAGTCCTTCGGATTGAGTACTAGCCGAGATGAAGGCGGCTGCAGCGATTCGTGGGGTCCGAGGGCAATTGGGCCTTCGTGAAGTTCGTATCCTTTTGTGCCAGCGCTCGCCCGGCAGCCAGGGCGTCAGGGACTTCATTGAGAAACGCTATGTGGAGCTGAAGAAAGCGAATCCCGACCTGCCCATCCTAATCCGCGAGTGCTCGGATGTGCAGCCCAAGCTCTGGGCCCGCTACACATTTGGCCAAGAGAAGAATGTCTCTCTGAACAACTTCAGTGCTGATCAGGTAACTAGAGCCCTGGAGAATGTGCTAAGTAGCAAAGCCTGAAGTCTCCACTGAGGATTAGGAACAACAGCCCCAGAGTCTGGGCTCTGCTGGACTGAGTACAATGTGGAGAAATGTATTCTGTTCTGTATAAAGATTGTGCTGGAAAAAAAAAAAAAACATCAGTCCTTCCAGTGAACACCCAGGATTGATCTCCTTTACAATGGACTGGTTGGATCTCCTTACTGTCCAAGGGACTTTCAAGAATCTTCTCCAACACCACAGTTCAAAAGCATCAATTCTTTGGTGCTCAGCTTTCTTTATAGTCCAACTCTCACATCGATACATGATGGATGGAAAAACCATAGCCTTGGAAAACCATAGCCTTGACTAGATAGACCTTTGTTGGAAAAGTAATGTCTCTGCTTTTTAATATGCTGTCTAGGTTGGTAATAACTTTTCTTCCAAGGAGTAAGCGACTTTTCATTTCATGGCTGCAATCACCATCTGTGGTGATTTTGGAGCCCCCAAAGACAAAATCTACCACTGTTTCCACTGTTTCCCCATCTATTTGCCATGAAGTGATGAGACCAGATGCCATGATCTTAGTTTTCTGAATGTTGAGCTTTAAGCCAAGTTGTTCACTCCCCTCTTTCACTTTCATCAAGACGCTCTTTAGTTCTTCTTCACTTACTGCCATAAGGGTGGTGTCCTCT
This sequence comes from Odocoileus virginianus, assembly GCF_023699985.2. Lineage (NCBI taxonomy): Eukaryota > Metazoa > Chordata > Mammalia > Artiodactyla > Cervidae > Odocoileus > Odocoileus virginianus. The sequence continues at coordinate 255,157 of NC_069675.1, forward strand.
GCATATCTGAGGTTATTGATATTTCTCCCAGCAATCTTGACCCCAGCTTGTGCTTTTTCCAGCCCAGCATTTCTCATGATGTACTCTGCATATAAGTTAAATAAGCAGGGTGACAATATACAGCCTTGACGTACTCTTTTTCCTATTTGGAACCAGTCTGTAGTTCCATGTCCAATTCTAATTGTTGCTTCCTGACCTGCATACAGGTTTCTCAAGGGGCAGGTCAGGTGGTCTGGTATTCCCATCTCTTTCAGAATTTTCCACAGTTTATTGTGACCCACACAGTCAAAGGCTTTGGCATAATCAATAAAGCAGAAAGAGATGTTTCTCTGGAATGCTTTTGCTTCTTCAAAGATCCAGCTGAAATTGGAAATTTGATCTCTGGTTCCTCTGCCTCTTCTAAAACCAGCTTGAACATCTGGAAGTTCATGGTTCATGTATTGCTGAAGCCTGGCTTGGAGAATCTTAAGCATTACTTTACTAACGTGTGAGATGAGTGCAACTGTGCAGTAGTTTGAGCATTCTTTGGCATTGCCTTTCTTTGGGATTGGAATGAAAACTGACCTTTCCAGTCCTGTGGCGGCCAGTGCTGAGTTTTCCAAATTTGCTGGCATATTGACTGCATCACTTTCCCAGCATCATCTTTTAGGATTTGAAATAGCTCAACTGAAATTCCATTACATCCAGTAGCTTTGTTCATAGTGAAGCTTCCTAAGGCCCACTTGACTTCTCATTCCAGGATGTCTGGCTCCAGGTGAGTGATCACACCATTGTGATTATCTGGGTCATAAAGATCTTTTTTGTACAGTTCTTCTGTGTATTCTTGCCACCTCTTCTTAATATCTTCTGCTTCTGTTAGGTCCATACCATTTCTGTCCTTTATTGAGCCCATCTTTGCATGAAATGTTCCCTTGGTATCTCAAGTTTTCTTGAAGAGATCTCTAGTCTTAACCATTCTGTTGTTTTACTCTTATTTCTTTGCATTGATCACTGAGGAAGGCTTTCTTATCTCTCCGTGCTATTCTTTGGACCTCTGCAGTCAAATGGGTATATCTCTCCTTTTCTCCTTTGCTTTTTGCTTCTCTTCTTTTCACAGCTATTTTGACCCTAAAGAGTTCTTTTTCTACTCTGAGCATTACATTTGCTAGCAATCTCTCAGATTCAGATCTTTTTAACAGAAAATTAAATTAAGCTAGTGTAAGAGACACTTCCTTACATAGGAGAGGGCCTTAAATGCTGTTAATCTGTGTGATTAAGTAAAGTACAATCTCTGTGCACCAAGGATAAACTGAAGGATGGCTTACTGCTATGTTCTTTCAGGAAAGCCTAGAGGCTTTCCATTTAGAAACTCTCATGAGAACATGGATCCAGGACAGTCCACCTTTAACTACTGAATATTTATTAATATTAAAGCAAAGCAATGCACTGTGAGACAGATATTATTAGAAATATTTTTATTTAAAGTCAGACAATAGAAGATGTCACAGAAGAAAACTACAGAAACTTGCAACAACAGAATGCAACTTGGAAAAGTTACTAGTAAATGAGAAGGGGGAAAATAAGATATTCCTGATGTTACCAAGGAATTTGTTAGTCCTGGTGTAGAATAATTTATCAGTTCAGCAAAGTATACCCTTTGCTGGTATCTTTTAAACAGACAACAGATTAATGATTTAGTTAATCTACTAAATTAATAGCTACTGAAATCCTCCAAAGTGAAACAGTCAAGAAAGCATTTCCCCAACATTTGAGATATGTGGGGAATTGAAATAATAACTGTAGGAAGTTTTTTTTAATTAAAAAACACTACTTCATACTGAATAGGTTTAATCTGGATTTCAGCTTACAGATGGTGCTTATAAATCTCATAGGAAAAGGGAGACCAGCAATCTGGACATGGCGCCACCCCTCACCAAACACACTACATACTAGGACACGAATGCTGTCAATGCCCTCACCATGGGCAAGCACAGCAGCCTAGAAGTGACAAAAAATGAAATGACATGGGCACTGGAACCCGGGATCGATACTGAGCCCTTTCTGAATCCTTGGTGGGGGAGCAGTGGGTTTAAGATAAGAAACATAAAAATTTTTTTTAAACTTTGGCAAGTAAGTATAGAAATGACTACTTCTTGATTGTCACTTTTAAAGGAAATATTCTACCTCAGGAAAAGATATTCTCCTATCTTATTTGACTTCTCTCTCAAATATTTGGAGGGCAAATTCCTATAAAATAGAGGTGGACTAAAACCTCTTATCTGCAATAATTAATTATTTGTCACCTTCTCTATTTAAAAAGTATATAAAATGAAAAAATAATAATAAAAAGCATATAAAATGTAGAGTCTATCATTAATGACAAGTCCCCAAGACCTTACTTGTAATGGAAGTTTGGAAACAACGTGATTAATTTTTAAAGATTTGGGCCTCTATGTATGTAATTCCTTTACAATAATCTATAAATCAGATTCCTGACAAAATTATATTACCTAATGCAAATTTCATCACTCCTCTCAACCTTAACACCCTCACAAGAGGTATTAAAATTAGTAGAGTACTGAGCCAAGGAGCAAGGAGCTTGATAATTTACAAGGTTTATTTTTTTCTAAAATGCTATAACTAGCTATATAATAACCTTTTTCTCATAAATTCTAACTTTAAAAAACAAGAGAGTCAATGATAAACCAAGCTATAATATATTATTCCAAGAACTCACAGTCACTGGGACAAACAGATTTTCTTTATGCCCACAATGATTTTCCCAACTGTAACACATGACTGTTGTATTCCAAAGGGTAATGAAGGACAAAACACAAGACTCAAATTTATTCATAGTATTAGAATAAAATGCTATTGGAAATTCACTAGGTTAGGCATATCTTCATAATTCTGGTTGAATTTTGAGGAGAATCGGAAGGGGAAAATTAGAGAAACATTTTAAAATGAAAACATGAAACTCTAGTATGCAGTTCTTTCAAAGTACAGAAAGAATCCTTCACAGATCTATGGGGATAAATTATTGATCTAGTCAAGCTTCCAAAATGAAGTAGTTAAATCATCTTGTAAAACTTGGAGGACTCTTAGAATCATGAATTATTTTATTGTAGAAACATGTAACTCTTAAATAAAAGCTGCCATAACCCTACGTTCACATTGTTTGGGTGGGTGGTGGGAAGAAGAGACAAGAAAAGAGAAGGCTGGTGCCCTGTGTCTAATGAAAGAGGCATAATTTATGACCATACTCTTCCTAATACAATCCAGAAGTCTGCCACATCTATTGTGACAGATGAAGGCACCTGCAAAATCTAAACTCGGATGGACGCTGGGAAGCAACCAAGAAGCAGTTAACAAAACACCTACCGTATGCACAGAACTGGGCTTGTTTCCATGGGGAAACAGGAGAACAGGAGACGCAGATGCATTCAGCCTCCAGAAGCATAAATTTTAAGACATACTTTTCGAAAGTTTAAGACATACTTTTCATTTCTTATTTTAAAATCAGAAATTCTAAATGTTATGTTGGCATTAAAGTCCTTTCTTAGGTCTGTATCCTTTCCATGAAAACCAGGCTAAATTTGGGTTTTGTTACAACTGGTAGGTCCTGCTGATAAATAACATACTCAGAAACAAAACCCCAGCAGTACAGCAACTGGTAACTACTGAAGCTGGTTCTGCAAATCACAGTAAGTTACTTGGGGGAGAAGGCATTACATAACATGAAGTCATAACACATAAGTGAGGAAAACAACTTCAAACACTCAGACACTCTTCAGTTACATTTTGTCAAGGCTTACACTTCCTAAACTAAGCCTTATTTAAACTAAGCAAATTTACTAATGATTACTAAACTTTGAACATAATATTATCAAGTGCTCCCAAACGATTTCTGAAGAGATGATTATAACTCTTCATCCTAGAAATTCCCAGAAAGCCCGATACTGAAGGAGGCAGGGGCACTATCAGTGGACTGCTTGACTGCAGATCGGCCCTCCGAGGTACGGCCTTTCACACAGACAGCCCCTGCGAGGCACAGTCCTCAGCCCAGAAGAATGAACTCAGGGAGAGTGTCTCTATCATGAGACTCTGAATGTCTCTATCACGAGACTCTGTGCTGTGCAAATGGAAATACATTGACAAGCCCTAACATCCAGGTCGCTAGGAATTCCCAAAATTCAAGATGCCATTAACCAAAGGAAAAATGCACCTTTTCCCAACAAGTGATCACTAACAAAGATCTTAATGTCGCATGGTTGCAGAAATACATATTAAGAGGTGGGAGTAAATATCCTCATTGTTTCTAAAAGCCAACAGCCCCCCATTGAGTTGGCCACTTCACCCACACCACACATGCTATGACTTAAGAAAACACATCAGTCACAAAACACAAAGCCATAACACGTAAGTGAGGAAAGCACAACGCAGACCGTCACAGGATTTTCACCTTCTGTCAACATCCAACCTGTCTGAAGTGACCACAGATGTCAGACCCTGAACAGACACTACAAGCCCACAGAGCTCTAAAGCAGAAAAAGTCCTGTGACTTACTGATACACAAAATGTTCAAGGAAATTGTTAACTTGATGGGTTAATACTCTCTGAAACAACTTCTCAGGCAATTCTACTGTGTCTTACTATCATCTGAAACTTCATAGAATTGATGAACCACACAAACCGTATTATGTTATTTTGGAAACTGTACAATTTAATGCAAACCCAGTGGGAATGTAATGATTATGTGTGTGAAAGTCATAAATCAATTTTATATTTACAAATACTTTAAAATAATAATTCATTCACTCCTTACATCCAATCTGTGAACAGTCAAAATCATACCCATTTCACAGATAACAAACTAGACACTGAGATAAAACACCTATAAATCAGTTCAGAACAAGGATATGAATTCACTGTCATAAACCTCTAACCATCATAAGTTCTTTCCTCCCTCTCTCTCTTCTAATTAATTCAGCAAGTAGCTTATATGAACATTCATAAAGGATTTTTTTACTAATCAATTATCCTTCAACTTGCTTCCAAAGGACAGCAAGTCAGAAAATACCTTCTATAATAGCTGTAAATTTCGTTTTTTAACCATAAAATGTTATCTAGAACCATTTTAGGCAACAATGTAACCAAAGTATAAATAGTAGGAACTCACATTCCCTTGAACAACTGTCCTTCCACTTAGAACACAATGAACTTCTGAGGTAGACAGGCAGAGTTCTTGTTCACTTAACTGCAACCTCATTTCAGCATGGAATGAGAGCAAGAAAAGCAAAAAGTGAAGAAGGGAATAGGAAAGACATACATTAGTATTAAGCCATTTGCTGAGCTTTAGGTTCCCACATAAATATTTTGCTGTATATTTTAAAAATCACTTCTCAACTGCTGATTTCCTCTACTTCCATCACCTTTTACAATGAAATGCTCCTTTTAAATTACTTATTGGAGTTGTTACTAGCAAACACTGTCAGATACCTCTAGTTGAAGATATTAATATATACACTTAGCCTGAGACTTAAGTGTAATACTTAGTTTTAGTTATAAATAATATATGTATAAAGTAAGTAGGGTTGCCATTATTTATATACTGCAATAAATATACAAGAATGAATACAAATTATTTTTCATAAAAGTACAATTTCTAATCCATTGAGGTTTCCAAACTATGAAGACAATAAATACATTAAAACACCAAGCAGTCTCCTCTGTTATAGAATGCCAGTCAGATGAGATCTGAAAGAGAGTCTTTATTGATAGCCATATACAGTTGACTATACCATCTCTGTGATTTTTCGCTATTTAAGAAAAAATGTAGAACCTGCACACTTAAAACATTATCAATGCAATAAATCACTACAGACACACTGGATCTTTTAAAATTTTGTTAAAAACTGCCAAAGTCATGATGAATACAATTATTGCAGCTACACAATTTGAAAAAGTAATATAAATTATGCTGCTAAAGACAAAAGACATCAGAATGCATAAACATCATAACGTAACAGCAATAACTCATAAGTATTATTATGAAAAATTAAATTTAAAAAGTTATGTTAGAGAATTTGGAAATTCTTTACTTTAGCAAAACATTCTATTTATATATCTCCAACTTCTATGATACAGTATACCATAAAATACATTTAAAAGATAATGACATTCAAATGCTTCATTTACACAAATAATATTGCCAGTAATAATAAAAGTGATGCCCTTAAACATGAACTGCTCTGCTAATAATGATTAAAAAAATGTTTTCTTCACTTCATTTAAAATTTAAGCTAGCAGTTAGCATTACATATTAGTCAGTTCTGTGTTGACAAATTGAGAGGATCCTAGTCAAAATACTGTTTCTGAAAAGTAATGTACATTATATTGCTTGAAACTAACAACCATATAAAAGTGGTGATCATTTATCTAAACACTGATTATGAAAGACAAGTGGCATATATTCAGGCAGAGTGTTGAGTTCATGATGGTTTATTTACAATAAAAGTACTTTTACTGAAACTAACATGATATATAGGCTTCTATGTCAATGACTACAGTCTCTTAAAATTATAAAAATACTATATAAAATACCACAGGCTTTGGAGGATATAACTTCGTGTGGTTCTGATACTAGCAGCTGAAAAGTGTTTATAATTTAAAAATAAATAAACTATAGAGGTAAAACAGTTACAAAACAGCAGGGGACTGCAACAGTCAGGAAAGAGAAAAGAACTGCTTGGTTACACAACAGCTAACAAAATGGTGAAGCTGTTGGGTCAAAAGTTTTAAAAACCTCCTTCAGAGATTTGTCATCTGTTTCTTTGCTGGGATCATCACCAGGGGTGGGGCTCACCTGTCCCAGATGCTTCGACTGCCTGGGATCGCTGTACTGGGGTCTGATTAAGCCTGTTAATGCCTGAATGGGAAGGCTGTGCACTGCTGGAACCTGAACGGTACCGGAACTCTGGCTAACATCCGTCTGTGGGTCAGCTGGGCAGTCAACAGGGACGTCCACATGCGGAGCGATTTTCTGTGGTAGGATTGCTTCTCCGGGAGGAGGCTCATTTTTGTCACTACATTTCAAACTCCCGCTTTTTTTCTGGTTCTCTGCATTTTCTGTTGCTAGCTCTGATGCAGAGGATGAACCTTGTTCCCTGGGGTCATACAAACTAATACCGCTAAGGACTGAACCCGGAGTGCCCAGGGGAAGGCCAGCTGAAGATGACAGTTTGGGGGCATATGGTGGTAAAGCCCCAGGGCCAGAACTGCTAGGTGCCGCCCCTGAGGGCTGAGATGAGCCCGGGTGTGACCTGGCCCCTGAAGGAGGGGCAGTCTTTGACATATGAGGGTCCTTCGTAACTGCTTGATGAGGCTCTGTATTGTGCAGTCTGTGAAGTCTAGGATCAAAATTCTTTTGTAGCCTTGGATCTCCTAATTTACTTCCTGAACTATGTGAGTCTCCAAATTGGTCTGGGTAGCCTTCTCTGTTTGCTGTGTTAATTTTGACTTTAGCTGCTAGTTTTGTATCAGTGGGCACTGTATTTTGACGAAGATCACTTTTTGTATTCCATAACCTACTGAGCCTCTGGTCAGCTATAAGAGGGGGCAGAGGTAAATTGATTGAAGAGACTGGATCAGGTTTAGGTAAAGGAACTGGTAGTAAGTCTTCTGGAGCCCACACGATGTGTTTGGCAAAGTTGGGTTTGGTTAGGGTAATATCCATTTTAATGTGACTAAACTGTCTCAGTTGTGACCTTGGGTCCTGCAGCATCGCACCAGGGGAAGAATCCAGAGGTATTAAGAAAGCCTTTTCTCTCAGTTCTCTTTCTGTATCTTCATCGTCATCATCTCCTCTTCTGTGTCTGATGTTAGGACCGGTGTTGCCATGATGTGAATCAAACTTGGCTCCACCAGCAGAAGAACTGACATGACCGCTTCCATTCCCTCTTAATTTCCTTGGATCCCATGCAAGTCTGAGATCCAGTGGGGCAGACTCAGAAGACTTTCTAATGTCTTGCCTTGAGATAGTCCTAAGTCTAGGGTCGACGACTTGGTTTCCCTTATTCTTCTCTCTAGCAAGTCTTGGGTCAGTAGGAGTGCCAAGTTCTGTGGAAGGCTGCTGCTGACTCCTCAAAGTCTCTGTTTGTTTCTGTAATGTTCTCAGTATTGACTTCACACTGCTCCCTTCTTCCTCTTCACTACTGGAGTACCAGTTAACTGTTTCATCTAAATGCAGACAAATACTATTGTAAAGAGTGAAGCATTCATATTTGGCTTTAATTAAGATTAAAAAACACATAGACTATTTCTGAAATAAGGGTAGTTTAACTTCAAGACAATGCATCATAGAAATGACAGAGTTTCAACACTGGAACAAGATAAGATGTGATATAAAAACTAACACTTCAGTCACTGCACTCTATAAAGAGGTACGGCATCAGAACATGTAAAATGTCCTTCCAGTCAGAGAAGAGTCTGGACCTTTCATTCCAGCTGGCCAAAGGGAACTCAGAAATGTGTGGTAAGACAGGGCTGAGGGAGAAGGGAAAACACTCTAAAACAGAAATACCAAAATGTGTTGGCTCTCTTTAATTCAAGCAACCTCTTAAATTTCATACCTCTGGATTTATCAGATAACAAGGGAGAGGTATTAAAAAAAAAAAAAAAAACCTGGAAAGAAAACAAAACACTAACAACGATGGTTAAGAAAGCAAAGGGAACTGAGCATATATGGGCCCCAGGCTTTTCTGTCATATATTCTTAAATGTTTGACCTTGTGAATATATTACTCAAACACTAAATTAAAAGCAACATATAAAACTAACACCCTAAAATTTACATACTTTAACTTTATGAGAACTTTGGGCCTTACTCTTAAAGCCTATGTAACTTCAGTGTGAGCCATAATGTTAAGAAGCTTAACCGTCAGAGGTCTTCTCTCTAGTAGAGAAGGAAATAAAAACTGATGCCTCAGGAGAGTGGGTTTCCTTCCTCTCCATTAAAACATACATAGATTATCTCTGAATTAGCCATGTACATGTATATATGTACACACACACACTTATGTATATCATAGAATACCTTGAATCAATAGAACAGCACATATATTCTCACTTTTATCTCACTGCTCACTGATGCGTTTCTGTCACATGGAAATTTAGCATTACACAGTTAGTTTGAACGAAGAATGCTTACAGAACAAGCACTCCTATTTAGGGGAGGATGTGGCTTTAAAACAATATATACTATATCACAACGGCAAAAACTTTAATTTATACCTCAGTGTCCAAAAAAACTACTTCTAGACACTGGATCTCTCTTTTTTCTCTCTGATCTCCAGAAAGTCTAGAGCTAGACCTGTGGTTCACTTTCAACTGTTGTAGTCATTTTAAACATTTCTGTGTAGGAGTTTCATTCCTCATAGAATTTGGTACTTAATCCAAATCCAATCCAAAGGTAAGATGCTATTTAATTTTCAATTTAATTTCATTTAATTTTAATTTTCACTTTAATTTTCATTTTATTTCACATAAAATAAACATATTTTATAAGCAGTCTTAAATTCTTTTTGGAATAAGAATGAATATGGAGCAGAAAGAAAGTAGAACAGCAGAGAGGTCAGTGGAAAGCAGGTATTAGACAGAAAATGACTAAGAGGTTTCTATCAGCTTTTTATCAAAGGACAAATAAATTCACAAAGGCAATAAAATTTGTAAGAATGAACATAAACACAAAAAAAATCTGTTTAAGATGTTTTCTGATTCTGAGGAAACAAGCCTTATAAAACATTACCAATTTTATAGTATTATATATAAAATTTTATATCATTTAGAAAAGTTTTAATTTTCTTCTTTATGAAAATATAAGGCTTTGTTACACTTTAAAGAAAGATTATCATTAAAATGATTATTTCTTAAAATTAGCACCTAAAGGAGTAAGTATAAATTATACAGGAAATTAACTTATTGGAAATTCCTCATTTTCCTGTCATGTTAAATAAATGAAGGTTTAAAACTATCTTCTTTGCAAATGTAACGTTTATATAATAACTTGTAGCTACTAGTGTTATCCAGTTTTACATAGTCATTCATAAATTTCATGTTTTGCTCATTTTTGGCCATGCCTCGCAGCATGTGAACTTCCCTGACCCCTGCAGTGGAAGTATGGATTCTTAACCACTGGACCACGAGGGAAGTCCTTAATTTCATGTTTAAGAGTGGCCAAACATATCAATTTATTAACTCATAATAACAACTGGTTGATTTCAAGTTTTCTCCCCCTAACTGAATTAACTAATTGCTATATACTTATCAGTATCAAAAATACTAAGGGAAATTTAAAATATAATCTTTTATATTAAAAATAATATCCTTTAATAGTATAGCAGAACTTGAAGGAAACAGCCTCTGCCCATAAAAATCTAATAACCAAATTATTTTGAACTTGAGTTACAAGTTAAAATTCCTAAACTCAAGGCTATCTTGTTTCTGCTCTATTTCTCTTCAAAAACAAAGCTTAACAGCAAGTCTGCTTCCAAGGCCTCACACTCCAGTCTGATTTATTGCTTCAAATCAAACCCTTTGCAATTAATTACTAATGCATCAATGGCACTGGAAATGACCATCAATCCCAAGAAGATAGTAGCTGTTAAGATAGCTGGAAATAGAATAGGTAGATCCAAACAGATACAATGTTATCATGACATTTGACACACCTTCTTCCTTGCTTGGTGCCCTCTGAGGTTGGGTGTTGCTTGGTTCTTCATCTTCTTGGTATTTCTGAGTAAGTCTAACAAAAAGAGCTCTCTGCACAGCAGGGAGGAGACCCAGTGCAGGCAGGGGGCCATGGCCTGTCACATTACCGCTGCTGTCGGATCCACTCCCGCAGTTAGGTGAGTCTGGAACAACTGGAGCCTGGTGCTGGGCAAAGTCACCGTGCCACGTCCCATCTACATACACAGCACAAAAAGACACAAGACACTGATTGAGCACAAAACTCCAGGAGACAAGTACCGCAATGCCTTGTAAGAAACTGAGTTACAATAATGTCATATTTTATTATCAGATCGGTAAGCACTGTTTAAAGTTATCTCAAGGTCTATTGTTACAAATATTTGGTTAAATTTAAAACACATTTTAATATTTCAATTTCATCATATTTTCCTTTATTTAAAATACATATGCCTTTCATGTTGCTAAAGAAACATAAGACTCCAGATATTTTAAGTTAGAAATGAGCTATTTAGAAAGGTAAACTTACCGCCAGAGTTACTGGGTGGCTGAAAATTATGGACAGCATGCTGTGAATAGTAATGATCATAAAATTCAGCAGGGTTTTGTAAGGACTCATAGCTGGTACTGAGCTGCCTTTCACCAGGCGGGTGTGATGAGCCTGGAGAGCAGTGATTCTCTCTAGGTACTTTCATCACGTGTTCTGGAAAGCCCGGGCAGTGGTAAGCACCACTCAGACTTGGTGGTGTCAAAGGTGTATCTGGTTGACCAAGTACTCCGGCTTGACCGTGAGGGCCCACAATTCCTGGGGGGGGAGGCAGCAAAGGTGGGCTCTGTGGCACTGGTAGGCCAGGACAGTGTCCGGGGGAGCCGGGGTGGATCACAGGACTGTTGTGTCCCTGAGACATGTTAGGGCCAGGACCTGGACTTGACCCAGAACTATAGACATGTTGAGGATGTGGGCTGCTTTCCTGAAATTGTGGTCCTGGTGGTGAGGCACTGTTATAAAATGCTGGTGGCCTGTGGACAAAAGAATAATATTTCTTAGTACACAGAAGAGGCAACCAAGAGCATTACATCTCTAAATAGATATTGGATCTTTGCTGACTAAGGTCCATCTAGTCAAGGCTATGGTTTTTCCAGTAGTCATGTATGGATGTGAGAGTTGGACCATAAAGAAAGCTGAGCACCATAGAACTGATGCCTTCGAACTGTGGTGCTGGAGAAGACTCTTGAGAGTCCCTTGAACAGCAAGGAGATCAAACCAATCAATCCTAAAGGAGATAAATCCTGAATATTCATTGGAAGGAATGAAAAATTTAACTTACTTCTTTCCAATTTTATGTGCTAAATCCACAGTAGGTTTTACAACTATTTCAAAAAGAGATGGAATTTTCTTAAAATCATCAGAGAGATCTGTCTGAAAACCATCTTCAGGATCAGAAAAGGGAAAATGCTCCAGTGGGGTTGGCAGAAGTCCAACTCCTGGAGGTGGTTTGGGAAGAGGAGTTATGCCATGCTTTCTAAGTTCTTCTAATTCTCTTTCATCTTCATTTGCAGCTTCTTCAGTATTCAACACCTAAAGATAATTGGCCAAGATTTACTATTTCAAAACAAGCTTTCTTCCTCACATTTAAAACTGTGAAGACTTGAATAAACTAGTTTTGTTAACAGAAAAATATAATATTAAAGTTGAAACAGATCAGAGATAGTGAACTAATTTTTTATAAAGAATATGAGGTTCAAAGAGGTAAAGGATATTTCTCAAAGTAAATTAACTTTTTTAGAGGTCACATTTTGTGGTTCACAAAGGCAGAGGGTAGGAGGAGTAGGAACTGGATGAAGGTACTAAAAATGTACAAACTTCAAGTTATAAGATAAGTTAAGTACTAGGGATGTGAGGCACAACATGGTGAATATAATTAACAGCACTGTACCGTTATATACGAAATCTGTTAAGGGTGTTAAGTCCTAACAGTTCTCAACATGGAAAAAAAATCTTTTCTGTTTCTTTAATTTTGTATCTATTTGAGATAATGGATGTTTGCTAAGCTTGCGATAATTTCATGATGTATGTAAGTTGAATCATTATGTTGTACATCTTATTCAGTGTTGTATACCAACTATATCTAAATAAAATTGGAAAATAAATGACATTTGAACAAAAGCCCAACCAATAAAAATAAAATTTATGATGGACTGGTTGAAAAAATTTGTGATGGACTGTTTTTTAATGTCAGAACAATGATAAGAACAAAAGATTCTGGGTTTTTTTTTTAAGGTTAAGGCAACTATATTATTTGCTATCATTAATAACTAAAGAACTATAATAGGTGCCACTTTTACTCTTTTACTCTTTACTAGGAGTGGCAAGAAGTGTTTCATGTACATCACAATTGAATCTTATAAGAACAAAATATTCTTAATTTTTAGTCCAATATTCCTGCTTTTCTAACATACTACATTAACAGAATAAAACATAAAATAGTAAGTCCTTGCTTTCTCAGCAAGAAAGTGAAGTCGCTCAGTTGTGTCCAACTCTTTGTGACCCCATGGATTGTAGCCTGCCAGACTCCTCTGTCCATGGATTCTCCAGGCATAAAATATGACTTATAAAACATAATCAAAGTCTAATGAATCTGTAATCAAGGTGCAAAAATATTACTCACTTTGTCCAAAAGTTTCTTTGTTTCTTTAGTCAGATCATCATGTGAAAATTTACAGTTGTCTCCTTGGTAACATTTTGCTCCACTGTGATAGAACTTACATGGAAATTCATGTAAATAAAAATATTAAGGAACAGACCAAGTAAAATCAAACTCATATTCTTAAAACAAAAAATACAACTGTGAAATCAATATAGCTTTATTACCATATATTGTACTAAATTTTCAACAGTAACAGATTATTTAATTTTTAAGATTAAATATTTTAAATGTGCTGTGGCAGATCATTCAAAAATTTTAAGTCTCTCCTACTCTATTAGAACTACAAAACAAATTTTTTAAGAGCTTAGTTTTTTCATTTTAAAAAACTTGACTGTACAAACTGTATTATTTTTTGTCAGCGATAGATATTTATGTCTTCTATAACAGTAGAGTTAGTAATGTGGGTAATTAACACAGACTTCCTTAAAAAGAGTTCTCAATCAAGATTTACAAATCACCTCCCAAATTACCATTGTAAGTAAATTATGTCTAAAATTTAGTGAAAACTCTAGCTGCTTTCACCACTGATCAAGAGAGTCATGTTAATGTATATTATCTAGGGTGAAGCAGATCACCAGCCCAGGTTGGATGCATGAGACAAGTGCTCGGGCCTGGTGCACTGGGAAGACCCAGAGGGATCGGGTGGAGAGGGAGGTGGGAGGGGGGACCGGGATGGGGAATACATGTAAATCCATGGCTAATTCATTTCAATGTATGACAAAAACCACTACAATGTTGTGAAGTAATTAGCCTCCAACTAATAAAAATAAATGGAAAAAATAAAAAAATTAAAAAAAAAAAAGAGTCATGTTAAGATTTCAATAGTTTGTTGAGAGTACCATGAGAGGAAAATGTTACATATAAATAGAACTTGGATAATTAGCTAATTCCACTAATAACTTATTTATTCATATGTATATTTGGCTGCACTGGGTCTTCACTGCTGTGTGCAGGCTTTCTCTAGCCGTGACTGGGGGCTACTCTCGAGCTGTGGGGCACAGGCTTCCCGCTGCGCTGGCTCCTCTTGCTGCTGAGCACGGGCTCTAGGGTGTGCAGGCTTCAGCAGCTGCAGAGCACGGGCGCAGTAGCTGCGGCATGCTGGCTCAGTCGCCCCGCAGCCTGTGGAATCTTCCTGGACCAGGGATTGAACCTGTGTCCCCTGCTTTGGCTGGTGGATTCTTTTTTGTTAGTTACATCAATTTTATTTTCTTAACTGGAGGATGACTGGTTTACAGGATTGTGTTAGTTTCTGCCATACATGGGCATGAATCAGCCATGGGCACACATTACGCCCCTTCCCTCTGAGCCCTCTCCCCCTCCCTCCCCATTGCACCCCCCTTGGTCGTCACAGAGCCCCAGGTTCGAGCTCCCTGTGTCACACAGCAAATTCCCACTGGGCATCTGTTTTACACATCATAACGTATATGTTTCTGTGTTATTCTTTCAATTTGTCCCTCCCTCTCCTTCCCCTGCTGTGTTTACAAGTCTGTTCTCTACGTCTGTGTCTCCACTGCCTTATAAATAGGTTCATCAGTACCATCTTTCTAGATTCAACAAACGTACATATTTGTTTTTCTCTTTCTGATTTACTTTACTCTGTATTCATCCACATCACTAGAACTGATTCGAATGACTCCCTGCTATGGCTGAGTGATACTCCACTGTGTATACGTACCACAGCCTCGTCATCCATTCATCTGTCGATGGACATCGGGGCTGCCTTCATGCCCTAGCTATTCTAAGTAGTGCTGCCATGGACACTGAGGTCTCTTCAATAACCATTTTCTAAAAGTTGAAGTATAGTTAATTTACAATGTTGTGGAAGTTTCAGGTATACAGCAAAGTGATTCATTTATACATATATACATCTACTCTCTTTCAAGAAAACAATTTTTTAAAGTAAAAATGGCTATAGCTATTTATAATGACTATAGTGTAATTTAATTACATAAACTCTGTTACTTTACACAATAAAACAAAATACAGAACAAATAAATTTTGAGCAAATGTTTATATCTATGAAGAAAATAAAAGGGTCTGATATGTCATGTTAAATTTAAATATCCCAACAATCAAAACCACAGGCTAATCTTAAAAATTTGGAGACAAAGAGCTAAACAAAATATTAAATCTAGAAGTATAGTGAAAAATATACCATTTCAGCTGGTATATGTTCTGGGAATTTCTGAGTAGTTTTTAGAAATTTATTACTGAAATCATCACACTGATAAGGTCAAGAAAGAAAAATCATGTGATTACCTTAGCAGATACAAAAGGCAACTGAAAAAATTCAAGATTTTTTAATATTAAAACCTCTTAGTAAAATAAGGATATATATTAGATGTTGTTGTTTAGTCTCTAAGTCATGCTCAACTCTTTGCAACCCCATGAACTGTAGCCTGCTACACTCCTCTGTCCATGGAATTTCCCAGGCAAGAATACTGGAGTGGGTTGCCATTTCCTTCTCCAGGAGATCTTCCTGACAGAGGGATCGAATCCAAGTCTCCTGTTTTGCAGGCATATTCTTTACTACTGAGACACCTAGGAAGCCAAAGGATTTACATACTTAACCTGATTTTTTTAAAAATCAATCTTAAAATTGCCAAAGCAAAAGGGCATTACCTTTGAAACATGCTTTATGCTCCACAATTCCTATCATTTAACATTTTTCTGGAAATGTAGCCAATACTATTAAAATTGTCATGCCAGAGATGGCACGACTATGGAGAAAAATATAAGAATAGATGGGAAGAATTCAGAAACAGTTCAATAAGGTGTTTGGTTTCTAAAGATATACATCAAATCTCAAAAAAAAAAAAACTTGTTTGAATAAGACAAATTTATTATAACATTTTTACACAAAAGGAGTATTTGCCCTTAGTAAGTATCAAACATACTATTACACAGCAGAATGGTCAGATAGCACAATGTATAATGGTATAGTACAGAAACAAAACTATGCTCGCTGAAAACTTAGAATATGGGCAGGTGACCTTTTAAATCTGTGAAGAGGAGACAATGAACTAACCATTTGGAAAATAATAAGGTCTTTACTGAAGGAAATGCTTTATATATATATGTTTAAATTAATTTATTTTTAACTGAAGTATAATTGCTTTACAAATTGGTTTTCATACATCAACACAAATCATATATATATATGGACTATATACAGTGAAACGCCACATGGGTAGAGGCAGGAATACAATTTAAATGCACCAGAAGTAGGGAAGAATATATAGGGTAGTACTTATCATTAGGTGGTAAGATTTGACAAGACTTGAATTTTATAATTTCCAACAGTAATTTATTACTTATGAACCCAAGTAAATAATAATTAAGTCACAGAATAAATATGTTGTCAACTCCTTCAGAAAGCACAGCCTCTTGAAATACTTACAAATATTATTTAAAGTATGTTTATTTCAGATTTTTTTTTCCCAAAGGGAAGTTATTTCATTTCCCTAAAGAAAAAAACTCAGCTGACCTTCTGAAGTGCAAAGGCTGAAGAGATCTGGTTTACATAATGTGCCATTTTAAATTTAAAACCAAACTAGGCTTTCCAGATTATACTTATCATTCTTAAAGCCTCAATGACACTTGAAAACTGCAATATTTTGGTTAATGTTTTTAATAAAGGATATTATGCATATAAATGCAGTTCTCTCCTTTGGTACAATATCCTTGTAAATAAAATTTGCAAATCTCTTTCCTCTTCTCCAACTCTGCATCATGATCAAATTTACATTGATCTCCCTGTTCACAAAAAAAGAAAAGAAGAGAAAAAAAGAAACCACTTTGTTGAATTTTCTCTGTGGTGTTTCATGGTAGAACCATGGTCATATCTCCAGTCTTTAAATAATGAGCTTACAGTAATTCAAGCAATCCCTTAGAATTCTTGCCCAGGATAGTGGATGTGGCTTTGGGTGGAGAGGCAGAACAGTGAGCATGACCTCAGTGGACACTGCTTGGCTCCAGCACTCACCATTTCTGGCTGAGCTACTCTGGGGACTCATTTAACCTCTTGGTTTGACCATGATTAAAATGAGAATAGTAACAGTAACTGAACTTTACTGCACATTGTAAACATGAAAACATTTAATATTAGTAAGCCACTTTGAACAGTACTTGCCACATAGCATCATGTGTCAATAAAATAAAATCTGATTTCAACAAGCTATATTATTGTCCCAGAATATAATTATATGAGTTCTGATATACAGTATTCAATGCAAGATCCATTTTGAAGAACTAGTTTTATTCCAACTATATGAGAAAACACTCACCACCCCCAAAAATGACCTTAAATTTTAAAGATTTCAGAAGTTAAAATGATTTATGATACCCCTATAAATGTACCTTAATACATCTCCCTTCCAGAAAGTATTTGCAAATTTGTTTTCCTTTATGTTCCACTGTATGTTGATTAATAAATTCCTGAGTCATAATCTTCCATTTTTTCCCTGGTTTACTATACTGCAAGAAAAAAATTTACTTAAATAAAACATATGAAGTATTAAAAAGACATTAAAATTCATACTCAAATGAATCTAGAAAGCAGTACACACTGATTATTAAAAGTGGTGAAGACGGAACATTATGATGCTATTTATTTATCTGGAGAGAGGCGATGCATGCAAGCATGCTTTCAGAAAACTGCTTGCTGATACTGGTAGTTGCAAAGAACCCTATCTCCAATTTAATGAAGACATCTAACTACATTTTTCAAAATAAAACTGTGAAAACTTTAAACTTAATAACAATATTCAGTTGTGGCAAAGACACAATAAAATACGCACTTTCATGTATAGTTGATAGAAAACTTAAAATATAGATATTGTTTGACACAAAATTTGTACTTTTCAGCACAAAATTCTGAAGGAATTATCAGGAAGGCACATGAAGATTTATTCACAAAAATAACCATTGCAGAATTATTTACAAGTAAAACAAACAAAATCTAGAAATACTCTGCACATCTGAAACTAGAAGACAAATAAAACACATTATGGTACATTTAGAATATTATAAAGTCATTTAAAAAATCATGAGATGGAAAGACAATCTTGGGACACAAAATGTTCACAATACCTTACCAAGCGAAAAAGTGATCTGTTTATAATAATAAACACAAAGGAAAAAAACAACTAAAAGAATATACCCCTACCTTTAAGGGTGTGTATCTCTAGATGAATTTCTACAAAGTTATATATCGCTTGCATGTGTGGTTATTTTGTACTTTCGTTAGGGAAAAAAACTTTTAAATTTAAGAAAATTAAGAAAAACTAGCATATGATAGGAAACCTCAGAGCCCTGCTTGCTTTCCTTAGTTCTCCTCAGGCCCCTATTCAACTTTTGCTGCAAGTATAAGAAGGCTGAGTAACAAGACAGTATGAGCTCTATGAAACAGCACTGCTTTTCAAGCTCCTAGCAGGCACAGTGCCTTACACATTGTAGGAGGTTCATAACGATTTACTTTTCTGAATTGATATCAGTTTTCCCTTTTCCCTCAATTTGCAAGATGATGAAGAACAAAGCACAATCTACTGAAATCTCTCATAGCAAACACCTGAGAAAATAGATAGGTAAAGTTAAATCTGATCCTCAGTGCTCACAACTGATGAATGATATAATTCACCAGATTTCTGGAAAAAAAAAAAGTATCAGAATACCAGGAAAACATAATCTTCAAATTTCTTTTTAAAAAGTATATATAGATACACACATATACACATATACACATATATATACACACATACACACACGTGTGCATCCCATGAAAATGCAAAGAAACATACTCCACTCTGATAGGATCATTTTAAATGTCTTCAGTTCAGTTCAGTCGCTCAGTCATGTCCGACTCTTTGCAACCCCATGAACCGCAGCACGCCAGGCCTCCCTGTACATCACCAACTCCCGGAGTCCACCTAAACCCACGTCCATTGAGTCAGTGATGCCATCCAACCATCTCATCCTCTGTCATCCCCTTCTCCTCCTGCCCTCAATCTTTCCCAGCATCAGGGTCTTTTCAAATGACTCAGCTCTTCGCATCAGGTGGCCCAAGTATGGGAGTTTCAGCTTCAACATCAGTCCTTCCAATGAACACCCAGGACTGATCTCCTTCAGGATGGACTGGTTGGATCTCCTTGCAGTCCAAGGGACTCTCAAGAGTCTTCTCCAACACCACAGTTCAAAACCATCAATTCTTCAGTGCTCAGCTTTCTTTATAGTCCAACTTTCATATCCATATATGACTGCTGGAAAAATCATAGCCTTGACTAGACGGACCTTTGTTGACAAAGTAATGTCTCTGCTTTTTAATATGCTGTCTAGGTTGGTCATAACTTTCTTTCCAAGGAGTAAGCGTCTTCTAATTTCATGGCTGCAATCACCATCTGCAGTGATTTTGGAGCCCCCCAAAATAAAGTATGACACTGTTTCTACTGTGTCCCCATCTGTTTTTCATGAAGTGACGGGACCAGATGCCATGATCTTAGTTTTCTGAATGTTGAGCTGTAAGCCAACTTTTTCACTCTCCTCTTTCAATTTCATCAAGAGGCTCTTTAGTTCTTCTTTGCTTTCTGTTATAAGGGTGGGGTCATCTGCATATCTGAGGTTGTTGATATTTCTCCCAGCAATCTTGATTCCAGCTTGTGCTTCTTCCAGGCCAACGTTTCTCAGGATGTACTTTGCATAGAAGTTAAATAAGCAGGGTGACAATATACAGCCTTGATGTACTCCTTTTCCTATCTGGACCCAGTCTGTTGTTCCATGTCCAGTTCTAGCTGTTGCTTCCTGACCTGCATACAGGTTTCTCAAGAGGCAGGTCAGGTAGTCTGGTATTCCCATCTCTTTCAGAATTTTCCAGTTTATTGTGATCCACATAGTCAAAGGCTTTAGCATAGTCAATAAAGCAGAAATACATGTCTTAAACCTAAGTAAATTTTATTTACAAACATTTTCTATTTCCATGGGAAGCTTCCATAAGCCTCTTATCCTTATCCATCAGGGGGCAGACGGAATGAAAATCACAATCACAGAAAACTAACCAAAATGATCACATGGACCACAGCCTTGTCTAACTTGATGAAACTACAAGTCATGCCATGTAGGGCCTCCCAAGATGGATGGGTCACGGTGGAGAGTTCTGTCAAAACATGGTCCACTGGAGGAGGGAATGGCAAACTCCTTCAGTATTCCTGCCGTAAGAACCCCATGAACACTATGAAAAGACAAAAAGATATGACACTGAAAGATGAACTCACCAGGTTGGCAGGTGCCCAATATGCTCCTGGAGAAGAATGGAGAAATAACTTCAAAAAGAATGAGGCAATGGAGCCAAAGCAAAAATAGAGCTCATTTGTGGATGTGACTGGTGATGGAAGTAAAGTCTGATGCTGTAAAGAACAATATTGCATAGGAACCTGGAATGTCAGGTCCATGAATCAAGGTAAATTGGAAGTGGTCAAACAGGCAATGGCAAGAGTGTGAACACTGACATTTTAGGAATCAGTGAACTAAAATGGACTGGAATGGGTGAATTTAATTGAGATGACCATTATAACGACAACTGTGGCCAAAGACCCCTTAGAAGAAAAGGAGTAGCCCTCGTAGTCAAAAAAAGTCTGAAATGCAGTACTTGGGTGCAATCTCAAAAACAACAGAATTATCTCTGCTCGTTTCCAAGGTAAACCATTCAATATCACAGTAATCCAAGTCTATGCCCCAAACACTAATGCTGAAGAAGCTGAAGTAGAATGGTTCTATGAAGACCTACAAGACCTTCTAGAACTAACACCAAAAAGAGCTGTCCTTTTCATCATAGGGTACTGGAATGCAAAAGTAGGAAGTCAAAGAGATGCAGGCAAGTTTGCAAAGCCTTAGAGTACAAAATGAAGCAGGGCAAAGGCTAATAGAGTTTTGCCAAGACAATGCACTGGTCATAGCAAACACCCTCTTCCAACAAAGAGAAGACTCTACACACAGACATCACCAGATGGTCAATACTGAAATCAGATTATATTCTTTGCAGCCAAAGATAAAGAAGCTCTATACAGTCAGCAAAAACAAGACCAGGAGCCGATGGTGGCTCAGATCATGAACTCCTTATTGCCAAATTCAGACTTTAAGTGAAGAAAGCAGGGAAACCACTAGACCATTCAGGTATGACCTAAATCAAATCCCTTATGACTACACAGTGGAAGTGAAAAATATATTCAAGGAATTAGATCTGACAGAGTGTCTGAAGAACCATGGATGGAGCTTCGTAACACTGTACAGGAGGCAGTCATAAAGATCATCCCCAAAAAAAGAAATGCAAAAAGGCAAAATAGTTGTCTGAGGAGGTCTTACAAATACCAGAGAAAAGAAGAGAAGCTAAAGGCAAAGGAGAAAAGGAGAGATTTACCTTTCTGACTGCAGAGTTCCAAAGAATAGCTAGGAGAGGTAGAAAAGCCATCCTCAGTGATCAATGCAGAGAAATAGAGGAAAACAATGGAATGGGAAAGACTAGAGATCTCTTCAAGAAAATTAGAGATACCAAGGGAACATTTCATGCCAAGATGGGCTCAATAAAGGTCAGAAACGGTATGGACCTAACAGAAGCGTAAGATATGAAGAAGAGGTGGCAAGAACACACAGAAGAAGAACTACACAAAAAAGATCTTCATGACCCAGATAACCATGATGGCGTGATCACTCACCTAGAGCCACACATCCTAGAGTGTGAAGTCAAGTGGGTCTTAGGAAGCATCACTACAAACAAAGCAAGTGGAGGTGATGGAATTCCAGTTGAGCTATTTCAAATCCTAAAAGATGATGCTGTGAAAGTGCTGCACTCAATATGTCAGCAAATTTGGAAAACTCAGCACTGGCCACAGGACTGGAAAGGTCAGTTTTCATTCCAGTCCCAAAGAAGGGCAATGCCAAAAATGTTCAAACTACTGCACAGTTACACTCTTCTCACACGCTAGCAAAGTAATGCTCAAAATTCTTCAAGCCAGGCTTCAACTGTACGTGAACCATGAACTTCCAGATGTTTAAGATGCATTTAAAAAAGGCAAAGGAACCAGAGATCAAATGGCCAACATCCGTTGGATCATCAAATAAGCTACAGAGTTCCAAGAAAACATCTACCTCTGCTTTATTGACTATGTCAAAGCCTTTGACTGTGTGGATCATAACAAACTGTGGGAAATTCTTAAAGAGATGGGAATACCGGACCACCTTACCTGCCTCCTGAGATACCCGTATGCAGGTCAGGAAACAACAGTTAGAACTGGACATGGAACAATGGACTGGTTCCAAATTAGGAAAGGAGTATGTCAAGGCTATATATTGTCACCCTGCTTATTTAACTTCTATGCAGAGTACATCATGAGAAACACTGGGCTGAATGAAGCACAAGCTGGAATCAAGATTGTCAGGAGGAATATCAATAACCTCAGATACACAGATGACACTACCCTTATGGCAGAAAGAGAAGAGGAACTAGAGTCTCTTGATGAAAGTGACAGAGGAGAGTGAAAAAGCTGGCTTAAAACTCAACATTTAAAAAACCAAGATCATAGCATCCGGTCCCATCACTTCATGGCAAACAGATGGGGAAACAACGGAAATAGTGACAGACTTTATTTTTGGGGGGCCCCAAAATCACTGCAGATGGTGACTACAGCCATGAAATTAAAGGGCGCTTGCTCCTTGAAGAAAAGCTATGACCAACCTGCAGCTGCTGCTAAGTCGTGTCAGTCGTGTCCGACTCTGTGTGCCCCACAGACGGCAGCCCACCAGGCTCCCCGTCCCTGGGATTCTCCAGGCAAGAACACTGGAGTGGGTTGCCATTTCCTTCTCCAATGCATGAAAGTAAAAAGTGAAAGTCAAGCCGCTCAGTTGTGTCCAACTCTTAGTGACCCCATGGACTGCAGCCTGCCAGGCCCCTCCACCCATGGGATTTTCCAGGCAAGAGTACTGGAGTGGGTTGCCACTGCCTTATCCAATGACCAACCTAAACAACATATTAAAAAGCAGAGACCTTGCTTTGCCGACAAAGGTCTGTCTAGCCAAAGCTATGGTTTTGCCAGTAGTCATGTATGAATGTGAGATTTGGACCATAAAGAAAGCTGAGCCCTCTTTAGAGTCCCATGAACAGCAAGGAGATCCAACCAGTTAATCCTCAAGGAAAGTAGTCCTGAATAATCATTGGAAGGACTGATGCTGAAGGTGAAACTCCCAATTCTTTGGCAACCTGATGTGAAGAACTGACTCATTTGAAAAGACCCTGATGCTGGGAAAGATTGAAGGCAGGAGGAAAAGGGGATGACAGAGGAAGAGATGGTTGGATGGCATCACCAACTTGATGGACATGAGTTTGAGCAAGCTCCAGGAGTTGATGATGGACAGGGAATCCTGGCATGCTGCAGTCAGTGGGGTCACAAAGAGTCAGACATGACTGAGCAACTGAACTGAAAAATTTTTCTATAAACATTTTCTATTTCTAGGCTCACTTAGAACAAGTAGATATAAGACCAGTTCACATATGCCTTCTTAACAAGGATTGTGGCTGTAATGAAATAGGCAGCCAAAGAGAGCACCATGCGAAGTCAAAGAGCCAACTTGAGGAATATAACTCTGAAATCAAAAAGTAAAAATATTAGGTAATGACCGCCACCCCCAATAAAACCCACTGAAAAATGTGCCAAGTTGTACTCTGTAGCCCACCAGGTTCCTCTGTCCATGGGATTCTCCAGGCAAGTTTACCAGAGAGGGTTGCTGCACCCTCCTCCAGGGGGTCTTCCCGACCCAGGGGTCAAACCCAGGCCTCTGATGCCTACCTGCACTGGCGGGTACATTCGTTACCAGTAGTGGCCACTGGGAACCCCTGTAGTCACTCCATCATGTTTGACTCTTTGTGACCCACGGACTATGGTCAGCTAGGCTCCCCTGTCTATGGGATATCCCAGGCAAGAATACTGGAGTGGGTTGCCATTTCCTTCTCCAGGGATCTTCCTGACCCAGGGACAGTACCCATGTCTCCTGCTTGACAGGCAGATTCTTTAGGAAAGGAAAAATGTCCTAAAGCTGATAAATGCACAGGAAAGACTTGATTCTGATTTTCTATTACAAGATTAAGAAAATTTTAATTGCAGGCTAGATCTGGAAACATCTAAAATGTCAGTGCTTGAAGGGGCCATGAGAGTTAATTTAATACTGTACTGTAATATTACAGGTTAAGCAAACTGAAGCTCAGAGACAGGCAGTAACTCACTCAAAACCATACTTTCTTGGAAGCTAATTTCTTTTTCAGATATAGGGTATAAGTACCGAATACAGGAGAAGGTTTACTCAGAAAGTATTCAGATTAATCTGGTCCACTGAAAGCAGCACATCCTAGACAACCACAGGTGCCTAGAAAGATGGAGAAGCAGGTTATAGTTTCCCAGAAATTCTAAGCTTATTTGCACAGAATAGTGAGTTAAGAATTAAGAGTGAATGTTCTCATTATCAGAGAAATGCAAATCAAAACCACAATGAGGTACCATTACACACCAGTCAGGATGGCTGCTATCCAAAAGTTTACAAGCAATAAATGCTGGAGAGGGTGTGGAGAAAAGGGAACCCTCTTACACTGTTGGTGGGAATGCAAACTAGTACAGCCACTGTGGACAACAGTGTGGAGATTCCTTAAAAAACTGGAAATAGAACTGCCATATGACCCAGCAATCCCACTCCTGGGCATACACACTGAGGAAACCAGATCTGAAAGAGACACGTGCACCCCAATGTTCATCGCAGCACTGTTTATAATAGCTAGGACATGGAAGCAACCTAGATGCCTGTCAACAGATGAGAGATAAGGATAACGAATGGATAAGGAAGCTATGGTACATATACACAATGGAATATTACTCAGCCATTAGAAAGAATACATTTGAATCAGTTCTAATGAGATGGATGAAACTGGAGCCCATTATACAGAATGAAGTAGGCCAGAAAGATAAAGACCAATACAGTATACTATATATATATATATATGGAATTTAAAAAGTTGGTAACGATAACCCTATATGCAAAACAGAAAAAGACACAGATGTACAGAACAGACTTTTGGACTCTGTGGGAAAAGGCGAGGGTGGGATGT
The DNA here is from genome assembly GCF_023699985.2 of Odocoileus virginianus. Classification (NCBI taxonomy): domain Eukaryota; kingdom Metazoa; phylum Chordata; class Mammalia; order Artiodactyla; family Cervidae; genus Odocoileus; species Odocoileus virginianus. The sequence continues at coordinate 280,722 of NC_069675.1, forward strand.
TCTGAGAGAATAGCATTGAAACAAGTATACTATCAAGGGTGAAGCAGATCACCAGCCCAGGTTGGATGCCTGAGACAAGTGCTCAGGGCTGGTGCACTGGGAAGACCCAGAGGGATGAGATGGGGAACACATGTAAATCCATGGCTGATTCATGTCAATGTATGGCAAAAACCACTACAATATTGTAAAGTAATTAGCCTCCAACTAATAAAATATATATATATATATATATAAGATTTGGTTAAAAAATAAATAAATAAATCCTTAAAAAAAAAAGAATTAAGAGTGAATGTTTGTAGGTGTGTGGGGGGAAAAAAAAGAGTTCATGGTCAAGTAAATTTTGGAAATGATGGGTTGAACAAAGTCAAACAGACTTCCTTCTGCCTAATCTGCTCAGAGCCTTTAAACGTTCATGTTAACTGAGAATCACCAGGAGCAGAGCAGTATGTGCTGGGTTTCACAAATTTATTTGGTCCTAAACTTTTTTTTTAAGGTCACACTTGTTAGCAACTCCCTGAACAGTATACTAAAGGAGTATATATTAAAAAATCTTTGCCTGTTATCTTTAAACCCAGAGATTAGAAAACTGAGCATTTTCTAATTTCAATGTTACTATCCCTTTTCTATCAATCAGGGTTACAGCTATTCATAACTCACCAGTGCTCTGCATAATTCAATCAAATCTTACTGGAACAATGGCAGAATACAGAAATTGAATCACTCTTTGAGACCCCATGGACTTTAGCCTACCAGGCTCCTCCCTCCATGGGATTCTCCAGGCAAGAGTACTGGAGTGGGTTGCCATTTCCTTCTCCAGGGGATCTTCCCAACTCAAGGTTCGAACCCAGGTCTCTCACATTCCAGGCAGATGCTTTAACCTCTGAGCCACCAGGGAAGCCCACAATCTAGAAAGTCACTACAAGGTTGAAATGTATTTGTTCAGAGTTCAATTCAATTCAACATACATTTATTCAGTCTCTACTATACACATGGTTCCTAAGTTGATCTTTCCAAACATTAATACCTCCTTTCTTCTCTTTTAAGGATTTCAATTCTAAAAAATAAGAGAATTTACCACTGTTTCCCTTCTTGGTCCTGCCACGTATTGAGCTATCAAGCATTTTATTGCCATTTGTGTCTAGGGAAAATGACCCCTAGGAAGGAAAAGTACAACAGAGAACCTACAGAACAAAAATTTTTGCTTTCAGACATATCAATTTTATTTTGAAGTGCTTTCGAACTTTGCAATTTTATTTCAATGTCACCTAAATGTTCATCTGTATACTAGTATCATAACTAAGTAAAACAAAACTTTTTTGGAATTCATCTATATTCATTTGATATGAACTGGAAATTTTTCATTTACTAGGAAAGTAGCATTAAAATCACAATGCCTTCTTTGCAGCCAAGTAAGTTAAAAAGTAGAATCCTCAATATACATAAATTCTCATTACCTCATGATAGTCATCAGTTCCTGAAAACACATTTGGCCCTTTGTTGACCCTTCCGCCACGGTCTTTGCGTTTGATTTTTTTCAGCAAACCTCGTCCACGAGCAACATTAAAACTTTTAACCCTCTGCTCAGTACCTACAAAAGTTAAAATGTACTCTAGATATTATAAATAAAACAGCACACCAACCTACTAGTTTACAGAGAATAGCATATTTTAAATACTTTACAATGTATAGTGCATTCTTTTTTCCCTCTAGATTCAATGAAAAAAACTAATTCCATCTTTACATTTTACTTTAAGGTACTGTTTCTTATTGTTTTGTTTCTCAAGTGATGTTAGCAACATAAGGAAGGCAAGGTACATGGCTGGAGAATTCAAATCTAGTTTTATCCTTCTCAATTCTCCTTAGAATACACAATTAAGGAGGTTTTCTGTTTTTTAAGAGAATTAAATATTACATTCCTCTCTAAGGAAGACAATGAAGTATTAGTGATTAATTTGTAGCAAATTGTTTCTACTGATAATTTTGGATATCACGTATACTGCCAAGCAAAATTTATCCTTGTCTTTTACTTTTGAAAAACTTGATATTTAAAAGTATCTAAACAGATACTTAAATTACAAAAATTATATATTAAGGTAGTAAGTTACAATACAAAGTGATTTCTCATTTTACCAAAGTCATATTGAACTACTAAGTATTGCAATGATCTTAAATCTACAAAACAGCCAATAAATGCATGAAAAAAATATTTCACTTCATTAAAAGAAATTAAAAATTAACATACCAATTTTCACCTCAAAGAATAGGTGGTAGGAATTTGGAGAAACTGGCATTTTTGCACACTGGCAGAAGTGTTATAAATTGCTATATCTATCACCTTTTTGGATATCAGCTTGGTATATGGGTCAAAAATCTTCAAATGCACCTATGCCTTTTGACTCAATTCTATATGTCAGCATTTATTATTAGGAAAAAAATTTTTGCCAAGATGAGATATGTACAAATATGCAGGGTTAATCATAGAATTTTTTAAAAATGGGTGCAACTTAAATGTCAAATAATTACTAACAAATTTAGCAATTTAATAGATAAATTACGGTGCATCTATCAGAATCTACTCATTAATGTAAGAATGACAGAAATACAATTCACAATTAAAGGGAAAAAAAAACTGAGTTTTAACAGTGTATAGTTTTTTGTTAAAAATAATTCTCAAAACTTCTAGAAGAATGTTTGCCAAAAATATTAATAGTAATTGTCCCTGAGTGTAGAGATTCAAATTGTTTTTATCTTTGATCTTTGCTGTGTTATCGTTTTTTACACATAGAAAAAATTTTCTGCATTTGACCATATATTACTTTCTTAATTCTGGGGGAAAAAATGAAATTCAGAATAAAATGCAATACTCAATTCATTAACAGAATGAAAAGAAGGAGTCTGAAAGGAAAAACCCCAGGTAGGAATGGATGAACAAGGACTCCACATTCTCTTTACTCCCCAAGTGGAATGATCCCGGACACCACTATGCCTGGACTCCAGGAACGAACATACTAATTACAATAGCACATGCATAGACAAATTCCTTCCTCTTTAGTTCAACAAAGCCTCAGTTCACATTTTTCAAAGGAATTTTGCTAAGAAGTCAAGAAAAAATAAAGCCACAAAAATAACCAAATTTACTCAGAATGGATTCTTTTTTTCAATGCTAATTAAAAGTAGTTATGTAGGGTTTGGGTTTCCCTGCTTCACCTCAGCCTCATCTTGCTCCAGTTTTCTTGAAGGAGACGTGCTAACTAGACAATTTTTAAGGCTGATTTGACCCTTATGTGACCCATAATTTCTATGGAATCTTGTCCTGGTTTCCCCGGGGATGATGTACCTCAATATAACAGATGAATAGGTTATCTTCCAGAAATTTCTTTAGATTTTGTTCTTATTTCTGATTCAGAAAAATGTGTATAGTCCTTGGTTGGGTGGATGAAAGCATGTGCATGTATGCACTTCCATTTACCACACCACTCTGCTTGACTCCCCCCATTCAAACTGTAGTTACTTTATATTGTTAAGTTAATCCATTATGTTCCCATTGTTCCCACTATGGCTTGCAATTGTAATTCTTTTATTTTTTGTATGGCTATTGATTGTGAAAACTGATAAACATCCTTTACTCTTGTGATTATGTAACTATTACTCACTTAATACCACTGTATCATGATTGGTCAACAGAAAAATAATATAAGTCCATATCACCCAAACTAGGATCTAACAGAAAAACCTGTAATCACTTTTTAAATTCCAGATGCATATCAGAGTTATCTTGAAACTTTTTGAAAACTACAAATGCTCAGGTATTGATTTTTTTCTCCAGAGCTCCAGATAAGTTTCTAATGAGCAGTCATGACCCAGAGGGATGGGATGAAGAGGGAGGCAGGAGGGGGGATCGGGATGAGGGACACATGTAAATCCACGGCTGATTCATGTCAATGTATGGCAAAAACCACAACAATATTGTAAAGTAATTAGCCTCCAACTCATAAAAATAAATGGGGGGAAAATAAATAAATAAATAAATTCTGTTTTGCTATTGAAAAATAAATAAATAAATAAAAAACGATGCTTTTGAACTGTGGTGTTGGAGAAGACTCTTTAGAGTCCCTTGGACTACAAGGAGATCCAACCAGTCAATCCTAAAGGAAGTCAGTCCTGAACACTCACTGTAAGGACTGATGGTGAAGCTGAAACTCCAATACTTTGGCCACCTGATGTGAAGAACCAACTCATTGGGAAAGACCCTGATGCTTGGAAAGACTGAAAGCGGGAGGAGAAGGGGACGACAGAAGATGAGATGGTTGGATGGCATCACCCATGCGACAGACATGAGTTCGAGTAGGCTCTGGGAGTTGGTGATGGACAGGGACCCTTGGCATGCTGCAGTCCTCCTCTTTGGGGTCGCAAAGAGTTGGACACAACTGAGCGACTGAACTGACTAAACTGGACTATATGATGATCTTTTATTTTCATCTAGTTTGTTTCACTTTTTCTATTTCATATTCAGTGCTCCCATTTCCTTTAGTTTATGTTTTCCAATTTCTTGATCTCTTCTTTTTTATTATTATTCTTTGATGTTCTTTCTCAAGACTTTATCAAGTATAGTAGAAAAGTTTTTGTGTACATATGTATAAACATGTATAATACATATATTTTAGAAAAATTATGAATTTTTACCTAACAAAAAAAATTATGACATTTTGATTCCACTTGTTTGGCTTAGTATGAACAGAATGTTAGATTTCTAATTAAAAAATAGATACACAACAACAACAAAGGTTTACTGTATAGCATAGGGAACTATAATCAGTATCTTGTAATAACCTATGATGAAAAATAATTTCAAAAATAGTATTTGTGTATTTGTATAACTGAATTACCTTGCTGTGTACCTGCAACATTTTAAGTCAACTATACTTCAATAAAATACATATATTTTTTAAAAGTCTATAGTATTGAGTATATTTAAACAGCAAAGATGATCACTACATTTTAAACTCTAATAAAAGAATAGCTTTCCAGGATTCTGTCTTTATAGGGTCTAAAATATAAAGTAATACAAGGTAGTAGTTGAAAAGGATAGGCAATTTTTTTTCAGTATACTGACACCATATAGAAGAGAGGGGAAAAGGCAAAACAGGAAAGTTGTTCTACATTTTATAAACTTTAAAAATATTAGGAAATCTATTAAATGCAAATTTTAAGATATCATGAAGATTGAAGTATTTGTAGATTTTTGTCCTCAAGGTCTACAAAATAAAGAAAAACAAATTCAGGAACCACAGGAATAAACTGACCATAACAAAGGGCTAAGAAATTTAAGTTTTTACTTCATAGCTACCTGTTTATCTTAATAAAGTTTTCATAGTCAAAACCAGACAATTTCAAACTTACCTTGCTGAATTCCTTTCAATCTTTGTTTTTTCCCTGGTTCTTTAGAAAAAGATGATCCTAAAGAAGTATTCGAGGTTTCTTTAGCTTGCCTGTATTGTTTCAGCTGACTGGCAAAATCTTCCTCAGTTTCCTGACTGTAGCTACCAAAGTTGTCATCACTGTAGGCACTGTACTCATCATATTCTTTACTTCTAAATTTTCTGCTATGTTGACTCTTCTTTGATGCCATGTAGCTTCCTGATATATGTCCATGCTAAGTGAAAATGAATAGCCATTGTCAGGACTTTTCAGTTACATATAGAGGAGTTGATAGTAACACAGGACCATCTTCCCCCACCGCCATCCCCAGAAAGCTGGGAGAAAGAAGAGGAAAACAGTTGTTCTGTCTTGTGGTTAGAATTTATCTATGGAACTATTTAAAACTAAGTTTAAAAAGCTAAATGGTACTCTGATGTTATTAAACATTGTAATGTTTATAAAACCTTGCTGGTGAGTGTGTCTTGTTCACTTTATTTTCCATGTCCATGTCTTACATTTCTCAAGCTCCATACCTCAATATTTGTATCCACAAGAGTACTTTAAAATCCGTATCAACATACACAAATTCCTTCTCCAAAAAACCAAAGAGGTCTTTTTAAAAATAGAAAAAAAAACAGTAAAATAGCTTGGAGAAAGAGTAGAAAATATACAGTCTCCTTAGGATTGAAAAATTCCCAAATGACATGTTTAAGCATATTATATTTAATAAAAAATATGTAAGGTCAAATTTGTAAAATGAAAATGTTTGTATATGAGATTTAATAGGAAAAAAAAATAGAGATGTCCCTAATAATGAAAAACATCTAATGAATAAATTGCTCATTAGAAACTATTTATTGCATTTATCCATTATGAATTTTATTGCTTTTTACTAAAGCATGTAAAAATAAAAAATACATTGTAGTCCTATAAGTTTATTTAGTGATAGTATTCAAGTACTTCTCTAATCACTGAAATATTTTCATTACTTCTATCATATCTTGTCAATCTTTTTATAAGAAAGCAAGCAAGAAAAAAATTGCACATAATTACAACTTGAGGATCTAGAAAAAGTCAGACCATGACTCATTTTCCGTTTAGTACATTTTAAATGATATAAAATACTACCCTGGCAGAATACCAACATGAGACTGTGTTTTTAATAAAATACAGAGAAATATTAAGTCCTTTCTAGGAATTATAAAATAGAGAAAAAGTATATAACTGAAGCAATCAAGAAAATCAATTAACATCGATTTTTAATTTTGAAGACATTGTATTAGATTTCCAACATTCTTAAAGCAACGTTTTTAAAGTTTATCAACTGTTCTCAGTCTAGCACTTCAGAAATTCAGAAGGGGATTTAGGATTATAGCCAAAAGGCAGTGTTTCTTACATTTTTTAAAAAGCCACTATTAAAACAAAAAATAATTGCTTTGCTTAAGCTGAAGATTAATTCATTCAATGATACTTACATTTCCTTTTATTAAAAATGTGATTATATTAATTCTTCAATGATATATTTCAATGCTTAATGACTAAAGATTACTGTTAACAGGCAACTATGAATTTTTCTCTAGAAATTAGATGCTTTACACAAAAGCTTTTAAGCGTTAATATTAATCCAGTTCTCTTGATTTTTCACAGCCTTTACAAAAATAATCTCCATAATTCCTACTTTTTCAAGCAGAATTACCCCTAAACTTTCAATTCATCCCTCCCTTGATTTCCCGACGCAAATGATCCTACTATCCCTCTAATGATGCAAATCTCCCATCTCAGGGCTGCTTCTGCAGAGACAGTCTCTAATGTGCCTGCTGCAGTGCTTGGTGTTTACATCGGGCACCACCCCAGCTCTCCTGGAAGTGCTAAACGCACTGAGGGGTTACAGAGCAGCCCCGGGTCTCTAGAAGAGAAGCTCCTCGCGCTTCACAAGCTCCTCATCTGGAATGAACAAAATGTACTCACCAGCAAGGATCTAGCAAGTATTTTTAAAAGCCCTCCTAAAGATAAAAGAAACGAAAAAGACTATAAATTCTACCAAAAGATATAGTTTCTCCAATCACTTTGCTTATTGATTATTAGGCTATATACCTGCTAGAATGTCTGTGGGGGCAGATTTGGTTTCTGTAATACAGGCTATCATTATAAACATAAAATAAGAGTACAGGAGACCCTGAACAAGGATGAGGAAAAAGGAAAACATATTAAGTTCTTCAATTTCATAGTTAGATGCTAATACTACATTCTATTATTGCCTTTTAGAGTAAAAGTTTCATATAGTACCTACTTGTTATTTCATTAAATGAGATTTTTAGGATATACTTTCTAATCTCAGTGAGTCAACCCTAAAGCTTATGTGAAGGAAATGATCCTGAACTTTCTTTTCTAATGCCAGATTAGGTAATTTAATTCAGATCAGCCCTTCTCCTAAAAAAATGCAGAAAGGGTAGACAAAGTATTTTTTTTCAAACCACTGTAGACATCAGAGAGCTAACAAATTAGTGAAGGATTTCTGGACCATTATTCATGGAATAGATGAAAATCCCCAGAATTGAGCAGTACTTGGAGCTGTTTTTGCTCTGAAAGCACTAGCCCATCATCAAAAATCATCTGGCAGGTTCAACAATACTTTTGACTATCCTTTTAACTTTTGGGAACAAAAGGAGAAGTTCAGATTCTGGAAAAAGTGGAAACCTTCGTAATCCCCAGCTGCAAAAACTCAGAAAGTCTGGGGTTTTTAAGGTATATGCACACTGACCTGAATACTCCTCAGTACTCCTGAGAGCACCAGGATCTTTATAGCATAAAGTAATATTTATACTAAAGTCTTGCTCATACTATGCAATATACTTAAGGAAGATATAAAGTATATCATGTTTTAATTTTTTTTCTGTTTGAAACACACCAAATAACGTTTGCACTTGAAAAGGTAGATGGCACAAAATTCCTATATTGAAGCCCTAACCCTCAATACCTCAACATGTGACAGTGTTTGGAGAAAGGGACTTTCTTTTTCTTTTTCTTTCGAGAAAGGGACTTTAAAGTGGAGATGAAGATGTTAGGCTGAGTCCTGACCCAATCTGATTGCTCTCTGTCTAAGAGGAAATATGAACACACAGAGGGACCAAGGGTCCACATGCACAGAGGGATGACCACACGAGGACAAAGCAGCAAGGAGGTCTACAAGCCTGCAAGCCTATAAGCCAAGGAGAAAAGCCAAACAAATCCTTCCTTTGCGGCCCTCAGAGAGAACCAACCCTGCCAGCACCTCAATCCTGGACTCAGATCTAGCCTCCGGACTGTGAGAAAAGTAAATTTCTGCTGTTTAAGCCACCAGTCTGTGGTATGTTGTTATGGCAGCCCTAGCAAACAAATACATGACGTACTCTTTATGTTCAAAGATTTGAAATTGTAGCAGATTTTATAGAATATTTTTTTAAATATCAGAAAGCAAAGAATGAAATTGAAAGCTTAATTTTTCTCTTTAAAAGGCAGTAATTCAAAAAATATCATTTCACAGCTATTAAGAAGGCTCTTGGGCTTTCCAGGCAGCTCAGCGGTAAAGAATCCACCTGCAATGCAGGAGATGCGGATTCAGTCCGTGGGTTGAGAAGGTCCCTTGGAGGAGGAAATGGCAATCTGCTCCAGTATTCCTGCCAGAAAAATCCCATGGACAGAGAAGCCTGGTGGGCTATAGTTCATGGGGTTGCAAAGGATCAGACACAACTTAGCAACTGCACACATACACACAAGAAGGCTCTTATCCAAAACAAAACAAACAAACAAACAAACAGAAAATAAAAAGTTTGACAAGGATGTGAAGCAATTAGAAAAGTCTCAAGTATTTGTTGGTGGAAATGTAAACTGGTGCAGCCTTTGTGGGAAACAATTGGTAGTTCTTCAGGAAGTTAAATGCAGAAATAACACATCATCAAGCAATTTCACTCCTAGGTCTACACACCCAAAGACTTGACAGCAGAGTCTCAAAGAGATGTCTATACACCCACATTCATAGCAGCATTATTAACAATAGGTGAAAGCAATCCAAGTAACTATCAATAGAGGAATAAATTAACAAAATGTGGTATATATCTATAATGGAATATTATCCAGCTTCGAAAAGGAAGGAAATTCTGATACATGCTATGGCAACATAGATGGACCTTGAAAAAATTACACTAAGTAAAAAAAGTCAGACACAAAAGGACAGTGTATGACGTGCCCAGAGAGACAAATTCACAGAGACAGAAAGAGTAGTGGTTAACAGGAATGGGGGAGGGAGCAATGAGACATTACTGTTTGGCAGACACTGCTTCTTTTTAGGATGACAAAAATGTTCTGGAAACAGATAAATGTGATCGTTTCAAAACATAGTAAATACACTTAATGTCACTGAGTAACTATCTATTTTTAAATGGTGAAAATAGTGAGTTTTTCCAAAGAAGATATACGAGTGGTCGACACATGAAAAGATGCTCAATAGCACTATCACTAATCATCAGGGAAATGCAAATCAAAACCACAAGGATATATCACCTCACACCTGGCAGACTGGCCATCATCAATAAGATAAGAAATAACAGGTATTGGTGAAATGTGGAGGAAAGGGAACACTTGTACACTGTTGGTGGGAATGTAAATTGGTGCAGCCACTACAGAAAACAGTACGAAGGTTTCTCAAAATATTAAAAAACAGAACTATCATATGAAAAAAAAAAAAAAAAGAACTATCATATGATCCAGCATTCCACTTCTGGATATTTTACCAGAGAAAATAAAAACATTAATTTGAAAAGATATATGCACCCCTACGTTCACTGCTGCATTATTTACAGTGGCCAAGATATGGAAACGACCTAAGTGTTCATTAATGGATGAATAGATAAAGATATGTAGCACATATACAATGGAATATTACTCGACCATAAAAAAGAATGAAACCTTGCCATGTGAAACAACATGGATGGACCTAGAGGACATCATATTAAGGGAAATAAGTGAAAGTCTGGTAACCAGACTTGTCATGGTATAATTTTGTAATGTACAGAAATAATGAATGCTATTATTATAATACATTATGTACCTGGAACTAACATAGTGTTGTAGGTCAATTCTACTTCAATTTTTAGAGAAAGAAAAATAGTTAAAACTGTAAATTTTTATGCTATGCATATTTTATGACAATAAAAATAAAGAAATACCTGAGAAAATGGAATGTCATAATCTCTGTAGAAACCAGATCTTTTTCTGTGGGCAGTTTCTGTATGTTCGACCTCTGAATCAAGGCTATAGTCTGAACTATCATCACTGGATGGAGAATTATGCTAAAAGAAGGAAAAACCAAAACTGTTACATTTACAAAAGGAAGAAAATTTAACTAGTAACTGAATAAGCTTGTTTCAACCAGAGGGGCCAACCAATAGATGATATTATCCTAGTAGGTTCTGAAGTATTAACTGAAAAACTTTTGCTCCAAAGACCACCTCCACCCCAGCTTCTCTAAAATTTTCTGAAGAAAAGTACATACTCCTCTTCTCTCAGAGATTTTATGGTGGCATTTTCTCCATCATCCCTTTGGCCCAAGGACTTCAAACAGAAAATACTGTACCTCTACATGCTCTAAAGGGATCTTAAATTTAAGTTAATCTTAAAGGAAATAAAATTGGTTCCTCATCCCCAAAAAGGTCCTAGAACATGAATTGAGTATGAATTATTATTTTTTTACCTAAAATGGCTTAAGAGTTCTTAATCTAGTATATAAGTACCCTAAATCTAAAAGATACCAAAAATTCCAAATTATAAATATAAAATAAATCCAATCCACAAAATTGAACAAAGATGAAATGCAAACCACAAGTAATTGATAGTGATTGACAAATATCATGAATAAGTTTTTTCAAGTATGAATGCAATTTCATTCGTTCAGATCAACAAATCTCCTCCATCTGGTCAAAATAATTACCTTCCCAGGTTGAGCATCCTCTTTAAAAATATTTTTTAAAGTTCTTATCAACAAAGACACTGGCTCTGTATTTTATCGTCCTTGAATTTCCAGCATCAAGGTCTAGAACAAACTCAGTAAAAATGTGCCAAACTAAACTGAGGTCTTGATACTTTAACAGAAGGATCTGTTTTCCTCTATTCCGTTCTTAAATGCTCACTTAAGATGACTAACAGTTTTCCTCTACATTGTTCTCAAATGTTCTTGGGTTTAGTTTTGTGGTGCTGTCCTGTTTCTGTTGATTTGATAGGTGATATGAAGATCTTTTTATAATTATGCTATGAAACACTTCAAGCTTAACTATCTAATCTTTTTGGGTAAGATTTGAAATAAATATTATTGATTTAAAAGCCAAATTTGCTATGTTACTAGCAGAAGTCAGCTCTGGCTCAAAAGAACTTTTCATTTGAAGAACACTAAGACGACTCGCCTAAGAAGTTCAAACAAGAGCCTTGCTTCAGGAAGAGCCATCAGAAAAGAGAAGATTCTGCTGAAAGAAGAGGATTCTTCAGGCTATCGCCCCAAAATGAGTCTAGAATACAGATTTAAGAAGCCATTAGGCAGGCTATCATAAAACGAAAAAGAAAACATACCATGTGGCTCATATATAATAATAAGTAAGAATAATTATTAACCTGAAATTAGCAACTGGACTACATTAAAAATAGCTGGAAATAGAAGAGAGTAACTAAAATTATTACATTTTTAAGTGAACAGGATAGTATACTTTTTATTTCAGAATTTTTGTGTTTCTTTTTGGGGGGTATTGATTAGTATCTGTTTAGTGTTTGAAAGTGTTCCTTTAATTTTGTTATTTTACTTATAATACACTGGATTATTATAATACAGTGGATTATTTCTTTCAATCTACTTGTTTACTAAGTACTAAAGTTCAAGTCTAAATGATTATGTTTTCTGTGGAACTCTTTAACAACATGACACCACATCGCGGTGAGTAAAGAGGGCAAAAGACATACAGTCGGGAACTAATGAACAGGACGGCCACTTAGGGAACCCTTCAAAGATTCAGTGACACAAAGAATTTAGAGACCTCAGTGACTTCCCTGAACATGGCAGCCTTTTCACACCTTTTTGCTTTTGTATTCTTTGTGTCTCTTCGGTCAAACAACTAATTCCTACCTGTCCTTCAAAATCCACCACAAATGAGGAAAACAGTTTTCTGTTTCACTGTCTATTTTTCCATGTACCAGTATCACACTGCTTTAATGACAGAGGCGTTAATGTGCTTTAATATGTTAGGGTCACGCCACATATTCCTCCTTTGGGGGTTTTCCTATCTATTCTTGGATGGTAGTTTGAAAGGTAAAGTCCACAAATTACTCCTGTCCTCAAGAGATAAAGATTAATTCTTCTCCCCTTGAGTGAGGCCTAAACTTAGAAGCTTGTTTCTAGTCAACAGAACTTGTCCAAAGTGCTTAGGTTAAGAAGACTGTAGCTGTCATCCTGGGTGCTCTCACTTGCTCTCTCACTGTTGGCTCACTTGCTCTGGAGGAAGTGAACCAAACCATGAGGACGCTGCTGTGACACGTAAAGAGGTTCACATGGGGAGGAGCTGAGGCTGCCGAGAGCCTCACGCCTGAACTTGGAAGAGGAGATGACTGCAACCTCACAAGAAGTGCTGAGCCAGAATCACCGAGTTAAGACACACCCACGTTTCTGACCCACAGAAACAGAGAGGCAAACTCATTGTTTTAAGCTTCTAAGTTTGGAGTAGTCTGTGCAGCAATAGTTAGCTAATACAGATTCTGGAAATGTGGTGCTGCCAGTACAAACATCTAAAAGGCAGGACTGGTTTTGGAATCAGGCAAGGAATAGATACTGGAATGACATTAGGAAGCACTAGTGAAAGCCTCATTTCAGTTCAGTTCAGTTCAGTCACTCAGTCGCGTCCAACTCTTTGCAACCCCATGAATCGCAGCACGCCAGGCCTCCCTGTCCATCACCAACTCCCGGAGTTTACTCAAACTCATGTCCATCGAGTCGGTGATGCCATCCAGCCATCTCATCCTCTGTCGTTCCCTTCTCCTCCTGCCCCCAATCCCTCCCAACATCAGGGTCTTTTCCAATGAGTCAACTCTTCACATGAGATGGCCAAAGTATTAAGAGTTTCAGCCTCAGCATCAGTCCTTCCAATGAACACCCAGGACTGATCTCCTTTAGGATGGACTGGTTGGCTCTCCTTGCAGTCCAAGGGACTCTCAAGAGTCTTCTCCAACTGGACATGGACCAACAGACTGGTTCCAAATCGGAAAAGAAGTACGTCAAGGCTGTATATTGTCACCCTGCTTATTTAACCTATATGCAGAGTACATCATGAGAAATGCTGTGCTGGAAGAATCACAAGCTGGAATCAAGATTGCTGGGAGAAATATCAATAACCTCAGATATGCAGACGACACCACCCTTATGGCCAAAAGTGAAGAGGAACTAAAAAGCCTCTTGATGAAAGTGAAAGAGGAGAGTGAAAAGGTTGGCTTAAAGCTCAACATTCAGAAAACTAAGATCATGGCATCAGGTCCCATCACTCCATGGGAAATAGATGGGGAAACAGTGGAAGCAGTGTCAGACTTTATTTTTTGGGCTCCAAAATCACTGCAGATGGTGATTGCAGCCATGAAATTAAAAGACACTTACTCCTTGGAAAGAAAGTTATGACCAACCTAGACAGCATATTAAAAAGCAGAGACATTACTTTGCCAACAAAGGTCCGTCGAGTCAAGGCTATTGTTTTTCCAGTGGTCATGTATGGATGTGAGAGTGAAAGCCTAGATCACCCTTAATGATCATTAGTAAAATTTTGAACTTTGGGGTAACTTAAAGAAAGAGAGAGATATCTTATTAAAAGTGGAGGGGTTTCCCTGGTGGCACAGGGGTTTGATCCCTGGTCTGGGAAGACTCCATATGCTATAGGGCAACTAAACCGGAGTGCTCCAAGTACTAAGCCCGTGCTCTAGAGCCTGGGGGCCACGACTACTGAGACCGAGCACTCTGGAGCCTGTGCTACACAAGAGAAGCCACTGCAATGAGAAGCCTGTGTACTGCAGCCCCAGCCACCACTTGCCAGAACTACAGAAAGCCCATGCAGCCACAGACCCAGCACAGTCAAAAGTAAATAAAGGAGTGGCAAAAGGGAGATCTTCCTTGTAAAGTGGCCTAAATCTAGCAACATTGTTACATTCAGTAAAATGGAAAGTAGAAAATAAGCTAATGAACTAGTTAAGATTTTCAAGCAAAATGTTGAAAGTACCTCTCTATGAGGGAAGATGGATAACTTAAATGAAGAACTGTTAAAAAGGAACCAGGGCATGATGGTTTTAAAAGTTCTTAGCCTCAAAATATCTAACTTTGTTTTTGCATCTCCTTTTTCTTGACTAGTTTGGCCAATAATTTATATATCTTGCTGATCTTTTTTTGTAAAACTGACTTTACATTTTAATTTGTTAAATTCTGCTTGTAACTTTAAGCTCTTCCTTTTTGTTTCTCTCTTTGCTGTTTTCCAGATTTTAATACCATAGTAATTTTTCTTCTGATAAGTTTTTAGCTATCCTTCATATGTCAAAGTTTTATAATTATATTCCTGAAATCCTGCAGTTTTAATCTGTGTTCAAAGGCATTTCTGGTTTCTGACTTTGTTATTAATGTCTTACTTTATTGCATTGTGGTTTGAGATTGCTCTTTATATTATTTCTACTCTACTGAATTCACTGGAGTTTGTTGCCTACGACATGGCCTGGGTTTTTTTTTCCCATGGTCTGTTTTTATGAGTATTCCAAGTATACTTGAGAGGAAGATATATTCTCAGGATTCAGAGCTTAATATATATTTATAATATTTCTTTAATATCCTTATCATCTCTTCATCCATTTGATTGATATCTTTGGGATAAGAGCAGTTACTAATGCATCTCCTGTTATTACTATTCCTATTTCTTCTCATAGTTCCTATAGTTCCTACTTTATGAAAATTGATGTTTAAGGGAATATAAAATATTAACAACATAGCTTCATTGTGAATTATAATCCTTAACATTATAAAACGCCCTTCTTTGTTTCTTTCAATGCCTTTTATAAAAAATTTGTTTTCAGTGGGAGAATAAGCGCTTTACAGTACTGTGCTGGCTTCTGCCATACAATGTGAAATCAACCGTCAAGTATACGTGTGTCTCCTCCCTCTTGAGTCCCCCGCCCTCTACCCACCTCAACGTTGCACTCTGTTCAATGCCTTCTTGACCTAAATTTGACTCTTCTTTTGCCACACCCCTACAGCAGGCAGGATCTTAGTTTTCAGACCAGGGATCAAACCCATGCTCCCTGTATTGGAAGCATAGAGTCTTAACCACTGGACCGCCGGGGAAGTTCCTTGACTATATCAACACTATGACTTCTGCCTTCTCTTTCTTTGCATTTGCCTGGTACTTCTTTACCCATTTTTTAAAATCTTTCTCTGTTACATAGCTAAGAGTTAGATTTTGCATTGTTGGGGAGTGTATCTTGTGGTATTTGGAAGATTATAGTTTTGTTTCAATTACTTCTTTCAGACTGCCTTTTTCCAATAACCTGAGTCCCTATCCCTTCTTTGCATATTATTTGTTTACTAGAAGAACTAATGTGGAAATTAGGCAGTAACCTCTTCTTCTCTTTCCTCTCTTTCATTCTCAGGATAATAATTTGAAGTATATTTTAAAACTCTCAGTTAATAAGTATAAAGCTACCAATAAAGTTATCTTGCTTACCATATATTCTTCTGCTTTTCCTGACACCTTCTATAGCCGTAATGTTTCGATACATAATATTCTGCCCTGCTTATGTTCATTATTTATTTTTAGTTTTATAGACAAATATGTAGTGTATATAGATCACTCTTGCTTTATCACTCAGTCATTCTGGATATCTGAACTTGTTCTCTAGTAGATTTTATGCAAATGTTTATGACACTATTTCCTTATTTCTATTATATACAGTTTTTCTGAGGACACTATATTTGAAATTTGGTATGTACCTGGATAGAAAATGCTTGGCTCATATTTTATTCAAATATGTTACCCCATGATCTTCTGGCACAAAATAGTGACATCAAAAATTTTTTTATAAATCTAATTTTCCTTTCTTAATAAGTGACTTGGTCTTTTTGCCTAAATGATCAAAGGATCCCCCTGCAAATTCTACTGATGCTATCTGATCATAGTTTGTATTTTCGTAATTTTTAAAAATCATTTTGAAATACTAGGTTAAGTTTTTCATGCTTTGGGGGCACTCTTTCTTTTCTGGAAGAATGTTATTCTCTCCACTTACCTTTTTTTTTTTTTAATAATAGTAATTTATATGGAATGTGATCATGGTCCAATCTTGTTGCTCAGGTATCAAAGGAAGAACGGACCAGGAAAACTGTCTCAGCTTCACTCTCATGTTGTTAGCATGAAGCATGAAAAAATATGGCTAGGTATGTTCTGAGATAAGCCACCCCTGCTCTCTAACCCATTTTTCTTTCCTTAGCCCTATTATTCCCATCCTCTCAAGCTAGATTCAACTCCCAGCAGCTATCTCTTCAGGGTGGGACTCTGTTCTAGAAGAAATTTAGTTGATCAGCATTATGAGTTCATCAGACCCAGACCATTCCAGCACCATCCAATTTTACCTGGTCACCTTATACTCACACGTGAACTGGAAACTAATACAGTCCCCTCTCAGTTTCCATTGATGTTTCTCAGTTTGGCCAACAGGCTCTCCACATTCACTGGGGACTCTTTGAGATGAATACCTGTTGGTAATCTGTTTTATGGAAGGTTCTTTACCTTTTCTCTGCTTCATTTCATACAGCTGCTGATCCTACTCTAGTCTTGGTCTATGGTTTGGCCTTATCCTTTTGTATTTCTGAGGTCTGTGGAGGTAACTTGTTATTTCATTTTTCAGTATGTTGCCAATGCATTCTTGGTTTTGCCATCCTAACTGCTCTGTTTTTATGGGGGAAATTCAGGGAGTTTAGAAAAATCACCCCACTACTACTGCCAACTTCAGTTCTCTGTCAGTATAAGGTCTCTCTGCTCAGCCCTGACCCACACCATGCTGTATCCAGCACTCAGCTATTCTCTTTCAGTTGCTCCATGCCTCTCTCCTCCTCGTTTCAGTGTAAGCTCTGTAAGAGCAGAGACTGTTTCATTCATTACTGTAACCCCCAGCATACAGCACGAAGATTTCCACAGCAAGCATGTAGTAATACTTATGAATTAATAAACAAATGAATGGGTAAACAAGGCCAGTGCTGACAATCTACATCTGTGGAGAAAGAAATTTTCTTTCCTTAAGCTTTCAGTATTCTTGCACACAATCTTCTATCAATTTAAAAGGTTTATTCTAATTTGTATTAAAACTACCTTATTTTTAAATCTTTAAGATATATCATATAATCTTTATATTCAGAAAATCTATTAAGCACATAAATCAAAAGATCTAATTCATGTATTTTATAAAAAAATAGGCAATGATTTATACTTTCTAATTTTCAGTGTAGTGTTTTACATTTCATAAAAATTTACCAAAGAAACAAAAAATAGATTCTAACTGACCTTATGCTTCTCACGTTTTCTCCTTTTGGACTTTTTCTTCTCTTTTTCTTTCTTGTGTTTTTTCCTTGATTTTCGGTAGGCTTTCTCATTTTTCTGCTTTTCATCCTCTTTTGCTTCCTGTTCCTGTGTTTCTTCAAATCCTGCATCATCTATTTCACCATCTTCTAATTCACCATCTTCTCTGTAAAAGGCAATGAAAATGTCAATTTTCAAATGTCAACTCGAAAGGGAATATTATAGAAACATTTCCAAATGAAAGGAAAAGTGAGTCAAGATTTTAAGTTATACTCAGTAAGATCAGGGATTGGTCAATTTTCTATAAAGGGTTAGATAGTACATATTTCAAATCTGCAGGCCACATATAGTTTCTGTTGCAAATCCTCCTTTTTTAAAAACACCCTTCAAGAATGTAAGCAGCAATTTCAGCAGCTATAGTTTGCCAAACTTTGATTTAGATTAAAAGCATTGACTCTCACCAAACAAATGAATGATTGCATAATGCAATACTGTCCAAATGTGACACTGCAATAATTATTAGGTTGGTACAAATGCAATTGCGGTTTTGCATTGTTGAAATTTGCCATTTGATATTGGAATACATTCTTAAGTAAATGTGGCTATGTTACACATAATTTTAATGTGCATTTCTCACTTTATGTTTCTTTGCTAATGACTTATTGCTGCTTATTTTATATTTATTTCAGATTATAGAAATGATGTTAGACAAAAAGCAAATTTGAGTGATTTTCTTCTTTAGTTCAAAATGGGTCATAAAGCAGCAGAGAAAAGTCACAACATCAACAATGCATTTGGACCATGAACTGCTAATGAACGTACATGAAGTGATGGTTCAAGAAGTTTTGCAAAGACGAAACCCTCAAAGATGAAGAGCATGGCCATTGGAAGTTGACTATGACCAACTGAGAGCAACCAGCGAAGCTGATTCTCTTAAAACTAATCAAGAAGTTGCCAAAGAACTCAACATAGACCACTGTATGGTCATTTGGCATTTGAAGTAAGTTGGAAAAGTGAAAAAAGCTTGATAAGTGGGTGACTCAAATAAAAAAAATTATCGTTTTGAAGTATCATCTTCTCTTATTGTATGCAACAACAAACCATTTAAGTGTATTTTATATTACAATTGGCGATCAGTTTCATGGCTGGACCGAGAAGAAACTCCAAAGCATTTCCCAAAGCCAAACTTGCACCAAAAAAAAATGTGATGGTCACTGTTTGGTGGTCCACTACAGCTTTCTGAATCAGGGCAAAACCATTATATCTGAGAAGTATGCTCAGCAAATCAATGAGATGCACTGAAAACTGCAACACCTGCAGACAGCCTTGGTCAACAGAATGGGCCCAATTCTTCTCAGTGACAATGCCCAAACTGACTGCATGTCACACAACCAGCACTCCTAAAGTTAAATGAATTGGGCTATGAAGTTATGCCTCATCTGCCATATTCACCTGACCTCTCACCAGCTGACTACCACTTCTTCAAGCACCTAGACAACTTTTTGCAGGGAAAACACCAACAACCAGCAGGATGCAGAAAATGCTTTCTAAGAGTTCATCAAACACTGAAGCATGGATTTCTATGCTAAAGGAATAAACAAACTCATTTCTCATTGGCAAAAACATGTTGACTGTAATGGTTCCCTTTTTAATAAAGATGTGTTGAGTCTACTTATAATGATTTAAAATTCACGGTCCGAAACTGCAATTACATTTGCACCAACCAAATACCATCTACTAAGCTACCATAAAAAAGAAAAGGAAGGACAGAAGGGAGAAATTAAAATACTTTAGGAAGCAAACATTCTAACTACTGGAAGGAATTTTAATTTATTGGCCCACAGACAGCTATGTATATTAGTTCTCATCATAAGAATAAACTTTAGTAAGAAAACAAATTTTAATAGTAGATAATAAAACCTGAACCACAAAAGCAGAATATCTCAACTTGAATCTGTAAAAAACATTCACAGAAAAAGCAAAAATCTACAAATTTTTATATTATGACATTTTTATAGTTATAGAAGCCCAAATGTTTAGTAACATTTTAAAATGCAAATTAATCAACTGACCTACATGGAAGACATGTGTGTGCTTACTCAGTCATGTCTGACTCTTTACAACCCCAGGGACTGTAGCCTGCCAGGCTCCTCTGTCCATGGAATTCTCCAGGCAAGAACACTGGAGATTGCCATTTCCTTCTCCAGGGGATCCTCCTAACCTAGGAATCGAACTCACCTCTGTGGCTCAGGCTTGCAGGCAGATTCTTTATCGCTGAGAAACCGGGAAGCCCTCTATTTTAAGTACTCCCCTAACAATTCTCAGTTGTTTATATCTGCACTCTATATATATTATATTTGAATGACTCGCTTACTGTTTGGTGAAAGCAGAGTATGTGACTGTGTCTTTCAAAGCTGTATCTCTAGGCTCTGGCACAGTGTCCTTCTGTTAACTGAATGACTGAATGGAAAATATCCATAACCCTTGCCATTTTAGAACAGGCACAAAATATCACCCTAAAATGATTGCGAAGTCAGTGTTATTCTTCCCCAGTTTCTATCATAAAATCAGAGGTATATGTCTAATTTAGGCTGATGTGAAAATTTCATGTGAGACAGGTTCGGCATACCAGCTATTTTTAAAGTTTTGAGCTTTTATAATACTATAATATCTTATAGCCTAAGAAAAATGAGTGCATACATTCACCAAAGGACAAGTATAAGAAAGTTTTTAACAGTTTTAGCCATAATGGTAGAAAATTGTAAACCCAAATCTCCATGAACAAGCAAATGGATAAATAGTGCTTTATTTACATAATGGAATACCATAAAGCAAAGAAAAACTTAACTATTACACCACTAAACACAATATGATGAATCTTGCAGACATAAGCAAAAGAAGCTATACCTAAGAGACTGTTGTGTGATTCCATTTACATACACTTCAAGAACAGGCAAAACTAATCTATGGTGATGTAAGTTAGAATAGTAATTACCTCTTGGAGGCTTAGAACTAACAAAAAAAAGACTACCAAGGAGCTGTTTAGTATGTTAAAATATTCTCTATAGATGGGTACGGTGATTACTACATACACCTGTGTAAAAATTCATCAAGTCTGAAAAATTCATTTAAGAACTGTGTATTTTACTGTCTGTATGTAAAATTCTAAAGAACTGTGTATTTTACTGTCTGTATGTAAAATTCTAAATGCAAATAATAAAACCTAGAGGTGTGCATCCTTTCTTTTACCACCAGTCTCAACCAGCTTAAGCTCCTTAAAGTGTAAGACCTTTTATATCTTAAAACCACTCACTCATTCATATTTAGAATTCTGACTAGAGCTATTGAAAGCATTGAGGAAAGCAGGGAAGAAGGTAGGGAAAACCACTAGACCATTCAGGTATGACCTAAATCAAATCCCTTATGATTATACAGTGGAAGTGAAAAATAGTTTCAAGAAATTAAATCTGATAGAGTGCCTGAAGAACTATGGATGGAGGTTCATGACATTGTATAGAAGGCAGTGATCAAGACCATCCCAAAGAAAAAGAAATGCAAAAAGGCAAAATGGTTGTCTGAGGAGATCTTACAAATACCTGAGAAAAGAAGAGAAGCTAAAGGCAAAGGAGAAAAGGAGAGATATACCCATCTGAATGCAGAGTTCCAAAGAATAGCTAGGAGAGGTAAGAAAGCCTTCCTCAGTGATCAATGCAAAGAAATAGAGGAAAACAATAGCATGGGAAAGATGAGATTTCTTAAAGAAAATTAGAGATACCAAGGGAACGTTTCATGTCAAGATGGGCACAATAAAGGTCAGAAACAGTATAGACCTAACAGAAGCATAAGATATGATGAAGAGGTGGCAAGAATACACACAAAAAGAACTATACAAAAAAGATCTTCATGACCCAGATAACCATGATGGTGTGATCACTCACCTAGAGTCACACATCCTGGAGTGCCAAATCAAGTGGGCCTTAGGAAGCATCACTACGAACAAAGCTAGTGAAGGTGATGGAATTCCAGTTGAGATATTTCAAATCCTAAAAGATGACGTGCTGTGAAAATGCTGCACTCAATATGTCAGCAAATTTGGAAAACTCAGTAGTGGTCACAGGACTGGAAAGGTCGGCTTTCATTCCAATCCCAAAGAAAGGCAATGCCAAAAATGTTCAAACTACTGCACAATTACACTCTTCTCACACACTAGCAAAGTAATGCTCAAAATTCTTCAAGCCAGGCTTCAACTGTACATGAACCATGAACTTCCAGATGTTCAAGCTGGATTTAGAAAAGGCAAAGGAACCAGAGATTAAATTGCCAACATCCGTTGGATCATCGAAAAAGCTAGAGTTCCAGAAAAACATCTACTTCTGCTTTATTGACTATGCCAAATCCTTTGACTGTGTGGATCACAACAAACTGTGGAAAATTCTTAAAGAGATGGGAATACCGGACCACCTGACCCACCTCCTGAGAAATCTATATGCAGGTCAGGAAAAAACAGTTAGAACTAGACATGGAACAGACTGGTTCCAAATTGGGAAAGGAGTATGTCAAGGCTATATATTGTCACCCTGCTTATTTAACTTATATGCAGAGTGCATCAAGAGAAATGCTGGACTGGGTGAAGCACAAGGTGGAATCAAGGTTTCTGGGAGAAATATTAGTAACCTCAGATATGCAGGTGACACCATCCTGATGGCAGAAAACGAAGAAGAACTAAAGAGCCTCTTGATGAAATTGCAAGAGGAGAGTGAAAAAGTTGGCTTAAAACTCAACATTCAGAAAACTAAGATCATGGCATCTGGTCCCATCACTTCATGGGAAATAGATGGGGAAACAGTGCAAAACAGTGACAAACTTTATCTTGGGGGGCTCCAAAATCACTGCAGGTGGTGACTGCAGCCATGAAATTAAAGGACACTTGCTCCTTGAAGAAAAGCTATGACCAACCTAGACAGTTTATTAAAAAGGCAGAGACATTACTTTGTCAACAAAGGTCTGTCTAGTCAAAGCTGTGGTTTTTCCAGTAGTCATGTATGGATGTGAGAGCTGGACTATAAAGAAAGCTGAGAACCGAAGAATTGATGCTTTTGAACTGTGGTGTTGGAGAAGACTCTTGAAAGTCCCTTGGAGTGCACGGAGATCCAACAAGTCCATCCTAAAGGAAACCAGTCCTGAATATTCATTGGAAGGACTGATGTTGAAACTGAAACTCCAATATTTTGGCCACCTGATGTGAAGAAGTGACTCATTTTAAAAGACCCTGATGCTGGGAAAGATTGAAGTCAGGAGAAGGGGATGACAGAGCATGAGATGGTTGGATGGCATTACCGACTCAATGGACATGAGTTTGAGTAAGCTCCGGGAGCTGGTGATGGACAGGGAGGCCTGGCATGCTGCAGTCCATGGGGTCGCGAAGAGTCGGACACGACTGAGCGACTGAACTGAACTGAAATGAAAAGCTCCTGCGACTAAGCAGACACACACACAAAGGATCCTGTTACAAGCTACAGGTTAGAAACTAAGTCTTCTGGAAGAAACACAAAAGCCTCAATAAAAGAGTATACAAGTACTCTGGAGGGATGATATGATAAAGATATTGCTCATAAACACAGCTTCTTGGGATAAGCTGTTCACAACAAAAAAAAGACATTTTTCAGAGTAGACAGCTTGACAGAAGTAGACTGCTTATCCTACAACCAAGAGAACACAAATTCTAGATGCTTGAAAACTAATGCCTGCAGCACTTTTCCTGCATTGTTCTAATTCACTCTGTCACTTCCTCCCTCACCATGGACGATAATGCAGGGAAACTGCTCTGCACCAGCGCCCCACTGAGCACCGTACTTGTCTCCACACAGGCCACACAGGCAAGGTTTAACCACAGGCTGATGTAAGCCTCAGCAGACGCCCTGTGATCGTCCCAATTATGAAAAGGAAAGTGCTGCTGCAAGGCTATTTCTCACCTGCCTCCTTATGTGAAGGGAGGCTGCTGTAAGGCAATTCCTCATCCTCCTTCCCTGGTGTCAGTGGGGGCTTAGATGTTCCACCTTGCCCACCTCTCAGCATACAGCTGTAGACTAAGAAACTGCAAAGCTGCACTACAGAAACTGCTCCTCAGTGACACAGTGCCCTGTCACCCACATTATCCACGCGTCTCTGTCCTCTTCGGTTTCAGCATTACCCTGTTAGACAAGGGAGGTGAGGAGCTGACCCCATGCTATCTGGCATGTGTCGTCTATGTATGAAATAAACTGTCTGAATCTTACTTGCTGAAGCTGTAGCAGGTGTCACAGAAAACTTACTTGAGTCTGGGATTTGCCTGTGCCTATACTGTTTCCTTCAACCTGTATAGCTTACACAGGATCCTCTAATGGTTAAGCTTTAACATAAAGCCCTACCTTAACCTCCAAAACTAGCTAATTTTCCCTTAGAGAAAATACTGGTTGGCTATACTGGTGTCATGGAAGAGCTCCCTGACCTGAGTTTTTGTGATTTTGTTGTTGTTGTTGTTTGTAAACAGTTAAGGTTCCAAACTGGACCTTGAACATTTAAAAATTGTTTTAAACATTTAAAAAAAACTAGATGGTTTATCTTATGTGTTCCAGAAAAAGTTCCTCCTTACAAATTACCAGTGGTAAAATCTGGATATCTACAAACCTTCAAACTAACTTCTATGCTTATCCTTTACCCAGTACATTCTTACACCCTCTAGAATGTATTTGGCTTACAGAAACTAGCTTATTTCTTTGTGACTATCTACAGCCATGACAATTTTCACTTGGTTTGTTTTTTTCTCCAAGTCAGTCTTAGCACTTAGTCAGTCTCAACCAAAATACAAATTCCTTAAGGAATGGGACTTTATACAAACATATGGGCAAAATTACATATTTTAATTAGCCTAATATCCTTCATAGTCATATGGCAACCTTTGCAAACTTGGTTTAATTCTATATATGTTATCTGTACTCCAGAGATAACTGAGAATTCCTTCCTTTTGTTATAAGTAACTGCTCTTTTGTTTTTAAAACTGTATGTGGTCCTTCTAATCTTTATTTCCCGAATCAACATGCTTTATCATATTTACTACATCAAAACCTCACTTGCAGGACTTCCCTTGTGGTCCAGTGGTTAGACTGCACTTCCTGCAGGGAGCACAGGATCGCTCCCTGGTTGGGGAACTAAGATCTCGCATGCCAGAGCAGCCAAAAAAAAGAAAGAAAGAACCTAACTTGTATATATAAAAAATATATATATTTGTAGATAACTGCATAGCCCTGAATTTCTTCCTGGCAAGCCAAGAAAAATAAATAATATATAGCTAGCACTCCTTGCTTCTCATGGAATAATTCCATAGGGGAAGTTGATCAACCTATACTCAAACTAAAAGACAACTTGGCTGTCAAAAGTGGACTCCGAAGTGAGTTTTATCATCTGAACTGCTGGTCAAGAGAGGCATCTTTGGTCATCATTCTAAAGCACCTTTCAGTTTCTCCTTATGACAGTCATGGCTACTTTTACTTTTCTTTCAGTGCATTGTCTCCAGAGACAGATGTGCCACTGCACAGCTGTTATTTCATCAGATGGTACAAAAATTAATTTTTATAACAGAAGGAAAACAAAGGAATTCAGTTAAACCAAGGCAGAGTTCCCACAAAGGTCATAACCTACACAGCAATAAACATGTAACCTGCTGTTTATCTGAGTAGGAGTAAGGGGAGATTTTTGTTAAAACTTTGCCAAGCTCCCAGCATGTATATACAGAAGAGCTAAACTGTATGCCCCTGAGCCTAACAGATACTTTCATAACCTTCCTAAGACATCTTCATAAAGTAATGCCTGTGCTTTTGTGACATAAAGAGAAAAAAAAAATCAAAAGAACTTCCATTTCCCAAATGAACCAATTAGAACTTAATACTGAGAATTCCTCCCAACATGTAATAAACATTTTACATCCCCCTTTATCCCTTCCACTTTCAGCATGGAGAGACACACTGAACTTGCTTCCTACCCAGCAAGTGGATTAACAGATTAATTTCTCTTTTAAATAAAGCTCTAATTAAAAAATAACTTTTAAAAAAATGGAAAAAGAATTTTAAACACTTGGGGGAAAAAAAGAGAAATTCTCCTCTGAGCCCTTACAAAGACAGTATCATCGAATACAATAGGCAGTACTTGATGCAATGGGCACTATCCTCAATAGTGTCCATACAACCAATACAACAGTTCATCATTTGAACCAAGGTCATACTGCCAAAGTTCAACTGAGAAAAAGCAATTATATGAGGAAGTAAAGTAATAGTGTCCAAGTGTTCAAGCACACAACCATCTGATGTTCTGATTTAAGCCAGAGATGACAACTACAACATCTATAGCAACAATTCTCAAAAACTGTATGTTTATAAGAATCCTTTTCCAAAGAAGACATACAGATGGCTAACAAACACATGAAAAGATGCTCAACATCACTCATTATCAGAGAAATGCAAATCAAAACCACAACGAGGTACCATTACATGCCAGTCAGGATGACTGCTATCCAAAAGTCTACAAGCAATAAATGCTGGAGAGGGAGTGAAGAAAAGGGAACCCTCTTACACTGTTGGGTGAGAATGCAAACTAGTACAGCCACTGTGGAGAACAGTGCTGAGAATCCTTAAAAAATGGGAAATAAAACTGCCATGTGACCCAGCAATCCCACTCCTGGGCATACACACCAAGGAAACAAGATCTGAAAGAGACACGTGCACCCCAATGTTCATCGCAGCACTGTTTATAATAGCTAGGACATGGAAGTAACATAGATGCCCATCAACAGATGAATGGATAAGGAAGCCATGGTATATATACACAATGGAATATTACTCAGCCATTAGAAAGAATACATTTGAATCAGTTCTAATGAGATGGATGAAACTGGAGCCCATTATACAGAGTGAAGTAAGCCAGAAAGATAAACACCAACACAGTATACTAATGCATATATACGGAATTTAGAAAGATGGTAACAATAACCCTATATGCAAGACAGAAAAAGAGACATAGATGTATAGAACAGACTTTTGGACTCTATGGGAGAAGGCGAGGGTGGGATGATCTGAGAGAACAGAATCAAAACATGTATATTATCAAGTGTGAAACAGATCACCAGCCCAGGTTGGATGCATGAGACAAGTGCTCAGGGCTGGTGCACTGGGAAGACCCAACGGGATGGGATGGGGAGGGAGGTGGAAGGGGGGTTCAGGATGGGGAACACATGTAAATCCATGGCTGATTCATGTCAGTGTATGGCAGAAACCACTACAATATTGTAAAGTAATTAGCCTCCAACTAATAAAAATAAATGGAAAAAAAATCTTTTGTCCTCCTAGCAAAAAAAAAAAAAGCACCGTTCATTCATTCAACATATTTATTCACTGCTAATTGGGGATACAATGGTAAACAAAAAAGATACACTTTTCCTCTCTCATGAAGCTTTCAATCTAGTGATTGGGGAGCCAGACATCAATCAAAGAATCACACAAATAAACATAACAGCCAGATATTAACATGAAGGAGATAAAAGTGCTACCAGTAGACACAATAGGAGGAAATCCCTGAGGGAACCATGAATGAATTGAAAGGAAGAGTCAGCCTAGGAGATAAAAGGTAGGGGGGGGTCTCTGGCTGACAAAGAAAACAGGATAAGCAACATTTCCTTGTAGAACTAAGATAGGAAGGGAGACAAAGCCAGTGTCCCTGGGTCATAGAGGAAAGGGCGGAAGCTGGCTCATCACACTGGAGTGATGGGGTAGCACTAGATCATGCAGGGCTTTGACCATGTTTGGAATTTATCCTAGAGAAATGAAAACACACTTGGAAGTGTTTCTAGGAAAGGAGGCGATGTAACTAGATATCTATTCTGAAATATACATTTAATTGAGAGTGAAAAACAGATCTAGAGGAGAGACAAAACAGGTGCAGGAAAAGCAGGATGCCACTGTGACAATCCAGCATAAGTCCAAAAGAAGATTGGAACACATGGGAATTCTAACATTAGATGCATTCCACCCAAGTATACTCACAGTTACTAATGGGAATGCTATTTCTCCAACAGTTTTGAAGCAAAAAAAAAAAAAAAAAAATCGCTGAAAACTACTCATATAGAGAAATGAATAGATTATTATCCTTCAGGCAATCCTCTGTGAATATTACAAACATTCCCATGAACTATACCTTCAAAATGTCATCTCAGGGAGGGAAGTGGGAGGAGGGTTCAGGATGGGGAACACATGTAAATCCATGGCTGATTCATGTCAGTGTATGGCAGAAACCACTACAATATTGTAAAGTAATTAGCCTCCAACTAATAAAAATAAATGGGGAAAAAAATAAAATAAAATAAAATGTCATCTCATTATTGCTAAGCCCATTCCTTTGAACAGGATCAAGATTTCCCTTAAATATAGAAAGGATATGAATAAATAATATGCTTATCTTCTCTATCACAGCAGCACATAATCTCAATCAGTTAAGCCTTAAATTATCCAGAGAAGACATAATTATCCAATGCATTAATAAATATATCGGTAACATAATAAAGAAACACCTAAATTCAATCAACTGCCCAGTATAAATTTATAGTGTGTATACTAACATTTTACAGAGCATACCACCAAGTCATTAAATTAAAAAACCTAAGCAAAGAAAAGGAGTCCTTAGAGGGAGACTTGTGTTTTTATTTAAATACATTTTCAGGAAATAATAAAAGATTAAAAACAAATAGACTCTACATTCAACTAAAGAACTAAAAAAGGGGAAAACTGAAAAGAATAAGAAGAGCAAAAATAATAAACATGAGGACAGAAATCAAAATAGAGAACAAAAACAATAGAAAATTCAAATAAAGCCTTCTTTAGTCCTGCATTCAAATCTAGGTATGAACAAACAGAAAATGTAAATGATTCCATTTTAGCTGTAATAAGTTAACTTTGTTTCCCCTAAAGGCCAAAATATTACTTAGAACCAGAACACTTAAAAAGCTTGGGGCTATCAGAGTATAATGGATACATGATTTAAACAAATAAAACTATCTTTCAGCAATTTTTAGTCTACACTTTCTATCATCTAATTATTTCACTATTTGCCTATCTTCAATTCCAGCTGTGTTCATAACAAACTAATATTAATTGTGAAGTAGAATAACATCTCAATCCAAATTTGTAGGAAAAAATAAAATTTTTATATCATCAGGTATAATATGATAGTTAACAATTACTGAGCACATACTAGGCTGCCAGGCATGCTGGATCAGTTCACTTCACCTTCATGTTAACTCTCTAAAGTTGACCCTTAACAACATGTGATGTGACCGTCTGCACACAATTTACAGTCAGCCCTCTATATCAGAGGTTCCTTGAAACCTCAAGGTTCACAACTGAAGATTCAACCAACCTAGGTTTGCATAGTAGTCAGTCTTTATTATTGAAAAAAAAGTAAAAATGTACCCACACAGTTCAAACCAGGTTTGTTTAAGGTTCAATTGTAACTATTATTACCCCCACATGAAGAAAGGAGACAAAGAGCTTAACTAACTCTGTTAATATTAAGTTGGCCAAAAGGTTTGTTCGGTTTTTTAGGTATGATGGCTCTAGTAATGCTGAGTTGTCATTAACTTCATTAGAAACAATTTCCTTGGACTGCATTGTGACAGCTGACATATCAGCATGCATTAAAAAAAATCAACACCGGTGAATTTTTGTGTAGCCACTTTAATATAGAAGAAAAAAAGCAGCATTTTGGCATACTATGCTTTATTATTTTAAGAAAAGTAAAAATGCAAGTGAAACACAAAAAAAGGATTTATGCAGTGAATGGAGAAGGTGCTGTGATTCAGCGAACATGCCAAAAGTGGTTTACTAAGTTTCGTGCTGGAGATTTCTTGCTGGACAATGTTTCATGGTCAGGCAGACCAGGTGAAGTTGATGATGATCAAATCAAGACATTAACTGAGAACAATCAACATTATACCATGCAGAAGATAAATTTACATACCGAAAACATCCAAATCAAGTACTGAAAACAATTTGTGCCAGCTAGGTTATGCTAATCACTTTGATATTTGAGTTTCACATAAGTTAAGCAAAAAAACACCATTTTGACTATATTTCTATTTGTGATTCTCTGCTTAAACATAATGAAAACATTCCATTTTTAAAACAAATTGTGATGGGCAATGACAAGTGGATACTGTACAAAAATATGGAACAGAAGAGATCATGGGGCAAGCAAAATAAACTACTACAACCACATCAAAGGCCAGTCTTCATTCAAAGATGATGATGGTGTATATATGGTAGGATTGGGAGCCCTCTATTATGAGCTCCTTCCGGAAAATGAAATAATTAATTCCAAAAAGTACTGCTTCCAATTCGACCAACTGAAAGCCGCATTCGGCATGAAATGTCCAGAATTAGTCAACAGAAAATGCATAATCTTCCATCAGGATACCGCGAGACAACGTTTCTTTGATGACCAGGCAAAAACTGTTAACAGCTTGGCTGGGAAGTTCTGATTCATCAGCCACATTCACCAGACATTGCACCTCGAATTTCCATTTATTTTTGTCTTTACAAAATTCTCTTAATGGAAAAAATTTACCCTGACTATAAAAGGCACCTGGAACAGTTCTTTCCTCAAGAAATTAAAAACTTTTGGGAAGACGGAATTCTGAAGTCACCTGAAAAATGACAAGGACTCCCAAGTGGCACAGTGGTAAAGAATATGCCGGCCAACCCACAAGATGCAAGAGACGTAGGTTTGATCCCTGGGTTGGGAAGATTCTCTGGAGTTGGAAGTGACAACCCACTCCAGTATTCTTGCCTGGAAAATTCCATGGACAGAAGAGCCTGGAGGGCGATGGTCCACAGGGTTGCAGAGAGTTGGACACGACTGAGTGACTAAGCACTGCACAGCGCAGCGGAAAAAAACAGTGAATATGTTGTACAATAAAGTTCTTGGTGAAAATGAAAAATGTGTTTTTTATTTTACTTAAAAACTGAAGGAGCTTTTTGGCCAGCCCAACAGATGACAGAACTAGAATCCAGTCTAAGCCATCTGTTTCCCAGATAATATACCAGTTAATATCTTTCTTAACTTTGTTGTGCTAATAGCTACAAATAGTGCATAGCATATGAAGGTGTTTACTGTAAAATTCTTTCAACATTTTTGTATGTTTGAAATTTTTCATACTAAATTTTAGGAAAAAGAAACTTCATCAACACATGATTTAGGTGGTGTTTTAAGATATGATACAGAGAGACTACTGAGGTCCAGAGGTTGCATTTCTGACATATAAAAGCAAATGTGCTATATTCCAATAAAAATTAACTAAAAAACCAGTAAACATGAGTTACTTCAATTCCACAGGCGTTATTTAACATTTGTCAGGAAACAGAGCCACCATGCTATACCAGTTGGAGTGACAGAACAGAGCTTGGAGTTATGAGATGCTATAGGGTTTTCTTTTTATTGAATATTATGTTTTTAAGTGCTCTAAAGGTAACAGTAAAAAACAAATTATTGAAAAGATTTTTAAAAAGAGGTAAAAAGACTTGATCAAATCATAAGTGCTGGAAAATGGTCTCCCTATTTCATTTCAGGGTCCTCAGCAAGTTGTTAAAAGGGGTGCAGTTCAGGTAACAGCCTACTAAGTGAAATCCTCTACATCAAAGTCAGAAGAGGGGAAGAAAAGAGAGAGATGCTGGAAAAAAAGAAAACTGCTATGTTATTACCAAGGTTACACATTCAATTGCACCAACACCCAGAAATGAACACAAAATACTTAAAGTAGTTGGCTTTGACCCAAACCAAAATCAAATAAACAAAAACTCCTCTTATTTAACGAGGACCCAGGACTCTGGCAAAGAGAGATCACTTGAGCCCGGAAATTAAATTAGGAGTGTTAAACAAGAAAAATAACCAACAACAGACTTCTTAAAAGGACAATTGAATGCTTTAAATCTGTGGCATGTTAAAAACCAAATACTTAAACAAACAAACAAACAAACAATCATAGTAGTGGAGAAGAAAAGCTCTAGAGCCAGAAGGATGTGGGTTCAAATTCTGCCTCTCAGTTTATACACTAGGTATATGAATTTGAACAAATTATCTCAACCCCTAATATTCGTTTCCTCATCATTGACTCAATGGACCTGAGTTTGAGCAAACTCCGAGAGACAGTGAAGGACAAGGAAGCCTAGCATGCTGCAATCCATGGGGTCACAAAGAATCAGACACCAATGAGTGACTGAACATCATCTACAAACGGATTCATCAATTTACCACCAGAGTTAAGGATTAAGTGAGATAAAGTTAGGTAATGACTTACCATTGTACCTTTTAGACAGCCCTCAACACAAGTTCCATTTCTTCTGTGATCTACTTGAAATACAGGCATGTGAATAAAACGGGTATGCTAGACTACAGGTACTTCCACACAAACTGGGAAGGGTTATAAATCCCTGGAGCATGGATCCTAAGAGGACATTTCTTTTATTTTCCTTCAGAGAATAACAATGAAACACTATTCGAAACAAGCAAAAGGGGAAAGGAATCTCAGATAGACCAAGTTTGAAGTCTGTTCCTGAGGGTATTTCTGTAATACTTATCGTATCGTTAAGCAATAGGCAGCAACAACAGTCTGTGTGAAAGCTTCCGTATTTCCAAAGTCACCTGAATTCAACAAGATACAAGATGGAGTAGAATACCTAGTATTCAAAGAGATAATGACGAAAATACATGTTCATGCTAAGCAACCAAAAAACGGTTAAATCATTAACAGTCTGAGTCAGACAGGAAGGCATGCCATATATTCTTTTAAGAGTTTCGTCAAAAAAAAAAGGGGGGGTTCCTTCAAAAAAATTCAAATTTGGTTTTCTATCAAATCTTTATTAATCCTTAATTCCCTGCCCACATCCAATGCCAGCCAGAAGAGTTTCTGCAGTGTATCAATTTATGCAATTAAAATTTTTAACCCATCCTTAAACTTGTATAACTAATATCCTGAGACAAAAACACACCATTCCTCAAACATCCTTTATGCCATGAGCAGAGACTATTACATCATTAAAACTGAATTAGCTTACCATAGTTTTTTTTGAGACTGCATTTTTTTAATTCCCTCTTTTTTTTGGCCTTGTCTCGCAACTTCCAGTATCTCAGTTCCCCAACCAGGAATTGAACCTAGGCCACAACAGTGAAAGCCTAGAATCCTAACCACTAGGCCTCTCTCTAAAATTTCTTTCTATATTTCATATCCTATCTTGGCTACTTCACTAAGCTAAAATTCACTTACTTTCATTCCCTTTTAGTTTATCCTTTCTCTAATGTAGATCAGAGAAGCTATAGATTCAACAGAAACAAATCTCAGCAAATAAAATACCCTTAGAATTGGAGCGCCAGAAAACAATTTTCTCAGCATCATGTCAAAACAAAAAATTGAAGAAATTTGGATGAATCTGTAAGATGAGCTAGGTAAAACTGCCTATGACCCAATAATATCCAAAAAGGGTACCTGGTATGTAACTGTCCAATATCCCAAATTGATTGATAACCAGATTAACTATAGTATGACGTACCAAGGCTCTGGGATTTGGTGAGTGTGGTGGGATCAGACTTTTTTTAAACCCAAAATTAGGCTTTGCCTGAAGTATTTTTTCTTCTCTCTCCTTGCTCTTCTTTGGAACTCTGCATTTAAATGGGTATATCTTTCATTTTCTCCTTTGCCTTTCACTTCTCTTCTTTTCATAGCTGTTTGTAAGGCCTCCTCAGACAATCATTTTGCCTTTTTGCATTTCTTGGGCATGGTCTTGATCAATGCCTCCTGTACAATGTCACGAACCTTCATCCACAGTTCTTCAGGCACTCTATCAGATCTAATCCCTTGAATCTACTTGTCACTTACACTGTATAGGCATAAGGGATTTGATTTAGGTCATCCCTGAATGGAGTAGTGGTTTTCCCTAATTTATTCAATTTAAGTCTGAATTTGGCAATAAGGAGTTCATGATCTGAGCCACCATCAGGTCCAAGTCTTGTTTTTGCTGACTGTATAGAGCTTCTCCAGTGCTCAATGAGGAAAGCCTTCCTCAGTGATCAATGCAAAGAAATAGAGGAAAATAATAGAATGGGAAAGACTAGAGATCTCTTCAAAAGAAAATTACCAAGGGAAATTTCATGCAAAGATGGGCACAATAAAGGACACAAATTGTACAGACCTAACAGAAGATATTAAGAAGAGGTGGCAAGAATACACAGAAGAATTATACAAAAAAAAGATCTTCAAGAACCAGATAATCAAGATGGTGAGATCACTCACCTAGAGCCAGACATCCTGGAGTGTGAAGTCAAGTAGGCCTTAGGAAGCATCACAACGAACAAAGCTAGTGGAGGTGATGGAATTCCAGTTCAGCTTTTCCAAATCCTAAAAGATGATGCTGTGAAAGTGCTGCACTCAATATGTCAGCAAATTTGGAAAACTCAGTAGTGGCCACAGGACTGGAAAGGTCAGTTTTCATTCCAATCCCAAAGAATTCTCAAACTACCACACCACTGCACTCATCTCACATGCTAGCAAAGTAATGCTCAAAATTCTTCAAGCCAGGCTTCAACAGTACATGAACCATTAACTTCCAGATGTTCAAGCTGGATTTAGAAAAGGCAAAGGAACCAGAGATCAAACTGCCAACATCCGTTGGATCATTGAAAAAGCTAGAGTTCCAGAAAAACATCTACTTCTGCTTTATTGACTTTGCCAAAGCCTTTGACTGTGTGGATCACAACAAACTGGAAAATTCTTAAAGAGATGGGAATACCGGACCACCTGACCCTCCTTCTGAGAAATCTGCATGCAGGTCAAGAAGCAACAGTTAGAACTGGACATGGAACAGACTGGTTCCAAACTGGGAAAGGAGTACGTCAAGGCTGTATATTGTCACCCTGCTTATTTAACTTATATGCAGAGTACATCACAAGAAATGCTGGGCTGGATGAAACACAAGCTGGAATCAAGATTGCTGGGAGAAATATCAATAACCTCAGATATGCAGATGACACCACCCTGATGGCAGAAAGCGAAGAACTCAAGAGCCTCTTGATGAAAGTTTCTGAAAGAGGAGAGTGAAAAAGTTGGCTTAAAACTCAATATTCAGAAAACTAAGATCATGGCATCTGGTCCCATCACTTCATGGCAAACAGATGGGGAAACAATGGAAATAGTGACAGACTTTATTTTGAGGGGCTCCAAAATCACTGCAGATGGTGACTGCAGCCATGCAATTAAAAGACACTTGCTCCTTGGAAGAAAAGTTATGACCAACCTAGACAGCTTATTAAAAAGCACAGACAAAAAAAATAAAAAATAAAAAGCAGAGACATTACTTTGCCAACAAAGGTCCATCTAGTCAAAGCTATGGTTTTTCTAGTAGTCATGTATGGATGTGAGAGTTGGACTATAAAGAAAGCTAAGTGCCAAAGAAATGATGCTTTTAAACTGTGGTGTTGGAGAAGACTCTTGGGGTCCCTTGGACAGCAAGGAGCTCCAACCAGTCCATCCTAAAGGAAATCAGTCCTGAATATTCATTGGAAGGACTGATGTTGAAGCTGAAACTCCAATACTTTGGCCACCTGATGAAATGAACTGACTCATTTGAAAAGACCCTGATGCTGGGAAAGATTGAAGGCGGGAGGAGAAGGGGATGACACAGGATGAGATGGTTGCATGGTCATCACCGACTCAATGGATGAGTTTGAGTAAACTCCAAGAGTTGGTGATGGACAAGTAGGCCTGGCGTGCTGCATGCAGTCCATGGGGTCGCAAAGAAACACAACTGAATAACTGAAGTATTTTTTAGCTAAAGCACATTGCTCCATTCTGCCCGTGGCCTGCTTCAAGTCAGTTCTCACACCCATGAATATGACATGATCAGGGATTATGTGATCATTAGTTTAATGTACTAACATACAAGGTCATATACAAATATTAAAAGGCCATGTCAATTGAATTTACTCTTAATATCTGAATATTCATTTTTCAAGGTAAGAAGGTGTTTTAGGTATAGTTTATAATGAGAATCTCCTTGTGTGCTTTATCCACTGACATTTTATCAATTAGATAAAGTACAAATGTACATTAATGCAAAAGGAAAATGTCACAATTAATGATGATTATAAAACCCATTTTATGTACAAAAGAAATTAATTTTCAAAGTCAAATAGAAAAAAATAGAATATTGTAAGAGTGAGTCAGCTGTTGACTTTAGGAAAAATATTACATCTTTTTGAACTGACAATTATAAAAATTTAAATGAAAACTGCAGAGTAGAACAAAATGGACTTCCCTTGTGGCTCAGAAGGCAAAGAATCTGCCTACATTGCGTGAAACCCAGGTTCGCTCCCTGGATCAGGAAGATCCCCTGGAGAAGCGCAAGGCTACTTACTACAGTAGTCTTGCCTAGAGAATTCCACAGACAGAGGAGCTTGGCAGGCTACAGTTCATGTGATGCAAAGAGTTGGACATGACTGAGCAACTAACACTTTCACTTCCTTTCACTATATCAAAATTCTAACTTTGTTCAATTATTCAACATAGTAATATCCATAACATTCAACAGAATGACTTCTAAGCACTGTGTTTTTTAATTATTTAATTCCATAAATCTTTCAATAAAAATATCCCATTTGGGGATTCATATTTGTTGTGGATGAAACAAAAACAGGATGTTAACTTTGCTACCTCATAATTTCATGAGGAGAAAAACCTCCAGTTATATGCAACATAATCAATCATGTTTGCCCCAGTTAAATATATATATATATAAGGAAATATTAGAGAAAAATAAAGCTCCCTCAACTATATTGTATTCCACTAATCTCAGTTGAAAATGATCCTCTATTCACTATCGCGTGCATTACAATAGCAGTCACAGGAGCAACCTAACAACAGGCAGTGCTGAAAATGATTGTTAGTGTACTCTCGTGTCCTATTTTAAAAGAGAGATCACCAAAATTTCTAATAACAAATTATAATAATTTAAGGGACAATATTTCAGACTTATCCACATATTCCTAAAGTTTAATCTATGGCTTCCGCCCTGCCACTGCCAAGTCGCTTCAGTCATTTCTGACTCTGTGCGACCCCATAGATGGCAACCCACCAGGCTCCCCCATTCTGGGATTCTCCAGGCAAGAACACTGGAGTGGGCCGACATTTCCTTCTCCAATGCATGAAAGTGAAAAGTGAAAGTGAAGCCGCTCAGTTGTGTCAGACTCTTAGCGACCCCATGGACTGCAGCCTACCAGGCTCCTCCATCCATGGGATTTTCTAGGCAAGAGTACTGGAGTGGGTGCCATTGCCTTCTCCAGGCTTCAGCCCTAGCTTTAGTCAGATACTGGTTTTCGCACTTGAACATTGAGCAACAGAAAAAATAAATAATGTGTGTATGTGCATTTATTACTGTCAAATATGTAGGTATTTCTAACTTACATGCATTATTCTACTTCTTTTTCATTTGCTTGCACAAAACATAATTTTAAAACAGATTCCCAAGTACTCCAGGAATACCGAAGTCAACCCGCAACTTCCTTTATAGGCCATGGAGGTTATAAAGAACTTAACCCCAGACACAAGCACCAGCAATCTACCATTTTACTGTTAGCTGCCAGTATCCAAGCAAAGAGGTGCTGGTTCTTCTGACCTCTTACAAATCTTCAATTAATTCCCAAATCTTTAATTAATTCCCTTAACAGTTTGAAACTTGTGTCTTCTAAAGTTAAAAATGTATAAGTTAGTTCATTTAACTGATTTCATAATCTCTTTAAAAATAAGGTGAAAAAACAGTATTCTAACTCCATTTTTAAAACGTAGAAAAACCTTAGTTAAGGAAGATGAATTTATAATGAACTCAGGTGAAAATTATCCATGATCAACTAATACCTCAAAACAAAAACCCTTTGAAGTGTCCCAAACCCAAGCCGGCATCTGATATTAGATTCCTATCTTTATAAGAAGATGGAGGCAACACAAAGAGCAGTGAACCGAAAGCTCTGAGACACAGGTCGTGCCTCTCATGCAGCTGCTCACTCACCGTGGCCAAGTTCTGTATCCTCTACATCTGTCTCCTAAATTATAAAATGAAGACATTAATACTCGTTCTGTCTATACAGTCCAAATGAATGTTCATTATGAACAGCAATATAAGATTGAGTATCATGAGTCCTAAATCTAAGTTTTTTATTTCTGTAACACTTTCATAAACAGATTGTTATTTTTATGTAGGTTTATATTTTTAATGACTAACTTGGGACTCCTTTTGCCTAATAGCTAACTGGCATTCTTTTATATATATACATATTTTCTCGTGATGAAGATGTCTACTCAACCACAAAAGTGCAGGCTCTGGAGTCAGATTATTTGAGCTCCCAGTGATTTACTCTGCTTATCTGGGATATTTACCAATCTCTTGTTATCTGTTTCCTCATTTGTAAAAAGAGGGACTACTCCTCAAGGTTGTTGTGAAGATTAAATTCATGAAAAGCACACAGAACAGAAGCTGTCACACAGTAAGCACCAAATAAATGCTAGCCACTGTTAATATTTTTGAGCATGAATTAACATCCCCACATCTAATGTGCTCTGAGACTCATCAATTTCTGAATCTGAAAACCTATAGCTGGGCCACAGTGTTATGCTCCCCCTCCAGGGGGCATCTGTGCACAAAAAAATATTCTGGCAGCCCCAGACTGAAGGACTGACCTGGCAAATTCAAAGGCACCCAACCACCTCTTAGGTTTTGTGGTGGTTAGATTGCCACTCTTTTCTGGTGAACATTTCACTGTATAACAAGAGGTCGCAAACTCAGATCTCTTAAGCGGCCAGGCAGCTTACCAACTGAGGAAAGCAGACCTCGTGTGCTGAGTACGAGTGATACGACTATGCAGGGTGGAGAACAAGAGTCAAGCCTAACAAAATTTATCTCCAGTTCTGTCAACTCTTAAAAAATATCTCATGAATGTTGCCTTTTATCTGCTTTCTCATTGCCAATGATTTTGATCAGGTCTTCATTGCCCAATTCATGAATTTCCACATTTTCATAGTAGCTTTGCCTTCTTTCTTCTTTCATGCTACACATCCATCCATCAGCAAATCCTATTGGTTCTACCTCCAAACCATACCAAAATCCAACCGTTTTCACCTCCCTGGCATCACTGCAGCATTTTTTTTTTTTAAAGGTAGCACCACAGTGCTACCCTGTCCCTCTCTGCTCAAATCCTCTAGTGACCCCCAAACTACTTAGAGGGATGTCTAAGTTTCTTACAATGGTTTACAAGGCCCCACACAACTGCCCTTTCTGCCCATCTAGCTTCGTCTCTTATTACCCATGCTCAAGGGCTTCCCTGGTGGCTCAGTGGTAAAGAATCTGACTGCAAGGCAGGAGACCCAGGTTCGATCCCTGGGTCAAGAAGATCCCCTGGAGGAGGGCATAGCAACTCATTCCAGTATTCTTGCCTGAAGAATCCCATGGACAGAGGAGCCTGGTGGGCTACAGTCCAAGGGGTTGCAAAGAGCTGGACACAACCAATTCAGCACGCATGCATGACTCTTGCTCAAAATTTCTCTAGCCACAATGCTCCCTTGATTTTTCCTTAATTACATGAA
Source organism: Odocoileus virginianus (assembly GCF_023699985.2). Lineage (NCBI taxonomy): Eukaryota > Metazoa > Chordata > Mammalia > Artiodactyla > Cervidae > Odocoileus > Odocoileus virginianus. The sequence goes on from NC_069675.1 coordinate 320,442, forward strand.
GCTCATTCCTGGCTCCAAACTCTGTTCCCTTCATCGGAGGGGTTCTTCCCCGAGATGTACTACACTTGGATTGCTTTGAGGGCTCTGCTCAAGTGCTTCTTTTTTATTAAGTGCTTCCCTAAATATTGTATTTAAAATAGAAATATCCTTCCTAAATGCAAAGGATGCCCCATCTCCCTTTCTGCTTATCTAACACATTTGTTTTTCATGTTTAGTGTCTTTTTTTGTCTCCAAAGAAAATGTAAGCTCCACTAGGTAAAGAATTTTTTCTTTACTGCTGCTGTCCAGAATAATACATATTAAATACAGGGTGCTTAATATTTAATAAGAATGATTGAGAGCTACCTAACTTCTCCTTCTACTGATCTCCCCTTCCATACTTTCTTCTATCCCCCAGGTATCGTATCATCTGATCATTTTCCTGCTTACAAAGCTTTGATGAGATCTTTACATCCTTGATGATCTGACTCCTAATTGTTTCATCCTTTTCCTCACTCCCCAAAGTATGTTGTACACATTTCACATACTAACACTTTTACCACCCCAACCCTACCATGCCATTTCATTTCTGCAAGCTTCTCTTATATTTCTGCCTCCGCTTAGCCAAACTTTTACTCATCCTCCAGACCCAGGTATTTCATACCTCCTGAAGCCCCATCTATGCCACCACTGCACTCAGTCTATACCTCCATTCTGGTGCTAAAAACAACTACATATTTATCAATCTGTTTCTCCTACTAGATTATAAGATCCTGAAGAGCAAGATCAGTGATATTATATTCAGATTTTTTCCCACCAATGCTTAACACTATATTTGGCATAGAAGTCTTTTCAACAAAAATTTAATGAACAAAATTTAAAAGTGAATTAAACAATTCATGAGGGGCTAGAAGAAAAATGTCTTCATAAAAGTCAAAGTGCTTTCCAACATCAAACCTGAATATGATGTATACCTTGAGTGCTTTACATTTGCTAAAGAAAAACTCACTTTGACAGTTTTGATGGTAAATTAGTAGATTCGGGAATCAAAAATAATAATAGTGTTTCAGTTTTGCAAGATGAAGAGTTCTGGAAATTGGCTGTACCACAATGTGAATATACTTAACACTACTGAACAGTACACTTAAAAATGGTTAAGATGGTAAGTTTTATGTTGTATTTTTAACACAATTAAAAATAAACAGAAGAGAGAGAAGGAATTGGATGGAGGCAGGTATAAGATAAATAAGTACTAAGGCTGTTATGTAGGAAATGGCAACTCACTACAGTATTCCTGCCTGGGAAACCCCAGCGGGGCCTGACAGGCCACAGTCCATGGGGTCATAACGAGTCAGGTATGACTGAACGACTGAGCATCCAGGCACACGCACAGGGATGTAATGTACAATAAATGTAATTAATACTGTTGTATGTTATATAGGAAAGTTAAGGGTAAACTCTAAGAGTAAACTCAGAAGGAAAAGAACACTTTTTTCTATTTCTTTAACTTTGTATTTATATAATGGATGGTCACTGAACTTACAGCCATAATAACTTCATCATGTATATACAATCAAATCATTATGCTGTGCTGCTTAAACTTATAGTGCTGTATGTCAATCACACTCAATAAAACTGGAAGAATATATAAATTAATTAATTGCCTGCTGAGGGGAGACATTTACTCCAGTAAACATATTTGCAAACCAGATGATGTGTATGGCATCAAAGTGAATTCCAATGTAACAAAGTGAAGTCGCTCAGTCGTGTCCAACTCTTTGGGACCCCATGGACTGTAGCCCACCAGGCTCCTCCCTCCATGGAATTCTCCAGGCAAGAATACTGGAGTGGGTTGCCATTTCCTTCTCCAGAATGTAAGAAAAGGCATCTACAATTTTTTTTAATTAAAATTACTGACAAAGTAGAAGGGAGTTTGGAAGTAATTCAGTTCAACCACCTTATTTCACAAACAAGAAAAATAATCATGGAAAAGAAAAGAGCATTAACCAAGCTAGAGAAAAACTAGGGTCAAAACCAAGGTTTTATTCAGAATACAGGGCTATCTTAAATATACCACATTACAATCCCAAACAATTCAAGAACTAAAGGCTAGAATTTATTGGATTAACTCCCCATGCTTAACTTAATGAAAAGTTAAAAATAACATTGCAGGTAGGAGTTTATAGTCCTGAATTCTCACCAGGTCTCTATCTGTGGGATCTCAGACAAATCACTGAGCATTGCAATACTGTATTACCTCATGGGATTAATGTGAGAATCAAAGGAAAGCCCAGTTACAAAAGAAAAGTGTAACCATCTTCACCCTCATCCCTTCACACTCTCTGATGTCAGGTTTCAATCTCTATGTGAGGGAGGGAAAGGAACAGTTAATATAAACTAGTACAGTTCTGACTAGCTGGAGTTTTGCTATTTTGGGTTTACCTGAGGAGGAAGGAAGGAAGGGAGAGAATGGGAAGGTGGGAAGGTTGTTCCTAATGGGCAAAGAATAACCCCCTTCCAAAGGAAAATACTGGGAATCCCTGGTGGCCCAGCAGTGAAGAAATCTGCCTGCAATGCAGGAGATGCAGGTTGGGTCCCCGAGTCAGGAAGATCCCCTGGAGCAGGAAATGGCAACCCAGTCTTCTTGTCCGGAGAACCCATGGACAGAGGAGCCTGGCGGCCTACAGTTCATGGGGTCGCAGTCAGACACAACCCAGCACGAGAACAAAGGAAAGTATTACCCATACCTCCTATCAACTAAAGACTCTCAGATGCACAAGCTTTCATACAATTCATGTTAAAATTATCTTTTTTCCCAGTGTAGGGCCTATAAAACTTTTTACCTTTAGCATATTTCAAAAAATTACGTAAGTTACTTGGGTGTGTATTTTATCTTTCCTTTTCAACTGCAGATTTGTCAGCAGGGACTCACAGTATTAAGCCTTTAAGAGTTATTTCTGAGTAGTTTTGATTAGGACAACATTCAGCTGAAATATAAAGATAGGCACCTGGAGCTGTGATTAGAAGAACTGGACAAAAGGGAAGACCTGAATGCAAAGAGAGACAAGAACTTTATCTCCCTTTGTCTTGCCCAACTCCTTCTCAACCTCTATGATTTAATTCTAAGCAGACGTCCTCTACTAACAGTCTACAGAGCCACAAGTTTATTTATAGGTATTTTTATATTCATAACACTTTATAAAAATACAATGTTTTCACTTCAGGAATGAAATTATTTAAAGGAAAGTACAAATGGGTATTTTTTAGTAAGTTAACTCACTGGGCAAATAAATTTTATGTAAAATGTTTACTATATAAAACAATTTTTTAAAAGAAAAAAATTGCACATTCTGTGAATTTCCACTTACATGTAGAATCTCATGTTAACTATCATAGTAATATTTTAATTTGTATAATTATAGCAATTGAAAATAAAAATCACAGATTTAACATTTTTCCTGCACTCACACAATATACACCTTAATTTTCAAAATATCAGAAAAAGAACATCCCTGAGACAAAAGCCAAGCTCCAAATACCAGAATTCATATATCTTTTCCAAACTAACTCACGGAAATTTTTACTACAGTATAAAGTAACTATAACATGGAAACAGAGAATATTTGGGGATTCCACAGATTAGTCCATTTTTTCCACAAATTTCTTAAGTACTACCCAGGGAGCTTATAAAAACTGCAGATTACCACAATCCTTCCCTAGAGATTCTGATTCAGTTGCTCTGGACAGGACAAAAATTTTTATTTCTCAAAGTGATTCTGAAGATTAGCTAAGATTTATATTGATCTCATAGACTGGTTTTCAATTTGGTACATACTATACCTACCTGAGGAGCTTTAAGAAGCTCAGACCAATGGAAATGACTTCAATACTTTTTAAAAAACTCCCCAGAGATGGATGAGAACCTCTAACTCCTCTGCACAATTAAGAAACTAAGCTTGCTCAAGTTCACAAAGCTAATGATAGCGAAGTTGGGAGTTAGAACCATTTCTCCCGATTGCTAGATCACTTTGTTTTCAGATAGTTATTCTCATACAGGTTGACCAAAACAGGTGTGAAAAAGAAAAATCTATCTTCTCACCTCAGAAAAATACTGTCACTTAACAAATGGATAAATTAAAACTGAGCTAATCTTACTGCTTCAGAAATCACCAGAAAATATTTTCTTAATCCTAATATAAAGCAATAAAAAAAAAAGACAACACTACTGCTTATTCTTTAGTTCCTACTACTAATCTGGTTACATATATCTTACAAAGAACTGTTTAAAATTTAATTTTTAACTTCTGATTCACTAATTTATTTTTTTGATTTGTATTTTAAAACAAATTATTTTTAAATTCTGGCATCACAGGCCCTTACTAGCAAATTAAATCAAGATCTGTAAATTTGGCAACACGATTTCTTCCTTATGTAGAATACATAACTCTACATATTAAAGTTGCTCTGTGAACTAACAGAGAACAGCGTTCCTTCTTCCACACACAAGAATGAATTTTAGGCTGCATTAGCAAAACTCCCATCATCGGTTTGTCCACAGATCCTCGGAGTGGAAAACTTCTCCAAGTATTAGTTAACCCCTTTCAAGAATTTTCTCATTTTAGTAACAGGATAATGGAAAATAATTATGAAAAATGTGTCAAGTGCAAGCTTACCTGCCCATAATTTTTCTAAGAGCATTCTGACTTTCTAAAAATTACGTTTACTTGACTTGCTTTCTGGTGACCTACATTAATTATTATAGCACCAAAACTGTTAAAATAACATTTTTATCCCTCTCAAGGTTGTCAGATGTTTTGATATTTCAAATTTCAGGAATGTTTGTGATTTCTGCTTTTAGGTTTAAAAGTGTTTGGTATACTTTACCAAAAGCAGGTCACATTACTCCACAGGTAAAATTTCAGCAATCTGTATACAGCCTAGAGTACAATGTACACTTTTGATTAATTCATTCGCAAAGGAGTAATTTGCCAGGTTCTGGATCTTTTAAATATTCTAAACAAGAATCAGATGCAATGGATTTTGTTCCAGCAGTTTTAATGAATGAAAGTACACCCTTTCTTTTTTATTAAGTTGGATAGCAACAGAAATTAAAAACCTAACCAAAAGTTAAATACGCTATTTAAAATATGTAAACACCCCCCAAACTGTTCCTTGGAACCAAGAATGGGCCTCTTAAGTCATAGTAAATACTAAAAAAAAAAACAAAATCTCAGATAAATGTTCAAATGATACATAGAATTTAAAAATCGGGCTAGACTGGACGATCCATGGAGCTCGCACAGTAGGAGAAAACTGCTACAAGAGCAGGTTTGCAAAATCTGAACTATTTTGTATTAAACGTCTGAAACTCGCCATGTCCGATTGCGAGAGATAAGCCTGTAACAGATACACGGCTTTAGGGATTGCTTAAAATTTTTCCTAAAAAGAGACAAAAAAAAAAAAAAAAAACACCCACGCATGTTTATTTTCAGGAGCTAGGGTCGAAGTCAAAAGAAATCATCAGTTACTGACAATTCTTGACGGGTCCTCGTTGCGCAGGGAGGCCGGACCCCGCACCGGGTGCCGCCTCCTCCGAGCGCGGGCTGGACCGCAGCCCCGAGCCGCGCGCAGCAGCCGCCCGGCGCCGCCGCCGAGCCCGCCCGGGGGCGGGGGGCTCGCACGTGCGACCGGGGGCGGGGCCGGCCGGGAAGGCCCCCGCGCGGGAAGGCGGGCGCGGCCGGGCCGGCCTCCCCGCGGCCGCGAGCCCGGGCTTTCCGTCCGGGCGCATGTCACGGGAACGGATGGAGCCACACAGAGACGTCTAAGTCATGCAGGAGGCGCGCGGCCCCGGCCCGCTCCCGCCGCCCCAGACCCCTCCTCTCCGCCGACAGAAAGACAGACAAGAAGGGTTCCCGACCTGTCGTGCCCTGCATGTTCAGAGTCTGTCATGTTTGGTCAAGAACGGGGCGGGGCTGGAGGGCAGGTCTGCGAGGCCGGCGGCGGCGGGGCGCGGGGAGAATCCCTGCGCCTCCTGCGGGTACCTGTTCCCGGCCGCCGCCGGGAGGTGACGAAGTGGTAAAAACTCACGGTTACTAGTGAGCGACACAGACACAGACTTTCCAGTCTATTAACAACCACGCCAGAGAGGTGGGGCTCTAACTGCCAACACTGGGCCACGGCCCCGCGCTGCCGGCGCTGCCGCTTTAGTCTCTATCCGCCGCCGGTGGCTGAGGCTTGGGAGCGGGCGGGCGGCGCGCAGCGACGCGGGGATTTGGACAGTGGCCGTAACGGTGATTTCTCCTCACCAACATGGCGGCACCCGAGACAGGCGGCTCGATAAAATGGCGCCTGCCGCAACACCTAGCCCGGGACTAAAGGGCAGGAGAGATTCCTCCGCGTGCCGCGGCCCTTGCCCAGCCCGCTGGGGCCGAGCGCGCCGGCCATTGGAGGACGCGTCCCGTCAATCACCTTCGAGAGCGAACTCTCCCGCTTCCCCAGCGAAGTGGCGGAGGAGGCAGTCTCTTATGGCGGGGCCGGGCGGCGCCTGGAGTAGTCAGGCTGGGGGAGGCGTCCCGGAGGATCCGCTGTCCTTCCGCGCCTCCCGGGCCGTTCCGCGGCGATTCGCGGTTTTCTCTGCGAGACTTCGCCAGCAGAAGACGGGGAGTTACAGACGTACCCTACCAAACGGGCCCCATAAAGCCATTGTCCGCCGTAAGCTAGTAACACGCGGCTGCCGAGTGGTCATTAAAAAAAGAAAAACCTTCCTTGCTTAAGTAATGGAGAAATGTACTTTCTCCTTCAGGGTTGTAATGAATATCTCTTCTGGTACAACAGCAACGATTCCTGGGTCGGGAAGATCCCCTGGAGAGGGCATGGCACCCACTCCAGTGTTCTTGCCTGGAGAACCCCATGGGCAGAGGAGCCTAGCGGGCAAAGAGTCTGACCCGACTGCGCGGCGAACCAGAACACAACCGCAACAACGTTTAATATGCAGAATCAAAAGGAAAGACGAAATTTAAATAAAAAATAATCCTTTTTTGAGGAAAAAAATAGCCTGGCGTGTAGCTTTTTCTGATACTTAATTCTAAATTTACCTCTCCGGTTATTAGTTAATAATGACAGAACAATCGCTAAAAGAATGAAAACCATTACTGTTTCATATGCAAAACACATACGAATGGTTTATAAATAAAACAGCTATCATATTTCTTTACACTTCTGAACGGACAGTTCATTAAATTCTCTAGGCCGGAATACTGGAGTGTGCAGCCTTTCCCTTCAGGGTATCTTCCCGACCCAGAAATCCAACTGGGGTCTCCTGAATTGCAGGGGGATTCTTTACCAATTGAGCTATCAGGGAAGTCCCCATCTTTAGAAAAAGAATTTTTAAATGACCACATTTTGGCTTAGTTAGTGTGCTACTTAGTTTTGAGGGAATGTCCTTGGTTTTCTTACTAAAATGATGGATTGATAGGTCCTCTCAGATATCTGACTTCCTTTGGGTTAAATGTGTTTTGTAATGCACTTAGAAGTAATTGCAATTAGATTTTAAAATTTAAAATGTGAATGTACATATCGAAAAATAAATCACATTTCTTTTTTTCTAAATTGAATGAAGCCATGGACAGGAGTTGTACTGGTGGATTATTCTGCAGGCACTCCCCACCTTTGGATGTGATACGTTTCTAGGAATCTTTCAAAAGCAGATACATTTTGTATGGAGTAACAATAATTAGCATTGGAGAGTTACATTAGAATCCGTTTGAGTGCTCAGCCCCTCAGTCGTGTCTGAATCTTCTGTGACCCCGTGGACTCTAGCCCACCAGGCTCATCTGTCCATGGAATTCTCCAGGCAAGAATACTAGAGTGGGTTGCTATGGCTTCTCCAGAGGATCTTCATCTTTTCCAGGGATTAACCCCTTGTCTCTTGTGTCTCCTGCATTGGCAGGCAACTTCATTACCACTGGCCGGGCTGGAAATCCCTTAGAATCTCTACTTGGTCTCTATTCTAACGTTGTTACTTAGATCTTGTGCTGTGCTGTGCTTAGTCGCTCAGTCATGTCCAATTCTGTGTGACCCCATGAGCTGTAGCCTGCCAGGCTCCTCTGTCCATGGGGTTTCTCCAGGAAGAATACTGGAGTGGGTTGCTATGCCGTCCTCCAGGTGCTCTTCCTGACCCAGGGATGGAACCCAGGTCTCCTGCACTGCAGGTGGATGCTTCGCCATCTTAAACCTTACTGTAGCTAAAGGGAGTGACCATGTGGGTGGTAGGCAGGGTAGGAGGCATGCTCCTTTAAACTATGTGTTTGGAATCTAGAAGTGCTCAGAGGTGTCAGATAAAATATTTAAGTTGAAGGCTAAACCAAACTCAGCTTTCCTTCCTCTTTTTTTAAAAAATTGTTTATTCATCGCTGTGCTGGGTCTTCGTTGCTGCGCAGGCTTTTCTCTAGTCGCGGTGAGTGGGAGCTACTTTCTGACCCCTGTTCCTTTGATTCTCCCACAATATAAGAGTGTCTTTCTCAGGGACCTAAAAGCCATTCATTTGAAATGTAATCATCAGGAAAATAAGCCTCTGCTACCAAGTCTTTGTAGGAAGAGAGGTCTAACCTCCATCATGGCCAGCAGGCAAATACAGCTAGATTAAAAGAATTGACACTGCCCAACCCAATCACTGTAGATGGTGACTGCAGCCATGGAATTAAAAGACACTTGCTCCTTGGAAGAAAAGTTATGACCAACCTAGACAGCATATTAAAAAGCAGAGACATTACTTTGCCAACAAAGGTCCATCTAGTCAAGGGTATGGTTTTTCCAGTAGTCATGTATGGATGTGAGAGTTGGACTATAAAGACAAGTGAGCGCTGAAGAATTGATGCTTTTGAACTGTGGTGTTGGAGAAGACTCTTGAGAGTCCCTTGGACAGCAAGGAGATCCAACCAGTCCATCCTAAAGGCGATTAGTCTGGATGTTCATTGGAAGGACTGATGCTGAAGCTAAAACTCTTAATACTTTGGCCACCTGATATGAAGAGCTGACTTATTTGAAAAGACCCTGATGCTGGGAAAGATTGAGGGCAGGAGGAGAAGGGAATGACAGAGGATGAGATGGTTGGATGGCATCACCGACTCTGTGGACATGAGTTTAAGGAAGCTCCGGGAGTTGGTGATAGATAAGGAGGCCTGGCGTGCTTCAGTCCATGGGGTCTCAAAGAGCTGGGCACAACTGAGCGACCGAACCGAATCCTTTGTAATTTTGCACTTTTGCCTTGCCCCTGCCGCTGCCGCTTAGTTTTGTTTTGTTTTGTTTTAATTTAAAAAAAAAAAAAAAAAAAACAGCTTTCTGGATGGGTAAAGTATATACTATAAAATCCACCCATTCTTAAATGTACAATTAAGTGATTTTCAGTAAATTTACCAAGTTGTGCAGTGATTTCGAGCATTCAGTTTTAGAACATTCCATCAACCCAAGTGCCTATGTACTGTCTTGCCACCCCTGCCCCGAGGCAGACACTACTCTACTTTCTGTCTCTACAGGTTTGCCTTTTCTAAACATTCAATCTAAATTGAATTGTACAATATATGTTTCTTCATCCTACATTCTTCCTTTAACGTGCCCAGTCCCTTCTGCACAAGTTGAAATGGAGCTCATTTCTTTCCTCTCTGGTCAGTAGTTACTGAATAAAATCTGTTTTCACTGCTTTAACTAGTATCTGGCTTTGTTATTTTTTACAATACTGCCCATCACCAATACACACACACACACACACACACACACACACAGACGAAAATGGTAATTGACTTAAAGGGGTCAATATTTTGCCAAATAAAGACTTTAACAAAGCTTATTAGGGTTATTTTGTAAAGGAAAGGATATTTTAACACCAAGAATATGTTTAAGAAAAATTCAGTTTGTCTTTGTTTTGCCCCAGGGCAGTAAGAACAAGCTCTGTAAACCATATTCCCAATTATGGCAAAAATTTCAGTTGTCTAATGTGACCTGGGCTTCCCAAGTGCTCAGTGGTAAAGAATCTGCCTGCCAATACAAGAGACCTGGGTTTGATCCCTAGGTTTGGAAGATTCCCTGGAGGAGGAAATGGCAACCCACTCCAGTATTCTTGCCTTGAGAATCCCATGGATAGAGGAGCCTGGCGGGCTACAGTTCATGGGGTTGCAAAAGATTCAGACACGACTTAAATTCCATAACAAAAATAATATGACTGAAAGAGACTGGTCAACCTGGGATAAAAATTATCTCCGAGGTGATCATTCTAGGTGGGGGATTAGGGGGCCTTTTCCTCAATCTTCCTGTGAGCTTGTAAAGTTCCTGTTTGTGGGTCTCAAGGTAATGGTGGGGGGACCCCGTTACAACTATGATTTTTGCCTATCTAACAGGATGGGGACTTCACATTAGAGTTAATTTGGGGGTGGGGAGATTCCCTATACAGTACACTTTGAGGTTAGAAATAAATACCTGTTTTATTCACATTCTTTGGAAATTTTCCCAAAAAAAAAACTCCCAAGCACCTGGATATCAGCCCGAGCTTTGCAGAAGTGCTTTCAAAATGTTGCTTCCAAATGAGAAGAAGATACTGATGCACATGGCAGGCTCCATCTTCTCTGGTTCATGCTGACAGCCTCAGATGGGAAAGGTTGGGATCGGTCCATAGTACACTTCAGGTGTATGTCTCAAAGGTAGAATTCAGAAGTCGCTAAGTCATATTAGAGGAGTTCCCTGGTGGCCCAGTGATTAGGACTCTGTGCTTTCACTGCCAAGAACAAGGGTTCAACCCCTGGTCAGGGGACTAAGATCACCATGCTCCACAGGGCAGCCAAAAAAAATAAGTCATTTCAGAATAGCAGATCTTTCTTACACCTGCTTAACTATTTTTGTTGTTTAGTCACTAAGTCATGTGACCCCCATGGCCTGTAGCCCACCAGGCTCCTCTATCCATGGATTTCCCAGGCAAGAATACTGGAGGGGGTTGCCATTTTCTTCTGCAGGGGATCTTTCTGACCTGGGGATAGGACCCTCATCTGCTGCACTGGCAGGCAGATTCTTTACTACTGAGCCACCAGGGAAGCCTGTTCCTTAAATACTTTTCTCCAAATTCTTTATTATTATTTTGCAAAGATGAAGAACTCAGTGGCAGCTCTCAACAGTTATGAAAGCATTTTCTGATGCAAAAAAAAAAAAAAAATAGTCTTTATTTTAAGATATCACTTATGTTTATCTGCAGTAGAAATGTGATGTTTGTTTTTCTAGTAGTGAAAGTATGTACTGAGCTCTATCTATCCCCACCCCCAGATCTTAATCTTGGGAGCACTGATTCACTCATTTGTTTATTCAGGAAAGATTTATGATCATGATGCTTGACATATCATGCTATCTTCTGAGCAGAGTTATAGATATACTACCTGGGATGTCTATTCTCATGGAGCTTAGAGTCTAATAATGTGTACTTGTGAAGACTGCACTTATCAAAATGCTAAGTGGGGTCAAGGATACCTACTCAGTTGAAATTGAACTTGATTGCAGGTAATGAAAACTCAACTATACGGCTTGACTAAAAACAGATTTTAAGTTTCTTTAATAACGAGATAGCTGTTAGTAGGGGTCCAAGACTAAACATAGGCTCTGGTTAGCTTCTTGCTCTGCAATTCACAGTCTGAAGTTTCCATCCTTAACTTCTTGCTCAACTACCATGTGATCTAGGCCATGGTCTGCATAATATCTGTCTTTAAAATTTGTTGATGCTTTATATACATGATTAATTTTTATAAATATTCCATGTGTGCTTAAGAAAATAAAATTTTCTCATTGTTGGATGCAGAACTTTAATACCTGTCCAGTAGGTCTAATCTATTAACTTAAAAATGTTTATCAGCTATATCCTTGTCAATTTTTCTCTGTCCACTTAATAAATCAATCAAGTAAAGTATGTTAAAGTTCCTTACTATGATGTTGGGGTTACCAGTTCTTCTACTTCATATACTATAAGGATATTTTATTAGGTACATAGACGTTGTTTTCCTAGTTAATTATTGAGTAACATTCCATCAAGCCATCTAAGTTTTAGACACATTTACTTCTTTTTCTCTGGCTACTTTAAAACTTTTCTCTGCTTTTCTGCAGTTTTATTGTGATGTGCCTGGGTGTAAATTTCATTTAGTTATCTCACTTGGTATTTGTTGAGTGATGTATACACATTTCTTGAAGTATAGATTGATGTGTTTCATCAATTCTTAAAAATGTTAGCCTTTTCTCTTGAAATATTTCATCCACCTTTTTCTCTTTCTCTTCTTGTCATGTGGTTAAAGTTAATTATATTTAGACACTTTGACTTATTGTTTTTATTTCTAATAGTCTGTTTTGTAGATTCCTTTCTTAAAGGAGGAGTATCTCGGGATAATTTCTTCTGACTTGTCTTCTAATTCACCCACTTTCCCCTTCAGTCCTGTCTAGTTTTCTACAAAAGGCCATCTTATTAATCAAGTTTCTCTCAGAGAAGCAGAATCACTAGGAGACAGATTTACAGGCAATTGGCCATATGCAATTGTAGGAGCTGTTAAAAATAATCTGTGTAAAGCTTTTCTCTGAGTCTAGAACTTAGGATCTTCAAGGCAAGGACTCAGGAAGGGGAGTTGGATGTAAAGAGGGAGAGTAGAAATGAGCTAGAATCCCTAGGAGACAAAACAGAACCTATTTTCATCTCTTATCACACCCAACTTTTGTGATGTGGGTGCTCTGAAGAAAAATCTTGTGCCCTTTATCTTGAAGTTAAACATACCTTGCCCAGAATTTGGAGAAGCTGAAGGAAGATCTGTGGGAAGGTGGGTCAGCTAAAGGTCTGGTTGTTGCCCCATAGCAAGAAGGTGAAGTCAAGATAAATGATAATATGCATGTGTTGCACCAACCATCTGTCACCCCGTCCCTGACTTTCTTAACATGAAAACAATGACTGCTATTTCACTTCCACCTTCCGAATTTTGTGCAAAATCTCTCTTATAGCCCACTCTAACTGGAACTATGCAAGAATAGGAATCCTGCACAGCATAGAGCAGCCCAGCCAAGACAACACACTACAGAATCACCAAAACACACTTTTCAACTAGGCACCCATGTGTACCTCACTCACTGGTACTTAACTTCCATCCAGAATAAAGACAATAGCGGGGACTTCCTTGGTGGTCCAGTGGTGAAGAATCCGCTGCCTTCCAATGCAACGAACACAGGTTTGATCCCTGGTCGGGGAACTAGGAGTAGGAAACGGCAACCCGCTCACTCACTGGCAACCCGAAACACGGACAGAGGAGGCTGGTGGGCTACAGTCCATGGGGCTGAATAAAGTCTGACACAACTGAGCGACTGAACATGAATGGATAGATGGGAAACTAAGATTCCCCCATGCCATGGGGCAGCTAAGCCTGCCTGCCACAGCTCCTGAGCCCTCACATCACAACTAGAGAGAAGCCCAGGTGCCACAACAAAGACCCAGCATGGCCAAAACCAGAAAAGACAGTAGCAAAATCATGCTTTGACCTACTATGGTCCTATTACACCATGTTCAGCCAAGAGCATGTTAACCCTCTTCCCTAAGAAAGATAAAAAGTCTCTTTCCTATCTGTGGGTTATGTTTATTCTTCTAATTTTTCTTTTAGTTCAGTCACACTCCTCCTTTCATATCAAATAACTTGAGTAAAGAGATATAAAGTTAACTATTATTAAAACATTATGTGTTAGTAGGGAAATGGAAGGGGGAAGATTTCATATATTTTTTTATAATTATATTTACAATTATATTTCACAACACATTTATGTGTACACATGCTCATTTATCCCTGGAGAAAGAACTGGCAACCACTCCAGTATTGTCGCCTGGAGAATCCCATGGACAGAGGAGCCTGGCGGGCTACAGTTCACAGTGTCACAAAGAGTCGGACACAAGTGAGCGACTAACACTATACACATTTATATGACATCGAGGATGAAATATCCATAACCATTACAACCATTTTTGCTACTGGTCACGTGGTTGTGTTGTTTAATAACTACCTTCTCCCTTTACTTTTTGTTACATTCCCTTTGCCCTGAGCTGTTCTTGGCTCCTTCTTGGTGAATAACTCAGATCTTCATCCCTAAAGGGTTTGGCCATTAATAGTACTGCTTATGGGTTTTTGTTTTCTACTGACTTTAATAATAGGACATAGAATTAATTAGAATACCTCCAAGAATTCTCCTGAGTTTCTTTAACCTCATTGTACAAACAGGATGACTTGATCATTACAATTAATCACCCCAGCCAGTATATTAACCTCTTTATCTGTTGATTCACTGGCCTAAGAAGTTCTAAGTGGCCAAAGGGCTGTCTCAAGTTTAATTAAACTATCATCATGTCCCTCGAGGAAGACTTCCTTCTTTGGGAATTAATCACTCTAGACCAGTGGTTCTCAACATGGGGATGATTTGCCTTCCAGAGGACATTTGGTGATGTCTGGACACATTTTTGGTTTCACAGCTGTGGAAGGAGTGCTACTGGCATCTACTGGGGAGAGGCCAGGCATGTTGCTAAACACCTCATTATGCACAAGACTGTTCCTCACAACAAGGGATTTATTACCCAGTGCAAAATTCCCTATATGGTACATTATAAACCTGTGACTTATCTATTTTTGAACTGGAAGTTTGTACCTCTTTCTCCTTCCCTTACTTCACTCCCTTCCCCTCTGGCAACCACCTGTTTGTTCTTTGTATCTATGAGTCTGTTTCTGTTTTGTTATGTTTGTTCATTTCCTTTGTTTTTCTAGTTTCCACACATAAGTAAAACCATATGGTATTTGTCTTTCTCTGTCTAACACTTCATTTAGTGTGATACTTTTAGGCCCATCTATGTTGCTGCAAATGACATTTCTTCATTCTTTTTAATGAGTGAGTAGTATTCCATTGTATATGTACCCCATCTTCTTTTTTTGTTTGTTTCTCTTTTTTTTTTGCATTTATTTTTATTAGTTGTAGGCTAATTACTTTACATTATTGTAGTGGTTTTTGCCATACATTGACATGAATCAGCCATGGATTTACATGTGTTCCCCATCCCGATCCCCCCTCCTGCCTCCCTCTCCGCCCGATCTTTCTGGGTCTTCCCAGTGCACCAGCCTCGAGCACTTGTCTCATGCATCAACCTGGGCTGGTGATCTGCTTCACCCTTGATAGTATACTTGTTTCAATGCTATTCTCTCAGAACATCCCACCCTCACCTTCTCCCACAGAGTCAAAAAGTCTGTTCTGTACATCTGTGTCTCTTTTTCTGTTTTGCATATAGGGTTATCGTTACCATCTTTTTAAATTCCATATATATGCGTTAGTATACTGTAATGGTCTTTATCTTTCTGGCTTACTTCACTCTGTATAATGGGCTCCAGTTTCATCCATCTCATTAGAACTGAATCAAATGAATTCTTTTTAATGGCTGAGTAATAATCTGTAGTGTATATGTACCACAGCTTCCTCATCCATTTGTCTGCTGATGACCATCTAGGTTGCTTCCATGTCCTGGCTATTATAAACAGTGCTGCAATGAACATTGGGGTGCACGTGTCTCTTTCAGATCTGGTTTCCTTGGTGTGTATGCCCAGGAGTGGGATTGCTGGGTCATATGGCAGTTCTATTTCCAGCTTTTTAAGGAATCTCCACACTGTTCTCCACAGTGGCTGTACTAGTTTGCATTCCCACCAACAGTGTAAGAGGGTTCCCTTTTCTCCACACCCTCTCCAGCATTTATTGCTTGTAGACTTTTGGATAGCAGCCATCCTGACTGATGTGTAATGGTACCTCATTGTGGTTTTGATTTGCATTTATCTAATAATGAGTGATGTTGAGCATCTTTTCATGTGTTTGTTAGCCATCTATATGTCTTCTTTGGAGAAATGTCTGTTTAGTTCTTTGGCCCATTTTTTGACTGGGTTATTTATTTTTCTGGAGTTGAGCTGCAGGA
Organism: Odocoileus virginianus; assembly: GCF_023699985.2. Classification (NCBI taxonomy): domain Eukaryota; kingdom Metazoa; phylum Chordata; class Mammalia; order Artiodactyla; family Cervidae; genus Odocoileus; species Odocoileus virginianus. Next base: position 336,412 of record NC_069675.1, read on the forward strand.
GTTGCTTGTATATTTTTGAGATTAATCCTTTGTCTGTTGCTTCGTTTGCTATTATTTTCTCCCAATCTGAGGGCTGTCTTTTCACCTTGCTTATAGTTTCCTTTGTTGTGCAAAAGCTTTTAAGTTTAATTAGGTTCCATTTGTTTATTTTTGCTTTTATTTCCAATATTCTGGGAGGTTACCCCATCTTCTTTATCCATCCATCTGTCATTGGACATTTAGGTTGCTTCCATCTCTTGGCTATTGTAAGTAGTGCCACTATGAACATAGGGGTGCGTGTATCTTTTCAAATTAGAGCTTTCATCTTTTCCAAATATCTTCCCAGGAGTGGGATTTCTGGATCATAGGGTAACTCTAGTTTTAGTTTTTAAGGGACCTCCATCATGTTTTTCATAGTGTGGCATGCTATTTTTGCTGCACACTATTAGTTAGTCTTAAGTCCAAGTCAGATTAAGGAGGAATACAGTCCATCTCTGGATGGGAGGAGCAGCGAAGTCATATTGTAAAGGATGCAGACATAGGGAAAGGTGGAGCCTGGGGGCCGTTGGGGGAAACCGACCTACCGCAAACATATGTAGCCTTTTATAGTCTTTATCTGGAAAAACTAGCATCTGATACCTTTCCAGGTCAGTTTTTCCTGTTTCCTGATTTTGCTAATTTCTTTTTGGCCATGCCCTGAGGCATGTGGGATCTTAGTTCCCCCACCAGAGATCGAACCCACACCCCCTGCATTGGAAGCTTGGAGTCTTAATCACTGGGCTGCCAGGGAAGTCCCTTATCTATCATTTTAATTTCCTTTTGTGGCCTGATTATCTTTTGCTATACACTGGACATTTTATGTGAAAAAGTATGCATGGTAATACTTTGAGTTTTGTAATAGCAGCCCTTTCCTCCAATGAAAGGTTACTACCTTAATTCAATTTTCCCCTTAGTAATGCTTCATGTGTAAAAGAAGATGACTGCCAACAACATGACCAACAAGGGAAGGTACATCTTCCCTGGGAAAATGTCTGGCTTCAGAGAACTTCCCTTGGCTTGTCTGTGAAATAGACCCTGCTTTGGGCCAGGAGTCAAATAGTCCTTCCCTAAAAGAAGCAGCAAGCGAGGCTATTGTAGGGTGGGTCAATCTACCTTTTGAGATTTATTTTTCATGATTAACCTTATACTGGCATCATATTAAACGAAACTAAAAAATTCCCAGTTCCCTGTTTTTCAAGTGTGCTTTATTTTCCTGACTTGATACATTTCTGTCTGCATATGATGCCCGTTTACCTCTAACTCCATCTGTTCCAGTGGAAATTACCTCAAGACAAAGCTCAAATAATACCCCTTTTCAGAAGTCTTCCCAACCAATGTGCTTTTTTCTCTTCTGTATCCTCTTAGCACTTAATACCCACCCCTTTTTTCCCCTCCAACTAACCCTGGGCATCTTCATTTCACAAAAGCCCCCTATCAACAGTCTTTTTAAAACAGACTTTGTTTTAGAGCAGTTTTAGGTCTACACGAAAACTGGGAAGAACAAATTGCCCTTGCCCCCCAACACGGTTTACCCCATTCTTTACATCTTAGGTTAGTGTGGCACATTTGTTACACCTGATGAACCAATACCAATACATCAACATCCATAGTTTACAATGGATTCACTCTGCGTTGTATTCAATGGGACAAATATACAATAGTATGTGTCCCTCATCACTGTGTACAGAATAGTTTCACTACTCTAAAAATCTCCTGTGCTCTACCTAATCATTCTTCCTTCCCTACCCCACCCCCAGCCCCACCCTTGACAACTGCTGATTCCAAATAATTGACCAAAAATCCTGGAACTAACAAACAATTGAAGCAAAGCTGCAGCAATACAAGGTTAATATACAAAAGTCAATTGCTTTGATACATACTAGTCATGAATAATTGAAATTTGAAATTAAAAAAGTTACATGAAGACCAAAAAAAAAAATCCTCAGGTATAAATCTAACAAAATATGTACATGAATCTGTATGAGGAAATCTACAAACCTCTGATGAAAGAAAATTAAATAAATGGGCATTCTTTCATTTTTTTTTAATTTTAAAAGCCAACTCTCCACGTGTTGAGAATCAGTGACCAGCAGAACAGAGGGACAACCATTCATTATAGCCTTTGATGGACTTGGGCTGGCTACATAAGAACCCCCCCCCCCCTTTCAAATCAGAGATTCAGAAACTCCTTCCTTCTCAATGATGGTTAACAAAAAATTCTTCAAAACAAAGGTAGCCCCACAGATATGCAGTTACAAATGAAAAGCTCAGGGCCCCAATCCCTGTCTGCTGCAGCAAGAAAAGGTGCTAAAATAAAATATAAATAAATAAGTGTTTAGTATATGTAGTTCCTAAATATTGCATGGGATGTGCTTGAGTTAGTGCTTAGTCGCTGAGTTGTGTCTGACTGACTCTTTGCGACCCTATGGACTGTAGCCCGCCAGGCTCCTCTGTCCATGGTATTCTCCAGGCAAGAATATTGGAGTGGGTTGCCATTCCCTTCTCCAGAGGACCTTCCTGACCCAAGGATAGAACCCAGGTGGCCTACATTGCAGGGGGATTCTTTACTGTCCGATCCACCAAGGAAGTCTGCTGTAGAATCTGTCACAAAATCTGTCCGCAGCTGTTTACTTAAGTGTGGAAGGTAACAGTATATTCCTTAGAGGGCTGTTTTGAGGATAAGGTGATCGAAAATGTGAACTGATGCTTGGTACAAAGTGAGTACTCAAATAAATATCAGCTAGAAGCGCACAAGCGATTTTGCCTCTCCTACCATCTTGCTAGGGCTTCTCCTTTGCCCTTGGACGTGGGGTATCTCCTTAAAGTCGCTCCAGCGCCAGACAGCAGCAGCTGCAGCTGGGAATACCAGACCACCTGACCTGCTTCCTGAGAAATATGTGTGCGGGTCAAGAAGCAACAGTTAGAAGTGGACATGGAACAACTGGTTCCTAATCAGGAAAGGAGTACATCAAGGCTGTATATTGTCACCCTGCTTTTTTAATTTATATGCAGAGCACATCATGAGAAACGCTGGGCTGGGAGAAGCACAAGGTGGAATCAAGATTGCCAGGAGAAATATCAATAACCTCAGGTATGCAGATGATACCACCCTGATGGCAGAAAGTGAAGAAGAACTAAAAAGCCTCTTGAAAGTGAAAGAGGACAGTGAAAAAGTTGGCTTAAAACTCAACATTCAGAAAACTAAGATCATGGCATCTGGTCCCATTGCTTCATGGTAAACAGATGGGAAAACAGTGGAAATAGTGATAGACTTTATTTTGGGGGGCTCCAAAATCACTGCAGATGGTGACTGCAGCCATGAAATTAAAAGACGCTTGCTCCTTGGAAGAAAAGTTATGACCAACCTAGACAGTATATTAAAAAGCAGAGACATTGCTTTGCCAACAAAGGTCTGTCTAGTCAAAGCTATGGTTTTTCCAGTGGTCATGTACAAATGTGAGATTTGGACTATAAAGAAAGCTGAGTGCTGAAGAATTGATGCTTTTGAACTGTGGTGTTGGAGAAGACCCTTGAGAGTCCCTTGGACAGCAAGGAGATCCAAGCAGTCCATCCTAAAGAAACTCTATCCTGAATATTCATTGGAAGGACTGATGCTGAAGCTGAAACTCCAATACTTTGGACACCTGAGGGGAAGAACTGACTGCTTTGAGAAGACCCTGATGCTGGGAAAGATTGAGGGCAGGAGAAGGTGACGACAGAGGATGAGATGGCTGGATGGCCTCACTCACTCAATGGACATGAGTTTGAGTAGACTCCGGGAGTTGGTGATGGACACGGAGGCCTGGGGTGCAGCGGTTCATGGGATCGCAAAGAGTTGGACACGGCTGAGCAACTGAACTGACTGAGGAGCGCGCACGCATAATTGGTATCTTTCCTTAGAAACACTGTGACTTCGGTCGAACAGTTTACACCAAAGTAGGATCTCAAGGGCTAAGTTTTAAAATTCTACTAACGATTTGAGATAACGTATTGAAAAACTGTTAGTACACGTAACTGAACAGAATGAGCACAGCGCCTGCGCAGAGCGGCGGGGGCGGGGAGAGCCGGCCTGCGCAGCGCAGAGATTGAACGGCGCGTGCGCGGTGTGACCTACGGGCGGCGAGTAGCGTGGTGTGGGACCTCCTCGCGCCGGGCTTGTTTCTCGGTAGCTCCCCGGCGCCGGCGCCGAAGAGAATCATGGACTTTGAGAATCTGTTCTCCAAACCCCCAAACCCGGCTCTTGGCAAGAAGTCCGCCACGGATTCTGACCAAAGGTGACGTCTAGTCTTTTCATGCTTTGAACGCAGGGGCTGCAGCCGGGTTCCGCCTCTTAGTTGCTCCGGGAGTCCGCGGGGGCGGCGCCGTGAGGTCCGGCGTGGAGCGCGTGGGTCGACCCGGCGCCCAGAGGTCGTTCGGGGGCAGGAGTTAAAGCCGGGGTTGGGTCCCGATTCGTAGACCGCCGCGGCCAGAGGCGCGGGAACCTGGGCCCGGGGAGCGGCGGCGTTCAGGCGGCGAGCGGGGTGGGGGCGACGGAGGTTCAGGATGCTCCCCTTTCTCCGCGCCCAGGTCTCTCTGGCTGGGAGGGAGCCCGCCTGCGGTCCCAGTAGCCTTCCAGACCGTCAGCTCCCGGAGGGACAGAGATCGTTTGTGGTTCTCACTACACGTGCTGGGCGTTCTTCGGTAGAAAAAGATGAGTCGTGAAGGATAAACAGCGAGTAGTCATTGAAAAAGCCTCAGTGAAGTGAAGCCGCTCAGCCGTGTCCGACTCTCTGCGACCCCATGGACTGTAGCCCACCAGGCTCCTCAGTTCATGGAACTTTCCAGGCAAGAGTACTGGAATGGGTTGCCATTTCCTTCTCCAGGTGATCTTCCCAACCCAGGGATCGAACCTGGGTCTCCCGCACTGCAGGCAGACGCTTTACCATCTGAGCTACCAGGGAAGCCCAAAAAAGCCTAAAGACCATAATAAAGCAGCGAACTCCATTGGGGTGTATTATTTCCTTTATGTTTAAAGAGGTAGAGACTGCCATGGAGAAAGTGAAAGCTGGGTAGTGGGTAAGACTTCCCATGGTAGGGAAGACGTAGGTCTTTTAAAGAAGTTAGTTAAGGAACGTTTACTAATAACATTGATGAGGAATATTTGAGTAGGGGCTGGAAGGAGCCGAGAGAGGTTGATCATATAGTGGGAGGAGTATTCATGTAAAGGTCCTGAGCTGGAGTAGGCTTGCTGTGATGGGAGCGGAGTGGCCAGAATGACAACTGCAGTGGTGAGAAAGAATGGTGGGACTGGAAGAGAAGAACCTGAGAGGTATTGGAATGGAGGGCAGATGGGGAGGGACAGGTTGTGTAGGGACTTGCAGTTACCATAATGAGAGCTTTGGCTTTTACCTTGAGTGAGGTGAGAGGTAAGTATAGGAGGGTTTTTAGCTGAGACCTACACATTAGCAGGACCATCTGGTTGTTGAGAGTAGACTGCAGTGGCCAGGAGTAGTTGGGGTCGTAGAGTTAGTAGCAAGAAGTGGTCAGGTCTGGGGTGTCTCTGGTGATCCAGTGGTTAGGAGTCTGCCTTGTAATGTGTGGGAAACTGGTTCAATCCCTGGTCAGGGAAGATCCCACATGCCCCAGAGCAACTGTGTGCACCACAGTTACTGAAGGCTTTGTGTCCTTCAGCCCATGCTCCGCAGCCAGAGAAGTCACTGCAGTGAGATCCCGGAGCTCCAAAACTAGAGAAAGCATATGCTGTAGCAAGGAAGACCCAGCCAAGCCAAAAATAATTAAAAATAAATAAAACAATTTTTAAGTGCGTGTTCAGTTGCTCAGTTATGTCCAACTCTTTGAAACCCCATGGACTGTAGCCCGCCAGGCTCTGCTGTCCATGGAATTTTCCAGGCAAGAATACTGGAGTGGGTTGCTATTTCCTTCTCCAGGATCTTCCTTGACCCAGGGATTGAACCCGGGGTCTCCTGCATTGTCAGGTGAATTCTTTACTACTGAGCAATTGGGGCGAAGCTCAGTAAAGGGCACATGGCTAGATTTTTTTTTTTTAAGTGATCAGGTAAGGATGTATTTTGAAGACTGGATGGGGAATATGAGAGAGGAATTAAGGTCGACTTCAAGATTTTTGGTTTGTATCATTAGGTTAGAGTTGCTGTTTTAAGATTGCAGGGGGATTGTATCAAGAGCTCAATTTTGGATATAAGATTTTATCTAGTAGATACTTGGGGCTTCCCTGGTGGCTTACATGGTAAAGAGTCTGCCTGCAATGCAGGAGACCTGTGTTCAGTCTCTGGGTCAGGAAATCCCCTGGAGAGTGGAATGGCTACCCACTCCAGTATTTTTGCCTGGAGAATTCCATAGACAGAGGAGCCTGGCGAGCTACAATCCATGGGGTCGCAAAGAGTCGGGCCTGACTGAGTGACTAACACTGCTTCTGCTAGTAAATATTTTAATTGCCTCTTCTTTTTTCTTTTGGCTGAGTGACATTCAAGATCTTAATTCCTTGACCAGACCAGGGATGGAACCCGTGCCCCCCACAGAGGCAGTGTGAAGTCTTAACCACTGGACTGCCAGGAAAGTCCCTAGTAGATGTTTTGAATAGGAAGTTGGTTCTGCCTGCCTGAACTCAAATCTCAGTTCTGCTCTGCTGGATTTCTGACATGTTTTGTAAACATTCCATATTCAGTTTTCTCATCTGTAAAATGGGCTTTTTAACAGTAGTATGTATGTGGAGGGCTGTTGTGCTGTGTCTAATGTGCATGGAACAGCACCTGGCACAGAGTAGGCATAAAGCACGTCAGATGCTCCCGTTACTGTTGCTGTAGTCATTATTGCTTTGCCTAAGGAGCGTTTGCTTCCTATATAAGACAGTACATGACTAGAAACTCCACCAGTGCTAGTCCACAGCATTTGGTTTATTGGCTCTCGTAACAATGGCCTTGGTCTCTCATGTGATGGATGTGACGCAGGACAGATGAGTGTAGTAACTGTTGGATTGGATGAAACTAACGTCCCAGCTCCTCCTGTAACTCAAACAAGTGCAGAGTCACTATTCACAGTCCTGTGCTGGCAGTACTTTCTATTTGCAGCATGTTCTTTTTGAAATTGTCTAGTCTTTGCCCTTGTAATGCAGACCTTAAGCTTTTATCACATAGTCACTACTTGTCTTCAGCCCCCTGTGTCTATGTGTGTGTTAATTGCTTAGTCGTGTCTGATTCCTTGCAATCCCATGGACTGTAGCCCACTAGTCTCCTCTGTCCATGGAGTTCTCCAGGCAAGAATACTGGAGTGGGTTGCCATTCCCTTCTCCACCCTGTGTCTACAGCATCTACCATTATTTAGGTTTACCTGTATATTTTATTGGCCTCTTTGTTTCTTATAGTTCCCATTTTCATCTTTCTTAGGTTTGTTTTTTGTTTTGTTGGAATATCCTCTAGTAGTCATCTGAGACGGTCTCTGCTTGTTCAGCTTCTCATATCTAGTGACCCTGAGAACAACTTTTCTTTCTTTTTTTAAAAAATATATTCTTAGCCATGCCATACAGCATATGGGATCATAGTTCCCCAGCCAGGGATTGAACTGCATTGAAAGCAGAGTCTTAACCACCAGACCGCTGGGGAAGTCCCAACAACATTCTTTTTGATCTTCCTGCTTGAATATAAGTTTGGCTCTCTTCTGACCTCAAAAGGTACCCTGAATTCTACCTGAAATACTCTTCTCCCTGACATTCTTCTTTGTTTTCAATTCTTACATATCTTTTAGGTTCAGAAAACCTTTGGTCTCCATGCTAAGTCACTTCAGTCATGTCCGACTCTGTTTGACCCCATAGATGGCAGCCCATTAGGCTCTGCCGTCCCTGGGATTCTCCAGGCAAAAACACTGGAGTGGGTTGCCATTTCCTTCTCCAATGCATGAAAGTGAAGTCGCTCAGTTGTATATGATTATTAGCGACCCCATGAACCGCAGCCTACCAGGTTTCCTACCAGGTAGGAAAATCCATGGGATTTTCCAGGCAAGAGTATTGGAGTGGGGTGCCATTGCCTTCTCCGTTGGTCCCCATATCTTAGGTTTAAAAATGTTCCTCATATATATGTATAATGTTCTCTTTTTTTTTTCATTTATTTTTATTAGTTGGAGGCTAATTACTTTACAGTATTGTAGTGGTTTTTGCCATACATTGACATGAATTAGCCATGGATTTACATGTGTTCCCCATCCCGATCCCCCCTCCCACCTCCCTCCCCATCCCATCCCTCTGGGTCTTCCCAGTGCACCAGCCCTGAGCACTTGTCTCATGCATTCAACCTGGGCTGGTGATCTGTTTCACACGATAATATACATGTTTCAATGCTATTCTCTCAGATCATCCCAACCTTGCCTTCTCCCAGAGTCCAAAAGTCTATTCTATACATCTGTGTCTTTTTTTTCTGTCCTGCATATAGGGTTATCATTAATTCTTTTTAAATTCCATATATATGCATTAGTATACTGTATTGGTCTTTATCTTTCTGGCTTACTTCACTCTGTATAATGGGCTCCAGTTTCATCCATCTCATTAGAAGTGATTCCAATGTATTCTTTTTAATGGCTGAGTAATATTCCATTGTATACACCAGTTATTATCACCCCACATCAAAATGTCTTTCTTTCTTTCTCCCAAGTAGATAGAAAGTTCTCAGAAAGTTCTCAGACCTTGGGAACAAGGTCTTTTTCATTGTTATATCCCAGGATTTAAGACCCAGAGCGTGGTATATCGTGGATTCTCAGTATTTTTTGAAAGCATAGATGATTTATTTACCTGCTAATAGTTGACTATTAAGTTTATGTAATTTAAAGTTTAAGCTTTGCAGTTTACTCATAAACGTATGTTGACATTTACTGTTTATCATAATTTTGTACATTGCCCTGAAATATTTGCAGTAGAATCTGATTTTGGAATTCCTTTGAGGGCAAGTTGAAGGTAAACCAAAGCAGTGGATATTAATGCTGTGGTATGAGCCCTTTTCAGGTTGAAAACCCTTTTGTGTTAGTTGATATTTTTGCTACAGAATCAGTGGTGAAATAGATGTTACAGAAGTTGAAGAAACACGAGAAAATAAAATGGAAAGTAAAACTGGAATGTGAGCAAATTCCTGAAAAAGTAAGATTAAGTTGGTGTATTGAAAAAAACAGACAGGAAAGGTGTGAGAAATTAATTAGAGCTTCTGTTTGTCTCATTTTAGTCATTATTTGAGACAAGGTTACTTATATCAAAGGGAAACTGGTTACACTTTTTAAAAAATTAATCATTTAAGAACTTTTTTGTCATTTAACATGAACTAATTTTAGTGCATTGCTTTTACTTTTGTTTTCTCTATCTCTGAAGTGGTTGTAAACAATTTCAAAAGCTTCTTTCCTTTTAAATTAAAGTTTTGATTTGCTACCTTAGCTAGCCTTAGTGACTTACAGCTTAAACATTGTACTAGTTTGCTAGGACTGCCCTAACAGAGTACCACATACGGAGTGGTGACTTAAACAACAGAAATTTATTGTCTTGTGGTTCTTGAGGCTGGAAGTCCAAGACCAAGCTGTTAGGAGGGCTGGTTCCTTCATAAGGCTGGGAGGAAGAGTCAGTTCTGTGCCTCTCCCCTAGCTTCTGGTTGGCTTGCTGGTAGTCTTTGGTCCCCCTTGGCTTGGCTTCCAGAAGCATCATCTTGATTTTTACCTTCATGCTCCGAAAGGCTTTCTCCCTGTGTGAATAGGTCTATGTCTAAATTCCCCTCTTTTATAAAGACACAAGACATAATTGGATTAAAGGCTATCCTAATGACCTCATCTTTAATTATACATATAATGACCCTATTTCCAAATGTGGTCGTGTTCTAAGGTACTGGGCGATTAGGACTTCAATTTGGGGAGGACACAGCCAACCCACAGCAAAGCCAATATCTGCTTCTCTCTTGCTTTTTCTCTTTTGGAACTTACGTTATTGTGAACTTTAACACACTACAAAAGAATGAGTTCAAATATAGGTGAGATCTGCAAGACACACATGGCCTTTAATATGATACTGTTATACTCAGCTTTATAAAAGGATACAGGGCGGAAAGTTCAGCATCTTCATCTCAGAAAGCCTCTCAGCTACCCAAGTACATAACTTCTTTTGCCCTTTGGGGCATATATGGCTGCTGTAGACCAGAGCCCTAATTGAAACTGAGAAATGATAGCTTGAATTTCCCAGACCTTTTTAATACTTAAAAAAAATTTTTTTTGGACTTCCTTGGTGGTGCAGTGGGTAAGCATCCGTCCACCAAGGCAGAGGACACAGGTTCGATCCCTCCTCAGGGAAGACTGCACATGCTGCAGAGCGACTGGGGCTGTGCCCCGCCGCCGCCGAGCCCGAGCGGTAGAGCCGGGGGCTGCCGCTCCCGAGCCCGCGGGCCACGACCGCTGCAGCGCCTGCTCCGCGACAGAAGCCACTGCGCTGAGAAGCCTGAAACCGGAGAGAGGCCTGTGCAGCACCAAGGACACAGCGCAGCAAAAGAAGCAAAACGCCACTTTGTGCACCGCCACTGCTGCACCCACGCGCCGCAGCTGGAGAGAGCCAGCACAGCCAAAAGAAGTAAATCATGTTACTTAAAAAATGTTAACATTAACCACATAAGCCCACTTAAAGGTCCCCAGTACATGTATAACCCCATACAGCATGCAGGCAGATACAACCTTCTGTGGTTATCTTAAGGAGCTTCTCAGAAACAATACTGTGAGAATGTAGACACCTAGATTAGTTGTAACTAGACTTACTTCAGGCCAGGCTCTTTCCTTACAAGTGTATAAAACATAAGTGTATCACAGTTAATTAAAAAGTGAACTCAAGTAAACGCCGAGTCCAAGAAAGCTCTACCCACAGCGCTTCTCATGCCTCCTTTTCTCTGTCGTGTTCCTTTTTTTCCTTCCAGAGATGAGTCCTATCCCAACTTGTGTACTAATCACTTGCTTGTTCTTTGCAGTTTTCCTGCTAATGCTGTCCTCCTTACGAGTGCCGTTTTCTTGTGGCTGTTTCTTCACTTGATAGAATAGTGTTGTGTGTGTCCTTTTGTCTCCTTTCTCTTCACGTTATATTTTTAAGACTCACAGTATGCATAATGTATACTTACAGAATATGCATAGTGCACACAAGTGGTGTGTACTTACTTGTTCATTTTCTTAACTGCGGGGCATTCCGTCATTGGGGTATACGGGGTGCTGACGTCTGGCCTCACTCCCAGCTTTGGCGGTTGTGACCGGCGCTGCTACATCTCAGTCGCCTCCTGCTGTACTTCTCTGCAGTTACCTTGGAGTAGCACCGCTGGGTCTTAGAGGATGAGCATCTTTCCCTTTGCCATGATGCCAAGCTGTATTCCAAAGTCGTTCTACTGATTTTTATTGCCGAAGGCGGTATGTGAGAGTCTGTATTTCTACACAGATATCTCCACACTTTCTTAAATTTTGCCCTCTGGTGAGATACCTTCCTTGTCATTTAGTTTGCATTTTATTGATTACTGTTAAGATGGAGCATCTTAAAAAAAAAAAAAAGATGGAGCATCTTTTCATATTTGTCCAATTTCAATTTCCCTTTTTTGTGTGCCAGTTTAAGTCTTTTTGCCTTTTTTTCTTTTTTTTATTCTGGATATAGGGGATTTTTTTTCCCCTGTGTGGATTATGTGTTGCAAGTATCAGCTTATATTGTAGCTTTTTTCCCAAGTTAATAGCAATTTTTGATAACAGGTTAATGATTTTAATGTATTCAAGTTTATTCATCTTTTCTTCATAGTTAATGCTTTATGTGTTTTTTTTACGTATCCTGAGATAATAAAAATATTCCCATACAGTGTCATCTAAAAGTTTTGTTGTTTTTCCTTTTCCATTTAAGTTTATAATCATAATAATTTTTGTGTTTAAAAAAATTTTTTTTGGTTTACTATGAGGTAGAGGGGACAGATTGTGGATTACTTTTTTTTCCATTATCCTACGCAGTTGTTCCAACACCATTCATTGGGGGAAAAGGCAGTTCTTTTCCCCCCATGAATCTTCAGTGTCACTGTTGCCAAAAATCAAGTGTTTGGGAAAAAAACGTGTTTGTGTTCTGATGGATCCATTTCTAGAGTCTCTGTTCTCATCCGCTGGTGTGTGTCTGCCCCTCCCCTCGAGGCCTCCTTGCATTGATCAGTGTAGCTCAATGATGGTTTGGGTGTCAGGCAAGCACGTCGTCGCATGCTCTTTTCTTCTTCAGCTGTCTCGGCTGTTCTCAGCCCTTCGTATTTCCATATAACGTTTAGAAATAGTTTGTCAAGTTCCACAGAAAACCCTGGTGGGTCTTTCACTTGGGAATGCATTGAGACTGTAGATCATTTGGGAGAGAATTGACATCTTTAGAGTATTGGATTGTCCAGTCTTTAGGTCCTTTTTAATTGTCTTAGCAGTGTTTTATAAATTTCTTTGTAGATATCTTATATACCTTTTGTTAGATTTAATGCTGGGTGTCTGATGAGGCTCTTGTGAATTACGTCTTTTTTTTTTTTTAAGCACGATTTCTAACTTATTTTCATTTAGCTGGCATGCTCTGTTATATAGGGAATGCCTGGGATAAAGCTTTTGAGTTCTTGTGAACGTTTCTGAAAATACTGACTTTATCCACATAGCTGATAGGTATTTTGGCTGAAATAGAATTAAGCTTGAGGTTATTTGCCCCATTTTCTTCTGCTGTCCTTGTCGCCAGTGTGACGTCTTGCCAGTCTGGTTCTAGTCATTTTGTAAGCATCCTGTCCTGGGAGCTTTTAGATTCTTCTCTTTATTCTCAGTATTGTTAGAGACTATAAATCTTCTCATTCATTGTGCTTAAGTATTTGGTGAGACTATTCATACCCTTCATACACAGGGAATGTGTTTTATTTTTATTCTTTGTCAAGAAAAAATACCATCTTGATATCTTTGTGTATTTGTTTAAAAATTTTGTGTCCTTTTCTTTTCCTGAATTGTATTTCTTCTTCTGGGCCAGGTTTTCTTTTTCCTGCTTTTTTGTTTTCTGCTCTAGATCTCATTTGCTTTGCTCTCAGACTTCTCATTGCAGTGGCCTCTGTTCAGAGCGTGGGCTCTGGAGCACAGGGCCAACAGTTGTGGCTACGGGCCTAGTTGCTCTGTAGCGCGTAGGATCTTCCTGGATCAGGGATTCAGCCTGTGTCTCCTGCACTGTCTTCACCACTGAGCCACCAGGGAAGCCCTGCTTTTGTTTTTCTTTGTGTCCTTTGAATTAAGAAAGGTCTGGAAAGTCGATGAAAGTCCTTTGCTGGTCTGTTGGTGAGTCTCCATAGGCATTTCTTCTCAATGGGAAGCCTGATTGGGCGCTTGATGCCTGAGTGGGCTGTGCGCATCTGTAGGTTTCCAGCAGCATAGTAGTTCTTAACCCTTTATCTGCCATGTATCCCCTTTGGCAGTCTGGCAAAGCTCTTGGGCCTCTTCTCAGAATAATATTTTTAAGTGAATGAAATAAAATATGTTGGGTTATAATGGAAGTTTATTCTCTTGAAACACAGTTATCAAAATATTAAGAAATGAGGTAAGAGTAATATATTCTTTGTTCATGTACTAAGTGATTAGATCCAGCAGTAGGTCTCATTATTGTATTGTAGGTCTAAATGTTATGTGGACAGAGTGATGAACATAAAACATAACATACTTTGAGATCTGCAGTAAGTATAATGTGTAAAAGTCCCTGTGATTTCTGTTAGTGACAGTTGCAGCTACTGCTGATACTACTGTGGTTTGCGGCCAGTGTTCAAAACAGAAGAAAATGCTAAATGTCAGTTTAAAGGTTGATGAAAATAATATGTGATTTTTATTCCCATCTAAGTCCATTGAATTCTCTCATTCTGTCCATAGACCCTTGGCCAGGGGCAGGCGGGAGGGGGGCATGCATCTCTGGACAGCAGGTTACGAACCCCTGATAGAGGATAGAGGATGAAGTTTTTTTTCTGATGGAAGTTATTCCCACATGTCGGAATGTGTAGGATTTCATTCTGGGGTCTTAGTACTCATATAAGAAGACTTGGCATTTATCAGACATTTTAATAAATTTCTTTAGAGAATACCCTCTCTTTTGCATGGGGTAAGTTTTTGTTTGATTATATTCTGGGTTGAGAGGGGGTGGTCAGAGATAATTTATCACAATAGCTTTTTTTTTTTTTAATGTAGCATTTTAGTTCATTCTTGTTTATAGCCCTATTTCTCACACTGCAACCTAAGCCCAGCCTCCAAATTATACCTTGCTTTATGTTTGTCAAAAATTTGCCAGGAATTTGTTGAACCCTTCTCAATTCCCTCCTGACGAATTGTACTTCATTTTCCCGCTCCCTATGCACACACTCTTTTGAGACTATTAATTTTTACATTTCTATACTTTTATTTCTGTGGAATTTCAGGAGGCCATACTAGTTCTATAAACTATTCTGAATCAAGCACAAGAAAATCTTTTACTTCAAAGAGGAGGAAAATACTTCAGACTTTCTTATGAAACGGGGATAAGTTGTAATATTGTGTTCTTACAGTTTCTAAGTTATATAGAGAACGACAGACATCAGAGCAGTGAGTTTACAGCAGCTGCATGAGGACATATTTAAGCAATCGTTGTGTTAATATGTTGTATATCTCAGTGCCCTCGGAAAAGAATCATGTCCATTAGAAATGCTTCTAATGTATGGGCTTCCCTGGTGGCTCCGATGGTAAAGAACGCACCTGTGAATGCCAGAGATATATAAGAGACGCAGGTTCAATCCCTGGGTCAGGAGGATCCCTTGGAGGAGGGCATGGCAACCCACTCCAGGATTCTTGCCTGGAGAATCCCATGGACAGAGGAGCACATTGGGCTACAGTCCCTGGGGTGGCGGAGAGTCAAACGCGACTGAGTGGCGAGCACTCTAACTCTCCCTAATGTATAATGAAGCGGCATAGCTGATGATTGTCCTGGCTTTATAATGTTACCGAGCCATCTCATCTCTTCACTTAACACAAGTAAGTCACTTCTGCTACTGCTTGTAGAGAAACGGGCTGCTTCGGGACTGCAGGCCCATGGGTCTTGGAGGGTGGGGTGAGGTGGGGACATGTGACAGCACTCGCCTGGGTCCTGGTAATGCTTCGATTCAGATGCACTGACTGGAACCCCAGGGTTGTGCTAAACCTCATGCACACTGTTTCACACTGAATGACTCTCCTTGGTTCTCCCTGCACCTGCTTCCCTGGTGGCTCAGAGGGTAAAGCGTCTGCCTGCAGTGTGGGGGACCTGGGTTCAATCCCTGGGTCGGGAAGATCCCCTGGAGAAGGAAATGGTAACCCAGTCCAGTATTCCTGCCTAGAGAATCCCATTTATGGAGGAGCCTGCTGGGCTACAGTCCACAGGGTCGCAAAGGGTCAGACACGACTGAGTGACTTCACTTTCTTAGCCTGCTAAATTATGTGAAAGGCTGAAACCAAGGTAAATGTAGTTATCCTCACAGCCCCACCCATCAACAGATATTTGGATTAAAGACATACTGAGCATGGCCCTGCCCATCAGAACAAGACCCAGATTCCCCCACAGTCGGTCTCTCCCATCAGGAAGCTTCCACAAGCCTATTGTCCTTATCCATCAGAGAGCAGACAGAAATGAAAACCACAATCACAGAAAACTAACCAAACTGATCACATGGATCACAGCCTTGTCTAACTCAATGAAACTATGAGCCATGCCGTGTAGGGCCACCCAGGGTCATGGTGGAGAGGTCTGACAGAATGTGGTCCACTGGAGAAGGGAATGGCAAACCACTTCAGTGTTCTTGCCTTGAGAACACCATGAACAGTATGAAAAGGCAAAAAAGACATTGAAAAATGAACTCCCCAAGTCAGTAGGTGCCCAATATGCTACTGGAGAAGAGTGGAGAAATAACTCCAGGAAGAAGGAGGCGACAGAGCCAAAGTAAAAACACCACGCATTTGTGGATGTGACTGGTGATGGAAGTAAAACCTGATGCTTTAAAGAAGATATTGCATAGGAACCTGGAATATTAGGTCCATAAATCAAGGTAAATTGGAAGTGGTCACACAGGAGATGGCAAGAGTGAACATTGACATTTTAGGAATTGGCGAGTTTAATTCAGATGACCATTATATCTAGCACTGTGTGCAAGAATCCCTTACAAGAAATGGAGTAGCCCTCATAGTCAACAGAAGAGCCCAAAACGCATTCAGTACAGTCACTCAGTTGTGCCCGACTCTTTGTGGAACCCTGTGGGCTGCAGCACGCCAGGCTGCCCCGTCCATCACCAACTCCCGCAGTTTACTCAAACTTGATGGACTGGTTGGATCTCCTTGCAGTCACTCAAGAGTCTTCTCCACACCACAGTTCAAAAGCATCAATTCTTCTGTGCTCAGCTTTCTTTATAGTCCAACTCTCACATCCATACATGACTACTAGAAAAACCATAGCCTTGACTAGATGGATCTTTGTTGGCAGAGTAATGTCTCTGCTTTTTAATATTCTGTCTATGTTGGTCATAACTTTTCTTCCAAGGAGCAAGTGTCTTTTAATTTCATGGCTGCTGTCACCATCTGCAGTGATTTTGGAGCCAATAAAATAAAGTCAGCCACTGTTTCCCCATCTGTTTGCCATGAAGTGATGGGACTGGATGCCATGATCTTTTGTTTTATGAATGTTGAGTTTTAAGCCAACTTTCTCACTCTCCTCTTTCACTTTCATCAAGAGGCTCTTTAGTTCTTCTTCACTTTCTGCCATAAGGGTGGTGTCATCTGCATATCTGAGATTATTGATATTTCTCCCGGCAATCTTGATTCCACGTTGTGCTTCCTCCAACCCAGCATTTCTCATGAGGTACTCTGCATATAAGTTAAATAAGCAGGGTGACAGTATACAGCCTTGATGAACTCCTTTTCCTATTTGGAACCAGTCTGTTGTTCCATGTCTAGTTGTAACTGGTGCTTCCTAACCTGCATACATATTTCTCAAGAGGCAGGTCAGGTGGTCTGGTATTCCCATCTCTTTCAGAATTTTCCAGTTTATTGTGATAAACTTGCAGTCTCAAAAATGACAGAATGATATCTGTTAGTTTCCAAGGCAAAACGTTCAATATCATAGTAATCCAAGTCTATGCCCCAACCACTAATGCCAAAGAAGCTGAAGTTCAATGGTTCTATGAACACCTACAGGACCTTCTAGAACTAACATCCAAAAAAGATGTCCTTTCATCATAGGGGACTGGAATGCAAAAGTAGGAAGTCAAGAGATACCTGGAGTAACAGGCAAGTTCGGCCTTGGAGTATAAAATGAAGCAGGGCAAAGGCTAACAGAGTTTTGCCAAGACAGTGCACTGGTCATAGCAAACATCCTCTTCCAACAAACAAGAGACGACTCTACACACGGACATAACCAGATGGTCAATACTGAAATCAGATTGATTATATTCTTTGTAGCCAAAGATAGAGAGACTCTATACAGTCAACAAAAACAAGACCAGGAGCTGATGGAGGCTCAGATCATGAACTCCTTTATTGCAAAATCAGACTTAAATTGAAGAAAGTAGGGAAAACCACTAGACCATTCAGGTATGACCTAAATCAGATCCCTTAAAATTAGACAATGGACGTGATAACAGATTCAAGGGATTAGATTTGATAGAGTGCCTGAAGAACTATGGATAGAGGTTTGTGACATTGTACAGGAGGCTGTGATCAAGACCATCTCCAAGAAGAAGAAATGCAAAAAAAAAGGCAAAATGGTTGCCTGAGACCTTACAAATAGCTGAAAAAAGAAGAAAAGTAAAAGGCAAAGGAGAAAAGGAAAGATACACCCATCTGAATGCAGAGTTCCAAAGAATGGCAAGGAGAGATAAGAAAGCCTTCCTCAGTGATCAGTGCAAAGAAATAGAGGAAATCAGTAGAATGGGAAAGACTAGAGATCTCTTCAAGAAAATTAGAGATACCAAGGGAACATTTCATGTAAAGACGGGCACAATAAAGGACAGAAACGGTATGGACCTAACAGAAGCATAAGATATGAAGAAGAAGTGGCAAGAGTACACAAAAGAACTATACAGAAAAGGTCTTCATGACCCAGATAACCACATGGTGTGATCACTCACCTAGAGCCAGACATCCTGGAGTGTGAAGTCAAGTGGGCCTTAGGGAATATCACTATGAACAAAGCTAGTGGAGGTGATGGAATTCCAGTTGAGATATTTCAAATCCTAAAAGATGATGTGCTGTGAAAGTGCTGCACTCAATATGCCAGCAAATTTGGAAAACTCAGCAGTGGCCACAGGACTGGAAAAGGTCATTTTTCATTCCAATCCCAAAGAAGGGCAATGCCAAAGAATGTTCAAACTACCGCACAATTGCACTCATCTCACATGCTCGTAAAGTAATGCTCAAAATTCTCCAAGCCAGGCTTCAACAGTACGTGAACTATGAACTTCCAGATGTTCAAGCTGGATTGAAAAAAGGCAGAGGAACCAGATATCAAATTCCATTGGAGCATAGAAAACGCAGGAGAATTCCCGGAAAACATCTATTTCTGCTTTATTTACTATGCCACAGCCTTTGACCATGTGGATCACAATATACTGTGGGAAATTCTTAAAAGAGATGGGAATACCAGACCACCTTACCTGCCTCCTGAGAAATCTGTGTGCAGGTCAAGAAGCAACAGAACCAGACATGGAACAACGGAGTGGTTCCAAATTGGGAAAGGAGTACGTCAAGGCTATATGTTGTCACCCTGCTTATTTAACTTATATGCGGAGTAGTACATCATGCGAAATGCTGGGCTGGGTGAAACACAAGCTGGAATCAAGTTTGCTGGGAGAAATACCAATAACCTCAGATATGCAGATGACACCACCCTTATGGCAGAAAGAGAAGAGGAACTAAAGAGCCTCCTGGTGAAAGTGAAAAAGTTGGCTCAATACTCAGCATTCAGAAAACAAAGATCTTGGCATCTGGTCCCATCACTTCATGGCAAATAGATGGGGAAACAATGGAAACAGAGACTTTATTTTCTTGGGCTCTAAAATCACTGCAGATGGTGACTGCAGCCATGGAATTAAAAGACACATGCTCCTTGGAAGAAAAATCATGACAAACCTAGACAGCATATTAATAAGCAGAGTCATTACTTTGCCAACAAAGGTCCATCTAGTCAAAGCTATTGTCTTCCCAGTAGTCATGTATGGATGTGAGAGTTAGAGCATAAAGAAAGCTGAACGCCGAAGAATTGATTCTTTTAAACTGTGGTGTTGGAGAAGACTCTTGAGAGTCCCTTGTACTGCAAGAAGATCCAGCCAGTCCATCCTAGAGGAGATCTATCCTGGGTGTTCATTGGAAGGACTGATTCTGAAGCTGAAAGTCCAATACTTTGGCCACCTGATGCAGAGCTGACTCAACTCATTGACAAAGATGGTGATGCTGGGCAGGATTGAAGGCAGAAGGAGAAGGGGACGACAGAGGATGAGATTGTTGGATGACATCACGGACTCGATGGACATGTTTTGAGCAAGCTCCGGGAGTTGGTGATGGACAGGAAAGCCTGGCGTGCTGCAGTCCTTGGTGTCGCAAAGAGTCGGACACAACTGAGCAACTGAACTGAACTTGACAACTGGGCTTTTTACAAATAAACTGTTTAATTGAAACATATCATCCATACCGGTTGTAATAATAAATCTTGATTAACCCTGGTGTCTCCAAGTATAGACACCCGTGTAACCCGTCCTTGGGAGTGTTTCTACGCCGAATGCTGGAAGGTGTCTGCTGCTTGGCGGTTTCTTGTCATCATTGCTGCCGCATCCCCTGCCACCAGTGTTCCAGGTTAACGGGAGGAAGTAGACTTTGGTAGCTGGCGTAGTGGATTTCCAGTTGGGCCATTTTAGTTTACTTGCACTCGATGACGAGTTACTGAATTAAACCATGTGAAAAGATAGTCGATGCAAAGGGAGAAATAAAATGTGGACTAAATACTGTAGTTCTTTAATAGCAAATAATTCAGTTGTGGGACTTTAGTCTTTCAATCTAGTAAAGTACACACAGTGAACAGATTGAGTCTTCCCTCAAAACATCTTTTAAGTATGGATGCATGTGGTTTTTTTTTTTAATTCCAGAAAATTTCATATGCATACAAGCAGAAAGAATAGCATATGAAACTCTTTTGTTCCCATCAGTCAACTTCAACAATGATCAGTTCACAGTCTTTATTTCTCCTTCATGGCCAGATTGTTTCAAATCATGCTAGGTTTTTAAATTTGAAAATTTAATTTTTACTTAGTTTAGGCACTCTGGAAGCTCTACATCTACAAAGAATTTGCAACATAGGAAATCAAGAAGTAAGGACTATGATGCATATAGTGATGATGACATATGCAGTCAGGAGCCAGAAGATAATTTCGCTAAGGAGCTTCAGCAGTACATACAAGCTAAAGAGATGGCAAGTGTCACTCAGTCCTTACTGTGTCCTGAAGCATCTGTGAAGAAAGAGACAGCAAAGAGGACCCAGAAAGGTAAGGGTCAAACTGTTTGATCATTTAAAGTTACCTGGAGGCGTAGTCACCCTTGTCCACGGATGGAGTTGGGGGTGGGGTCTGCATTTTATCTCATGATAAGATCAGATTTTCTTGGATCTTGACACCAAATGTGAGCTGGTCACTTGGTGTGCAAATGCTCAGTTTGCAAGAGGAGTGGACAGTGCAGCAGAGTTTTCAAAGGATGACCACTTTGGGACTCCCCTGGTGTCCAGTAGCTAGGACTCTGAACTCCCAATACAGGGTGCCCAGGTTCGATCCCTGGTCAGGGAACTAGATCCTATATGTGGCACCTAAAAATCCCCTGTGCACAACAAAGACCTAGTAAGGCCATACAAATAAATAAATAATTTTCAAAGGAAAAAACAAGCAAAGGACGTGACAACTTTGCAAGGGAGAATAGATCCCTGGCCTCAGCGCATGTGAAGGACAGGAGCTACCTTCTCGGGTTGCTTTCCTTTGAAGAAGAATAGACTGGGATAGTAGTGTGTGAGACTAAACTCAGGAATGTATTCCTTTTTATAACTATTTATTTATGTTTGGCTGCATCAAGTGTTAGTTGCTTTGTGGCATGTGGGATCTTAGTTCCATGACCAAGGGTCAGACCCATGTCCCCCCACATTGCAAGGCAGACTCTTAACCACTGGACCACCAGGGACGTCCCCCAGGAATATATTCTTTTAGATTACTAAAATTAAGCCATAGGTATGACAGTAAGGGACAATTGTAAGTAAAATTCTTAATCCTCTCCTTTTTTTCCCTTTTCAAATGTTTTTCTATTTAAAATGGATCTATAGATCAACTTAATCTATGTAAAATGTTTTCAGTGAACAATCTGGTAGCCATATATGAGGTCCTTTGAAGCTTTTACTATTGTAGCACTATAGCAATTCCTAATGAGATCCATCGTACTTTGAACACTTAAAAAGAATCTGAGCTGATGGCTCGAAAGAATGATTTCGTTAATTATCTTGCTTTTTTCCTGGCAATACCTTATATATGTTCACAAGGAATGAATTTGGGATCTAGAGTATATTAGTCCCAGAGCTGCTGGAAAGACAGGTCCACATCATTCCAGTTTTCACTTTTTGAATAGTGGAGAACTTCTCCTGCATTATTATAGAATGTCCCTCTTAAGAGTAAATTGCTAGTGTCGTTTTGTATTGTCTTTAAGTTAAATTTTTGTTGTTGTTGTTTTTAGCTGTTAAGCAAAAAAATAAAAACCCTCACAAGAATGGTAAAAAGAAGAAAATGAAGCGAGAGTGGCCTGGCCCTGGAGACAGAGGAGATGCTTCCGTGAGGAGCAGCGGCTCACAGGGCCAGGTATGAGAATCCACGCTTGTCGGAAGGCACTGCACCTCACACCTCGGTGGGGTCGCCTCACCCGCAGTGGGCTCCCCACGTGCTTCCTTCTCACTGTCAGGCTCCCTTCCTCACACTCAAGCCTTAGTGTCGTGCCTGAATACATACACACAAGCCCCCTGATTTCTGAGCGCTGTGCTGTCTGTGACTGGAAGGACAGATGTGGGAAGCAGGGAGAGAAGATAGCCATGTGTGCTCAGTCGTGTCCAGCTCTTTGCAGCCCCGTGGACTGCAGCCCACCAGGCTCCTCTGTCCATGGGATTTCCCAGGCAAAAATACTGGACTAGGCGCCATTTCCTCCTCCAGGGAATCTTCCCAACCCAGGGACTGAACCCACATCTCTTGTGTTTCCTACACTGGCAGGTGGATTCTTTACCACTGCGCCACCTGGGAAGCCCAAACCACTGGGCTGCCAGGAAAGTCCCTAGGTGGCTGTAAGGGCATTCCAAAGGCAGTTGGTCTATTGGTTTTTGACTCCCTCTGGAAATTAAAAATGAATGTTTTTGAGACACCCCCTACCAGATACCAGACCCCCCACCCCCTCTGGCATTTTTATTTTGCTTTCTCGAAGCTCTTCCTTGTTCTGCAGATGTGATCACAGTAGCGCAGTGAGTGACTCCTTTGGACTCTACTTTTCGAGGGCTTCTGAGCTGGACGGCAGCCATTTGTTACGCTTGGCTCAGGACACAAGAGTTAGAGCTCAGTAAAATATCAGAAGCACCAAATGTTAGAGACTGAAATGTATTTATATAAAATTTGTTTGACAAAAGACGAATGTGAAGCCATAGGGTTTAGGTAACTGGCTATGGTCACCCAGGGCCAGGCAGGGCTGGGCTCAGGCAGTGTTCCCTTTCCTTGGGTTTGGATTGACTCAAGCGATTATTCCACCATAACCGACAGCTCTGCTACCTGAGGAACACATTGTAAACATGTTTGTTAGAATTTAATCACGTGGTCAAATAAAACCGAGGGTTAAAACTGGCATACTTGTTAGGCACTTAGTTTTGATAGTGCTGAGGGGAGTTTTGACATTATTACAGAGCAGCTCTAAGGCCTTACGTAGGAATACCATACGTAGATGCTGTGAGTCGTACCACAAGTTAACATGCTAAAAGTGATTTATGTTTCTAAAGATGATAATAAAATTCCCCTTTCGTTTTTATATGAAAGTCCCCTTTTATTTTCATACCTTTATCATCTTTGAGGGTCTATTTCTAATTATGTTTATTAATTTAAGCTCATCAGTATACTCAGCTCACACCTAGTAAGCCTGTCATTGAAATGAAAGATTACACTACTTTCAGTTCACCTTTTGATTTTGATGTTTGTCCCCAGTGTTCTAAAGAGCCTTATTCTTAGACTTCACTGTTTATCACAATGAGTGGAACTTCTTTTAAAAATTTTTTAAGTGAGGGCATGTACAATATAATCTCAGGTGGTGCAGTAAGAAAGAATTGGTAGGTAAAGAATGCACCTACCAATTCAGGAGCTGCAGGAAACTCAGGTTCAGTCCCCTGGGTGGGGAAGACCCCCTGGAGGAAGAAATGGCAGCCCACTCCAGTACTCTTTCCTGGAGAGTCCCATGGACAGAGGAGCCTGGCAGGCTGCAGTCCATGGGGCTGCAAAGAGCCGGACACAGTTAGCGTGTAGTCAAGATACAATAAAAATTCAGATTGCACAAACACTAATGTTCAGTGATGGAATGATAATGAAACTGACAATCATCCATTTGTTTCAAATGATGTACAAAAATCCAAGTCTTACCTGAAGGGCAATTCAGAAGAGTTACTTTTCAGTGTTTTAAAAGGTGGGTTAAGATAATTTTGTACAATGGAATAAAATGTTTAATCTCTTATTTCTCACATTTAGTTTTTTGTTTTTGTTTTCATAGAATGGGAAACCTAAAGAGCAGCAGCAGCCTGTGAGAATGAGTCAGGGGTTCATCAACCAACATACGGTGCAACGCCAGGGAAAGCAAATTTGTAAATATTTTCTTGAAAGGAAGTGTATTAAGGTATAGTGTAAGCAAAAGTACATTAAGATGTAACGTATAGCAAAAACGTTCTAAAACTAGCTCCTGTTTCTATTAGACACTCCAAAAGCATACTTGTATAATTTTATTTATTTATTTATTTATTTATTTTTTTTTTTAACTTTTATTTGCATTTATTTTCTGCGGCATTTATTCCCGGGCCATGAGTTTTTGTTTCTTCAGTTTCTTCTGGGATATCTTTTTCTTCTGTGCAACCTCCTCTTCTGGTTTAGGAACAATCTGTTCTTTTTCAGTAAGGATCATCTCAATGCAGCAGGGAGAGCTCATGTAGGGGTTGATCCGACCGTGAGCTCTGTAAGTCCTGCGCCGCATCTTGGGGGCTTTGTTCACTTGGATGTGCTCAATGACCAGAGAATCTACATCTAAGCCCTTAAGCTCAGCATTACTCTCTGCATTTTTGAGCATATGTAGTAAAAATTCAGCACTCTTTTTGGGCCACCGACCCTGTGTCCAGCCCCACTGTTTGGCCTGTGCACACCTACCAACTCCACCATTGTAACAACGGAATGGCACACATTGCTTCTTTAAAGTGACATCCTTCAGATACTTGGTGGCTTTTCAGATATGCATACCCTTTATGGCCTGGGCAGTCTCACGAGTGTTCTTAAAGTGAACACGAAGATTTGAACCTCTTGATTTGCATGATTTTGTGGGGTTTTCTGGGTCGAGTGAATAGCGCACCATTTTCAAGGGTCAGCTCACGCCGCTTACCGGAAAAGTTATAATTTTAGAACTGTTTTCTTTCTGGAAAGGTTTCAAGTAGAAAATTTTATTGAAATATTCTTTTGTATTTAAGAAAGTAGTAATGTAATTCCACAGTGATAAGAGAACAGATACAGACTGATTTTAATACCTTTAGACCATGACATTTTTGTCCCTTGTTTTATGTCTCTGAAAATAGATAATTTTTTTAAATGCTTTGTGTTAAAAAAGCTAAGGACTTGACAAATGGCAAGCCAATATATGTAATACAATGCGGTTACAATAGCTCTTTAAAAATCAGACTGTACTGCTTCTAACTAAGGCTTTGTTTTCTTCTGGAATCATTTGCTTATTCAGAATTAAGTAGGAATTATAATGGCTTAACTGTGAGTAATGGCTTTTCCTTGTTTCTTCCTTTGGCCCAGGGAGATCAATGTAAATTTGATCATGATGCAGAGATAGAGAAGAAAAAGGAAATGTGTAAGTTTTACGTACAAGGATATTGTACCAGAGGGGAAAACTGCCTATATTTGCATAATATCCTTTATCACAAGATACAGTAACTTTACTTTTCATAAATGTTTACATGAATGTAAAATTTTGAATGAAACCAATGTTTTAACCATGGCAAAATTATATTATCTAAGCTCAACTTGGTATTGAAGTGATTAAATTGTTCACGGATTCCCTCCCCCACCCCTCTGCCCCAAGAAAGAGTCTTTAGAAGTTCTCTCAAATGTACATCCTCTCTAACTGGGTAGTGTAACAGGGTCATGAGACCTTTCTTTCTAGGTCCCAGAAAAACTTTCTCAGAATTTCTGCTGTGACATCCATGAATTGAATCTATATATATGAAATCTACTTCATAAAAGAGGCAGGAATCACATAGTTTGGGAGTACTTCTTTTCTGTTATACTCTGTGCTGTATAGAGATTAACTGTCCCTTAATTGAAGAGTAACCCTTAGTAACTCTTGAGTATAAATATAAATTGGTCCAGACATACTGTGAAAACATGGAACATAGCATTTTAGGATAACTGCGTGTTTGGTTACCACAAAAGTTGTTTTCCTTTAAGACATTCAATATAAGGAATCTCAAACCCTAACTTGAGAAATTTTTCTTGGAAAATAATATCAGAGTTGTATATATTTATCCCATTTTAAACAAGCCTAATATATGAAGGATCCAGATTTGCAAGACACATCATTGTTATTGACTTTAATTCCCTTACCCCAAAAGAATGCTTTAAAAATAGTCAAATTTCTCAAAGTACTTAAAATGCACCTCTTTGGTCTTATCAGTGAAACATACCTGTAGTTTAAGAATGATTATGAGGGAGAAATTTGTCCTGTGATAGCCAGTAAACTTCATGTATATAATCATCCTAAAGTTCATTTTCTTATAACCCAGTTAGTAATTTATGTTCTCATACTTTATTTTATTAAGAATAGATCTTTTTATCTCTAATTCATTAATTTATTTGGCTGTCCTCGATCTTAGTTGCAGCACATGGGATCTTTAGCATGTGGGCTCTAGTTCCCTTACCAGGAATCGAACCCGGGACCTCTGCATCGGGAGTGCTGAGTCTCAGCCACTGGACCACCAGGGAAGTCCTGTCGTCTCATATTTTACATAGAGAATTTAATGTTTCTACTAGTGGAAAAGAACTTCATGTAGGAAAAATAAAATTATTAGATTAATAATAAGTTATTTTAGCAGCATTAAAATTTTTTTCTTCCTTAACATTTGAGTTACATGAATATCCTTGCAAGTTTTACCATACAGGAGCAAAATGTTATCAGGGAGAATATTGCAAGTTTTCACATGCTCCATTGACTGATGAGACACAAGAGCTGTTGGCTAAAGTAAGTACGATTTTAATTTTTGTTTTTCTTTTTTAAGGAATACATTTGAACCTAAGGGTGGGAATTTTAAAAGACACTTATTTAAGCAGAGTGCTTCATGGGTTAGCATATGGGTTATATTAGGACTGATAATTTAACAACTTACTTCAGTATAGCAAATTATTATTCATTTGTATGTTTTTCCTTGTAGCTTAAAGGAAAATTTATACTTGTTGCTGGTATAAATTGGAATGTTCTTAAAAACTTCAGTGTATTTAGCGACCTTAGTAGCTAAGTCAACCAATGGAAAACAAAGCAAATAGGAGAAATAGTACTCCTGATATACTCTTTGAAGGAAAGTTAAGAATCATTGGTTGATAAATATTTTAGAGTTACATCAAAGCATACTCAAGTGATTATTTCAAAGTTTTATTCAAAAGCTCTTTCAGATTGTAAGAAAAGATAGATGAAAAATCATAGTCGTTTATGTCCTTTCATTTCCATGTGTGAGTTGGAGCAAATCTCTTCAAAATTAAATTGAAATGTGAGTGAAAATATTCTTTTGAAACCAAACCGTTTAATATTGCGGCAAAAACTCCCTTGAGCATATGCAAATATTGGAAAGTCAAAGGTCCTTATTTCTGGATGTTTTTAGCTTTGAAATAGAAAGAGTTATCCTAGAATTACAAATTATACCAAATATTTGGTGGTTTATTACCATGAAGCATATATAGAAAAAAATGATGTACGTAGAAGTCATTTTCCAATTCCCCTTCTAGTAAATATTATTAGGTGATTACTAGGATTAATGATGTGTAGGAATCTTTAGAAAATTACAAAAAGAAAAAAAGAAAATTACAAGAGTATGATGATGTACCTGAATTAGATAGTATGTGAAAATGATTGTGTGAATTTTTTTCCCTCTATATTAGATTTTGGATCCTGAAAGGAAGTCATCATGAAAGTAAAATAGATGAAAAAGGTAAAATTAAAATTTAGCACTTTTTTCCCCCTCTGAAATGTCTCTAGGAATTGACAGGGGAACATATATTTTCTCAAATAGAAGTCTTTTTCTCACTCCTATCCCACTTAAAAAAATTATAAAATATTTGATATATCTAAATAGATATATATGTGGGTATCTGTGGATCTACTTCCCACTCTGGATTTGTCACTATCTTTTTGTATTTTTATTCTCTTGTTTTATTCTTTGTAGATTTACAAAACATGTAAGGTTAACAATATTATGCTTGGGTTTGGATATTATTTTAAACAGTATCATATTCGATATTTATTGGTGACTTGCTATTTTTACTCATTATGCTTCTAAGATTCATTCATGTACATGCATGCAACTGTCATTCATCTGTACTCTTGTATAGCATTTTTTTCTGTGAGTATATTACAGTTTGTTTAGACATTCTACTGTTGATGGACATTGAGGTTATTTTCAGTTTTTAAAATACAAACTCTAAATAACTGTTTTACCTGTCTTCTGATGGAAATGTCTGTGAGTTGTCCGGAGTATTAATCAGGAAGTAGAATTGTTGTATCATCTTAAAACTTAAGATAATTGTGTATACTTATGGCTGATTCACATTGTGGTACAGCAGAAACCAATACAATATTGTAAAGCAATTTTTCTCCAATTAAAAAAAAAACTTAGGTTAATGCCAGTGTTTTCTAAAGTAGTTCTTACAGTTTTTATTCCCACCAACTGCGTAAAAGAAATTCCATTGCTCCACCTTCAGAAATGGCATAAACCTGACAGAAGCAGAAGATATTAAGAGGAGATGGCAAGAATACACAGAAGAACTGTACAGAAAAGATCTTCACAACCCAGATAATCAAGATGGTGTGATCACTCACCTAGAGCCAGACATCCTGGAATGTGAAGTCAGGTGGGCCTTAGGAAGCATCACTACGAACAAAGCTAGTGGAGGTGATAGAATTCCAGTTGAGCTATTTCAAATCCTGAAAGACGATGCTGTGAAAGTGCTGCACTCAATATGCCAGCAAACTTGGAAAACTCAGCAGTGGCCACAGGACTGAAAAAGGTCAGTTTTCATTCCAATCCCTAAGAAAGGCAATGCTAAAGAATATTCAAACTACCGCACAATTGCACTCATCTCACACGCTAGTAAAGTAATGCTCAAAATTCTCCAAGCCAGGCTGCAGCAATATGTGAACCGTGAACTTCCAGATGTTCAAGCTGGTTTTAGAAAAGGCAAAGGAACCAGAGATCAAATTGCCAACATGCTATGTATGGATCATCAAGAAAGCAAGAGTGTACCAGAAAAACATCTATTTCTGCTTTATTGACGATGCCAAAGCCTTTGACTGTGTGGATCACGATAAACTATGGAAAATTCTGAAAGAGATGGGGATACCAGACCACCTGACCTACCTCTTGAGAAACCTGTATGCAGGTCAGGAAGCAACAGTTAGAACTGGACTTGGAACAACAGAATGGGTCCAGATAGGAAAAGGAGTACATCAAGGCTGTATATTGTCACCCTGCTTATTTAACTTATATGCAGAGTACATCATGAGAAACACTGGGCTGGATGAAGCACAAACTGGAATCAAGATTGCCAGGAGAAATATCAGTAACCTCAGATATGCAGATGACACCACCCTTATGGCAGAAAGTGAAGAACTAAAGAGCCTCTTGATAAAAGTGGAATTGGATTTCTTCTCTCTGGAGTGCAATGGAGTGTCCAGTAATGAGCTTTGCGATGGGTCTCTGTGTTAGGTGTGACTTTGGAGAGCCTGTATGTTGACACTCAGGTCTATGTTCCTGCGTTGCTAAAGAATTTGTGTGGTATGTCTTGTACTGGAGCTTATTGGCTCTTGGGTGGTGGTTGGTTTTGGTGTAGGTATGGAAGCTTTTGGATGGTCTCTTATTCCTTAATGTTCCGTGTGGTCAGGAGTTTTCTGGTTTTCTCAGGATTTGGGCTCAAGTCTCCTGCTTCTGGATTTCAGTTTTATTCTTCTAATAGTCTCAAGGCTTCTCCAACTATACAGTACTGATAATAAAACTTCTAGGTTAATGGTGAAAAGATTCTCCATTGTGAGCGACCACCAGAGAGATTCACAGAGTTACATGAAGAATAGGAGAGGGAGGAAGGAGATAGAGGTGAGCAGGAGGAGAAAAGGGGGACTCAAGAGGAGAGAGACAGATCTACGCAGTTATCTGTTCCCAAAGTGTTCTCTGTGGCCCAGACACCCACAAAGATTCACAGAGTTGGATTGGGAAGAGAAGGGGAATGGAGGAAGTAGAGGTGTTTTGAGGGAGAATAACAAAGATTGAAAATCTAGTGTAGAGGTTAGACTCTTTGAAATACAATATTTAAAAACAAAAACACACAAAAAAATTTAGAACTGTATATGAAGTTCAGTTTTAAAATAGGGTTTCTCTCTCTCTTTTTTTTGTGTGGCTATAGTGAAATGAAAGTGAAAGTTAAGGAATAATAGAGGAGTATTAGAGGACTCTAAAAGGAAATAGGAGAGAAAAACAAGAAAAAGAAAAAAAAAAGAAAAAAAAATTTTTTTTTCCCAAATAAAAAAATCGTAAAAATATATGAAAATGAAAGTTGAGGAGTAATGGGGGAGTAATAGGGAATTATAAAAGAAAATGAAAGAGAAAAAATAAAAAATTTAAAAAAAAAAAAAAAGAAAGGGAAAGAAAAAAAAAAATTTTTTTTTTTTTTTTAAATTAAAAAAAAAAAAATGTACATATATATCTAGGAATTTCTCTGAGGTTGTTGCGGTCAGCGTAGGTTCAGTTCAATTTCAGATAGCTCCTCTTTCCAGTTTACACTTCTCGATATCTGTAGGCCCCTTCCCGTGTATTCGGTGTTACCTTCAGGGATTTTAATCTGTTGCACCGGTCCTTTCTGAAGCGGTTCCCTTTGTTTATTTGGCTTCTGTTTGCCGTCTCTTTGGTGTCTGGTTTCCGCCCTGACACAGGCGGGCGGAGGTGATCTCTTATTTAGGTTCTCTAGTTCAGTTCAGTCCTGCTACGGGGAGGGCAGGCGCTGCAGACAGACACCGCTCTGTGTGGATAGCACTCACCGTGTTCCGGTCACACTGGGTTTGCCCCGCTCACGGGTGTCAGTGCTTTCCCCGTCTACACTGCTCAGGCTCCCGGCTGCTCTATATGGAGCGAGCCCTGCGTTGAGTGCGGTTCCAGCCTTCGGGTACTCCACAAAAGCGCAGATTCGGTTACTCCTGCGTTTTGTGCCTTCCCCGGCCTGAGCGGTTCAGGCAGCCAGAGGCTTGGGCGCACTCTCCCGGGTGCAGCACGCCTTATCCCTCCGCGGCGAGCGGCCCAGGCAGCCAGAGGCTTGGGCGTATTCTCCCGGGTGCGGCGCGCCTTTTCCCTCCGCGGCGAGCGGCCCAGGCAGCCGGAGGCTTGGGCGCCCTCTCTCCCCGGGTGCAGCGTGCCTTTTCCCTCCGCGGCCCCAGCACGCACCGCCAGTCGGGTCTCAGGAAGTCTTTAGCTAGAACCCGGAGGCCTGTTTGCAGTGTGGGAGGGGGTGGCTTCTCAGGGGCTGAATTTGGCCTTTTCCCCTCCCCTCTGTCTCCTACCTCCAGCGGGGATGGGCCGGCTCTTCTCTGGAGATTCTCAGTCCCTTTGTTTTGCGAACCGCCGGCAGTGTGTTCGGGCCAGTTAATTTTGTCCCTTGCTATCCCACAGTTTAAAAAAGCTCCCTCCGATTGCTCTCAGGGTCTTCGGGCCGGACCTCACCCTAAGCAATGCCGCCCGCTCCTCTCCGTTCCGCCCCGCTTGTTGCTGGCGGGTGCGGGCGTCTGGGGTACTTTTCTGCTGGGAGTTGCTTTTAGGCACGTAATCTGTGGGCCTTGTTTAATTTTTCCTCCCGGTTACAGTGCCGAAAACTTCCCCCAGTCCCGCCAGTGAGAGGGTTTCCTGGTGATTGGAAACTTCCTCTATTAAGACTCCCTTCCCGGGACGGGTCTCCGTCCGTAGCTCTTTTGACTCCCTTATTATCGTTTATATTTAGTCCTACCTCCCTTCGAAGGCAATGGGCTGCTTTTCTGGGCGCCTGATGTCCTCTGCTAGCGATCAGAAGTTCTTTTGTGAAATTTGCTCAGCATTCAAATGTTCTTTCGAAGAATTTGTAGGAGAGAAAGTGGTCTCTCCGTCCTATTCCTCCGCCATCTTGGCTCCTCCTTGATAAAAGTGAAAGAGGAGAGTGAAAAAGTTGGCTTAATGCGCAGCATTCAGAAAACTAAGATCATGGCATCCAGTCCTTTCACTTCATGGGAAATAGATGGGGAAACGGTGACAGACTTTGTCTTTTGGGGCTCCAAAATCACCGCATATGGTGATTGCAGCTGTGAAATGAAAAGACGCTTACTCCTTGGAAGGAAAGTTTTGACCAACCTAGACAGCATATTAAAAAGCAGAGACATTACTTTGCCAACAAAGGTCTGTCTGGTCAAGGCTATTGTTTTTCCAGTGGCAATGTATGGATGTGAGAGTTGGACTGTGAAGAAGGCTGAGCGCCGAAGAATTGATGCTTTTGAACTGTGGTGTTGGAGAAGACTCTTGAGAGTCCCTTGGACTGCAAGGAGATCCAACCAGTCCATCCTGAAGGAGATCAGTCCTGGGTGTTCTATGGAGGGACTGATGCTGAAGCTGAAACTCCAGTACTTTGGCCACATGATGGGAAGAGCTGTCATTTGAAAAGACCCTGATGCTGGGAAAGATTGAGGGCAGGAGGAGAAGGGGACGACAGAGGATGAGATGATTGGATGGCATCACCGACTCTGGACATGAGTTTGGGTGAACTCTGGGAGTTGGTGATGGACAGGGAGGCCTGGTGTGCTGTGGTTCATGGGGTCACAGAGTCGAACACGACTGAGCGACTGAACTGAACTGACCTTCAGCAATGCTTTAACTGTCAGGATTTTAAATTTTTGACCAATTTACTGGATGTAGAAATGGTGTCATGTAGCTTTATTTTCATAAAGTTGTACATCTTTTCTTATGCTTACTAGCTTTTGAGCTTCAGCTTTGGTGAAATGCTGTTAATCTCTTTTGCCTGTATTTGTATATTGGACTGATTTCACGAAAAAGAGTGGCTATGGGTATAGGGAAAACAGAAGAATTAAGGCTAATTGATTTTTTTTTAAACAGGGTGTGATAAAGACTTGATTTTCTTTTTTCCCCATACGGAAAACCAGTCTCCCAGAACCATTCAACAGAAAAGACTGCTTTTCCCCACTGATTGTAGTAGCCTCTGTGTTGTATATTGAGTTTCTTCAAATGGAGGTCTGTTTCTGGGCCCTCTGTCTGCTCCTTTTGTCTGTTTCTCTATACTCTACTGCTTTAATTACTGGAGCTTTACTGGATTTTGATATAGTTTGATAGAGAATCTATTCTCAGTGCAGGAGACGAGAGACGTGGGCTTGATCGCTGGTTGGGAGGATCCCCTGGAGTAGGAAATGGCAACCTGCTCCAGTATTCTTGCCTGGAAAATTCCATTTACAGAGAAGTCTGGTGGGCTACAGTCCATGGCGTGGCAATGAGTCCAGCATGATTGAGCGCCACACCACATGGTTTGATGATTTTTCTAATGTTGTTCTTCAGGAGCATCTTGATGGTTTTGGACTCTCTTACTTTGTTAGTTTAGTTCAGTTTTTTTAATAGCTTTAGAGGTGGGGTGTGTGGCTAGGTTGATCATTTTTACCAGCCGATGTTTTGTGTTGTTTTTTTTTGTCTTGGGCTTTTTGGCTACCCTGCGTGACATTGGCATCTTAGTTCCCCAACCAGGGATCAGACCTGTGCCCCCTGCATTGGAAGCACAGGGTCTTAACCACTGGACCACCAGGGAAATCCCCAGCTAATGTGTTTTTTGTGTTTTCTTCTTAGCTTCTTCGTATGGATGAAGAGTGCTTGTGTCTGTCTACGCCTGTTGAAGACTGTTGAAGCCTTGATTTGGAGTGGTTTACAAGATTCCTGATGCAGAGCGCCCCCTTGTGTCCTTACATTGAAGTGCAACTCTTCTGTGGCCAGTGCGGAGGGATAGAAGGTGTCTAAGGTGGTTCCTGCTATTGGAACAGAGGAGTGCACATGACAGAGACGCCGGCTGCTGGGCAGATGTTACGGCGGTAGCCTGCGGGGGTCTCTTCTGAGTGATCGCATGTTCTCAGTGGAATAGGAAGCAAGGCTAGACTGAGTAAGGATAGACGAGGAGGTATAGGAGTTTGAAGAGAGAAGACCATCAGGTTTCTCACAGAAGACTTCCGGATAGTAGACGGTGAATACACAGTTAGCACTTTTCATGTCATTAAACACATTCACAACATGTTGTTAATGGTTGCTCATAGTTTTGTTTTAAATTATGGTTTGATGATGTTTTAAAACCCATTTCCTGTTGTTGGACAGAAAAGTTGTTTCCAGTTTCCTACTATTATAAATAAAATGGAACAGTGTCTCTTGCTATCCCATTCTTTTTTTTTCTAATAATTCCACTGATGACGTTGCATTCCCTGGCTGCCTCACAGCCTCTCGCGCTCAGCTGCCGTCGCTCGGCGGGGCACGGCGCGTCCCCGCGGAAGCCTGAGCCGCAAGCGGGCCGGGCCGGGCCGGCTGGAGCTTGCAGGCCACGGGGTGCGCGCCGACTCTGATCGCCCGCGGGCAGAGCCGAGCGCAGAGGGGGCGGGGAGCGCGCCGCGGGGCGCCGGCGGGGCCTCTCCTATACCATTCTCAAGCCTGGAGTTCCTAAATCTTTTGTCGATAAGATAGAAGAATGGTTATCTTTCTCATTGGTTCATAAACTGCAGTAGAATGTAAAGTTTAGGAGTGTGGTGATATCTTAATATTCAAATACAGAATTTTTCAAGCACAAATAATAAGCTTCTAGGCATGCACTTTAGTAGTACTGATGATTATTAGAAAAATACAGTGAAACAAACTATCATCATCACATGTAAAGGATCGCCAACGTGCTGTGTACAGTGGAGGCCAGCATCAGTGACACTTGTTAGCAAAGCCGTGATTGAAAATATGAGTCAGAATTATTTTGGTTGTAACCTAATTGCATA
Source organism: Odocoileus virginianus (assembly GCF_023699985.2). Classification (NCBI taxonomy): domain Eukaryota; kingdom Metazoa; phylum Chordata; class Mammalia; order Artiodactyla; family Cervidae; genus Odocoileus; species Odocoileus virginianus. The sequence goes on from NC_069675.1 coordinate 371,035, forward strand.
AAAGCCAGAAAGGAACGTGAATATACTCAAGCAGAGGTGTATCAGACCTGGGAAAGGAAGAAACAAGGATGATCCTGGGCCCTTAGCATGGGGAGTCTGTGAGCTGAGAGCAAGTCGTCTCTCAGCATCCATGGCTGTGATAGGGAAGAGGGAAGGAGAATGCGCTGGAATCATCCATAGGAAGCCACATGGGAGAGACACTGAGTTGATGCTTTTAACAAGGTTCATCATAAGAACCTTCTATAATTTAATGACATTGTTCAGGGGAGTGGTTATGTTACCTATAGAACTGATACTTTATCTTCTTTAAAGATCACACACAATTGAAAGGAATTCAAGATCTTGTCTTGGGCAGTGGTAGAAGGTACATTTTATGGCCAACCTGTATGTAAGCTAACAGTGGCTACTGTACAGTAAGCTAACATTAGCACATACTTAGCATGTGCAGGCGCTGGACTAGTTTATTCAATACTGTTTGACTTTTTATAATTTAAGCCTCAAAACCTTTGGAGGTGGATAATGGGATCCATTGCTTAGAAAAGAAATAAAAATATTTACCTTATACTTTGTTTTCATGAGCTTTGAAAATACTTGTATTTAATCTTCTATGACAGTTTTTAACAATTTTTTCCTTATGTAAAGTTTAAATACATATATAAAGTTTATGTATACAAACAAAGTATTTGTTTTCCAAGAGGCAGTACCCACCTCACCTGTGAACTTAGAAGACCAAGCAGAGGTTGAAGGGACTGAGAGTCAGGGAAATTTAAATAGCTCCAGCTATTATTACTTTGAAGAGGCCAGCATCTCTGTGTCAGGGAAGTCTCTTACCTTGTGGCGTTAAGTCAACTTGGAGGAGAAGTATATTCTCAGACGTGCCCCGTGCACCCAAGCCAGCCCTGAGGCGGTGGGTCACGTGTTATGTGGGCTCTTGGAGCCATTTTCAGCTGGTCTGCAGCCTCCAGTGTCCACTTGCTTCTCTGCAGTTCACTCTCTTTTCCTCCGTCGGAGCAGGTTTTCCAAGGTACTGCCTCAGTCAGGCCTGTGCTCTGTTCTGCCTTGAATCAGGGTCTGTCTGTCTGCCGGTGTCAAGCACCCTGAAGCCTGGGCATTACCAGGCCGCAGTGCCTCTGCTGCTCCCCGTAGTTTCCTCCTGTGAATTACTGATAAATCTCACCCTTGAGGCACGTGCAAGCAAGTACGTGTGTAATAAAACCGTAGCCACAGATCTTCATGACTCAGATATCGAGCCCAGGCCTCCTGTGTTGCAGGCAGATTCTTTACCATCAGAGCCACCAGGAAGGCCCATAATAATACCATGGTTTAAAAAAATCTGAACCAGGGGAAATATAAACAAACAAGTTGTAATGGGGAAAGCTCTACATGGATTTGCACGTCATTACACTGCATGCTTATGGCTGTATTAAATGTATCTGGGGGGGGGGGGGGCATGTTACACAGCATGCAGAACTTTAGTTCCCTGACCAGGAATCAAACCGGTGCCCCCTGCAGTAGGCATGAAATCTTGCCCACTAGATCACCAGGACAGCCCTATCACTGATCTTTTTTAGAGCCCAAACAAAAACGATGAAGTGATTATCTGTTTACCTTTTATTTACAGGAAGGAGATAAGATATAAAACCTAACTGTTCTAATAATAGTTTCATAAAAGCAATTCTTACATAGGTCTTCATTATGGAAATCGCTGAGTGGAATGTGAACAAATTTCTCATTTCTAAGATTCTTTGCGACATTTCAAAGAACTTTTTTGCAGTCAGTTACTAAAAGACACATGACAGCAAAACTCAGTTTTTGTCAGCTGGTGAGAGAATATAAGTCAAGTATGTAGCCTTCCAGCCATGAAATTAAAAGATGCTTGCTCCTTGGAAGGAAAGCTATGACAAACCTAGACTGCATATTAAAAAGCAGTGACATCCCTTTGCTGGCCAACATCCATATAGTCAAAGCTGTGGTTTTTCCTGTAATCATGTACGGATATGAGAGTTGGACCATAAAGAAGGCTAAGCGCCGAAGAATTGATGCTTTCGAACTGTGGTGCTGGCCAAGAGTCTTTAAGTCCCTTGGAGATCAAACCAGTCAATCCTAAAGGAATTCAACCCTGAATATTCATTGGAAGGACTGATGCTGAAGCTGAAGCTCCAATACTTTGGCCACCTTATGTGAAGAGCCGACTCATTGGAAAAGACCCTGATGCTGGGAAAGATTGAAGGCAGGAAGAGAAGGGGATGACAGAGGATGAGATGGTTGGATGGCATCACAGTCTCCATGGACATGAGTTTCAACAAACTCAGGTAGATGGTAAAGGACAGGGAAACCTGGCGTGCTGCGGTCCATAGGGTCACAAAGAGTTGGACATGACTTAGTAACTGAACGACTACGTAGTCTCCTAGTGTGTTAACCTGACCCAACTGTAGAATTTCAGTATTTCAGGTGCAAAAGTGTTGAATTACCTGCCCCCCGGTCTTAATAGGATTCCTGACACCCAGCACGGCTACCTCAGCTCAGTGAGTAGCTTTATTAAATATAACCATTCGGGGGTTAAAAACAGTGTTGCGTGGGGCCCCCTCCAGGCAGACTGTGGCTTGGAGTTTTGGAGGGAAGCCTGGGGTGTGAACCTGAGGTTTTTTAAGCAGCTCTCAGATGACTCAACAGCATGGCCAAGGTCGAATACTGCTGGTCTCAACAACTAATGGAAAAGTCATTCTTGCCATTAGTTGGCTTAAGCCTGAAATACAAATTCAGGTCCTGTGCAGCACTCCTGGAAAAGCGAACATTTCTTGAGGTACATGGTAAGGAACTAGATGTTTGCCATGTCTAAACAGACACCCAGAATGGATGCAGCTGTCTTAAGACCTCAAGGGGAGCCGACTAGCCGGTGGAAGATGACAGAGAAGAGAGTTGGGAAGAACCTGGGTCCTTGAGAACAACTGAGCCATGGAATTCACGACCCTTAAGAGGAGACAGCCAGCATTCAGATCTCATGTTATGCCACGTGAAATCATATATTCTCTTTAGACCATTTTGATTTAGGCTTTATGTTACCTGCAGTCAAAGGCAAGCTAATCCATGTGACCCAAAAATAAACTGTTGATCCAGAGGCCACGAGTCCTCACCCACCACTGTCCTCACCTAGACTCTGTTCACCACGCCAGCTCCTGTAGGCGGCACAATAAGAAACAGTAAGAAACTAGAGTGCTTTCTTTCACAATCAACCTCTCTGAAATTGGGATGTACTTTACAGCTGATGGAATATCACATTTTCATTGGCCGTTTTTTTTTTCTTACTGGTACATTAAAAATGGTGGCTTTTATTAAGTTACTGACATTTCAATTTGGAAATTGGGGAGACAGTATTCTAAGGTGGCTCCCAAAACCTTTGACCCGAGTGAAAACAGCCTGCATAACCCTCTCCCTTTGAGTGTGAGTAGGACGGATTTCCCTGCCATAGTTAATGTACATGTCAAAGGTAAGTGGTTTTTACCTTTGGTGTAATTAAGGTCTCCAATCAGTTGGTCCTGCGTTCATCGGAAGGAAGATGATTCCAGGTGGGCTGTAACTAATCAGATGAACCCTTTAAAAGGCTGGGCCCTTGCCTGGTGTTCCTGATGGTAAAGAACCTGCCTGCTAATACAGCAGACATAAGAGGCGTGGGTTCAATCCCTGGGTCAGGAAGATCCCCTGGAGGAGGGCCTGACAGCCCACTCCAGTGTTCTTGCCTGGAGAATCCCATGGAAGAGGAGTCTGGCAGGCTACAGTCCGTGGGGTCACAGAGAGCTGGACACGACAGCATGCATGCACCAGCTCGGCCTGGTCTTGGGACTGCACACTGGATTTCAGTTGTCATTTTGGGAGCTCTCGATCTTCAAGGCTGCTGGGGGGAGAAGAGTGAGATTAGGGCAAGTCATTGCCACAAGACATTTTACCCAGATTCAGCTATTTTTTCTTTTTTTGGCTGTGTCATATGACATGTGGGATCTTAGTTCCCCAACCAGTGATCGAACCTATATCTCCTGCATTGGAAGCACAGAGTCTCAACTACCAGACTTCTGGGGAAGTCCTTTCAGCTGTTTTCTTGAGTAAAATTCTCTTTGAATTGTTGTAAGCCTTTAATTTCCAGAATTCTGGGAAAAAAAATTAATTTTCACTGTTTTGGTCATTGTCCTCTCGTACTTTTTATGAAGCAGTAGATTTCAGAGGTCCTTTGTCTGTCCTTTCAGAACTGATGACAACAGTTCACTTTTAAGTATTGTTTGACATCTTTTTCCCCACGTCTGCACTTTAGAAATGCTTATCTTTGCCTGGTATGAAGACTGCAGGTGTCCCATCTTCTAGTCTTTATTTCAGAGTCCCCCTTTCCTGCCTGGCGGTATAGGAACTCATCTTTCCAGCCTGATGTTCCTCATTTCTGAGTGGGTGAGGCCTTCACTCCTGCTCCAGATATTTAAACTGCCTTTTTCAGGGGTTCCACAGAAGTGGCCTTATTTACCATTCACACAAGTCTTAAGTAAATACAAGTTTTGAATCCCAGCTGTATCCTGCACAAAAATACTTTAAATTTATTTGCCTGGATGTGTTGCTTGGCAGGTAAGCTTGTTACATAATAATATAAACTGGACTTAATCTTGGACTTCCTGAACAAATTCGTGATTCAGCCCATATCTGCTGACACACCAGCCTTTCTGTGCACCCGAGGACTGGAAGCCAATTTCAACTTCCTCATGTCGCGGAGCTCAGTTTGGTGAATCCAGATCCAACAGAAACGCTCCTTTTTCAGCCAAAGACATATAAAATGGTCACTTCGGCGTGAAAAGAAGGAAAACCTGGTCCCAGTGAATTCCTGATTGTCTCAGGGGCTGAATGGCTGTCCTTGTGTGGCCGTGAAGGGTTCTGTGTTCTCCCCAGGCTGTGGCGGTGATGTGAGCTGCCGCTCAGGAAACAGAAAGCTGCCCGGCCTCCTGCAAGACTGCCAGCAGCTCTGCTGCGCTGAGTTCTTGGGGCTGCGCCCTCCAGCTCAATCTGCACCTTAAAATAAATGAAAGGTAGAAGTGACCTTGACTTTTGGATGGGATATGCAGGCCCCTCCAGGTGGGGGACTAGAGAGCAAGATGGGGAAGGGGGCACGCGGGAACAGACGGGGAGGCAGCTGCTCCCCATGGCCTCTGTTCTGGCAGATCTCAGCCAGAGGGCTTCCCTGGTGGCTCAGTGGCAAAGAATCTGCTGCCAATGCAGGAGGCGTGGGTTCAATCCCTGATCCAGGGAGATCCCACATGCCATGGAGCAACTAAGCCCATGTGCCACCACTACTGAGCCTGTGCTCTAGAGCCTGGAAGCCACAACCGCTGAAGGCCAAGTACCCTGGAGCCCATGCTCTGCAACAAGAGAAGCCACCACAATGAAAAATCTGCATGCCGCAATCAGAGTGTTGCCCCCGCTCATGGCACCTAAAGAAAAACTCGTGCAGCAGTGGAGACCCAGCACAGCCAAAAATGAATAAATTTAAAAAAAAAAAAAAACACAAACTCACAAGGTACCGTGGATGTAACAAGACTGAGCTACATGAAGGACCCTCTCCTCTGAGGCCTCACCCAAATTTTCTCTGGTGTCAGGTTGCCCTCCCTGATATTCTGAAATTGGCACATATTGACTTAGCTGCCCCAAGGCATGTGGGATCTTCCCAGACCAGGGATCGAATCTGTGTCCCCCACATTTGCAGGTGGATCCTTAACCACTGGACCATCAGGGAAGCCCAACAGAGTTTTTGAGTCAGTCCTGGGGTGGGGCAGAGTTTGTCAAGCACAGAGTTGCTGGACAAGCTGGTGGTCTGCTCTCTGGGAATGAGCAGGTGCTGGAAGTTTATGCTTAGGCAGTTTGTGATGCTCACATCTGAATGGGTGCAGTTTCTGGGTGGTTTAAGTCCCGGAGCAGCCTGTTTTGAAAAGCCACAGAGGCTGTGGCTTCTGTTTCCATTCTCGTTTTCCCCACAAGGCTGGCTGACAGCCAGGCAGTTTTTCCCTCTTACCAAGGAGAAACTGTGGCGAATGAGAGGTGGACCAGTCCTAGGAAGTGACCTGTATGCAGCCAGTAGGTGCGGTGTGCAGTGATGCCCATGGACTTGGCGAGGTTGTTTCTCGGATTCAAGGAAGGCCCTGATTTTCCAGGAACCCTCTGCAGAATTCCCATCCATTTGTCTTTTGATTCACACACACATATATATATTGGCCGTGCCCCACTTTATGGAGGATCTTAGTTCTCTGACTAGGGCTCTAACCTGTCTCCCCCACACTGGAAGCATGGAGTTGCTGAGTCTTAACCACTGGGCCACTAGGGAAGTCCCTCTCACTTTTGATCAAGATTATAAATTGTGTTCCCCTTCTGTGTCTATCAGAGGAAAAGGAAATGCAGGCCTTGCAGTCCAGTTTCTAGGGCAGAACCCAACTTTGTCTGTCCTTCACTTGCTCCACGAAGTCCCCTGATGTGAGTGACAGCAGTTTCATTCACTGTAGACCACAGAGGAAGGGGTTTCTGAGACTGTACTGTAAGGGGAAGGGCTTCTTTGCCTTCTGCTGCAGGAATCTTTTTTTTTAATGACTTTATTTATTTACTTGCAGCTGTGCTGGGTCTTCGTTGCTGCACAGGCTTTTCACTAGTTGTGGTGCACAGGCACAGCTTCTCTTGTTGAGCGTGAGCTCTAGGGCACGTGGGCTTCAGCAGCTGCAGCTCCTGGTCTCTAGAGCCCAGGCTCAGTCATTGTGGCCCGCAGGCTTAGTTGCTCTGTGACGGCGGATCTCCCCAGATCAAGGATTGAACCCATGTCCCCTGCATTGGCAGGCAGATTCTTTACCACTGAGCCACCAGAGAGATCCTTCTGTAGGAATCTCGCTGGAGAGATGGTGGGGGTGGGGGGACCGGGTAGGGACTGTGGGGAAGGGGGTGGTGAGGGTTCGGAGAGGAAGTATTTGGTCCTGCAGACCCTGAGGGGAGAATGGTTTTGATTTCGTGTCCAGTCTTCTAGCCTAATAATCCAGGGTTGAGATTAAGAGTCCAAATTCCTTCCATATCCCTAGAGTCAATGAATTTATGAAATATTTATGAAATATGCCGATTGGGCTGCTTGTTTCAGCTCTGACTGCTGAAATAAGTAGAATTATGTCACTACTAGTTATAAAATCAACCAAATTCTCTTTTGTAAAAAGAAAAAAGGCAATAGTGTTTTAAAATTAGCCTCCTGAATGTCCTCAGCATGACTCTGCATTCACTGCAAAATGGTCTTCTCTGACTCTCAGTTTAGCAGGAATTACATGAAGAAGGTGATTGTTTTTATCACTTTTTTTTTTAAAAAAGGAATTTCATCTTGGTACCGTGGACTCCAGACACCTGAGGGCTTTCTTTTTTTTTTTTTTTTTTTTTAAGATTTTAAAATTTATTTTATTTGTGACTGTGGTGGGTCTTCACTGCTGCATGCAGGCTTTCTCTAATTGCAGCAAGCAGGGGCTACTGTCTGTTGAGGTGTGCAGACTATTCCTTGCAGTTTCCTCCACGTTGCTGGGAAACCTAACCCAAACTTCGAGACCTACCATTCTAGCCCAGTTTTGCAATGTAAGATACCACTTGTGCGTGTGGTTTTTCTGTTTGGTGTAAAGCAGATATAAGGAGTTGAGTGCATGCCACCCTTCAACCCATAGCGCGATCTCATTGTCAGCGATGGAGGGATTCCTCCTTCTTTTTTTCTCACTTTGCATTGGCAGGATGGTTATGCTGCGGTAACAACTCTAAAATCTCTGTGGGACTTCCCTGGTGGTAGAGTGGATAGGAATCCGCCTGCGAATGCACGGGACACGGGTTTGGTTCCGGGTCTGGGAAGATCCCACATCCAGCAGAGCAACTACTGAGCTCGCATGCCTAGAGCCTGTGATCTGCAGCAAGTGAAGCCGCCACTCGCCGCAACTAGAGGAAACTGGCATATAGCAACGAAGACCCAATGCGACCAAAAATAGATAAATAAAATTTAAAATAAGCTCTCTGTGGCTTGGGACCATGTTTTGCTCATGCCACACACATTCTGTGCCAGCAGTTCACCTTCGCGGTCGGGGGTGCCTCCACCTGACGGAGATGCCATCTGAAGGGGAAGAACTCTGTAATACTGAGACCCAGCCACAAGGGGGCAGAAGTGCACAGAGGTGGGAGAACAGGAGCCTGCCCGTGCCTGCTGTGTGCTCAGCTGTGTCCGACTCTGAGACCCCAGGCGCTGTGGCCCGCCAGGCTCCCCTGTTCGTGGGATTTCTCAGGCACGAATACTGGAGTGGGTTGCCATTTCCTTCTCCAGAGGATCTTCCTGACCCAGGGATCGAACCCGTGTCTCCTGTGTTGGCAGGTGGACTCTTTTATCACTGCACCACCAGGGAAAAACGGGCCCTAGACATACAAAGGCGGAAATGCACAAAGACAGGCAGGTATTGCTGAAGGATTTTAACAGCAACGGACTAGATACAAGCCAAATGTCAATCAAGGGCGATTGGTTGAATAAATAATAATATGTCTTCATAAAGCAGCATTTTGTAGAAGAACATTCTATCTGGGTCTATGGATTCATATTCAATATATCATTAAAGGGGAAAAAAACAAGATCAGGGAAAGTGTTAAATAAATTAGCATGCTATCATTTATCATGTGTTTATATGTTTTTAAATGGAAGGGTAAAATGGAAAAAACTTGATTATCTGTGATAGAAGGAAGAAATACGGTGAATGGGACGATGTTAGGATATAGATGTCTTTGATTACAGCTCATTTTGTGGATTTGACTTTATAACCATGTAAATAGTTTACACAACTTTTAAAAATTAAAATGAAAAAAATCTAAAAATGGAAGCAAAACAAAGTGAATAATCCTAACCCTGATTCAAGCTTGGGCCATAACCACAGAGAGAGGAACTATTCCAAGTTATTTGATTGTACATCCTCAATATCATAAACCCTAAGGACAAAAAAAAAAAAAAAAAACTGCAAAAGAAAAATCTTAACTTTTTCAGTAATTTTTTCATGATAATTTTGGCATTGTTATCCTGAGGGTTTAAAAAGTCCCTGATGCTGGGAAAGACTGAGGGTAGAAGGAGAATAGTGTGTCAGAGGATGGCACCACTGATTCAATGGACGTAAACTTGGGCAAACTCTGGGGGATGGTGAGGGGCTGGGAAGCCTGGCGGGCTGCCTGCAGTCCACGGGTGGCAAAGAGTCAGACAGGACTGAGTGACTGAACAACAGCATAAGTATCTTGGCCGTTTCTGAGAAGGAGGTCTTCAGAATGACAGAAAGAAGGGCAGATGTAAGATCAACAAGGCTGCATTAAAAACCCTGCAGTCTTGAGTTGAATTGGAAGTATCAGTATAAACTAATGTAGAGTTTCTTCTTTAAAAAAATGGGTAGTACCTATTTCCCAGCTCTATTCACTAAAACCAAGAAACAATGACTAAACCACTACCAACGAGCCCTCCTTATACTCAGATTTTGATCTAATGACCATGCCCCACTGAAAGAGCATGGATGGATCCCTTGGGGGGGGGGGGAGGGAATGAATGACTTCAGGCTGGAGCATAAAATAAATGAGACAAGCTTGAAACATCTTGTCATGCAAGATAACTACAAAATTACCAAAGACCAGCATGTGTGTTAGTCCTTCAGTCGTGTCTGGCTCTGTGATCCCATGGACTGTAGCCCGCTAGGCTCCTCTGTCCATGTGATTCTCCAGGCAAGAATACTGGAGTGGATTAGACCAGTAGAGTCATGTCAAAAAGAATTAGTCAACTTGAAGTAGTTCCAAAAAGCCAAATGGGACAATTTGAGTGACAGTAAAGATAATAACATCTATAGATTGAAGCATATGTCAAATATGTCTAAGCCATGAGTTCATAATGTAGCCAATAAGAAAACAACACTCACTGGAAAGCTTAGAAAGATGCCAGGGAACCACTTTGGAAACTGACAAGTGGGGAAAAGTCAAAAATTCATCGTCTTGGGCTTCCCTGGTGGTCCAGCGTTTAAGACTCTGCTTCCACTGCAGGGGACGCAGGTTCGATTCCTGGTTGGGGAAGTTCTGCATGCCTTGAGGTGCAGCCAAATAAAAAAGGAAGAAAAAGAAAAGGGGAAAAAAACATTAAGAAAATTCTATCCAATCTTTCCTGTACAAACCAAGCCTCAGGGTAGCCAAATAACCAAAGAAAGGAAGTTTCTCCTTAGAAGGTATGCCACTAATAAACGAAGGAACAATAGCACTAGAATATTATTTGCAACGCCTAAGGAAGTAGTAAATCTATGCAATAATCATCCAGAGCTGCTGACATCAGAAAAGAGAGGCAACCAGAGATAATACAGCTCCCACTGGAAACACCTGTCATCACCAATAGAGCAGTCCTGTGACAATAAACCTAACTGCACTCTTAATTGAATTTTTAGCTATAACTACTGACATATAAAAAATGGAGAGGACAGAAAAGTCAAAGTGTAAGTCGCTCAGTCATATCTGACTCTTTGCAACCCCATGGACTGTAGCGCCCCAGGGTCGTCTATCCAGGGGATTCTCCAGGCAAGAATACTGAAGTCAGTAGCCATTCCCTTCTCCAGGGGACCTTCCCAACTCAGGGATTGAACCAGGTCTCCTGCATTGGAAGCAGATCCTTCACTGTCTGAGCCAGCAGGGAAGAGAGGACAGAGGGCCATGTTAAAAGAAGCTGAGACACACTCAAGAAAACCTAGACCGTGAGGAATGCTCGGGACAGAGGACCCAGTACCCTGGGTTTGTTGGTTTGTTTTTAATACAACAGGGGTTTTTGGAGTTGTTACTTGTTTTCGGCCGTGCTGTGTCCTCGTTGCGGCACTGGCTCTTCTCGAATTGCAGTGCGTGGGAGCTCCTCCTCGTTGCAGCACACGGCTCCTCACCGCACGTGGCTTCTTGGGTGCAGCGCGGGCTGTGGGTGTGCTTCAGCAGCTGCAGCATGCAGTCTCAGTCGCTGTGGCTCCTGGGCTCTAGAGCGCAGGCTCAATAGTTGTGACTCATGGACTTAGTTGGTCTGAGGCATGTGGCATCTTCCCGGACCAGGGATCAAACCTGTGTCTTCTACACTGGAGGTGGATTCTTTACCGTTGAGCCACCAGGGAAGCCTCAGTGCTCTCTCTGTCTTTTAACAAGATTCCAAGTTATTCCAATACATGCTAAAGTTTGAGAACCACTGCTATGGATTAGAGAGTTAAGAAGTTGACCAGCAAATTATAGAGAATGGACCTAATTCAAACAAACAAACAAAAAATATGATGAGCCACTCAGAAACATGAACAATGACTAAATATTAAAGGTGTTATGGAATTATTGCTGATTTTTTAGATTGGGTTGTGATCCAGGTCATGGGTTTTTTTTAAGTTCTTATGTTTATACATAAGAACATTTAGATACACATGCTGAAATATTTACTGATGAAATGTGAAGTCCATGATCCGCTTCAAAATTGTCATGACATGGGGTGAGAGCACAGATGAAACAAGATTGGCTGTGAGACTATTGTTGAAGCTGCTGATTTGGACATGGAGTTTATTCTATTATCTGTACTTTTGTCTGTGTTTGCAATGGTGTCTAATAAAAAGTTTTAGAAGCCCCCAGTCAAATAATATGAAACTGTATTACTATAGTATGTGAAAAGGGCTGCAAATTAATACCTGTTGTTATGTTAGTCACTTAGTCATGTCCAACTCTTTGTGACCCCATGGACTGTAGCCCGCCACAGTCCTCTGTCCATAGGATTTCCCAGGCAAGAATACTGGAGTGGGTTGCCATTTCTTTCTCCGGGGGGACCATCCCCACCCAGGGATCGAACCCAGGTCTCCTACGTTGCAGGCAGATTTTGGCCATCTGAGCCACCAGGGAAGCCTCCTAGCTATTCTGACCTAGCACAGGTTGGAGCAATGAATGGGCAAGGGAGAAATTGGTTTCCATAGGGGAAAGTTGAGGGAGGTGAAGAGCAGGATGTCACCCAGGGAGGAAGGTCCAGGCATAATTCACAAGACAGTGGGTGCAGGCAGGCATTAATAGGTAGGTGCTGGGGCTCAGCATGGCACTTCATAAATGGGAAACAGGTTTGGTGATGGTGGATTGTGATGATGGAAATTTTTGGCTTAGATCTGGCCTGTGTCATCATCCTACACAAGTTAGGGAGGGCATCTGCTCTGTATTCCCCCAAATCACTCCTTACCTGCTGGGAGGTAAGAAGCTTGTCCTCTGGCACCACTCATCCTCCCCCCAGCAAGAAGGGAGGTCCACACACCTGTCACATTGTACCTTCAGGAGCATGGCCACACTTGGTCCCTCCCACCTGGTGTCCTGGGGACTGGGTGACAGGTAGGTGTCTGACCCATCACAGCACTATTTGGAGACACAAAACCATGGATGACAGTTTTCTTTTTCTTTTTTAATCTTTTTATTTTTTGGCCACATGGCACATGGAATCTTAGTTCCCCAACCAGGGACTGAACCCATGCTCCCTGCATTGGAAGTGTGAAGCCTTAGTCACTGGACCACCAGAGGAGTACTCTTTTTTTTTTTTTTTTCCTGGAATGATAGGGCTTTTTTTCTTTTGAACTTTTTATTTTCTATTGGGGTATAGCCAATTAACAATGCTGTGATAGTTCCAGATGAACAGTGAAGGGACTCAGCCATATGTATATATGTATTCATCCTCCCCTAAACCCCCTCCCACTTGGATGACAGTTTTAATAATGACCTGTAACAACACAGGGAAGCAGATTTGCAGGCCCTAAGTTCTGTTGCTGGAGAAATCACAGGAGTCAGAAGGAACTCTTGACTGTTTCACTCTCTGATGTAGTACAGAGAGGCGTCCTAGGAGCCACCTTGGTGAAGGGCTTGATCATTAAACTGGCAACACACTCCGTCAGGCTCACCTCACAGCAAGGGCAATACAAAGCGTTTTCCAACAGGACACCCGAGATGGAATCTCACCTGGATGAACGCGATTTCCCGATGACTCTAAGCTGTCTTTTGAACTGTCACCCACCCCCCGCCCCCCAACTCCCAGCACCAGAGAGAGTGTTCGAAACTCAGTCACTGGAGGGTGTCACCACTGGGCTCCTCCATCAGGAGTAGAAGGCCCTGGAATCAATGGTTTGCAATGCGTGTGCACTCAGTCGTGTCCAACTCTGTGACCCCAGGGACTGTAGACCACCAGTCTCCTCTGTCCATGAGATTCTCCAGGCGAGAATACTGGTTGGGGGGGTGTTGCCATTTCCTTCTCCAGGGGATCTTCCCAACCTAGGGATGGAACCCATGTCTCTTTTGTCTCACTGGCCGGCAGATTTTTTCCCAGCTGAGCAACCAGGGAAGCCGGGACCCAACGGCGACTCAAGTGTTTTCTTAAATTCTCCATGGGCAGATGTTGCCTTACCAATCTCCCACATAGCCAAGCCAAATTCCTATTGATGGAGCAATCCTACATCAATTCTGTGTTTTCTTTGTCATTTGTTTATCCCAGTTTATTCCAGCCTAGACAGGAGAGGACTGGGTACCCCCTCCTGGGAAGAACTGGGCTAGCGCATGGTCAGGGAGAGGCCAGATGGACAGGGACGAGCAACAGATTTTATTTTTTCAGTTATAATACCAGGTTATGTTTTGAGATATGGTTTCTCAAAAGGGAATTCATTCAGGCAGAATATGCACATAAACTCTGGCTCCTTGGTCCGGAAGAATCTGCGTGGGGGTCCAGGCCCTGACGGGGCTCTCTGGTGAGAAGGCCAGCCATGGGACACAAAGGGAAGTGCAGACAGAAGAACGTGCCGAGTCGTGGCAGGAACCCGCCCCCACGCCACAAGGACAGGGGCATAATTCACCCTCAGCATGTCCGGAACCCCTGCAATAATGAGGCCTAACTCTAACAACACAGAAGGCTGGACCATCATCTCAGACCCAGGCCATAAGCTCCTCCCTCCCCAGCTAATTCAAACTCACAATGCCACTCATGCAGCATTTTGACAAGCTGCCCATTCCCCTGTTAAAAAGAAAACAAAAATTTGAGAAAGTGCATCATCTAATGGGAGGCCTTAAAGCAGAAAAACATATGATGGCAATAGCTTGGGCTTTGGGTTTGCACTTCAGCATCACGGGACAGCGTGCTGTGCTGCCCTGGGAAGCCACGGGGACAGGTAGGTGGGGAGACATGTCTGCTGCAGCCAAGCCCGCAGCTATGTCTCTGCGGAAGAGAAACAAGCCCAGGCTCCTACACCCCGTGACCCCAGGACCCCCTCAGAAGTCATAAGGGGACACAAAGATGGTGACCTTGGACACGTGGCTGGCCTGGAAAGAGCGGTCCAGGTATTCGGACATGTCGACATCCACCTCCAGCGTCTGAGGCCCCTCCAAGGTCTGGACCAGAATCAGCTCCCCAGTCTGGCGGTCTGAGCGCTGCATCACGAAGTGGCCGCGGCTGTTACCACCCACGATCCCGAAGCGCAGGCTGTTGGGCCCTTGCCGACCAGGGGCTGAGGCTGTGGCCATGCGGAAGAGTGTGATGGGCGTCTTTAGGTTGGAGGGCAGAGACAGGTAGTGGAAGGAGATTGTCTTGGGCATGTGGCGGCAGGGCCTGCTGTCCATGGGGCAGGGGTTCCGCTCACACTGGCTGGAACAGAGAGGCAAAACGTAGGGGATGCTCAGCCTTGGGGAAAGTCAGCAGTGGCTGCTCTGACCAGGCTGTCTGTCCCACCTGCCTTCCTACAGAGGCACCAGAGTGACCCTCCAGCCATGTGTTCCTTGACCTGGGCGCTCCAGAACCACAGGCCAGTGATCGTGGCTGGTATCAGGCCGGGAAAAGGTGCTTCCCTGACCCAGCTGTCCATGTATGTCTGGGTGCGCATGTATGTTTATATATGCTATTACTACCATTTACATACTATGCTATTACTACTATAATATGCTATTACTACTAGTATATGCTATTACTACTGTTTCCGACTCTGCAACCCTCTGGACTGTAGCCTGCCTGGCTCCTCTGTCCGTGAAATTCTCCAAGCCAGAACTGGAGTGGGTAGCCATTCCCTTCTCCAAGGGATCTTCCCAACCCAGGGATCGAACTCAGATCTCCTGCATTGCAGGCGGATTCTTTACCGTCTGACCACCAGGGAAGCCCTTTTTCTTTCACCATTTCTGTAGAAAAATAAAGCTGGGGAAGATTCAATAATGATGGTGCTAGCATTCAAACCAGGTGCCCCTTCTAACATGCTGAGACCCCAGCAGTTAGCTGGTGACATCCTGGAGTGTGGTTCTCCACATGTGGTGAGCTTACTAAACACCCACTGTTCTTTCTTTTTGACAGTGTCCCATGGCTTAAGGGATCTTAGCTTCCCCCACCAGGGATTGAATCCGGGCCACAACTGGGAAAGCGCTGAGTCCAAACTGCTGAACCAACAGGGAATTCTCCCAGGGTTCATTCTTAAGCAGGACACTCTGCCTTCCTTAGGTATGTGGAATCAAGGTCCTGTGAAAGTGCTTTGATAGTTGTTGGTTTTTGTGTTTTTTTCTTCACCTCATTCAACACAAGTGTGAGCGCTAAGTTGATTCAGTTGTGTCTGACTCTTTGCGACCCCGGGGGACTGTAGCCTGCTAGGCTCCTCTGTCCGTGGAATTCTGCAGGCAGGAATACTGGAGTGAGTTGCCATGCCCTCCTCCAGGGGATCTTCCAGACGCAGGGATCGAGCCCCTGTCTCTTAAGTCTCCTGCATCGGCAGGCGGGTTCTTTACCACTAGCGCCACTCAACACGAGAGAGATGCAAGTTAGCGATTCTGGTAGCTCAGCTCACCCCCGTTAAGGAGGCCAAACAGCACTTCTGCTGTTCATCAGGGAGGTCTGCCAAGGCCTGACAGACGGGTCCCTCCTCCCTTCACTATGTGACACTGGAGGAAGACCCTGCTGTCTTCACTCTCGGTGAGTAACTGCCACCAACTTTCTTGATGCTTCTAACCTGCTGTAACCCCTACAGCTATTCGAGGAGCTGCTTCACTGGGTCAGTGCATTCTAAAGACAATGCTAAGGCCCTTGTGATCTCTCTCTCAGAGAAAATACATGTCTTTGTGATAATTGCAGTTATTCTCTTTAAAAGCCTGTCTTCACCTTTTGAAGAAAAAAGAAAAAGTCTGTGAGAGGCTGAGGTTACTAGAAATCAAAACTCTTAATAGCAGCAGCAAAGAAGAGAGATATAATGCAAAGTGTACAGGTACCCTGTGAACACAGGAAATGATCCTCTTCCAAATCTGTGCACCACACATACCTCCTGGCAGCCTCACCACTGCCCTCTTCCCCCCAGTGGCCTCCCTGTCCTCAGGGGAGCACTCAGGAGCATCATTCCTACTACCCAGGGCAGCATCACATTCAATGCAAACCCTAAAAGGAGAGAGATGGAAGCTCCAAGAAGCCAGACACAGCGCCGTGCCTTTCATCAGACATACCTGTACCTTCTCCCGAGAACATCTAGGAAGAATGCAGCCCAACCCTGGGGAGGCCTGGGTGAAGGGTGAAGGCACTCAGCTGAGGGTGGCCCTAGTCATACTCACAACGGAGATGTCTTCACATAGCTCACGTTGCTGCTGCCCTCGGGGCACTCCGGGCTGACGCACTGGAAGCCTCCGCCCGTGTTGATGCACACAGTCCCCCGGGGGCACACAGGCTGTGGGCTCACACATTCATCAACATCTGAAATACCAGATGAGGGCAGGGCGGGGTAAATGGAAGCCTGGGATCAACATATGCACAATCCTGTCTATACAGCAACTAGTGAGAGTCTTCTGCACAGCACAGGGCGCTCTACTCAATACTCGGTCATGATCTACCCGGGGAAAGAATCCAAAAAAGAGCTGCTCTTCAGTCACCAAGTCATGTCTCTTTGTGACCCCACGGACTGCAGCACGCCAGGCTTCCCTGTTCTTCACTACTCCCTGAGCTTGCTCAAACCCATGTCCATTGAGTTTGTGATGCCATCCACCATCTCATCCTCTGTCACCCCCTTCTCCT
Organism: Odocoileus virginianus; assembly: GCF_023699985.2. NCBI lineage: Eukaryota > Metazoa > Chordata > Mammalia > Artiodactyla > Cervidae > Odocoileus > Odocoileus virginianus. The sequence continues at coordinate 388,109 of NC_069675.1, forward strand.
CCTCCCTTCAGTCTTTCTCAGCTTCAGGGTCTTTTCCAATGACTCAGCTCTTTGCATCAGGTGGCCAAAGTATTGGAGCTTCAGCTTCAGCATCAGTCCTTCCAATGAATATTCAGGGTTGGTTTCCTTTAGGATTGACTGGTTTGATCTCCTTGCAGTCCAAGGGACTCTCAAGTGTCTTCTCTAACACCACAGTTGGAAAACATCAATTCTTTGCCACTCAGCCTTCTTTATGGTTCCACTCTCACATCTGTACATGACCACTGGAAAAACCATAGCTTTGACTCTCCGAACCTTTGTCTGCAAAGTGATGTCTCTGCTTTTTGATATAGTGTCTAGGTTTGTCATAGCTTTTTTTCCAAGAAGCAAGTGTCTTTTAATTTCATGGCTGTGGTCACCATCCGCACTGATTTTGGAGCCCTAGAAAATAAACTTGCCATTGTTTCCCCTTTTTCTTCTTCTATTTGCCATGAAGTGATGGGACAGGAGGCCGTGATCCTAGTTTTTTGGATGTTGAGTTTCAAGTCAGCTTTTAGACATATGTGTATAACTAAGCCACTGTGCTGTACAGTAGAAACTAACATAACATTATTTTTAATTTTTATTGGAGTTTATTTGCTTTACAATGTTATTAAAGCAACTAAACTCCAGTAAAAATTAAAAATAAAATAAAATCCATGGATGTAAAAAAAAAGAAGAAATAGTGGGCACCCAGTGAGGAAGAAGATCTCCTGCCACCCCTCCATCACTGATGGGCCCACGTGAATGGCAACAGCAGGCACCGCAAAAGGTGCTCCACACGCAGTGAACTTTCCAAAATGTCCAACGCTGGTTCTTGTAACTGGAAGTCCGGTCGTTCTTAACTATTAGAAATCCAGGTCTGATGGCAGATCCCGTCCTCCCCCTCCAGACATGACAGGTTACAGAGGTGCCGGAGGGCATGAATGAGTGTCACTGGTCACAACACTTCTCTCAACCTGCCTCCCCCTCAGTTAGCGAGACACGGAATCTGCCCTCCATGGCTAATATCATGCCCTTTATATGTTCTCTGTTCTTTACATATTCAATGAGCTCCTGGCCTGGAGGCTAGGTTTCTTTTCAAACCCTACACAATCCTACAGGGGCCTTCTATCGAAGGATAGAAGGAAAGGTGGAGAGATGATGGATAGATGGACGGATGATGGATGGATGGATGATGGATGAATGAATGATGAATGGGTAGACCATGGAAGAACGATGGCTATCTGGATGCCTTCCTTCTCTAGTCCCAGGTTACCCACTCCTCTGAGCCCAGCCATGGGGCCCCACTAGGACGTCACTGGGCGTCTCCCTTTTCGCTTGGATTGCATGTCAGTCCGCAGAGGAGCCCTCTGCCCTCCCCTCCTCCCCGGGTAGTTCCGAGCCACGGTCTGGGACCACCTTCCTCTGCAGCAGCCGCACTCACCCTCACAGCTCTTTCCATCAGCCAGAGTCCGGTATCCACTGGGGCAGACACAGCGGTAGGAGCCGGGGGTGTTCACGCAGGCGTGCATGCAGAGCCGGGGGCGCCCCTCCTGTCCATAGAGCTCGCATTCGTTCACATCTGGGGACAGAAGTGCCCAGTATGACTCCAGGAGCCACCAGTGGGCGGCCCCCAGCCGTGACCCAGGCTGGCTGCTGTGTCACCATCGCTGGCAACTGTGGCTACCGGGCGGGGTCTTCCGTGGCCGCCAAGCCCGATCCCCTGCAGAGGACTCGGAAGAGCAGCAGGAGGCTACCCGTTCTCCCAAGCCAAGGGCCTGGAGGGCCGAAGGAAGGAGGTGAGCGAGCTGGTACGGGGCCCCACGGCCGCTCCTCTAAGACTGATGACTGCCTGGGCAGACCCTATGAGGCTGCCAAGTCCAACCTGGCAAGTACCTGGCTCCCCAGGGAGCAAAGCGTGGGGCGGCGGACCCAGACTTCCGCCCTGGTTCCCCGCCCCGCCTTAATCCTTATTTTTGGGAACCGGTGCAAGACGGCTTCTGTGGCTGTAAAATGAGGCCGTTAGCAACAACTAGGTAACTCTTAGGTTGGAACCGCTGGTTTGAGTCGTTTTCAGATGGAAGTCTCATAATCAGGAAGTGGGCCAGTCAGTAAGACAAGCAGAGAGGGGCCCAGAGAATGAGCCCAAGGCCCTGCACAGCTCTGGGGACAGGGACGGGGTATGGTCAAGGGCTGTCATTCTAGCTCCGCCTGCCACCTGCCTTGCAATCCTAGCCGGGAGGGAGCGCCTCTTCTAGACGAGTGCGCATGACTAGGGGTAGACCGGGGACCCCTGGATGCTTTCTCTAGTCTGATTTTCTTAGAACCGCCCCCGAGGTCTCCGCGTTAGCTGTGTCCTAGCAGCCATCAGGTCCACACCCACTTACCTAAGCAGCAAGGTGCGGGGCTGTCTGAGACCACGCCCAGGAAGCCACCCGCCCACTCGCACCTACACCTGGGCGCGGGCGCACCCCCGGGAGGGCGGCAAGTAGGAGACCCTCTCCCCACGACCCCCGCGTCCCCTCCCGGGAACGAGCCCGCGCCTACCCTGGCAGACGCTGTCGGCGGCCGCGCCGCTCAGGTGGAATCCGGCTTCGCAGCTGCAGTGCTGCGTCCGCTCCACCTGCGCGCATCGCGGCGCGCGGCTGAAGGCGGCGTCCGCGGCCTCGCTGCCCTCGGGGGCTGCTGCGGGGAGAAGACATCCTCAGGGCCGGGCCTGGCGCACCTGGGCCTGACCTTGGGGGGGAGGGGGGTCCCGAGATCGGGGCGCGGCCCCTTCTCAGAGCTTCCTCTGGAGTAGGGAGAGGAAAGACACAGGATTAAACGAAACTCAGCCGGTGATACAGCGCCCACACCAAAGGGGCAGAAGACAAGGGGAGGCGCCGGCAAAGAACGATACGCGACACGATTGCACCCAGAGGACCACAGTGAGGTGAAATCCGCGTTTCACTTTCAAAGGCTTAAAGCACCAGGACCCTACCAGTGACCACTGGAGTTTAAATCTATGGAGTTTATCGAAATAATGCCACTTGCAGCCAGCCACATGGATGGCCCTAGAGATCGTCATTCTGAGTGAGATCAAAGACAGACATCATATGATCTCACTCATTTGTGGAGCCTAAAACCAATGGTACAAGTGAACCTGTTCACAAAACAGAAATAGAGTCACAGCTGCAGGAAACAAATGTATGCTGCTTACCAAGGGGTCGGGAGGGGAGAATGGGATTGCCTGTTCACCCTACGCTACTATATAGTAGTTACATGTGTATGTGTACATGTATGTTTCCCGCTGGCTCAGCGGTAAAGAATCCACCTGCCAATGCAAGAGATACGGGTTCAATCCCAGGGTCAGGAAGATCCCCTGGAGAAGGACTCTCGCCTGGAGAAGTCCATAGACAGAGGAGCCCGGCGGGCTACAGTCCGTGGGGCCGCAAGAGTTGGACACAACTGAGTGACTAAGCAATAACATCAACAACTACATATATATATATAAATTATATTGGGCTTCTCCGGTGGCTCAGAGAGTAAAGAGTCTGCCTGCAGTGCAGGAGACCCAAGTTCATTCCCTGGGTAAGGAAGATCCCCTGGAGAAGGAAATGGCAACCCTCTCCAGTATTTTTGCCTGGAAAATCCCATCGATGGAGGAGCCTGGCAGACTACAGTCGATGGGGTCAGAAAGAGTCAGACACCACTGAGCAAACATGTCAATCCATATAATATATATATTTTAGAAAAGAATCTAAAAAAGAGTGGATATATGTATATGTATACTTGATTCACTCTGCTGTAGAGCAGAAACTAAATCAACTATACCCCAATAAATATTAATTTTAAAACACTTTTAAAAAACCTCTGGAGAGACTTCCCTGTCAGTCCAGTGGTTAAGACTCTATACTTCCCATGCAGAGGGTGCAGGTTTGAAACCACGCTGCATGGCATGGCTAAAAAGTAAAAATTCAAAAAAAAAAAAATCTACATAGCTAAAAACACTACCTTTTTTCCTGGGTTCTTTTTTTGTATTTTTAAAATATTTTCCTAAAGTGTTGAAGGTTTTTGTTTCAACCAAGAATATAAATCAATGTTCTAATCAGTAAAAAAAAAAAAAAATGTTAATTTTTGAAAGCTTTCAAAGGATTTCGGACTCTCCATGGTTACAGGGATTGGTGTAAATGTTATCTGATGCACAAGAGGACACTTAGTCATCCCACTGGAGCCATCAAATTCATCCAGACAGAGAACAGAATGATTGCTGGGGAGATGGGAAGAAGTTGTTTCATGGGCACAGAGTTTCAATTTTGCAAGTTGAAAAAAGTTCTAGAGGTGGATGGTGGTGATGGTGAACATAGTTAATGCCATTGAACCACACACTTAAAATGGTAAATTTTGTTATATATATTTTACAATGTGAACAAAAACAGTGAATGTGTTTTGTTTTTTTTTTTTAAGTAATCAAACAGAGGCTCCCCCTGGGAGCCAGAAAGACAGGGGCAGAGCTGATGAGAAGGAAGGCTGTAGGCTGGGGGACCAGGTGAGCAAAAAGACAGGGGTGTGCTGGGCTGTTGCTCACATTGTTCACGGGGATCCTGTGAGGACATAAACTAGCTTCAGATGCGCCTGCTCGTTCCCTCCTTCCACTTCCTCGCAGAGATTCCTGTCCTGGGAATAATTTCTATATTAACTGTGCCCTGGACCTGAGGATCCAGGAGCCTGAGGATCTGTGCCCTGGAGCCTGAAGGTTCCAACAGTGGACGCCCAGACAGGTAGGGCTTAGCTCCAGTGTCCAGGATCAGCACAGTTGGGCTGAAATGTAGCTATTTCTTTCTCCTTCCTGGTACTAAGGAGTAGGAGGAGTGGGGCTGTTTCCACGTAGGGCAACTCCAGGGACAGGCACTGTCAGGGGACCTCAGGCTCTCCCTGAGAAAGCACCCAGAAGGGTGACTCAGCTAAACGGAATCAAGACACATTAAGCAGCAAATCTCTGGGGACAAAATTTAAACTGGACCTTGAGCTGGGTCCAATGGAAAGATATCAAGTATTGACAAAGCTTGTTCTCTGCTAACCACCAATTCCTCCCCCTATACTGAGATTCCACTCAGAAGACAACCACACAGACACCCCAGGCTTTCCTGGCAGAGGAACAGGACATCTTTAGGGTTTGACTTTCTTATATGAGAAATGTTGGCTCAGGGAAACCCCTGGTGGTCCAGTGGTTAGGACTCAGCTTTCACTGCCGTGGGCATGGGTTCAATGCAATCCTTGGTCGGGGAAGTAAGATCCTACAAGCTACACATGGGGGAAGCCAAAAACAAAAAGATGGTTGCAGCATAGCATGGCACCACCCCCCATGTCCCACAGACTCCTTATCATTAGATCTTCTTTGCCCCTGCAAAAACAGCCACCATGTGGCTCCTAGACCTCTGGCTATAGAAATGCTGGGACTCAAATGTCGACCATAACCTCGTCACCGGTCAAACATCTAGTTTACCCAGCTCTGAAAATACTATATCAGTAACTATGAGCTTTGCAGGAAGCATTTGCAGGAGAAGCTGTTCTGCTGATGTGCAGGGGAAAGTCAACCAAGTGAAGCTTCCTTGCTTCTCAGGCCAAGTTCCAAATCTGGAGGGTTTCAGGGTGGGACTCAGTCCTTCCACTTGCATCTTCTTCTGTGTGTGTCTGTGCGCTCAGTCATGTCTGACTCTTTGCAACCTCAAGGACTGTAGCCCACCAGGCTCTTCTGTCCATGGAATTCTCCAGGCAAGAACGCTGGAGTGGGTTGCCATTTCCTCCTCCAGGGGCTCTTCCCAACCCAGGGATTGAACCCACTTCTCCTGCATTAGCGGGTAGATTCTTTACCACTGAGCCACCTGGGAAGGACCAAAACTCTGGTTCCACAAGTTAACTAAGCGCCATCCCAAATAACCATCTCAGGGAACCAGAGGGATCTATGATGTAAACCAGAGAGAACATCCCACTGGTCTGCCTTTGGTGACCTGTGACTAGGGTCCTCCCTTCTCAATAACAAACTGTCCTCCCCAGCCCCATACCTGCTACATACCAGTCTGGGCCTGATGCTGACAGCGGCTCCCAGTCCTTCCAGGAGGACAAATGCATTTGTACTGGTTGACACCTTCCACACACGTGCCACCATTCTGACAAGGCTGGCTGGAGCATTCACTGATATCTAGGAAAACAAATAAATTTCAGATATAGGCATGAGTTCTCATTCTAAAACAAAACACAAAGCTGGGGTCACTTTCTTTTCATGACACGATGACTCCAGCTTGTGACCACTCCCCACCCCACTCTGCCCTTGCCTTGGCCCCTTCCAGCAAGAACAAGAGCTGGGAGGGAGCCAGTGGGGCTGAGATGTAGCCGGCCAAGCATGCAATAAGCCACTGACCCTGGCACACACTGTGCCTACCTGGAGCTCTGCCTGCGAGAGTAGCCCATCTTTCAGCCCGGTTCCACCCAGGGCCGCCGTTTTATAATCTGCAGTGTAGACCCTGCAGCCGGGCGGAAGGAACCAGCGCTGTCCTGGGCCCGCACTGCCTTTGAGGAGAGTTAACTGCCTCTCATCTCCGTCCCATCAGCCAGTGCCCAGGTAGAACCCTCTTTGGACAGGAACTCAATTCAAGGCGTTATAAGAGGGAGAGATGGCCCATAAGAATGGTCAGAGATGGAGAAAAATAACTCTTTCCAAATTCTCACCCTGTGGGAATAGGGAGGAGTTAACCTTGACGCTTAACTTTTCCTTCTCCTGAAAAGGAAAACGTTCCTTGTTTATACACACAACAGTCCTGTGAAAAATGTATGAAAGTGAAAGTGAAACTCAGTCATGTCCAGCTCTTTGTGACCCCATGTACTATACAGTCCATGGAATTCTCCAGGCCAGAATAATGGAGTCAGTAACCTTTCCCTTCTCCGGGGGATCTTCCCAACCCAGGGATCAAACCCAGGTCTCCTGCATCGCAGGCAGATTCTTTACCAGCTGAACCATAAGGGAAGCCCAAGAATATTGGATGGGTAGCCTATCCCTTCTCCAGTGGATTTTCCTGACCCAGGAATTAAATCAGGGCCTCCTGCATTGCAGGCAGATTCTTTACCAACTGAGCTATCGGAGAGATATATTAAACGTGTTCAACAATTTAATAGGCTTAGTGAATTCCCTGGCAGTCCAGTGGTTAAGATTCTGTGCTTTCACTGCTGAGGGTCCAGGTTCAATTCCTGATTAGGAAACTAAGATCCTGCAAGCTACATAGAGCAGCCATAAAATAAAATAAGTATATAATAGGTTTAATAGGCTTTAATAGATTTTTCTCTGTGTGGTAGATTATGGGTAATTTTTCTTTGTTTACTGACAATTATTTTATTTGTTGTTGTTCAGTCGATAAGTCGTGTCCAACTCTTTGCGACCCTGTAGGCTGCAGAATGCCAGGCTTCCTTGTCCTTTACTATCTCCCAGAGTTTGCTCAGACTCATGTCCTTTGAGTCGGTGATGCCATCCAACCATCTCATTCTCTGTCACCCCCTTCTTCTCTTTTCCCAGCATCAGGGTTTTTTCCAATGAGTCGGCTCTTCCCACAGGGTTGCCAAAGCACTGGTGCTTCAGCACCAGTCCTTCCAATGAATATTCAGGGTTGATTTCCTTAGGATTGACTGGTTTGAGCTTCTTGCTGTCCAAGGGACTCTCAAGAGTCTTCTCCAGAACCACAGTTCAAAAGCATTTTTTTAACAATCTTCCATTTTTCCACAGTGAACATTTCTAAATTTTCTAATGAGGAAAAAATGATTTTTTAAAACCCTCAGGCCACATCCGCTTGCTATGAGTTCCTTAAGCCCAGTTTTAGTGCACAGGCCATTTCCACCAAAGAGGAACAATCTGTCAGTTCACTGACCTGACCACAGCATCTTGGGAAAGAAATTGGAAGCACTTCCTTGTTGGCCTCAGAGCATCCTTTCCTGCTGTGTCTATCAGGAGGCAGAAAAAGGTGCTTTGCTCCTGATGAGAACAACAGCCTTCCTGTGGGTGGGTTGGCAGGGACTCTGGCTTCCCTCAGCCTCCTTGTAATTGGGAAGTTATGCAGACAATTACATGGATTCTGTTCATTGTGAAAGGACCCAGACCATCCGAAATGCTGCTTCTCCCTAGGGAAGGAGCCATTCCAATTTCTCAGTAAGCTCAGCCTGGGGAGGGGAACCTCAGCTTCCTGCCTCCGCCCACTCCCCCCCCCCACCCCACCCATATGTTCTCTCTGCTGATGACCGGTTTTCAGGAATGTGTCTGAAACAACACAAATGCCCCAGAGCATGGGATTCCTGTTTCTGCCATCTTGCTCCCCAGCATAGTCTGAAAGTCACTAGGCTGGGAGCCAGAGTGTGAACCTGAGAGTCTTTCAGTTCGGCCCGTGGGGGGTGGGACCAGCAGCAGTGTGTGCCCCCCGCAGGGCCTGCGGTGGGGGGCGCTGAGCCTGGCTGTACCCGGCTGGTGCGGGCGTGGATAGGGTGGGGTGGGGTGGAGTTGTTGACGTGACAGAGGAATGAAGAGATGCCCCATGACCCTGTCTGCTAGCGCTGCCTGGATCTTGTCACCCAGGATTTTCATTGCTTAGAAATGAAAAGTCCTCCATTCAGACTCTCATTTCTTATCTTGATACACTGTCAGGCATTCCATGGCCCAGTGCCCAGTTCTGGCACACCCTCTGTATCCTGACTGAAGTACAACTGTCATCGCATTCAAGTCTGTCCAAGCTGCGGCATTTAGTTGAGTGCATGGCGACTTCAGAACTGTAAAGAGGCCCGACCTAAATAGACATTTCTCTGAAGAAGACACAGATGGCCTACAGGAAACTGAAAAGATGCTTGACATCACTAGTTATCAGAGAAACGCAAACCAAAACTACAGTGAGGTACCACCTCACACAGGTCAGAACGGCCATCATCAAGAAGTCTACAAACAGCAACTGCTGGAGGGGGCGTGGAGAAAAGGGAGCCCTCCTACACTGCTGGTGGGAATGTAAGCTGGTTCAGCCACCACGGAGACCAGTATGGAGACTCTGCAAAAAACTAAAAATAGGACTACCGTATGATCCAACAAACCCACTCCTGGGCATATATCCAGAGAAGATGGAAACTCTAGTTCAAGAAGATGCATACACCCCAATGTTCATAGTGGCACTGCAGCATCCATCAACAGACGAATGGATAAAGGAGATGTGGTACATGTATACAGCGGAATTTTATTCAACTCTAAGGAAGAATGAAATATGGCCAATTGCAGCAACGTGGATGGACCTAGAGATTACCATACTAAATGAAGTCAGACAGAGAAAAACACCATATGATATCACTTACATGTGGAATCTAACAAAATAATACAGATCAACTCATTTACAAAACAGACACAGGCTCACAGACATAGAAAACAAACTTATGGTGACTAAAGGAGAAAGGAGGGATAAATTAGGAGCATGGGATTAACGGATACTAGTTAGTATACAGGGCTCCCCTGGCGGCTCAGACGGTAAAGAATCAGCCTGCAATGCAGGAGACCTGGGTTCAATCCCTGGGTCAGGAAGATCCCCTGGAGAATGAAATGGCAACCCACTCTAGTACTCTTGCGTGGAGAATCCCATGAATAGACAAGCCTGGCGGGCTGCAGTCCAGTTAGTATATATAAAACATATAAACAACAAGGTCCTGTGGTAGAGCACAGGGAAATCTACCCTATATCTTATAACTAACAGAAAAGAGTCTGAAAACTCTCAGATTCCCAATCACTTTGCCGCACACCTGAAACTAAGAAAATATTATAAATCAACTACACTTCAATTTATAAAGAAGAGGACACTAACAGAGGCTGGGAGAGGCTGGCAAGCCAGAAGCATGGATTATGATTCTCTTTTAATCTGTTTACTGAGCACTTGCTATTTTCCCAGAACTGAGCTAAATGTTCCACATGCATGATCTGATTTTTTTCTTTTTTCTTTTTGTTTCCTGTGTTTTGTCATCTTGCTTCAAATTTTCCATTTCTTCAATCACCTCATTTCTAAGGTTTTCTGATTTTTATTTATGTTGTCCTTTCATAGTTTTTATATTTTTAAAATTTCTTTCCACTTGTCCGGAAGTAGTAGGTCATAGTTTTCATCTTTTGTATGGGCATGTCTTTCTGGGATTTCTTCATTGACTATAGAGGGTTTGCTTTGTTTTCTTATAATAATTTGGACAGGATTTGGCAACAGTCCTTTTCTCTTACTCATATTTAGGGGAAATAAGTTTTCCCATATAGCTTTTCTAACTTTCTGACTATTCATTGGGAGGACTGATGCTGAAGCTGAAGCTCCAATATTTTGGCCACCTGATGTGAAGAGCCAACTTATTGGGAAATACTCCGATGCTGGAAAAGATTGAGGGCAGGAGGAGAGGAGGGTGACAGAGGATGAGATGGTTGGGTAGAATCACTGACTCAGTGGACATGAGTTTGAGCAGACTCAGGGAGATAGTGAAGGACAAGGAAGTCTGGTGTGCTGCAGCCCATGGGGCTGCAAAGAGCTGGATGTGACTCAGCAACTGAACAACACCTTCCTGACAGCCTCTCCCGTGAGTTGTTTTCTAAGGCAGCTCATGCCTCCTCCACTCCACTCTGCCCTCTCCTCTCTCTCTCTTTCATCTGGACCATCTCTTTCATTTGCACCAGCTTTCCCTGTTGGACTTAATTGGATTCTCCACCCATTAGAGAATGGACCTTTAAAGGTCTTGGGAAGTTCAAGAGATCCTTGGGGCAAGACTGTTCAGCCACTGAAACTTCCTGTTGCAAAGATAAGCCCCACATCTGAGACAACTAACCCAGAAATGCCAGTACTGATCCATATCCCAATACAATTATTGGATTTTCAAGAAAAAGAAAAAGCATTCTTTGGGCATCCTTATGATAGCAATAACAGTTAAAACAGGAGATGTGGGAGAATATATTTAAGATAGTCAAGAAAAGAAAATGTGAGACAGGTGTTTTATGTCCAATCGAACAGTCATTGTTGGTAATGCTGCGTATGTTTTGAAAGTGTAAGAACTCAGGAACTTCCTGTGAGTTCCTCTTGAGAAGTCTACTGTACAGAGGTCACGGTGAAGAGGGTGGTGATGCTCACCAAGGCTCAGCATCACAAAATGAGAGATGATGGACCACAGGGACTTCTTGGCAGAAGTATGTACTGCCGTCCTGCCCAAACGATAGAAAAATCTCACTGGAATCTGATCAAGCCTCTGGAGTAAGCTACCAGTTTAAAAGAAATACAGAGATCAAAAACTTACAAACTTCCAGTCATAAGTACTAGGCATGTAATGTGCAATATGAAGATTATGGTTAACACTGCTATGTAGTATATTTGAAAGTTGTTAAGGGACTAAATCCCAAGGGAAAAAAAACTATTTTTTTTTTGTATTTGTATGAGATGATGGACATTAACTGAACTTACTGTGGTTATCTTTTCACAGTATATGAAAATCAAGCCATTATGCTGTACACCTTAAACTTAGACAGTGCTATATGTAATTTTATTTCAGTGAAGTTGGACCCCAAAAAAGAGAGATGCAGATCATGTTAAATAACTTCACAGGGACGCAGTGAGCAAAATCAAGGCTGTGGGAGGCTTCCCGGGTAGTCCACTGGTTAAGAATCCACCTGTCAATGCAGGGGACATGGGCTTGACTCTATTCCAGGAAGATCCTACATGCCACAAGCAGCTAAGCCTGTGCACCTAGAGCCCATGGTCTGCAACAAGAGAAGCCGCCGCAGTGAGAAGCCTGCACACTGCAGCTAGGGAGTGACCCCTGCTCGCTGCAACTAGAGAAAGTCTGAGTGCAGCCACGAAGACCCAGTGCACCTGAAAAATAAATAAATAATTTTTAAAAATTCAAGGTTGTGGGAAACAACACATTTTCTTCAACAGATAAACTTCAAAGGAATGGCAGACAGAAAGAAGGAGCAGTCTTCTTCAAGACGACTATGGATTAAAAAGGTGTAGGAGACATAGCAACCAACTGTGGTGTACAGAACTTATTTGCACTCTGGCTCAAAGTGTTAAAAATATGAGAAACAGTTGCAGAAATGTTTACCCTGACTAGAAATTTTAAGATATTAAAGGATTTGCTGTGTTGATAATTACTGGACTATGAGTACATGATGACCATTAAACTATTCTTTCTACTTTTGTGTATTTGAATTTCTCCATAATGGAGAATGTATTAAGATTGCTTGTCTTAATGAATGGATAAAGAAGATATGGTATATGGTATATGTATGTGTGTGTATATATATGTATGTATATATATATGTATATATATATATATATATATATATATATATATATATGCTGTGCAGTGCTAAGCTGCTTCAAATTGTGTCTGACTGTTTGTGACCCTATGGACTGTAGCCCATCAGGCTCCTCTGTCCCTGGGATTCTCCAGGGAAGAATACTATAATGGGTTGCCATGCCCTCCTCCAGGTGATCTTCCCGACCCAGGGATCAAACCTACATCTCCTCATCTCCTGCTAGTGGGTTCTTTACCACTAGTGCCACCTGGGAAGCCCATATATATATATACACACACACACAATGTATATATGTATACACACATATACAATGGAATACTGAAAGTAAGTGAAAAGTGTGTATATGTATACATACAATGGAATAGTGTGTGTGTGTGTGTGTGTGTGTGTGTGTGTGTGTGTGTGTGTTCAGTTCAGTTCAGTTGCTCAGTCATGTCTGACTCTTTGCAACCCCATGAACCGCAGCATGCCAGGCCTCCCTGTCCATCCACCAACCCCCAGACTTTACCCAAACCCATGTTCATTGAGTCAGTGATGCCATCCAACCATCTCATCCTCTGCCGTCCCCTTCTCCTCCTGCCCTCAATCTTTCCCAGCATCAGGGTCTTTTCCAGTGAGTCAGCTCTTCACATCAGGTGGCCAAAGTATTGGAGTTTCAGCTTCAGCATCAGTCCTTCCAATGAACACTCAGGACTGATCTCCTTTAGGATGGACTGGTTGGATCTCCTTGCAGTCCAAGGGACTCTCAAGAGTCTTCTCCAACACCACAGTCAAAAGCATCAATTCTTCAGCACTCAGCTTTCTTTGTAGTCCAACTCTCATATCCATATATGACTACTGGAAAAACCATAGCCTTGACTAGATGGACCTTTGTTGGCAAAGTAATGCCAACATTACTTATGCTGTCTAGGTTGGTCATAACTTTCTTTCCAAGGAGTAAGCATCTTTTAATTTCATGGCTGCAATCACCATCTGCAGTGATTTTGGAGACCAAAAAAAATAAAGTCAGCCACTGTTTCCACTTTTTCCCCATCTATTTCCCATGAAGTGATGGGACCGGATGCCATGATCTTAGTTATCTGAATATTGAGTTTTAAGCCAACTTTTTCACTCTCCTCTTTCACTTTCATCCAGAGGCCCTTAGTTCTTCTTCACTTTCTGCCATAGGGGTGGTGTCATCTGCATATCTGAGGTTATTGATATTTCTCCCGGCAATCTTGATTCCAGCTTGTGCTTCTTCCAGCCCAGCGTTTCTCAGGATGTACTCTGCATAGAAGTTAAATAAGTAGGGTGACAATATACAGCCTTGATGTACTCCTTTTCCTATTTGGAACCAGTCTGTTGTTCCATGTCCAGTTCTAACTGTTGCTTCCTGATCTGCATACAGGTTTCTCAAGAGGCAGGTCAGGTGGTCTGGTATTTCCATCTCTTTCCGAATTTTCCAGTTTATTTTGATCCACACAGTCAAAAGCTTTAGCATACTCAATAAAGCAAAAATAGATGTTTTTCTGGAACTCTCTTGCTTTTTCGATGATCCAGCAGATGTTGGCAATTTGATGTCTGGTTCTTCTGCCTTTTCTAAAACCAGCTTGAACATCTGCAAGTTCACGGTTCACGTATTGCTAAAGCCTGGCTTGGAGAATTTTGAGCATTACTTTACTGAAGTGTGAGATGAGTGCAATTGTGCAGTAGTTTGAGCATTCTTTGGCATTGCCTTTCTTTGGGATTGGAATGAAAACTGACCTTTTCCAGTCCTGTGGCCACTGCTGAGTTTTCCAAATGTGTGTGTGTGTGTGTGTGTGTGTGTGTATTCTACTCAGATAAAAGTCAGAAGGAAATTGTTTTAAGATATAATCCACCATTCATTCATTCAATCATTCAAGCATTTGATAAATCAGCCAGCCAGTTGGTTTCACAGTAACCAAGTATCAAGGGGCTACTGTATCAAAGGCAGCTATTTCAGATGTTGTTTAAGGTCTCTGAGGAAAGCCTCATGATCCAAAAGTAAGCGAACCGAAGCTTTGCTCTATTCTGACTTCAGGATACCCTCCCAGACACCGAATCTGGCGCACCGCGATTTCCGCAGTCTCCCCGCGGCTGGCCTCTGCAGGCTCTGCCGGCCTCCTGCACCCTCCTCTGTCTGGGTTCTGAGCTGCTGCTTTTCTCTCCCTGCCCTCTCCTCTGGGTGCTCTGATCACTGTCCTGGATTTAAGTACCACATGGGAGTGCTCAGTCGCTAAGTTGTGTCTGACTCTTGTGCGACCCCATGGGACTGTAATCCACAGGCTCCTAGTCAATGGGATTCCCCAGACAAGAATACAGGAGTGGGTTGCCATTTTCTTCTCCAGTGATCTTCCTGGACCAGGGATCCAACCCACATCTTCTGCATTGGCCGGCGGATTCTTAACCACTGAGCTACCAGGGGAGCCCATTTAAATGGGCTCCATCATCACACTAATATAATTACTCCATTTAAATGGGCTCCATCATCACACTAATATAATTACTCCAAACTGCGTTTCTGCAACCCTCCTTTGCCCTTGACTCCAGATTTTACATCCAACTGTTCACTTGGCTCTATTGGGAAAGGAAGTCTCTGGACCCCCACTGGGCCTGGCACCTGCCCTCAACATGAGATGAAGCATTCCTAGGGCCTGTGCTGGGTTTACCACCTCTGTGGCCGTATATTTCCCTTCTTCCTGCTCCACAGGTGCTGTTCAGTTCTGCTGAGGTTGTATGCTGATGGCTGTCAGGCTCACCTGAAGCTCCAGTGTTTCAGATTCTTTGGTGAAGTGGGGAATCCTTCCTCTGCACATGAGCAAGCTGCCCTGGGCAATCGCTGCTGAGAGACCTGCCCACCCTGGGGGATGGACGCCCTTGGCTGGAACTGATCTTGCACTGTCCAGAAGCATGGGGACAACACTGCTTCATCCAGGGCCCAAACGCCTTGTATTTTCCTTGGTGACTCCAATATTAAGAGGCAGTGGGCAGAAGTGCTTAAAGCCTCCCTGGGACTGGTAACCAGGGCACAGTGCTGGGTGTGATGGTCCCTGTGAGTTGAATGAATGGATCTCCGCTGCAATGTCACACAGACACATTAATGTAACCAAAATGGTATTCTGATTAACGACCCACACACAGGTTTTAAAAAAGAAAACATCCCCCCATCATTTACCTCCCCATCAACAGGAAAAAGAATGAAATAATGCCATTTTCAGCAACATGGATGCACCGAGAGATGATCATACTAAGTGAAGTCAGTCACACAAAGACAAATACTACATGATAACACTTAATGTGGACTCTAACTAAATATTAATAATACAAGTCAACTCACCAAAACAGAAACTGACTCAGACGTCGAAAACAAAATTATGGTTACCAAAGGGGAGAGGTGTGGGGGCGGCGAACGAGCTTGGAATTAGCAGATACACACTACTAAACACGGGCACCTCCAGTGGCTCGGGGTAAAGAACCCGCCTGCCAGTGCAGGAGACGCAGGTTCAGTCCCTGGGTCAAGAAGATCCCCTGGAGAAGGAAGTGGCAACCCACTCCAGAATTCTTGTCTGGGAAATCCCATGAACAGAGGAGCCTGGCAGGCTACAGTCCATGGGGTTGCAAAGAGTCAGGCATGACTCAAGAGACTAAACAAGAACAACTGCTACTATATATACATATATAGAAAATAAACAACAAAAATTTACTGTGTAGCACAGGAAACTCTATTCAGTATCTTATAATAACCTACAATGGAAAAGAATCTGAAGCAGTACAACTGAAACTAACATACTATTATAAATCAACTATAGTGAAATAAAAACAAGAACCAAAAGTAAACCTACATCTGTTGCTGGGTCTTCATTGTTTCTGTCCATGGCGCCATGCACCGTGTCACCCAAGATGGAGTCTGGGAACCTTGCCTTCTTTTCCTGCTCACATCCCTAGTGGGATAAGTTCCATGATGCCGTCTCCCAGTTCACTTTCAATTTTCCCTGTCCCCTGTTCAATCTGGCCCCTGGACCTGCTAAGAGCTGCCTAAGTGGTTTCCCAGTGTCCATCTCTCCTAGTCATCTCCAGTTCACGTGCCCATCCAATCAGTACAGTCTTCTTCTTAAACCTGGCTTATTTTCTCAGAGCTACAACCCCCACCACCCACCCAGTCCTCAGGACTATAAGAGCTGGCTCAGGAATCTCTCTGCCCAACCTCACACGTTCTCAGCTCACACGCTGCTCCAGCAACAAGATTCTATGTTTTATGCTGTCATTTCCTCAAACATGCCAAATTCTTCCCTTCCTAAGCCTTTGCACCTGTTCCTCCCTCTTTCTGGAATGGCATCCTTCCCATGCCACCCACTAATGCCCATCTTTACCTGGTTGGATCCTGCTCATCCTTTCAATCCCAGCATCCTTGTCACTGCCTCAGAGAGGCCCTCAGCTGTCCTCGCCCCATAGGAGGTTTTATTCCCAGTCCCTTGCTGCTGTCGCCAAGTTGTGTCTCTTTGGCTCTTTGCAACCCTGTGGACTGCAGCACCCCAGGCTTCCCTGTCCTTCACTGTGTCCAAGAGTTTGCTCAAACTCATGTGCATTGAGTCAGTGATGCCATCCAATCATCTCATCCTCTGTCGTCCCCTTCTCCTCCTGCCCTCAGTCTTTTCCAGCATCAGGGTCTTTTCCAATGAGTTGGTTCTTCACAACAGGTGGCCAAAGTATTGGAGCTTCAACTTCAGCATCAGTCCTTCCAATGAATATTCAGGGTTGATGTCAGTCCTTTCAAAGCACTGCCCACAAATGCTGATTTGTTTACTTTTGTGCTCAGTGACCTCTGAGCCCTGCTCACACTCCAAGTTGGGCAGCATCTGTTAGATTCAGCGTTGAATCCCTAACATGATGCTTGGTGCACAGCTAGTGCCCAGTGAGAACTGGTTGAATGAATGAAGGTTTAAAAAGAGGAGGATGGGGATGAAAAATATAAATTTTTTCCCCAGCATGGTGGACAAGGGTGTTTATTCCTCTCGTGCTGTGTTTTGGTTACCCATTATTGTCAAAGGGACAAGGTCTGTGGTTATGATTTCCTCAGTTCATGAAGCTTCAAATCTTAAAAATATGCTCTTCTGACTAAGAGGGGAAACAGGGAACTAATCCAGGAAGCTAAATGGCTGCTTTCCATTCTGGAGCTCTGGAGCCTACCTCTGCATTTTTAATGTGTAATTATGTGTCATCTCCTCTCATGCCAAGTTGGGTTCATCACCTTCCTTCAAGCAGTTGACTGGATGGGGGGGGCAATTATTAAAGCACTCCCAAATTTTTCAGCGACACTGAGGTTTGGCATCTTGAGATTAGTTCCCTGTAAGTAAGAAGATGATCTCCCCACTGTGGTCACACACAGAGTGACTGCAAGACTCCTGAGAAGGTAAACGAAGTGGACAAGCAGAGTCACCGGTGGGAGTCTAGGGCCACTCTGAGGCGGGGGGAAGGGGCCATTGGATTGTTGAACTCCAGCCCGTGTCCTGTCCCCCCGTCAATGCTGTCCCACCAAATAGCAGGTAGAAGCACTATTTCTCCTTTTTGACAGGTTTGGGTGGCACCCTTTTGAGGCTTTTACTGGAAATAGCATCCATGAGACAAACTCCTGCTGAGAACAGAAGTGTCAGTCGGGCACCGTCCACTCTCTCGGGAAAGGGTCATGTCCAGCGGCTGATGGGGCACCTTGGTCGTGACACCAGTGTTTCTGTTTCATCACCACCCAAGGGGGAGCTCCATGTCCACTTTACACTTAAACCATAAGATGAAAGTGTTAGTCGCTCAGTTGTGTCCGACTTTTTGTGACCCCATTGACTGTAGCCCACCAGGCTCCTCTGTCTGTGGAATTCTCCAGGCAAGAGCACTGAAGTGGGTAGCCATTCCCTTCTCCAAGGGACCTTCCTGGCCCAGGGATCAAACCCAGGTCTGCTCCATTGCAGGTGGGCTCTTAACCATCTAAGCCACCAGGGAAGCATATAAGATGGAAAACATCCCTCTAAGATCTCAGCAGAGACTCCTGCCACCTCATTCCCTGAGCCAGTTCGCAGGCTTTTAGATAATAAATGTGGCCCTCATAGAAGTCCAGGATGGGCTGCCGCAAGCCATCCTCAGGCATGGAGGTCAGGGAAGAAGGACTGGTGGTTAGGGAGGAGGCTGGGAAGATAGGGGAGACCAAGAGCACACGGCGAGTCTGGAATGAGCTGGGAAGCTCAAGGTGGAGACTGAGAAGCACCATGTTGGACAATGGGAAAGGCCAGCAGACTTGCTGGCCACGCTTGCCAGTGGTCCTCCAGCGAAGATGACCTCCACATCTCAGGAAAGGGGCCTGCTCAGTGGGACTGGATGCCCTGATGTTTGTCACGGCTGCCTCAGCCTTCCCAAAACATCAGTGCAGGTGGAGGTGAGCATACCTAGTATGTCTCACCTGGTCATGCCCTACTGCTGGCTTACAGCTTGCAGTCCTGATTGGCAAGGGTCCAATTGCATCAGTGCTTCAAAATGTTCAATATCCTTCCTGCTTCTGGCAGTGGCAAAAATCAGCATTGTTAGTGTTTTTTAAAATTCAGTTAACATCACAGTCACATGAAAAATGCGGATTTCCCAAGTCCTATCCATAAAGATCTCATCCAACTCAGTAGACCTGTTGGGGGCATCAGAACTTATGTTTTATAAGATTTCTGGGTGATTCTGGAGCACCTGAAAGTTTGGGATCCACAGCACACAGGCCATGATACAGTAAGACTCCATTTTCCACTAAGGGGGTTGGGCCTGCTGCAGTGAGGTGAGGTGCTAATATATAATTAATAGGTGTAAGCTCAGGAGGGCAGCTGGCAGACACACCCAGGATCCTCTGAGAAGGCACTATTTACAACAGCTAGGCCATGGAAGCAACCTAGATGCCCATTGACAAATGAATGGATAAAGAGGCTGTGGTACATATATACAATGGAATATTACTCAGCCATAAAAAAAGAATTTGAGTCAGTTCTAGTGAGGTGGATGAATCTAGAGCCTGTTATACAGACTGAAGTAAATCAGAAAGAGAAAAACAAATTTCATATATTAATGCACATATACATTAATATATATGCATAATATATGACACATACTTACACTAAGATGACACTGGGCTTCTCTGGGTCCCAACTTTGTCAAACAACAATGAATTCCTCTGCTCAAGCCACTTATGACTACACTCCTGAACCTCCAGTGTTTCTTATTTATCTGCCTAAATATGCATTTTTTTCAGCTCCCTTCTCTTATGAACCCATCTTTACACTCAAACCAGATGATGCTCACTCTAAATGTGTATCACAACTGAGGGCCAAATATGGATAAGACCTGAGCAAGAAGGAAAAATTTGCACAAGGGTAAAATGTGCTTCTGTCCACAGAATTACCGGGAGAGCACGGGCTGGTGTTGCTTTTGTGAAGAACAACATGACAGCACTTGGTCCAAAAGAAGTGAGCATATAACCAACTGCCCCCCAAATCCAGCCCCAGATACATGGCAGAGACAAAGATGTGAGCGAAAGACTTCATCAGCACTGTTGGTGGTGATGGGGAGGGGACTGTCCATGACAGTCCATGACAAGGGCACCAAGAAGTGAGATGCCCACACACCTCATGGAAGATGAAATGGCCATCAGAGGCACCCAGTGCTCAGAGAAAGAAACCAACTGAGGTCTGTAACTCAATGCTAGTCCAACTCTTTTTGACCCCATGGACTATACAGACCATGGAATTCTCCAGGCCAGAAAACTGGAGTGGGTAGCCATTCCCTTCTCCAGGGGATCTTCCCAACCCAGGGATCGAACCCAGGTCTCCTGCATTGCAGGCAGATTCTTTACCAGCTGAGCCAGCAGGAAAGCCCTAAGTTAGAAGTTCAGTTCAGCTCAGTCACTCAGTCGTGTCCCACTCTTTGCGACCCCATGGACCACAGCACGCCTCCCTGTCCATCACCAACACCTGGACTTTACCCAAACTCATGTCTATTGAGTCGGTGATGCCATCCAACCATCTCATCCTCTGTCGTCCCCTTCTCCTCCTGCCCTCAATCTTTCCCAGCATCAGGGTCTTTTCAAATGAATCAGCTCTTCACATCAGGTGGCCAAAGTACTGGAGTTTCAGATTCAGCATCAGTCCTTCCAGTGAACACCCAGGACTGATCTCCTTTAGGATGGATTGGTTGGATCTCCTTGCGGTCCAAGGGACTCTCAAGAGTCTTCTCCAACACCACAGTTCAAAAGCATCAATTCTTCAGCGCTCAGCTTTCTTTGTGGTCCATCTGTACATGACTACTGGAAAAACCATAGCCTTGACTAGACGGACGTTTGTTGGCAAAGTAATGTCTCTACTTTTTAATATGCTATCTAGGTTGGTCAAAACTTTCCTTCCAAAGAGTCTTTTAATTCCATGACTGCAATCACCATCTGCAGTGATTTTGGAGACCAAAAAAAATAAAGGCAGCCACTGTTTCCAGTTTCCCCGTCTCTTTGCCATGAAGTGATGGGACCGGATGCCATGATCTTAGTTTTCTGAATGTTGAGCTTTAGCCAACTTTTTCACTCTCCTCTTTCACTTTCATCAAGAATTTAGTTCTTCTTCACTTTCTGCCATAAGGGTGGTGTCATCTGCATATCTGAGGTTATTGATATTTCTCCCGGCAATCTTGATTCCAGCTTGTGCTTTTTCCAGCCCAACGTTTCTCATGATGTACTCTGCATGTAAGTTAAATAAGCAGGGTGACAATATACAGCCTTGATGTACTCCTTTTCCAATTTGGAATCAGTCTGTTGTTCCATGTCCAGTTCTAACTGTTGCTTCCTGACCTGCATACAGGTTTCTCAAGAGGCAGGTCAGGTGGTCTGGTATTCCCATCTCTTTCAGAATTTTCCACAGTTTATTGTGATCCACACAATCAAAGGCTTTGACATAGTCAATAAAGCAAAAACAGATGTTTTTCTGGAACTCTCTTGCTTTTTTGAGATCCAGCAGATGTTGGCAATTTGATCTCTGGTTCCTTTGCCTTTTCTAAAACCAGCTTGAACATCTGAAAGTTCATGGTTCACGTACTGCTGAAGCCTGGCTTGGAGAATTAGAAGTTAGAAGTACAGACACCCAAAGCAATGACAATGAAATGCTGCTGTAGTCCCACATCTGCCACCATAGTTTAGTACACATCAGGTGCTGATCCTGGATGGAGAGCTTTCAACGTCAAGGCCAAGTTCAGATATTGGTATTTTCAGTGTTTGCAGGTCACATGGCTTGATTTCCTGGGTGGTTCCAAGGTAACTCTGAGAGCTGGTACCTATCATCAACCTTCGAACCACGGTTCTTCCCAGAAGATGGGAAATGGAAGTCTAGGTCCATAAATATGATTCCAGTTGCCCAGAGCTTCTCATATCAACCCACTTTTGTCTTTAGAGATGGCCTGTTTTCCTGGTGTTCATTTATATTTTCAAGTTATTCATGCACTAGAAGTGCTCTCCAAGCTACTCTTCACAATAAACTTACTGATATTTATGTAACATTTGCATTTTCCCCTTCAAAGCTTGGGCAAGTCCTGGACATTCGGCCCCAGCAGAAGTCCCATGAATCTTGTTCTGAAAATGACTGGTATCCATGATATTTTGATCATATACTTTTTTCCTTTGACCATGCCAGTTGGCATGTGGGATCTCAGTTCCTCTTCCAGGGATTGAACCCATGCCCTCTGTGGTGGAATCATGGAGTCTCAATCACTGGATGGCCAGGGAGGTCCTTGGCCATATACTTTTGAAAAGCCAACAAATTATGTGTGCCACGGCTGATTTTCCTCTACCTCAAGAAAGTACTGTTTTCCATGAAAAGATGCTCAACATCATTCATTATTAGAGAAATGCAAATCAAAACTGCAATGAGGTATCACGTCACACCTTCAGAAAGGCCATCATCAAAAAATCCACAAGCAATAAATGCCGGAGAAGGTGTGAAGAAAAGGGCACCCTCTTGCACTGGTGGTGGGAATGTAAATTGATACTGCCACTCGAAGAACAGTATGGAAATTATTTTCAAACACTAGGAATACAACTACATTATGACCCAGAAACCCTGCTATTGGACATAGAGGCTGAGAAAGCCATCACTGAGAAAGACATGTACCCCAGTATTCATAGGAGCACTATTTACAGTAGCTAGAACATGGAAGCAACCTAGATGTCCATCAACAGATGAGTGGATAAAGAAGTTGTGGTGCATATACACAATGGAATGTTACTCAGCCATAAAAGGAATGCATTTGAGTCAGTTCCAATGAGACGGATGAACTGAGGGCTTGTATACAGAGTGAAGTAAGTCAGAAGGAGAAAAACACAATTTGTATATTAAAGCATATATATGGAATCTAGAAAATTGGTACTGATGAACCTATTTGCAGGACAGGAGTAGAAGTGAAGATTTACAGAACAGACTGTGGACACAGTGGGGGAAGGAGGGGGTGGGATGCCCTGAGAGAGCAGCAGTGACGCACATACACTGCACGTGTGCAGCAGACGGCCAGTGCGGAGCTGCCCTCTAGCGCAGGGAGCTCGGCCTGGCGCTCTGTGACGACGTGAGGGGCGGGACGGCGTGAGGGGCAGCAGGGGGGCTCAGGAGGCCAGGGACACGTGTGTGCTTGTGGCTGATTCCTGTTGTTGTGTGGAAGAAGCCAACACAATACTGTAAAGCAATTATCCTCCAATCAAAAAAAAAAGTACTGTTTTCAAGGTTAGCACAGAGGAAAAAAGAAGGCTTTCGTGCCTCCTTCTCATCTAAATGGTTTCTCCTGCAGCCTGTCTACTCCAAGCCCCAACGCAGTCACAAAGGACACCTGAGAAATTTCCTTAGCGTTACAGATCACCCAGAACCTCACCATCAAACTTCAGCCTCAGAGCAAAGCAGTCCAAATAAGGAACATCTCCCTGCAGTATCTCCCTGGCCCCTCCCCAAGCCACAGAAGGCTTCTTGCCCCAGCTCTGGGATAAAAGTGCATACGTCAGTCAGTTCAGCCTGTTCTCTAGCTGTGTGACCTTGGGCAAGTTCCTTCACCTCTCTATGCGTCCATTTCCCTTTAGGTAAAACAAGACGAAATCGTTGAGAGGGTCTGGCAAGGGATTCTGGAGATAGAGGCCAGCCCAGGCCAGGCATGGAGTGAGTCATCAGACAGGCTGGCTGCAGCTCTGCGTTGAGAAATCAGGGAGAAAGCGTCCCCTGGAATGACCCCTCCCATCCAGCAGGCCCCTGGGAAGGAGGGACCGTACCTTTACAGCGGGGCTGCTCCCCCGTCCAGGTGCCGTTGGGAAGACACACCACACTGCTGGGCCCAACCAGCCGGAAGCCGGGATTGCAAGTAAAGTGGACTTCGTGATCCACTAAGTACTTGCTTCCAAACTTTTGGCCATCCAGAGGGGCGTTCAGAGCAGGGCAGGAAACTGTAAGGAAGAAAGGAAGGCCCACAAGCATTTAGACATCATTCTGGATTACGATCCATAAAGAAGGCTGAGTGCAGAAGAATTGATGCTTTTGAATTATGGTGCTAGAGAAGACTCTTGAGAGTCCTTGGCCAGCAAGGAGATCAAACCAGTCAGTCCTAAAGGAAATCAACCCTGAATATTCATTGATGCTGAAGCTGAAGCTCCAGGCCTTTGGCCATTTGATGCAAAGAGCCGACTCATTGTAAAAGACCCTGATG
The DNA here is from genome assembly GCF_023699985.2 of Odocoileus virginianus. Classification (NCBI taxonomy): domain Eukaryota; kingdom Metazoa; phylum Chordata; class Mammalia; order Artiodactyla; family Cervidae; genus Odocoileus; species Odocoileus virginianus. The sequence continues at coordinate 412,164 of NC_069675.1, forward strand.
CTGGGAAAGATTGAGGGCAGGAGGACAAGGGGGCAACGGGGGTGGGATGGTTGGATGGCATCACCGACTCAATGGATATGAATTTGAGCAAACTCCAGCAGATGGTGAAGGACAGGGAAGCCTGGCGTGCTGCAGTCCACGGGGTCGCAACAAGTCGGACACGACTGAGCGACCGAAGAGCAATGCTGGATTACAGTGGGCTTCCCCAGCGGCTCAGCAGAAAGAATCTGCCTGCCAACGCAGGAGGTGCGGGTTCGATCCCGGGCTGGGAAGATCCCCTGAAGAGGGAGATGGCAACACACTCTAGTATTCTTGCCTGGGAAATCCCACAGACAGAGGAGCCTGGTGGGCTGCAGACATGGGGTCACGAAAGAATCAGACATGACTTAGAGACTGGATCACAACAAACTGGATCACAAAGCTTCTCACCCTCAGTACCCTCAGGCTGAGCGCCTGCTGCCAGCGGTGCACTGGGCTCCACATCTTACTTTGTATTAAATTTTTTGGCTGCACCACAAAGCTTGCAGGGTCTCAGTTCCCTGATAAAAGATCTAACTCAAGCCCTCGGCAGTGACAGCTCGGAGGCCTAGCCACTAGACTGGCAGGGAAGTCCTTGGACTGCACATTTAAAATACTACGTGTCACTGAATCCTCAGAGCACTCTTGGGTACAGGTAATGCATGCCCACGTGGTGATGGATGAGGAGATCGTGGCTCAGACATACTGTCGTGGGCAGGGCCTGGCAACGTGGGAGGGTGGGAGCTGGGACCCCCGCAGGGCCCACCCACTTGTTCTGCTCTCTCAGAGCCCCAGCTTCCCCAGAGTGTCCTTGGTTCTCTCGGACAGACCACACTCAGCCCCATCTCCAGGCCCCGGTTTTTGCCCTTTTCCCTGCCTAGAATGTTCTCTCCCAGGACTGCCCATCTCAGGTGGCTTCTCACCATCTAGGTCTTGACTTGAATGCTCCCTGCCTTCCAGGCTGTTCTCTGACCATCGTGTTCCACTAAGATCCCTCCCCTGCCCGTGAGCTCATTTGGCTTTCTTCTATTGTTTGTAACTGTTGGCATTATCTTATCGACGTGTTTGTTTGTACATTTGATGTCAGTCTACCCCTCAGAAGTTCCAGGGGGGCAGAGACCTCTATCCCCATCACCAGCCTGTAGTGAAAGCCTGGTAAATAATTCTTGACCAAATGAATGAATGAAAAATTGTTTATTGTATTCTTACTGTCTGCCAGGCACCCGATTAGGAGTTTGAGACAATTAGTGAACAAACAGATGAAACTCAGCTCTCAGGAAGCCTCCTTCCATCAGGGAAGACACTCGACAAGCAAGATCCACAAGCAAATGGCAGAGTGTGACAAGAGGTGACAGGAGCCATGTAGAAAATAAAGTAGGGAGCAGCACAGGGAAGCCAGAGGAGGGGTGTATTTGGGGTACAGTGGTCAGGTGAGGCCTCCTTGGGACAGAGCTGAATGAAGAAGCCAAAGGTGTGACCATGCAGGTATCCGGGGAAGACAGAGGGATCAAGTCGGTGCAAAGGCCCTGAGCTAGGCCTGTGCCTGGCAAGTCTGAGCAATGTCCAGGAGACCACCACGACTGCAGTGGGGTGGACCAGCTGGACAGCAGCTGGGCATGAAGACAGAGAGGCGATTGGTAGTGAGAGACAGCGGCAACATGTGGCCTCCCAGAGGAAAGAAAAGGCCGCGCAACTTGCTACTGGTGTGCAGTGGGGCCACTGGAGAGTCTGAGGAAAGGCTGGAAGTGTGACCCCCTTGTGAAGAGCGTCACTCTGTTTGAGGCTCGAGCGCACTGTCCAACGTGAGAGAGGATGAAACGCAGGCGGAGCCGGGGGCAGGATGAAGGTGGCTCAGCTCAGGGTGAGAGTGGGGAGCTAAGAAAGCAGGCAGAACCAGCCAGATTTCCTGAAGGGCCATCATGGGCTGGAGAGGAGAGACGGTCCCTGTTCTTCCCCAAGCTGCAGCCAAGCTCCACTCGTGGCCCATGCTGGTCTAAAGGAAGGCTGCCCCAAGTTGGACCAGCTTGGGTTTGGATTTGTCTTAGCTAGAAATTCAGAGTCACTTCTAACTCATTTTTAAGGTAAGATCCAAACATCATTTGTAAAAATACTTCCAGGGTTTTAGACAGATGAAAACAAAGCTGTTGCTTGGGCCATGTGGGCTGTAGGTTGTGATGGAGAATGGCTCAGCACCTACTCGGAGGGCGGCATCTGCCCAGTCCTCGCTCCAGGGGCAGCTCCAGGGACAGCTCCAGGGACAGCAGCCACGTGTCTCTGCCCCATGTCCCCACCCCCGTGTCCTAGGAGAAGAGTGGGAGCCGGGTCCCTCCCTGAGGACTCAGTGCCCTTTGGGTTCCGGGGAACGTTGGACAATTGACACGTCACCTTCTGTTAGTGAACTTCCAAGTGAGCACCCACGGTAATGACCTTGTGAGCAGAAAGCCAAGCGAACCCACATTCCAACACTTGGGCACCCCCAGCTCGCTGCCTCAGTCCCTGCAAATACATGACTTTATATCTCTCTTTGAAAAATCTCCTACTGCATTGTGCTGAAAAGGATTTAAAATGCTTTGGGAGAAAGGAGTAGGGTCTTGTCTCTAAGGGGAAGAGACATCTTTAAAACCCTCAAAGAAAGAAAATTAACCCACTGGAGCAACTCACAGGCAAATGGTATGAGAATGGATGGAATCATATCTCCACACGGCTCCATGATGCAGGGATCAAACCTGGTTCTCCTGCAGGCAGATTCTTTGCCATCTGACCTAGCTGAGCAGGCCCCCCCATTCATGTCAGCAGACTTGGTGAGCCGATGTGCGTGCATGCATACAAAGTTGCTTCAGTCATGTCCGACTCTTTGTGACCCCATGGCCTATAGCACCGCATGTCCCTCTGTCCACGGGAATCTTTAGGCAAGAATACTGCAGTGGGTTGCTGTACCCTTCTCCAGGGGGTCCTCCCAACCCTGGGATCAAATCCACATCTCTTGTGCCTCCTGCATTGACAGGTGGGTTCTTTACCAAGAGTGCCACCTGGGAAGTCCCAGTGAATGGATACAGATTCAATAAAATCAATTTTCAGACATTTTCAAACGGTAGCCAAAGGATTCTGTTGGGTGGGAAGACATGCCCCTTGGCTGGTTCATTTCATCATGGTCATCTCTTGGTGAGCCTACAGGGCTGCAAGGAAGCTGCCCACACCATCCCGGTGGATGTAACGTGTAGGCAAGAGCTCAGCAGGGAATCAGTCCTGGCGATTTGGGAACGTTATTGGCATGAGGCTGCGGAGATAAGTCCTAAAGCTGATGGACTGTGAAGTTTTCAGGAAAGAAGGCTGGGAAAATAGGAGGGAGATAGAAACAAGCCAGAAAGAAGGCCAAGAACTCTCCGGGACTGGAAATTATTCTTCCTAACTCCCAGGCAAATGCCCTTTTTAAAAAAAGAAAAGATAATTTTCCCTCTACCTGCAGTTTGAGCTGGGGCAAGCTTCTGGCTTCCGCTAGGCACCTTTCCCCTGCAAGGTGGTCCTGACAGCTGCCTGCCCCCTGTGTCCAACACACGAGGGAGACAAAATGCACGGCAGCATGTTTCTAAAAAGAGATTTGGCCACTTTTTTTTTTTAAGGCATGTCCTGTGAGATCCTGTTTCCCTGATCCCAAACCCATGACCGTAGTGCAGTGTCTTAACCACTAGACCACCAGGAATGTCCCAAGAATTGGGCACTTTAAAAAGGTCTCGCATGGCTCAGGAAAGAAAGACCTTGAGCCCAGCAGCAAGAGGATTAGTAATTTAACCATAGCTACGTTTCTTTTTAAAAAATATATATAAAATAAATAAATAAAATAACAATAAATAAATAAATAATATATATATATATATGTATGTATGTATGTATTTGGCTGTGCTGGGTCTTAGTTGCAGTACATAGGATCTTCAATCTTGGCTATGGCCTGAAGGATCTTTTTTTCAGTTGTGGGATCCAGTTCCCTGACCAGGGATCAACCCCTGGTCCCCTGCATTGGAAACACAGTCTTAGTCACTGGACTACCAGGGAAAACCCCTACCTTTTTTTTTTCTGTATTCATGGACAGGGACCTCAAAGATGGGCAGGGCAGTTGTAGAAATTCCCTTCTGCAGGTTTTTCTTGGAAACTCCCAGAAACGCACAGGCAGTCTGACCCCACGAAAACAGGAAGGACCAGTGCGGTTGAGCGTCCAGCAGTGAACAAAACCCCCAGAACAGAACCCACTATCACTAACTCATGTCTCTTGGCCTCAGTTTCCACATCTGCAGCCGAAAGGAAGGATGCCACGCCTCTCCCTCGGAGTCCAGCTGGTGACAAGCCCCAGCGAAGGCTGCGGCCTCTAGGCACCTGGGAAAGTGTGAGGTGTTTGACCACCAGGTCTAGCTCTGCACCCGTGGAGCCAAAGAAAACAGGACTTGACTCAGGGCTGTGGAGACTCTAGATTTTCTACCAGAGTCTACAAAGGTAGAAAATCCAACCCAGGAAATTCATCTCACACCACCAAGGAGGCCCTTGAGAAAAGCTTCTTAAGTGAGTAAAGACATCAGATATTCCTCAGGCTGATGATTTAAACAAATATATGGCAACCCGCTGCCCCACCCGACCCCTATCACCCTGCGTGCATGCGAGCAGAAGTGTTAGTCCATCGATCATGTCTGACTCTTTGCGACCCCATGTTTAGCAAGCCCAAGTATTACAGCCCACCAGGCTCCTCTGTCCATGGAGTTTTCCAGGCAAGAATACTGGAGAGGGTTGCCATGCCCTCCAGAGGATCTTCCCAACCCAGGGATCGAACCAGGTCTCCCGAATTGCAGGCAGATTCTTTACTGCCTGAGCTACTAGGGAAGGCAAGAATATTGGAGCAGGTAGCCATGCCCTTCTCCAGGGGAATCTTCCCAACCCAGGGACTGTACCCAGGTCTCCCGAATTGCAGGCAGATTCTTTACTGCCTGAGCCACCAGAGTTGTCATGACTTAAACAAACATACAACAGGCTCCCTGACCCCTGTCACCCCGAGGAGAGGCCAGAAGAAATGCAGCCACCCATGCCAGACCTTGACAGTGCGCAATCCATTACGGGGACAGCCAGGAAGAGGCCCAGTGTCCGCAGAGTCCTACCCCAGGGGAAGGGGTCTGGGGGCAGCGGGAAGGGCAACAGAGACACATGCAAACTGCCTCAGCAGCCCCTCCATCCAACCCACCGCACTAACAGGGGGCTCGTGGAAAAGGACTAATGTTCACGCCTGGAAAGCAGAGGCCAGTGCTGGTCCGTGGGCTGCGCCCGGCGGGCCACAGGAGTGCGAGATATTAATGGTGGGGAAGCCGTGAGTGTTCAGGGAGAGTGTCCACGGGACCCCTCTTCGCTTTTCATTCAGTTTTGCTGTGAAATGACAACTGCTCTCAAAAAGTCTATTAAACGACAAAACAAGAAAAATGAACCAACTAGGGTCTCTCCTGGGGATGCAGGCTCTGAAAGTTGTGCCTTTCAGCCATTCTCTGGAGAAGCTATGCAGATGTGAGGGTTGCTGAGTCTGGAGTGGAAAGGTCTAAGAGGAAATGGGGTAACACTCAGATGATGGGGGAGGCTGTGCTACATGCTTGCTGAGTGACAAGTTGAGTCTGACTCTGCGGCCCGCCAGGCTCCTCTGTCCATGGGGTTCTCCGGGCAAGAACACTGGAGTGGGCTGCAGTGTCCCCTCCTCCAGGGGATCTTTCCAACCTAGAGATCAAACCCGAGTCTCTTACATTTGCTGCATTGGCAGGCGGGCTCCTTACCACTGGTGCCACCTGGGAAGCCCCCGATGATAGGGGAGGAAGCTGGCAAATGCCTTCCTGCCACCCAGCCCCAGACAGAAGGCGAGGCCGGGGAAGGCTCAGGAATCAATCCAGCCATGGGAGATAGGGGCAGGGAGAGGACCCCCCGGGCTCGGGGTGCTGACCTGGGGACCCACCTGGGGGCGTATCTGGGCCCGCCTTGCTCACAGAGCTCTGCAGGGCCGCCAGCCGGCTCTTCATGTGACGGACGCCCTCGGCGAAGCGTGTCTCCTGGCCTTTCAGCAACTGCTGCAGGTGGCGGATAGCCGTGAGGAACTGCTGTTTGTTGAGACAGTTCTGGGGAGAGGAAAAAATACTCATCACCACCACTAGCACAGGGGGCCAGCAGTCATCGGGACCCTGGGCTCCGACACCCTGGGGTCCACTGAGTACAGTGCAGAAGTGGCCCGGCTGGTGTCCCGACAACACATCGGGTGAGGTCCCCAGAAAGCACCCCCCAGCCCCTCCCTCAGTGAAAACAAAGCTCCAATTTTCAGAGTGCAGGGCAGAAGTGATGACTCTAAGTGACTGGGTGGTAGAATTATCTGAACGCAATGTGCCTTATATGAGTGGTCTTACTTCAAAGACCGCCCCCCGCTGCCCCCAATAACTCTTCACTCCAAGTTAATGCTCTGAAATCTGGGCCTCGACGAACTTTTTATTTCTTTATCCTTTGGCTTTTTTATTCTACCTTGGACATTTTTAAGCAGATGGATGATATAACATAAAACAGGCAAACAGGGAAGCCCAGTGGTTCCCATACTTTTAAAAATGTAACAGGGCACAGGACTTCCCTGGTTAAGAATCTACCATGCAATTCAGGGAATGCAGGTTCTGTCCCTGGTTGGGGAACTAAGATCCCACATGCCTTGGTGCAACTAAGCCCCCAAGCAACAACAAAAGATTCAAAAGACTCAAGGAAACCCCATGGGCCACAACTAAACACCTGACACAGCCATATAAATAATTAAGTATTTTAAAAAACATAATAGGGCAAGTTCAGTTCAGTCACTCAGTTGTGTCCAACTCTTTTCGATCCCATGGAATGCAGCACGCCAGGCTTCCCTGTCCATCCCAAAACTTGCTCAAACTCAGGTCCATTGAGTTGGTGATGCCATCCAACCATCTCATCCTCTGTCGTTCCCTTCTCCTCCTGCTTTCGATCTTTCCTAGCATTGAAAAATGCTGGAGAAGGGAATGGCACACCACTTCAGTATTCTTGCCTTGAGAATCTCATGAACAGTATGAAAAGGCAACAGGGCAAGTAAGAAGAATTAAAGAAGCGTTCAGTTAAAGTTAATGCTGAGTTCTAACACTTTTTGAAAAGCTCAAAAAACAGAAGGAGGCATGTGCTTATCACAATAGAGACTAACTTTAAGCAACACTTGGTATCATGCCTAGTGATAAAAATCTCAAGGTTTCTGATCCTAATGGGGGCTGATCCCAGGTGGCGCTAAGTGGTAAAGAACCTGCCTGCCAATGCAGGAGATGTAAGAGACGTGGGTTCGATCCCTGGGTCGGGTAGATTCCCTGGAGGAGGAAACAGAAACCCACTCCAGTATTCTTGCCTGGGAGATCCCATGGACAGAGGAGCCTGGCAGGCTACAGTCTGTGGGGTTGCAAAGAGCTGGACACGACTGAAGTGACGGAGCGTGCACTGATCCTAGTTGCCCTTAAGAGCCAGGACGTGAACAGGAGGAAGGGAGAGGCGAGGACTTCCCTAGCGGTCCCACGGTACAGACTGTGCTTCCAACGCAGAGGGCACAGGTTCAATCGTTGATCGGGGAACTAAGGTCCCCCATGCCAAGGCGGGGAGGGTGCAAAAAAATAAACAAATAAGGACATTGCCTCACTGGGGAAAAAAAAGAAAGAAAGGAGAGATGAGTACAGGGGGCAGAGATAGGCCAGGCCCTGGTTCACGTGTCGCGCATCACCTCAGCACAGCCTAGTCCAACCTGGCTCACAAGACCCGCACGGAGCAAAGGAGAGCGGGGTGATGGCAACCTCTGGGGAGAGGCTTGCGGATCTGCTTTTATTTTTTATACTGGTTTTTTTTTCCCTACAATGATTATTAGCTTTACAATTAGAAAAATAATGTTTCAAAGGCGGCCAGCGGCTGGCAGCTGGGAGGCACATGGCCCCTGCAGCCTGGGTGGCTTCCAGCATCGTCAGCGGAGCGCTGCCCCCGCAGGGGAGACAGAGCCGCAGGCTCTCTCCCGGGGCGGGCACCAGGCCCCTGCACCTTGGAGATCTCACCAAACACATGGCTCACTGCTACGGGCCAATGGATGCTTTTGACAAAGCTGAATCCCCAGTTGCCCCTGGAGCTCGTTAATCCATGGGGGCTCCTTGGCCTCCACCCTAAAACCAGGGCCTGACTGGGCCTGGCCCCAAACACAACCATTGGGAAATGAGCTGTTGTTAGCTTCCCTTCTCCCTCCCTCCTGTGGTCCTTCCCACGCAGGCCCTGGGCACCTGGGCAGTGACCTCCTGCAGTCCCTGACCTGCCCAGCATGGTGCAGCCATCCACCCAGATCGGACTTCCCACACCCACCTCCCTTCCCTTTAAAAATACATAATAATAATAAGGAGCTGCTTCCAGAGATGCTGCTCCATATCATGTGTGATTCACACTTGGGAAGTTCCTCATAGTGTACCACGCTATATGCTACTCCTAAGAGGACAGAGGAGTCTGGCGGGCTACAGTCCATAGCATTGAAAAGAATTTGACAAGACTGAAGCGACCCAGCACATAAAAGGACTCCTGGCTGGCAGCAGCCCTGTGAAGAAAGCCTGGGACTGTCTCTATTTTACAGTCAAGACATAGAGGCTGGAAGTCAAGCGACTTGTCGCGAAACGTGTGGCCTGTGAGCGGCAGCACCAGGCTGGGGACCTGCTGACCCCAGTCCATCGCCCCCCAACAAGCCGTGCCCCCACGGCTGCCTCATGCCCCAGAGTGCTCAGTCGCTCAGTCGTGTCTGACTCTGCAACCCCAGGGACTGTAGCCTGCCAGGCTTCTCTGTCCATGAGACTCTCCAGGCCAGAACACTGGAGTGGGTTGCCATTTCCTCTTCCAGGGGGTCTTCCTGACCTAGGGATCGAGCTCAAGCCTCCTGCATTGAAGGCAGATTCTTTACCACTGTTTCACAAACGCCTCTGTGTGGTGAATGTTCTTGATTAGTCTGCACAAGGGATTGATCACTCTGTGACCCAAGCTAAATATCGCACAGGAGTGGATTTCTAAGTCCTGTGTGGATTCCAGGTTGCAAGCATGGGCAGTGGAGACAGGAAGTGGGGTGGGTGGAGTGGAAGAGCCAGGCCAGCAGCTGCCTCCAGGGCGTGGCAGCTGGGGAAGGGCGGTTCCAGGGGACAGGGAAGAGCTAAGTTCTGAAGTAGGAGACGTTAGATCAATGCCAAGGCTTCTGACGGGAACCTGACATGGAGGACATGGGACTCCAGTCAGTACAGAAGGAAGGACAGTGGGAGTGGAGATAAAGGGGCCTCTGGGAAGCCAAGTAAGTTGAATGTCAGTGCTCCCAGGTCCAGTCACGCTGTGCTCTGCTTGTGGTGGCACTGCCCTGGACTGGAACCCTCCCCATCTATGCTCCTTGAGCGGCAGGTACCACCGGCTTTGCCTCGAGGCGCTCACCGCAGGTGAGGTGAGCTTCCCAGGGGGTGCAAGTATAAAGGACCTGCCTGCCAATGCAGGAGATGCAAGAGACAGGGGTTCAATGGCTTCATCCTTGGGTTGGGAAGATCCCCTGGGGGAAAGCACGGCAACCCATTCCAGTATTCTTGCCTGGAGAGTCCCATGGACAGAGGAGCCTCTGTGCTACAGCCCATGGGGTCGCAAAGAGTCAGACAGGACTGAGTGACTTAGCATGCATGTGCTCATCTCTCCAGTCATGATGGGAAAACCTCACAGATCAAGTACACTGAAGCCATGCAAAGGTGGAGACGCAGGAGGAAGGGTAGTGGGCAGGCTTGATGAGGGAAAGTCATCAACCTTAGCCATCCCTGCCTGCAGCCTCACTAGGGAGATGCTAACAGAATTAAGTGTTAAAGATCCTGTGAGCCCAGAAATAAACCCATGCATATATGGTCAATTAACTTATGACCCAAACCATGTGGCCTATGAGCGGCAAGGAGCCAAGAATATATAACGGCAAAAGCATAGTCTCTTCAATAAATGGTGCTGGTGAGGAATGGAATATTTCCTGCCATATTAAACAAGGATGTCACAGTCATCAGTGATTGCAGGCCTCCAATGTGACCCTGTGAGCCCTAAGGGCACTCAGGAAGAAGAATACGTGAGATCTAGCAGCCATCAGACTATAGCCACTCCCTACGGTGAACCCCAAGGAAGCTTAGGAAGTGAAAAAAAACATGATACCTGCCCCAGATAGCTGAGGTGCATATGAAAGGAATGATTTCAGTGAGCCCAGACTCTTGCATCTTCCCATACACAGAAAGCACTAAATTCCTTAACTTGGGATATCTGGTTTTCTTTAACGATAATCTTTTGATGTTTAGACCACATGCTCTTTGTTGCAAAACTTCTATATAGCCTGGTTCCTCCCCTCGCCTCCTCAGAGTCGTTCTCTCCAGGTTGCTTGAGATATTGCCTCCCAGGCTTGAAGTCCTAAGAATTCCCACCAAATAAAACATTAACTCTCACGTTTTAGGTTATTAATATTTTTTAAGTTGACACTGGGAAAAACTGGACAGTAACATGCAAAAGGATGAAACTAGACCGCTGCCTTACATCCTCCACAAAATTCACTCAAATTATATTGAAAATTTAAACATAAGACCTGAACCCATAAAACTCCTAGAAGAAAACATGGGCAGTAAGCTCTTTGACGGCAGTCTTGACAATGACTGCTTTTTGGATTTGACACCAAAAGTAAAGGCAATGAAAGCAAACATAAACAAGTGAAGCTAAACAAACCGGAAGCTTCTGCACACCAAAGGGGACTAGCGGCAAAATGAAAAGGCAACCTGCAGAACGGGGCGGGGGCGGGTGGGGGGGGTGGGAAGTACCTGCAAGTCATTTGCAAGATACCTGGGAAGGGGTCAATGTCCAAAACACACAAAGAACTCATATAATTCAAGAGCAAAAAACAAGAAAAAAACAAAATACTTTGGCTACCTGATGCAAAGAACTGACTCCTTAGAAAAGACCCTGATGCTGGGAAAGATTGAAGGAAGGAAGAGAAGAGGGCAACAGAGAATGAGGTGGTTGGATGGCATCACCGACTCAATGGACATGAGTTTGAGCAAGCTCCAAATCAAGTTGGTGAAGGACAGGGAAGCCTGGCATGCTGCAGTCCATGGAGTCTCAAGGAGTTGGACACAACTGAGTGACTGTACTAAACTGAAACAAAAATCTGATTTTAACATGGGCAGAGGTTCTGAATAGTTTTTTCAAAGAAGACATTCCAAAGATGGCCAACAGGTACATAATAAGATGCTCAACATGACTAATCATCAGAAAAATGCAAATCAAAACCACAGTAAGTATCACCACATTCCTTTTGAATGGCTATTATAGAAGAAACAAGAAATAACAAGCATTGGTGAAGATGTGGAGAAATGTGAACCCTCGTTCACTGTTTGTGGCAAAGTAAATTGGTGCAGCCACAATGGAAAACAGATTGGAGTTTACTTAAAAAATTAAAAATAGAACTACCATATGATCTAGCAAGGAAATCCAACCAGTTCATCCTAAAGGAAATCAGCCCTGAATATTCATTGGAAGGACTGATGCTGAAGCTGAAACTCCAATACTTTGGCCACCTCATGTGAAGAACTGACTCATGTGAAAAGACCCTGATGCTGGGAAAGATTGAGAGCAGGAAGAGAAGGGGACAACAGAGGATGAGATGGTTGGATGGCATCACCAACACAATGGACATGAGTTTGGGTAAACTCCAGGAGTTGGTGATGGACAGGGAGGCCTGGAGTGCTGCAGTCCATGGGGTCGCAAAGAGTTGGACACAACTGAGCAACTGAACTGAACTGATGATCTAGCAATTCCAAAGGAAACAAAGTGTATCTTGAAAAGATATACACACCCCCATGCCCACTGCAGTGTTATTTTCAATAGCTAAGACATGCAAACAACTTTAATGTCCACTAGCAATGAAGATCCAGCACAGCCAAAGGTAAATAAATTAATGAATTTTTAAAAAGTTGATGAGAGTAGATTTTTTTTTTTTTTTGGCCATGCAGCCTGTGGGACCTGCATTGGAAGTACGGAGTCTTAATCACCAGACTGTCAGGAAAGTCCCTTAAAAGAATAGATCTCAAAAGCTCCCATCATGATAAATAAACTGCAACTATGTGAGGTGTTGGACTTTAATTAAATTCACTGTGGTGATCATTTCACAATACATATGTATATCAAATCATTATTTTGTATACACCTTGGACTGTGCAGTGAGCATGTGTGCTTATTCACGTCTGACTCTGCGACCCCATGGACTATAACCCACCCAGTCCCTCTGTTCATGGGATTTTCCAGACAAGAATACTGGAATGGGTTGCCGTTTCCTCCTCCAGGAGATCTTCCTGGCCTAGGGATCAAACCTGTATCTCCTGCATCTCTGACACTGGCAGGCAGATTCTTTACTACTGGAGCCACTGGGGAAGCCCCATACCTTGGACTAGTACAATGCTATCACACATTTATGTTATATTATATAATTTTATCTCAATAAAACTGGGAGAAGGAGGAAAAATAAAGTTCACAAGGGGAACAAAGGGAGATCCTTGTCCTCTTGGCAAGCTAGCTCGGCAGGGGCAGAACCAGGGTGCTCGAGCAGTGGAAAGAACGATTGCCTGAGGTTTGATGGGTTTATGGAGCAGCTACTACTAACAGGCCAGCTCCCTGATCCCAAATTGCTAGAAATGGAGCCCATGGGCGCCACGCTCAGAACCTGTCGCCTGTAGGGACCTCAGCAATGGCATAACTGAATTCGTCAGCAGAGCAGAGGGACAGACTAGAAACCTTCAGACCGAGTCAAGAGCTCAAGAGGTCCACATTACATGGACACACGGGGACAAATGAGGTCACAAGGCGGGGGCTGAGAACCTAAGCATCTCCCCTTTTCAAACTGAGAAAGCTCTGCCAGTTTGCTTGGTCAGAAAAATAAAGCATACTTTCTGCAAAACCACTCTAAATCCAGAAGAACGCATCAGAACAAAGGACAAGTCCCATGACCACAGACAAGCACTGTTTCCGTTTGGTGTGGTTTTAACATTTGGATCAGACACACACTCGCACACGCACAGGCGTCACCTACAGCTGCCGGACCGCGGGTGCAGGTCCTGCGTTAGCGCTTTATCCTTGGCTCCAAGTGGCGTTGTTTCCACACCAGTGAGCAGAGCAGAAGTCAGACCCTGCGCCTCAGTCTGCTTCTTTCCTCTGCGTTCCCTTCAGTCCACTTACGTCTGTCTGCCCACTTCCCCTCCCATGCCTGCCAGTATGTGCTTTTGGCCAAGAGAAGCCACACAAGGGAACAGACCTTTTCCTTCTCTGTAAACGTAGGCAAGGGGGCTTTGAGGGGCTTCAAGGGCCTGCAACACTGGCGGACAAGAAACAGGGTGGGCCATCTTGTGTCACCCACGTGCATTTCAGCCTGTCCCCACCATGGTGACTGCTGGCTTCCCATCTCAGGCTCCCAGACCCTAACTGTAAAAAAGAACCTCCTACTTAGGTGGGAAGGCTCAGCAAGGCTGACTGGCTGAAAGTCAAGTCTAGATGGGGCTGACAAGAAGAGGGTCTGCACCAGGGAAGGAAGGCCTATCTTAGGGCCCCCACTTTCCCAGGTCTCTTCCAGGATCTCACTTTTTAAAATTTTTACTGTTTGGCCACACCGTGCACATATGGGATCTTAGTTCCCCGACCAGGAATCAAATACGCACCCCCTGCCCTGGAAGCCCATTCTTAACCACTGGACCACCAGGGAAGTCCCCAGGACCCTCACTTTTAATATTTTTCTAAAAGAGCTCCTCAAATGGCCTAAATCTGCATCTTTTCAGTACTAGTCTCCATCCATGCTTGGCATAGGCCGTTGACAATAAATAATGAAAATTAGTTTTCATTTCTTTGAATTAATAACTTATTTGTAATGGGACCAAGAAAAGACATTCAGTGAAACTCTCCCATCCTTGAGGAGAAAAAGATCAAGATTTCCCATTTCAAGCTCTCCTTCAGAGCACTGGGCCTTCCTGTGAATTTAAACACCAAGAGTGATGTTTGCAGAGAAGACCAGAAGCAGAGAGAGGAATAACAACAACAGGCATTCCACCTGCTCTTTCCAAGCTGGGGTGGAGGCGGCAGAGATGGTTCCAGAACACACCAGCCAATGTTGACAGCCAGGTGGTAGGGGACTGGGTCTAAGGCTTCTGGGAGCAAGGAGGTCACAGAACATACTCCATCCACCCCACGCCACATCCGGGGAAAGTCTTGCCTATCTTCTTTCCAACTCATCCTCTTACAATATTAATTCTGACGGATCTGGTGGGGACACTTCAGAGGTTAAACACGCCTCTTCCTGGGAGACCAAGCTGCTCAGAGACCCCACCTGCTGGCCCAGGGTTGGACACAGACAAAGACAGTTTGTGTCCCCAGCTCACTGCAACCCCGTGCCAGAACTTGGTGGGTGGACCCTCCCGCCCCATCCAGGCCTCCTTGCCGTCTGGGCTCAGTTTACAGATGGAGCCCAGTTCTCCAAGCACTGAAGTGCCAGGGCACACCGGACTGGTGGGTGGAGGTGTCCTTGAGGCTTGATGGCCATCCTCACATCAGTCTTGGCAAACAGACTATTTCTAAGAGCCACCTCAGTGACAACAGTGACAACAGAACCCCAGGCCCCTGCAGATGACCAGGCTGCAGATGACCCCTTGGGCCCCGGATGGGCCGTCTTGCGTTAGTCTCCTCTAAGCCACAGCTATGCGTCACGTCAGCATGTTGTTAATGGGAACGCAGATGTTTTGATGACTTCAGGTCTATGAAAGGATAGAGAACACTTGCCAGGCGTGTGCCTGCTAGCCAAGGCTTGAGGCCCTCTGCATGTGAGTCATGTAGAATTCACACATGTTTTTTTTCTCTGAAAGATTTTTTTTTTAAACTTTAGACCAAATCAGAAGCAGTTATAACCCCCTGACTTCTCTCATCCCAGTGACCTTGACCCAGCAACCACACTGAAGGGGAAAGAAAGGACACTTCTGGGAGAAGTGGGGGAACTTTGGGGGGCAGCTGCCCAAGGCCGTTGTCTTAGAGTTCTCCAGAAAAACAGAATCAAGGAGAACCAATTGTATTGGGTTGGCCCCAAAGTTCATTCAGATTTTTCCATAACATCTTACGGAAAAACCCTAATGAATTTTTTTGGCCAACTCAATATATGCACATCTCCTGTAGTGAAAGAGTGAGAAGGAGAGAGATTTAAGGAATTGGCTCATGCAGTGTGGGGGCTGGAGACCTGGAAAGAGCTGGTGTTGCATATCCAAAGGCTGTCTGAAGGCAGAACACCGTCGCTCCCCCAGGACCTCAGTCTTTGGGATGAAGCCCACCCTCTTTATGAAAGGTAACCTGCTTTACTCAAAGTCTACAATTTAACACTCATCACATCTAAAACATAGCTTCACTGGGACTGGTGTTTCACCAAATATCTGGGCACCATGGCCTAGCCATTTCACACCTTAGAGAAACTGAGGCTCAGGGTATCTGGCTGATGGATGGTGGGGCTACCTTCCCTGCCTCATGGCGTCCAGTCCACCCTTTGAAGAGCACATTCTGCCCATTTCTCCAGCCCAAAAGAACCAGGACGAGGGGCTCAGAGGAGGCCCCAGCTTGCCAGTGGACCCTCTCAGTGCCCCAGCAGCCCCTCCCAACACACATGCGCAGACCCTTCTGGGAACATCGGCCCAGGTGGGTGCACATTCACACATGACCCCAGATTTCTGAGACCTGTGAAAGTGAATTATCCGGATCTGACCTGGTCTCCTGGGGCTATGCAAAGAGGTGGAGGGAGACGGGCCCAGGCAGAAGGTGAGGGAAGGATGGGCTGGCTGCGGTGGGCGTGGCCACGCGTGAGAGGAGGCGCTTCGGAAGCCCCGCCCTTAGAGAAACTCACCTGCACAGTTGTGAAAGGCTGAATAACAGACGTGGTGTACTTTCAGATCTTTCTACCCTCCCTAGCGAAAAATCCCAAGCCTTTCTGGGTGAGCAGGTAGACGTGAGATGCAAACCATCCTGTCCTGGACCTGTGTCCCACCTGCTGCTCCCGGGCCCTCCTGCAATCTAAGCTTCCCGAAGACAGAGATCAGAGGCCACACTGCATCACTTCCTTGTCTCCACCCGCCAGTGGCTCCCCACCCATGAAAATAAAGGCAAACTCCTCTCCATGTCACTGACAGGGTGGATTCTTTTCCTGTTGCTGCTCTAACAAATCAACACAAACCCGGCCGCTTAAAACAACACATTTATTATCTTACAGTCTGGTAGAACTCCAACACTAAAATCAGGGTAAGATTCTTAGATTTCCTGGATAAGAACATAGATATCTTGGGGGGTGGGGGGAGCATTATTCTGCTTCCAAAGCTGTGTGATCAAGCCCTGCCACCTTCAACCGTGTCCAGATCGGACACATTCTGGGTTCCAATATTCAGACCTCTGTGTTTCTCCACACACCTTCTGCTGCATGCTAAGTCACTTCAGTCGTGTCCAGTTCCTTGCTACACTATGAACTGCAGCCCGCCAGGCTCCTCTGTCCTTGGAATTCTCCAGGCAAGAATACTGCAGTGGGTTGCCATCTCCTTCTCCAGGGGATCTTCCCCATCGACCCAGGGATCGAACCAGTGTCTTATGTTTCCGACACTGGCAGGCAGGTTCTTCACCACTAGTGCCACCTGGGAAGCCCTTAGCTTCCGTGTAGCTTAGCAAGTTTATTTCGACCGCAGGGCCTGTGCACTGGCCGTTTGCTCTGTCCAGATTCTGCCCCCGGTCCTTGAAAGTCAGTCTCTCCACTTTCACTAGAAGCGCCCTTCTCAGAGAGCCCTTACCTGCCCACTGAGTGTAGGGCAGCCTCCTGGCCACCCTCCAATACAACACCCCATTTCCATTGTCTGCCTCTGGATACTTTCCGGTCTGTCCTGTTTTTCTCTGCATTCTTGGCGAGCTGTGTGAGAGCAGGGTCTGTGTCACACACTGAGACCCGTTCTCTGAGCGTCGTTCACTTTGTCCTCCTATAGCCCCATGAGACAGGGTCTCAGAGGGGAGCACTGACTCACAAGAGGCAGGAACTTGTCCCAGGTCACTCAGCCAGGAAGAGCGGGAGCCAGAACAGAGACAGGCTGCTCCCCAGACCCAGGACAACACCTGGCAGGACAGGCTCTCAGGACATACTTGTTGAATGAGCACATTGTCTTACTACTTAGAATCCTTCTGGGAAGGTAAAACCTCTAATTATGCAGAGAAAGCGCTCCAAGCTGATACTGACAAGTCTGTATGTTTTCACATTACGGAGTAAATGGCTGAAGGTGTCTGATGTTTTTCTGAACGTAGTTTTGTGTTTTGTCTTTTTTTTTAAGGACAGGTACTCGTGTGTTAGAGGTTTCCCTGGTGACTCAGACGGTAAAGAATCTTCTGGCAGTGCAGGAGACCTTGATCCCTGGGTCGGGAAGATCCCCTGGAGAATGAAATGGCAACCGACTCCAGTATTCTTGTCTGGAATATTCATTCCATGGACAGAGGGGCCTGGGGGGCCACAGCCCATGGGGTCGCAAAGAGTCAGACATGACTGAGCAACTAAATGACAACAATTTTCTTTTAGATGAAAAAGTCTGTGATGTCCTTATTTTAAGTTTCAGGCAGTCCCGAAGAAGCAGGGATGACTCGGGTGGAGACTTTGAAAGGACAAAGAAAGTTCTATCCACCCAGGGAGTCTGCCCTGTGGCCCAGGGCTGCACAAGCCTGGGGAAAGTTTGTAGAACCCTGGCAGTCCCACCATTGTCCCTACTGATGAGGGGCATCATCCAGTCTCTGTCCACACTCAGGAGACAGACACTCCTCCTGCGGCAGCTGACGAGGAGGCCGGTCAGGGTGACTGTATGTAAGGAGGACTGGTGCCCCAGGGGCAGGGGGAGCGCTCCATGGGCAGTGGCTGGTCTGCCAAGAATTAAGGCAGGTGTCCAACAGGACTGCCAGGGTGAGCAGGCCTAGGAGGCATCAGTTCCTACCGGGAAGAGTCCAGCCCAGCCCAAGGACCCAGTGCACTGTCCCCTGCCCCAGCTGGTCACCTCCGGTCCACACCCTCAGCCCACACTGACCAATGTCCCTGAGGGCTAGAAACTGCCCCAGCGGAGCAAAGGGATCTTTGCTCCTCACCGCAATCAGGGCAATCCTTGACAGGCCTGGGAAAGAGTCACACTGCTGAAGGTGCCAAGGAAAGATGGAGGCTGCTGGAGAAAGGGGAAGATGCCAGGATGGCCTTCTGGTCAACCATCCTCACCCTGAACCCACCCATTTGTCTAAACACTGTGCCTGTGGGGAGTGAATCCATGGATCATTACTGATGAAGGTATGCAGAATGGCAATCTCGCCCTCCCTGCAAGAGGCTCTGCTGGTCTTCCCATCCAGGGGGTCGTCTGTTTTCCCATCTCCGGATACGGGCAGGTCTTGTGACTTGCTTTGGCCGGCAGGACAGAATGGCAGCGATATACCAGTTCCAAGGCTGGCTCTGGATTAACCTCATTGTCTACTTTCTGAATCTGATGTTTTGACATCTGGGGCTGTGCTGAATTGGCATGGACTGTCCCTCTGGAGGGGAGGGGCTAGCAAATTCCTAGAGGCAGCAAACAACACAAGACCCTCCTTACCCATGCCTAGCACACCTTAGGTGGCAAACCAACCAAACCTGAGCCCATCCCCCTGATTATCTGGTCTGACACTTGTGAGACACTAACATCCCACCCTAGCCACGCCCCACCAACAACCCCAGGGTCCAGCAACACACAACTAGCAACAGCCCTATACTGCCATCTCACTCCCATTATTTCAACCAGCCAGTCCTAACTCAGTTAGTGTCCTTACCCTGTCTCACCCATTCCTTTCCTCAAGACCCCCAGTACAGGCTTTCCCAAAGTTTCCATCCCTCTCTCTGTCTGATGTTTTCTCTGTGACCCCCTTCTCTCGAGAACTCTAAGTGTTAATAACATGTTCTCTTTTCCCAGCACTGTCTGCTGATCTGTTGGCCCCACCCCACCTGACTGAAACCGAAATCTTAGCTTCATGGAGACCAGCGTCTCAGGAAGACTGGTGCATACTGTACTCTCTAACGGGCGGAAAGCCCAGGCCAGCCTGCTGGAGGACGGGGCACTGCATGGAGCAGAGGCAGCCTGGACCACCCAGCTGTGGCTACCCCGGCATCTGTTCATAGACCAAGAAGCCTAGAGAGTGGAGCCTGGAGCCCGTGAGCAGAATAGCTGAGCTGAGTCCTGCTCAAACTGGTGACCTGATCAGCCAATTCCAGACCCAGAGCAGCTCGATCAGAACCAAATGCAGGATCCTTGTCTGTTTGGTTCTCGGTGAATGGGCCATGAAAGTGAAAGTGTCAGTCACTCAGTTGTGTCCAACTCTTTGCAACTCCACAGACTGTAGCCCACCAGGCTCCTCTGTCCATGGGATTTCCCAGGCGAGGATACTGGAGTGAGAAGTCATGCCCTTCTTCAGTTGGATCTTTCTGACCCAAGAATCAAACCCGGGTCTCCCACATATCGATCACATGATTTTTTACCCTGTGAGTCACCAGGGAAGCCCATGGGCCGTGGCAGGCATCAAATATGTGTTTTATGAAATAACTCATCTTTGATTTGAATGATTCACACATCCTGGTAGCTGTGGTTCATCTCCACGTATCCTTCTAGAACAGGGTGATCAGTCGCTCAGTTGTGTCTGACTCTGTGACACCAGGGACTGTAGCCCGCCAGGCTCCTCTGTCCATGGGATTCTTCAGGCAAGAATACTGGAGTGGGTTGCCATTTCCTCATCCAGGGGATCTTCCAGACCCAGGGATCAAACCCAAGTCTCTTGCATCTCCTGCATTGGCACTCAGATTCTTTACCACTAGCACCACCTGGGAAGCCCTCTAATAAAAGGACTGGTTATAAAACCTGCAGCAGGGTTGGCAAACACTCTTGGAGCTACGAGCATGGCGGATACCTCTCTAATCAAGCATGGTGTTCTTTCACATTGAGCTCTGAAGTGAGCAACAATCCATCCCAACCTAGGCTCCAGACAGCCCCGGGCGATCTGTCTAAACTGGCAACAGAACTGACATTGATAAACTGAACACAACTGAGACAGGCTGGGACCTGGGACCCTGCAGCGCTGGACACAACTCTTCTCAAGTAGGGAAATACAAAGAAACTAAAAGAGACTAAAAATAACTGCGTGCATGCACAGTTGGGGCAAATCCTGGGTATAGAGACCAAAAGGCCCAACAGCCACTTTTGAGGAGCCTGGAGCAAAAGCAGGGTACTGTGCATGCCCTCTGCACTCTACACCACCAGAAGGGCGGACAAAGTACCTAAGCCACCCTTCCCACCTGACTGCTGGGCACACTCCTACCTACCTACACCCCCATATAAGGAACAAGCTTTCCCATGCCCTTGGGGAGCGAGTGAGCAAGGGAGACTGTTACCTGTTCTTGATCCCACCTGCTGCAGCAGGGGCCCCAGAAAGCCTTGTCTGAACTTGCCTGGTCTCTCGTCACTTCCTACTGATTGGGGAAGGCCAAGATCCCTGGTTGATAACAACACTGCACCAGGGTGGAACGGGCTCACATTTTCATGTTTACACCCTTTTTCATCTCATTCGTTCTCAGACCAGGGAATAGGTATCGAACCCTCACCACCTCCTTTCCCTCCGTCTCAGTCAGGGGGGTTCAGAGGACAGGGCATCTTTTCCCCCTCTAGCTCCTCCCTCGGGCTTTGATCCTAATACAAGGATTCGGGTGCATCAGGCTCCCCATCTACAGCGTGGGGATAATGGTGCTACCATTGTCTGCTTTAAAGTTTCAAAGACGGACAAGTGTAACATCTACAGTAGGAAAGTGACCCGGGAAGGACAAGGATAGTGAATTAAAACATCATCTTCCTGACAATGTGTTCAAAAAAACTAGGGAAGAAGCCAAGAAAGAGGAAGGCATATGATCCAGAAAACGTAAACTCCAGTCCAGGCCAAAGTCCCTGGGTAGCCGCAGGACTATGAGCCAAGAGAAGGTTCAGCAAAACTGGAATCCAGGGGCAAGGAGCCCGGCAGAATAGGGACCAGGAAAGAGATTTTTGGAAACTACTGTGCTTATGTAGAGGACGGATGGGGCAAAGGAGAAAAACTTTGAGGAAAACCAAAAAGTTACACAAAAATAAAATTAATCATGGTAGGTTATTTAGCTCTGTAGCGAACAATGGAACAAAGTACTCATCTGTCATTACAGGGGATCAATTATTTAGAAATGTGGAATAATTTCCAGGGCATTTGAAAACAGTTGCCTCAAGAGAAAGAGAGAGATGACCATGGAACAATTTCTTGAAAGCCACAAACTACCAAAAATCACCCCCAAGGAAAAAAAAAAAGCTACCCTAAGTAGTTTTGTATCTGTCAAAGAAAATCCATAGTTAAGAATCGTCCAGAAAAGAAATCTCCAAGCCCACATGGTTTCATTAGTCAATTCTATCAAACACACACCACCTCTATGGAGTCTCTTCCAGAAAACAGAAGAGAAGGGGACAACTCACAACTCATTTTAGGAAGCCAGTGTTATCATGGTAACGCACCCAGGCAAAGACAGTAGAAGACATACATAGATGAGGGGTCAGCAAATTGTCTGTAGAAACAGGGCCAGAGAGTCAAATTTTCCAACTTTGCAGCCCATAGAGTCTCTGTTACAACTCCTCACCTGTACAGCTGTAGTGCAAAAACCAGCGATGGTGACATATAAGGGAATCAGCATGGCCAGATGTGAGCACCAGTGGGCTGGATATGGTTCATATGGATATGGGCTATAGTTTGCTGGCCCCTGCTATATACCAATATCCCTCATCAACAAGATACAAGAATTCTCACAAAATATTAGCTAGCAAAATCCAGAAATATATACAATGTATAAGATGACATGATCCAATTAGGGCTTGCCTGGGAGTGCAAGGCTGGTTTCAAAATTAGAAAATCACATGACATTGTAAATCAATTATACTACAATTAAAGTTCTTTTAATTAAATGAAATTTTAAAAAGTCAATCAATGTTATCCACTTAATAACAGACTGAAGAATAATCATGAGATCATATCAGTTGAGGGAGACAAAGCATGTGATACGGCTCAGCATCCATTTATAATAAAAGATGCTGTGATGATGCTATAATATCATTACAGTAATAAAAGATGATGCTGTGAAAGTGCTGCACTCAATATGCCAGCAAATCTGTAAAACTCAGCAGCGGCCACAGGACTGGAAAAGGTCAGTTTTCATTCCAATCCCAAAGAAAGGCAATGCCAAGGAATTTCAAGCTACTGCACAATTGCACTCATCTCACACGCTAGCAAAGTAACGCTCAAAATTCTCCAAGCCAGGCTTCAACAGTACATGAACTGTGGACTTCCAGATGATCAAGCTGGATTTAGAAAAGGCAGAGGAACCAAAGATCAAATTGCCAACCTCCGCTTATCCGATTATCAAAAAAGCAAGAGAGTTCCAGAAAAACATCTACTTCTGCTTTACTGACTATGCCAAAGCCTTTGACTGTGTGGATCACAACAAACTGAAAAATTCTTAAAAGAGATGGGAATACCAGACCACCTGACCTGCCTCCTGAGAAATCTGTATGCAGTTCAGGAAGTAACAGTTAGAACTGGGCTTGGAATAATAGATTGGTTCCAAATCAGAAAAGGAGTACATCAAGGCCATATACTGTCACCCTGCTTATTTAACTTATATGCAAAGTACATCATGCGAAATGCTGGGGTGGGTGAAGCACAAGCTGGAATCAAGATTGCTGGGAGAAATATCAGTAACCTCAGATATGTAGATGACACCACCCTGATGGCAGAAAGCAAAGAAGAACTAAAGAGCCTCTTGATGAAATTGAAAGAGGAGAGTGAAAAAGTTGGCTTAAAGCACAACATTCAGAAAACTAAGATTACAGCATCCAGTCCCATCACTTCATGGCAAATAGATGGGGAAACAATGGAAACAGTGAGAGACTTCATTTTCTTGGGCTCCAAAATCACTGCAGATGGTGACTTCAGCCATGAAATTAAAAGACGCTTGCTCCTTGGAAGAAAAGCTATGACCAACCTAGACAGCATACTAAAAAGCAGAGATATTACTTTGCCAACAAAAGTCTGTCTAGTCAAAGCTATGGTTTTTTCAGTAGTCATGTACAGATGGACCATAAAGAAAGCTGACTGCTGAAGAATTGATGCTTTTGAACTGTGGTGTTGGAGAAGACTCTTGGGAGTCCTTTGAACTGCAAGGAGATCCAACCAGTCTATCTTAAAGGAAATCAGTTCTGAATATTCATTGGAAGGACTGATGCTGAATCTGAAACTCCAATACTTTTGTCACCTGATATGAAGAATTGACTCATTTGAAAAGACCCTGATGCTGGGAAAGATTGAAGGCAAGATGAGAAGGAGACAACAGAGGATGACATGGTTGGATGGCATCACCAACTCAATGGACATGAGTTTGAGTAAGCTCCGGGAGCTGGTGATGGACAGGAAAGCCTGGTGTGCTGCAGTCCATGGGGTTGCAAGGAGTCAGACATGACTGAGCGACTGAACTGGACTGAACTATAATAAAAACTCTATTAAGCTATGGCTAGAAAACCTTAACCTGACAAATGGCTTCTACAAAGACCTACAGCCTAGCATCCCACTTAACATTAAAAAACTAAATGCGGGACTTCCCTGGTGGTCCAGTGTCTAAGACATTGCACTCCGAAGGCAGGGGGCCCAGGTTCCATCCCTCGTCAGGGAACTAGAGCCCACATGTTGCAGTGCAAATAAATAAATAAAATAAATATTTTAAAAACAGACAAAAATGCTGAATGCATCCTTCCCACAGCAAGGATGTCCACTGTGTTACTCAACACAGTACTGGAAGTTTAATAAGTGTAATCAGGCTAAATAAATAAATGGCACATGCATAAAAAAGGGAGAAATAAAATTGCCCCTATTTACAGATAACCTGATTGTTTATGTAAAAAATCTGAGGAAATCTACAAAAAGAAATCCCTATAACTAATAAGTGAGTTCCACAAAGTCACAGGATACCATGTCAACATAGAAAAGCCCATTGAATTTCCATAGTCTAGGAATACAGCATTGGAAATGAAAAAATTTTAAAACGAATACTACTTAAAATAGCTCCAAAAATTAAATACTTAGATTTTAAATCTAACAAAGCATATGCACATTGAAAATTCTAAAATACTGATGAAAAAAATCAAGGAAGATGTAAATAAATGGAAAGACATGTCATTTTCATGTCACTGGAAGACTGAATACTAAAATGCCACATATGTACATGTGTATGTTCTTGGTCATGTCCAACTCTTTGAGACCCCAAGGACTGTAGCCCACCAACCTCCTCTGTTCATGGGATGCTCCAGGCAAGAATACTGGAGTGGGTTACCACTTCCTCCTCCAGGGGATCTTCCTGACACAGGGATCGAACCTGCATCTCTTACATCTCCTGCATTCACAGGCAGGTTCTTTACCTCCTGGGAAGTCCCTACAATTGAGAATTGCCTTTAAAAACATGTATCTTAACATAAACTTCACACTTTATATAAAAATTAACTCAAAACAGATCATAGATCAAAATGTAAAAAAAAAGCAAAACTATAAAAATTTTAGAAAAAAACATACAAGAAAAGTTTAATGATCCAGAGTCAAAGAGTTCTTAGACTTAAAACCAAAAGCAAAATCTATAAAAATAAAAAAATTAATCAGTTGGACTTCATCAACATTAAAAACCTTTGCTCTGGAAAAGACACTGTTAAGACAAGCTGCAGTGAATGAAATAATGCCATTTGTAGCGACATGGATGAATCTAGAGATTATCATCCTAAATGAAGTGAAGTCAGAGAAATACCATATGATATTGCTTACAGGTACAATCTAAAAATAAAAATGACACAAGTGAACTTATTTACAAAACAGAAACAAACTCAAAGACTTAGAAAACAAAGTTATGGTTACCAAAAGGGAAAAGTGAGGGAGGAGGGATAAAGTAGAAGCTTGGGATTAATGTACACATACTATTCTGTATAAAATAGATAGCCAACAAGGACCTACTGTAGAGCAGAGAGAACTGCACTCAATACTCTGTTATAGCCCATATGGGAAAAGAATCTGAAAAAGACAGATATACGAATATGTGTGATTAAATCACTTTGCTGTGTACCTGAAACTAACACAGCTTGTAAATAACACTCAGTTCAGTTCAGTTCAGTCACTCGGTCATGTCCAACTCTTTGCGACCCCATGAATCGCAGCACGCCAGGCCTCCCTGTCCATCAGCAACTCCCGGAGTTTACTCAAACTCATGCCCATTGAGTCGGTGATGCCATCCAGCCATCTCATCCTCTGTCATCTCCTTGTCCTCCTGCCCCCAATCCCTCCCAGCATCAGAGTCTTTTCCAATGAGTCAGCTCTTCACATCAGGTGGCCAAAGTACTGGAGTTTCAGCTTCAGCATCAGTCCTTCCAATGAACACCCAGGACTGATCTCCTTTAGGATGGACTGGTTGGATCTCCTTGCAGTCAAAGGGACTCTACTCTAACATAAAATCTAAAAATAAAAAAAGACAAGCTGCAGACAGGAAGAAAATATTAGCAACTCACACACCTGAAAAAAAGGATTTCTAATTAAAATATGTAAAGAATAATTAAAACTTAACCATAAGAAAACAAACCACCCATTTGGAAAATGGGCAGAGTGCCTGAATAGACACTTCACGCAGTAGACTATTCAAATGTCAATAAGCACATGAAGAGACGCCAATATTATCAGTCACTAGAGAAATGGCACTTAAACCAAAATGAGATATCATTCCACACCCATTAGCGTGACTTGGAGACAGATAAACAAACCTAATAATATTAAGTGCTGGTGAAGATGCAGGTAACTAGGCTTTTTATGCACTGCTGGTAGGAACGTAAAATGATAAAACTGGATGGAATATAGCCTAGCTGCTTCTTACGAAGTTAAAGATAAATTTACCAAATGACCCAGCAATCCCACTGTTAGATATTTACCAAGAGAAATGAGTGTTCACTTTCCACAAAAAGCTGTATGGGGAATGTTTACCACAGCTTTAGTCATACTCACCCAAAATTGGAATCGACACATGGGAGTCGTTAAGTTCAATGGCTGAGCTGACAAACCGTGATATGTCCACACGATGGAATGCTACCCAGCAACAGGAAGGAACTGTGAATTCCCAGAATGACATGGAAGAATCTTAAATACATTATGCTAAGTTAAAGAAGTCAGAACCAAAAGCCTATTTACTTTGTGCTTCCATTTATATGACACTATGAAGATGAAAAACTATAATGATAAAGAACAGATCAGTGATGCCAGGGGCTGTGGTGGGCAGACATATGCCTACATAAGGCATCATGATGTCATTTTGGAGTGGTGGAACCGTTCTGTCTCCTGACTGTGGTGGAGATGGCCAAACATAGAGCATAGATCTATGGTTAAAATCATGGAAATGCACACTAAAGACATTTTTTTCCCCAACAAACCCTAAAAAGCAATGTATCCAATGGGAGTAGACAGTCAAAAGAATGAATCTCTAACAGTGGATTTTGGAGCCCTGTGACAACTGATCTCAAGGAGAGGTTTTGGAGAGAGTGGAATATTCTGAAATACTATAGCACCTGCATCCCACAGCCAACGAGGTTGAGAGCCACCATGGGGGTGGCATGGGGTGAGGCATGGGGCTTTGTTAAGTGTCTTTCCTTTCTTGTCTCCCCAGCAAGGCTGTTTCTCTTCCCAGGGCGAGACCACAGAGTGGGCAGCAGTGTTGGAAAAGGGCCCCCACTTACGGGCTCCCCACACGGCTCAACCTCCCCTCCTTTACCAGGGCCACCGGTTCTCCACCAGCACATCTCAAAAGTCTTTCAAAGTGACTCAGGACAGACATGACGAAAAGCCAGACAGGGACTGGGGGTGAGATTCCCCAACCTACACAGGGCTTTGGGCAAAGGACAGTTTCACTAGAATTTTGAAACCAACTTCCATGGAGAATCCCTTCTGCTCCCTTTCCCTCTCACCAAGCCCAGTGAGGCAGGTGCTTCTGCAGGTAAAGAAATCGTTTAGAGGATAAGGAACTTGAGGAAGCCTGGGCATGGCAGGGCAGGGACAGGACCCAGATCTCCCCTGAGAACACAGCCTGAAAGAGCTTACTTCCCTGTCTGAAAAGCGGATGCAAACCTCTGAGAACTGCCAAGGTCTCACCTTGTCCAGGTAACCTTGAGAGAGCAAGAGCAGGACAGAGCCCCCCAGCATCCTGGCTCCCCTGCGCCCTCTGCTGGCCCGGGCTGGGGGCCGACTTAGGGACGCAACGGCCTGTGCTCCTGGCTGTGCACTCCGGGCCTGAGGC
Source organism: Odocoileus virginianus (assembly GCF_023699985.2). Lineage (NCBI taxonomy): Eukaryota > Metazoa > Chordata > Mammalia > Artiodactyla > Cervidae > Odocoileus > Odocoileus virginianus. Next base: position 439,702 of record NC_069675.1, read on the forward strand.
TCTGTTTTGTAATCTGCAGTGGGCAGCCCCACTGTTCTGCAAGGTGGGTTCCCTGCGGGGAACTTCTGCGGCCTGGTGGCCGAGTGACCCCCTGCGGTGGCAACTCACCCCTTCCACACTAACATGGACCAAGTTTGGTCTAAACTAAATTCTCCCTTCCTGCATCCCAAGGGCTTCTAAGTGGCCACCGATATGCCTGCTTGGTTCAGATATTCAGTTCATGGGTGAGAGTCTGTAGAGAAGGGAAAAGGCTTGGAGCCAGAGAGAGAGAGATGAGGCTGTGTGACCCTGAGTAAGTTGCAATCTCCCTGGACCTCAGCTCCCTCATCTACAAAATGGGGGTAGTGACAGTTCCCAACTCACAAGGCTGCTCGGAGAATAAAGAGCCTGGGAGATGCTTAGCAAAGAAACAGGCGTTCATCCGTCACTCGGCAAGCTTTCCTTCTGAACGGCAACCCACTCCAGGAGTCTTGCCTGGGAAATCCCAGTGACAGAGGAACCTGGCGGGCTACAGTCCATGGGGTCGCAGACTCAGACACGACTGAGCGACTGAACACACACACACACACTGCTGTCACTGTTATTGCTGTGGATGGTGTTGTTGGGGTAGCTGCCCTACAACTCAGAGAACACGTGGTCACAGAGGGAGGGGTCTCCGGTTTTCAGAACCAGTCTGGTGATAGCTGGCTTGGAATTCAGCAGGTCCAATCTCACCTGTGAAAGCGCACTTTTAACTGAATTCTTTTTTCTTTTTCTACAGCACTGCTGCAGCATGTGGGATCTTAGTTCCCTGACCAGAGATCCAACTGGTTCCCCCTGCTTTGGAAGTGAGGAGTCTTAACCACCGGACCGTCAAGGAAGTCCCTTTAATCTGCATTTTTATCTTAATTTTTACTAACTATCAGTCCTTGCTGCTTGATGTAAAAGTGAATCTGTTCAAGTATATAAATCCATCTGGATTCCAATAGCCACAAGTCAGGGAGAGAAAACCTAAGGGCAAGCTGCCTGTAAGTTTGGGAAAGAAACTTAGTCCCAAATCTAAGGTCCCCCACGCTCAGAGTGAAGCTGCTTCAGACACCTCCGTGCCCACCCCTGCCTGGGAAGTGCTGTGAACTGCTAAGAAAGTTGGTGGTGGGAGCCACAGACTTAAATTGGCTATTATGATGTTAGTTGCTCAGTCCTGTCAGACTCTTTGTGACCCCATGGACTGTAGCCCACTAGGCTCCTCTGTCCATGGGATTCTCCAGGCAAGAATACTGGAGTGGAGGGTTGCTATGCCCTCCTCCAGGGGATCGTCCCCACCCAGGGATCAAGCCTGGGGCTCCCACATAGAAGAAGGCAGATTCTTTACCATCTGAGACACCGGGGCTATATCCCCAGTACAAAATGTTTTTGGTGTTAAAAAAAAATTTTTTTTTTTTTAAGTTGGTGGGAAGAATGATATTTCCGTTAGAAATTTAAGTGTTGGAAGTTGGAGGCAGGGGACATCCTCTACTCTAATCGGGTGAGCGGCGAGCTTTTCTGGAGACCCGAGGAGGACCACCGTCTCAGGAGTTCTTCTCAGGCAGAGCCTACTGTCTCTGTCTCTGTCTCTGTCTCTCTCCCCGCCGCAGCGGACCGAGGCTTTCACACCAAACTGCTCAGACCAGCCCGGGTCCACCCTGACGCCCGGCCCGCGATGCATCCGATAACATGCGGGAACGGAACCCCAGCCCCAGCCTGGCTCCAAGCCCCCGGCCAGAGCGTTCCGGTGGAATGCGGCGAGCCAGATACTTCGGCCTCGGCGTGGCCTCCCCTGCAAGCAGGATCAGGGAACTGGCGGGAGGGACACTGACCTGGGAAGCCCGCGATTCGGGGCAGGCGAGGAAGAGCAGCAGAAGGAAGAGCGCCCGGGGACACTTGGGCACCATCTTTGCCAACCGGAACCTTTCTGTTTGGGAAGGGGAGATAACTTGGTCTGCCGCCCCCGCCGAGGCTGTCCCAACCGATGCCGCGGCCGCCCCTGCGGGGAACCGGGCTCCGCTCGGCCCGGATCGGCTCGGGTAAGGAGGGAAGCGGGAGCCCGGGAGCGCAGCTCGGCCCGCCGCGCTCGGGAGGCGCAGTCCCGGATCCAGGTGCGCCGCGCGCGGACCTGGAGCTCCCGCGGCCACGAGCGTCCGCTGCCGCCCGCACGAGACAGTCCCGGCGAGGCGGGGAGGCGCCGGCCCCTTGGCCAAAGCCGAGGAGGAGGGGCTGCCCGGCCAGGAATGCGCCTGGGAGCGCGCCCAACCCGCGCGGCTCCCGGAGGAGGCCCGGCGCGACGCAGAGGACGAGCGCCGGCATCCTGATCGCCTTCGCGGGGGAGGCCGCCGAGGCGGCGCACACGTGCGTGCGGAGCCCGCGAGCCCTCCCCGCGCCGGGTCGCTCCTGACCCGCCCCTTTCCAGCCCGGGGACACTGAGGCTGACCTCATCCAGCAGCAAGTGAGATTCAAATCCAGGTCTGTCCAACTTCAGAGCGAGCGCCCGCGCGGACGTCTTCCTCCACGGCACTCGGAAGACAGGACTAGTGTGGGCGCGAGATGGACTTCATGAACTTAGACCGAGTTCTCCACCCGAGAACTGCTCTCGGAGTACAAGAACACTCACGCACAGTGACTCAGAACCAACAGCCCTCCTCATCTGCCGCCCTCCACTCCCCAGTGGAAGGAGAAACAGTTTGAACTGGGAGGCAGGGTTATGGGAACACCGGATGCGTTGCTGAGGCTCGGTGGGACACGCCGCTGGGAAGGACAGACATGAGCAGTCTGAGTCCCCCTTCATCCAAGGGCTGTGGGAGGATCCAGATGGCCTCAGCTCCAAGCTCCTGGAAAACACTGTTTAAGTTCTTACTGGAAGAATGTTTTCAGAAGGCAACACTGCAGATGTCATGGTGCACACCAAGTCTGGCCAAGCCTCAAATCTGTTTTTCCTTTTCCAAATTTCATTTAGCAGAGCCCACTCAGAGCTCAGGGCACGGAGCTCAGAAGGCTATGTAGCCTTAGAGCCGAACTGTTTTCTTTTGGAAGGCAGAGGGGAAAATTGGAGTCCCGTGGAAAACGAGGGGCCTGCTGCAGGCTGGCCACCTGGGCAGACATTACCCAGGAAATCCGGCTGGGCTGCCCCTCCACCTTCCTGCGGGAGGAAGGAGAGCGTGCCCGTGTACTATTACCTGCATTCCTAGGGAGGCGGCTTGAGGAGACACTGCTCCCCCCTGCCCGGGTAGAGGGGGCCAAGGAGCCTGGGGCGGATCCCCCACAGCCTGTGGAAACTGTGGTATTTCTGCCTCCATCGCCCATGTCTGCTGTCTTTGCCAAAGCTCAGTGTCCCCATCTGTGTATTCTCCTCTCCTCCACCCCAGAGAAGAATTTCTTCTGGTCAGTGAGGCTGTGTCTATTTTGTATTTTATCCCACCTTATGTTTACATGGCAACTGCCACCCCCAAAACCAAGGCTTCTCAGCCGGTGCCTGCTGTGCGCTGGAGCCAGGCAGAAGTGCCTGAGAACTTTCGTCCTGCCCTGCCCTCTGAATGGATGCACGGACTTGGAAGACACTGCTGAGTTCACCAGTGAAGAAACAAAAGCTGGGAGTGGCTGAGTGGCTGGTCTGTGGTTTGCAGACTCAAGGGTCTCCAGAGCAGGGCTGTTTCCAGGACAGGCTACCTTCAACCTTCATCCCACACTTTAAATACTTAAATATTCAGTCATAGGATTTCAGAAACTTTGCTTACAGGAACAGAGTTTTTCTGGTTTCTGGCTTCCTTCATTCCTTTCTCTCTCTCGCTTTTTCTCCCTTGCTCCCCCCCTCCTTCTCTTCTTCCACCTCCTTTTCATCTTCTCATTCCCCTTCTCCTTTTTCTTCCTCTACTTCTTTACTTTTCAAGCATTCCTAAGTTTCAACACAGATTATTTTTTTTTGTACTTACCAATGTTTGCCCTTGTCCTACGGCTGACTTCTCTCCAGTGCCCTCGCGTCTGGTCGGAATTAACCTTCTAAGGTCCCGCTGCCCCCGCAGTACTGCCCCTTGTCTCTCTGTCCTCAATAGTCCATGACCTGTGGTCATCAACAGCCCCTCAGAAGCCCATACCTGCCAAGGCCGCTAAGAGCAAACAGACTGTGAAGATAAGCCCTGGGCTGCTCAGGGTTCCACAAACTAACCTTTGCATAAACTGACTCTGATGGTCCTGCGTGGGGGACAACAGAAGAAGGGAGCCAACATATCTTGAGCACCAGCTGTATGCCATATCCTCTAGTAAGCATTTCATGAATGTTCTAGTTTATCCCCTCACAACCCAGCAAAATGGGTCCTATTATTATTTCCATTTGGCAGATTGGGAAACTGAGGCTTAGCATGCTTAGTTGCCCAAGATCAAACATCAGGTTAGTAATTGGGAGAAACAGGATTTACACTTGAATGTGTCTGGTCCCAAGGAGCATGCTTTCTGCTGCAGTTGAAACTAAACACAAGAATTTGCTCATTATTCTTGTTGGCCAGTGTTTGATATTTTCAAAGGCAAGTATATAAAAGTTAGCTTTAGGGGTAATTTTTCAGGGATATATTTTCACTGCAAAGATTACACCTATACAAGTTAGGCCTATTTACAATAACCTCCAAGGAATTGTTGAAATTAATGACTGGGCCTATTTGTACTTAATATTGTTCAAAACAGTACAGTTCTGCCAGGTGACACTCAATTCGCCCCTCCGGATGCATTCTGCCCTGGAGGGCAACCTGAGGGATGGCATTAACACCCCTGGGTGCTCTCTGTCCTCTGGTTGTGTTTGGAGTCTGAGCATGTGCAGTGGGAGATCCGATGGAGACGGGTGGGGTCCTGAGGCTGAGTCAAGCTGGCTGTATCCCTTGACAGAAAATCACTGTTCTTTACAAGGCAACCTCTTCTCCATCCCTCTCTTCCCTTGGCATTCCCAGCCCCTCCCCCTGTCCTGGGCCAAGGGGTACCAACAGTGCCTTCATTAGTGGCCCTGGCATAGGGCAGTCCTCTGGTTGGCATTTGTACATCCTGTCCATACCCTGTAAATAAATCGTCCCCAAATTATCCTAATTTGAGCAAGCCATTTCTTGGCTTTTGACTGATAGAGTGACCATTGTCAATAAATTGAAAATATTTTTTCCCTTCAGACTGTCCTCTAGCAGGAAATGAGGTGAACAGACACATGATGAAGCTTGTGCACACACAGTCAGGCCGAGGCAGTAAGAGGACACTCTTAATCTTTTCCCTTACTAGTCAATCCTGCCTTGGTCTAGGGCTCTAATACACCCAGTTAAAAATGCCCCCAGCACTACCTCTTTAGACTCCCTTGGCTGTGCGACCCAGTTTTGACTAATGAGATGTAAGTAAAGCTGAGCAGACGGGCCCAGTTTCTGGATAAACAGAAACAGTCTCAAAGATGTGTGTCCTTCTTCCTCTTGCTTGGAGCGTGGACCCAGTGCTTGAAATTGCAGCAGCAACTCCATGACTGTGAGATTATAGTCAAGTGCTTAGGACGCAGGTTTAGAGAGAGAAAGGGCATGTGTTCATAGCAGCACTAGTCACAATTCGCAAGTCAGGGAAACAACCCATATGTCCATTGAAAAATGAATGGAAAAAGAAGATGTGGTACATATATGCAATGGAATACTACTCAGCCATAAAAAAAAGAATGAAATAATGCAGCAACATGGATGGGCCTAGAGATTATCATACTAAATGAAATCAGAAAGCAAAAGACAAATACCATGTGATATCACTTATATATGGAATCTAAAATATGATGCAAATGAATTTATCTACAAAACAGACTCACAAAGAACAGACCTGTGGTTGCCTAGTGGGGAGGGGTGTGGAGGAGGGATGGATTGAGAGTTTGGAATTAGCAGACGCAAGTGTTACATAGAGAATGGATAAATGACAGTGTCCTACTGTGTAGCACAGAGAACTATATTCAATATCCTGTGATAATGGAAAAGAATATGAAAAAGAATGCATATATACATTTGTGTATATATATGTATGTATAACTGGGTCACATTGTTATACAGAAAAAATTAAGACAACATTGTAAATCAAATGTACTTCAATAATCTTTTTTCAAAAAAGAAAGCAGAGGGAGCTTGCTTCTTTAATGATCTCTTTGAGACGTGACAGTACCGGGCCTCTTCCGGATGTCTTGTTACCTAAGAAACATTAAACACTTGTCGGGTTAAGTCACTGGTAGTTGGGTTTCTGTTTCATGAAGTGGAACCAAATCTATGAGTCCATGAGGATGTAAATACATAGCTGAATAAAAATAAAGGGAGGAGAAACAACTCTTCTTTATAGAACAATTACAATCAGTAAATATAGAAAAAAAGTGTGAAAATTAGAAAAGTACCATTCAAGCACAGAGGTAATAACTGCTGCGGGCATGATCCACCAATGAAAACTGAAATCAGTGAGTAAGTATTTAAGCAGAAACAGGAATTTTGCATTGTCTCAAAGTATCTTCCCCCAAGTACCTACATATATTAGAAAGGGAAAATTTTAAATTTACAGTAGATCAATGAGGCAATATCCTGTACCCTCTGATCTGAGGCACAAACATGTGTGCCTTCTGTGACATTCTTTTGCCAAAAATGGGTAACTTCAACCTAATCATGAGAAAAAAAATTAGATAAATGCAGATGGAGATACACATGGCAATGCAAAATTGGCAGAATTTCATTCTTTATGTCTGAGTGATACCCCGTTGTATGTATGTGCTGCATCTCTATCTGCTCACCTGTTGGTAGACACTTAGGTTGCTTCCACATCTTGGCTATTGTAAATAATGCTGCTACGAACACTGGAGTGCATGTATCTTTTAAAATTATTGTTTTCATTTTCTTCCTATATATATCCAGGAGTGGAATAGCTGGATCATACGACAGATTGAAGGCAGGAGGAGAAGGGGACGATAGAAGATGAGATGGTTGGATGGCATCACGAGCTTGATGGACATGAGTTTGAGCAAGCTCCAGGAGTTGGTGATGGACAGGGAAGCCTGGCGTGCTGCAGTCCATGGGGTCAAAAGGAGTTGAACACGACTGAGTGACTGACTGACTGATGCCAGTTCTATTTGTAGTTCTTTGAGGAACCTCCATACTATTTTCTATAGTGGTTGTACCCATTTACATCCCCGCCAACAGTGTGCTAATGCTCGCCAACATTTACTTGTGGTATGCTTGATGATAACCATTCCGACAGGTGTGAGGTGATAGTTCATTGTGGTTTTGGCTTGTATTTCTCTGATGATCAGTGACGCTGAGCATCTTTTCGTATGCCTGCTGGCCATCTGTGCTTTAGCCTTAGAGTCTGCACCATACAAGCACAGCTCAGGGCGAGCCCGTGGTTTGGGAAGTTTAAACACAGATGTGGGCTTCCCTGGTGGCTCAGTGGTAAAGAGTCTGCCTGCACTGCAGGAGACCTGGGCTGGATCCCTGGGTTAGGAGGATCCCCTGGAGAAGGGCATGGCAACCCGTTCCAGTATGTTGTCTGGAGGATCCCCGGGGACAGAGGGGCCGACAGGCTGCAGTCCCTGGGATCGCAGAGTCAGACCCGACTGAGCGGCCAAGCAGAACGCAGCGCACACAGAAGGTGGTGCTTGCTTCCTTTGGTTCTCTCGTTCAATAATCCTCTCCCTTTGCAGCTACTGTGGTTCTTCTAATTTCTATCTTCCAATTCAACAAGGAAGATTCAGGCTTTATAACTGGGTCTAATCTGCACGTGACACGCTGTGGCCTGCTCTGAGTGTAAAAGCCGTAAAAACGGGAAATGCACAGTGCAATTCCCTTCATCGGATAGCATTTCCAGTATGTCCCCGCTTCTCTCTCTCTCTGATGTCGTCAACATGGTTATTTTAATTGTATCTAGAGTTGTTGTCTGGGCAGTCAAAAGAAGGTACTTCCCCATTATCAGAACTTGAAATCTACACATGCATTTTATAATCATAAATGCATTATTTAAAAAGTAATTTCTTAGTGAAAAGTCCAGCTTCTTCATGCTCCATTTAATTTTTTAAAAAAGCAAATTAAAACTTAAGGATTGAATATTTTATCAGTATGTTCAGTAGTGTTACAAATAAAATATCCAATTAAAAATAAATTTAAAAAACCAAAACGAAATAAAATAGACACTGTCTTTTCTGAACTCTACTATGCCTCAAGGAAATGTCCACTTATCAAATGAAGAAGCAGAGAATCAGAATTATGACTCCATGTTGAGATAAGAATTTGGAGGCTAGAGTGAAAGATAATACAGTAATATAAAATGAGGAAGCAAGGGATAAACAAATCGTAGAAAGTATATTTTGAGTTTTGATGTGCAGTTCAACCCTCCTGTGACACTTCTCTCCCTCTGACCCTGAGTATCCAGAGCTGAGAAAAGCAAAATCTGGCCAGAGGGACCTGGAGTCAATTGTTCCTCATTTTCTCATCTGTAAAATGCACAGAGGCCCCTTCCAAGCTTTCAAGTTCTAATTCTGAAAGAGGCTAGAAACATACCAAAATGAGAAGGGGTTTTAGTTTTCAGGGGGAGGTTTGCTTGTTTCTTGGTCCCTTTTTTTTTTTTTTTTGCCACAATGGTGGCACTCAGTGTACATTTTTTAAAACTAAAATTTTGCCTCTCTGTTGGCATTTGGTGAGTAAAAGTGAATTTACAGATTTTTTAAAGGCAAGAATTAGAGACCAAAAATGTTGAGGTTAGACCTCTTCAGAGACATAGTTTGGCACATTCTGCTGGGTAGGGTTAAAAGTATTCGTGTACAGAAACTTGCATTGCAGTTTCTTATTTTGTTGTTGTTTAGTTGCTAAGTCATGTCCAACTCTTTGCAACCCAATGAACCTAGCACGCCAGGGTTCTTTGGCAGCTTCTTATTACTTTCCCAAAATGATTTAAAGGAACTGTTGTCAAAATTATTTACATCTGAATTCAGTACCATACCAGGTGGTGTTAGTAGGAATTTAGCTGTCAATCCACTATCATTGAAGGGGCATAGGACGTGACTTGGGTAATGTCATTTTTTAAACTTTTTAAATTTTTGACTGTGCTGGGTCTTCATTGCTGTGCCGGCTTTTCTCTGACTGTGGCAGGCGGGGGGCTTCTCTTTGCGGTGGCCTCTCTGGTGCTGAAGCAGAGGCTCTAGGTCCACGGGCTGGGTAGTTTCAGCACACGGGCTCAGTAGTTGTGACTCCTGGGCTCTGGAGCTCAGGTTCCGTGGTTTAGGGGCTGCTAACCCTAAACCCTGAACTCAGGCTCAGTAGTTTCAGGGGCTCAGCTGTTCCACAGCATGTCGGGTCTTCCTGTATGAGGGATTGAGCCCAGGTCTCCCGAAATGGCAGGTAGATTCTTTACCAATGAGACCATGGAAGCCCAGGGTAACTTCATTTTAACACACATAAATAAACCTCAGAATGTGTTTGCATTTTGTATGGAGGAGTCTCTGTTTGAACTGTCTCTATAACGTGTACAACAATCACCGCTAAATTTAGAATAACCTTAGCTGTCTCGAGAAGGCCTAGGCACTAGGCACTTTCTTTCCTCCCTCTCCCTTCCTTCATTTTGGGTCACAAAAGGTGGAATGTTTATTTACATTTTGATACATATATGTGATGATCCAGGGCTTCCCAGGTGGCTCAGTGAAAAAGAAATCAGCCTGCCAACACAGGAGACAGTTTCCATACTTGATCCGGGAAGATCCCACATGCCTCGAAGCAAGTAAACCCGTGAGCCACAACTATTAAGGCTGTGCTCTGGAGACCCTGGAGCTGGTGCCCCACAAGAGAAGCCGCCACAGTGAGAAAGCCAAGCGCTGCAGCTAGAGAGTGGCCCCCACTCACTGCTGCCAGGGAAGCAGACAAAAAAACAAATCATTAAAAAAAATATATATAGCAAACAGGCATTCGGCTCACGCCATTTTCCAGTCTACCTGGCAGTTTGGTGTGGCTTTGTGACCTGAGTTTTGCTGATGAAATGTGCTGTGATGGGCACCACTCTATTGCCCTACAAAACCCCGGGTCTGGAGCAGCTCTCCCCTTCTGCTGGCTGGATGCAGATGGCAGGCCCAGGAGATGGTGGGCCCACAGGATGAAAATACACCTTGGGCCCCCGAAAGATCGTGTGGAGCAGGATTACCCTGCTCACCTCTGCAGCTATCGTACAAGTTAGGAAAAATTAACTTTTTGTCTTAGCCTCTTGAAATGTAATTGAGTAATTATTTACAGCCTAGCTGAACCTAAACACTCTAAGCACCCCTGTGATTTGTTGTCACTCAGTCTTTTCTCTACCTGGTGTTTGCATGAGTTCACATGTAGCTCTCTATTTTTGAAAATGCTGTGTCTGTGCTGGGTCTTCGTGGCTGTGCACGGGTTTTCTTCAGCCGTGGTGCGGGAGGCCTGCTCTAGCTGTGCTCACGGGCTCAGTAGTTGTGGAGCGTAGGCTCAGTTGCTCCATGGCATGTAGGATCTTCCTGGACCAGGGACCAAACTCATGTCCCTTGCATTGGCAGGCAGATTCTTAACCACTGCCATAGGGAAGTGCCATATCTCTTGTAAGTACATTTCTATGTTATTATATAGTCTTCATAATGTAATGGTTGCAGAGTAGCTGGTTAAACTATAATTCCTTAACCATTCTATTGTGATGTTTAGTTTGCTTATTTTTTCTTCTACTTTAAATAATGCTAAACACTTTTATGCAGAAGCCAGGCTTCCCTGGTGGCTCAGAATGTAATGAATCAGCCTGCAATGCAGGAGACAGGAGACACAGGTTTGATCCCTGGGTCAGGGAGATCTTTTGGAGAAGGGAATGGCTACCCACTCCAGTATTCTTGTCTGGGAAATCCCATGAACAGAGGAGCCTGGCACTATTGATGTGCTCATTTCCTTAGACACTGAAAGCAAAACAATTGTTACAAATTCTTAATAGTATAAACATATCAATTTGAGGTTTTAAAAGTTTCTCCTTTCATTTCACGTTTGTCACTACTGAGGTTGAACACTTGTCCATGTTTGTTAGTTGTTCCTCCTCTTTTGGGAAGTTTATGTCCTACTATCTATCAGAGTCTACATTTCCTGTAGATTTTAATAATTTTAGTACTCGTAGATATTACCAAGAATCAATCATCCAAAATCTCAGAAATCATTTTATTGTCAGAACAAATATTAAGGCACAAAAATACGTCAGTTTTTTTTTCAAATAAAAATCTTTGAAATAGTTTTGTGCTACATTCAAAGCAACGTCTTCCAAATTATACAATAATTTAATTTCTTAAATAAAAAATATACAACTTTAGCCCCTAAATTTTCTTCCCAAATACATGCTTTCCTAGTTCTAAAGAAGTTTCTTCTTGAGCTCCTATGTTATAATATACATGTCTTTAAATCTCCTTTTGTCACTTAAATACATTCTTTAGTACTCTGACCAATACATTAAACTTCTTTCTTATAAGGCGTGGTGTTTTACATTGCTTATCACCCGTTGTTGATCATACCAAGACACAAGTTCCAACACTAGGGGCTTATAAAGCTAGTATAACATGTCTCATAAACCAGTTATGTATAGTCTAGTGCAGCAGACTCAAACCCCTTTTTAAAAAAAGATATAAAAATCAATCACATGTACATCTTTTATATCTTCAGTCTTCACATTATAGTAGTGCAAATATACTGTGTTAGAGTGGGGAAGTCTAGTACTCTCTATAGGATATGTGAACGATTTTAAATATTTTCTTCACAGGAAAAGTGTAGGAACATCTTATCTCTTGGGCTCAAAAAATTCACACATTCATCTATTTTTCCTTATTTTTGAAATGAACTTTCCTTGAAAGCAGATACTAATATTCCTCTAACTTAAAACATGAAAATTCCCTTTTAAGCCAACTTCATACATCACAGAAATCTAACACAAATGGCACAGTAAGAACACTTAGGCATTTTGCCTAGAAACACAAAGAATTGGACTCTCACCCTCAGATCCCTGCAATCATAGGGAGACCCACCCTGATGGCATCCTAAGAATAAATTGGTGTGGCAGCCTCAAAGACCCTGGCCACCAGTTTCTGGAATCTTTGAGCAGAAGCAATGGTGATGAGCTGTAACAGTGTTCCAGACTGTGACTTCTCCCCGGGGGTCCTTCACAAGATCTAAGGCTACAGTTCTGGGGCGCCCCCTCCTGGACACGTGAGGGGGCCAAGAAGGCCCTCTGATACCTGATTCAGGCTGAGTCATCAGTAGACAACACACTGACCACTGAGGGTGACAGACACAGTGTATATCCTTTGGAAAACACTTCTGATGAGGTTATCAGGAGAAAATACTGCTTTCTGAGATGATGAGGAAAGTCCACATTCTGGTGCGCAGCTGAGCTATGCAGGCACAGCATTATTGGCCTGCCAGATGCAGAAAGAAGTGTTTTCATCAGCACTATCCAGGTTACGTCAGAGGTGTTTACCCTTATCACTGCACACTTCCACTGACTCCCTACTCACACTCCACCACCTCTGCGGCTGAAAGCCCAGGACTCTGCATCTCAAAATCCAACTGGAGCCGTATGCGTTGGGGATCAATCTGCTTCAAAATCTGGGGAGTGGTATCAGATACAAATGTCAGGAACAAGGAGGAAATGGTCACCTCCAGCTCGGAAACAACTGGGCTGAGCACAAAATATACACCGCGATCAAAATGGACACAAACGCTGGGAAGCACCTCAGGTGGAGTCCATTACTGTGGCAGAAACGGAGACAAGGAAGGGAACCTACATTGTCAGACATTCTTTTCTTGGGAAGGATATCCCAAAGCAAAAGCATGATGAAAGCCACACCTTTCTCAGTACAACAGGGTCCAACATTCACTACTGAAAATACAGCTGAAAGTCCCTTTCAAGAGGCATTACTACTAGAAATCTTTTTTTTTTAAAACTAACCCCTATGAAATGAGTAAATGAGAAACCAATTCAAAAGTTAGGCTTTTGAAACAAACCATTTTGTTCTGTGGCTTCACTATGGGAAAGAAAAAAAAAAAGGAAGGTTATGATTCAAGTGTTTGTACTGGTTAAGACTTTGATGCTTCTTTATCAAAAACTCTGAAGTCATCCTCAACTCCACAAGGTTAGAACTCATTCAAAGAAAGAAACAGAAGAGTCTAACTTTAATTCCTATTCTAAATATCCACTAGTCCTGTATCTTTGGTCAGGAAAGCAGCAAAGCAGCTACCATTTCTGTCACTGTTTCCAATGGCTTTTCAAGTTTAGCATGCTCTGCATTAAAAAAAAATTTTTTTTCTAAATTTTCAAATCACACATTACATATATAATAAAATAATGTATAAAATGTCATTTAAGGTTAAAAAATTAATTACAAGATTAATAGTGATATACTTACTATACAGTTAAATACATGTATTATTACAAAAACCAAACATGCTAGGATGATATAGAAGGTTCTAGTTTCCTCAAGGCTCACTGGTAATGAGCCTCCCAGCTTGCTTGGGAGGAAGTGCTCCAGTGGAACCACGTGGCCAGGTGACCCCACCTGTCCCATTGCAGATTCAGCAGCAGCACGTTCACACCTGGCCTAAGGGAGGGGACAGGCGGAGCAGATTTTCAGAAGGGACCTCTCTCTCCGTGAACTGTGTTCTGTGTTCCCCTGAGCTCAGAGATCAACGATTTGATGTGCATGGTGTGAGCTGCACCCAAGGCCTTTGCACAGACCTGTGCACACACACACATCACACCCAGAGCAAGACTACCCATATATACATCCTCATGTTCCAACATTAATCGAGTTTCACTTACTGGGTTGGCAAAAGAGTTCGTTCAGGTTTTCCTGTAACCTCTCATGGAACAAATGAACTTTTTGGCCAACTCAATATTACCAAATCACTTCAGCATGAAAGTCAAAGAGAATTATTATTGTAACTTATAATTATAAACCCAATAGATGGAGACACTGCTTTAACCACATCTCAGAAGAATCATATCACTGTTTTGAAGCTCAGCAGAACAACAGGAACGTTGATGTAATGTAAGTTATTTTAAATTGTCATATTTTTCAGGAAAAAAAAAAGAGAGAACCCACATGCCCAAATCCACATGTCTGCCACCCATCAGCTAAGGGTAGTTGGGACTCTATCTTTATTACAATACTTCTCTCAGATCATTGCCAAGTAGGCAATTTAATGGACATGAAACTGGCACTCAAGGGTCAGTTTAAAAAGGGTTACAGAACCCTTCTACCATCTGAATTCTTAATTTTCATACATAGATTTCCAAGATGATGCAGTAAAAACTTGTTGCACTATATCAAAACAAAGTTCTCTTTTAGTCTTGAGGAAGTCCTTCATCATTACATAGGTTTCATTTATATGGGTTCCATCACATTATTTTTTCAGAAGAGAACATTTTTTCTGCCATTTCAGATCTGGTCATAATTTCCTTTAAAAAAAAAAGCAGGGGGGGGAGGAGATATTCATCAAAATCTTGATGCTTCTTCCAAGACCTAACACAATTCTCTACAGAGTCACTATAAAGTAATCACAATTTTGTGCCTTCCATGCCACAATATACAAATAAAAACCATATAATCCAGACTTCTACTTATGGAGTATAATCATCCAGGTATTTGTCTGACTTTACCAGTTTCTGTATTTTTGAAATTAGAAATCAATCATTTATCAAATGAATACCACAAATGCCCCTTTAAGAGTAATTCCCTGGTATATATGTCTGTAGTTATAAATCCTGGAGTCCGAAGGTCTTTTTTGGCGGGGGAGGGGGGGACGACACACATAATTATTGACAGTTGTTTTTTTTTTATTGGAAGACAGTTGCTTTCCAATGTTGTGTTGGTTTCTGCCAAACATCAACATGAACCGACCACAGGTACACATATGTGCCCTCCCTCCTGACCCTCCCCCAACTGCCCCCCACCCCCGCTCCATCCCCCACTCTAGGCTGTCAACAGAGCACCGAGTTGAACTCCTTGTGCTATACGGCAAACTCCCGCTGGCTGTCTGCTTTACATATGGCGATATACGTCTCAATGCTACTCCCTCAACTCACCCCACCCTCCCCTTTCCCCGCTGCGTCCACAAGTCTGCTCCCTGCCTGTGGCTTCACTGCCACTCGATTCTGCAAACAGGTCGGGTGCAATGGTTTTGTGGCAAGGTTTATATACACAGCAGCCTGCTTAGAAGTTCCCATCCTACTAGGGTCAAATCCCCAGCCAGAGAACAGACTTACGGACACAGGGGTGGGCGGGGTGGGAGAAGGAGAAGGTGGGCTATACGGAGAGAGTAAGGAAACACATACACTAACATATGTAAAATAGCCAGTGGGAATTTGCTGTATGACAAAGCACTGAAATATCCAGGTGACCCACAACTAATTTCCCCCCCTCAAGAAACCTTCCTAAACCCACATCGTCTGTTTACATTTCCTACTTTGTAAATGTATGTCAGTTAGAAACTCTATTTCCTGCAGGAAAATATCTATAAGTATAAGGGATTAATTTGGACAAACTGCCATCTTGAAGTCTTCTAAACTCTTATATCTTACGATGTTAAAAAATCAGACTCAAAACTTAATAGAATTCGTCCCTCCTCTTATACCAGTAAGCATTTATTATATATTAATATTATTATTACATGTCAGTATCTTGCTCCTGTTTTAAATGAGAATCTAGTTCCTCAAAACTTCACCCATAACTCAATGCAGAGTCTTTGAGTCTGCTTATTTGTAATCATATAAAAAAGTAACTTTCAGAATTTCTTTCTGAGATTCATTTCTACTTTGTGAAAATAAGAGCTCCAAGACACAAGCAAAAATATTTTACCTCATCTGAATCCACTAACACTGGAAGAGCTCTGAAATAAAAGAAAAAAGTCGACAAAGTTATTGAAAGTCCAGTGAATCTACAGAAGCTGAATATAAGCATATCCCACGATCCACCAATTCCCATTCCTGGAAGACACAGCTGACAGGAATGACTACCGGCGTCACCAGCAGACACACAGCACTGCTGCCCTTAACATGCTCCAATCAGCGGACTGGGATACCACAGGGCCCTCCAACAGGAGGTATGAAGTTCTGAGGGGTCAAGCTGTAAAACCAACACTGGTAATCTTCAGTTACAGACACCAGTGGGGCACTAGCTGTGGGAGAGTGGGGTCATGATTTGGGAGGAAAATAAGATAGTTTTTAGGGTGCTAGTGATGTTCCAGCTTTTGATCTGGTATCTGGGTGCTGGTTACATGAGTGTGCTTATATTAAAAATGCATTGAGCTATACACTTGGGCAACCAATTTTATTTTTATTTTTAAGCCCCTGTAATTTTTAACTTTGAATAGCTGGACAAATGTCTTGATTAGTGATGTGCTATCTAATCTGAAAACCCACGTGTCATGTCCTTTTCTGAGAATGAAAGAGGGGTCAACAGGCTTGAGTGCAATCATCCTCTCACTATGAACCTGTAAGTCACACCATCATGTGCCCATTAAACAGACACCATTATAATTAAAATCACACATATTTTTAAAAAGATGGATGAGTGGACATTTACAAAAGGTGGTACTTATAGAATCAAGTAGTTAATTCCTATGTCACTGGTATTCTTGACTGGACACAAATCTGTGAAGGGTACTGGAAACAGAAAGAATTACACAACATAACTGTTCAGAAAGAGAATACTACAGATAAAAAGAAAAGACAAATGGCCTCGGTGTGCGCTGGAGCAGCGAGAGGGAGAGCCCAAAGGTCTCAACATGAAAGCCTCATCGATGCACAGTCCAACAGGTGCTACCGGCAGCGCAGCTCGTGCGAGAGACGGAAGAAGGTGAAGTGGGGGCCTCGGGGGTGTGCGGGAGGAGCCGCTTAGATGGCTCAGAACAGCACCGCTAAGGAAGATCCCGAGGAGACGACTACCTGAGGGACACGTGGACCAGAAGCCTGGAGGCCGAGGAGAGAGCCCATCGGGCACTTGGCACCTCATTTAGAGATGAACACGAGCAGTCTCCAGAACGGTTCCTGCTGTGAGGGAAATGACCATCTAGAACTTACTAAGACGGGATCAGGGCACTGAAACGGAAGGTGAACTATGCTAAGCTGACCTTTCTCATTTATCAGAGATACAGAAAAGTCATAATATACATTATGTGAATGTCAGATAACACATTAGGTCATATGGGTTATTCATGATCTGTTTAAATTGCCCTATAACTTGCAAAACTTTTGTTCCACTCCTACAGAAGCATATAAAAGGACTTCACATACACCTGGACGTGAAGTCCAGTTTCTTAACTTCCTATGTAAACAGCACATGCACTTTGGGTAGCACTGAGCTAAACTTCTTATTAGACAGAAATGGTCTAAATAGGAAGTAAATGGGAGCAGGGAAACGAACAAACAGTATGTGGAGACATCCCCTCTGGCCATTCTGTTGTCTACTGTGGAAACAGCTACCTGGAATTCAGGTGTCACATAGCAGCGGTCCCCAATCTTTTTGGTCCCAGGGACCGGTTTTGGGGAAGACAATTTTTCCATGGACCGGGGTGGGGACTGGGTCAGGTGGGGATGGTTTTGGGATGATTCAAGCATATTATATTTATTATGCCACCACTGATCTGATAGGAGGCAGAGCTCAGAAGGAAATGTGAGTGATGGGGAGTAGCTGTAAATATAGATAAAGCTTCTCATAGTTGCCTGTCACTCACCTCCTGCCATGTGGCTAACAGGCCACAGACGAATACCAGTCCATGGCCCGAGGATTGCAGTTAGATACAGACAGTAGTCCGTGGCCAGGGACCACGGCCAGATATAGACACCGATAAAGAGGAACCCAAAGAGGCTTCCTCTGCACTCTGGTTTTCCTAAGCTCGTGTTTCTCCTCCAAAAGCATTCCCACTCTACATGTTATTGTGGTTACATGTGTTTAAATAAAAAAAAGTTTGAACTTTTCCACATTATAAAATGAAAACAAAACAAAACAAAAAAATGAAAACAAAATGACTCTGATCCTGATAAACTTATATAAAAGGAGTTGGTTACAGGCAGGAGTACTAAGAGTTGTTGTACACTAAAAGGGAAGGAGACAGACAGACCAAGGCAGGGCAATGTTTTCTTTGCATTTCAACATGAAGTTGATCTGTCCATCACTAGTGATGGAGGTCTATAGAAACATACAGAGGAGAGAGGCTTAAAAACACATTAAAAAGTACGAAAATTATCCATTTATAGGACAGCCCAAATGTTAGATTCAAACTTTAACAGAGGATATTTACACATCTGTGAATGAAGAGGGAATATTTTCCTCCACCCACTTCAAATCTTCACCCTGTAGAAATAAACATTTACATATTAGCATTTGCTGAATAACACCTGGAAGCAGAATTCTGAAATATTATATATATATATATATATATATATATATATATATATATAATTTAAGCATTTACATTTAAATGCATGACATTCTTTTAATTTCTACATAGCCTAAGAACTTCACTCATGCCACACAGAAACTATGCCAGAATTTTCTTAAATAGTCAAACAAACATTTGGACTTTGGATTTTTGTAATTCTCTGGTTTTAGTTAGATGCAAAGGTATTATTTTTTTTGTCTTGAAAAATCACAGTAAAAATAAAGAGTTGATTTATAAGATAAGAAACAGCATGAATACTGATTTGTATTCATTGTTTTGCTTCCAGCATTCATCACGCCTAATGTGCTCATTTTATATCATGAGTTTATAATTTTTCAAAAGTAAAAGATGATGGCAGAGATATTCTAACTTTATAAAACCCTATGTATTCCAACTGTTTGTGTTTAATGCTCATTTCTCTACAGGAGAAAAGCAAAGCAAAGCCAGTCAGTTTGGGGGCTCCCCGGTGGCTCAGATGTAAAGAATCTGCCCGCAGTGCAGGAGACCCAGGTTCCATCCCTGGCTCTGGAAGATCCCCTGGAGAAAGGAATGGCTGCCCACTCCAGGATGCTTGCCTAGAGAATTCCACCGACAGAGAAGCCTAGTGGGCTACAGCCCATGGGGTTGCAACGAGTCAGACATGACGGAGCGATTGACACTTTCACTTAGGGTACCTACATTTTATTTCTACAGAAAACATGCTCATAGTCATTTTACTGAGAGTAAGAAAAATAAAAGGTATACTGAATATTTTGGTTTACAATGTAAAATAAGTCCAGTTGGCTATATGGAATCCTCTGGTTCTAGCAGTAAAGATATTTTGCTTACCTAGAGAAAAAGAAAAAGCAGCTGAGCCAGTACTAGTAGGAACCCAACTCTCTGAGTGAATCTCAGTGAGAAATAAGTTGATCAAGAAAAGACAAGGTTCCAAACTTCTGATCAAGGGCTGGCTACATAATTTCAAGAAATGAAAGCATTTTCCCTTGCTATACGTGCAAAAATTGAGCTTCAAAATAAACTGAGACAAATCCCTAAAATAAGAGGAAAATTTCTTAGCAAGCTGAAGGTTTAACAGTTCTAACAGCAGATAACTAAAACTGTTGTACTTTATTTTCACTTGTTTGACCATGCAGCAAGTGGGATCTTAGTTCCCTGACCAGGGATAGAACCTGTGCCCCCTACAGTGGAGGCACAGTCAACCACTGCATCGCCAGGGAAGTCCCAAAACTCTTGTACTTTTAAAGTTTAGTTAAATTACCATAAAACTATTCAAAGAACACACTTTAAAGAATTACTAATTACCAAAAATAAAAATTAAGAGAAGTTACCAAATCCAACAAATGAAACTGTTGCATACACCATCCATCCTGTCACAATTTAGGTGTGTACATAAATTTTTACACTTTATTAACCACAACAGAGGTAAGAAAGCCAAATATAAAACTGTATGATAGGCATTTCCATTTTGTTTAATTACTTTCATAACTACCACTTTATGCATAAATAATGTGCATTAAACATTTTAAAACTCATTTCTACCCTACATTTTAGCATTTTATTCAAGCTTATGTGGTTTAACAGTCCTCCAACAGATAAACATCATCTGAAATGGCTTCAAAGATCACTTAAAAATGCTGAAAAATTAACACAAACTTTTACTGTAACAAAGCATCTCGAGCTTTAATATGCATGTGACTCATCAATGGAATCCTGTTAAAAAGCAGATTTAGATTCAGTAGGTCTGGTATACATGTGAAATTCTGGTCCAAAGACAACACATGAAAAGCAAGGGGCTTCCCTGGCTGCACAGAGGTAAAGAATCCACCTGTCAGTGCAGGAGACATAGGGTTAACCCACGATCCAGGCAAATCCCACATGTCATGGAGCAACTAAGCCCATGTACCACAACCATGAAGCCTGCCCTCTGGAGACCCGGAGCCCGGAGACTACCGAAGCCCGTGTGCCTAGAGCGCATGCTCCGCAACAAGAGAAGCCCGGACACCGCAACCAGAGCAGACCACTCACTGCAATTAGAGGAGAGGCTGAGCAGCAACCAAGACCCAGGACAGTCAGAAACAAGTAAATAAAACTATGTAAAGAAAAGTGAGGGTTTACAGCAGTTGTCAGACTTAACTAGTACCACTACTTGGTAACATCTACTTTCATACAAAAAAACCTAGTAAAAAATGTTCTCTGAAAGGTTGATGAATGCAACATTCATACAGATTTCTAAAGTATTAAAGACTATTAAATATATATTATACTCACAAAATTATCAGAAGTAGCAGGTTTAGCTGTTCCATTGGAAACTGTTTTTGAGGCTCTTAATTTTATTCCTTCAGCTGTAATGAGAAACATTATAGAAATACACAAAATTATAAAATAATAACATTTTCCTTTGTAGCCTCACATTTAATAACTCTATAAAGAGACTTCTAATTTCAAAAACCTATTATATTGGAATTAATTTGGCACTAGTAAAAGACAACAAACTGGTTCCAAATCAGGAAAGGAATATGTCAAGAGTGTATATTGTCACCCTGTTTATTTAACTTATATGCAGAGTACATCGTGAGAAATGCTCAACTGGAGGAAGCACAAGGTGGAATCAAGATTGCTGGGAGAATTATCAATAACCTCAGATATGCAGATGACACCACCCTTATGACAGAAAGTGAAGAGGAACTAAAGAGCCTCTTGATGAAAGTGGAAGAGGAGAGTGAAAAAGTTGGGTTACAGCTCAACATTCAAAAAACAAAGATCATGGCATCCAGTCCCATTACTTCATGGCAAATAGATAGGGAAACAGAAGAAACAGTGACAGACTTTATTTTTGGGGGCTCCAAAATCACTGCAGCCATGAAATTAAAAGACGCTTGCTCCTTGGAAGAAAAGTTATGACCAACCTAGACAGCATATTAAAAAGCAGAGACATTACTTTGTCAACAAAGGTCCATCTAGTCAAGGCTTTGGTTTTTCCATTGGTCATGCATGGATGTGAGAGTTGGACCATAAAGAAAGCTGAGCGCTGAAGAATTGATGCTTTTTAACTGTGGTGTTGGAGAAGACTCTTGAGAGTCCCTTGGACTGCAAGGAGATCCAACCAGTCCATCCTAAAGATCAGTCCTGGGTGTTCATTGGAAGGACTGATGCTGAAGCTGAAACTCCAATACTTTGGCCACCTGATGTGAAGAGCTGACTCACTGGAAAAGACCCTGATGCTGGGAAAGATTGAGGGCAGGAGAACGGGATGACAGAAGATGAGATGGTTGGATGGCATCACCAACTCAACAGACAGAGTTTCAGTAAACTCCGGGAGTTGGTTGAGGACAGGGAGGCCTGGCATGCTGCAATCCTTGGGGTCACAAAGAATTGGACAGAACTGAACTGACTGAAAAGTACATTCTTCAAAGTGTTATTGCATTGGTAAAACAATCTGAAGCAACAACAAAATCCACTGAACAATATGTGCTGATTTATTTCTGGACTCTTCTTTTAAGTTTTCTGAAATTTAATTTCCTAATTTATTAATTTATTTCTTGGACTTTATTTTGATACTCTGATACATCTCTATCCTTCTGCCAATACCACACTGTCTTGATTAGTATAACTTGAAATTTTTGTCTTGAAATCAGAGTAAGTCCATTAATTTCATTTTATTTAGACGTAATTCCCACACCATAAAATGTACCATTTTGAAGGATACACATCTGTGGATTTCAGGACAGTTACAGAATTATGCAATCATCACCACTATTAATTTCAGAAGCTTTACATCACCATCTCCCATACCCATTAGCAGTCACTCTCAACTCACTCCTTCCACCAGCCCCTAGCAGACACTCATCTATTTTCCATCTCCATGGATTGATCTATTCTGGACTTTTCACGTAAATAGCATCATATAACATACAATCTTTCATAATTTGTTTCTTTCACTTAGCATACTGATTCAAGATCTACGCTGTAACTACAAGCACGGTTAGGCTCTTCCAGATCTTTTGTATTCCATATATATTTTAAAGGACTTCTGTGGTGGCTCAGTGGTAAAGAATCCGCCTGCCAATGCAGGAGACACAGGTTCAGTCCTTGGGTCGGGAAGATTCCCTGGAAAAGGAAATGGCAACCTACTCCAGCATTCTTGCCAGGGAAATCCCATGAATAGAGGAGCCTGGCAGGCTACAGGCCATGGGGTTGCAGAGTTAGACATGACAACAAAAACATATTTTTAATTTGCTTAAGCATTTTTTTTAAAGTTAGCTAGACTTACAATTGGGATTGTACTGAATCTATTACACATATAAATTAGGTAAGTGATGGGTTAATAATATTGAGCTACAATTCATAAGCATGTTAAAGCTCTACATTTACCTATTCTATAATTTCTCTTGGCATTGTTTTGTATTCTTCAGTGCAGTTTTGCACATTTTTTCCATTAAATTTATTCTTAAATATTTTATTTTTGAAGCTATTGTAAATCACATTTTAAATTTCATTTTAAAATTATTTCCAGTTGGTATGCAAAAAAACCAACTAATATCTCTGTATTGGACATACATCTTATGACTCCGTTTTATTCAGTTATTAGTTCTACTGTGTTTTTTCTTTTTCTATAGATTTCTTAGGATTTTCTACATATATAACCTTGCTCTCTACCAATACAAACAGATTTCCTTCTTTCCACACTTTATGCCTTTTGTATTCTTTGGGCTGGTTTGTGGGCTTTGCCTTTCTGCACCAGCTGGGACGGACCTCCTGCTCTGAAGCTGAGTCAAAGTGATGAGCAGTTATCTTTGTACCTGGTTTCCAGTCTTGGGAGAAAATTCACCATTTCACCACTAAGTATGATTTCAGGTGTGGAGTTTTTTCATACTGTTCTGTAATTTGTTTGCTAAATGGGTTGCTTTTATATAAAAAAAAAAAAATGAATAGGTACTGAACTCTGTGATACATCTTTCTGTACCTATTGAGATAATTATGTCATTTTACTTCCTTATTCTTTAGATGAATTACATTGATTGATTTCCAAATGGAGAAAAGTCCACTTGACAATAGTGACCTTTCAGTACTGTGCTAGATTTCATTTACTCATGTTTTTAAAGAAATATTATGTCTCTACTCATGAGTGATATTGGTCTGTAACTTTTTCTTTTTTGTCTTTGTTAGATTTTGGCATTTGAGCTGTGCCGGCCTCATAAAATACATTAGGAAGTATTCTTATGTCTCTATATTCTGAAGAATTTGTGTAAGATTAGAATGTTTCTTCCTTAAGTATCTGAAGGTTAGTTAAGTCATTTGGGTCTGGTGCTTTATGGGAAGATTTTAAACTTCAATCCAATTTCCTTAAGAGATAAATGGCTATTTCAATTTAGTGGCATAGGGTTAGATTAGGGTAGTTTCTTAAGTGTATTTTTCAAGGAATTTGTTCATTTTATCCAAATGCGCAATGTCTTCATAATATTCCCTTACCTACTTTCTTACTGTAATAATGTCTTATTTTTCCAGTGTTGGAAATTTGTCTTGCTATATTGTTGGTCTCTATTTCTGGTTTAGATTACCTAGAGGCTAATCCATTTTTATTAATCTTTTCTAAAAGAAACTACATTTGGCTTTGTTGATTTTCTCTCTTCCCCTGTTTTCTATTTCACTGATGTAGACAGTTAACTTTATTATTTCCTTCCTTCTAACTACTCCAGTTTAATTTATCACTTTTTACTAGCTTCTCAAGATGGAAACATATCATCACTGATTTTTATGTCGTTTTTTTTCCTTGGTAATATAGACACTTAGAGCTATTAATTTTCTACAAATTGGTTTAGTTGCATCCTATAAAATGTGATGTTATGCTTTTATTATCATTTATTATGAAATACTTTTTATTATTCCTTCATTCCATGAGTTACTTAGAAATGTATTATTTAATTTCTAAATACTTGATTATTTTGTAGATATACTGTTATGCATCTAACTTAACCATTGTGAACATAAACACACTCTGTGATTGCAACCACTGAAATATATGGAGACATTTTTAACAGTCACTCACACGGGTTATTTTATGTAATGCAGACTTGAACACTTATTCTTCAGTTGCTAAATGTAATGGTCTATAAATATCAATCAAATCAATAAGGTCAATGGCCTTATTCAGTTCTTGTACATTGTTACACATATGTATTAATGTCTTATCAATCACTGAAGAGGAAGTGTTAAAATATCAACTTATTTGTATCTTTCTTTAGAGCTTCAAAATTCATGAACCAAAATTTGATAGAATTGTCATTGGATATATATACATTTAGGACTACTATGTCTCCATGATAAATTCATCATTTTATCATAAAGAAGTGACACCACACAGCCACACTAGCTTTCCAATGCTTAGTGTTTTCATGGTTTATCTTTTTCCATTCTTTCAACCTTTCTGTGACATTTTTGAGGTGTCCCTTATAAACATCACACAGCTGAGTTTCATATTTTTTTTAACAATCTGACAATCTCTTCCTATTGAGTATTTAGTCCACTTGCATTTATTTTAATTATCAAAGTAGGTTACTTAAGTCTATTTTGCTTTACTATTCAAATTGCAATTTGCTTTACTACTTTATTAAGAACTATAATACAATATTGATTTCATTTACTTCATGTCTACTATGTTATAAATCTCACATTATTATTTTTGCTACAAAAAGTTAGTTGACTTTTAAGACTTTTTAAAAAAATAGTGACTTTTTATATTTCTCCAGGTATGTACTATTTTCAGGGCTCTTCCTTCAGTCAGTTTCATTTTTGTTTCTTGATCAATTTTAGAAATTTTCTGGCCAATATTTTTTCAAATATCCTTTATGCCTCATTCTCTCTTCCTCTTCTAGAGCTCAACTATGTACCTGTTAGACTGCTTAATACTGTCTTTCTGGTCACAGAAGTCAGTTTACTTTGTTTCTAGCCTTCTGTCTCTGGTTTTCAGCTTGAAAATTTTCTTTTGCTTTGTCTACAAATGCTCACCATTACTTGGTTGTGTCCAATTTACTGGTCTACTGTTAATCCTATTTCATGAATTTACTTCAGATATTCTGCTTCCCTGGTGGCTCAGAGGGTAAAGCGTCTGCCTGCAACGCGGGAGACCCGGGTTCAATCCCTGGGTTGGGAAGATCCCCTGGAGAAGGAAATGGCAACCCACTCCAGTGTTCTTGCCTGGAGAATCCCATGGACAGAGGAGCCTGGCCGGCTACAGTCCACAAGGTCACAAAGAGTTGGACACAACTGAGTGACTTCACTTCCACTTTCTTTCCAATTTCTATACTTAGTATTTTTATTTGGTTCCTCCTCTTTTCTCCTGAAATTTCTCTTGCCTTCACCAATCTATTCCTATAGATTCTTTGTTGTTGTTGTTCAGTCGATAAGTTGTGTCCGACTCTGTGTGACCCCACAGACCGTAGCACACCAGGCTTCCCTATCCTTCACCATCTGCCAGAGTTTTCTCTAACTCACGTCCACTGAGTCAGTGATGCCATCCAACCATCTAATCTTCTGTCACCCCCTTCTCCTCTTGCCCTCAATCTTTGCCAGCATCAGGGTCTTTTCCAATGAGTCAGCTCTTTGCATCAGGTGGCCAAAGTACTGGAGCTTCAGCTTCAGCACCAGTCCTTCCAATGAATATTCAGAGTTGATTTCCTTTAGGATGGACTGGTTTGATCTCTTTGCTATCCAAGCAACTCTCAATAGTCTTCTCCAGCACCACAGTTTGAAAGCATCACAGATTCTTTAACATATTTATAACAATTATTTTAAAAGTCTTTCTTGTTAATTGTAACATCTGGGCCATTTCTAGATCACTATTGATTGATTTTTCCCTTAACTATGGGTCACAGTTTCCAGTTTCATTCCCTGTCTAATAATTTATCATTGTATATGGGATATTGAGAATGGTAACTTATAGATTCTGGACTCCCTTATCTCTGAGAAGTGTTTTGTCCTAGAAGGCATTCAGATTATGGCTGGGGGACATGCTTTCAGATTTTATCGGGGTTTATTTCAGTTTAGCTCTGGTCCTAGGGTACATTTCCGTGGTCCCAGCCTGCGTGGTCTTTATTTCCAAGGAGTAGCCCTCCTGGGGTTTAATGGAAAGCCCACGGGGTTTCCCCAAGCACTTTAACCTGTTGATATTTGAATTTCAACCTCTGCAGTGGGCATGTGCTGAAATTTCTGTTCTGCTTCTTAGCCAAACAGCTATTGTTTTCCCCCTTGCCTTTTGGAGTCTCAATGCCCCTTTCAGGCATCAGACAAGATTAGAGAGACTTTTTAAAGACTGTGGAATTTCTTCCTTCGTGGCTCTCTTTTCTGGATTTCTTCTCTCAATTTCCAGGCATTCTTACATCCCCAAGCTTCACTCCCCAACTCCTTGCATCAGTGAGATTACGCCTACCAGCTTGAGCTCTAGCCTGTCTCATTGACTGGGCACATACTCTGGACAAAAGCTCTATAAATGTGGAACTTATTAAGTGCGGCTCTTTTCTTTCAACAGTGAAAGTTCTTCCAGTTTCTGCCTGCCTTTCATTGCTCTCCAGTGCCTTTAAACAATTAATTAAAAAAAAATTCTGTCCAGAGTTTATTCTAGCTATCAGCAGGAGGACTATCCAATACAATTCATTCCATCATTATTGGAGCCAGAACTAACACACTGAATTTTAGTATCTCTGCTGTGAAAAATTTAGCAATCAACATTAAGAAGATCAATATTATTTGGGAGCTAAGTACAATATATACCAAATCAGTCTTGTGGAAAACAAGTGTACTGACTTCAATACTTAGACATGAAGAGCAAACAAAAGCTCCAACTATATTAACAATCTGGAAAATTTCATCACTGACTCTTCTTCTTGTGACAGTCTACTGTGACAGAGCTTTCCTCAGATACAGTCTTAAAAATATTTTACAGGAAAAAAAGTGTTGCTGACCTTGCATCACAGGTAGAGACACAATATTTCTTTGTTACAATAGATACAGTGGTTATTTAGTAAGAAAACATATCACTCACTTAAATTTTCAGATGTTACTATGAATTCTTCAATTTCATCATCAGAATCATCTATTAAAGGCATGAAGGCATATCTAAATAAAAAACAAGGAGTAGTTTTACTAATGTATTTAAACCTGTTCGATGTTCAGTTTACACCCAAACAGTCATTCCAGGGGCCCCTCTCCCCTCTTCCTGCGGGGAGACCCCTGTCCTGCCCCTTACACCGCCCTTCTTTCACTGTCTCCTTTCACTGTATTTGTCTCCCCACCTGACTGTTACCTCTTGACACAATCACTGCTTCTCTTGTTTCTATAAGTGCTTTTCTAACATTGGAGCAGAAGATGAACAAAATCCTTGCCCAACTATGTAAGGTACCTCTGATTATTTGCTGATGGTCTCCACAAAAACATTATGACAATAAGAATAAGTGAGAAAAGGAAGCTCCAAAATGCATCATCAACCCAGCGTTCCATCCAATCCTATAACAAGGATGATTCAAACAGGAAAAGTTAATTTTTGATAAACAGATTTCCCACTGAAATAGTATATAATGACAAGTACTAATGAAATCCTTCCAACCAGTAAGTCTTCCAAAAAATGAGATGTTTTTTCAAGAAACCTAAAAACTAAGAAATTCTATCTTAAAATCCATATTAAAGTTTAGTTGGGCCTTATAATCAATCCAATGAATAAAACCCTAACAAATTAAACAGCATCATGAAAAGGATTAGAACTGAAAAGGGCTTTAAAGGTCAATTAATTTATTTTCTAGACAAGAAGTTTCTTCTCTCATGAAATTTTCCTTAAGGCAGCAAAAGTTCAGGGTTTTCACAGGGCTCTTTATAATTATATAGAACTAGCAAGGAGATCAAACCAGTCAATCCTAAAGGAAATCAACCCTGAATATTCATTGGAAGGACTCATGCTGAAGCTGAAGCTCCAATACTTTGGCCACCTGATTGGAAGAGGTGACTCATCGGAAAAGCCCCTGAGGCTGGGAAAGAACGAGGGCAGGAGAAGGGGAGCAGCGGAAGATGAGATGGTTGGATGGCAGCATCGACTCAAAGGGCATGAGTCTGAGCAAACTCTGAAAGATGGTGAAGGACAGGGAAGCCGGGCATGCTGCAATCCATGGGGTCGCAGAGTCAGACTTGGCGACTGAACAACAACCAATATAGAACTAGAGGCTATTTCCAAATCAAGAAATCCCCAAAAGGGCCTTTTATATTTTCAGTCTAAGAAATATATCTTCTAACTAGAGAATCCAAGGAGAATACTCCTGAATATTCATGATGGGTATACTATAAACATGTATAAAATCCTAGAAATACGTCAAGCTTAAGATTTAGAATCTCACTTAGACACAAAGCAACCCAATCACACTATGTGCTTGAAGAAAATTATTTCCTGTTACCTTGGACTATTCAGGGAGAGGATTCCTTTTCAGAATACAACAAAAGAAGCTGAGAAAAGGGAGTAATTGGAAATGGAGATTTAGGAGGAACTTTGTTTCAGACTCGTTTAAAGGAGAAAAATGTTTTTTAATCCTGCACAAAATAATTCCAAGTAAATGGAATATCTCCACTACACTTATCTTGGTCTACAAACACAAATTAAACTCTTCAAACTTACACAAAATAAAACAGTACAATTAAAAATGAAAATTATTTACACAGGAAGATTATACTTACTGATTGACATTTTGCAAACCTAAATGTCTTAGTTGTCCACACCATAAACACTACAGATGCTGAAACACACCGAAAAAAAAAAAAAAGTCAACCTCTGAAGGAACATATACAATATTAAAATAATTTATTATAAAAGAAAAATCAGATAACTTACCCAGTATGGCAAAGATCAGGGTATTTGTAAAGTGCCTGTATAAAGAAAATTTTACTGTGTTCTTTCTTAGTCTGAGAGTCTTCATAGTTTGTGCCAAACTTATAAAAATGTGAAAAAGAGTTAAGGGAAAAATTTTAAATAAAAATACATAGTTAAGATTAAAAAACGAAATAAGAATCTTCTGCTACATTTCCAAAACTACTGCTACACAGAGTTCCTATAATTTAAAACTAATAAAAACACAGAAAATGTCTTTTCCACTAATGTATAATCACGATAGCAATTTTATTTCAGATTTTGTTGTACAATTTACCACTGTCTGAACTAAGTAAACAAACTTCAAGGAAAAAGAATGTAAGGGACAAGACCTGTGTTGTGATCCTTCAATGCCAAGTTCTCGAAACACAGGACAGAGCAGGACACAGACTAAATGCCAGGTCCCCCTTGGGCCAGACACACTTTTCTGATGCCATCAGGACATGCCACTTGGCTTGCGGTTTTCTGTCTCCGTTTCTTTCTTATTTTTTTGTTTCTGGTCTATTCTCATTCTACCCTCTGAATGATCATAATTAAGAAGTTAAGTCGTCTATCAATTCCATTTTATAAATTAAAAAATATATATATATCAAGTAAAACAAATCTGGACTTAGGGAAGGACTTTATTCAAGAGATTATTGCAATATGGAGAATATTCTGACTGTAAGATCTGTGGGCGTCCCAAAGGTCAGGCAGGGAAGAGCTTTGCTTTTATTACTGTTGTTGCTTAGTTGCCAAGTTGTGTCCGACTCTTATGCAATCCCATGGACTGTTGCCGGCCTGGCTCCTCTGCCCATGGGGTTTTCCAGGAAAGAATGCTGGAGTGGGTTGCCATTTCCTTTTCCAGGGGATCTTCCCGACCCAGGGATCAAACCTGCATCTCTGGCATTGGCAGGAGGGTTCTTCACCACTAAGCCACCAGGAAAGCCCTTTGCTTTTGTCAGGAGGTGTAAATAGGACTCGAGAGTGGCAGGTGTGGGGAAGGGGTTGGCCTGACCGGCCAGTTGCTCAGGGTTATGACTTTCCTTGAGGCCTGTAGGTTATCAGGAAGGGCTGTGAAAGAGGGCTGTGGGTGGACGAAAGCTCAGGGACCTGGGGGAAGGAGAAGGCTCAGTCGGTCTGGTGCAGTCTGACATTTTGTCCAGATTAGCCAATAGGTACATACACAGGTTTGTGTCTGGCCTTGTTGTAAGTAAACAAGGGAACACCTGGGAATCTCACTGAAGTCCCATGGGGAAAGGCAGCTTTTGGTGTTAATAGTAAATCAGCCTTTTCCCAAACACGAACAGGTGGAGGCTGTCTTAAGCGTGGCTATCTTCCAGGAGCACAGGACTCAGGCAAACAGCAGCATCGTCAGATACGAAGCAGAGAGAGGCCTGTCCACTGGCTCCTCGGCGGTGAGGCTGTGATGAAGCCAGAGCTCTGTAAACATGAGCAGCTTTCTCTGCAGCTCACCAAGCCCTGTGCAGGCATGACCCACTGAACATACATCACAGAGCTGAGCAAAGGGGGATGGAAGTGGCACATTTTAGATTTATTTATGCCTCCTCTTTAAATTCCCAATACTTCATTAATCAAAAAATTCATTTTAGCCCTAAAACTACCTAAGTGCTTTTCAATTTTTCTGTGTTTCGTCGCTTCAGTCATGTCTGACTCTTTGCGATCTCAAGGACCCATAGCCTGCCAGGCTCCTCTGTCCATGGGATTCTCCCAACAAGAATACCAGAGTGGGTTGCCATGTCTTCCTCCAGGGGATCTTCCTGACCCAGGGATTAAACCTGTGTCTCCTGCATTGCAGGCAAGTTCTTTACCACTGATGCGAAGAGCTGACTCATTGGAAAAGACCCTGATATTGGGAAAGACTGAGGGCAGGAGGAGAAGAGGGAGACAGAGGATGACATGGTTGGATGGCATCACCAATTCAATGGACATGAATTTGAGCAGACTCTGGGAGATGGTGAAGGATGGGAAGTCTGGTGTGCTGCAGTCCATGGGGTCGCAAAGAGTTGGACACAATTGAGCGAATGAATAACAACAAATGACCCATTAAGTTGCAACAGAAGATCAATTTCTATCAGAACACAATTCAACCAACTAAGGCTGCTGTCAGGACTTATAGAGATGGACATACACATTATTCAATAAACAGGATCAAGACCGGACACGTTTAAAGCAGTAGTGAAAGCACGCAGGCCCCACCATCCTGGCAGGAGTCGCCGTGCGCGCGCTGCTGCCGTGGCTGGAAAAGGATATCCACCAGCACAAGCCAGAGTCAAGGAGAGACAGAGGTAGGCTGGCCAGAAGCACAAGGTCAGAGTCATGGGCCTGCAGCAAAAGAGCAAAACGAAAGAGATGAAAAAGCAGGAAGAGAGGCAGGGGGCAGCAGCGTCCAGCGTCTTCAGGCCACTCTTTCTTACTGTGGGTAACATCAGATTCTGAAAGAAGCTGCCAGGCCAGGTTCATCGAAAGCAAAGGCAGCACGGCCATGATCCCAGCCCTGGCTCTACCAGGACCGGGCCCTGCTTCTTTGCTTGTCCCTGGTAATCGCTGAGGAAACCCACTGCCTCTGTACAGAGAGTGGGCTTTTCTTCCCAGTAACGAAAACTACCAAACAGCAATCCAAGAGCAGACATCAGAAATTCAGGTTGAACTTCCTTTTCTCTCACCATAAAATGCAAACCGAGAGAATTTCAATTTCTGGATATCTTTATGACTTTGATCTCTAACATCTTTATTAAAAATATCAATAATTGAGCGAGCTAAATCTTTCCCCTTCTCTTCTGTATCTCCCCGGCTGAATCTGGCTCATGACGTGTTGGAACCAAAGCCAAAGTTGTCCATAAAGGTGGCAAGTTACCCTCATTCAAATCCAGATGGAATTAAAGCGCTTATAGCCACTTTTCTCTGGAATTTTCTGCCAATTTGCATGACTGTGTGTTTTTCCCAATGAACTACCTTGCGGGTGGTTAAGAGCAAGAATTCTTTGAAACACACATCTGTAAATGACCAGTAGAAACGATAACATAGGTTTTTAAAATGCAAAGTCTGTAGCTCAAGTAGTTGATGGAGGAACATATGCTCCCTCACATAAGCATACCCAAGCTTAGAAATAAGACAATTCCAAACCAAACAAATATCTTAAGCTCACTTTCTAAACACGCGATGACAGCAGAGAAGACACGAAGGTCAGCGATGGTAATGCTGAGCCCTGCTAGCAGCTAGTTTGCGTTGTGTGCTCAGTTGCTCAGTCGTGTCCAGCTCTCAACGACCCCATGGACTCTACCCTACCAGACTCCTCTGGCCACGGGATCCTCCGGGCAAGAATACTGGAGTAGCTTGTCATTTCCTCCTCCACGGGATCTTCCTGACCCAGGGATCCAGCCCGAGTCTCCTGCATTGGCAGGCGCATTCTTTACCACTGAGCCACCAGGGAAACCCAGTAGCTAGTTCACCTCCCCTGCAGTTCTGCTTGTCCAGGTCCCAGGGTAAAGTCTTAATCTCTGGACTGCAAGTCCTCTGACGCTTTTTTTAAAAAGTCATCTTGAGTTCTCTCTTAGAAGATTTCATCATGCCATTCACCTGTGCAGCTTCAACTCCTTGATATTTTCTACCTTCGGAGAACTCTAAACTCTTAAGCATGTCCTTGTCTCTTTCCCTTCTGGCCCCACCTTCTAAGATTCTCCCACACAAGGTACTTACAGGCAAGCTGGTTTGAGATATTCTGCCACTGTCTCTATATTTTCTTGCTCCCAACGATTTGGTCCCCTCATATCTTCTCAGAATGCTTTCCCCCCACTTCTTTTCCCATGCGTGCATGCTAACTTGCTTCAGTCGTGTCTGACTCTTTGCGATCCTACGGACTGTAGCCCACCAGGCTCCTCTGTCCACAGGATTTCCCAGGCAAGAATACTGGAGTGGGTTGCCATGCCCTCCCCCAGGGGATCTTCCCAACTTAAGGATCAAACTTGCATCTCTTACGTCTCCTGCACTGGCAGGCGGGTTCTTTACCACTAGTGCCCCCTGGGAAACCCTAATTCTTTTCCTAGTAAATTCCCATTTGTCCATGCAGTCTCAATTTAAATGTCACCATCTCCCTGAAATCTTTCTGGACTGTCAGCCTGCAATTAATTCCTCTTTCCTGTTTGCAAAGCACCTCTGTAAAATGGCAATTACTATTGCTATGTTGCTCCTAGTTAAGTATTTGTCTCCTCTACCTGATTCCTCAGTATGTTCATTTAAGCTTGCTAAACTAATAGAAAAAATAAAGATTTTTTTAAATTGAGGAATTGTTACTTTTTCATCTTCAACTAAATTCCTATAACGCATAACTATATTTCTCTCTGGTATTATTACAAATTAAAAATAATATGATTTTGATGACACAACAACAATTTTAGGACACAGTAAAGGATATGAACCATACAAAAATGGAGTCAATAACTGCTAAAATAATGTCACCAAGGACAACAGCTAAATGGTTAGAACCCTGAAAAAGAAAAATAAGGAAAATATCTGAACGTAAAAATTTCATTATAATAATTATCATCTGATGAAGAAAAACAGTTTATCTCCTCATCATTTTACAAAAGGCTACATATATAAAAGATTTTTTTGCCTAACAGAATTGTATTTGAGCACATGGTATTTATCTGTTTCAGCAGCCACAAATGTTAGTTTGTCATCAGCCTGTCTAGTGATAATGTAAAAATGCTATTATGGAGTGGCAAATAAAACACAGCATGTCCCACCCAACTCAGGTCAACCATTTCTCTCTCTGCCCTCTTCTGACCAAACCTGCAGCCACGGCTCCTAAAGCAATGGGCTCCTCCTCTTCCCCCCGCAAGTGAAAGGATGTGAAAAAGGTAAAATAAGGAAAAGGAACTGCAACCACAGACTGGATGCATACTCCACTCAAGAGCTGACAGAGAATCACACCCAAAACTGTCACATCTAAGATGATGACCACGTCAAATTTTAAAGAAACACCTCATCGATCCGTGGAATGTTTATCCTCCTTTCTATTTTCTTCCCAGCAAAGATAAGCTTTTATGAATTATATATGTAAACAGAAAGTTCTTCACTATCATGTAAAAGTAATAATAAATGCACCTTTCAAGGAGTCAGAGATGAAGAGAACAGTTGTCTCTACTCAGAATGCGCTATGTCAAAGACACTGGAAGAAGGGTGAGGCTTTTAACATTACTGGACAAATGCCCGGCTTTAAAACATCAGATCAAACTATGTGAAGTAAGTGTATGTGGCAACGTACAGATTATTCAATCTGTGCGCAACGGTCTGATTTCAGTATCTAACCCAAAAGACGTTTTAAGTAAAAATTACACAGTTCTCTGAATCAAACAAAAATATAAAAAGCTCCTTAATCACTAAGTCATCAAACATATTACTAAGGAAAACCAAGAGCTAGACATCTAGGGGTCTTTGCAGATACAAACGCTCGCTCTTCTCTGGGGTAAACTACTGCTGCCCTGGCTGCCAGAGCCATTTCTTCCTAGAACACTACCTCATCCTGGTTCCTCCAGAAGTAGGGCCACTGAGTCCCCTAAATACTGAGCCCACCAGAGTCAGGGAAAATGGACAGCTACCTGACACTTAAAGGAGCGATGACACGTAATGTCTGCACGCACAGAAGGTAAAATTAACTTTCTGCTCACTTACACGTTTAAACGAAGGGTTAAGGAAGAAATGAACGTGTTCAGGCTGTAATGATAAAGATGAACATTCTTCAATAAAGAATAGCCATGAACACTTTTGAGATGGGACTATTAATTCCTAGGATGATACCAGGTGGTGCCTTCATAATCATATCATTTTAAAAAGTGCTCTGGTTAGTCTTTTACTTTCAGGACATATAAAAAAAGAGAAATAGTCCACAGGGCACGGGAGGGGGTACTCAAAATTGGGCCTTTTTCACAAATTTCCTATCTTTAAAAATTCATCTCAGGAGATAAGAAAGTAAAATCGAATTTCACAGCAACAACAAAAAAAGTGCAAGTGGAATGATGCAGTCTTTACCCCAATGACTCTCATCACGCCTTCAATAGCCGCAAAGATAAAATAAAGAACCCCCAATCCAATGACCCGGTGCATGACGGTTCCTAGACGAGGCCTAGAATGAGGAGGAGGAAACAGGAAAAAAGAAAAAGATAAGTAAAACGCATCTGAGTACAGTAACTGGCCCCGTTTCCAACACCAAGGACGTCACCATCCAATCACATCAGTCAGCTCCTACCATAGAGGGATTCTGTTTAAAACAGGATTAATCCCCGGGAACAAGGCAGAAACAGGCTCAAGAAAAATGGGCCTCCTTCTCTAGGACTTGAAACTATCGATGCCTGTGAAACAACATTTAAAACAAAAACTGTTTGTTTATGGCTGCACTGGGTCTCTGTTGCTGAGCGTGGGCTTTCTCTCGCTGCAGAGAGCAGGGCTCCTCTCTAGTGGCGTGCGGCTTCTCTGTCGCAGAGCACAGGCTCCATGGCGTGCGGGCTTCAGCAGGTGCAGAGGGAGGGCCCGCAGGGCCACTCCCGGCTCTAGCACACAGGTGCAGTGGTTGTGGAGCACGGGCTTAGCTGCGCTGCGTCACATGCAATCTTCCTGGACCAGGGATTGAACTGGGGTCCCCTGCACTGCAAGGCAGATTCTTAACCACTGGACCACCGGAGGCAACATTTCTGAGACCAGAAGATTTTGCTGCTGAAATCCAAGCAGTATAATTAACATAACCCAAGTACTATGTCTACAGAATGGATGAGAAGATTGATGAAACCTAGTAAGTGCCAACTTCTAAGGGTCACTGGCAGAACTAATCCTTTAAGTCTTTCACAAAGATACACTGTAAACCGTTCTGAGATGTGTTTTGTCAGAGATAATCCACTATTTTATGTGGATTTTATTTTATTCTATGACGTGGGCAGAGAAAGAGCAGGATGTCAGGAAATCAAATCCCACCACTTTCTCTCTCAATACCTCCAAACAAGAGTCCTAACAGACTTCAGTTTTCATTCTTCAAATTAAAAAGGATTAAAATAACAGTTTGGATTCTTTGAAAGTATAACTGAGTCAGGAATATGCAAAGATGATGGTTTTTAGCAATTGGCAATTTGAAAATAGAACTGAAATTTCTGGAATTCCCTGGTGTCTAGTGGTTAGGACTCAGCACATGCAATCCCAAGGCCCAGGTTTGATCCCTGGTCAGGGAACGAGACCTCACATGCTGCAACTAAGAGTTCACATGCCACAACTAAAGATCCTGCATGCCACAACTAAGACCCACCATAGCCAATTAAATAAATAAATATTAAAAAAAAAAAAGATGTAACTGTGGTTCAGTGTGAAGGTTTGAGCTTCTGGGAATCAGAGTCTTAGAGAACAGACTCCTCCATGTTCACAACCAGGGAGTCAAAGGTAAGAGGGAGAAAAGGTCTTGATAGGATCTGCAGGGGATAGCCAGGCTTCAGACAAAAACTCTGCTGACCTGGTGTTTAATCAGAGCATGCTCTCTTACAATATCTCAAACACAATCATAACACCCAACTGTGCTGCCTAGGAAACCAGAAAATGACCTGAGCCTCAAGAATCATCTAAAATTTTCCATTGTCCTTAAAGTTGATTATTCATCTAATTATAAAGTTACTGGAACTTAGGATCTTTATTTGAGGAAAGTATAAAACAGCTGGGCTTCCCAGGTAGCACTAGTGGTAAAGAATTTGCCTGCCAGTGCAGGGGAGTGGAGACATAAGAGACATGCTTTAGATCCCTGGGTTGGGAAGATCCCCGGAGGAGGAAATGGCAACCCACTCCAGTATACCTGCCTGGAGAATCCCATGGAGAGAGGACCCTGGCAGGCTACAGTCCATGGGCTTGCAAAGAGTCGGACACGACTGAAGCAACTGAGCACGCACGCATGAAACAGCCAGTGCACAGAAATCCATTAAAGGCACTTCCCTGGTGGTCCAGTGGGTAAAAATCCACTTTTCAATGCAGGGGGGCACAAGTTCAATCCCAGGCCAGGGAACTAAGGTCCTACATGCCTCGGGCAACTAAGCCTGTGCCGCAACTAGACAGCCTGTGCGTTCTGGAGCCCTCACCTAGAGAAGCCCACGATGCAACAAAGACCCCAAGTGCCACAACTAGGGCCTGATGCCCTTAATTGATAAAAAAATTTTAAGTCCCTTAAAAAAACACATCCTGGCAGGTATTTCCCTCTGGGATTTTTGTTTCGATACTGAGAGGTGTCCAGCTTCACAGGGGCAATCACGGAGACGGACGCGATCACAGGGTAGAGGTGCGGGGTCTTTCCCACTTACTTTACGATGCCATATCCCAAGCTCACGATGATCACCAGGAGGCGAGCCAGAGTCCTCTTAATTGCAGATATCAACTCCGCAAATATCAGTAACCCTTGGGCTGATGGGAAAGAAGGAAAACCATTTGCTCTGGGTCCACCTGGACGCCTGTTGCTAAGTCTACACATGTACTACGTACAAATATATTCTGACCTCAGATGAATTAGCCACATTTAAATTTAAAGGTCATCTAATCTAATGCTGTTTGCAACCTCAGTGAAGAATTCGCTCTGAATCTGATCGGCTCTCTGGGGCGCGGTTTTCTCAAGTCCACCGGAAACCTGTCTCCTCGAGCTCCCTTCTGTTCTTACTCTTCCACTTGAGGCTATAAAGAACTAGACCTCTTTAGTAGCAGCAGTCACTCACTTTTGTCTGACTCTGCAACCCCATGGACTGCCAGGCTCGTTCCTCTATCCATGGAATTCTCCAGGCAAGAATACTGGAGTGAGTTGCCATTCCCTTCGCCAAGGGATCTTCCTGACCCAGGGATCGAACCCAGGTCTCCTGGGTTCTTGCAGATTCTTAACCGTCTGAACCAGCAGGGAAGCCCAGAGTCCTTTCCTGTCCTGTAAATACCTGAAAACCATAATGTCCTCAAGAGCTCTCTTTTCTCCAGGTTGCCCCCATCATTTACTGATTTCCGCTCCTACTGTGTGGTTGTCACAGGAAAAGAAACACCGTGTTCCCTGCCCTTGTGAGGCCTGGACTCTGGGCAGGACAGAATACAACAAGAGCTGGAGGAAACACAGTCTGTGTCCCAGGACGGCAAGAAAAGCGACCTACACCTCATGGGGCAGGAAAAGCTTCTCAGAAGTGACATCTACACCAGGGTTTGAAGCTGTTGTTGCTGTTGTTTAGTTGCTAAGTTGTGTCCAACTCTTTGCAACCCCATGGACTGCAGCACGCCAGGCTTCCCTGTTCTTAACTATCTCCCAGAGCTTGCTCAAACTCATGTCTGCTGAGTCAGTGATGCCATCCAACCATCTCATCCTCTGTCAACCTCCTTCTCCTCCTGCCTTCATTCTTTTCCAGCTTCAGGGTATTTTACAAATGAGTCGGCTCTTGGCATCAGCCAAAGTATTGTCACTTCAGCTTCAGCATCAGTCCTTCCAATGAGTGTTCAGGGTTGATTTCCTTTAGGATAGACTGGTTTGATCTCCGTGCAGTCCAAGGGACTTGATGGAGGTTGAAGGCTGAGTAGGAGTTAACTGTTCAGAGGAGGGGAAGGGGAAAAGCAAAAGAAATGGCACATGCAGAGGCATGAAGGAAGAAAGAGAAAAAGCAAAATATGCTGCAAGATGGAACTTCCATGGAGGTCCAGTGGTTAAGATTCTGTGCTTCCACTACAGAAGGTGTGGGTTAGATCCCTGGTCAGGGAAGTGAGATCCTGCATGCCTCACAGCATGGCTAAAAAAAATGCTGCAAGATGTGAAAGTTTGGCAGGTCTGCAGCAAGGCATGTAATGAGAGAGGTCAAAATGAGACTGGGACAGAGGCATGGTCCATTCACCTGGGTTTTATGCCAGGCCATGAGTCTGGTCTTGCTGCTAAGGTCAATGGGAAGTCAACGACAATAAAAAAAATACGAGTGGGACTTCACTGGTGCTCCAGTAGCTAAAACTCCTCGCTCCCAATACAGGTGGCCCAGGTTCAACCAATGGTCAGGAAACTAGATCATACAAGGAACAACTAAAAGTTTGCATGCCATAGCTAAAGATCCCCACATGTTGTACAACTAAGACCCAGAGCAGTCAAATAAATAAATAAAAATAAGTCAAAAAAAAAAAGAGTGAAAAATGCATCGACAAACTACAGCCTACAGGCCAAATCTGGCCCGACATGTGCTTTGTAAATAAAGTTTTATTGGAGAATGTAGCCATGTCCATTTGTTGTCTGTGGCACCTTTCAGCTCCTAAGACAGGAGTTGAGAAGGTGCAACAGAGCCAACAAAGTCAAAAATATCTCCTGTGCAGGTTTTGCGGGAAGAGCTTGCTGACCCTTAGAATAAAACGGGCAGCTTTATTTTATCAAGATTGCTCTACTTAATGGCTTGGAAAGGAACAGACTATAGGACAGGAAAATGCTTAGGAGGCGACTCCAGAATCCAGCCAAGAAATGATGAGAGCTCTGGCAGTGAAGACAGAAAGGAGGAAAAAGACACTCAGAAACCAGCTGTTAATCCACCTAATTATTCTTTTCAGCTCACATTTCTCCATCCTGTCCAGAAGAAACCACAGGAGACCTCATCCAACACCCTGAAGAAGTTCAGATACACTGTGGAGTAAGTTTGTTACATTTGCCCAACTGCAGCGCAAGTCAAGTGACCTGTCCCTAGCGCGTCCTGTTGGGTCCTAACAATCACTGCTTCTTCACTGCTTGATTTTTCCAGATTCTGTCCTTCCAGGACCAATGCTAAGCAAGACAGCCTGGCTTACAGAGTGCACACTTGGGGAAATCAGGAACATCAGCCCAGGCTCTGTCTAGTGCCTCTCTTTTCCACAGGACTCCTCGAAGACAAGGACAGCTGCCTGGGCTTTCTCTGCCGAGCCTTGGTGGAGGCACCTCAGAGGGCTTGATGGCCCTGAGGATGGCAGGTGGGCTCTCCTTCTCTTCATGGATCTCAGGCTTTTGCTGCCCCTCACCCAAGTTCTCACCACCTTCTCTAGACAGAGACCCCCTCACCACTGGCAGCAAAGAAGCGGACCTACCTCCTCTGACACTCAAGAATGCTTTAACACCCAGTCACAAGTGGCAACTTACCCTTTCTTCCTCATTTGGTTTAGGGCGGGCACGCGCGCGCACACACACACACGTGCTTATACATCACTAAAACTCCTTAGAGAGTAATAACACCCCCAACATGCCTCACGAGATGTATGTTTTTGCTTTATTGTTTTGCATGTTGTCCTTTTAAACTTTTCATTTTTGAGAAACTACAATACAGTTTTCTCTCTCTCCAACAGAGAAAGCAGTATAATGAACTACCAGGTACTATCACTCGGCATCAATACTTATCAACATTATGTTGTATTTATCTCATCTACATACCAACTCACCCTTCTTCCCCAGAGGATTTTAAAATAAAGAACCATGTAACTACACCCTTTAAAATCTGCACCATGACCATTTGTAACTGACTATTTGAGTACATCCTGAGTGCTTTCTATCCTTTTGAGCGATCTCTCTTTCAAAGGTGCAGCAATGAAATTAATTATATCTTTACTTTTCTGGCCACCTCCCACTTTTTTTTTTTTACCAGCCACACTGCGAGGCATACGGGATCTTAGTTCCCTAAGCAGGGATCAAACCTGTGCTCCCTGCACTAGAAGCACAGTCTTAACCATTGGAAGGGAAGCCCCTCTGTACAGACAGTCCACTCTATTTAAGCAGTCTGGGGCACACATCTGAAGATGCCCAACTGAATGCCCGGCCGGTGTCCCCCGTCCCACGTTCTGCTGTGTGAACTGGGACGGTGCCTCCCACGGTCACATGAAGTTCTTTGTAAAAGGCTGCAGGCACCATCCATTCTACACTGCTCATCTGACTCCTGTGGCCAAGCTTTCTTTTCTTTTTTGTTGGGGAAAGGAGAAGAAAGAGGATGGATGAAAAAAAGAGAAATATGTTAAAAGGACCCGTAGCACCCAAGTCCCCAGGCCAGAATTT
This sequence comes from Odocoileus virginianus, assembly GCF_023699985.2. Classification (NCBI taxonomy): domain Eukaryota; kingdom Metazoa; phylum Chordata; class Mammalia; order Artiodactyla; family Cervidae; genus Odocoileus; species Odocoileus virginianus. The sequence goes on from NC_069675.1 coordinate 481,073, forward strand.
TGTACTGCTTTAAGCCAGTCACTGGCAGCTGAACCTTAGGGAATTTTCTTCTCCCCGGGAAAGTCAGCAAGAATACAGAAAGCAAAGACCATACACATATTATCCTGGTTCACAGACCTACTCTGACACTCTTCTTGGCTTCTGTCCTTTTCATCTATACTATGGCTGTTCCCAAACCACAGGATGAAGGTGAGGGGCAGTCCCCTCTGCTCTGCTCACAAATGCTAGGAGGCTCTTGGGTTATACCATGTTCATGGACACAGTCACTACTTACTTGATAGCCCAGTGCTGTTGATGTTTTGGTATTCAGCATAAAAAACTGCTTTTTCAAGCATTCCCAGGAAAATAACAGCTGCAATCCAGAACTGGATTCTTAATATATCTTTCCAGTAACAGGCAGACCACATCAGCCACAGAACACCATATAAGATATAAACAATACACATCACCATGTAGAACTGTGGGAAGAGAAGCAATTTTAGTCCATTACACCTTTTGATCATTTGAAAACTGAGGTTCCCAGGCAACACAAAAGACCCTGAATAGCCAAGGAAAGGAAAACAAAGCTGGAGAACTGAGGCTCCCTGACGTCAAGCTGCACTACAAGGTCACAGCTGCAGCAGCGCGGCACCGGCACAAAGCTGAACGCTGGCATTTCTACACTCAGGTTTGCAACCCTTTACTTTCCAGTGCCCGTGGAGCCAGAAACAGAGGCTATGTCAGTGTTAGCTACTAAGGAATCACTGCTACTCATCTCTTAAAATTTTTGAATATTCTAATTAGGATACAAAACTCATTTTTAAAAAAAGGAAAAAAATTATCAGAGATACTCACAATCATTAGAGGCCAATCTGATGCAGAGATATATCCATAAGGTCCCAACATAGAAAGAGAAACTAGAGAAGGCAGGATGGGGATAAAGAAATTAAGGTATTAAAATTAATAGGTTTTTTTTAAGTTTTTCAACGTAAGCTCATTCTAAGGCTCCAAGAATATAAACCAAGTGAACAAACACTAAATTTTCACCTAGCACACACAAAGTACTGGGTAATTACTAGCTGTTTGACTATGTAACCTTATCAAGATATCTTTACTTATAGAAATACTGTTATACAACATGGGCTAAGGTGACGCTTAGGCAGACAGCAAAGTAGTCCTGGTCGGAGACTGACCCTGGCTGAGTCCCTGACCTCACTGAGGACTCTGTCTTTCGTAACGTAACCTGCACAAATTACTGAACTCCAGAATCTAGTTTGGGTTGTTGTCTGACACAGCAATAACAGAGTGGCAGACACAGTACAAGACTTGCAGGGCTCAGCAGCTGCGCCATTCACTCTTCAGCAGCAGCTTAAAACCGCCTACTGGTATCAAGGAAACAAAGGCGGTGGGGAGCAGGCTGGCAGCGGGGCCCCTGCCACCTGTGTGGCATGGTCTGGCCCACTGCAGCACCTCCAGGAGGAAGCCCTGCTTCGCCTTCTGCAGAGCAGCCTCCTTACCAGCTTCAGTGGGAAGAACAGCTCTGGGTCTCCTCCGAAGCCATGCCTGTCTCATCTTACTGCTTTCTCCCTCCCCTTTGGACTGGGTGCCCCTCAGAGACAGACTGTGGCTTCCCCTGTGTCCCAGTGGGTGAATCAGGGCAGTTTGCAAACTCCCAGGATGCTCACAAGCTGTTTGGCTACTGTCAGCCCAGCAGATTCCCAGCCTAGAAAGTGAGTGAGTGACAAGGCAATTCCAGGACCTCTGAGAGCATCTGCCCCCTTGAAAACTGCTTGATGCAAGCCTGGGCTCACACCAGGCACCAGGGGCCACAGCTTCACGTAACAGAGGGTCTACCTTACTGGGCAGGCAGGGGAGCTCAGGGCACAGAAGCCACAGTTGCCAGAGATGCTACTTTTACTCCTAGGCGACCAACACATGTGTTTTACTTCTTTTTTAAACTTTTTAAAGAATAAAATTTTAAACCCCTAATGATGGCCATTTTCAAGAAACAGAATATAATCTATTTCAACTACAATTAGGGTGTTGCCCACCCATTTCTACATGCTAAAATATTTTTCTTTTAATCTGGAGAATTTTGTACCCCTCCATGAAGTTAAAAATTTTTTTAATTTAGCTTAAATTAATTTTAAATTTCTAGTCTCTTAAAAAAAAAATATTAGAGTTAAGATAAGCATAAAGTTTTAAGTCCCTGAAATAAACAGATTATTCATTTTTGTGATTAAAGAAATTTCTTTTTGAATAATGTATTTTAACAGAGAATGTAGAATTAAAGACAAAAATACAGAGTTAAAGACAAAAATACAGAACACAGTAAAAACAGACTGTAAACATGCATACTGTTTAACTATACCGTTCAAACTCCAGCTTGCATCTGTTTTTTCTGTTTTAACAGAAACAATAAAGATATGAAACCCATCTCTTTGTGTTTTGGCTACAACATCCTGAAACAGGAAAAAAAATCCTTTAAGTTAGTTTTTAAAATTGCTTTACAAGATATAGCTAAACAACTGTTCACCATGTTTTAAATCAACTGTTAAGAATCGAACTGGGGGGACTTCCCTGGCGGTCCAGTGGTTAAGAATCCACTTTCGATGCAGGGGATGCAGGTCTGATCCCTGGTCGGGGAACTAAGATTCCACATGCCAGCAGCAACCAAGCCTCGGTGCTGCAACTACTGAGTCTCTGCACTCCAGCGCCTGTGCTCCACAACAAGAGAAGCCTAAGCGCCACAACTAGAAAGACTGCATATTGCAGCAAAGAACCCTGGCACCATAAGGCAGACCCAGTGCAGCTAAAAAAAAGGAACTGGCTCCTTACACACACACACACACACACACACACACACACACACATAAAAGGAGAGGCAGGCTGTAGAAGGATAGTGGAGAGTAGAAGCATTTCTTCCATTTTTTTTTAACCACCATCCTTCCAGACCCAAAGGATGGAGGAGGGAAAAAGCCTTTCCACTTGCCAATATTTTCTACTTCTTATATTTCTACGGGTTTCCTCTTAAAGCTACCATTCTATATTTAGTAATACCTTTCAAGTAGTTTTTCTAATATCATCAAGCATTTGGTTTTAAAATGTGTGTGTTTTAAAACTGAACAGGGGAAGAAAGATGTCATATAACATGATTGAAAATGACTCAGATACAGTATATAGGCTAAAACAGGGGTCCTCAACTGCCCGGGCCACAGAGCAGTACCAATCTGTGGGCTGTTAGAACTGGGCCACACAGTAGGAGGTAAGCGGTGGGCGAGTGAGCAAAGCTTTCTGTATTTACAGCTGTTCCCCATCGCTGACATTACTGCCTGAGCTCTGACTGGCAGATCAGTGGTGGCATATAAATGCAATGTCCTTGGGTCATCCTGAAACCATGCCCCACCCCTGGTCCATGGACAAATTGTCTTCCACGAAACCAGTCCCTGGTACCAAAAAGGTTAGGGACTGCTGGGCTAAGCTATTTAAATTAAATGCCTGCTGGGCACTCTGTTGCGAGAGTTCAGACCCACTGAGAAGCTGACCCGGCCGCCTGGGAACTGCCTGGGACCCTCCAACACCCCCATGTAGTTGGACCAAACTTTTCACACGCCTCCTTCCTGAGCACTTCCTAGTCTTCCCTGTCATTTCCTCCTCCTCCACCTGTGACAGCATGTGTACAAAGCAGAGCTGGCTCAGCACCACTGCAGACTGAACGCCTTTCCACCATCAGACTGTTCCGTAAGGTGGCTGCAGAAGACCATGCAAGCAGACGGTCCCGGTCTAAAAGCAAGCCTCAAGCTCTCCTGAGTCTGCTTTCGGCTCCTACACTCAACGCCCTGTAGCCCTCTCAACTTCTTAGTCTCCTGACTTTAATAATGCCCCCCGATTCTAAATTTTTCCTCCACCTGGTGCTACATCGTAGTTTCTGTCTCTTTGTTTCCCTAAAGACGATACCGACTAGCCCACTGCTGTGCTAAGGCATGTGACAGGGGGATTTTATTTTTTAAAGTAAAGGAAGACTACATAGAAGTTACGCTTAAATTATAGCTTTAAACAGATTTTTTAAACAAAGAAACAAGTATGTACAAAATTCACACAGACATGTGTAACAAAATACACTGTTTTAAATTACATTTCTTTTTTTCTTTCCTAATTTTACTCACCCTACTTAAGATCATGAGTATCTATCCATCAGCAGATTCTGCTCAATCTTACTCTAACTTGTATACATTTGATTTAAAGGCAAAGAAAGTGACTTACTGTTGATCCTTCCTGGTTTGAAACATTTCCGGTATTTGATATTAGTTGTTTATTCTGGAAAAAAGAACAAAATAATTCCATTTTATACTGTTGCATTTCCTGAGGAAAAATAATTCTAACAAACTGAGGGCAAAAAAAAAGCTGTTACAAAAAAAGTAAAGATTTGAAGGCCGAACACCAGAGAACAAAGCTCACTGTGCGCTTGCGACAAAAGCCTACGCTTGAACAATGACTTTCTGCCCCAGGGCAGTGTTCCATTGGCGGGGTGGGGGTGGGGGGGGACCAAAAGTGCCCCGATGGTCTACACTTGATCTGGGCCCATGGGGGCAGGTTCAGGCTGTGAAAATTCGTTAAGCCCTACACTTCTGATATGCATGCTTTATTTTATATTTATTATACCTCGACAAAAATTTTTAAAAGAAACCTTTGAAAAAACTTTTCTTTTAGATTTTTAAAAAAATACTTATTTGGCTGCGCCAGGTCTTAGTCATGGTGCTTGGGATCTTCAGTCTTCACTGAGGCAAGCGGGGTCTCAGCTATGGCACGGGGGAGCTGGTTCCCTGACCAGGCACTGAACCCTCTGGACCATCGCGCAAGTCCCCGAAATTTTTATTAAAGACATTTTCATTTCAGAATTTACCGGACAAAATAATTCACTTAAAACGACCCACAGCCTCACTACCCAGGGATGATCACTACTAACATTTTGGAGTCTAGTCTTCCAGGTTTAGTGCACAGAGGAGAGTTCCGGTGTGTTAAATGCTGGAGAGCTGACAGACCTTCAGTAAGAGCAACAGACGTGGGATCTAATGACATGGAGGTCACTGATCGCCTTGACTAGAGCTATTCTGATGGGGTGAGGCTGGCAAAGACCCGACTGGGGTGGGCAGAAGAGAGAGGGATGCAGTGACAGCAGATCATGAAAGGATGATAAAAAGATCCTCTTTAAGGATGCTGCTGCACAGGGTACAAAGGCATGAAACAGTGGTACCAATCTCACTTACTATGTACTGCCACACACAGAACTAAACCTAAAAACTGATGAGTTAAGACCTTTCTTTATCACAATACTGGTGAAACAGAAGTTAAATATATACTTATATTCACTGGGAAACAAATACATCTGATCTCAACACAGAGAGACAGATACTCACATTCAATGGGGGAAACACCTGTAAATCACTGCTGCACTCTACATTTTCATTTTTTGTTGTCCAGCATTCACTGTTCTTGAAATAATGAGCACAAAAGTCTTCAGTGACCTGAAGTTCATGTTTCTGTGACAGCTCCTATGCAAGGTAAAGTTCTATGTCATAATTTATTTTCACTTAGTATCTAAACAATACCAAAAATTTACTTTGTTTGGAACACTTGAAGCATTCAGTAGAACAAAATACCAAAAAGAAAAAAAGCTTTGCATATAATTTTGCGTATAATACTTTGTCCTGAGATTACTTTCATTCTACTCCATGTATAAAGGATTTTAGAGAAAGAAGCAGTATTCAATTACAAGGAAAGATAAACCAAACACATACTAACATAAAGCAAAGATGGCAAAACCCAAGTGAGTGCAGGGGAAATTTCATTTACACATCAACTAACAATGAGGTTCCAGGCTCCTGGGTGGATAAATAAAACCAGGCTCCTAATGGCAGCTCCCGGGTATCAAGAAAAGATTAAGAGGCTTTCACTGGCCAAATGGAAGGCCATGGACATGAGTTTAAACAGACTCTGGGAGATGGAGACGAACAGGGAGGCCTGGCGTGCTGCAGTTGATGGGGTCACAGAGTCGGACACGACTGAGCGACGACCACTGGCCAAATATGGGACAACGTGAGCAAAATACATAAAAACAGTTAGAGATCATAACCCACCTGACAAACTAAACATCAGCGAGTCCATCTTGACAACTGACTGACTGACAGATAAGGTAAAGGAAAAGAGAGAGTGCATTCTGATAGCAGGCTGCTAGTAAATGTGGAAGAAAACATGGAATTAAAAGAATCACCATTTAGCAGTCATCCTGTGTGTCAGGGCTAAGTCGATTCGGTCATGTCTGACTCTTTGTGACCCTATGAACTGGAGCCCACCAGACTCCTCCGTCCATGGGATTCTCCACGCAAGAACACTGGACGGGGCTGCCCTTCCCTTCTCCAGGGAACCCTCCTGACCCAGGGTTCGAACCTGCATCTCTTACATCTGCCTGCACTGTCCACTGGGCATTTACCGCCAGCACCGCCTGGGAAGCCCCAGCAATCACCACAGTAACAACTAATCAATCAGGCAAGAATCAAAGAGCATTAAAGCAAGGACTGGTGGAAAAAACAGGATATTTACACGTAAATACAAAAGTATTTCTTCACAAATTATTGTTAACAACAGAGAGAAAAGTAGCAGCTTTACAGTGGAAAACTGACAGAAACTTCCTTAACTGACTGAGCAAATTAACATCATCAAAAATGGGACAAAACAGTATATTTTCTAGTGCGTGCATGCTAAGTCGCTTCAGCCGTGTCTGACTCTTTGTGACCCCATGGACAGTAGCCTGCCAGGCTCCTCTATCCATGAGATTCTCCAGGCAAGAATACTGGAGTGGGTTGCCATTTCCTTCTCCAGGGTATGGTATGTCTGACAAAAATATAACCTGAATTTATTCATGAGAAAATGTGAGAAACACTCAAATTGAGGGACATTTTATAAAAATAAATCAGTTGTACATATCAATGTCATGTCATGAATGACAGCTGCCCCCTCCTCCCCCCAAAAAAAAACCCTGCAGAAATACAATGTGATCCTGGATTGGATTCTGTATCAGAAAAAAGAAAAAAAAAAAGCTGCTAAAAAGGACATTCTTGGGACACTGGCAAAATCTGAATAAGATTTGTTTATCAGCTAATAGGGTAGTATCAACATTAGATGTCCTAAATCTGATGTCTATGCAATCTAAGCGAATATTTTTGTGATTTCCTTAGGAAGCACACACTGACCTAGGCTGGCCTCCTTTTTCTCCTTTCACACTTTCCCGTCTCCCTCCTCACTTCTTGATGAGACCTACTCATACTCATGAAATCTGTTCATCTGCACTAAAGCCTTAGGTCCCCTGCTACTCATTTTCTGAATGGATGAAATTTTTACATTTCTTCTTTAAATTAAGTTGGTTTTTATTTATGTATGATTCACAATCCCTTTATCAATGGTTCCTATAACTCTGATTTAAATAATTACTAATGTTTTTCATAAGATACAAGGAATCTGATAGATTTGTATACTTAGAAAGCATATATTTTGACATAATTAAAGCATTTATTGTTAAGTCCCAAAATAAATCTGTGGCACTTCTAAAACTACAGTCTCTATTTCTAGACTCCTCACTTGATGAGCAAAAAAAATCTTTACACTCTGTAATTTTTCCTTCATAGCTTTACACTCATTTAAAGTTTGTGTTTTACTTACTTCCAACTCAGAATATTCACTGTGACAGGTATGACGCTCCAAGTGCCACTCAATGGAAAACTTCACAGGCCCGGGGCAGTTGAATGACTTCACTGTTGAGAAAAGACAGTCTCACTTTATAGTGACAATGTTGTAAATAATATCATACACCCACCCCGATTTAAATTTCAGATTTCAAAAATTCAACTTAAAATAGGCTACCTTAAGGAAACAATGAGTAAAATGTTACCCCATTCCTCCAAAAAGTCACCGCAGAATGAGACAGATAAGTTCATTACACTAAATTATCACAGTGAACCAAATGTTGCTGTAAGACTAGTCATTTCATCTATAAGTTAAGTCCAGTGTTAAACTGAGTAACCGGATATGCTCAGTCACTGTTTATCTCACTCTGAAATGTTCTTCACTGACTTATCCACCCAAGAAGTACTGAGTAAGTAGCCCTTGTGTGCCAGGAAGAAACATAATGGTAAACTAGAATAATCCCTGGATGCCTGACAAAAGAGGAATTAGGGGAAAGGAGGGTTAACAGTTAAACAGGCACCTTTGACGGCGGAAGAGGCTGAGAACAGGGGATCAAGCGAGCCCTGGGCAAGGTGCCTGAGATAGTCACGAGGGCATGAAGAATGGGGCCCCAGCAGGCTCATGAAGAAAGAACAGAAGTCTGCCCAGTGAAGAGGGTGGACAGACAGGAGAAGCAAAGGCCCAGGAGGCATGAGGGCAAGGCAGAAGTATGACCGCCTGAGGCAGTTTGCTAAGGAGTGCGGGGTCACCTATGGGAAAGCCTGATGTCTGACCCACCAAACAGCATAGACGCATGTCCAAGGGACCAATGCTTAACTTCACAGGCACTAAAATTTCACTTTGTGAGAAGTCAGAGATGCTGTCTCCTCTTTTGCACTACAGCTGTACATGTATAAACCCAAATACCCAATTGCTCACTTAAAATAAATAGTTAACTATAAAGTAGACATGTCATGATCGACTAACTCTCTTCAACAAGCCTTCCTGGAGGCCCAGTGTGATGAGAAGGCTGCCTGGTGAGCACGGCAGCAGAACAAGGAGGCTCAGGTGCCGCATCCACCCCTGCCAGCCACCTGTCAGAGCCTCGGTCACGGCTCAAGAAAGACCTCTCGCCCACCAGCGCTGAGGCACTGCCGGCTTTCCACTTTTTAAAAGTGCTTTTGTTCCCGACTCCCCCCGCTGCCTCACTCTCTCCCCCGTTAGGGATGTGGACACTGGACCGTGGCCCACTGAGAGGCTGCTCCCGCACATTCACACTGTGCTGCACGCTTGCTCAGGCATGTCACTCCCTGCGCCCCCACGGACTGCAGCCCGCCAGGCTCCCCTGCCCATGGGTTCTCCAGGCAAGAACCCTGGCGTGGGTGGCCACTTCCTCCTCCAGGGGGTCTCCCGACCCAGGGATGGAACCTGGCCTCCTGTGGCCCCTGCACTGCCGGCGATTCTTTACCGCTCGAGCCATAAAAACCAAACTCTCTGTTTCACTGGTCCACATAACCCTTTACTCCCCCACAGAGCTGTGTTTTTTTTTGTCTGCACCAGTGTTTTAAATCTTGTCTAGACACTGTGACATGAATTTATTAAAGCACTGAGATGCCAAAATCTTTTCCTCATCCACCGTGGGCTTTGATTTATTCTTACCAAGTTCTTATCACCAACTGAAGATCTGTGATCTCAGGCAGCTGCTCTGAAGCCGCCTCTGCTTTCTAGCCAATGACTCGCCTACTTCCATCAGCAGAGGCCACACAGGGCAGAACAGTCCACCAGATGATCAGAGGATGGTGTGAGAGAAAATGGGCATGGCTGTGGAATCCGTGAAGCCAAGTGGCTCTACCCAACAAAAAAACTACTCCTTATCCCCAAACGTTAGCCCTGGCAACCAGCTGACCCAGTCAACTTCCTGGAAACACTAGGAGGAATGAGAGCCCAGTAGACCCACTGAGTTTACCATGAAACACTGAGATCCAGTGTAAGCCACCTGCTGTTACTTAGTCCCTAAGTCGTCTCCAGCTCTGCAGCTCCACGGACTGCAGCCCCCCAGGCTCCTCTGTCCATGGGGTTCATTCTCCAGGCAAGAATAGTGGAGTGGTTGCCATTTCCACCTCCAGGGGATCTTCCCCACCCAGGGATCAAAGCCGCATCTCCTGCATCGATAGGCAGGTTCTTCACTGCTGAGCCACTAGAGAAGGCTGGAAACCCACTAAACTTACTGAAAACCTCCCCGTCTATGACTTGTTAGTCATGACATACCGGTATTCAGACAGAGTCCCAAGCAGTACTTTCGCTTTCATAAGCCCTAAAATCCTAATTAAAATATCAGTGTCTAATAATTTTTATTTCATACTATAATCATGTATATTTAGACAGATTTCAGAGGCACAAAGGTTTCATCACAATCATGGCATTTCCTATATCCATAAAAAAATGTATTATACTTTAAAAGGGATTCAAAGTCAAATTTCACAGAAGTGAAATACTTTTTTGCTGAAGATTCCTTTATTAGGCTGTAACTATAATTTTTAAAGAATGATTCATATTTCATTTTCTGAGACAAGATTAGAAAAATCCATTCTTGAAAACAACTACAATTTGACTAGATCAAGAGAGACTCTTAAAATGTTATAATCACCTAAAAACATCTGCCTAGTTTAAAACACATAATATTATACTGTGTCCTGTTAGTTTATATTATGCTAATATATTAGCTTATATGTTGCTTACTTATAATTTATTGTTACTTCAGTATTATATTAGATTATTATACTTACCAGAAAACTTGATCTCAGTAGAGTTAAACATGGTTTTCCTAAATATCAAAGGTCCTGATTTCTGTAACAAGAAACAAAGAAATACAGAAAGATCTTGTTAGGGACGTCCCTCGTGGTCCAGTGGCTAGGATTCCCTGCTCCCCAAGCTGGGGGCCAGGTTTGATCCCTGGTCAGAAAACTAGATCCCACATCTAACTAGTAACTAGCTAACTAGCCACAACTAATATCCGGTGCAGCCAAATTAAGAAATAAATATACTGGACTTCCCTGGTGGTAAGTGGATAAGAACCCAGCTGCCAGTGCAGGAGCCCTGGTTTGATCCCTGATCTGGGAAGATTGCATATGCCGCAGAACCACGAGGCCCGGGTGCCACTAGCGCCCACTCGCCCAGAGCCCATGCTCTGCAACGAGAAGCCGCCGCAAGGAGAAGCCCACGCACTGCAACTAGAGAGTAGCCCCTACTCGCTGCAACTGGAGAAAACTCGCGCACAGCAACGAAGATTCACCGCAGCCAAAATATATATATATAAATACGTATTTTAAAAAACTAATAAAGAAAAGTCTTGTTAAAACATTTCTCTCTACTGTTTAAAAGTACTGTTGTATTCTGGAAAATAGGCTAAGCACCAAATAACGGATGTTTTTGAATTGTGCTGCTGGGGAATATTCTTGAGAGTCCCTTAGACTGCAAGACTGAACCATGAATCCTAAAGGAATCAACCCTGAGTATTCACTGGGAGGACTGATGCTAGAGCTGAAGTTCTAATCCTTTGGCCCTCTGACGCGAAGAGCCAAGTCACTGGAAAAGACCCTGATGTTGGGAAAGATTGAAGGCAAAAGAAGAAGAGAATGACAAAGGATGAGATGGTTGGATGGCATCACTGACTCAATGGACATGATCTGAGCATACTCTGGGGATGGTGAAGGACAGAGAAGCCTGTGTGCTGCAGCCGATGGGGTCACAAAGAGTCAGACACGACCTAGCGACCGAACAACAATCCTTCCACTCCTCCCTGTGACCACATCAATTATTATTTTTTAATATAAGTCTGGGACTTTCCTGGTGGTCCAGTGGTTAAGACAACATGCTTCCAATGCGGACGGCACAGGTTTGATCCCTGGTGGGGGAACTAAGATCCCACATGCTGTGTGGTCAAAAAGAGGAAAAACAAAGCAACCCATAAACCTGGTCCCATCACTGCCTGGCTTAGAGCCTTGTCCCATGTGACCTACTCCCTGCAGCGGACGTGAGGCCCCACAAGGCTCACAGCCTGGGGCCAGCAGGACACAGGAGCCGAGGGAGGGCTGCGTGTCTGTGCGTCTGCGTCTGCTCTCCTGGCATCAACATAAACGCACCTTTGATGAAACTGCTGGCCTCTCTCTGAGCTGTGGCATACCACCCTCTCTGTGTGCGCTCAGTCATGTCTGACTCTTCGACGCTCCATGGACTGTGGGCCACCAGGCCCCTCTGTCTATGGGATTTCCCACCCAATAAGGAAGCGGGTTGCCATTTCCTTCTCCAAGACTTCCCGATCCAGGGATCGAACTTGCGTTTCTTGCATCTCCTGTGCTGGCAGGCAGATTCTTTACCACTGCGCTATACCACAAGACAGGTGGGCAGACCACCTGTCTTGTACCTTTCCCTCCAGTCCTCAAAAACATAACGCTCCTTCCAGCCCTCAGGACCTTAGTGGTCAACCTGAAAACTTACATGAAAATTTACTCCTCCTCTAGTTATTTCCTTCTGACCCCTGAACGCCCAGTTCAAAATCCCCTTCCTCGGGGCATCTTCCACCAGGGCCCATACCAGGCTGGCCCCCCCTTCCAAGGTTTGTGGGACCCATTCCTCACATCCCTTACCACAACTACGATGAAATCTTATACTAGCTAGTATTTCATGTCTGCCCTCAGTCAGTTTAGTCACTCAGTCATGTCCAACTCGTTGCAACCCCATGGACTGCAGCATGCCAGTCTTCCCGGTCCATCACCAACTCCTGGAGTTTGCTCAAACTCATGTCCATTGAGTCAGTGATGCCATCCAACCATCTCATCCTCTGTCGTCCCCTTCTCCTTCTGCCTTCAATCTTTCCCAGCATCAGGTTCTTCACATCAGGTAGCCAAAGTACTGGTGTTTCAGCTTCAGTATCAGTCCTTCCACTGAATATTCAGGACTAATTTCCTTTAGGATTGACTGGTTTGATCCATGTCTGCCCTCCCCAAGAATAAAAATTCTGTGAGAAGAGATTAAGTTAAGCGAACAAGTGGTTAGGAATCACAGGAAAACCCTGACAGGAGGAATGGTTCTTTCTTGATAACCCTTTTCCCTCCCTGACGGTTTTTTCAAGATTTTTTTTTTTTTAATGCAGATCATTCTTTTTTAAAGTCTTTACTGAATTTGCTACAATATTGCTTCTGTTTTATCTTTTGGGTTTTTGTCCTTGAGGCATGTAGGATCTTAACTCCCCAACCAGGAATCAAACCTACACCCCCTGCATTAGAAGGTTCACTCTTAACCACTGGACCACCAAGGAAATCCCATCCCTCCTCAACAGTTTCAACATCAATAAATCCCTGGTCCAGATCCCTCCTCTGAGCTGCACGTCCACATACCCAATTACCTCAAGGTCATGCCCTCTGGGATGTCCACTACTGTCCACAGTCCCCTGCACTAAACCAGACGCCTCCCACTCTGCTCCTCACCAGCTACTCCTGTGCTGACCAGCTTGGCTGTATGCAGGTTATGCCATCCCCTATCACTCAAGCCATGGTTCCTTCTGGTCTCTCACCTCCATCACCCCATCTCCAAGGCACGCCTACTTCATCTCACAGACACTTCTCAGATTTAGCCCTTTCTCTCCATCCCTGCAGGGCTTCCCTGGTGGCTCAGTGGTAAAGAATCCACCTGCCAATGCAGGAGATGTGGGTTCAGTCCCTGCGTTGGGAAGGCCCCCCAGAGGAGGAAATGGCAACCCACTCCAGTATTCTTGCCTGGAAAATCCCATGGACAGAGGAGCCTGAAAGACTTCAGTCCATGGGGGCCACAAAGAGTCAGTCATGGCTGAGTGACAAAGCAAACACCCACTCTATTCCTGCCGCCACTGGCCTGATTCAAGCCTACACTTACTGGTGCCTCCACTCAGACTGGAGCCTACAATTCATCCTCAGATAACAGCCACCGTGATTAGCAGGAATGTCTAAAACTCTTCCATGGCTTGCTCTCATTCACACTCCCAAGTTGCTACTGGTGACCAACATATAAATTCAACCTACAAAATGGGTTATGTTGGGCCCACAAGGAGCCTTTTAAAACTTTTCTGAATTAGTTGACATAGTAAAAATATATGAACTTCCCTGGAGGTCCAGAGGTTAAGATTCTGCACTTTCCCTGCAGGGAGTGAGGGTTTGACACCTGGTTGGGGAACTAAGACCCCACACGCTGTGCGGTGCAGCCAAAAAAGATAAAAATGTGTCGACCACCCTATAGCATCCACAGCCAGAGCTGAATGGCAAGCGCCCTCTTCAGCAATGGCATGCCATGTGCAGTTCACAGCATTACCCACCAGCCCCAAACCTACTTTGCTTCACTCACGACAGGACTTGCCTCAGCCCCCACAGGTCCTTGAGTTTGAGACCCCTGGCCACAGGCTCAAGGCCAAGCTCAGGGATGGAAGGCTTACTGTGGTCCAATCCCAACTAACACTCCTGCCTTCAGTCAGCAGACTCACCAAGAGTTTCTACACGGCTGCTGTTATACTCGCCACCTCCTCTTCATCTACGCATCCTTTCAGAGTCAGCCGGGCACCAACTCCAAAAAGCGGGGTTAGGTGATTTCCTCAGTGCTCCAGTAATATCCCAAGAATGCCACCGTGTGTGTATTTACTACCCACGAATCTGCTTTCCCTACCACTGTGTGAGCTTCTTGAGAGGCGGTTGTGTCTAAAATACATCCTTCCAACAGCGATGGCCAATGTAGTGCATGGCACATGGTAGGCAGGCACTTAAACTGCTGACCTTTACGATCGAAAGAACCACTTCTGGATGAATTTGCAGGACAAATGAAAGAAAACTACACTTTCCTTTCCAGTTCTCCACAACAAGTCTTGACAATCTGAAATAGGGGAGGGGAAGAAAAATCAGCCTACCCTTTGCAAAAAGCTTTATGGATTGCTACTGTTCTGAATGACACAGGGCTAAAGATCACCTGGGGCTTCCCTAGAGGCTCAGCAGTAAAAAATCCACATACCAATGCAAGAGACATGGGTTCGATCCCTGGGTCAGGAAGATCCCCTGGAGAAGGAAATGATAATCCACTCTAGTATCCTTGCCTGGGAAACCCCATGGACAGGGGAGCCTAGGGGGTTACAGTCCATGGGATTAGAAAAGAGGATCACATGACTTAGTGACTAAACAACAAAAATAAAGATTATGTGGGATCCAAAGAAAAATTTTCTTTCTCACACAAGAAGCAAAGTTATTTTCTCCCCATGGCTTTAGGAATCTCCCTATCCAAAGTGTACTTGGCAAAGATCTTGACAGATATGGTGAAGGAGTCTGTTTGCAGCCAATTTACTTCCAATTTATTCTGATTTAGTTTATGCTATTGCCCATTCACTACAGAAGCAGCAGGAAACCTTAAGTGTAGTTCTCTGTGAAGGAAAGTTACTTGGCTCAAAATAGCCAAGTAACCTGGAGTTAAAACTCCCCTCCAGGTCCTCCCCACCGTTCTATGCAAAACAAAGAACTCTCTCACCTGAAGAAAAAAAATGGACATTAAGGTTGATTACGCCCAGCTCCCAGCCAGTCCAGCCTTTGGCTGATCTCCAGAATTCCTTGCCCCATCCGTTTAAGAGATAACTACTCTGAAAAACCTTGGAGAGAACAGGCCCCCTTAAGACAGTAGCTTACCACATACATGCCTACATATGCTTACTCTTTTCTTGGGTTAGTGCAGCAGCTCGCTAATCTGACTGCTGCCCCTTCTCGCCTCATTAAAGGTGATCTATTCCTGTAACGTGCAGGTCTTCTTTTTCTGAACCTCGCCTTCCCTAACTCCCTTACCTTACACTCTGAATTTTGCTTTTTACTGTTCAGAGAAATTCAATAATGGAGATACGCAGGGCCTATGACTGGTACACAAAATAGGGCACCAACCCAGAAGAATCCTGGAAGAAATGGTTGCACTGGGTCTTAAAGATTCAGAAAGATAAGCACTCTAGCCTCTGTGTAGCTTTTGTGCTATAGGAAGAATTTGTAGTCTCCTACACTACTTTCTTTTTCTGATTGAAGAAATCAAAACGTAAGTTTTGCCTTTAGAATTCGGACATCCAGACTTCCCAGGTGGTCCAGAGATTAACAATCTGCCTGCCAATGCAGGCGACACGGGTTGGCTCCCTGGTCCGGGAAAATCCCGTACGCTGTAGGCTCACCACAACCACTGAGGCTCCAGTCCTAGAGACCCTGCTCCACGGCAAGAGAAGCCTCTGCAGTGAGAGGCCTGAGCACCTCAAATAGAAGCAGTCCCCTCTCACAGCAAA
This sequence comes from Odocoileus virginianus, assembly GCF_023699985.2. NCBI lineage: Eukaryota > Metazoa > Chordata > Mammalia > Artiodactyla > Cervidae > Odocoileus > Odocoileus virginianus. The sequence goes on from NC_069675.1 coordinate 497,091, forward strand.
CAGAGAAAACCCACAGGCAGCAAGGAAGACCCAGCGCAGCCAGAAATAAAAATAATAAAAAGAATTCAGACATCGCTTCTATACATGTGGAAAATATTCATCTCAAACAGAGATGGATGAATCATCTGACTCTAGAAGAGCGGTAGGTAAGGCCTTTTCGATTTCCTGTCCTTCTTTAGCAAATCTTTCCAAAATTCTACCCCGGCATTCATCCCACAACATGAGACATGAAACTACCGGATGTTAAGTTCTCAAATGGCCTGCCCTGGAAAGGAAGACACGGGCTCAAGTCTCCGGACTAGCCTTGCAAATGTCCTTTAATTACACATACTCCCAGAACTATGACAGGAGCCCGACAGAAATTCAGAAACCCACAAAGAGGGAAAGGCAGCGGCATGACTATTGCCTGTTCCCTTCTGGAAGGAAGGAAGAAGGAAGAAAAAGGGAGGGAGGGAAGAAGAAAGAGAGGAATAAAGACGAACACGCTTTATAAATGTATACGGAAACTGAAACCCTGGAAAGTCCTTCCTGTGGCCACGCAGGTGTGGCCCTGTGGCTGCACCCCGGCATGAGGAGGGGTCAAATCCAAAGATGCCGCTAGGAGTGCCGAGGGGTTCAGGGCTCAGTTCAGTCGCTCAGTCGTGTCCGACTCAGGGCTCAGGTCTGAATAAAGAAGGGCCTGATCTAGCCAGAGCCTGTCCGAGCAGAGCGAGGCCAGGACTTCGGGAAAGGTGATTTTCACTAACAGGGTTCAGAAGGGAGAGCCGCCCCCCTGCACAGAAGTCTGACTCATCTTCCCCAAAGGCCAGGTCTGACCGAAGGAGGGGACGCTCCCTGCCCACAGCGGACAAAAGGCCCAGGAAACCCATCGGGCGCCCAGACTTGGCCAGATGAACAAGCCCGGGACTGGCTCCCAGCGGGCCCCAGAGAACCCCGCGGGCCTGAGATGCGCCTCGCCTCGGTCCCGACATTCCGCTTACGTCACTGATCGTCGCGGTCCAGAGCCCGATCTCGGGGACGGCGCCCACAGCCGCCGGGCCGCAGCACAGGAGGCAGAGGGCGAAGCGCAGCAGCGGGCGCCCGGCGGTAAGACTGCGGCGGGGCGGGCGCCAGACACCGTCGCGGCAGACGGCAGCCATCTTTACGCGGAAGCCGCACCTGGCGCTCCGCCACACCGCGAGCCCGCACCTGGTGCAGGCCCGCCCCGGGAGGCGGGCTCGGGCCCAGGAAGTATGGATAGGACGTGGAGGCGGGGCTCAGGGCTGGCCGGGGCGGAGAGTAGGAGCGGGGGGCGGAGCAGTAAGAGTAGAGGGGGAGGGGCGGGGGTGGGGGAAATCCGAGCGTGGAGGTGGGGCCAGGCGGGGAGGCGGGGCCCGGAGAGGAGGCGAGGGGCGGGGCTCAGGGCCGACCGGGGCGGAAAGTGGGCGGGGTGGCCAGAGCGTGAAATGTGAGCGGGAGGGGAGGGGGCGGGGAGGCAGGGACCGGAGAGGACGCGAGGGGCGGGGCTTAGGGCCGGCCGGGGCGGAGAATAGGGTTGGGGGCCAGAGCCTGAAGAGTGAGGGGGAGGGACGGGGTAGGGGGTTCCGAGCGTGGAGGTGGGGCCAGGCGGGGAGGCGGGGCCCAGAGGGGAGGCGAGGGGCGGGGCCCCTCGGAGTTGGGCCTCTGTGTGAAAGCGGGGCGGCAGGGGAGGCGGGGCTCTGAACCAGGCTCGTGTGGAGGCGGGGCTCAGGAGAGGAAGCAAAGGCCGGGGCTCAGGGCTGGCCGGGGCCTGGAGCTTGAGGTGGGGCAAGAGCGTGGAAAGAAAAAGGGGCGGGGAGGAAGGCGGGTCCAAATATGAAGGCGGGGCGGGGCAGGGAGGGAGCCGGCAGAGGAAGCGAGCGGAGGCGCTCAGCTTTGGGCCGGAGTGTGGAAGCGGGTGGGAGGGGAGGCGGGGTTCTGAACGTACCTGAGCTGGAGGTGGCTTTAGCCAGAGGCCGAAAGCTCAGGTCCCAGACTCCACGTGGCTGTGGTCGGAGGCTTTTGTTGTTGTTCAGGCGCCCAGTCGTGTCCAGACTCTTTCCGATCCAATGGACTGCAGCAGGCCAAGCCTCCCTGTCCCTCATCATCTCCTGGAGTTTACCCAAGTTCATGTTCATTGAATCCGTGATGCAATCCAGTCATCTCATCCTCTGACGCCCTCTTCTTGTTCTGCCCTCAATCTTTCCCAGCATATAAAATATAAAGTTTTAACAAATAGAGAAACTTAAGTGGATGGCAATGTCTGTATGAGGATTAATAGTTAGTTGAACGACATAACCAAAAAGTACTGATTAATAGATTAAAAAAAAAATCTTTCCCAGCATCAAGGACTTTTCCAATGAGTCGTCTGTTCGCAACATATGACCAAAATACTGGAGCTTCAGCTTCAGCATCAGTCCTTCTAGTGAATATTCAGGAGTGATCTCCCTTAAGATTGACTGGTTTGATCTCCTTCCTGTCCAAGGGACTTTCGGGAGTCTTCTCCAGCAGCACGGTTCAAAGGTATCAATTCTTTGGCGTTCTGCCTTCTTTATAGTCCAGCTCCCACTACCATATGTGACCATTGGGAAGACCGTAGCCTTGACTATACAGACCATTGTTGGCAGAGTAATGTCTCTGCTTTTCAACACACTGTTTAGGTTTGTCATCGCTTTCCTGCCAAGAAGCAATCGTCTTCTGATTTCATGGCTGCAGTCACTGTCCGCAGTGATCTTGGAGTCCAAGAAGAGGAAATCTGCCACTACTTCCACCTTTTCCCCTTCTATCTGCCATGCAGTAATGCGGCCAGATGCCATGATCTTAGTTTTTTTAATATTTAGTCTTAAGCCGACTCTTTCTCTCTGCTCCTTCACCCTCATCAAGTGGCTCTTTAGTTCCTCTTCCCTTTCTGTCATCAGACTGGTATCATCCACATATCTGAGGTTGTTGATGTTTCTCCCACCTCTGTTGATTCCAGCTTGTAACAGCCAGCCTGTCATTTCCCATGATGTGCTCAGTGTATAGGTTAAACAAACAGGGTGACAGAGGCTTATAGGGTGGGGCTACTAGTTAAAGTTCTCTGTGTGATTCAGTTTCTTGGATCCTTTGCATTTGTTCATACCCCAAACCCCTCATCTCAGGGGAAACAAATTGTTTTACAAATTCATGGTGCGTGCCTGCAAAGTGTTTTGAGGTTGAGTCAGTTGAACCCAAGGCACTGTATTGTGAGTATATTGTCAGTGGGATGGTTAATAACTTTTAGAACAAATGCAGTTGCCTGGTTACTGTTTAAAGCTCAGAGGGGCAAAGCTTTTGTCTGTCTTAATTGTTTACTTCACCAGGCATTTTCGACTGTGAAAAGTGAATAACTTACCTTGCTGTCAAAGAGAACTGCAGTTGTTCATTCATTATTAAATGTAAATAATGTCCAGAGGGAGAATGAAATCTTAGTTTAACAGTCATTAATGTAAAATATGATCAATTTATAGTCAAGAGGAACTGGCCTTATCAGTCACCCTGTGCTGTGCTATGCTTAGTCGCTCAGTTGTGTCCGATTCTTTATAACCTCATGGACTATAGCCCTCCAGGCTCCTCTATCCATGGAGATTCTCCAGGCAAGAATACTGGAGTGGGTTGCCATGCCTTCTTCCAGGTAATCTTCCCATCCTGGGGATCAAACCCAGGTCTCCCACATTGCAGGCAGATTCTTTACTGTCTGAGCCACCTGTGCCTTTCCCAGCAAGTAGTTGATATCATTGCTATGTGGATGGAAATAATGGCCTGTGCCAAGGGCCTGGAGGAACAGAAAGACCTACCAGATGACTAGTTATTGGTGTGAGATGGACAGTGGGAAGACTGGGAATATTTAAACAGTAGTAGAATATCAGTGTCCTCCTAAGCAGTTTAGTCTAAGACATCAGTGAGGCAGTAAGGATTCTTAAGCAAGGAGGATGAAGTGACCAGATCATTTTGGTTATCATATGGAAACTGTGGTAAGGAGGGTGATGAGATGATCAGTTAAGAATACATCAATGCTTTGTAGGACCAGTGAAGAATAAATTACAGTAATTCAGAGATGATGGTCTCAACCACAGAAGCATCAATGAGAATGGGGATTTGGATGGATTCCACAGATATGTGAGGTGGAGACTTTTAAAAACAAACAAACTAACAAAAACAAAACAAAACCCTTGGTGATAGATTGGATACCGGAGATTAGGAAAGAGAGGAGTTGAGGCTGGAACCAAGGTTTCTGGCTGGAATAATTGAGTTGTGGAATAAGTGAGTTGTGGAGGAGAAGAAAAGTTAGGGGATCTAGGACCAGAGGGCTCCACAAAGGAATAATTCATTTGGGCAACTGTACATTGGGGAAAGAGGAATACCCCCCCAAAAAAAGAGGGATACCCAAACAATTCAAGAAATATTGGACAGAGTCTGAGCTGCTGTTGGCTTGCTATTGGAATGGGAGGCCTAAGGGGCCAGGTAATAAATAGAGTCTGGAGTATAATTGGAATACGCATAGCTGATAGCTGACACTATCTAACACTGGTCCTTGGTGTCTAGGAGAAGAGTTGTTTTAGTGGAGATGGCTAAGTAGAAGCCTCTGAATCTGCCCCGATGACTGAAGCATCTTATCTCCTGGGGGGAATGGCAGAAATTAGTGCTGCATTTAAAAGATGCAGTGGTGATGGTTACCATCACATCACCATTTAATGCCTCTTCCATTGTAGGTGCTCCCATTATTATTATTAATGAAGGACACTTTATGTCCTTTTCCACTGATCCACTCACATGCTTCTATCCCAGACCTTCTTCTCTCACATCTGATCTTTTCCCTCCCAATTCGTGACCAGCCGGCCAAGCCATTAACCACTGCCCATAAATCCATGTATATTTCAACTTTAGATAACTCTTTCCAGGAAAAGTGAATAACCAGATGCATTGCTTAAAGCCTCTATCCCATGCCCCACCCTGGAGACATGGACAGGATTTCATCCTCACCCTCCTCTTTCAAGGCCACCCTAAGTAAGAGTAAAATGTAGCTGCACATGAAAAGATGTTCAACATAACTAACCATCAGGGAAATGCGAGTTAACCACAATAAGATATCGCCTCACACCTATTTTAATGTCTATTATCAATATTAAATAAATAATTTACAAATGATTAAATAAATAGGAGAAGAAAAAAAAACCTCTTCTTTACTGTAAGACACCAACAAATAAATAATTAATGGAGTTAGAAAATTATCATTTGGTAACTGTCATACTTGATTCTTTGGCATTGCCTTTCTTTGTGATTGGAATGAAAATTGACGTTTTCTAGTCCTGTGGCCACTGATGAGTTTTCCAAATGTGCTGGCATATTGAGTGCGGCACTTGCACAGCATCATCTTTCAGGATTTGAAATAGCTCACCTGGAATTCCATCACCTCCACTAGCTTTGTTCGTAGCGATGCTTCCTAAGGCCCACTTGACTAAGGCCAGGATGTCTGGCTCTAGGTGGGTGATCACACCATCGTGGTTACATGGGTCATGAAGATCTTTTTTGTATAGTTCTTCTGTGTGTATTCTTGACACCTCTTCTTAATATCTTCTGCTTCTGTTAGGTCCATACAATTTCTGTCCTTTATTGAGCCCATCTTTGCTTGAAATGCTCTCTTGGTATCTCTAATTTTCTTGAATAGCTCTCTAGTCTTTCCCATTTGATTGATTTCCTTATTTCTTTGCACTGGTCACCAAGGAAGGCTTTCTTCTCTCTCCTCGCTATTCTTTGAAACTCTGCATTCATATGGGTATATCTTTTTCTTCTCTCCTTTGCCTTTCACTTCTCTTCTTTTCTCAGCTATTTGTAAGGCCTCATCAGATAACCATTTTGCCTTTTTGCATTTCCTTTTCTTGGGGAGGGTCTTGATCACTGCCTCATGTACAATGTCATGAACCTCCTTCCATAGTTCTTCAGGCACTCTGTCTATCAGCTCTAATCCCTTGAATCTATTTCTAACTTCCACAGTATAATTATAAGGGATTCGATTTAGGTCATACCTGAATGTGTTCTAGTGATTTTCCCTACTTTCTTCAACTTAAGTCTGAATTTTGCAATAAAGAGTTCATGATCTGAGCCACAGTCACCTCCCAGTCTTGTTTTTGCTGACTCTATAGAGCTTCTCCATCTTTGGCTGCAAAGAATATAATTTTTTTTTTAAGAATATAATTTTTTATATAATTATTTGGCTGCAAAGAATATAAAGGTAGAGGAACCAGAGATCAAATTGCCAATATCCATTGTATCATGGAAAAAGCAAGAGTCCCGGAGAAACACCTACCTCTGCTTTATTGACTATGCCAAAGACTTTGACTGTGTGGATCACAACAAACTGTGGAAAATTCTTCAAGAGATGGGAATACCAGACCACCTTACCTGCCTCCTGAGAAATCTATATGCAGGTCAAGAAGCAATAGTTAGAACTGGACATGGAACAACAGACTGGTTCCAAATTGGAAAAGGAATACATCAAGGCTATATATTTTCACCCTGCTTATTTAACTTCTATCCTGAGTACATCAGTGTGAAATGCTGAGTTGGATGAAGCACAAGCTGGAATCAAGATTGTCAGGAGAAATATTAATAACCTCAAATACGAAGATGACACCACCCTTATGGCAGAAAGTGAAGAAGAACTAAAGAGCCTCTTGATGAAAGTGAAAGAGGAGAGTGAAAAAGCTGGCTTAAAACTCAAAATTCAAAAAACTAAGATCATGGCATCCGGTCCCATCACTTCATGGCAAATAGATGGGGAAACAATGCAAACAGTGAGAAACTATTTTCTTCAGCTCCAAAATCACTGGAGATGGTAACTGCAGCCATGAAATTAAAAGATACTTGCTCCTTGGAAGGAAAGCTATGACCAACCTAGAAAAGAAGAAAGAAAGTAAGTTAGTTGCTCAGTCGTGTCTGACTCTTTGCAACCCCATGGACTGTAACCCACCAGGCTCCTCTATCCATGGAATTTTCCAGGCAAGAAGGATCAGCCTAGACAGCATATTAAAAAGCAGAGACACTACTTGGCCAGCAGAGGTCCGTCTAGTCAAGGCTATGGTTTTTCCAGTCGTCATGTATGGATGTGAGAGTTGGACCATAAAGAAAGATGAGCACCAAAGAATTGACGCTTTTGAACTGTGGTGCTGGAGAAGACTCTTGAGAGTCCCTTGGACTGCAAGGAGATCCAACCAGTCCATTCTAAAGGAGATCAGCCCTGGGTGTTCATTGGAAGGACTGATGTTGAAGCTGAAACTCCAATACCTTGGCCACCTGATGCGAAGAACTGACTCATTGGAAAAGACCCTGATGATGGGAAAGATTGAGGGCAGGAGGAGAAGTGGACGACACAGGATGAGATGATTGGATGACGTCACTGAATCGATGGACGTGAGTTTGAGCAAGCTCTGGGAGTTGGTGATAGACAGGGAAGCCTGGCATGTTGCAGTCCATGGGGTCGTGAAAAGTTGTCGCTGACACATGAAAAGACGCCAGGATTCTTGGCCTCCAGGGGAGAAGAATTCAATCCGGGGCCAGAGACAAGGCTTGATTGCTCAAAGCTTTGTGTGATAAAGCTTTATTAAAATATTAAAGAGATAGAGAAATCTTCTGACATAGGCATCAGAAGGGGGCAGAAAGAGTATCCCCTGGCTAGCGCTAGCAATGGAGTTATATACTCTCAAATTAGTTATAACAGTGAATCAAAAGAATGTCTGGAGTTGTAAAGACTTCACTAGGCCTACTCCCATAATTTACACCTTAAAATAATAGGATTAGCTAGAAGGTTTTTTCCAGAGACTGTCCTCAAGCAGGCTACATTATTGTTATATAATCCTAAGGAATGTAGAGGGGAAAAAAGTTTGTCCTTTCTTCCTCCTTGAGAATTCCAGACCCCTCTCTCCATGGGGACCCCTAGACTTCTTATCAACCTGCCTAGGAATTGACTCTCTCATTCCCCCCTTTTCTTTTAGGAGAATTATGTTGCCAAGGGAAAGGGGCGTCGTTTTTGTTCCACAACTACTTGCTGCTGTTTAGGGGCATGGCCCCTAAATTGTTGAGGCAACATATTCTCCTAACCCTCATATTGAGGGTTTCTGATCCAGGGGCCCCAAGTAATAGTTGGAGGAGGATGTGGCACTCATAGGAGCTCAGACAACCATTTGAAACTTAAAAGCCTTTAGGCAGTTAGAAAACCCCATTATACAGTTACAGATGTAAGGCAAAATAGTCATTAAACCAAGTTAAAATCAAAATGAAAAGTCACATTATGTCCATAGTTACATCAGTCCATTTTAAGATTGTTAGATGTCATCAGATGAAGAAGAGGCATTGCATATGATTGTTGTTGAAGGTATTCGCAGAATTGCAGTAAGTCTTTTCCTTGAAGTGGAGATGCCCACCACAGGAAGCCTTCCACTGATGAAGAGGGGAATGCTCCACAGACCCAGCAATTAGACTGATTGTGAAATGCTGCGTTGGAGTGAGCCCAGGACAAGAAAGCATTGTCTTGAGGATCAAACAGCAGACTCAGGATCTTTGGAGTCAGCAGAAGTAGGCTCACATAGATTATCAGACCCATCTGAAAAATACAAAGTCAGAGCATAGAAAGTAAAGACATAAAATGAAATCACTTAGTTCTGGTCAGGGTGCCACCTCTTAACTCGCGTGTGATATACCCACGAATCAATTCCTGGCACTTTGACAGCTGTGGGAAAAGAAAGAATAACCTGGTAAGGGCCTTCCCAGAGGCGCTCAAAGGATGGGCCCCCAGACCTCAGTGTTTTTATGAGGACCTCATTTCCTGGCTCAAATAGAGGCTTGTTTGACTCAGAGGCTGGGTCAGGAGTTGTCTCCCAGAGTTGTTAATGCCTGTTGAAAAGCTGAGAGCTGAGTTACATAATTAGTTAATTACAAGTCTTCAGGGTCTATAACAATGTCTGTGCCTAAGAAAGGCTTTCCATAAATACATTCAAAGGGGAACAGTCCCTCCTTTTTGGGGGGCAGTTCTAGCCCTCATTAAAGCTATGGGTAGGACTTTAATCCAGTTGTCCTGCGTCTCTTGAGTTAATTTGCGCAGATGTCTTTTGATAATGCCATTAGCTTTTTCAACCTTTCCTGAGGATTGGGGTTTACAGGAACAGTGTAAGTGATATTTTATTCCTAGAGTTTTAGACAGCCCCTGAGTTACAGCAGCTTCAAAGGCAGAACCATTGTCACTCTGAAACCTCTGTGGCAATCCAAACCTGGGGATAATTTCATGGATTAAAATCTTTATAACCTCCTTAGCCTGTTCACTATGACAGGGAAAAGCCTCAATCCATCCAGTAAAAGTATCCACCCAAACTTGTAAGCAAGAATATCCATTAGCTTTTGGCATATGAGTAAAATCAATTTCCCAGTCCTCTCCAGGATACTTTCCACTTCGTTGTAATCCAGGTTTTGCTAGCTTTTCAGCCTTTGGGTTAGTTTTGTCAACCTTTGGGTTAGTTTTCTGACAAACCTCACACCGTTTGATAATGTTCTTTAAAGTTTTCATTACATGTTTACCTTCAAACAAACGAGAAGCCATCTGGTAAGTACTCTCTGCACCCAAATGAAAACTCTGGTGTAAACCCTTAAGAATTTTCCACTGAGCATTTTCAGGAATTATTAATCGTCCATCCTCAGACTGTAACCATCCTTTATCAGTAATCTTTGCTCCTCTTTTCTTGTATCTTTCTAATTCTTCCTCAGTATATTGTGGTTTTTCCTGTTCCACAGGACCTGTCCAGATCAAAGGCATCTGTAGTGAGGGGGTTTCATAAAGTGCCGCTTTTCTGGCTTGACAGTCAGCCAGCTGATTACCTTCAGCTACTTTACTCCCATCCCTGTTGTGTCCTTTGCAATGCATAACGGCTACTTCTTTTTTTTTTTTTCCATTTATTTTTATTAGTTGGAGGCTAATTACTTTAAATCATTGCAGTGGTTTTTGTCATTGAAATGAATTAGCCATGGATTTACATGTATTCCCCATCCCGGTCCCCCCTCCCACCTCCCTCTCCACCCGATCCCTCTGGGTCTTCCCAGTGCACCAGGCCCGAGCACTTGTCTCATGCACCCAACCTGGGCTGGTGATCTGTTTCACCCTAGATAATATACATGTTTCAATGCTGTTCTCTTGAAACATCCCACCCTCGCCTTCTCCCAGAGTCCACAAGTCTGTTCTCTACATCTGAGTCTCTTTTTCTGTTTTGCATATAGGGTTATCATTACCATCTTTCTAAAGTCCATATATATGTGTTAGTATACTGTAATGGTCTTTATCTTTCTGGCTTACTTCGATCTGTATAATGGGCTCCAGTTTCATCCATCTCATTAGAACTGATTCAAATGAATTCTTTTTAATGGCTGAGTAATATTCCATGGTGTATATGTACCACAGCTTCCTCATCCATTCGTCTGCTGATGGGCATCTGGGTTGCTTCCATGTCCTGGCTATTATAAACAGTGCTGCGATGAACATTGGGGTGCACGTGTCTCTTTCAGATCTGGTTTCCTTGGTGTGTATGCCCAGAAGTGGGATTGCTGGGTCATATGGCAGTTCTATTTCCAGCTTTTTAAGAAATCTCCACACTGTTTTCCATAGTGGCTGTACTAATTTGCATTCCCACCAACAGTGTAAGAGGGTTCCCTTTTCTCCACACCCTCTCCAGCATTTATTGCTTGTAGACTTTTGGATAGCAACCATCCTGACTGGCATATAATGGTACCTCATTGTGGTTTTGATTTGCATTTCTCTGATAATGAGTGATGTTGAGCATCTTTTCATGTGTTTGTTAGCCATCTGTATGTCTTCCTTGGAGAAATGTCTGTTTATTTCTTTGGCCCATTTTTTGATTGGGTCATTTATTTTTCTGGAGTTGAGCTGGAGGAGTTGCTTGTATATTTTTGAGATTAATCCTTTGTCTGTTGCTTCGTTTGCTATTATTTTCTCCCATTCTGAGGGCTGTCTTTTCACCTTGCTTATAGTTTCCTTTGTTGTGCAAAAGCTTTTAAGTTTCATTAGGTCCCATTTGTTTATTTTTGCTTTTATTTCTAAAATTCTGGGATGTGGGTCATAGAGGATCCTGCTGTGATTTATGTCGGAGAGTGTTTTGCCTATGTTCTCCTCTAGGAGTTTGATAGTTTCTGGTCTTACATTTAGATCTTTAATCCATTTTGAGTTTATTTTTGTGTATGGTGTTAGAAAGTGTTCTAGTTTCATTCTTTTACAGGTGGCTGACCAGTTTTCCCAGCACCACTTGTTAAAAAGGTTGTCTTTTTTCCATTGTATATCCTTGCCTCCTTTGTCGAAGATAAGGTGACCATAGGTTCGTGGATTTATCTCTGGGCTTTCTATTCTGTTCCACTGATCTATAGTTCTGTCTTTGTGCCAGTACCATACTGTCTTGATGACTGTGGCTTTGTAGTATAGTCTGAAGTCAGGCAGATTGATTCCTCCAGTTCCATTCTTCTTTCTCAGGATTACTTTGGCTATTCGAGGTTTTTTGTATTTCCATACAAATTGTGAAATTATTTGTTCTAGTTCTGTGAAAAATACCATAACGGCTACTTCTTTAGGACAATATATAGCAGTTAAAAGTCTCTCAATCTCTCTGAAATGTTTAATAGGTTCTCCTGTTGCTGTTTTAAACTGTCTTTCTTTCCATATTGCAGCATGAGCATGTAAAGTCAAATAAGCATACTTAGAATCAGTGTAAATATTCACCCGTTGCCCTTTGCTTAACTCTAGAGCTCAGGTCAGGGCCACAAGCTCTGCTAACTGGGCAGTGGTTCCTTGGGGGGAGAGATTTTGCTTCTAAAACCTGTTCAGCAGTCACCACGGCCTAACCTGCTTTACGCTTTCCATCCTGAACAAAAGAACTGCCATCTGTAAATATTTCCATGTCAGGATTGTCTAGTGGGGTATCCATTAGATCTTCCCGAGCTGCATAGTTTAAAGTTAGGAATTGGGAACAATCGTGATCAGGTGTTTCATTTTCTTTCTCAGGAAGGAAAGTGGCAGGATTTAAATTTCCACAAAGTTTAAGCTTAGTTACTGGTCCTTCTAACAACAATGACTGATATTTAAGAAGCCTACTGTCTGTCATCCAAATATTAACCTTAGAATTTAAGATTCCACTCATATCATGAGAAGTCAGTACAGTAAGATTTCATCATTAATTATTTTTAAAGCTTCAGGTGATAATAAAGCCGCTGCCCCAATTACTCTTAGGCAGTGAGGCCACCCACCTGAAATTACATCCAATTCTCTGCTTAGATAAGCAATAGGTTGCTGGTGAGGCACTCGGTGGTGTGTCAAAACCCCCAAGGCCACACCTTTTCTTTCAGTGACAAACAAGTTAAATTCTGACCCTGTGGGCAAACTCAAAGCGGGAGCTTGCCAGAGAGCAGTCTGAAGAACCTTAAAAGCCTTTTGAGTATCTGGAGACCAAACCAGTTTGTCGGTTGGGGCCTGCTGAGTTTCAGCTATAAGTTTATATAAAGGCCGGGCAAGTTCCCCATAGCCCGGAATCCAAATATGACAGTAGCCTGTGATTCCCAAAAGTCTTCTCAATTGTCTTAAAGTTATAGGTAGGGGATGGTTTAGTATAGGTTTGACTCTTTCGGGGCCTATGGCCCTAGTCCCTTCTGATATGGTTAGGCCCAGATATCTAACAGATTGTTGACAAAGTTGAGCCTTTTTGTAAGGCATAGTTCCAGCGAGGCAGAAAGGGAAAGACGACCTCAACAGAAGTAGGTTACCTTTATTCAGGCAAGGAGGGGCGACAGTCGGCCTAACGACCAAGCTGAGTGCAAAAAGGGATCAGGGAGGCTTCATGCTTATAGGGAGGTTTGTGGAAGCGATAAGAGAAACGTCAACCAGGCGGGATATTCTGAGTATTCTTTTGTTGAGATGACACTTGTAGTTGGGCAGGGGGTGATAAGTCTTCTGGGCGGGTGGAGCGGGTTTAGGTTTCTGGACAGGGGGTGATAAGTCCCAGATAGATGCAACTGGCCGGGAGCATCAGGATGGAACTAAAGCCATGCTTTGTTTTCTCCGAAGTTAGATGATTCAGCAAGGGGCCTCGGAGACTGCTGTTCTCTCTTCCAGGCCCCAAAGACTCCTTCACTTTTCTCTTGATGCCTTGTAACCGCAGCCTGCCAGAAAATTTAAGAAGTCTTCTGAAGCTCGTGAACAAACTTCCTCTGTCTCAGCACAGAGCCAAATATCATCTTCATATTGTAACACCACTGCGTCAGAGCTTTAAAGTTTTGTAGATCCCGTGACAAACTTTGTCCAAATAAATGAGGACTGTCACGAAATCCCTGGGGCAAAACTGTCCAGGTTAACTGAGGAGCTGGCTGTGTAGGGTCCTCAAAGGCAAACAGAAATTGACTCTCCTCCACCAGAGGCACTGAATAGAAGGCATCTTTCAAATCAATTACTGAGAAATAGTTGGCTCATTCAGGAATTTCAGGCAATAGAGTATAAGGATTAGGCCCCACAGGGTGTAAAGGAACTACAGCCTCATTTATTATTTGTAAATCTTGAATTACTCTCCATTTACCATTTGATTTGTTTATACCCAAAATAGGAGTATTGCATGGACTGTTATAGGGAATTAATAGTCCCTGTTCCTTTAAATTCTCAGTGATGGGTTTTAACCCTTCCTTAACCTCATGTTTTGGTGTACTGCTTCTTATATGGAAATAAGTGTGGGTCTTTGAGCTTGACAACTACAGGGATAGCATTTTGTGCTTGACCCACAGATTTTCCATCAGCCCATACGCTAGGATTCACATTTTGTTCAACTAAAGGGAGAGAAAGGGAGGGCTCCATATTCATGAAAACAGAGACATGGACCTTGCTCAGTATATCCCTCCCCAAAAGGGGTGAGGGTGATTCTGGCACAATAAGAAACTTGTGTGAAAATAGCATCGAATCCCAGTCACAACTGACATACACTGAAGTAATACATTTTGGCTCATCCAGACAATCCCATTACGGAAGTGGATCCGAAAGAAAGTGGGCCGGGGGCTTCAGTAAGCACGGAGTAAGTTGTCCCACTATCTAAAAGGAAATTGATGGATTGCCCCCTCCCCCCAGTTATTAATACCCAGGGTCCCTCAGGTGTAATTAGGGAGCTTGTGTGGGGACCCCCGGGCTCCTTCAGCCCTGGTGGTCTTGAGAGGCCGACCCCTGAAACCTATGCCTCTGGGGGCAATCTCTCCTCCAGTGTGGTCCTTTGCAGACCTGACGGGGAGGCGAAGGCAGCGTGGATGCCTGAGGGAAGTCTCACTTGAAATGCCCCTCCTTTCCACAGAAATAGCAAGCCCATCCCTTTTCACCTGGGTCCCTCTGGGCACTTTTCTCAGGCTGTTTAAGAACGGTTTTCATAGCCATTGTGAAGGCTTCTGCCTGTTCCTTTGTCCTTTTGTGCCTTTCTTTCATTTCCTCATATTCCCTTCCATAATAGACTGGGCCAGTTGTAGCAGATTATCTAAAGACTGATTTGGTCCATACGCTCTTTTTAATAGCTTCTGGCAATATCTATAGCCGACTGAATGAGAAATCTATCCTTTAAGATCACTTTTCCCTCTTCACTTTCGGGATCAATCTCAACGAATCTGCCAAGGGCTTCTCTCAGTCTATCTAGGAATTTACCAGGAGCTTCCTTCTCTTCCTGTTCTATGTCTGCCAATTTGCCATAGTTTAAAGGCTTAGCATGCGCCTGCCCAAGTCCTTCAAGAATACATCTAACAAAATGATTCTGATCCTGTCAGGCGAGTGTATGCTCCTCGGGTCTTTGTCTCGTCACAAGACTTTGGAGTGACGGACACTAAAGCCCCTTGGCGGGTCACAGGTCTCGGAGGACAGGCCGTGTTACAGCTCTCAGGTCTCGAGCGGACCGTGTTATAGCTCTTAAATAAATCAGTGTTACAGCTCAGTGTTACAGCTCAATTTATTTAGATAATAGCAGGAAAATCCGTCTTTGAGGCGTGAGGGCGGTTTTCGCTGCCCCGGCTTCCAGCACGATGGGCCTTCCCCTGCGCTGGGTTTTCTTCGACTTCTGCTTGGACCTCGGGAGCTTCGCCGGGTTGGGCTCCTGCTGCGCTTGGCCCCTTCCGCGAGGAGGTTGTTTCAGCCAGGTTTTATCCGAGTCACGGCCCCATAGACGTCAGGCGAGTGCATGCTCCTCGGTTCTTTGTCTCGTCACAACAAGAATTTGGAGTGATGGACACTAAAGCCCCTTGGCGGGTCACAGCTCTCGGAGGACAGGCCGTGTTACAGCTCTCAGGTCTCGAGCGGACCGTGTTATAGCTCCTAAATAAATCAGTGTTACAGCTCAGTGTTACAGCTCTGTTTATTTAGATAATAGCAGGAAAACCCGTCTTTGAGGCGTGAGGACGAAGAGAAGACCGCCCCATCGCACGGGGGAGAGGGAGGGAGCAGAAAAGAAGCGGAAGAGGGCTTTGGCTCCCCTTTTTATATGTTTCTGTCCCTGGGCCTGCCTTATGTAAATTGGGCTTAGGCAGGAGCGTTGTTTGTTTTACCCGAGGTTCTCACTCCGGTCCTTGGACCTTCCTTTGTTCTATTTTCGCGGGCTTTCCGTTCCAGGTCTTTTAGCCACCTCGATTTTGGACTCTTTTTCCCTATTCTAACTCCCTAACAATCCCATCTTCCTTTAGCTGTGTTGTAGTCCCAGTCTGGTTCTGTAGTTGGGACCACCTGATTTCCAGTGGAGAGGGCGGTTATCTCATCCTCCCTCTTCCCTACTGATTCAATACCAAACCATTTATCTCCATAAACAACTGCTTTTCCCAAAGCTCGAGTCTTTGAGTCCGGAGTCAGCGTTTGTCCCAAGATATACGTCACATCCTTCCAAGTAAGGTCATAAAACAGAGTAACACCTTTAAAAACTGTTTTTCTGGGTCTTCTAAATAGTCTCCCTGATTCTCCTTGATTCTTTGTATTTCTTGATAGGAAAAGGGCTTATTAACACTCATAGACTGATTATTTCTCCCAGTGGGTGCTTCATGAAGAAGCAACAGCTTGTGGGGCTGTTCCTCAGTCTCTCTGGCTGCTCAGTGCATATGATCCCAGGGATAGATTGGAGAAACCTGCTTTTCTTTATCTCTTTGTCTCCTATCTTCCATCTCATCTAGCAAAGTAGGAGGAAAGGAGGGAGCTGAAGGAGTCACACCCAAATCTGTACTCTTAGGACATAAGTCTGGCATATTTCACAGACAGAAAAAGGGCAACACATATGCTACTTCCACCCATTTCCCTTGTTTTCTACAGAACTGGTCTAATTGTAAAACAGTATTATACTTGAGACCCTCCAACCGACCACCGTTTGCTGTCCTCCAATGGATACCGTGGTCATGCAGTATCACATAGGAAGACCAGGTGTGTCTTTTTTAAGCCCCAGGGATCAAATCTATCCCAGTTTTTCAGGATACAGTTCAAAGGACTGAGGCTGGAATTGTTAACTCCCATCTGTAACAGAGAAAAAAAGTGACCAGCACCATCTTTCTACCAGAGTCATCCCTCTGTTAGGTAGTTAGAATAGGGAAAAAGAGTCTGTTCTACCCGATGTCCGAATCCCTGAGCGGGAAGAGAGAACTTCCAAGACAATGCAATTTACAAAAAGGGAAGTTTTATTACTGACTCGAGTCAGGGCCTTCTGCTGCAACCAACACAGTGGCGCAAGGTCAGAAAAGCCTTGAGCAGAGGCTGTTATCCAAATTTATAAGGTATGCATAAGAGGTTAGTAGCTGGCTTAAGCGGATTGGTTACATGTTTGCAAAGCAATTTTATTGGTACAAACTTTCGCGGGCTTTTTCAAACCTGGGCATTCGCGGGCTTTTCAGCTCTTCCTTTGTTTCTTACTGGGCGCATATTGGCTGGCTTCAGGTTACCTGATGGGGGTAGGGAATCTTATCATTTCGGGGGAAGCCAAAACTTAGGTCCAGGCCGCCTGTCATGGTATTAACCCTGGCAGCCTCACAGAGTCCACAATGGCGGTGGCTAAAAGACCTGGAAGGGAAAGCCCATGAAAATAGAACAAAGGAAGGTCCGAGGACCGGAGTGAGAACCTCGGGTAAAACAAACAACGCTCCTGCCTAAGCCCAATTTACATAAGGCAGGCCCAGGGACAGAGAAACATATAAACAGAGGAGCCAAAGCCCTCATCTCTCCCTTTTGCTCCCTCCTTCTCCCCTGCGCGATGGGGCGGTCTTCTCTTCACGTCTCTGGATCGACGTGCCCTCACGCCTCAAAGATGGATTTTCCTGCTATTATCTAAATAAGTAGAGCTGTAACACTGATTTATTTAAGAGCTATAACACGGTCCGTTCGAGACCTGAGAGCTATAACACGGCCTGTCCTCCGAGAGCTGTGACCCGCCAAGGGGCTTCAATGTCCGTCACTCCAAATTCTTGTTGTGACGAGACAAAGAACCGAGGAGCATACACTCGCGTGACACCTCCTTGCTCTAGATGGGGGTGTAGACAGATTTTACACCAAAGCTTCTCTTTCCTGTTTGGACTTAATCTGTCCCTTACCGACACAGGAGGCATACTAGTCCCTCCCAGTTCTATCACCGAGGCGGGGTGGAGATGCACCAGGGGTAGACCTGATGGCATCCCTGACTGACATCCAGCTCCTCACCGTTAAAACCTTGCTTGCCTCTGATGCCACCTGGGGTGCGATCAGAGTAACCTTCTGGCTAAACCGCTGGGGGAAACACTCATCACCTGAGTGCTTGTGCACGAGTCTGAGTCTATTCCTGACCACAACAAGACCGATACGAACATAAAACAGAAGTTCCTTCCAAGCTTCACCACACCAGTATAAGAGCCTTCTCTGGTCCACTAAAAGCCAGCATTACCAAAGTAAAAAAAACCCCACTGCAGTTCCAATCTGAGTAACCTTTAACCTCAGAGATGCTCTTGGAGCTAGAGCTCCATCTAGCTTCCATGCCTAGTGAGGCTAGGCACTTCCTGACCACCAATCCAAGCCTGGCACTCCTAAGTCATAGTACATTAACAGCACAATCACAAGTCCCTTGAAAGTCTATGATCTGACAGGTTAAGTTAGTACTTCTAATTTCCGAGAGTTATGAAATGGTCAAAGACACCGAAAAGTTTGACCGAGAAAGGAGAGTTTGGTCCACATGCTTTGCCCATTTCTGGTCAGTCCCCCAAGGAGACATTGGGTGCCTCTTGGCATTGGCAGGTCGGTATAAACCCCCAACAGGTTTCTGCCATAAGCCGTATGAGGTCGCCGTGGAACCGCAGAGCAGGGCTCCTCACTTGCTTTGTGCAGGGCGTGTCATTCATTCACACAAGCACACCATAGAGTTAGTAAAGTACAGCAGAAAACGTGTTCGCTAGGAGAACAAAGAACTAGAGCTCCAAGCATCCTTACCTTGTCCTGAAGAATCCCGGATGAGCCCCCAAGATGAAAGGTTGTTGCTGACACACGAAAAGACGCCAGGATTCTCGGCCTCCAGAGGAGAAGTATTCAATCCAGGGCCAGAGACAAGGCTTGATTGCTCAGAGCTTTGTGTAATAAAGTTTTATTGAAACATAAAGGAGATAGAGAAAGCTTCTGACATAGGCATTAGAAGGGGACAGAAAGAGTACCCCCTTGCTAGCACTAGCAATGGAGTTATATACTCTCAAATTAGTTATTACAGTGAATCAAAAGAATGTCTGGAGGTTGTAAAGACCTCACTAGGCCTACTCCCATAATTTACACCTTAAGATAACAGGATTAGACAGAAACTTTTTTCCAGAGACTGTCCTCAAGCAGGCTACATTATTGTTATATAATCCTAAGGAATGTAGAGGGAAAAAAAGTTTGTGCTTTCTTCCTCCTTGAGAATTCCAGACCCCTCTCTCCATGGGGACCCCTAGACTTCTTATCAACCTGCCTAGGAATTGACTTTCTCAGTCACAAAGAGTGGGAAATGATTGAGCGACTGAACTGAACTGCGACTTAATTCAGAAAGAATCATCAGCTGGATTCTAAAATTAAAAGTTTGATAAGAAAGTATCTGTCACAAACTACTTATTAATTATAAAGGGGAAAATGGTAATTTTTTTTAATGGTAATTTTATGGTAGACAAACCTGGCAGACACCAGCTTAATGATGAAAGTTAACATCACAACAAGTGGGACAAATTGACTTCATATGTCTCATGACATGATGCCCTGAAAAGAAACAGCATCACTTCTGTGGTTTTCCTGCCAGAAATGCATTACCTGAATCAAATCATGAGAAAACCTCAGATAAACTCAAAATGAACGTTCTACAAAGCGACTAGCTAGGTTGAATTTCTAACTGTTCCTTTTCACAACAAACTTGTATGTCATATATTTTTCTATTCTGTGTAAATTGTATTGTTTACTAATGCTTCATACAGACTTCCCTGGTGGTTCACTGGTCCACCTGCCAGTGCAGGAAACGTAGGTTCAATCGCTGGGTCAGGAAGATTCCTTGGAGAAGGAAATGGCAACCCACTCCAGTATTCTTGCCTGGGAAATCCCATGGACAGAGGAGCCTGGTGGGCTACAGTTCATGGGGTCACTAAAGAGTTGGACACGACTTAGTGACTAAAACAATTAGAACAAGAAACACTTCATACAGACCCCTGTTATACAACCATGAAAATTCAAAGTTCTCTCCAGTAGGTTAGCAGATTGAAGATATTTTATAGAAAACACTGTCTAAATGGCTTTTTAATCCAGAATTTTTTATCTTCCAACTTCAACTGATGATGCTATATATATAATTTAAATCATTAAAACCATGGGAATTCCCTGGTGGTCCTGTGGTTAGACTCTGCAATTTCAATGGTGGAAGCCTGGTCAGAGAACTAAGATCCTGCAAGCCCAATGGTCAAAAAAATAAAATTGTATCAATTATATAATAAATAAATCATTAAAACTTTAATCAGTCAACAAACATTGTGTGCCTTACTCAGTGCTAGTTATCACCCATTTGTACTGATTGCTGGTAATGGACATAGTAGGGATTTTACATTATTAAAGAACAAATGGTATTTATGTTTTTTTTCTTTCTGCATTTCTATTATAACATAGATTCCAAGAAAGATTATAACTAACATCACTGACTTAAGCAAATGAAGTAAAATTGGCATTTTCTACCTCCAAGATAGAAAGTGACACTGCCTGGATAAGGATACAGAGATCTACCAAGGGTAGTTCCATCACTGTGAGGAAATGAAGCTGGAAGGAGCTGATAAGACAATGTAATACAAGGTAAGGGCTTCCCTGGTGGCTCAGCTGGTAAAGAATCCACCTGATTCGCCTGAAGTGTGGACATCATGAGTGTATTGGGGGGATTTATCTACTTTTTTTCAAGAGCTTTTATTTCTTAGAGATTTCTTTAGCATCCCCCCAGGAGTGAGGCAGGAGGTAGATGAGCCCCAGGCAGAGCAGCTGGAGCTTGTCCCCTGTGGAGAGATACTCCAAGATTAAGAGGAGAGAAGCTAAGCCCTGCCCAGGTAAGAGACCACAGATTTCTTCAAGTCGAGGGAGCCTTCCTGACTGTACAGACACAGCAAGGCTCCTTGGAGGTCGAAACTGGAGCGATGTCAACCTGCCACAGGCCTCTTCTCTAGAGTCCATCTTGGCTAAGAGACGCGTGTGCACACACGGGAGGCCCTGACAAAACCCAAGCACAGCTTCAGAAGCAAGCAAAGCGGGGGCTGACCAGGAAACCGGGAGGAGACGCCCCCGTGCCAGTGATTCAAACTGCCGTGAGGGCACGCCTCTCTCTCTGTGCCCACCTGTGTGTTTATCCACACGCACCCCTTTCCTCCTCATAAACTCTCTAGTTATTTCACTACTTTCCTTTCCTTCGTGGAAATTCATTTCCTGCAAAGCCACATGGGCCAGGGGCTTGTCACCGACTGCTGGTCTAGTGGCTAGGGTTCGGCGCTCTCGCTGTTGCGGCCTGACCTCAGTCTCTGGCCGGGAGCTGAAATCGTGCTTCAAGTCGCTGCAGACCAAGGCCGTGCAAGATCAAAATCAGATCCTGAGATAAGGATTTAGGTGGAAGTAGTTCATTTGAGGGGAGAAGGAACTGGCAACCCACTCCAGTATTCTTGCCTTGAGAATCCTGTGGACCGAGGAACCTGGTGGGCTGCTGTCCATAGTGTTGCACAGAGTCAGACACGACTGAAGCGACCTAGCATGCATGCATGCCTTGGAGAAGGAAATGGCAGCCCACTCCAGTATTCTTGCCTGGAGAATCCCAGGGACGGGGGAGCCTGGTGGGCTACAGTCCTCGGGGTCACAGAGAGTTGGACATGATTTAGTGACTGAAGAACAACAATTCCAGTATGACTAGGTCTTTGTAAGAAGAGGAGATGAGGACATAAACACACACAGGAGAAAGACCATGTGAAAACATAGGAAGAAGACGGCCATTTACAAGCCAAGGAGAGAGGCCTAAGAAGAAACCAAACCTGCCAACACCTTGATCTCTGACCCCTTGATTGAAGCCTAGGAAAATAAATTTCTGTTATTTAAGTGACCCAGCCTGTGGTGCTTTGTTTTGACTGCCCTAGCAAACTGATGCAGGGAGTGAGGAAATGTGACAGGGGAGGAAAACACAGGGGGAGTTATCAAGTCAGCACCTTTGTAGGCAAGGGGAGTGTATCCCATAGAGAGACTTGCAGGAAAATGTGAGGCACATGCCTCAGAGTCAGCTCACAAGGGATGAGGGAGCTGGGATATTTATTTTTTATTTACTTATGGCTGTGCTGGGTCTTCATTGCTGCACAGGCTTTTCCTAGTTGCAGTGAGCAGGGGCTGCTGCCTACCTGGGGTGCACAGGCTTCAGTATTTGCAGCATGTGGGCTCAGCAGTTGTGGCTCCTGGGCTCTCGTGCGCAGGTTGAGTGATTGTGGTGCATGGCCTTAATTGCTCCGTGGCATGTGGGATCCTCCTGGAGCAGGGATTGAACCCATGTCTCCTGCACTGGCAGGCAGAGGCTTTACCACTGAACTACCAGAGAAGCCCAAGCTGGAATATTTATTTAGTCACACCTGTTAGTCCTTGGTTGAAGGCACCAATTACATTGTCAATTCCAGACTGCTATGAGCAGGTATTTATTTATTTGGCTGTGTCGGGTCTTGGTTGTGGCTTGCAGGCTTAATTCCTTGACCAGGGATTGAACCCACATCCTCTACATTGGAAGCTGGATTCCCAACCACTGGACCAGGGAAGTCCCCATTGTAAGACTTTTAATACTACATTTTAAATCATTTAACAGAAGCTGTTATAAGTTAAGCATATCTACTATAAACCTTAAAGAATAAAAACAAAGTTATAGCTAACAATCTATAGGAGATAAAATCAGAAAAAATTTGATTATTCCAAAAGAAGGCAGAAAAAGTAAATAAAGTGAATTAAGAACAGATAAAACAGAAAACACATAGCAAGCTGACTGACTGAAACCCAAGTGTATCAATAATTATGTTTCAGTTCAGTTGTTCAGTCATGTCCGACTCTTTGCGACCCCATGGACTGCAGAACCCCAGGCCTCCCTGTCCATCACCAACCCCCGGAGTTTATTCAAACACATGTTCATTGAGTCGGTGATGCCATCCAACCATCTCATCCTCTGCTGTCTCCTTCGTCTCCTGCCTTCAATCTTTCCCAGCATCAGCGTCTTTTCAAATAAGTCAGTTCTTCCCATCAGGTGGCCAAAGTATTGGAGTTTCAGATTCAGCATCAGTCCTTCCAATGAATATTCAGGACTGATTTCCTTTAGGATCAACTGGTTGGATCTCCTTGCTGTTCAAGGGACTCTCAACAGTCTTCTCCAGCACCATGATTCAAAAGCATCAATTCTTCAATGCTCAGCTTTTTTTTATAGTCCAACTCTCACATCGATACATGACTTATCTACCATACATGTTTATCTGTCCTAATTAAAAGGCAGCAGTTA
This sequence comes from Odocoileus virginianus, assembly GCF_023699985.2. Lineage (NCBI taxonomy): Eukaryota > Metazoa > Chordata > Mammalia > Artiodactyla > Cervidae > Odocoileus > Odocoileus virginianus. The sequence goes on from NC_069675.1 coordinate 520,139, forward strand.
AAACAGATGGTTTAAAAAAAAAATCAGATGGTTAAAAAAACAGTAGCCAATTGTATTCTACTTACAAGAAAAGCACTTTATATATAAAGACACAAGTGGGTTAAAATTGAAAGAATGAAAAATAATATGACTTGCTGACAGTACAGAGGAAAGCTGGAGTGACTATGTTAACATCAGACAAAGTAGATTTCATAGCAGAGACTATTATAAGGGATATAGCAAGGTCATTTCATCAGAAAGACAACAATCCTATACATTTATGTTCCTATTAACAGAGCTTAAGACAAATGAAGGAAAAACTAATAGGAAATAGAGAAAAATCCACAGTTATAGTTGGAGATTTCAATAATCTTCCCTGAATAATGGACAGAAATAAAAACAATCTGTCAGGATATAATTGACTGCAACAATACAATCAACCAACTTGACCTGTTTAATCGTAATAGAACATTTCACTCTGAAACAAGAAAATACACATTCTTTTCAAGTCTACATAATCATTTACCAAGACAGACCATACTTTGGTAAAATGTTCATACTGATGAATTTAGGAAGGGGGTACATGAGTTCTATTATAGGGGAGGAAAAAGTTAACTTTTTTTCTCTGTGGTCCTAGGTTCTCATCTGGGACCCTGCAAATCAGACTGATGAAATGTTAACAAGAGAAAATCAGTTTATTAACACATGTATTATGAATATACATAGGAGAACTCTATGATGAGTAACTCAAAGGGATGGTTGGTACCTGGGATTTACGCAGCATTTTAATAAAGAACAATAAAATTTTAGGGAAGTGACAAGATAGAGGGAAAGGGGTTTTATGTTTTCAAGAGTGGCAGACAGCAGAAGGTAAATATTTGGGGGAAGGTAAAGGAGTAAGGTTCGGTTATGCAGGTCCGTGTCAGAGCCGACTTCCTGTCTTCTTTGTAGCCATAAAATTTGCCCTGGAAAGGAGATTTATGGAAGTCCACGTATTCTAGAGGTTTCTGCTTTTAGTCAGATAAGGGAAGCTTGTCAGATAAAGAAGCTGAGAGGGCTTCTTTCTGCATCTGTTGATTCTCACTTAAAATTATCCTTAGAGACACAGATGTAGAGAACAGACACCGAACGGGGAAAGGGAGATGGTGGGAGGATGGGACTGACATAAATAGATAACTAATGAGAGCCTACTGTACGGGACAAAGAGCTCCACTCAATGCTCTGTGGTGACCTGAATGGGAAGGAAATCGGGAATAGAGAGGATGTATGTGCAGCCGATTCACTTTGCTGTACAACAGTGCAATACAACATTGTAAAGCAACTATACTCCAATCAGATTTTTTTTAAGATAAAAGATAATTGGGAAAAAAAGTTATCCTTATGCCAAAGTGGCATATTTTGAGGTGGCATATTCTAATTTCCCATATTATATAAATATGTATAATTTTCTATATATTTAAATTATCTTAATTTAAATCATTGTAAAAACTGAAAGTTTTGTCTAATTTCCTTAATAGCTAAGCAAAAATGAATAATCATGGACTGATCATTTTGAGGCGTCTTTAAGTACTTGCTTTTTACCAGTCCATAGTTCACCAAGATAGAGAGAAAGGAGGGTTTGAAATATCTGGTAGAACAAAGTTCTAAAACTTAAAACATTTTATTGAGATATAACTTATATACCATAAAATTCATATACTGTAAGTTAAAATTCAATGGCTTTTAGTAAATTTTACATGAAAATATTCTGAAGTAGTGATCTTTGGGCCACAATTTCCAAAAATAATTATTTTGGGAAAATACAAATAAATTAGGCAATTTGCGCATGCTAAACTCAAATAGTATTGGCAGTTTTACTTCTGTCCTTAGAGCTTTAAAAGGGAGAAAATAAAATCTATATTTTAATGTAGTTTTGTACGTGGAAACACCATTGTTACTGAAATGTTCATTAAAGAAAGCAAAACTTCCTGTTTTCCCATTTGTCACTCAGAGTACCTAAATGTCTTTAGAGAAGTTAAGTTGCTGTTGTAACTGGTTTATTTTCGGGTGATTTATTTTCCCACTGATTCATCAGAAGTTCCAACTTGCTTTTGTCATTGACACGGAGAAGTTACAAAAGTCTTTACTTTCATGAGTCAGGACAAGTCTGGCCAGCATCTCCCTGGTTTGTAAGATAAGAGCTCTGGTTTGGCCATTTCCTAAGCGGGGATCTGCTTGGTCTGGGGGCCTGGGAGCCAGAGGGAGGGCACTCTGACAACTTAGGTCCTCAAATCCTGTTGATCAAGCCAGCCCTGCTTGATCACCCATACATGGAAAGAGAATAGTCAACGAGGCTCAAATAACTAAATTCCTGGGGGTGACCAATAGGAATGATATCTGGGCATCAGATATGGCTCTTATATGGATGTGTAGGGAGTCGCTTGCCTCTGGGGCATAAGGGCCCATCTCCTGCCCTCTGCCAGTGTCCCCACTGTGTGCATCACTGGCACAGATTAAGTCTTTTTCTGAGTTACTTTGTGTCAATTACAAACTGGCATCTGCCATCTACCTCCGAAAGGATTAAATCATGTGCTGCCGCAGCTACTGACCTTCAACACCCACTGAAAGAAGTTCACTATGTACTTGATTGCCAGACTCACATATATACTGATCTTCCCGCTGCTTCTTTGGAGCATTTTCTCAAAGGTGCTGGTGCTGCCTCCTGGGCTATAGTTCTCATCTTGCCCTAAATAACACTTAACTTGCAGCTCTCACATAGTGCATTTTTTTAAGTCGATTTGCATTATATTGAAGGCAGTTGGTAACATAATCAGGGACAATGCTTCTTCTGTGGCAGATGCTGAACTTGCAATGCATAAGGAATGGAATGGAGAGAAGGCTCTAATTGGGGAAAACCTTGATAACAACTATAAGGTCCTTTCAAAGACCCTGCCACCTCCCTTTCCTACACGACCACCCTAGGTGTTGCAGGAGAAGGCGGCGCTATCTTTCCTGCACATGGATGGACACTTGGCCTCCGCGAGAACAAAGTGACCTGCTCGAGATGACTGGAGGAAGGCTCGGACTGGTTCCCGTCTGGCCCTTGCTACTGGCTGCATGGCTGGCTCACGATGCCCTAATCCTTACTTCTCCTTTCTACTCAGAAAGATGAGAAAAGGCGTGGAGGGGGAGTTGGCAGAAAAACAAAGAAAAGGATAAAGAAAAGAAGAAAGAAAGGGGAGAGGTGGGAAGAGAGGGAAAGAGGGAAGAAAGGGAGGAAAAAACAGCTCCCTAGGCAGAGTTACTCTCAACCTGAAGGTCAAGAGCATTTCAGGTGTTTGTTTATTTCTCCTGCCCTCCCCAGTCCCATCCCAGCCTAGCTGAAGGGAATGACACAACTTGTTTCTCCCTGTTTTCTCTTCCCCAGTTTTTTTTTTTTCTTTGCTCCTCAGAGTCACTTACATAAGTAATCTGAGTTTATACAAAAGAGAACTTGAAAGGCTATGTATCAGTTCATGATCAGAAGATTGGGCAACACGTTGTCAGGGATTAGGTCCTCTGAAAGTTAGCGCTTTCAGATATTCCAGTGTGGCCGAGAGAAGAATGCAGTGGTTCCGACTGTCTCAGTTAGGGGACTATAAGTGTCAACAACAAGGGTTGTTGTTGTTTAGTTGCTAAGTCATGTCTGACTGCTTGTGACCCCAAGGACTGAAGCCCTCCAGGCTCCTCTGTCCATGAGATTTCCCAGGCAAGAATACTGGAGTGGACTGCCCTTCCCTGCCCCGGGAATCTTCCCACCCCAGGGTTCCAACCCGCATGTCCTGCGGCAGGCGGATTCTTCACCACTGAGCCACCTGGGAAGTCCCCTGATCAAGAGTAGTCCGGCTCTATCCTCCTCTTGAGAAAAGGAGGTGGTGAGAGGTGTTCTGCCATCGCGTCCCATTTGGCCAAGGCCCTGGGGCATCGCTGTGGGGTTGGGCGGAGTTAATTTCTCTTCCATGTCTCGGGAGAAGCTGGAAGCCATGGCTTTCTCTCTACAGCAGAATTGACCCTGGCTTCCCAGACCTTCTCAGGCCACATGGCATGTACTGTACACACTGGACAGGATTTGGGGGGCCGAGGGCATCCTATGACTTATTCATTACATATTTGTTTACATTATGTAATTAAAATTAGAAACACAAAACACAAAGCATGTTACTTTAGATATGTCACATTAAATGTGTATGAAACTCCCAAGTACGTTCTCAATTTGCTTACTTTATCTTACAGTTTCGAACATTTTTTTTTTTTTTTTTTTTTGGCCACCTGGCTTTTCTGGATCTTAGTTCCCTGACCAGGGATTAAACTCTTGCCCCCTGCAGTGGAAGTGCAGAGTCTTCACCACTGGGCCACCAGGGAAGTTGCCATGAACATACCTTTTTAACTTGGGTGTTTTTGCTTGAACTTGTCGGTTGGGTCATGATTTCCCCAAAGCGTGTTTCAGTTACTTTTAAAATCCCTATTGGATGTAAAGGACATTCTCAACAGTCATCGCCAACAGGAAACTTTATTTGCACAAGCAGATGATACAAAGCAGGTGATACAAAATCTTTTATTGATTTTCAAATAACCATTCAAAAATTTCCAACAGAAATTATCTTGATAGATTCTAACAGCCTTTTGTTTATTTTTCCTTTCACTGATAAAATGTGGTGCTGGCATTTCTCATAACAATGCAGATTCCTTTCCACCCCCTAGAACTTTCTGGTCTGGAGCATTTCATAGTAACAATAGAGTCAGTTGACCCTGGAGACTGGGGCACCTGGGCTGGGAGCTGGGATGAGGACCCAGGCTAGGAGGGCCACATGCTGATCTCTGCAGGCTGCAGTGGCTTGGGGTAAGCTATTCACAAGTGAAACAGGCCTGAGGATGCCAGAGGGCTTGGCCTGCCTGTCTGCCATGGGCGCTGGAAGGATCAACACTGAACCTGATCACATCCGTTGACTGCTTTACTAGCAGAGTAAGTTAGCCTTCTCTTGCCTCATCTGCCCATGTGTGAAATGGAGATAGTAGTAGTACCTACCTGGTCTGCCCCGGTGGCTCATAGTAAAGAAGCCTCCTGCCAATGCAGGAGACGCAGGTTCAGTCCCCGGGTCAGGGAGATCCCCTGGAGAAGGAAACAGCAACCCACTCCAGTATTCTTGCCTGGGAAATTCCATGGACAGAGGAGCCTGCTGGGCTACAGCCCATGGGTTCTCAGAAGAGTCGCTCAGAACTGAGCAACTAAACAACAACAAACAATGCCTGGTAAGGTTACTATGAGGATTAAATGACTCCTGGGCCTGGCCACATAGTAAGTGCTATCCATGTGTTTATTATGCTGGAGGAGGGCATGGCAACCCACTCCAGTATTCTTGCTTGGAGAATTGCATGGACAGAGAAGCCTGGTGGGCTACAGACCATAGGGTCGAAAAGAGTCAGACACAACTGAAGTGACTTAGCATGCACACATGGATGTGTTTGTTAAAGTTAGAAGGTCAAGAAGCTCTGGAACAGACTCCCCAGATCACATGCTTGAGCCAGCCAGCTCGGATTCCTTGGTTCTGAATTCTGGCTCCCGCCCTCTCCAGACAGGGGCCATAGAAGACCTTCAACCTTTCCAGCCTCGCTTTACCAGCCCACGCATGATGATGGCACTGGTACCCATGTGAGTGATGTCCGGATTAATGTGGCTTTCATAAAGTGCTTGAGACACAACAAGTGCTCAAGCAGCAATGACTGTTACGACCCCGCGGAGCTGGGATGTGAACTGAGGGGTCCTGAGCTCTAAGCGTGTTTCCTGTCCACTGCCCACATCTCCCTCCCACGAGTCATGCCTTCCCACAGAAAACTGCTTTACCTCTTGAACTCATCTATGATTTTCTTTTTTTTTAGCCAAGCTGCATGGCAAGCGGGACCATAGTGTCCTGCCAGGGATGGACCCTGTGTCCTCTGCAATGGGAGTGTGGAGTCCTAACCACTGGACCACGAGAAAAGTCCCTTTTATGACTTATTTTACATCTTTCCCCTCAGATTGTATTTTTCAGCCCCCTGATATTTTTTGCTTTTCCTCTTTGGGCCTCTGGAGTGGTTTTCCTGTATCTTCTTTTGGCTGCACTGGGTCTTGGTTGCAGAGCTTTGGCTTTCTCCAGCTGTGGCGCATGGGCTCTAGAGCTTGAAGGCTCAGTGGCTGCCACGCACAGGCCTCTCGAGTTGCAGGACTCAGGCCGAGTTGCCCTGCGGCGTGTGGGATCTTAACTCCCTGATCAGGGATTAAACCCACATTCTCTGCTTTGGAAGGTGGATTTTTAACCACTCGACCACCACTGAAGTCTCTTCTGTATCTTTAAGAAACAATATTAAGAGTGGTCAGAGCAACTGCATCAAGGGCCAGGCATCAGGAGAACTCCTTTGCAAAGGCACTGGGGCAGCCAGTGACCATATCCTCCCAAGTCTCAAGTAAGTACCACACATTCTTCCTCATTCACATTTTATTAGGAAGCCAGATCAGAGAATTCATTAGTTATAAAACTTTAAACATGAATCACTCTTATCAAATACATGATTCAGGTGGCAACACCAGATTTTTCTTAAGACCAGAAGCAATGGCAAATAGGACATTTCATTTTACAAATATTTAATAGTCATGAAAAAGACAAAAAACTTAAAAAAAAAAAAACTTTGTGCCAATGTTAACATCCAGGAACTGCCGTAGAGATGAGGCTGTTACAGCTTAAATGTTACGATATGCTAGAAAAGTGACATGATATAAGTCATCTTTTATTAAAATAGAATACCTTTGTCTCTTTCCACCATATACATATAGATACTATCTCTTTAAATAAATATATATTATGTACTTTAAACAATGATGACTCACTTGACAACATTCACATGGTGCTTTCCGGCTGCGGCATTACTTGTTAAGGAAGACAAATACAAAAAAAATCAAGGGTCTTCAAAGTAGGAATTTCCAGGGTTTGGGAGCAGTGTCTCAGCTCTCCTCACATGAGCAGTTCTGAGCCTTCTGAGGAGTCATCAGCAAATAAAAGTTCATCTGGCCCTGAGGTCCCCAAGGGCAACGTGCTGGACTGGGACCAAGAGACCCCATTCCTTGCCAGTGTGTCCTCCGGTAAAACCCGGTTCTTCTCCGCTGTTCCTGTGGCGGGGGAAGCCACAGCTGGCTCTTCCCAGCCCTCATTGCCCCCATTCAGGATGTACCGTTCCTCCTGAGGTCTGTGCTCATGAACCTCCGCGGTGACCACGCTGATGGTGGCGCTGGGCATGCAGGAAGCAGTGATGGAGTCGGGATCGATGCTCAAGTCCAGCTGGACCAGTGCCGAGCCCTCAGCCCGGCCCTCCCCACTCTCTGGAAACTGCGTGTTGACATAAATGACATCGGCTTTGTCTCCAACTGCAGGCAGACTGTCTAAGAGCTTTTCTAGCTGCAATCTCAGCACTGAAAAGGTGGGGCGGTCCAAGGGCTCGGCTCTCCAGCACGAGTGCATGATTTCATACCTGGAAGCGAAGAAGAGTGTGTGACCTCCCCAGAGCAGCACCCAGAGCCCATGTGCCAACCATCCGGTTGTCCCACAAAGGAGGGAATGGAGGGGCTTGGGGATGGAGGCGAGAGTCGGGGTCAGTGTCCTGGCTCCACACTCACCATCATTCCAGGTCCTGGGAGGCCCTAGGAATGAAGTCGAGAGGTGGGTTGGGGTGGACAGGTGTGTGAACCATGAGGGCAGTGCTGTGACAGCAACAGGTGAGCCCTGCACTGGGACAGCCCCTGATCTGGGGTGGCTGCAGCTTCGGGCATGTGTGGGGCTGCTACGTCTTGGCCATCTGTCGCTGCTCCATGAAGCAGCCATGCACGGCCATTCAGACACGGGGGCCCCCGCTCTTGCCCGTGACCTCTGCCTTCTCTAGTAAAACGAATGATGACTGACCTGTAGTATTTACTACCTAACAGCTGTCATTTAAGGTACTTTTAGACATGTTAGCTTGGCAGCAACACACATCCCTACACAAGTGCTGTTAAACCCATTTTATAGACAAGGCTCCGGAGAGGGTGATGCTTGGCCCTCCCTAGTTTGATGGGGAAACTGACCTATACTGAGGAGTGTCTGGTGCCCCAGCCCATGTTCCTAACCACTAAGCTGCCCCGCCTGCCATCGGTCAGACCCTCATGCACCTGGCTTCTACTCTCTGGGCAAATCGGGGACCATGGAAAGACTGTGTTCAGGAGCGTTTTCATGATCAGATGATAATTTTAAGAAAAGTAGGTTTGGATGCCACCCAAAGGATACGCTAGGATCCTGGGGGTGATGAAAAGAGGAAGACAGGAGAAAGGACAGCCAGTGCACTCTTACAGGAAAGAGGGACCTGAACTGCTCATTCATTTACATGCTCTATGATATCACTGTGCTTAGGTTCCCACAAGAGTGACCACTCTAGACCCTGCCCAGCCCTGGACTTCTGTGGTTTGATAGCACAAGCAGACACTGTTTTATTGCACTTTTTCCCCCACAGGCATAAACCCACACTCCTTCTTGCATTTCATTTTATCACACTTCAAGATACTGTGTTTTTTTTACAAATTAAAACTTTTTATTGGTTTATTTGGTTGCACTGGGTCTTAGCTGTGGCACAAAGATTTTCAATCTTTGTGGCAGCACACGGGATCTTTAGTTGTGACATGCAGGCTCTAGTTCCCTGACCAGGGATCAAACCCAGACCCTTTGCATTGGGAGCACGGAGTCTTGGCCACTGAACTGCAAGGGAAGTCACTGGGTTTCACAAACTGAAGATTTGTGGCAACCCCATAGTGAGCAAGTCTGTTGGCACCATTTTCCCAACAGCATTAGACTGTGTCACAGTCTGATAATTCTCACAATATTTCAAACTTTTTCATTATTATTGTTTGTTAGGGTGACCTATGATTCCGTGTTCTTTGGTGTTACTCTTATAATATTTTTGAGATGCCGCAAACTGTGCCCATGGAAGACGGCAGATTGAATCAGTGGATGCTGTGTATGCTCTGACGGCTCTACCGACTGGCTATTCCTCGGTCCCGTTCCCTCTCCTTGGACCTCTCTCCTCCCTGAGATATAACAATACTGAAATTAAGCTGTTAACAACCGTGCAATGGCCCCTAAATGTTCAAGTGCAAGGAAAAGTCACATGTCTCTTGCTTTAAATCAAAAGCTAGATATGATTAAACTTAGTGAGGACGGCATGTCAAGAATGAAAGCCAAGACAGGTCAGAAGCCTCTTGGGCCAAACAGTTAGCCAAGTTAGTGAAAGCAAAGGAAAAATTCTTGAAGGAAACTGAAAGCGCTGCTCCAGGGAATACATGAATGATGAGAAAGCAAAGCAGCCTTATTGCTGACATGGAAGAGTTTCAGTGGTCTGGATAGAAAATCAAACCAGCCGCAGCATTCCCTTAAGCCAAAACCGAATTCAGAGCAAGGCCCTAACTCTCTTCAATTCTATGAAGGCTGAGAGGTGAGGAAGTTGCAGAAGAAAAGTTTGAAGCTAACCTGAGGTTTTAGAAAAGAAGCTGTCTCCATAATATAAAAGTGCAGAGTGAAGCAGCAGTGTTATGCAGAAGCCACAGCTACACAGAAGATGTAGCTCAGATAGTGAACGAAGATGAGTGTACCAAACAACAGATTTTCAGAGTTGACAAAATAGTCCTGATTGGAAGAAGATACCATCCAGGACTTTCATAGCCAGAAAGCAGAAATCACGGCCTGGCTTCAAAGCTTTAAGGGACAGACTGACTCTCTTGTTTGGAAGTCATCAATTAGCAGATGACTTTAAGTGGAAACCAGTGGGTTTTTTTTTTTTTTTTTTTTTACCATTCCAAAAGTCCTGGGGCCCTGGAGAATTACCCTAAATCTGCTCTGCCTGTGCTCTGTACATGGAATGACAAAGCCTGGATGACAGCACATCTGTTTATAGCATGGTTTACTGAATATTTTCAGCCCACTGTTGAGATCAATTGCTCGGAGAAATAGAGTCCTTTAAAAATAATTCTGCTCATTGACAATGTACCTGATCACCCAAGAGCTCTGATGGAGATGTACAAGATTTATGCTATTTTCTGCCGGCTAACACAATATCATACTATAGCCCATGGATCAAGGAGTAATTTAGATTTTCAAGCCTTAATACTCAAGAAATATATTCTATAAAGCTATAGCTGCTGTGGATAGAGATTTCTTTGATGAATCTGAGCAAAGTAAATTGAAAACATTCTTGAAAAGATTCACTATTCTATTGATAGATGCCATTAGAACATTTGTAATTCATGGCAAGAGGTCAAAATATCATCATACATAGGAGTTCGAAAGAAGTTGATTCCAACCATCAAGGATGACTTTTAGGGTCAAGGCTTCAGTAGAGGAAGTAACTGCTCCAATATTTTGACCACCTGATTTGAAGAGCCAACTAACTGGAAAAGACCCTGATGCTGGGAAAGATTGAGGGCAGGGTGAGAACAGGGTGGCAGAGGATGAGATGGTTGGATGGCATCACTGACTCAATGGACATGAGTTTGAGCAAGCTCCGGGAGATGGTGAAGGACAGAGAAGCCTGTCCATGGGGTCACAAAGAGTTGGAAGCAACTTAGTGACTGAACAACAATAGCAAGAGAAACAACTGGAGATATGGTTGGAATAGCAAGAGAACTGGAATAAGAAGTGAAGTCTAAAACTGTGACTGAACAACTGTTGTTCCCAGCATCCAGACTCTAGAGGGGACCTGGGAAGCAGGCCTGGCTCACCAGAGCCTCTGCAAGTCCGCAGTGGTGTGAGGGGCCAGTCAGGGCACAGAGACCACAGACTTGCTGCTTCATCTGGCTTCCCAGCCAGCTGGCATTGCTGACACTGAGGCTTTCACTACAGAATCTCTCAGAAAACCGACTCAGCATTCCCTCGCCTTGGCTTTACATGAATCATCTGAAACCACAATGTGACACAGCTTAGACCTTGCTAAGAGTTCAGATAATCAACTTCTCCTGGAGCACAAGAGAAGCCAAGAAAGAAACAGCCACAAAATGCTCTATTCAATATTGCTTCATGGAAAGGTCTTCCTCATTTGCAGAAGCAAACATTTCATTCACATGGTCCTTGCAGAAACAACCATGAAACCCCAGATCTAATTAAATTAGGATTTCATGATTTTTTTTTAAAGGGCTTGGGTTTTCTGTTTCTGTTCTAAATTTAATGGATTTACAACCATAATCACCACCACCACCTCCAAGCAGAGTAAGGCTCTGATCAAAAAAGCTTCCTTGTTTGGCTGAGATGGGATGTTGGAGGCGCACGAGCAAACTGACAGGGGTGTTCTCAGGGGTGTGAGAAAGCAGAGCCAGGGTGCGAGTGTGAGTGTGTCTGTGTGTCTGTGTGTTGGCGGCGGGGGGGGTTCCTGCACAGGCCCACCTGCCCTAGCAGCCCGGCAAAGCATTACGTGATGGAGCCCATGCAGGTCCCCGGTCCTGAAAAGTTCTTGTTAAATATGGTGAGAATGCCACAGGAAATTATTTTTATAAAATCTGCAGAGGGGCTTCCCTGGTGGTCCAGTGGTTAAGAATCGACCTGCCAATGCAGGAACACAGGTTAGACCCTGGTTGGAGAACTAAGATCCCATATACTGCGAGGTAGCTAAGCCCACAAGCAGCCCACACACTGCGAGGACGATCCCGTGTGCCACAACTACTGAGCCTGAGCCCTCCAGCCCACGCTCCACAAGAGCAGATGCCACCGCAGAGAAGCCCGAGCGCTGCAACCAAGTGTTGTCCCCACTCACAGATAAAGCCAACCTTTCTTGAGAAGAGAGAGAGCAGTGAATCATCCAAGTACCCTATGCACTGTGAAGTCAACCTGTGTATCTGTAGGATTTACAGTCCTCCGTCATATCCATGACAAATTGTTTTCCGAAGCCCAGTGGACACCAAAACCTGCAGATGCTCAAGTCCCTTACACTTGGCTCTCTTTATCTGCGGGTTCTGCCTCCACCCATACAGAAGGCCAAATGCGTTTCCTAGAGGTGACTATAGACCTTGAAAGCACGTGAGGGTCCCTGCAGATGAGCACGTGCCACCTCCCCCCCACAAGAGGGTCCTGGTCCTGATGTCTGGGCGTGTCACCCTCTGCCCACACCCACCTTACATGTAAGCGGCCCCACCCCAATGGCCGTGTGTCCCCAGCTCTTTGCCGGCTGCCCCAAAATGGAGAGCAACTGACTCACAATTCATCCAGGCAATCCTCGGGCTGCTTCAGCCGGTGGCCGTGGAGAAGATAGTCATACATCTCATGGTTTTGGACTCCGGGGTAGGGGGTCATTCCTCGTGTGGCTATTTCCCACATGGTCACGCCAAATGCCCACTGAGGACAAAGCGACAACGTGAGGACTCAAGTCTTTCCAGAAAGGCTGAATGGACTTTTTCATTGGGAAAGGTCATTTCCTTAGAGCCCTGGTGCTGGTGTACAAAGCTGACAATTATGTTGGAGGCACGCTGCTCTCCCAACATGGCAACAACATGGGGTTGGAACGTCACAGTTCCCCATTTCTACTAAAGTATTTTGGGAAATGAGACAAAGGCAGTCTAGCCTTCTGTCACTTCACTGCTCTGTTTAATGTTCTGTTCCTACTGTTGTTGGCAAGTGTTGTCTTTTCCCGCATGTGGGCTCAATTGTGTCCAACTCTTTGTCATCCCGTGGACTGTAGCCCACGAGGCTCCTTTGCCCACGGAATTCTCCAGGCAAGGATACTGGAGCGGGTTGCCATTTCCTTCTCCAGGGGAACTTCCCGGCCCCAGGATCAAACCCACATTTCCTGCACTGGAAGGCGGGTTCTTTACCACTGAGCTACCTGGGAAGCCCTGTTTTTTTTTCCCCCAAATCTCTGGTTAAGGGTATCTGTCATTACACAGCCCTTTTATACAGCGTCTTGGTTCCAAACAGCCATTGGATGAATTTATTTAATTTAATGTGAATCTGAAATATCTTAGTTGCGGGTGATAAGTCACTATATTGTATCAGAGGAAAGTGGGGATAAATGAAGGGCCTTTGCATGTCAGGCTACTTTACCAGAATCTAGTGTCCCACCTGGAATTAAAGCATCAAGCAATAAATAAAAGAAGGGTGAGCCTGCCCCAATCCTCAGTTGATCAAAGAGTGAGTTGTCTTGTGGCACCAGCTGAGGTCATTTCTTTCAACTTGCCTTCATCTTTGCAATGCGAGGGCCCGAATCAAAGCTCTGAACATACCACATCACTTTTACTGGTGTAGACTCGGTCTGCGAGACTCTCTATGGCGATCCATTTCACAGGCATCTTCGCGATGCGGCCCTGGCGATAGTAATCACCGCTGTAGATCTTCTTAGAGAGGCCAAAGTCCGCCACACAGACAGTCATGTCATCTCGCAACCTACAGAGAGAGACAGAGTGAGTTCACATCCTCGGCGACATCAGAGGCAAAGCCTTAAATCCCAGGTCTGCGCCTGATGCAACTGAGAACATTCAGGATAAGTACAAAAAGTGGGCTTGCCCAGTGGATCAGCAGTAAAGTATCTGCTTGCAATGCAGGAGACACAGGTTCAATCAGGAATGCTCCTTGGAGGAGGAATGGCAACCCCCTCCAGTATTCTTGCCTGGGAAATCCTATGGACGGAGAAGCCTGGTGGGACACGACTGAGCGACTCAACATCAACAGTGGTTACTGAAGCCGACTGAAAAGAGGGGGAAGCTGACGTTCAAAGTTCTTGTGTAAGCCCTTATCTCTCTGCTACAGAAGGAAAGTTTTCGTGCACTCAGGACAAAACTGCTTCACAAGATAGCATCGTGAAAACTCAGGGACAGAACTGTTATGCTTTTCATGACTGTCTTCATGATTGCTGTTAAGTCACCAAGTCGTGCCTGACTCTTTGTGACTCCATGGACTGCAGCCTGCCAGGCTCCTCTGTCCATGGATTTCTCAGGCATGCTGAGTGGACTTATATGTAATTCTGGATCCCAAAAAACCTGATGGCAGTCAGGGAGGGTCCCTAAGTCACAGCTAGGACTCCGAACTGCATGAGAGTGTGAAAATAAAAAAGTATTCATATATACACACTATATACACTACTATATAAAAAACAATAACTAATAAGGACCTACTGCATAGCATAGGGAACTCTACTCAATACTCTGTCATTACCTATATGGGAAAATAATGTAAAAAAAGTAGATATATAAGTATATGTACAACTGATTCACTTTGCTATACACCTGAAACTAAAACAACATTGTAACTCAACCAGACTCCAATAAAAATTAAAAAAAAAAAATGTCACAGGGGAAAGTTTTGGAAGTCAACCAGACTCTTGGAAGCAGAGATAGGGAAAACCCTCAAGCAAAAAACCCAGTCATATCTCAGGGTGGTAGAAACCCTGTCTCCAGAGCCAGCCACCCCATCCCTCTCCCAAATCTAGCCCTCCTCTATATTTTAACAGCAACATGCCACCCGCCGCTCCTACAAATATCGACCACCATGGGGTTCCAACTGCTTCCAGGATGAGCCAGGACTCTTACATGCAGTTTCGAGCAGCTAAATCTCGGTGCAGAAAGTTCCTGTTGCTCAGATACTCCATTCCCTGGGCAATGTCCACCATGAACTTCAGCAGTGTCTGCAGGGGGATATGCTAGGGGGTGGGAAGAGAGAGACTGTTATTGTTATTTGGTTGCGCTGTGCAGCATGAAGCTAGTCGCTCAGTCGTGTCTGACTCTTTGAGACCCCATGGACTGTAGCCCACCAAGCGTCTCCATTCATGGGATTTTCCAGGCAAGAATACTGGAGTGGGTTGCCATTTCCTTCTCCAGAGGATCTTCCTGACCCAGGAATCGAACCCAGATCTCCTGCACTGCATTCAGATTCTTCACCACCTGAGCCACCAGGAGGCCCTGTGAGCTTATAGGACCTTAATTCCCCAACAGGGATTGAACCCGCGGGCTCCCCGGTGGCTCAGATGGTGAAGAATCCGCCTGCAATTCAGAAGACTCAGGGTCACTTCCTGGGTGGGGAAGATCCCCTGGAGAAGGGCATGGCTACCCACTCCAGTATTCTTGCCTGGGGGATTCTGTGGACAGAGGAGCCTTGTGGGCTACAGTCCACGGGGTCGCGAAGAGTCAGACATGACTGAGTGACTAACACAGAGATTGAACACAGGCCATGGCAGTGAAAGTGCCAAGTCCTAACTGCTAGAATTCCTGAGAGATTATTTTTTAAAAAGGAAACCAAGTTATTTCCCTTTGAGGGGGAAAATGATGGCTTTATTTCTTAGAAGTGTGGCCATGAAACAAGGAAATTTCCACATCACTAACGTCGATGGCTCAGTGGTACAGAATTTGCCTGCTGATGCAGGAGATGCATGATACGAGGGTTTGGTCCCTGGGTCAGGAAGATCCCCTGGAGGAGGGCATGGCAACCCACTCCAGTGTTCTTTCCTGGAGAGCCCCTTGGACAGAGGAGCCTGGCGGGCTACAGCCAAAGGGGTCACAAAGAGGCAGACACGACTTAAGAGACTGAGCATGCATGCAACCTCACAAATGAGGTTTTTAAAAGGGATGAAAAGACACAAACAAAACCAGCAAACCATAAAACTTCTTGCAAACATCACATCTTATTGTTTCTTTAGAAGTATTGACAGTGAGTAATAGTCTTTTCACAAGTCATAAGGTCACACGGGATCCTTGTATCCTTCTGAGCGGCAGTCGGGCCAAGAAGGGAAAGGAGGGGCGGTCTGGTTTCAGTGGGGGAGGGTGTGGGGGGAAGGTCCAGGGTTTGGATGGCAAAAAGCCCTCCAAGAAGTAGCTGTTTCCAATTATGCACCCGCATCTGCTACCATTTCACTTTAAAATGTTTTGAAAGATACTTTTCTTCTTCTGGACAGAAAGTAGGATAGTCTTTACTCCTTATCATGGGTCCAAAGAACCACAAGTAAGGATTTAGGAGTTTTCATTTTTGTTTCTCTAGGGGGCCTTTCTTTAAGTGTGAACAGTCTAGTGTGTATTTTTTTCCCCTAGGTTGTAAAAATCAAACCAGACTGCGTGTTAGAAAATCTACTGTGTTGGGATTGATTACGAGGGTGATGATTCAGAAGACTTCTGTGTAGTAATCCAAGGTTTTAGTGCAATTGGAGCCCTAAAGGGAAGGGTTCACATGAGTCCATCCTTGATACATTCTCCCCCAAGGGGTTGGGCTGTCACGGCTTACTCTCTATGGCACTTGAGTCTTCTAAAGTGGTACTGATGAAGACACTGAATTTTTTAAAACACTTATTTATTTATTTAAAAAATTTATTTATTTTGGCTGTGCCAGGTCTTAGTTGTGGCACTTCGGATCTTTAGTTGTGGCATGTAGGATCTACTTCCCTGACTAGGGATTGAACCTAAGCCCCCTGCACTGGGAGCGTGAAGTCTTAGCCACAGGACCCAAGAAAATCCCAAGACACTGAATTTTTAATAATTTATATTTCCCAACTAAGACACACATCAACCACGGACTGTATAAAAAAATGCTTTAATTATCCTTTACCCTTAAAGAAAATGTAAGCAAATCAGGCATGAAACCTCATGCCTCTATTCTGTACATTTGGGGCATTTAGTTTTCTATATTCTAATCTCTAGGAAAGGATTTGGGTGCTAAGAAATATCAAATCTGCTGACATTTGTGAAAGGATAATGAATATCAGGTGCTATTGATTTGTGTCATTTTTTTTCTAAGCACAACTACATTATTCCTGCAGACTGTGACCAAAGATCATGTAAAAGATAACTGTATGGCAAAACTAGTAAATGAGTTCAGTAAGGTCGCAGGATACTAGGTTGACATACAAAACTCAATTGCATTTCTATGACCTAAACAATGAACTGTCCAAAAATGAAATTAAGAAAACTCTACCAAAGAATTAACAACAAAATACTTAGGAATAAATTCAACAAAAGAAGTGCAAAACTTATACTCTGACAACTATAAAACAAAAGAATTAAATTAGTTCTAAATGAATAGAGAAGTGTCCAGTGTCCATGGATCAGAAGACCAGGGGTGCTACTCACACCTGGTGTGAGTGCGTGTCACACGGCCCAGCTGAAAAAGCACATGCATGTGACTGAGACCACTCTAGGAGAACAGAAGGTACTTATTCCCGAGGACCTGACTGATAAGGTAGCGGAGATTTGAATAAAAGCTTGATTTTCTAGTTTGCCTATGAAGCATTTTGTGACTTCCAGCTTTACCTGTGGCTATAAGGTAGCAAAACATAAAAATATACTCCTTTTAAATTTTTATAAAAACCTGGGGGTTTTCATCATTGGAAATACACCTGTATTTTTGCAAATAGAAATGATTCATTAGCAAGTAAAAGGCTGTGTACTTGTTTCCTTACTTGTTACTTTTTTAAAACTTCAAAATTTTTAATTTGTTTCTTTACTAATTTTGTTCAAAAAACCATGATGACAGCAGTATTCTTGGCAGACACAGACAAACATTCTAGAATTTACATGGAAGGGCAACAAAACTAGAATAGTGAAAACAACTCTGAAAAAGTAGGATAAATTTGGAGGAATCACATTACCCGATTTTACGACAATAAAGCTACAGTAATATCGATGATGTGGTAAGGGCAAAGGATGGCCCATAGCTTGATGGAACAGAGCAGAGAACTCAGAAACAGACCTACACGTGTACATGGTTGATTTTTGACAAAGGTGCAAAAGCAATGAATGGATGAAGGATAGCCTTTTCACAAATGATGCTGGTCATCTATAAACAAAATAGCAACAGACTAAATTTCACCCCATTAATGAAAAATGGCTCATAGACTTAAACATAACACATAAACAAATTTTTAGAAGAAAACATAGAAGAAAATCTCTTACACCTAGGGTTAGGCAAAGAGTCCTCGGACATAACAGTGAAAGTATGATCCATTAAAATAAAAAACTGATGTGACTTCTCTGGTGATACAATGGATGAGAATCTGCATGCCAATACAGGAGACAAGGGTTTGATCCCTGATCTTGGAAGATTCAAGGGAGCGACTAAAGCCTGTGTGCCATCAGTACTGAGGCCCAGGTGTCCTGGGCCCGTGAGACACAGCTGAAGCCCGTGTGCCACGAGTACTGAGGTCCGGGTGTCCCAGGGCCCGTGAAACACAGCTGAAGCCCGTGTGCACGAGTACTGAGGCCCGGGTGTCCCAGGGCCCGTGAGACACAGCTGAAGCCCGTGTGCACGAGTGCTGAGGCCCGGGTGTCCCAGGGCCCATGAGACACAGCTGAAGCCCGTGTGCACGAGTACTGAGGCCCGGGTGTCCCAGGGCCCGTGAGACACAGCTGAAGCCCGTGTGCACGAGTACTGAGGTCCAGGTGTCCTGGGCCCGTGAGACACAGCTGAAGCCCGTGTGCACGAGTACTGAGGTCCGGGTGTCCCAGGGCCCGTGAGACACAGCTGAAGCCCGTGTGCACGAGTACTGAGGCCCAGGTGTCCTGGGCCCGTGAGACACAGCTGAAGCCCGTGTGCACGAGTACTGAGGGCTGGGTGTCCCAGGGCCCGTGAGACACAGCTGAAGCCCGTGTGCACGAGTACTGAGGTCCGGGTGTCCCAGGGCCCGTGAGACACAGCCTAAGCCCGTGTGCACGAGTACTGAGGCCCGGGTGTCCAAGGGCACATGAGACACAGCTGAAGCCCGTGTGCACGAGTACTGAGGCCCGGGTGTCCCAGGGCCCGTGAGACACAGCTGAAGCCCGTGTGCACGAGTACTGAGGCAGGTGTCCCAGGGCCCGTGAAACACAGCTGAAGCCCGTGTGCACGAGTACTGAGGCCCGGGTGTCCCAGGGCCCGTGAGACACAGCTGAAGCCCGTGTGCCACGAGTACTGAGGTCCGGGTGTCCCAGGGCCCGTGAAACACAGCTGAAGCCTGTGTGCATGAGTACTGAGGCCCAGGTGTCCCAGGGCCCGTGAGACACAGCTGAAGCCCGTGTGCACGAGTACTGAGGTCCGGGTGTCCCAGGACCGTGAGACACAATTAAAGCCCATGTGCCACGAGTACTGAGGCCTGGGTGTCCCAGGGCCATGAGACACAGCTGAGGCCCGTGTGCACGAGTACTGAGGCCCGGGTGTCCCAGGGCCCGTGAGACACAGCCTAAGCCCGTGTGCACGAGTACTGAGGCCCAGGTGTCCCAGGGCCCGTGAGACACAGCTGAAGCCCGTGTGCACGAGTACTGAGGTCCGGGTGTCCCAGGGCCCGTGAGACACAGCTGAAGCCCGTGTGCACGAGTACTGAGGTCCAGGTGTCCCAGGGCCCGTGAGACACAGCTGAAGCCCGTGTGCACGAGTACTGAGGTCCGGGTGTCCCAGGGCCCGTGAGACACAGCCTAAGCCCGTGTGCACGAGTACTGAGGTCCGGGTGTCCCAGGGCCCGTGAGACACAGCTGAAGCCCGTGTGCCACGAGTACTGAGGCCCGGGTGTCCCAGGGCCCATGAGACACAGCTGAAGCCCGTGTGCCATGAGTACTGAGGTCTGGGTGTCCCAGGGCCCATGAGACACAGCTGAAGCCCGTGTGCCTGAGTACTGAGGTCCAGGTGTCCCAGGGCCCGTGAGGCACAGCTGAGGCCCGTGTGCACGAGTACTGAGGCCCAGGTGTCCCAGGGCCCGTGAGACACAGCTGAAGCCCGTGTGCACGAGTACTGAGGCCCGGGTGTCCCAGGCCCATGAACACAGCCACTGAGCTCCAAATGCTACAGCCACCCAAGGGGCGTGCCCTCGAGCCCGTGCTCCACTGCGAGAGAAACCACCACAATAATAAGCTCGTGGACCGCAAGGAAGAGTGGCCCCGACCCACCGAAACTAGAGAAAGCCTGAGCACAGCACCGAAGACCCAGAACAACCAAAAATAAATGCATAAACTGTAAAAACCAAAACAGGTTATGAGCCTAGGACCACCACGGGAGCCGGAAGAAGGCAGGAACTCTTTCCCTTTTAGGTCCTTTCCACCATCCCTCAAAAGAACAGAACAAAACCAAGAAAAAGAAAATAAAAAATCTGGTGTTTCCATAACACTTGCATACACTACCAACAGGGGCAGCAAGGTACAGGAGAGAAGGCTCCAGAAAATGTTCTCCCTAAACTGATCTCAAGTTTTATGTTTTTTTTTTTTTTAAGATTTATTTTGTTTTTAAAAATAATTGTATTGTATTTATTTACTTGGCTCTGCCATGTCTTAGTTACGCAGTCAGAGTCTTCGATGTTTTGTAGCAGAACATGGGATCTTTAGTTGAAACAGGTGGGATCTAGTTCCCTAACCAGGGATGGAACCCAGGCCGCCTGCCCTGAGAGTGCAGAGTCTTAACCACTGGACCACCAGGGAAGTCCCTACTTACTTTATTTTTGACTTCTCTGGTCTTCGTGGCTGCACAGGCTTTTCTCTAGTTGCAGTGAGCGGGGACTACTTTTTGTTGTAATGCGGGGGCTTCTCACTGTAGTGCCTTCTCTTGTTGGAAGCACGGGCTCTAGCTGCACAGACTTCAGCAGTTGTGAAGGCTGTGGGGTATAGCCAGGTATAACCAGGCTAAAGGGTACAGGCTCAGTAGATGTGGAGCACTGACTTGGTTGCTCCGTGGCATATGGGATCTTCCTGGACCAGGGATGGAACACGGGTCCTCTGCACTGGCAGGTGGATCCTCAACCACGAGACCACCAGAGAAGCCCAGGTTTGTGGTTCTCCCAGCTGTCTCGATAAAGTTTCAGTAAGCGGCTGCCCCTCCAGGCCCCCCCGTCTTGTGGGATGAGGACCTTCCCCGTGCCGCTGGTCTTATCAGGACTCCTCCCACCACCGGGGCTGGCGGGTGAGGCGCTTCAGGCTAGGGCCTATTTCTGTTTGGTTTCTCTGTGCTGTGGGGCTTCAGGGCAAGGCTGGCCCTGTGGGGTCTCGGGGGTGCCCCTCTCTCAGGGAAACCGCGGAAGGTAGGCAGGCAGGCCCAGCAATTCCTAATATGCTTTCTGACGACAGAGGGGCACAGGACAAAGAGAAAGATGGATGTAACCAATTTCCCCTCGGGTTCTCTGAAAAACAACTCCGTGCAACCGGGAACTGAGACGGCTCCGACATCTGGTGATTTCAAAGTAAACAATCCAAAAAAAAAGTAAACATCTGGTGATTTCATAGTAAACAATCCAAAAGACTTTGAAGGAAAGAACTGCTCTGATAGCAAGAGGGGCCCACTCAGCTCCACTCCCAGCTGGTTTCTCCCCCATATAAGATGAGGGTGATGAAACCTGTGGGCAGGCCTGCTGGGACCACGAACACCCTACATCAACCTCCAGGGCCTGCAGCGAGCACTGGACAAAGGCCAGTGTCCCCTCCTCCCTGCTTCACCTTCTAGGTTAGACACTGAGGTTGTCCTGGCCCTGTCTCGGGAGCCCTGAGTACTGTTCAGGCAATGGGGTGATGAATTACCTTTGGTCCTGTCTCCAGTCGGGAATAGAGGAGGTAGGTGTGCAGATCCCCGTATTTCATGAAGGGTAAAATCACCATGGGCCTGGGGATGCCCTGAGGGCTCATTTCTATACACACGCCTGGAATTAAAACCAGAGAGTAAGTTACAAAGCGCCCTTGTTACCACTGAGCAAAAAACGCGCTGCAGGAGCGCTGGGTAATTGAAACCATGCACTCTCAAATTAACGGTTAAAAAACAAAACACTCATAACTCACACACTCTTGTGTCCTAGAATATAGAATACACACTGGGGTCCACTTCTTGGTATTTTTTTTTTTTTCTTTTAGACTAGTTCTAATCTTTGCATGAAAGTTCTCAAAAAATTAATCAATACCAAGAACAGCCATGGAGAAGGATATGGCAACCCACTCCAGTATTCTTGCCTGAGAAATCCCATGGACAGAGGAACCTGGTGAGCTACAGTCCATGGGGTCGCAAAAGAGTCAGACACGACTTAGTGACTAAACAACAAAAAACAAGTATAGCTGTAGAAACTCATTGATCTTTGTTATACTGAGTCAAACTGAGGGCGAAGTGACCACAGCAGAATTCGAGGGCAAACTAGTTTCAGATGATGGTTAAATAATCAATCATATTAAGTCCCCTGCAACCAAATACTTAAAACCATTGGAAAAATCAATTCCGAGGGCCGATAGGTAAAATCCACGTCTCTAAATGTTAAGTTATACACAGGAAAAGCTCCACATCATGGCCACAGATGATAGAATCAGCATCTGTCTGTCACTTGAGATCAGGCTTGCAAAGCTCTTGCACGTGGTAATACAATGACTAAGCACCACTGGCCTCAGACTGCTGAAGTCAATAGCTACAAATGAGCAACAGTAGTTTCTTTGACACAACACTGTCTCCAAACATCAGTTTTCCCATCTCTCCGGCAGTGTCCATCATAATAAACATTGAAAATTCCCCCAAGAATATAGCATTTGTCAAATCAAAGGACAGCCAAAAAAGAAGTCAGCAGAACATTCAATTATTTTTAGGTTGCTCTCCCCTTTTGGAAGAGCATCACACACCAACCACTTGAGACCAGCTCTCCATTGAGTATTTCTTAGTAAATGGTGTCACAAAACCAAATTCTCATTGCTAAATCACTGACTCAAATCCCATGAAACTGCCAACATAGATCCCAATAAATTAATATGTTAAAAATTTTTAATATATTCTCAAGTACTGATTGCTTGGTGTGTGCTGTGCTTAGCTGCTCGGTCATGTCTGACTCTTGCGACCACATGGACTGTAGCCCGCCAGGCTCCTCTGTCCATGAGATTCTCCAGGCTAGAATACTGGAGTGGGTTGCCACGCCCTCCTCCAGAGGATCGTCCCGACCCAGGATTGAATCCAGGTCTCTCTCATTGCAGGCGAGTTCCTTACAGTCTGAGCCACCAGGGAAGCCACATTTCTTGGGATCTATGTTGACAAATTTCATGGGACTTAATTCAGTTGGTTTAAAAACTGTTTCTCGGGACTTTCCTGGTGGCCCAGTGGTTACTACTACTAAGCTTACACTGCAGGGAGCAGATTAAATCCCTGAGGGGAACTAAGATCCTGTATGTCGCTTGGTGGAGCCAAAAAAAGTTTTAAGAAAATTTGTTTTTCGAAGATGATCTATGGAATTTGCCTAATTTACAGCTTTACTCTACTAGCATTTGATTCATGTGCAACCTCAGATCAAGACAAATTATAGCATAGCCAGCTTTCATGTCTTGTAAGTCAGGTAGTAGTGGTGGTTTAAGGGCTGCATCATGTCTGACTCTTTTTCGATCCCATGGAATGTAGCCCGCCAGGCTCCTCTGTCCATGGGATTCTTCAGGCAAGAATACTGGAGTGAGAGAATACCGGAAGAGCTGTTTCCTTCTTCAGGGAATCTTCCCGACCCAGGGAGTGAACCAGATCTCCTGAATTGCAGGCAGATTCTTTACCAAGCCATAAGGGAAGCCTTGTAAGGGCGGGGGTTGGGGGTGGGAGGTAACTGAGGCTATTTTAATCCACAGCAACTTAGGATTCTGTGGACACTAAACATTCCTGAGTTCACTGGTGTCCAGGAAATTCAGGCCTATTTTTACAACCAGCCAGAAAAATGCAACCATAAAAAGTGTTTTGGGAGAAAAATCCAACTCTTTTTTTCTTTTGCAGGATATTAGTTCCCCAACCAGGGATTGAACCCAGGCCTTCTGCAGAGGAACTGCTGAGTCCTAACCACTTGACTGCCAGGGAATTTGCAAAAACCCAATGTTATAAAGTACTCTGCGGTTATACAAAGCATAACATTTATCTGCCCCAGAGATTTTTGCTTTGGCCCAGAGTGTATCAGCCGAGGCCCTCCGGCCACCCAATGCTGCATTTCCCTGAGTACCTAGGAGCCGAATGACGTTCGGATGGTTGAAGTCTTTCATGCACGCGGCCTCACTGAGAAATTCCTCAATCTCTCGCTGTGAAAAGTTGTCCACTAAAAGAAAAGATGGAAAGGGTTAGCCATGAGTTATTACTCAGAAAAGGGGAAAGAGGAATAGCAATTTTATTCTTTAAAAGTAAAATCAGGAAAAGGCAAAATGATAGTGACAGTTAGAGTGGTTGCAGGGACTGGTTGGGGGAGGGATGGATAGGTTGCGTATGGGGATTTTAAGGAGGTGAAACTTCTGTGTGGCCCTGGAATGGTGGGCACAGGACATAATGCATTTGTCAAATCCTACAGAACATATGACACACGTTGAGCCCTAATGTAACCTGTTGCCGTTTACTCACTAAGTTGTGTCTGACTCTTTGTGACTCTGTTGGACTGTAGGCCACCAGGCCCCTCTGTCCATGGGATTTCCCAGGCAATACTGGAGTGGGTTGCCATGTCCTTCTCCTGCGGATCTTCTTGACCCAGGGATCAAACCCATGTCTCCTGCATTGGCAGGTGGATTCTTTACTGCTAGAGCCACCAGGAAAGCCCCCTTCTATACATCTAAAACCATTCTAAAAATTAAGAGATCAAACCAGTCAATCCTAAAGGAAATTAGTCTCGAATATTCATTGGAAGGACTGACGCTGAAGCTGAAATGCCAATACTTTGGCCATCTGATGCGAAGAAATGACTCATTGGAAAAGACCCTGATGCTGGGAAAGATTGAAGGCAGGAGGAGAAGGGGACAACAGAGGATGAGATGGTTGGATGGCATCACCGACTCAATAGACATGAGTATGAGCAAGCTCTGGGAGTTGGTGATGGACAGGGAAGCCTGGGGTGCTGCAGTCCATGGGGTCGCAAAGAGTTGGACATGACTGAGCGACTGAATGGAACTGATTATTAAGAGCAAAAAACAAACAAACAAAAAAAACACCACCTAAAATCGAATCCAGCTGGTCTGTTGCAATGATTTTTGCCTCAAAAAAAGAACAAATTGCTTCTCTCTCTCAGCACATTTCTTGCAAGTCTGGTTGCCCAACTCTGCCTTGTGAACTAGATGCACTTTCATACCAAGTTTCTGGAATCAAGCCAACTCAAAAGAGACATCTAAAATTCTATAGTTAGGCTAAGTGAAATAAGCCAGTCACACAAGGACAAATACTATATGATTCCACTTTTGTGAGGTATTTAGAGAAGTCCAATTCACAGAAAGTTGAATGCTGAGTGCCAGGAGCAAGAAGGGGTGGGGAGAATGGGGGTTGTTCTTTAATGGGTATGGAGTTCAGTTTTGTGAGGGGAAAAAGTTCTGGAGGTGGATGGTGGTGATGGTTGCACACGAATATGAATGTACTCAATGTCTCTGAACTGTAAACTTAAAAGATTCTTAGGATGATGTATTGTGGGTTATGTTGCTTTTTTAGTCGCTACGTTGTGTCCGACTCTGCAACCCCATGGACTGTAGCCTCTGTCTATGGGATTTCCCAGGCAAGAACACTGGAGCAGTTTGTCATTCCCTCCTCCAGGGGATCTTCTCCTGACCCAGGGGTTGAACCCATGTCTCCTGCATTGGCAGGAGGATTCCTTACTACTGAGCCGCTACAATTAAAATCAACCATAGGGAATTCCCAGTGGTCCAGTGGTTAGGATTCTGAGCTTTCACTGCTAAGGGCCCTGGTTCAATCTCTGGTTGCGGAACTAAGATTCTGCAAATCTTGCAGGGTGCACCCCTACCAAAAAAACAGGAAAAAAAAATCAAACATAAAGCCAGCACACCTTAGGGAATGCACATAACAGGAGGGGAGTGTTGGCTGGAGTCACATATAAGAGCACGTAGTACAGAGTCTGTACCTCCTATGGGCTTAATATATGTTAATCCTACTATCAAAGCAAACCAAGAAATGTCTGCCAACTTTGCCCCAAACAACCAAGTGTGTTGGTGGGCAAAACCCTCCCCTGTGGTCCAAGTCCTGCAGGCCAGTACAGATGAGTGTGTGACTTGGAGGCCAGAGGCTGGGCTTTCAATCTTTGATCATTAGCATGGATGCGATTCATATACAGATTACCCTAATTTTCTATTTTCTTTCATTCTTTTCTTAAAATGTACTTTTACTTACTTATTTATTTTGTGGCCACACTGCGTGGCACGTGGGACCTTAGTCCCCTGCCCAGAGTTCTCTCAGAGACTGAACCTGTGCCCCCTGCAGTGGGAGCGCAGAGTCTTAATCACTGGACCACGAGGGAGGCCTGTGCATGTTCAGTCGTGTCCGACTCTTGGCGACCCCATGGACTGTAGCCTGCCAGGCTCCTCTGTGCATGGAAATTTCCAGGCAAGAATACTGGAGCGGCTTGCCATTTCCTTCTCCAGGGGATCTTCCCAACTCAGGAGTTGAGCCCGTGTCTCCCTGGACACCAGCACAGATTCTGGAGTGTTCTAATTGGCATCTCTCACTATTTTTGTCAACGCTGTATTAATAGTCCCTCCTCCTCCACACTGCAACCAAAGTGAACGTTCCAGAACATCGTCTACTCTTGTTCCTCATTTGCTGAAGACTCTTAACAGTGCTTTACCACTCATGGGTTGGAAACAGACTCTGTGATGACTTTTCAGGCCCTTCCTGACCTAGATGCAGGCACTCTTCTGGGTTCACTTGGAGACTGTAGTTTATGACCACAGCACTCCTTCCTATGCCTTTGATCAAAGAACACTTCTCTCTCTGGGAATCCTGCCTTCCAGGCAGCCCACAGCTTCCTGCAGACCCACAACCACCCTCAAGTGAGGAAGTGAATCCACTGAGCTAAGCCAGAATGACCCCTAGGGTCAGGTGCTGCTACCAGATCCACCCTGCCTTGGAAATTCATGCCTTACTTTGGAATCATTATCTCTATCAGGTGACAGAGGCAGGGAGTTAGAGAGTAAACAACAGACGCTATTGTTTGGGTGGGTCATCCCAAAATATGCCACAATGGCATACTGATTATTCTGAATTACAGTTACTTAGGAAACGGCTAATGCAAGGGGGACGCTCTGACCCTCCTTTCTGTCTTCCTGAAAGCAGGAAATAAATCTCTCACGTGAAAGATGAAGGACATCCCTATCACCAGAGATAGGGAATTCAGGCTGAAGAAGCCTGTATAAACAAACCTTGATAGGTCTTTAAATTGACTACCCCAAGCCCAAACTCTGTTTGGATCCTTCACTTAATTGGACATCTCAAACTCAAGTTTCTTTGTCCTTTCATTTCCTCAAAGTTGTGTCGTTTCTCTAAAACATTTATACACTGCCTCCTTTGGCCACTTTGTAAGTCCCATTTCTATGAGATCTCCCTGGGCATGAATTAAAATTTATGTTTTTTCTCCTTTTAATCTGTCCTGTGTCAATTTTATTATTAGGCCAGCCATGAGAACTTAAGACGGGTGGAGAGGCAAACTTCCCCCTCCTTGACGAGTGTAAAGAATATGCAAAAATATATCTGTGTGACTGAGTCATTTTGCTGTGCACCTGAAACACTGCAGACCCACTGTGTGCATGCATGCTCAGTGGCTCAGGCGTGTCTGACTCTCTGTGACCCATGGACTGGAGCCCACCAGGCTCTTCTGCCCATGGGGATTCTCCAGGCAAGAGTGCTGGAGTGGATTGCCATTCCCTTCCCCAGGGGATCTTGCCATCCCAGGGATCAAACTCTTGCTCCTGCACTGCAGGCAGTTTCTTTACCACTAGCACCACCTGGGAAGCCCATAAATCAACAATACTTCAATAATAAATATATAAATAAACAAAACGTTAAAAAAGAAAAGAACATACCATGCGGGCATGAACAGTTCATCATAGTAGGTCTCCCTCTGTGACTTGACAGGGTCCTGACATATGAGCTCCATCACCCATCAGTGGCCTGATGAAGCACCAGATACTGAAACAGCTGCCCACCCCCAGAACAATCAGGGTTAACTCACACTTCATGGTTTTCACAGCCACCTTCTGAGAGGTCCCATCTTCCTGATTAAGATTTCCTTCCATGACAGACCCAAACTCTCCTGTGAAATAAAACAACATCTATATTGACCTTGTGCAAATCTTTCCTGCCCACAAAAGTGGGACAGCACCAAAGCTGTTGTTTTCAAGTGACCCCAGAGTGACCTCCACACAGCAGCTGGTCAGAGCCAGCCCAGGCCACCTACACTGGTCAACCCAGGGCACGGGCCGTACACTAGCCTCCTGCTTGTCACAGGCTTGTTTGGCTCAGACTTAGCGCAGTTCATCACTTTATTAAGCATCATAACTGATCCGGGAAACCATAAGACAACCTGGAAATTGTTACTGACATGCATCAAGTACAAACTTAATACTTCTGTCATTCATCTGAAGATGATCTTGACATGAAATGTATATCTTCACTTTTGTTCCTATGTAACTTGGCAGGTGCAAAAAATAGTAAGCTTAAGAACTAGAGGAAAATATTGAAAGTGTATGGTAAGCCAACCAATGAACTGCTGCTTTTTAATGATGGAAGGGAATTAATATTTTCAAGATGCTCTTTTCATACAGGCTCTTTTCTTTTTTTTTTTTTTTAGGCTCTTTTCTTTTTAAAATTTTATTATTTATTTATTTGCTTTTGGCTGTGTTGGGTCTTCGGGATTTCTCTAGTTGTGGTGGTGGCTTTCTCATGGTGGAGGCTTCTCCTGTTGCAGTGCTTGGGCCTCAGTAGTTGTGGCACACAGGATTAGCTGCCCCGCGGCATGTGGGATCTTCCCTGACCAGGATTGAACCCATGACCCCTGCATCAGTAGGCAGATTCTTTAACACTGGGCAACCAGGGAAGTCTGAGGCTCTTTTCATAGGTCACATCTGAGTTTCATAAATCACTGTTTACTTTTTCATTTTAAAAGTTATAAAATAGAACTATGAATATTTGTATTATAAGTTAAAGTCACAAGAATGGTATTTTATTTAATATATATATTTTAAAAAATGACTGTGAACTGCTTACCTTTTTATTCATATTTTGAAAGAAAAAAAACTGCTTACCTTCACCCAGAATTTTTCCAAGAATAAGAAGGCTCCTGTCAATCATGACATCCTCTAGTTTATTTTGCAGTTCCTCACTGACTCCTAAGCTCTGTACTATAAAAGGAGTGACAGAACATATATGACCTGTCAGGATGCTTCCTTTCATGTGAACATAATTAAAATTATAAAGTTCCATAAAAAAGTTTAACATTTTCCTCATTTTATATGCATAACTCTCCCTGCCAAATGTCAGTAATGAAATATCGTATTTAATCCTGCTGTGATTAAAGTGAGTAAAATCAATCCATGAGGGCAAAATTAATCCTGAATGATTATAAAAATCAGAACCATTCCCACTGGGCAGTAGCAGCAGCTGGCAATCAGATTCATGCAGGGCAGCTTTGCCCTTCACTTAAAAGAGTGAGGAAGACAAGTCAATATTCTTTCTAGGATTTACTATTACCCCTTAACTGTGGGATACAAAAAAGTCATCAGGACATCTCCCCTGCCCTCCCATGCTGGGGAAGGTGGCACAGAATCCACAGGAAACATGTAGAGAAAAAGGCACAGTTTGTTTTGCTGTATGTAGGACCTCATCTAATGACATAAGAGGTGCTAAGCTGAATACTTGGTGGGGAGATTGAAGACCAAGATTTCCTGTAAGGGGTAGATATGCTGCACCATCAGTGTTATCAATAAGAAGGATTAACCAGGAAAGGGAGACCAGTTTGGTAACTACTGGCAAAGGATTCAGTTTGTGGCATAGTTTGGGGAAGAGCAAGACTTTGAAAGAAAAACAATGTGGATCATTAGAAATAACACATTAGCTCTCAGCGGACAAATTTTACCCAAATCGTCCTCTCATCAGAGAAAGAAATTGGTCCAAACAGAGGATTTTTTTTTTTTTTAATGCAAGAATAGACACCTAAACCTCAAAACTTCTGGATTAGAGAAGGAATTAATAACATTCTACATCAAATGACTTTTTGTTTCATAGCAACCTGCATTCCATCATCCTTATATTTATTTATTGTTTTGTTTTTCGGCAAACATCCAGGCACTTGAATTTGATAATATTCTAACACTTTCTACACTGTTTCTGAAATTATTCAAGAACAGAGCTGTTTATTCCCATTCTTTGAAACTAGGAGTTGCCGCTCTGATTCAGCAAAGTTCAAACCATAATTGTCACAAAGTATGTTAGGAAGTTGTTCTCTGACTTGGTTGCCAGGAAAAAACAGGAAGTGAGCTCTGAGGTTATGACGGTCGGTTTGCTGTTTCTTTCAAGTCCCTCTGCCCGCATCTTCTCCTCTCGCCCTGAGATCTCCTTCTTCCTCCCATGTTTCAAAGCACCAGGAGTCCTTAACCCCAGGGGCTTCACCCGAGGACAGCTCCAGGCTTCCAAGGACCTGCCCGGCAGGGAAGCCCAGGGCCATGTCGGATTCTCTGCTTGTTGCTTTCCAAAGACATTTTGCACATTAAAGATATTCTTCAACTCCTTTGGGCTTTTGTTAGAAATCCAGCAATTAATTTGTGGTTCTTTGCTTGTTCTCAATTTTTTTTTTTGGTCACACAACATGTGGGAAATGAGTCCCCTGACCAGGGATTGAACCCGCACCCTCTACACCGGAAGCGTGGAGTCTAAATCACTGGACTCCAGGGAAGTCCCTCAGAAATCTTGGCTTTTGCAAAAGAGAAATGAAGGTCAACTTACAGGTGAGCTCGACGGCTCGCCGGCAGAAGGACTGCTTTGCCATATAGCTGATGACCAATTCTGAATCCTCCTCTGTGAAGGCGCTCCTGGGTGAACGATAACGGACATCTCAGACTAGAGACAGAGAGCCGCCCAGGCCGGGGCTGAGTCCACGAGGTGCTACGAGGCTGCTGCCTGTTAAGAGAGCTCTTCTAGGCCAGAAACATTCCCCACCAGGAGAAATAAGCTTCTTCCTTAGATCCATTTTAGGACTGTCTAGGAACCATGGAGAGCTTAGAACAACTGAAAGGCTCCCAACAGCCAAAGCTGTAACAATTTGAGCAACACAATGAAGTGGTGTTGGATTATAACCCAAAGTATAAAAGGAATATCCATGAATCCAAACTGATACATATATATATGCTTGGGTATATACATGCATGTGTGTGTGTATAAATAAATAAAGAGGGGAAGAGAGACCAGTCCCCTGTGCAGAAGAATTCCAGATATTTCATATACATACTCTGTATTTTACGGCTTCCCTGGTGGTTCAGACGGTAAAGGATCCGCCTGAAATACAGGAGATCCGGGTTCCATCCCTGGGTTGGGAAGATCCCTTGCAGAAGGAAATGGCAACTGACTCCAGTATTCTTGTCTGGGAAATCCCTTGGACAAAGGAGCCTGGTGGGCTACAGCCCATGGGGCTGCGAAGAGTCAGACATGACTGAGAACGACTAACACTTTCCGTCTGCAAGAGATGGGGGGAGTGTTAACTCCTCACCCTGTGCGTGTGAGCTGCAAACACTGACTTGCTTCCAAAGAGCCCGGTATAAAAAGGGAGGGAAAACCACTGTGATGAAGGAGCTAGGCAGACACTGACTCAGCCAGGCGAAGGATCAACATCAGTGAAACCACACTGACAGTGTGCATCCTTGATGTAACAGGATGAAGGTGGTACTCTGCCTCTGCGGTCTTCCTTTCAATAGTCCACTTCCCCAGTCTAATTATGACCAGAACATCATACAACTTCTACTAGAGGGTATCCTACAAAATACCTGGCCAGTACTCCTGCAAACAAAAACAAGGAAAGTCTGGGAAAGTGTCAAGGAGCCTAAGAAGACATACAACAAAGCGTAGTGTGGTGTCCCGGGCAGGACCCCAGAATAGAAGAGGGACAGGAGGTACAAACAAAGGAAATTTGAATAAAGTATGGACTTTAGTTAACGATAATGTATTGATACTGTTTGACTGATTGTATCAAATATAACTAACATAAAATGCACTAATGCACTGACATAAACTGTTAATAAAAGGGGATCCTGGATGTGATGTATATGAAAAGTGTCTATACTGCCTTCTCAATTTTTTTGTAAATACAAAACTTCTCTAGAAAATAAAGCCTATTTTTAAAAATCCATTTAGTCACTGCTTTAGCCTAATTGGTATGAAAGTATTATGAATTAGTGAGTCTAAATTATAGACTTAACCTCACTTTTTCTTATGTATATAAATTATTTTAAAATAGAAAACACATTAAAAATAATATATTTATATGCAAGGCAAACAATTTGGAAGGATTTATGCCAAAATAGCAACTGAGACCATGGAATATCAACCATGGAGTTACAGACAAGTTTCACTTTCTACTTTCAACTATTCTATATAATCTGATTTTTTAACAACAAAAAAACTATAAGAATATTAATTTTATAAGTAGAAAATAAATGTATTTTCATTATAAATGAATAAATGAAAGGTGCTTGTACAAATGAATGAACAAATGAATCTAGGGTTTTGTAGTGAAAACCCATGGAAACTGACTTCAGTATAAAAATAATTTGTCATCAACCTATCACTTCTTTTCAGCTTCTGCTCAATGGTTCCTGGTAATGGTTCCTGATAATTTTGTTCCGAAATATTTGAAGCAGTCCTGTAATTTTGTTAATATATTTGCTGTACTTCATAACTCCACTCCGGAAAGTTTTAGAACATTCAACCTCAAATGGTACCAAGTTATTCAAGCTAGGGTTGAATCAGATAATACCTAATATCTGTTTTGGTGGTAAACTTTTAGGTTCTGTGGAACCATGAGTTAGTGGAGGCCTAGCTGATAGAAATATTTTCACTAGGAATATTTTATTCTGCATTTCTTAACTGTCAGAATATAAGGTACATGTAGGCAGCCCCATGTCTGTCCTATTCATCTCTCTCCATTCAATGCATAGAACAGGCGGTGTGTGTGTGTGTGTGTGTGTGTGTATATATATATATATATATATATATATAATATTCTTTCCTTCCTGCAAAGATTTGAAATGGAATCTTCATGTTTATTCTACTCCCACCTCATATGGGCACCCTATGATGTCCACAGACTGAGTTTTCTCTATATGTAACAAAACCTCACTGTCTTAATCACTAAACATGTTTTTATACTTAGTAGGACTAGCCTCCACCCAAAATTTTGTATATTTCAAAACTGCCATGATTCTCTCTGCTCATTTACTCTTCAAGATACATTTTCACATCAGCTTTAATGGACAACCCTGCAGCGATTTAGATGGTGATTAAATTGAATTTATGGTCAACTTGGGGGAAAATGATCTCTTGACAAAACTGGGCCTTCCCATCCATGAACATGGTACACATCTTTCCATTTATTTGAGTTTTCCTCTGTAATGTCAATAAAGTTTAATACATTTTCCCACAAAGCTTTTATACATATATTGGGTTTCTTCTTGGGAACATTATTGTCATTCTAGCACTTTGACTTTAATGTATCTTGAAACGAGTATCAAAATACTTCACAACATTTAATGCCCTAAAAATTGTTACGTTTCTTCCTGAAGAAAAACAAGAAAGGAGAGTTCCAGGAAGAGACTTTGGAAAAAGTAAAAAATTTTCACTACTGGCTGCCTTTGTGACACTGGCCTAATTAGAGAAGCAGCCTGCCTCCAAGAGGTGCATAAGACAGGGACCAAGCTGGATACAGGAGCAAGGCCATCAGAAGAGGCAATGTCACTTCACATAGCAACTTCATCAATACCACGGACCAAAGCATTTTAAACTGAGAAACTTACCCAAACTTTGTCTCCTGAATTCTTTTCCTGATGGCCAGAGAAATGTATAAAACCAACCCAATCAAGACAAATCCACAAAAGCACCCAAGGATTATGAGCACAGGATCTGCGTTGCCAGGTGCTGGGGTAGATGAAGGAGCAAAATCGATCGAACCTGGTAAAATACAAATAGAATCAATTCAAAACACCTCCTTGGGATTTGGGATAGTCGATTTACAATATTGGGGAAACTCTATTCATGTCAGTTATAAATGTATAAGAAATTGAAAAAATAGTAAGCGTGTTCAGGTGCTCAGTTGAGTCTGACTCTTTGTGACCCCATGGACTATAGCTGGCCAGGCTGCTCTGTCCATGGAATTCTCCAGGCAAGAATACTGGAGTGGGTTGCCATTTCCTTCTCCAGGGATCCTCCTGACCCAGCGATTGGACTGATACCTCCTGCATCTTTTGTACTGGCAGGCAGGTTCTTTACCGGCAGGCCACCTGAAAAATAGTAAAACTAATATTTAACTGGTATGCTCTAAAACACTAGGAAGATTGAGAATCAAAATGCTTTTTGTTGTTGTTGTTAAAAAAAAAAGATATCGAGAGTAGTTTGAACAGTGCTTGCCAGTTTTCAGTTACACGGCTTAGAATATAGAGAGAATGTATGAATATTTTCCATGCTCTGGTGAATGTTGAACTCCTTTCCAAATTTGGATCAACTTCCAATGTTTTATCCTCTGCACTTTCGATGCTGTAAAATACCTCTGTGAGTTCCTTTAATGTTGTGATGAGAAAATGGCTATTTTGAGTTACTCCTGGAGCGTTTTACAGTATGACAGTCCCACTTACAGTGGAGTCTGGACATTTTGATAAAGATCTGAACTTAGAAGTGTTGCTGCAAGTTCCCACTTTGTTTTTCCTGGGGCACCTTTTCAAATAACCACTTGGAGTTGAGCCTTTGAAAAGTAAAGTATAGGCATTTGCTACCCACCCTCTACCACCTGCTGTGACCTGGGACAGAGGACTGCCCTTCCTCTGGCTCTCTCACCCCCTCACCCACCTCCACATCTGGGATTTGTAATAAATCTTGTGACCCTACTTCCTTTGTGTGGGGGTATTGAAACTGCCCGTCAAAATGACCTCAGAGTTTTCACTTCCCCAAAGTCGGGCCTGCCCCCGGTTAACTAACCAGACCCCATGTGTCTGGTACATGCTCCTCATTCAGGAGGTCATGATCTGCATATTCTCAATTCAGTACACCAGCATGGTGGGGGGGCAGCACACTTGTGAAGACTGTGGCGAGCATATCTTCCTCTGGGACATGATCCTCTTTTTAGCACAGCCATTTCATTCATGTGGGTAAGACCTTCCAGCTCGATAGCTGCTCATCTCATGGGTCAAATGGTAGCAGCGTCAACGTGCCCACGGCCAGCGCTTTCTCCCATAACTCCACATGCTCAACTCTACTTCCAACATCACCTCCCTTTCCTTTCTTCTCCGCACTTTCACCGTTGTTCACCAACTCTAGCTTTCAAATAGCTACTTTTGTGAAATGTCATGTGAGTTTTGCCTCTGGGAGAAAGGAAGTAACCCAGCGCTATGCCTCTTAGACATACGTGAACAGACTAAGGAGAGCATGGTCATCAACCACAGATAGACTTGAAAAGAAGTGACCCAACTGGTCACAACCAAGATACACCTGTTGCTTGTGGAGTGATTTGCGTACTACAGAGATGATGGAGACGTATATACAATCACGGTTAATACACGCTGGTAACTCAACTTTGAACTGTATTGTTGGGAATGGGTGTGATTTACCTAAACTGTGGTAACTGAAATATATGCAGATTAGAACTTTGCAAAGTCAGGCCTGCCAGGACAGCAAAGCCTTTTATAATTTCGGATAATTCATTATGTGTGACAAGGAAAAGTCTGTCATCTTAAACTCTGATGTTTTCCTAAACTGAAGTACAACTGCTTTCTAATGCTGTGTCAGTTTCTGGTGAACAGCAAAGTGATTCAGGTACACGCACGTGTGTGTCTGCGTGCTCAGTCACTCAGTCGCGTCCGAACGACTCTCCGTGACCCCCTGCTCTGTAGCCCACCAGGCTCCTCTGTCCATGGGATTTTCCAGGCAAGGATACAGGAGTGGGTTGCCATTTTCTTCTCCAGGGGATCTTCCCGACCCAGGGATCAAACCCATGTCTCCTTAGCAAGTGGATTCTTTACACTGAGCCACCTGGGAAGCCCTGTATACACAAATACACACACACGCACACACGTGTATACATGTATATACACATTATATATATTCTTTTACACATTCCTTTCCATTATGGTTTATTATAAGATTTTGAATATAGTTCCCTATGCTATACAGTAGAAACTAATAGTTGTTTATCTATTTTATTTGCTAATCCTAAACTCCTAATTTATCCTTCCTCTATCCTCTTTCCCCTTTGGTAACTGCATGTTTCCTATGTCTGTGTTAAACTCTGATTTTTAACCTGTGCTTTTAGAATCAGAATCTCCTCATCCCTGAATTTCTCCCAGGCAGACGTACCCTGAGTCCCCAGCATAAGTGACTAATGTTCCCTAGGGACAGAGCCTATGGTCTGTAGGAGCTGAAATAAGGGTTCAATTTAGCACTACAAGGGAGAGCACGTTTGAGGGGCACTGGGGCAGAGAGGTGGGAACTCAGTGGTCTGCTCCCAAGTCTTGTCTGCTATTGGTACAAAGGCCATATTTGGCAAGAACTTTGTAAATGTACAAACCATATCCATGTAGATGTCCGTGGGGATTTATGACAGCAGTTCACTACCAAACAACTTAGGGTGGGTCAGCGTCAGAAGAAGGTGGCTTCCCTGGTCTATGTGACCAAACACAATATTTGGGCCCCCTGGGGCACCATAGTGCCACCTTGCCAAAGGCCACTCCAAGAATATGCAGAGGCCAACACGCAGGGCTGAGCATTTAGCTGGGTGAGCCAGCACTGTCCAAAGATGTTTCTATAGGAAATGGTTCATGCTCTGTACCCATCATGTTCTTCACCCAGTTATGAAGCACATTACCCAAGGCTTGACTGACTCGTCACAGGGCAAGCTGGACTACTTAAAAAAAACACCAGCAAACAAGCAATGCTAATTATAAAGAGCTGAGGACTAGCCACCCTGACTAATCAAAAATTCAGTCCTGTATACATCATTTTAACTAAATTCAGCAGTCAGAAAAACAAATATGGTATATTAACTCATAAAAATGGAATGTAGAAAAACAGTACAGGCGAGTCTGTTTGCAGGGCAGGATAGCAGAGGAAGGGATAGAGAGCGAACATGTGGGCACAGAGGGAGGGTGGGCCAGAGGGGGACAGGAGCATCACACACGTGCACTACCGTTTAAACTAGCTCATGGGGAGCTGCCGCACAGCCCAGGGAGCTTAGCTCGGTGCTCTGTGACGCCTAGGGAGGGGATGGAGGGGTGAGAGGCAGGCTCATGAGGGAGGGGACGCATGTATACACATGGCTGATTCATTTTGTGGTACAGAGAAACTAACACAACATTGTGAAGCAATTATTCTCCACAATAAAAAAATAAACTAAATTCAGTACTATATATAAAATAGATAACTAATAAGAACCTAAATAGAGCACAGGGAACTCTCCTCAATACTCTGCAATAATCCATATGGGACAAGAATCTAAAAAGGAGTGAACAGAATCTAAAAAGACTTCCCAGTTGGCTCAGTGGTAAAGAATCTGCCTGCCAATGCAGGAAACACAGGTTTGACTCCTGAGTCAGAAAGATTCCCTGGAGAAGGGAATGGCAACCCACTGCAGTATTCTTACCTGGAGAATTCTATGGATGGAGGAGACTGGCAGGCTATAGTCCATGGGGTCACAAAGAGTCAGACACAACTGAATAACTAAGCATACACAGGCACATATACATACATACATGTATATCTGATTCACTTTCTGTACAGCAGAAACACAACACTGTAAATCAACTATACCACACTAAAAACCATAACAGCTAAATTTAGTAAGTCCAGTTGAACTCTGGGTTCTGAAAGGATGAAACTTCCTAGGAAGTTATTACCCTGGAGAGTAACAGTGGGAGGACTCATGAGAACAGGCAGCTCTGTAAGCGTATTGTCCTGTCAACTATCTTCATCACTGCAGAATTTCCTCTTGGTCTTTTTCATTCTGTTTTTTATTTTTTTTTTTTGGAGGAGCCATTCAGCAAGTGGGATCTTAGTTTCCCGACCAGGGATGGAACCCTGTGCCCTGCAGTGGAAGCTCGGGGTCTTAACCACTGGACACCAGGGAAGCCCCTATTGTTCATTCTTAAACAAGCTGCCCATCCCACAAGCTGCTCTCTGGCAGCCCATGTGTCGCCTGGACTGATACTCCATCAGCCGATCTGGCACCAGCTCTCACCTCGTGCAGGGATGAAGATGTTCACCGGGTCACTGAAGGGCCCCACGCCGCCTTTGGTGACGGCAGCAATCCTCACGGTGCACGTGGCGTTGTGCACTTGAACAGGAAACTGAGCAAGGCTGCTGTTCTGGTCAACTTCTTCCGAGAACTCTTTCTGGGGGGCAGACAAGAAAGGAAAAGAAGTGAAATACTGAGGCACTAGGGGCCTTGTCCTTCCAAGAGAAGTTCTTCTAAGGGAAGCGGTCCCAGCCACATCCCAGGGGCAGCGGCTATGTTTCCAGCACATCCCTTCCTCACTCAGGTCACAGCCAAGAGAGGCAAAAGGTAGGCAGGGATGCAGGACGGGCTGGCAGCATCCTCAGGCCTGGGGAACCCTGGCTTACTAGGGCCATGCAGGAATGGTGCTTGGAGGGCTCAGCGAGTCCTCTGGAAGAACAGGAGCGCGTGGCAGGTGCACTGGAGGCAAGGGCAAGACTGTCTTCTTGGCGGTCCAGTGGCTACAATCCCACGTTCCCATGCAGGGTGCCCGGGTTCTACCCCTGAGTGGGATAGAGCTAGATCCCACACGTAGCAACTAAGAGCTCTCATGCCACAACTGAAGATCCCACATACTGCAACTGAGACCCAGCGCCAACTAGGAGCTCCCATGCCACAACTAAAGATCCCACAGACTGCAACTGAGACCCAGCGCCACCAAATTAAAAAAAAAAAGGAGGAGGAGCTCTGTGACAACCTACAGGGCTGGGATGGGGTGGGAGGTGCGAGGGAGGCTCAGAAGGAGGGGACACATGTATACCTAGGGCTGATCCATGTTGATGTATAGCAGAAACCAATACAATATTGTAAAGCAATCATCCTCCAGTTAAAAACAAATTTTTTAAAATGTAATGAAACGTTACATTGAGTTAGGACATTGCACCATTGCATCATTGTATGACTTCATTACTGGATGGGATGAAAAATTAATGCTCCACTATCCCAATGGCTGCATTGCTCTCTTTTCTGAAATTGTGGGAACACAGTAGATAAAGGTTTAACTTTTCTGAGAAAATTATAAAGCACATGAAGGAAAAACAATACTATCTACTCAAGAACCCCGCCCTCAATGCCCACAGAGCACGGCCCAGGAGCCGCACTGAACCTTGACACTGACTGCCCACCATTTCCCTTGAACCAGCGTGGGTGGGCTCCATTCCTTCCGATTCTAAGAGCTGTGACTAAAACCGACATTTAGGAGGGCACGGACACTTCCTCTTCCAGAGAAAATGTGCTCCGTTTAAAAATATCTGGCCTTACTTATTTATCTTGTTTTAAAGCCACTGGTATGCAACTGGAGCCACTAAAACAAGGGGGAGGCGGTGGGGGGATGTCTGAGAAAAAACAAGCCAGAATTAAGTGCTTATAGAGTGCTTTCTCCTTTACTCCAAACCTCAACTATCATGATGTTCTCTGGCACAGGAAATAAATTTTGTGTGAGTCTCTGTCTATGGTTCGGGCAATTCTGAGTCAAAGGCTGTTGTTGTTCAGTCACTAAGTCGTGTCTGACTCTTCGTGTCCAAGTCAAAGGTAAAGAGATTTATTTACTGTGGAACACTGGAGAGCCTTGAACTTGCCAGTGTATACTGTGGGTCTTGAAGAAGGGCTTATAATATGCAATATTTTTATAAACTTATCTTCTCACTGAATTCTCACAGGTCTACAGACACTTTATGGGAATGGGAATGGGACAAGAAATACTAGTCCACATTTATCAAAAGATAGTCCCCTTCACAGAGAGAAATTCTTCTTCTGGTTTAGATTTTAGCCAGGACCATGCATGAAGTCCGTAGCGCCATTAATGCTACAAAGCAAGTTCAAGGTCCTGTGTTCAGATGGTGCAAAGATGAGGAAGGCACAGTTCCAACTTAAAGGAGAACAGATTTTATTTGATCCTGACCTTTATATTTTAAAATTTGACTTAGAAAGCAAGGGATAGCAAGAAACAGAGAACAAAAAACATTGAAATCTTCATCAAGATACAGAAAATGGAGACTTCCCTGGTGGTCCAGTGGCTAAGATTCCATGCTTCCAAAGCCGGCAACCCAGATTCGATCCCTGATAAGGGAACTAGATCCCACATGCAGCAACTAAGACCAAGCACACCCAAGTATATATATAAATATATATATAAGATATAGAAAGTGTCCATATAATAAATATCAGGAGTTTCTTAGTGTGCAAGTGACACAACAGTTGTAAGATAATGAAGGTAAAAACTTTGAAAACTTTGGTGGGTTATTACAATTTTCAGCAAACTGTGAACCCACTCAAAGACTACTTGAAGAAAGTTCTGAAATTCTGTACCGAAAAAAAAAATCTTTATTAGAGTAGTAAGTTGGAATATCTTCCAAAATATCCACTTTCACCACCTTGCATAAAGAGAATGCAGCTTTAGTGACAGTTTTTTTCTTCTCTTTTTAAAGCTTTTCATTTTATATAGGAGTATAGATGACTAACGACGTTGTGACAGTTGAAGGTGGACAGTACAGGGCCTCAGCCACACATACATGTGTCCCTTCTCCCCAGACTCCCCTCCCATCCGGGCTGCCACATCACACTGAGCAGAGTGCCCTGTGCTGCACAGTAAGGCCTTTCTGGTTATCCACTTTACATACAGCAGCGTGTACATGTCCATTCCCCCCTTTTCTGTTTTTATTTTTTGGTGGTGCCCTGCGATATGTTGGATCTTGGCTCCTCAAACAGGGATCAACCCAGTGCCCGCTGCTGGGGAAGGGCAGAGTCTTAACCACTGGACCACGAGGGAAGTCCCAATAACAATTTTCTTCAAATGAAAATGAAAGGACAATTTTCAGGGGAAGCCGTGTCAAACTCTTGCTCTTTGGAAACGAAGGCAGATTAGGGAACCTAAGAGATAGACACAGAGTTCATTTCAAGCTTCAGTTCAGACAGAGGTTCTAGGCTCCTCTGAGGGAGAGCTTCTCTTCAGTATTCTTCTTTGTCTCCAGCAGCTGGTGGCTCAGACGGTAAAGAATCCCTTCTGCAATGCAGGAGACCCAAGTTCCATCCCTGGGTCAGGAAGATCCCCTGGAGGAGGGCATGGCAACCCACTCCAGTGTTCTTGCCTGGGAAATCCCAAGGACAGAGGAGCCTGGTGGGCTACAGTCCACGGGGTCACGAAGAGCTGGACACGACTGAGCAACAAAGACGCATGTTCTCGGCCAG
Source organism: Odocoileus virginianus (assembly GCF_023699985.2). NCBI lineage: Eukaryota > Metazoa > Chordata > Mammalia > Artiodactyla > Cervidae > Odocoileus > Odocoileus virginianus. Next base: position 561,488 of record NC_069675.1, read on the forward strand.
AGAGATGGGAGCTTCCTGCCTCAGAGAATGCTACCCAAACAGAGTAGAGAATGAGTACAATGCAAATGACCCTCTCGCTGGGAAAATCCAGCATCCCCCAGGAGGCAATGCGGAAAGGTCGCAGCCCTAACTGTGCCATGTTGCTCTCTCACAGAGGGGACCGTTCTGAACGGCACTTGTGCCACTGTATCAGGCTCTCTGCTGGTATCATCCAGAAGGCTTTCATCACTCTCGCCCTTTAGCTCCCGTCAGTGCCAGGCTGCCCTCTAAAGAAGTATCTTTGACTCACACCAGGGGAGAAAAAGACAGGATGACCTCTGGCTCTTATTTTTTTAATTTGCTTTCTCTTCCTCTTTGGGCTCTTCTGGTGGCTTGGAAGGTAAAGAATCTGCCTGAAATGTAGGAGCCACAGGAGGTTCGGGTTTGAGCCCTGGGTTGGGAAGATCTCCTGGAGAAGGAAATGGCACCCCACTCTAGTTTTCTTGCCTGGAGAAGTCCATGGACAGAGGGGCCTGGTGGGCTACAGTCCATGGGATTGAAAGAGTTGGACACAACTGAGTGACTAACACTTTTCCCCTTTATTTATTTGGAAGGTCAACTCCCATCACTAGGCCTTTAATTAGGATTTGCAGTACTTTCTCTGCAGTTTATTTATTTATTGTTTTGGCTGCACTGGGTCTTTGCTGCTGGGCAGCTTTTTCTTTAGTTGTGGAGAGCGGGGGCTACTCTCTGGTTGCGGTGCACAGATACGTCATTTCGCTGGCATCTCTTGTGGCTGAGCACAGGCTTTGAGGCTCGAGGGCTTTGCAGTCGCAACACACGAGCTCGGTAATTGCAGTTCCCAGGCTCTAGAGCACGGGCTGTATAGCTGTGGCGCACTTACTTAGTTGCTCCAAGGAATGTGGCATCTTCTCGGAGCAGGAACCACGTCTCCTGAATTGGCAGGCGAGTTCTCCACCACTGACCCGCCAGGGAAGCCCAGCCTGCAGCCCTTGAAAGAAATTGGCTTATTTCTTCATCACTCAAGTGTCTGTTGAGAATCACTTTCTTCGGTCAATCAGAGAAAGTTCCTACTGAATCAGAACTCAATCATCAGAGCTTCATGTGTCTCTGTTAAGAATGTAGTATCGTAAAAAAGAGCTTTCCTCTAAGAGAGGTATTTGACTCCCCTGACCCAGTCAGTGAGGAACTGTGATCAACAGGCACCTTGCACAAATGCTTTGAAACAAAAAAGCAGGAAACGAGGACTGCTTCTCTCATAGCTGCAACTCTTAAGCAGGGTCTTGACTGGTACAAATAGCATCCTGTTATCATTTAGTACCAGGCAGAAGAAGCCATGGATTTCTAAGCCTTCTTCCTTTTCCATCACTGACTGCGTCCAACAGTGTGCTTTCCTGAGAGGTAAACTGAGGCAGGAAAAAAAAGAGTAAATCCCAATTGTTTTTCTGAAAGATAGCAGTTTTGGTTAAAGCTGGATGACCTGAGGTTGAAAATGACTGCACAAAGCTTGGACATCATCAGGTGGTGCAGTTGTTCATTCCACCCCTCTCTCATGCCAAGACATTGCATTAACCTTCATGTGATGCTCTGTACAAATGCCATGAGGATGCTGAAGTCTGGATCAGGAATGTGACAATACAAGAGAACCATGCTCTCCATGATGGTGGTAAAGAGACAGTCTTGAGGATGAAGCAAGTGGATCTGCTCTTGTACAGATAGCCTATTTCATGAGAAGTCAGTGATACTTCAACCCTCTTCCATTCCCAAGAGGGAGGGGGTCCAGTCTGGGAGCTGCCCACTGTTGGCTGACCCTCCCCCATTTCTGCCTTGGATCAGATGGTCCCACCATAGCTGTTCCCCGCACCTTTAGACCCCACAGCAATCAAAACCAGATGTCCCCCCGGGCTTGACTGGAATCACGTTTGACAAAGCTGTGCTATACAGTACATTCTACAGAGCTGTGCCATGCCACCTGCTTGCTTGCAGAACCTTTCCCTTTGGAGTCCAGTTACTCTCTGCCATCCATCATGAGGCTGGGATTCTTCCCTAACAACAGTTTCCAGAAAAACATCTTTTGGAATTTTTGAGAGGCTATAAATTGTAGCCTTCCCTTCTCCAGGGGATCTTCCCAAGCCAAGGATTGAACCCAGGTCTCCCACATTTCAGGCAGATTCTTCACCAGCTGAGCTACCAGGGAAGCCCAATATAAATTGTAGGACTGCTAAGCCCTGCAACTCCTCTGAGTAATTCACTATTTTCCTCAGAGAGCCAAAATTTCATGAAGGCAACAATTAGATGATAACAGAGAATGAGTTCTATTTGCACTGACTGAGGAAATAAATTAATGGATGAAGAGTCAGTGACGAAAGCTCCAAATGGAATTTAACTTTTTAGGCACTTCTAATTTTTCCCCAATGGCTCAGCGAGTAAAGAATCTGCCTGCAACACAGGAGATGTAGGAGACTTGGGTTCGACTCCTATGGGTTGGGAAGATCCCCTGAAGAAGGAAATGGCAACCCACTCCAAGTATTCTTGCCAGAAAAATCCCATAGAGAAGCCTGGTGGGCTATGGTCCACAGGGTCACAAAGAGTCGGACACAACTGAGAACTAAGCTAGCCAGCAATTTGTAACATTGTTTATCTCCCACTGGAAGATGCCTTGCCTAACCTAGGAATATCAGGTCTTTTTACTACAAAAAGAAAGTTCTAAAGCAGTATATGTCAACAAATCCAAGGCGACAAGACCACCTGTTACAGTTCAGACTTACGGATGTCTCTGCATTCCGCCACACATGAGAGATGTGATAGCCCACCAGATTCCCGTCTTGCCGCTTAACGGGAGGCTTGATCCACCTGACGGCCACCTTGTTGCTGGACTCATTGAGAAACATGGTGACGTTCAAAGGTGCTGCTGATGGGGCTACAAAAGGAAAGGGGGAGAGGGATGAGGAGCTACAAAGAAACGGACAGAATAAAAAACACTCAACGGATCCAAAAGAAGAAAGTGGACCAGGTTATAGACAGAACCAACAGAAAATATGGTAGATGTAAATCTATCCATGGGCTTCTCTGGTGGCTCAGTGATTAAACAAACAAACTAACAACAAAAACCCCTACCTGCCAAAGCAGGAGATGGAGAAGGCAGTGGTAACCCACTCCAGCATCCTTGCCTGGGAAATCCCATGGAAAGAGAAGCTGGGCAGGCTACAGTCCATGGGGTCACAAAAGAGTCAGACACGACCTAGTGACTAAACAACACATCTATCCATATGAGTGATACCATTACATTTTATAGGGCTAACTATCCCAATTCAAAGGCAAAAACTGTGAAGTAAAGTACTCCTGATACGAAACACACATCAAATATAAAGATACAAATAAGTTAAAATAAGTATGAATAGATGATACACCATGTAATCAAAAGAGAGCTAAAATGGCTATATTAATATCAGATAAAATAGATTTCACAAATAATGCTATTAATACCAAAAATAAAGAAAATAATTTCATAATGATAAAGTGGCCAATTTATCCTGAAAGCACAGTAATATTAAACATTTATGCCGAAAATAATAGAACTTTGGGGACTTCTCTGGTGGTCCAGGGCTAAGACTCCATATTCCCAATGCAGGGGGCCTCGATTCAATCCCTGGTCAGGGAACTGGATCCCACATGCCACAACTAAAGATCCCACCTGCTGCAATGGAGACCCAGCACAGTCAAATAAATAAATAGGAAAATAGTTGGGTCTCAAAAAAAAAAAAAAAAAACCCAGCACTTTAAAATATCTGAACTGCTAGACCTGCAAATAGAAATAGATAATTCACAATTATAATTGCAGATTTTAATGCACTTGTCTACATAATTGATAGAAAAAGGAAGCAGAAAGTCATTAAGAATACAGTTCGAAAAACACTACCCACAAACCTGACCAAGTTGACATTATAGAACACTCCATCTATGACAAACCTAGACAGGCATATTAAAATGCAAAGACATCATTTTGTTGACAAAGGTCTATATGATCAAAGCTATGTTTTTTTTAGTACTCATGTTCAGATGTGAGAGTTGGACCATAAAGAAGGCTGAGCATTGAAGAATTGATATTTTCAAAATGTGGTTCTGGAGAAGACTCTTGAGCATCCCTTGGACTGCAAGAGATCAAACCAGTCAACCCTAAAGGAAATCAACCCTGAATATTCACTCGGAAGGACTGATGCTGAAGCTGAAGCTCCAATATTTTGGCCACCTGATGCGAAGAACTGACTCATTGGAAAATACCATGATGCTGGGCAAGATTGAGGGCAGGAGGAGAAGGGGGCGACAGAGGATGAGATGGCTGGATGGCATCACCGACTTCAACGGACATGAGTTTGAGCAAGCTCTGGGAGATGGTGATGGACAGGGAGGCCTGGCGTGCTGCAGTGCATGGGGTCACAAAGAGTCGGACACGACTGAGCGACTGAACAACAACAACAAAGAGCATCTAATCGGAGCAGGATGCACATTCTCTTCAAGTGCACACTGAACATTTATCAGGGCACATCATGTTCTGCACCAGGAAATGAGTCTTGATAAATATCGAAGGATTCAAGCAACACAAATTATGTTCTTTGATCCCAGTAAAATGAAATTAAAAGTCAGGCATACAAAGATCTCTGGAAAACCCCTTAAATATTTTGGAAATTACGTTAGACACCTAAAGAACTAACAGCTCAAAGAAGAAATCAAAACAGAAACCAGAAACTGTTAATATTTTTAGCTGAATAAAAATGAAACAGCATATAAAAATCATTCTCAAAGGTTTTTCTTCTTCATTTAAGATATTTTACAACCTTGGCACTAGTTTCATTTGTGCAAGGATTAAACCCTAACAATTTGTGATCTAGACCTTTCCCACAGTCTGTATTAAAATTAGAGCGCTGATTAGGTAAGGTGGGAGTTCAGGGCAGGAAAGAGACTCTAAGCAATCCAGAACTCTAAACTGAGAAATAATAGAAACTGTACAATTGAAATCTAACATAACTATAATACAATGTTCACTTCAATGTTCATAGAAAAAATGTAAGATCTTGGAAATCAAAAGCAGTACACAGAAAGTTTACAGATACAAATAAAATTTGCTATGAGAAAATAATATAGAACCAACAGTACCTACTTCATACAGTTGCTACGAGGAGCTAATGAAATAATGCACATAAAGTACCTAAGATGGTCAGTGACACGTAGTAGGTGCTTCTTGAACATTAGGTACCTTCATATTTATTAGTTTCTTGACTTTGAGGCTATTAGTAATAACTTTCATATATGCTTCACGCTAAGACACTTCAGTCGTGTCTGACTCTTTGTGACCCAGTGGACTGCAGTCTGGCAGGATCCTCTGTCCATGGAATTGTCTAGAAAAGAATACTGGAGTGGGTTGCCATTTCGTTCTCCAGGGGATCTTCCCAACCGAGGGACGGAAGGGCATCTCTTACATCTCCTGCATTGGCAGGCAGGTTCTCACTAGTGCCACCTGGGAAGCAGTTACATTTTAATTAACATATGCTATAAAGAGTGTGCTACTATTAATATCTTCCTATATAAAAGAAAAAATCACCTACACATAGTAAGTATAAGGTTTGTCACTAGACCCTTTTCAAATTCAGTAAGTCCCCTACACACCAACGAGTTCTTTTTCCAAGAGGGCGTTTATAAATCCAATTTGTTTGTAAGTCCAACAAAGTTAGCCTAGGTACCCAACTAATACCATTGGCTATATAGTGCTGTACTATAATAGGTTTATAATTGAAGGAAAGTTACACGGCTCAAAATAGCCTGGAGTTAAAACTCCCCTCCAGGCCCTCCCCACCGTTCTATGCAAAACAAAGAACTCTCTCGCCGGAAGAAAAAAATGGACATTAAGGTTGATTAGGCCCAGCTCCCAGCCGGGCCCAGCTCCCAGCCGGGCCCAGCCTCTGGCCGATCTCCAGAACTCCTTGCCCCAGCCTTTTAAGAGAGAACTTCTCCGAACAACCGTGGATGTGGAGAAGAACAGGCCCCCTTGAGACAGTAGCTTTCCACACACACGCCTGTGTGTACTTACTCTTTTCTTGGGTCAGTGCAGCAGCTCGCTAATCTGACTGCTGCCCCTTCTCGCCTCACTGAAGGTGATCTGTTCCCGTAAAGTGCCCGTCTCGTTCTTTTTCTGAACTTCACCTTCTCTAACTCCCTTACCCTACAATAATTCTTTTCATACAAATAATACATAAAAAGGCAAACCAAAAATAGAACATTTTCATGTTTTAAAAAGTCCAGTAGCGCAGTGCAGCAGCTGGCGCACATGGGCCGACACCCAGCGAGCAGGCAAGAAGAGTTACTGCCCGAAGGACAGAGGAGGTGGGGATGGCAGAGCCGAAGCATCGTCGCCAGAGGAGGCGGCAGCGAGCTGCCTGACATTGACAGCGCAGGTTCCGGTTCCGTGCTGCAACCAGATGCGAGGGCATCTCTGAAAGCTCGCAACTTAAAGGTTTGTATGTAGCGAACTTACTGTATGGAAGGAAACATCTTTCCCAGTTTCATTAGCCATCTCCATAAAATTCTCTTCCAGAGACAAAGGCCACACAAACAAAAGTTAAAGTCTGAACCAGCCCATCAGGAAGGATCTATTTCATCACATGCCATCAGGCACAATATTCATTTCTGAACCCCAGGAATTACCTCCTTCGGTTGTGCTGGCAAGAATCCAAGGGCTCATTGCAGACCAGCCGACTTCATTCATGCAGGACACGCCGATGCTGTAATTCGCCAGAGCCTGCAGCTGCTCGATTTGATACAGATGTGCTGAAGCCGAGGTGTTAAAAATCCTGACTGAGCCATGACTCAGCGGCTCAACTTCCTTGACCTAAATGAAGAGTACAAATTGTGGACCAGGAGTGAGTAAGGCAGCAGGAATGTTAGACTCGGGGCATCCGTGCCTGCAGTGTGCACGGCCCTTCCTCTGCATGCAAGGAAGTACCTGCTTCCTTTCGGGTCACACCCTAAATTTCCCACCAGCGTGTTACTCATGCTACTTACCTGAGCCACAATTGGGAGCCTGATGAAAAATGCCTGAAATAAGTGTTCTCATTGTGGCAGGTAACAGAGCAAATAAGTCATCATCTTAACATTATAATCCCTATAATTTACATTTAACCAAAAAGAAAAGTAGCTTTTCCTCTCTCAGAATCACTTTAATTCTTGGTCTTTTTTTTTTCCCAGTTGTTTCACATAATATACAATAACAACCTGAAATATATACAATCTGACCCTTTAAAGAGAACATTTCTCAAATCCTACTTTAGAAGATGAGACACTTAATTTAAAAAAATAATAATAATCTGTATTTCATTATGTAACCTGAGGTATTCTGCTGTTGTCTTGAGGCTACTTTGAGCATGTCCTTTATTTTTATCCCCTAATTCCCACTCCAATATAAACTCAACTCCAAAAGCACACACAGATAATGCAGATTTTATGGCATTTTTTGGTGGAGAGATATAGGAAAGGATTATTTGCACCTTACCCAACAAGCTTTTCTCCAAATCTTTAGAAAACCTATCAGCTCTTTCTTCTGAGCCCTTGTACCCCATCTTTGCCTCCATAACCACCACCAGTCTCCCCATATCCCTCTCCAGATGTCTTCTGTATGTATAGCCAAGAGGAGTGAATCCCCAGCAAATCTAGTCTTATGGAAACTTCCAGCTTTTCCCTTGGAAACCTCTTATCTGGGGTCATGCAGAGTTCTCCTTCACTGTATGTTTTTGAAGGTGAAGTGACAGTGTTAGTCGTTCAGGCGTGTCTGACTCCGTACGACCCCACGGACTGCAGCCACCAGGCTCCTCTATCCAGGGAATTCTGCAGGCAGGAATACTGGAGTGAACTGCCACGCCCTTCTCCAGGGACTCTTCCCAGCCCAGGGATCGAACCTGTGTGTCCAGCACTACAGGCAGATTCGTCACCGTTGGAGCACCAGGGAAGCCTTCACTGCGTATTTTTCACTATTTCTAAAACATGTTGTACTGATAAAAATCAGAAAAGACTAAATAGTACTGGACAAAATGGAAGTCACCAAGAACAATTTGGGGAAAAAATCTTAAACCCACAAAATGAATTCCTGATAATAATGGGCTGGAAATTATAGGGTGTGGATATACAGTCTTGTTATTTCAAGAGATATATGTTTGAAATTTAGGTCAAGGAGTCACAAGCTGACATTTTGGAATTCTAAATCCCCCAGCGTATACGATGAGGAGGGGCACTGGGGTCGAGGCTCATGTCTGACTCAGACCCACAGACTCCACCGGGTGGCAAGACGGAGCCCACTGGCCTGAGGAGCCGCCAGAGGAGACCCCAGGAGCTGGGTGCTTATCTTGGTGGTGGCTGTTGGCAGAAATTACTTTTTGTTTCTTCACTTTAAAGTCTGCACCGACTTCCTGGTGACCAAGCACTGGAACGAAGGTGGAAGAAAGCCTGGCTCCGCACCCCTGCCCGCTTCCGGAGCAGGACACTGCCCTGCTGCCACTCACAGGGACACTCGGGAAGACACGTTCCTAGAAGAGGCTGCGGCTTCTGCGACGGTGCTCGGTGGGTCCTGGGCATGCAACAGTAAGACTATGTGGGAGAGGTAAAAATAGACATGGAGTCCAGAGCCCAAAAATGGGTGAAGAATGAAACCAACGCCGGGACCAAAGGAAGTGAGAGGGTGTGTCCTCCTAGTGCATGGATCTGAATCTTGTCCAAACATTCATTTGTTACTAAGTCAGAGTTTAGCATTGCAATGAACTGGGAATCTGCTACAAAATCTGCTGCAAAACTATACTTGGTCCCTTCAGAAATGGGAATACACTGTTAATACACAGCTTGGTGCTCTGCGAAGACCTGGAGGGCTGGGATGGCCGGTGGGGTGAGAGGAGATATATGTATACATTTAGCCAACTCATGTTGCTGTGCAGCAGAAACTAACACAAAATTATAAAGCAATTATATTCCAATTTTTAAAAAAACAATATAAAAGTATATAACTTGTAGAGCCAGTTCTGACCAACTTCGCTAGGACTGCCAGAGAAAATACAGAACACTTAGTTATATTTAAAGTTCAATTCAGTTCAGTCGCTCACTCATGTCCAGCTCGTTACAACCCCATGGACACACGACGCCTCCCTGTCCATCACCAACTCCTGGAGTTTACTCAAACTCATGTCCATTGAGTCGGTGATGCCATCCGGCCATCTCATCCTCTGTCGTCCCCTTCTCCTCCTGCCCTCAATCTTTCCCAGCATCAGGGTCTTTTCCAATGAATCAGCTCTTCGCATGAGGTGGCCAAAGTATTGGAGTTTCAGCCTCAGCATCAGTCCTTTCAATGAACACCTAGGACTGATCTCCTTTAGGATGAACTGGTTGGATCTCCTTGCAGTCCAAGGGACTCTCAAGAGTCTTCTCCAACACCACAGTTCAAAAGCATCAATTCTTCAGCGCTCAGCTTTCTTTATAGTCCAACTCTCACATCCATACATGACTACTGAAAAAACCATAGCCTTGACTAGACTGACCTTTGTTGGCAAAGTAATGTCTCTGCTTTTTAATATGCTGTCTAGGTTGGTCATAACTTTTCTTCCAAGGAGCAAGTGTCTCTTAATTTCATGGCTGCAGTCACCATCTGTAGTGATTTTGGAGCCCAAAAAAGTAAAGTCTGACACTGTTTCCACTGTTTCTCCATCTGTTTGCCATGAAGTGATGGGACCAGATGCCATGATCTTTGTTTTCTGAATGTTGACCTTTAAGCCAACTTTTTCATCTCCTCTTTCACTTTTATCAAGAGGCTTTTTAGTTCTTCTTCACTTCCTGCCATAAGGGTGGTGTCATCTGCATATCTGAGGTTATTGATATTTTTCCCGGCAATCTTGATTCCAGCTTGTGCATCATCCAGCCCAGCGTTTCTCATGATGTACTTTGCATATAAGTTAAATAAACAGGGTGACAGTATACAGCCTTGATGTACTGCTTTTCCTGTGTGGAACCAGTCTGTTGTACCATGTCCAGTTCTAACTGTTGCTTCCTGACCTGAATACAGGTTTCTCAAGAGGCAGGTCAGGTGATCTGGTATTCCCATCTCTTTCCGAATTTTCCACAGTTTATTGTGATCCACACAGTCAAAGGCTGTGGCATAGTCAATAAAGTAGAAATAGATGTTTTTCTGGAACTTCCTTTTTCGATGATCCAGCAAATGTTGGCAATTTGATCTCTGGTTCCTCTGTCTTTTCGAAAACCAGCTTGAACATCTGGAAGTTTGAGGTTCACATATTGTTGAAGCCTGGCTTGGAGAATTTTGAGCATTACTTTGCTAGCGTGTGAGATGAGTGCAATTGTGTGGCAGTTTGAGCATTCTTTGGGATTGCCTTTCTTAGAGATTGGAATGAAAACCGACCTTTTCCAGTCCTGTGGCCACTGCTGTTTTCCAAATTTGCTGGCATATTGAGTGCAGCACTTTCACAGCATCGTCTTTCAGGATGTGAAATAGCTCAACTGGAATTCCATCACCTCCACTAGCTTTGTTCGTAGTGATGCTTCCTAAGGCCCACTTGACTTCACATTCCAGGATGTCTGGCTCTAGGTGAGTGATCACACCATCGTGATTATCTGGGTCATGAAGATCTTTTTTGTACAGTTCTTCTGTGTATTCTTGCCACCTCTTCTTGATATCTTCTGCTTCTGTTAGGTCCATCCATTTCTGTCCTTTATTGAGCCCATCTTTGTGTGAAATGTTCTCTTGGTATGTCTAATTTTCTTGAAGAGATCTCTAGTCTGTCCCATTCTATTGTTTTCCTCTATTTCTTTGCACTGATCACTGAGGAAGGCTTTCTTATCTCTCCTTGCTATTCTTTGAAACTCTGCATTCAAGTGGGTATATGTTTCCTTTTCTCCTTTGCTTTTGGCTTCTCTTCTTTTCACAGCAATTAGTTAGGCCTGCTCAGACAGCCATTTTGTCGTTTTGCATTTCTTTTTCTTGGGAATGGTCTTGATCTCTGTCTCCTGTACAATGTCATGAACCTCCGTCCATAGTTCATCAGGCACTCTGTCTATCAGATCTAGTCCCTTAAATCTACTTCTCACTTCCACTGGATAATCGTTAGGGATTTGATTTAGGTCATACCTTAATAGTCTAGTGGTTTTTCCCTACTTTCTTCAATTTAAGTCTGAATTTGGCAATAAGGAGTTCATGATATGAGCCACAGTCAGCTCCTGGTCTTGTTTTTGCTGACTGTATAGAGCTTCTCCATCTTTGGCTGCAAAGAATATAATCAATCTGATTTTGGTGTTGACCATCTGGTGATATCCATGTGTAGAGTCTTCTCTTGTGTTGTTGGAAGAGGGTGTTTGCTATGACCAGTGCGTTGTCTTGGCAGAACTCTATTAGCCTTTGCCTTTTTCATTCTGTACTCCAAGGCCAAATTTGCCTGTTACGCCAGGTGTTTCTTGACTTCCCACTTTTGCATTCCAGTCCCCTATAATGAAAAGGACATCTTTTTGGGGGTGTTAATTCTAGAAGGTCTTGTAGGTCTTCATGAAACCGTTCAACTTCAGATTCTTCAGCATTACTGGTTGGGGTATAGACTTGGATTACCGTGATATTGAATGGTTTGCCTTGGAAATGAACAGAGATCATTCTGTCGTTTTTGAGATTGCATCCAAGTACTGCATTTAAGACTCTTTTGTTGACTATGATGGCTACTCCATTTCTTCTAAGTGATTTTTGCCCACAGTAGTAGATATAATGGTCATCTCAGTTAAATTCACCCATTCCAGTCCATTTTAGTTCACTGATTCCTAAAATGTCAACATTCACTCTTGCCATCTCCTGTTTGACCACTTTCAATTTGCCTTGATTCAAGGACCTAACATTCCAGTTTCCTTTGCAATATTGCTCTTTACAGCATCAGACCTTGCTTCTACAACCAGTCACATCCACAACAGTGTGCTGTTTTTGCTTTGGCTCCGTCTCTTCATTCTTTTGGAGTTAGTTCTGCACTGATCTCCAGTAGCATATTGGGCACCTACCGACCTGGGGAGTTCCTCTTTCAGTGTCCTACCTTTTTGCCTTATCATACTGTTCATGGGGTTCTCAAGGCAAGAATACTGAAGTGGTTTGCATTCCCTTCTCCAGTGGACCACATTTTTTCAGAACTCTCCACCATGACCTGTCCGTCTTGTGTGGCCTTACACGTTATTGCTCATAGTTTCACTGAGTTAGACAAGGTCATGGTACAAGTGATTAGATTGGTTAGTTTTCTGTGATTGTGGCTTTCAGTCTGTCTGCCCTCTGATGGAGAAGGATAAGAGGCTTATGAAAGCTTCCTCATGGGAGAGACTGACTGAGGGGGAAACTGGGTCTTGTTCTGATGGCCAGGGCCATGCTCAGTAAATCTTTAATCCAATTTTCTGTTGATGGGTGGAGGCTGTGTTCCCTCCCTGCTATTTACCTGGGGCCAAACTATGATGGAGGTATTGAAGATAATGGTGGCCTCCCTCCAAAGATCCCATGCGTGCACTGCTACACTCAGTGCCCCCAACCCTGCAGCGGGCCACCACCAGCCCAGAGAATCCTGGACACCCACAGGCAAGTCTCTTATGGGGCCACCTTTCCTTTCTCCTGGGTCCTGGTGCACAAGGTTCTGTTTGTGCCCTCCAAGGGTCTTTTCCCCAGACCTATGTAAGTTCTGGCGGCTCTGTGGTGGGGTTAATGGCGACCTCCTCCAAGAGGGCGTACGCCACACCCACGTCTGCTGCATCCAGAGCCCCTGTCCCTGCGGCAGACCACTGCCGACCCACACCTCCACAGGAGACGCCCAAACACAGTTCTGTCTCAGTCTCTGTGGGGTCCCTGGACCCCGGTTTGTTTGATCCTTCTGAGTGTCTCTGGTGGGAATGGGGTTTGATTCTAAACATGAATTCGCCCCTCCTACCATCTTGCTGGGGCTTCTCCTTTGCCACTGGACATTGGGTATCTCTTCACAGCAGCTCCAGCGCCTACCGTCTTACTGGGGTTTCTCTGACCTTGGACGTGAGGCATCTCCACACAGCTGGTCCACTGAAGCGCAGCCAGCGCTGCTGACCTTGGACATGGGGAGTCTATTTACGGCTGCTCCAGCGAAGATCAAATAGACAACCAATAATTATGGGTATAGGTATGACACAAAATCAGCAGTGTAATTATCTTATAAAGTAACTGTGTTTCTATTTGCTAAATCTGGAGAGATGGAGAGGAGAATGGGTGAAGGGAGTCTGAGCTAGCTGGTGGGAGAAAGACAGGAAAACCATTGAACAGGTTAACCATAGGACCCAACGTGGGCAAGGGGGCTGCAATTTGGCAGTCTCAGTATGGTTCTTCATACCATAGCCATGCAAAGCTTGGGCAAAGAGAGACAGAAAGCACCACAGAAGCTTGTGGTGATCCATCTTCCTCCTGGAGGGTGACCTGGTGCTTTCAGACTTCCCAACGACCCTACTCTGCCTCACATCTACCCCAAGAACTGCTCTTCTCGGGGGTGGCAGGGTTCTGGGGAACGGTACTCTTCCTCAGCCTCCCTGAACGTAACAACCTCCTACAGGAAGGAGTCTCATGTTCCTCTTGGACTCTTCAAGCAGCTCAGTGACTGGAAACAATCTTTAAAAAGGCCAGTCCACATAGGGAATATAACCATGTTTTATAATAACTATAAATAGAGTACCGGCTTCCTATGTAGCTCAGCTGGTAAAGAATCCGCCTGCAACGCAGGAGATCCTGGTTCGATTCCTGGGCCAGGAAGTCCCCCTGGAGGAAGGATAGGTTACCCACTCCAGTATTCTTGGGCTTCCTTGGTGGCTCAGAGGGTAAAGAATTCACCTGCCATGCAGGAGACCTGGGTTCATTCCCTGGGTTGGGAAGATCCCCTGGAGGAGGGCATGGCAACCCACTCCAGTGTTCTTGCCTGGAGAATCCCATGGACAGAGGAGCCTGGCGGCTGCAGTCCCTGGGGTCACACAGAGTCGGACACGACTGAGCAACTAAGCACAGCACACACGTAAATGGAGTGTAACCTATAAAAATCTGAACCACTACGGTGTACACTTGAAATTGTGCTTCAGCAAAGGGAGGCTGATCCATGCCTCATTTGTGTCTGTATACGGGGACAGTTATGTCCACAGACAGGGAAACAGGCCCTGTTGTTCCCTAAAACAACAGAGTCCTGAAATACATGAAGCAAACACTGAGAGAACTGAAGGGAGAAATAGACAATTCAAAAACAATAGTTGAGATCACAATTTCCTATTTTTGATAATAGACAAAGCACAAGGCAGAAGATTAACAAGGAAACAGAGTAAGTGAACAAGACTGTATATAAACCATCTGGACCTAACAGACATTGCAAATGCTCTACCTAGCCATAGCTTAATACACCGTCTCCTCAAGTGCACACAGAACATTCTCCAGGATAGAACATATGTAAGGCCACATGTGGGCACTCAGTAAAAGATAGTGTTACTGCTGCCCTTCCATATTTTATGAAGTGAATGCTCACAGCAGAGTCTATTTCATGGCAAGGCATCATTTTAGGATGTGTGTGTGTGTGCTCAGTCATGTCCGACTCTGCGACCGCCAGGCTCCTCTGTCCACAGAATTTTCCAGGCAAGAATACTGGAGTGGGTTGCCATTTCCTACTCCAGGGGATCTTCCCGACCCAGGGAATGAACCTGCATCTCTTGCATCTCCTGCTGTGACAGGCGGATTCTTTACCACTGCACCTAACTTATATTTCTCATAGCTCTATTTTATATCAATTTTAGATAGTGAGAGATGACTCTACAAGGTCTGTCATCCCCAATTTTTCCAACAGGCTGAGTTGGTACATTCAATAGTGAGGATGACTTGTCTCTTGTCCTTTATGGCCACCAATCCAGGGGGAGCCAGGCTGGAGAATGCCTGGCTTCCTGGACCCCTGGTCACAAGCCAGATGTGTTTTGTACCTTAAAAATTCATTCTCCCTGGTCTCATGACGTTCTTTCTTAGAAATACATTTCTCCTCCAGCTGGGCCCTGGACCACGCACAAAGAAGGGCACAGCATCCCAGGAGGGCAGAACATCACAGAATGGCGCACGGCTGGTGGACACGGGGCAGGCAGGAGGTAAGGGCTTCTGAATAGGGGTGTCAACTTGATGTCTGTGCCACTCTTCAGGTGGAAAAAAAATCAGGCAGAGTCACTGAGCTTCAAATAGCTAGTTCTCTTCATCAAGAAAGGTTACCTGAATTCTGCAATTGCTGAGCGGGGAGTAGCCGTCAAAACCTGGGACCCAGGAGATGAGGATGCTGTGTGCGGAGCTGTTGTGGACCCTGACTTCAGTAGGTGGGGAGGGAATTGCTACATAAAAGACAAAAGACACACCACAGACACAATTATAAACCACAGGAGGTCATAGATACCAAACAGGTGCATTAATACCAACCCCATGTCTGCTTCTTGAGATTGGGAAAATTAAACATGAGTTTTAAAGAGGAGCCACCTTCTGGGTGAGGGTAATCATATAAGCCTCTAGATTGGTCTTGCAGTGACAGGATGGCTGCCTGGACCAGACGTGGGATGTAGACCTATGTTCCTACCCACTGATGACCTGAGAGCTTTTAGCTGGACAAGCATGGGGAGATATCCATTTCCTCCTGCTCTGTGCAGGGGTGTCGCTGGTACTCTAAATGAGGGCAAAGAGCCATGGCCCTCCCTATCTGCCTTATGTCGTTACTGGTGTTCAGTCGCTAAGCCGTGCCCAACTCTTTGCAACCCCATGGACTGCAGCACGCCAGGCTCTCCTGTCCTTCACTATCTCCCGGAGTTTGCTCAAACTCATGTCCATTGAGTTGGTGATGCTATCTTACCATCTCATCCTCTGTCACCCCCTTCTCTTTTTGCCTTCAATTTTTTCCAGCATCAGGGTTTTTCCCAATGAGTCAGCTCTTTGCATCAGGTGGCCAGAGTATTGGAGTTTCAGCTTCAGCATCAGTCCTTCCAATGAATATTCAGGGTTGAATTCCTTTAGGATTGACTGGTTTGATCTCCTTGAAGTCCAAGGGACTTTCAAGAGTCTTCTCCAGCATTAGAGTTTGAAAGCAGCAATTCTTCAGCACTCAGCTTTTTTTATGGTCCAATTCTTACATTCATAAATGAGTACTGGAACAACCATAGCTTTGACTAGATGGATCTTTGGCTGCAAAGTGATGTCTTTGCTTTTTAATACTCTGTCTAGGTTTGTCATAGCTTTCCTTCCAAGGAGCAAGCATCTTTTAATTTCACGGCTACAGTCGCCATTCACAGTGATGTTGGAGCCCAAGAAGAGGAAATCTGTCACTACTCCATTTCTTCCCTTTCTCTCTGTCTTTGTGTGCACGCTCAGTCATGTCTGACTGCTTTCCGACCCCATGGACTGTAGTCCGCCAGGCTCCTCCATCAGTAGGATTTCCCAGGCAAGAATACCGGAGTGTGTTGCCATTTCCTACACTAGGGGAATCTTTTGGACCCAGGAATTGGACCTGAACATCTGTCTTCATCCCTCAGCTAAAAGCTGAGTTGGGGAGACCTACATGAACCAAAGAGGAGTGTCTTGCCCTGAGAAAAAGAGGGGTACCATGGGAACATGTGTGCGTGTGCCTGTGTGTGTGTGTGTGATGGTGGAAGGACGCTTTCTTGGCTGAGGAAATGGGTGAGTCAGCTTAAGCCAAAGAGCCAAGTGCATCTGCTCTTGGGGAGGGGAGGGCAGGCTGTAATGAATGTGTGATGACCTCAGTCACAGGTGGGACATGGCTAGATATTCATTAGCAATAGATTATTACTAATAATCTATTATTAACAGAATCTAACACATTATTGATAACATTCAACATGGATCTTTTTTTTTTAATGTATTAAAATCTGTGAATCAATACTGCTTTCATTATTTATTTATTTATTTTTGGCTGCACCACATGGCTTGCAGGATTCTTAGTTCCCCAACCAGGAATTGAACCCTTGCCCTTAGTAGTGAAAGCCCGAAGTCCTAACCACTGGACTGCCAGAGAATACTCATACATTAAACTTTCATTTGATATGTGTGATATTTTGATGTGGACCAGTTTTTTAAAGTCATTATTGAATTTGTTACAATATTGCTTCTGCTTTAGATTTTGATTTTTTGACGGTGAAGTATGTGGAATCTTAGCTCCCCAACCGGGGATCGAACTTGCACCCCCTGGGAGACAACATCTTAACCAGTGGACCACCAGGAAAGTCCCTAAACTCTTAATTAATGTTAATAACCACATTTATGGGCTTCTCTGGTGGGTTAGACAGTAAAGAATCTGCCTGTAATGAAGGACACCTGGGTTCCATCCCTGGGCCAGGAAGATCCCCTGGAGAAGGAAACAGAAGCTCACTCCAGTATTCTTGCCTGGAGAATCCCATGGACAGAGGAGCCTGGTGGGCTACAGTCCTCGGGGTTGCAGAGTCAGACACAATTAAGCGACTAACACACACACAACAGCATTTATAATCCAAAAGATGACTAATGTTTTTGAATGAGTGCTTACTATGTGCCAGGAATCTTTATGGACTTCATTTGATCATGATTATAACTCTATGAGAGAAGTAGTCTTACAATCCCCATAGATGGAAGGGGAAATTTTAGGACCAAAGAAGTTAAAAACTTGCCAAAGCTCACAGAGCTCACTAGCAACAGAATGGGGACTTGAACTCAGGTCTGTCTCAACCCAGAGCTGCGTATCTCTCATCAGGACACTGGTGGCTGGCTGTGGGAGCAGGGAGCAGGGAGCAGACCAGCGTGAAGACCAGTGAAGACAGGCTGGAGAGTGTGATCACCACGTAGCCAGCTGCACGGCCCACCGCGGCACAGTTCAATGCCCTCTCCACTCAGCTTTCTCTTCTATTGCATGGGGAGAGACTGCACTGTTCGATGGGGCTGAAATGAGGACGAAATGAGGTCAACACATGCACCAGGTCTGGGGGAGATGTCTTGGCGATGAAGGCGAGGACAGGAGGCACAGATGAGGGGAAGGAAAGACCATATTAAGCACCCACTGGGCATGCCCAGGATTCCAGTTTTACCAGGAGACACACAGCTTGATGAGTGAGAAAGCCAGAGTTCCGTTTGACTCACTTTCCTAAATACATTATCTGCTTTTCCAGATCCAAATCTGGCTACATACACCTCAATTGATGACAGATTGGCAGGGAGTTTTGGTTGCTTTGACATACATGTTTAAGAAAGCCCAAAACCTGAGTTTAAGAAATAGGACTTGTTAAAGTCCTAGTTGAGATTCTGTCTGAAGCATAAAATTCAAGAAGTGCTTCTCACTTTATGGATTTTTAAACTTTAAGATATTGATGCTTTATGAAAATGTCTTTATAAACTTACGCCCACTGGTGGGTTCCTGAAATTCCTGGCATTTCTTTTGAAAATTTTAATAATGTGATTCATAATGAAGGAAGGAAGTTATACAGTTCCTCTTGTAATAACTTTCAGTTTGCTCATTTTTCCATTCCAATGAAGTTTTAGAAAATGCCCTCTCATAGCTTCTTCTAGCTGATTTGCTGAAACTAAGCATCAGCAGTGAAGCTTGGTGTGCTGCAGTTCATGGGGTCGCAAAGAGCCGGGCACGTCTGAGCAACTGAGCAACAGCAGCGGACACCAGCACCTTTAAAAACTACAGTGCCTTCTACTTTTGAGTCTTCTGCTACGCCTCACCCACACTTTAACTCATTATTGAACACACTGCTTTTTCCCTCTGTCATTTCCTCCAATAACAAGACCAAAAGGAGTACGAACTCAATATTTCCTTCTCAATATTTAAATTAAGAACAAATAATGTAGAGAATAGAACAAATAACCCCCAAGGTGGAGGGGGTTAAGGGAGGGATGGAATGGTAGGCTGGGGTTAGCTGATGTAAACTTTTATATATAGGATGGATAAACAACACGGTCCTATTGTAGATCACCAAGAACTACATATTCAATAACCTATGATAAACCATAAGGGAAAAGAATATTTTTAAATGTATATATATATATATTTATACATATATATATATACACACACATATATATATACACTTTACATATACATATGTAAAAACTGAATCACTTTGCTGTACATCAGTAATTAACACAATATGGTAAATCAACTATACTTCAATAAAAATTCATTAATTAATTAGAAATATAAATTAAGAACAAATACTAAAACATATTATTTCCTTGAATTTCTATGAGAAAGGTTAAGGAGATGATTTGAAAAGGTAACAAAAGTTTCTCCTTTCAAGTTTCAGATTTTTATTTTATTTTTTACAAGTTTTTATTGGAGTATAGTTGCTTTAGAATGTTGTGTTAGTTTCTGTTGTATAGCAAAGTGAATAAGTTATATATATACATATATCCGTCTTTTTTTTTTCCCCTTCCCATTTAGGTCACCACAGAGCATTAAGTCGCATTCCCTGGGCTATATATTGAGCTCTCACTAATGATCTATTTTATACACAGTATCAGTAGTATATATATATATATATATATATATATATATATATATATATCCATCTCAATCCCTCCCACCCCAGCTTCAGTTTGCTCTCTGCATCTGTGTCTCGATTTAGGCTTTACACATAGGTTCATCTGTATCAATTTTTCCAAAGTTTCAGGTTTAAATATCTTTGATCCCACAGAAGGGGGAGGAAGAGACAGATGTTGGATTGGCATGTCTCTACTAGCCTGGGGGAGCCTTCAAACGCCTGCCTTTCATTTTGTTACATCCAAGTTTAGGGGATGCAAGGGGTGGGACAGAGATTAGGAGAAAGAGGGACCAGAGCATTGGGCCCCCAGGAGAGGCATGACTCTGACCTCCTCCCTTCTCAGAGCAGCTGCTTGGGGGACTGGCTCCAGCTCCAGCTGCCCAGGGAAGGACACAGCCCATCCCTAGATCAGTGGGCGCTAGTTCAGTATGGAAGAGTAAAAAGTGAAAAGAGGAGCTAAGATGATCTGGGTCAACATTTCAGCCTATTTTCTTCTCTGACTGAGCAGAAAACTCAACTAGTTACTGTTGATCAAAGACAAGTGTCAGGCCCTGTTATGAGTATTTCTGTTTGCATTATCTCATTGAACCCTCAAGAAGAGATAGGTTCTGTAATTATCACCATTGTACAGAGGAGAACACTGAAGGTGTTGAGTGACTTCTTCAAGGCCACAGAGGGAAGCCAGGGCTCAATCCCAGGCAGCTGGCTGCACAGCTCACAATGTACTTCCCCTGCAATATGCAGAGGGGACCCCACCCTGACACTTACCTTTGATGTTGATCTGCACGCTCTTGGACACGGTCAGCCCTTTCTGATTGTGGGCCTCACAACTGAAGATTGTGGTCTTGGTCAGGCCTAGAGGAGAAGGAGACCCATGAGACCAGGGCTGGAGAGACAGGCTGCTGTTTATCAGAATCCTGCGGGAGTCTGGGCATCCTTTTAATTTGTGGTTCAGTGCTTCAAGCCATAAATGCAAAGTTAATTAAAAATGTGTGTTGGTGTTTGAAAAACAAACCTAGGATTAAACCCTAGGTACCAGGAGCAAGGCAACAATGGGCTTAAA
This sequence comes from Odocoileus virginianus, assembly GCF_023699985.2. Classification (NCBI taxonomy): domain Eukaryota; kingdom Metazoa; phylum Chordata; class Mammalia; order Artiodactyla; family Cervidae; genus Odocoileus; species Odocoileus virginianus. The sequence goes on from NC_069675.1 coordinate 582,150, forward strand.
AGACATCTGTAATTTATTAAAATTCTTTATTTTTCCCCAGTGGTGAGACATGGGGTAACAAAGCAGTATCATTTAGTTTAAAAATTTCAGCACAGAGCTATGGGAATTGTGTGCGTGCCTAATTCCTCAGCTGTGTCCAACTCTGTGACCCCGTGGGCTGTAGCCCGCCAGGTTTCTCTGTCCCTGCAAATTTCTAGGCAAGAAAACTGGAATGGGTGCCATCTCCTCCTTTAGGGGAGCTTCCCTGCCCAGGGATGGAACCCATGTCTCTTGCATCTCCTGCACTGGCAGGCAGGTTCTTTATCAGCGTGCCACCCGGGAAGCCTGCAATGGGAATTACTGGTGTCAGTGTTAAGAAAAGTGGTTTATGGGGCTCACCTAGACAGCCCCCTGCTTAGCATCCCCATATATCCTATGCTACACACTGTGGACATGTCAGGACTCCAGAAAGAGCAGGACAAAAGTCACCGTTTTTAAAACTTCTGATGAATGAAATTTCTGTTGCACTGATTCTTTTTTAATAGTAAAAATCAATGTATTCATAAGGAATTATGTAAACACAAGGCATCACTCTTACTTGAAGACACTGGTACTGAATGAAGAAAAATTCTACCATTTCAGAGGTTTAAAGACATCTTAGAAATGAAAAATATTCAGTTGACTCATTAATTTTAAGGAGAAAGGAAGAGAAGCAATCCAGATCTTGGTTTCTTTAATTTTATTACTATTTTAATTCTTTTGACTGTGCTGTGTGGCATGTGGGATCTTAGTTCCTCAACCAGGTATTGAACCCATGTCCCCTGCATTGGAAGCACAGAGTCTTAACCACTGGACTTCCAGGGAAGTCCCAAGATCTTGGTTTCTTTCTTTTTAAAATATTTTTATTTATTCGGTTGCATTAGGTCTTAGTTACGGCATGTGGGATCACACCCAGGCCTCCTTACTGGTAGCATGGTGTCTTAGCCACTGGATCACCAGGGAAGTCCCCCTTGGTTTCTTATAATACTACACGTCAGTAAAAGGAGCCAGAGTTCCTCGGAGAAATGCTGATTTTCAGTTTGGAACAGTAAACATGTAAGATGAGCCTGGAGCAAAATATTAAACATGCGACACACACACACCCACACATGCACAAAAGGATGGGTGGGGGCGGTGGCAAAGAGACCCAGGAGCCAGCTAAAAAACTCCCAGTCACCAAAGCCGAACGAGTTGAACAAGAAAATAAAGTAGCATTAGATTGTAACCCAAAGTATAAAATAATTATCCATGAGTCGTTTAGTTGCTCAGTCATGTCCAACTCTTTTTTGACCCCATGGACTGTATCCCACCAGGCTCCTCCATCCATGGGATTTCCCAGGCAAGAATACTGGAGTGGGTTGCCATGCCGTCCTCCAAGGGATCTTCCTGACCCCGGGATGGAACCTGCATCTCCTACATTGGCAGGCGGATTCTTTACTGCTAAGCCACCTAGGGAGCCCCTTTACCAATATACACAAATGATTAAATAAATAGGAGAAGAGACAAACCCCCATGCAGAAGAATTCCAAGTGATTTTTATACTGATGCTCCACTCCAAAAGAGGAGCATTGATCCTTACTCCTGCACATAATGACTTCCTTCCAAAGAGATCGAAATGGAAAGGGAATCAAAGAAAAACTTTCAAATGAGAAACTGACAAACACTAGCTCAGGCAGAGGGTCAAGGTCAAGGTCAATGCTGACAGAGTGTACCTTTGATGTGATGTGATGCAAAGGGCACTTCCCTCTGGGGTCCTCCCCCACCAAAACATAGAGCCCAAATCTAATCATGAGGAAAAGGAGGTAACCATCAGACAGGTCCAGACTGTGGGACACACTACAGAAAAGACCTGACCAGTACTCCTCAAAAGCATCCATGTCATTAAAAACAAGGGAAGTTTGCAACATTGTCACAACCAAGAGAAGCCAAATGAAACACAACTAAATCCTAGGCCAGTTAAAGGACTTAAAGTGAAGGACTAAAGTAAAGGACTAAGGTGAAGACTAAGAAAATCTGAATAAACTATGGACTTTAGTTGATAATAATGTCTCAGGAATTTTCAGGGGTGACAGAATAATCAGCTACATGCTAGTTTCAGGCTTACTTACTGAAAGGACATTTCAGTGAGATAAAAAGGCAAGCTTGGGGTCTTCCCTGGTGGTCCAGGGGCTAAGACTCTGAGCTCCCAGTGCAGGGGGCCCAGGCTTGATCCCTGGTTAGGGAACTAGAGCCCATGTGCCACTAACTAAGACTCAGCACAGCCAAATACATAATAATATAGTATATAATATAATATTATTATATAATAATAATAGAAATAAGGTGCACAATAAACGTAACGCACTTGAATCATCCCAAAACCATCCCCCCTACCCACTACCTCTGGTCCATGGAAAAATTGTCTTCCATGAAACTGGTCCCTGGTGCCAAAAAGGTTGGGGACCACTGCTCTGTGCCACCACCTGGGGCCCCTGTAGCCCACCACTTTTTCACAGGCAGACCTGTGACCTTTGGCTTTTCCTGTTGCAGTATCAGCTGTTTAACCTTCCAGGTCATCAGTTCCCAAATGAGATGCCTGTTTCACCAGGCAATGTGAACTGGCAAAACTTGGCTTATGTTTAGAAAAATCAGCTTTGGCTCAATCATAAGACCCAGGGAGCTGCTAGGCAACTTACATTTTGTACATATTTGAGCAGACTTCTGCAGGCTAAAACCAGTCATTTGACTTCAATCACCCTTGTCCAAACTCTTGGGAAACCCTTGAATACAAACTATGAATCCCTCTGACAACCGGTGGTGAGGGCAAGCCTGGCCCTGCAAGGAGACAAGAGGATGGACTTGCTTCCTTGAGATCCACCATCTCCTACAGATCCCAAAGGAAGATGAATTAGGCCCATGGCTTTTTGGTCCTGCAAGGTTGATCGATTTCGAGAGTGAAACCACTCCTCATGCAACAGGATTTTAGGTTAAGGGGGAAGACATTTTTCCTCTTGGTGCTTCTCTTTGGAGGACACACAAAGTCAGGGAAATAATCAGTAGCTAATTCCCTGGCACAAGGCACCCTCTCCGACTCAGAACTGCCCACAAGAAGCCAAACCATCAAGGGCAGTAGGGTATCCCACCGGTTGAGGTGGTGAATGCCCACAGGCTAAACAGAGGCTAGCAAAGAGAAATGGAGGCTGATTCCAACCCAGATTAATTTACTCTAGAATTGAATGGGTGAAAACTTAAGGCCAAATATAGGCTTCCTGGCTTAATGTATTCAGTGATACTTTTTTTTGGCTTAAGGGCGTTAGCTTCCCACTTGGGAGACTCATTTATAAACCTGGGTTGACTGCAGCAACCAAGATGGACTAAGAAAGAGAGCTACCCCATCACTTCTCTGTTCTCCTCCCTCAGTACTAGACTAGAATAGATCTTGAAGTTTTAGAGCCCAACCCTTGTGGTTTTCCAGGGAGAGAAGTACCCACCCACCACGTCTCCACCCTCCCATCCAATCTGCAAACATCCCCAACCGCAGCACCTCCACATCTCCTGTTGCCAGGTCCTCTTCTCGTGGGTACCCCCAGACTCCAGGACATCCCACCCAAGTTCACTATGATGGTTTGCGCCCCTCTTGCTTGATACTCTGCTGGTTTAAAAAAAGACAGCTCCTGACACAAGGTCTGAAAGATACTCTAGGGAACATTCAGCCACAGGATGCTCCCTCAAGGGAAGGACAATCGGAACTGCTGAGGAGGCAGTTCCTAAGAGCACAGCCAGGGTGTTTCTTTGAGTTCTGGGTTAAACAATACTGTCCTTTTATTTTTTTCCCCTGGTGTTCATCCTTCTACCCAGAGAGGAGAGAAATACAATAATATGCTGCATAAATGAAGGGCTTACACTTATGAACTTGGAACTCACTTTCTGCCCTGAATTCATTCACTCAACATTTACTGCATAGCTGCTATGTGCCAGATATTTTCCCAGGCACCTGGGATCTATCCATGAATAAAGCAAAGATACCTGCCTTTATAAAGCTCACATTCTCAAGGACAAAAGAGGGTGAGAAATGATAGCCTTGATAAATGTTACCAAAAGGAGTTTGTGGGTCCAGCTGCTTGCCCCTCAAAAGCCAATGAACAGGTCAGATTGGTGGAAAGGAAAGTTTGCTTTATTTCAGGTGCTGGCAACTGGGTGGGGGAGGGTGGCAGATATCTGTCCAAAGGCCAGCTTCCAACCCCAACAAGCAGCGGGTGAGAGCTTTTAAAGACAGACTGTCGGGGGTCTACATGCAGCAACCGCACAGTCATTTCTAAGTTATTTTCAAATTGGTCATCAGTCATCTGACCAGCATCATCTCGGTTGTTTTAGGTACAGTTAATCTTTAGTTCTAGGGTTCCTTTGTTCCCATTTTTTTTTTTGTGGCCAATTGCCGGAATTGTGACAGCTGGTGTGCTGGGTACAGTCTGCTCATCAGGTAGTTAACTTCTCCAGCTAGGTGTCTATAAGACAGCTCACAGGATGTGGCTCAGAATCTCATCCACAGCCCTTGAGAAAGAGCTAAAGGTCCCTGACTATGCTTGATGACTCCATTATTATTATCTAGTCTCCTTTGATTGTTTCCCTTTGTTTCCACACTTCTCACTTCTCTGATTAAACTTATTCTTTGAATAAAGTTTTCCAGATACAAAAGGCAGGCAGAAGACATTGCAGGGGGCAGGCAGGGGGAGGCAGAGACCTGCCCCGTTTGATAAGCTGCATGCTCTATTAGAAGGCGATTAATGCTCGGGAAAAACAGAAGAGGGTCAGGGGGTCAGGGTGTGTGGAGAAGTGGCAGTGATTTTTTAAACATGCAAGTCAGAGGTGGCTCCTTGAGGAACGTTCTCTGAGGAAAGACTTGGGGTGAGAGAATGCGCCAAGTTTATTCTGGAGGGTGAGGAAAGGTTTGAAGTCAGGGAATATATTTGTCAGGCCTTCGTCCTCCAAGAGATATGGAAAACCTGGGGCTTTGAGCAGAAGACTGATATGACCTAGTCTATGTTTTATGAGGCTTGTTCCAGCTGCCACACAAAGGCTAGACCTTAGGCAAGCAGGTCCCTTACTTGTTCCAAATTTCTTTCTGATCTGTAAGATGGTAATTAGAAAATATCTAACTGTATCGTTGACTGCTATGAGGTTCTTTACTGAAAGCACTGTGAGAACTACAAATTGACACACAAATTCTAGTTATTATTGTTACTGTTGTCACTACAACAAATATTAAGAACTACAGGGACTTCCCTGGCGGTCCAGTGATTAAGACTCCATGCTTCCACTGCAAGGAGTTCAATCCCTGGTCCAGGAACTAAGAATCTTGCATGCCTTGCTGTATGGCCCAAAAATAGTAATAATAATAAAAAAGAAAAAGCACTATAGCCAATTAACTAAAAGCAAAACTAGCTTAGCTGTTTTCTAAATGTGGATTTTAACATCAAACACGTATTTTTTAAAAGTAAAAACCAGGACGTTCCTGGTGGCTCAGTGGTAAAGAATCCACCTGCCAATGCAGGAGACGTGGGTTTGCTCCCTGGTCTGGGAAGATCCCACATGCTGGGCATCAGCTAAGCCGTGCACCACAATGACTTAGCCTGTGCTCTAGAGCAACAAGTGAAGCCACCGCAATGGGAAGCCCGGGGCCTGCAACTCAGAGTAGCTCCTGCTTGCCCCAACTAAGGAAAGCCTGAGCAGCAATGAAGACCCAGCACAGCCAAAAATAAAGAAGTAAACAAAAACATTTTTTTTTTAAAGTAAAAACCAGAAAGATCAGCCTAAGTTCCTGATCCTGGTAGGAAGGTAGCTCAGAATGGACAGTGAGTTAGTAATTGTTTCATACAAAAATTTGTTTCAGGTAACATGTGAGTCATTCCTGTAGGTTGCTTCTGTACCAAAGTCCTTACATACATTATTTCACTGAATCTTCATAAAGGTTCTGTGAGGTAGACACTGTTATTATCCCTATTTTATATAAAGAAGTCAAGTAACTTGCCTAGGGACACACAACGGTGAACTGACATTAGTTAATGGGATCTCAACCACTTAACCTATAACATATCTTGTCGCTAAACACCATAGAGCAAAAGCTTTCTGTAGCTCTGCTCTTTATTTTGGGACTCGATTTTGCTGATGACAAAGTACTTCCTTGGGGGGAAGAAGTAACTTTTGTTTTGAAATAGTTTTCAATTCGCAAGAAATTACAGAACTAGTACAGAGCTCCTAGCACCCTTCACCCAGGTTCCCCTAGTGGTAACACCTTACCTAATCACAGTAACATGATCAAGTGACTTTGGAGCACTATACATACGCTCAGTTGTTCAGTCGTGTCCAGCTCTTTGTAACCCTCTGGACTGTAGCCCACCAGGCTCCTCTGTCCATGGGATTTTCCAGGCAACAATACTGGAGTGGACTGCCATTTCCTCCTCCAGGTGACCTTCCCAACCCAGGGACTGAACCTGCATCTCTTGTGTCTCCTGCAACTGAACCACCCAGGAAGCCCAATACTACTAACTAAAATACAGGCAGGCCTTATTCAGATTTCACTAGTTTTTGGTTTTGCTTTACTTGGGGGAGGCGGGACTTTTATGAAATTTCTATGAAATTTTATTACAGGTACAAATATGTATACAAATCAACTGTTTCATCACCAAAAAGAAGCTCCCAGGGCCTTCCCTGGGGGTCCAGTGGTTAAGACTGTGAGCGTCGACTGCAGGGGGTGCGGGTTTGACCCCTGGTTGGGGAACTAAGACCCCACATGCCCGAGTGGTAGAGCCAAAAGAAAAAAAGCTCCCCCAAGCCACCCCTTTTACAAACATCCTCCCGTCAACCTGATCCCTGGCAGGAGCTGATGTGTACATCATTTCTATAACCCTTTCATTTTGAGAATGTTACCTAAATGGAATTACACAGCATGTAACCTTTGAGACAGGTTTTGTTGACTCAGAACCACGCCCTTTAGACAAAGTACTTCTTTGCTCACATTTCTTAAAGACAGCGCCTACATCACAGAAGAAAAAACAACTGGTGTCATGAGGGAAAAGTGTATGATCTTCCTGTTCCTAAATGTGCCTGCTCCAGGCAGGCTCTGAGTGGGTACACAGCCCCGCAAAGCCATCTCAAGTCAAAACAGCCTCAGCCTAGTTCCCTAAATACCATCTACTTACTGGGAGGGGCTCAGGTATCACACTAAATTGTCTTCTAAGTTAAGAATAGAAGTAAATAAGAATAAGTGTGAATGTAGTTCTTTCACAGTGCTGCAAAATTTTAACAGTTTAAAACACTTTTTATTCTGAAATGTTAGCTGTATATTTACAGAAACAGACAGGGAGTTCCACGCATCCTTCACCCTACCTCCCCAATTTCTCAAATAACTACAGTGTCAAAACCAGAAAACTGACACTGGTACCTTCCATGGAGCTTATTCAGATTTTTCCAGTTACATGTGGACTCATTTGTGTGTGTGTGTGTGCATGTTGCTTTGTGTAAGTTTATCACATGTGTAGCTTCATCTAACCATATCCCACTAAAGTTTATGTTAAAAAGCACACTATCAGCCTAAAGAATGCTCAATTTCTATTTTACTTCTATCTTCTTAACCAAAGAGAACAAAAATCTTCAAATTAAAGAAAGTAAAATGAAGACTGTAAAGACTCTAAAGCCCAAAATAGGTGTCAGTTGTAATGGTATATCTGACCATTTAGAAATAAATAAGGTCACCAAGTTGAAACAACTTATATCAATATATACAGCCTTGGGTATTAAATTTTGCAGATCCTTCTACTTGTTAAGAAAACTGAAGAGGAAAAGTTCTAGATGAACAGAGATGGGGACTTCCCTGGTGGTCCAGTGACTGGGACTCTTTACTTCCAATGCAGGGGATATGAGTTCAATCCTTGGTCAGGGAACTAGATCCCACATGCTGAGCAGTGGCCAAAATGTAAAACAAAACAAATTCTAGATGAACAGAGATGGACAGATTTTGTCCTTGTTTTCATAAAGAAAATGACACTGATTTTGGCAAGTACAAAATCAGTGAGAGACAGAATCCACAGTAGAACTTCAGAGAAGGTTATCAACTTGGTGTCTCGGACACCTGTCCTAGGAGGACAGGTGTGGAATTCAGCTCACCAACAGGAAGTCAAGTCTGATTTCAAAATGAATTGCAAACTGATTTCTAGTCTTTCCAGGACAGTTCCTAGTCCAACGTATCAAGGAATATCTTAGAAGACAAGATGGAGAGATAAATGGTGGAAAAAATAAAATTAGGCAGATTTACTGCTGGTTGAAAAGTAGACAAAAGAGCTGATTTCATGAATTCATATCAACTCAGAGGGTGCCTGATGGCCACTGTGTTTTGTCCTTGGTTGGATCAGAATCTAGACAGGAAACAGGGAGAGAATTTGCTAATCCAATAAGAGAATCAAGGTTCAAAATGGCCTTAGTAGGTTGGGATGATGAGATAAATTTTCATAGGGATAAAGGTCACATGGTAGGCTGAAATTTCAAAATAAAGTATACAAAAAGCAGGAGAGTCTTGATTTTGCAGCAATTTATGAGAAAAATGCTTGGGGATTTCAGTTAACCTCAGACTCAACGTGAACAAATACATTAACCTTCGCCAAAATGGTCATGTAAACTGCATGATCAGAAAGAAAGCAGTCAGCATGTTTCAAATGGAAAGCCAAGCAGATCCTACTGCGCAGCCAGGGCGCTCTGTCCAGTGCTGAGCGCCAGCAGGAACGGCGGGGCCGGGGGAGAACGGAGACCCGTGTATGCTTGGCTGAGCCCTTCTGCCGCCACCCGAAACCACCACAACACTGTTAACTGGCTAACTCCAACATAAAATAAAAAGTTTTTTTTTTTTTTAAAGCAAGGTAAAAAAAAAAATTTCAAAACACAAGAGATTACAATCTCCACTTAACTTCACACACGTCTTTTCAAAATAACACCAAGGCTATCAAGCTCTTTCAACAAAGAGAGGAGTTGGGAACATTTTCCAACTATGTTTTATGAGGTCTGTGCTACCCAGATGCCAAAACTGACATCACAAAAACAAAATTATAAACCAGTTTCCTTCGTGAACACTGTTGAGTGATAACGACTTGCACTAGCTTTTGTCCCTGGTAATTTACTGAGTGACGAGAGTGGCTTTGTTATGCTAATGAGGTAACTCCAGGTGGATCCATAGATGACTTCAAGATGGGGACTGGTCACCAGAATGACTAAGTCTCGTGATGGGAGGGTTGGGGCTCTGATCCACCTGATACTAGCTCAAGTTCCTGACCTCTAGGAAAGAGAGGGTGGTCTGGAGACAGTATTCCATCATGGTTAATGCTTTAATCAGTTATGCCACATAACGAAGCCCCCATAAAAAAAATTCTGAACACCAAAGCTCAGTAGTTTCTTGTTCTGTGAACACACCAGGTGATGCTCTTCAAGGCAGAAAAGCTCTGCATCTGAGACCCTCCCAGACTTCATCCTGAGTGTATCCTTTGAAATAAACTATAATGTAAGTAGAGCACTCTTTGGAGTTCTATGAGTTATTCTAAAAAATCACTGAACCCAAAGGGGTCATGATGGCTGTTGTTTAGTCACTAAGTCTTAAGGGACACCAGACTGTGACCCTCTGGACTGTAGCCCACCAGGCTCCTCTGTCCATGGGATTTCTCCAGGCAAGAATACTGGAGTGGGTTGCCATTTCTTCCTCCAGGGGATCTTCCCAATCCAGGGATGAAACCCACATCTCCTGCATTGGAGGTGGATTCTTTACCACCAAGCCATTTGGGAAACCCAAGGGGGCCATAGGAAGCTCCGAATTGACAGCCAGTAAGTAAGGAGAACAGGTGGCTTGTGGGCTCCCTAGAGAATCGTGGATGGCGGCTGCAGTGAGGGCAGGCTTGTGGCAGACGCTGTCCTGACCACGGGTCCTCACTAACTCACAGTGATTGGGAGCAGAAGCGGCTCGCAGTACAAGCAGTCGGTGTTACCCCAGAAAAAGATTAAATGCAAAAATATTTAACTTAGTACCTATCAGCCAATGAAATCTATCACAATACATCAGGACCAAGCAGAGTTTAGCCCAGGAATGCAGCACTCGTTTAAAATTCGAAAATCCAATCAATGTAATTTGCCACATGAAGAGAATAAAGGCAAAAAATGATATGACCTCAATAGATGCAGAGGCCCAACACAAAAGAATACATACCTTATGGTTTCATTTACGTGAATCTCAATAATAGGCACAATTTATATATGAAACTAGACATCAGAACAGGGTCACCTGCGGGAGATGCGGGCTGACCCGCAGGGAAAAGGGGGTCCTTCCCGGGAGATAGCAGTGTTCTCCATATCGACTGAAGTGGTGGTCACATGACTGTCTACATTCATCATGACTCGCTGAGTGTGTGCTTAAGTTCTATGCATTTAACTATATGTCAGTTTAACCTACATATTTCATTGCATGCCCCATAAATCTTCTTTACAGGACTTCAAAACAATCATCCAGAGAAGGTGGGATGTATTTTTTTAAAGTTGATTTTGAACAAATAAGTCACTTGATGATCAATTCCTCAGAGAAACTCAAAGAAAACTCAGATGAAGGCAGAGACAATCATAACATTCCTCGTGGAGTCAGGAGTAAGAAAAGCGATTCAGAGACAATACCTCCAGCTGGCAATCACTTGCTGGCCCATTCTCACCATAAACATTCAGTGAGTACTACCATGAGTCAGGCTGGGTCTTGGGAGAGAGAAAGGCCTTGTCCTTACTAAGCATTCATTCTCTAAGAAGACAGACAAGGAGACGAAACAAATAAACAGGGTAATGATAGACTGTGACCAGTGCAACGAAGGAAGTCCACAAGAATATGTGCCAGGCCTGAGAGTCAATAAAGGAGTGAGGAGGACCCAAAAGGATGACCAGAAAAGACCTCTGTGCAGAAGTGTTACCTGACATGTGTCACAGGATGAAGGGCAAATGGAATAACATTGTAGGCAGACAGAAGAAATGATGCAAAGGTACTGAGGCAGGGAGAAGGGGGATGCTTTTGAGAAAACAAAAGACAATCAGTGTGACTGGTGCTTAATTAGCAGGGCGGAAAGAGTGGGTGGGGGTGGGATTGGAAAGTAGAGTGGGGACCAGAGCAGGAAGATCCTATGAGGAGAAACAGAAAGGCCTCTTGAGAGAAAGTCAGAGATAACGGGCAGCCACTGAAGAGCCCCAGCAGGCAGGGGACATGACCTACCATGGAGCACAAGGGTGGGGATGAGGCTGGACACAAACAGACCAGCTAGGGTGCTCCTGCAGAGATGCTGGCAAGAGCTGGGGGTGACCTGGAGCAGGGCCCTGCAGCAGAGAGGCAGGAAAGACATGCGAGATGCATCGTGGGAGCACGACTGGCAACCTCCTGATGTGGTCAATCTAAACAGTGAGAAGGAGCAAGGATGGGCAGATGGTGACACGCTTTCCTAGGATGGGGAGCTCTGTGGCAGAGGACGGGGGAAATTAAGAGTTTCATTTTAACACACTTGCATATCCAGTAAGTGGACATGCCAGGAAAGGAGCATGAAGCTCAGGAGGGTAGTCTGAGCCAGAGATACAAAGTTCAAAGTCATCATCACAAGGACGGTCGTGAAGCTAGGATCCAGAGGCGATCTCCCAGGCGGGAGTGCCTCAGAGGGAACAGAATTCGGTCCAGCACTGAGCCCTGTGGCACCCAGCATGTTCAGAACTCCTCTCGTGGGCAGAGGAAGAGCACTGAGGCAGGAAGCCAGGAAGACAGGTTTCAGAAGGCCGCCTTTGGCATGCAGCGTCCTCACAGAATACTCCCTGAGTACATGCAGGCTGGGAGGGTTAGGGGGTGGTAACCTTACCAGACGCTGCTGGGAGACCCAAGGAGAGGAACCAAAGAGGAGCCCATCGGATTTTGCAGCACAGAACCATCCCTGGCGCTGACCCTAGGAACGCTGTGGGAGGGCTGGGACCCAAGCCAGGTCACGCCCACTCAGATGGAAAGCTGATGACTGCTGACCTTCACGGCAGTCACAGCGCCACAGTGACTCAACCCTCCCACGACTGCCCCCGTGACCAAGGCATTTTCCTCACCGCCACCTCACTGAGGGCTTCACATCAGTGGCTCCTGAAAGGCAAGACCTGCCAGGCCAGCTGGGCCACAGCTGCCACGGGAGATGTGAGCAGGGCTTCCCGGCCGCCCTGGCTCCAAGATTCTGGCCACTTGATCGACGTAACCACAGACACCCATCCTGCACTGTGACCTCTGACCCCCAAGATTTCCACCTGCCTCCCCATCCATCTGGTCGCCACCCTGGGCTGCCCCACCTGCGTTTTTATCCTCCTCGAGTGCCCGCTGCTGTACACTACGGCACCCCCCCCCCCAAACCTCTGCTCCCTTCCACTGTCAGAAAGCAAACAACAGACAAATGCACAACTGAGACTCACCAGGAACAGTCAGAACAGAGGGGGAGCTTTCTGGAAGTTCACTAACGCGGCTGCTGTTCTGAACCCAGTAAATGTTGACGGGCTCGGGGGGACCCACGGCCTGACAGGTGAGGTTGAAGGCTGTGTCTCTGGTGACATTCATGCTCTCGGGCTGCCTCGTAAAGTGAGGAAGTCCTGCAGAGGAAGTGGTAAGTGGAAGAAGGTTTAGATTCACAGGCCAAGACGCAGCCCCCGGGTGAATGGAAACTGCACCAGACTCGCAATAGTTCTCTCTGCCCACCAGCCTGCAATGCAGGAGACGTGGATTTGCTCTCTGGGTCAGGAAGACCCCCTGGAGAAGGACATGGCAGCCCACTCCAGTACTCTTGCCTGGGAAATCCCATGGACAGAGGTGCCTGGTAGGCTACAGTCCATGAGGTCGCAAGGAGTCAGACACGACTGAGAGACTAAACTTTTACTTTCTGTCCACCACTCAGGTCTGAAACGGTCAGCTTTCACCTCGATGAAGTTGAGTAAGAAAGCACACAGAAGCTAATTCCTACCAGTCTAGCTCTAGCTGGCTTTCTAGGACTCTTTCCCAAAGGAGCAACGGTGATTCAGAACTGGTTTTTCCAGAAGGGAGGCCTGGCAGTTGTGAAATTAGGTGTTGCTTAAGCTCCTGGGAAAGGCTGGCAGGATTCCTTCAATAAACACGGAGTGAAAACAAAGCCACGTGACAGGTCTGCCCCATCCCCCTTTTTAATACTTGATTGATGGCTTCCCAGGTGGTGCAGCAGCGAAGAATCGGCCTGCCAATGCAGGAGGTGCAGGGGACGCGGGTTCGATCTCTGGGTTGGGAAGATCTCTTGGAGGAGGAAATGGCAACCCACTCCAGTATTCTTGCCTGGAGAATCCCATGAACAGAGGAGCCTGGTGGGCTACAGTCCACGGGGTTGCAAAGAGTTGGACACGACAGAGCAACTGAGCATGCATACTTGATTTATAATGCTGCATTAGTTTCAGGTGTATGGTGAAGTGATTCAGTTATACATATGCAAAAATACATCTTCTTTCAGATTCTTTTCGATTATAGGTTATTACAAGATACTGAATAGAGCTCCCTGTGCCATGCCTGTTTATTTTATACACGGTGCTGTGTATCCATGCATCGGAAACTTCTACTCCTTCGTCTTTGGTAACCACAAGTTTGTCTTCTTTTTCTGTGAGTCTGGTTCTGCTTTATAAATAAGTTCATTTGTATCCTTTTTTTTTTCATTTCCATGTATAAGCAATACCATATATTTGTCTTTCTCTCTCTGACTTCACTTAGTATGATAATCTCTAGGTCCATCTATGTTTCTGCAAATGGCATTGTTTCACTTTTTATGGCTGAGTAATATTCCACTATGGGCTTCCCGATGGCTCAGCAGTCAAGAATCTGTGTGCCAACGCCAGAGATGCAGGTCGGGAAGATCCCCTGGAGAAGGAAATGACAACCCACCCTAGTACTCTTGCCCGGGAAATCCCATGGACAAAGGAGCCTGGAGGGCCACAGTCCATGGGGTCGCAAAGAGTCAGACACGACTTAGCGACTGAGCACACACAATATTCTGTTACACGGCACATCTTCTTTATCTATTCAGCTGTTGATGGACATTTAGATGGCTTCCGTGTCTTGGCAATCGTAAACAGTGCTGCTCTGATACACTGGGGTGCGTGTATCCTTTCAAATTAAAGTTTGCACCTTTTCTGGATATTTGTCCAGGAGTAGGATTGGTGAATCACATGGTAACTGTAATTTTAGTTTTTTGAGGAACCTCCATAGTTTTCCATAGTGGTTACCAATTGATATTCCCACCAAAAGCATAGGAGGGTTCCTTTTTCTCCACACCCTCTCCAGCATTTATCATTTGTAGACTGTTTGATCATGGTCATTCTGACTGGTGTGGCCGGTCCATTTTTGAGGACAACCTGTTGCGTGTGAGACTTTCATGTTGGTGATAATAAATTTTAAAATCTGTACACCTGTGTAAACCTGAACAGTTTTTCCAAGCCTAAACTCATGAAAACAGTGCAGAGTTACACAGTTACAACCTCAAGATCTCCCACTTTGATTCCAGAACTGGGGTCACGGTGAAAAGACCTTAAGAACAGCTCAGAGACAGCCAGTTGGTACTTATTCAGGGCATGTGCCAAAATTTTAACAGATCAAGTGAACTGACCTCCAGCATTTAAATTGTGTCCTTTGGAGACTGGGAGCTCACAGATCCAGTCCCAGCAGGAATAACATGGGAGTGGTAAAATGGGATTCTTTTTTTCAAGCTTCAGTGTTTTACCAAGCTTCATTTGAACCTAACTCATTCCTACCCTGGGCATTTTTTTTTCTGGGATTTTACAAGTAAAATGTCTTCTGAACAGTTTCCCCAGATTAGCAGCAAATGTAGGACCCCTCCCCTCCAGTGGATACTGACAGAATCCTGTGGCATGGCCGTCCAGTTTGGGACATGCATGCGTGCCTGCCAAGTCACTTCAGCCATGTCTGACTCTGTGTGACCCCATGGGCTGTAGCTGGTCAGGCTGCTCTCTCCAGGCAGTTCTCCAGGCAAGAACACTGGAGTGGGTTGCTATGTCCTTCTCCAGGGGATCTTCCCGACCCGGGGACTGAACCCACGTCTCTTAGGCCTCCTGCACTGGCAGGTGGGTTCTTTACTACCAGCACCACCTGGGAAGCTGCCCAGGGAAGTCTGAGATGGGCCCAGAGCAAAGCTCCAAAAGAGACCCCCATGAGGGACCTCCTTCTCTCGGGCCTCCTGCAGCATCAGTGTGTATCAAGTTCAGGTTTAGAAAAGAACGGACAGTACAGTGGCCTTTCAGTGGGAGACAAGTCTCCTTGAACTTCGCTGAAAAGCTAATCACCTTCTCTAAAGCCTGAGATGAGAAGGGTGAGGAGAAAGCAGCAAAGTCATTCTCCTGATGACCCTGAGGATGGGGCTCCTCGGCGAGCAGGGATGCAGAGACCCTGGAGGACAAGTCCCTGGGACAGTGGGGAGTGGCCACTTGGGTTGATGATGAAGATGTTTCTTCCTCGAAGCCCCTCTTGGCAGGCCCTGCCATCGCCGAACCAGACAGGCAAGGCCCACGATGCAGGACCTGCCTGGCTTACCTGTGCGTCAGCTCATGTCCCCACGGAGCTCAGCTTCCTCGAGGGCGGAGGCTGCCTTCCTCCTTGCCTGATGCCCCAGTTCTCCCCTACCAAGCCCATGTCATGGCATGGCATCAGAACTGCACTGAATCATGTGCCTGAGAAACCCTAAGGATTGAAAAAGGAATCCCAGGCAGAGTTGAAACTAGCTTATTCTCCCTGGTTTCACTGTCTGCATAAGCAAGATAGGAAAGCAGGGGTCCCCAGCCTCCAGGATCTAATGCCTGATGATCTGAGGTGTTGTTGATCTAATAATAGAAACAATGGGTACAATAAATGTAATGTACTTGAATTGTCTCGAAACCATAACCACTCCCCTCTCCCAGCCCCGCCGTCCACCCCTCTGTCTGGGGAAAAATTATTTTCCACGAAACTGATCCCCAGTGCCAAAAAGGGCGGGGACCACTGCAGTCAGTTTCAGTTCAGTTCAGTTCAGTTCAGTCGCTCAGTCGTGTCCGACTCTTTGCGGCCCCATGAATCGCAGCACGCCAGGCCTCCCTGTCCATCACTAACACCCAGAGTCTACTCAAACTCATGCCCATCCAGTCAGTGATGCCATCCAGCCATCTCACCCTCTGTCGTCCCCTTCTCCTCCTGCCCCCAATCCCTCTCAGCATCAGGGTCTTTTCCAATGAGTCAACTCTTCGCATGAGGTGGCCAAAGTATTGGAGTTTCAGCTTCAGCATCAGTCCTTCCCATGAACACCCAAGACTGATCTCCTTTAGGATGGACTGGTTGGATCTCCTTGCAGTCCAAGGGACTCTCAAGAATCTTCTCCAACACCACAGTTCAAAAGCATCAATTCTTCGGTGCTCAGCTTTCTTTATGGTACAACTCTCACACCCATACATGACCACTGGGAAAACCATAGCCTTGACTAGATGGACCTTTGTTGGCAAAGTAATGTCTCTGCTTTTTAATATACTAACTTTCTTGGTCCTAACTTTCCTTCCAGGTAGTAAGCATCTTTTAATTTCATGGCTGCAGTCACCATCTGCAATGATTTTGGACCCCCAAAATTAAAGTCAGCCACTGTTTCCACTGTCTCCCCATCTATTTCCCATGAGGTGATGGGACCAGATGCCATGATCTTAGTTTTCTGAATGTTGAGCTTTAAGCCAACTCTTTCACTCTCCTCTTTCACTTTCATCAAGAGGCTTTTTAGTTCATCTTCACTCTCTGCCATAAGGGTGGTGTCATCTGCATATCGGAGGTTATTGATATTTCTTCTGGCAATCTTGATTCCAGCTTGTGCTTCATCCAGCCCAGCGTTTCTCATGATGTACTCTGCATATAAGTTAAATAAGCAGGGTGACAATATACAGCCTTGACGTACTCCTTTTCCTGTGTGGAACCAGTCTGTTGTTCCGTGTCCAGTTCTAACTGTTGCTTCCTGACCTGCATACAGGTTTCTCAAGAGGCAGGTCAGGTGGTCTGGTATTCCCATCTCTTTCAGAATTTTCCACAGTTTATTGTGATCCACACAGTCGAAGGCTTTGGCGTAGTCACCACTGCAGTAAAGGACACTAAATAATAAATAACTGGCACTTGACTAGGTGAGTGGCATCTGGTGCCAGCACTGAGAACAGTTTAATAAATTGCATTCTGTTTCCTAAAACAGACTTCAGGTTTTATTTTTGTTGTTGTTTTGATTTTGGCTGTGCTGGGTCTTAGTTGCCCCAGAGCATGTGGGACCTTAGTCCTCTGACCAGGCATCAAACCCACGTCCACTGAATTGGAAGGTTGATTCTTTACCACTGGACCACCAGGGAGGCCCCAAGACTTTAGTTTTTTAAATTATAAATAACCTTAAGGCAAGGAGGTCCATAACCCCTTTTTTTCTCAGGCTTAGTGCCTAACAGAGCTAAATCTTTAAGAATTAAGTTCATTTCATAATAATCTATAATCTAAGAAAGAAGATGGCCTTTAAAATCTCAGTGCTTAAGGATCTGGAAGTTTTGCACACAGAGTATGCATACAAATGGGATAAATTAGGAATCTGAGAGTAACATAAACACACTACTATATATAAAATAGCTAAACATCAAAGACCTCCTGTATAGCACAGGGAACTATACTCAATATTTTATAACAGCTTATATGGGAAAAGAATCTGAAAAAGAATATATAATATACATACACACACAGTTTCCTTGGTGGCTCAGCAGTAAAGCTGCCAAAACAGAGACATGGGTTCAATCCCAGGGTTGGGAAGATCTTTTGGAAAAGGAAATGGCAACCCACTCCAGTATTCATGCCTGGAAAATCCCATGGACAGAGAAGCCTGGTGGTCTGTAGTCCATGAGGTCACAAAAGAGTCAGATGCAACTTAGCGATTAAATATCAAACATACATACATACATATATATATATATATATATATATACATATATATACGTCTCTATCTATCTATATCTGAGTCACTTTGCCATACACCTGAAACTTACACAATACGGTATATCAACTTCTATTAAAAATTTTTTTAAAACCCAACAACAAACAAATGGGCATGCCAAGCTCTGGGGCATTATGCACAAAGCAATTAACACAGGCTCTAAAACAAACCACCAAGCGGCAACTGGACACCTTGGACTCACCTTGAACCTCGATGTAGATGGGGTCAGACACGATTTCTTCGCTGTTTATTTTCATCTTACAGACATATGACCCATTGTCTGAACGCTGCACACTGGTTATGCTTGAGAGAGAAACACAAAGATATTTCATTGATGACCTTTTGAGTTTCTACTACAGGAATCAACATTCTTCAACTTCTTTATCTTTCACTGTGATGATTAACCGTGTAGGTCAACATGGCTAGGTCGTGGCACCTTGAGATTTAGTCAATCATTACTCTAGATGCAGATATTTTTCTGTGAAGGAATTTTTCAGATGTGATTCATATTCAAGTCAGTAGACTCAGAGTAAGGCAGATTATTCTCTATTGCTTGAGTGGGTCTCATTTAGTCACGTAAATGTCTTATGAGCATAGACTGAGGTCCTCTGAGGAACAAGGAATTTGCCTCCAAACTGCCTTTGGAACGCAAGGCTGCAACGTCAGCTCTCCACTGGGTCTCCCACTGACACTCCCCAGATTTCAGATCGGGCAGCACCTACAGTTACCTGATGCTGGAACAGACTGAGGGCACAAGGAGAAGAGGGCAGCAGAGATGAGATGGTTGGATGGCATCACCGACTCAGTGGACATGAGTTTGAGCAAACTCCAGGAGATGGTGAAGGACAGGGAAGCCTGGCATGCTGCAGTCCATGGGGTCGCAGAGAGTCAGGCATGACTGAGCGACTGCACACCAACAGTTACATTAGCGGCTTCCCTAGTGGCTCAGTGGTAAAGAATGAAGGAGACGTGGGTTTGTCCCTGGGTTGAGAAGATCCCCCGGAGGAGGAAATGTCGACCCACTCCAGTATTCTCGTCTGGGAAATCCTACGGACAGAGTAGCCCCGTGGGCTACAGTCCATGGGGTCACAGAGTCAGACATGACTTCAACACCAATGACAACAACAGTGACATGAAATCTTTAAAATGACATCAATCTTTAAAATAATTTTTTTTGCTCTCTCTCTTTTCACATGTGTGTATCCTATTGGTTCTGTTTCTCCTAACAGCCCTGCCTGACACCTGTGCGCTCACTTGTCTGGATTTCTGTGGTAGGCTCTACACCAGGGTTCTCCATATCAGAGTACAACTCCTCAAGGCATTTTGCAAATTTGTGGGACTGTCCTGGATGGCCACATAACTAGGGGCCAACATGGCTTTCAGGGGTCAGAGGCAACTTTTCCACAACCCAAATGACCTTCAGAGACTGGAACCGAACCCCATCGTATACACACAAGGTAATTTGCCTGGTATTAATATCCATTTCATTGCCCAGGACCATGCAAATGGTAGGCTAGCGTCTCCTTGTCCTGTTTTGAGCTTGGTGGTGACTCAGTCATCGTCTGGAAAAAGGATGACTGACAGCATCTCTGTCTGCAGGAGTGTGTGCATGGCGCAAGCTGCTGTGGACTTTATTACCTCTCCTGGTGTGGTCATGCCCAGTATTTACACCGTCACGTTTACACTGTTTAATTACCAGGCACCTTCCTTTTGTTTTCCTCATATTACAGTGTAAACATGGTACATTATTAAATATCTGATATAAACAGGAGGCCTTGGCTCAAAGAGGTTCAGAGTCCTGCTTGTCAATTTCTCAACATGTTTACAAACAGGGAGATATAACACAGATGTGACACCTGCTCTTAGCTGGGGCAGCAGGGGATGAGAGAACACTCTGAAATACCCTCTGATGCTCCCTGAAAGAAGACACCTTTATTAGCCCCACAGCACTGGTTTCCTCTCTGTGCATCAGACACAACCAAGAAGACTGTGATAGTGGAAAAAGAGAAAAAAAGAAAAACGTGGAGAGGTCCACTTGTCTTCCTAGCGGTTTGCTCCTCGATGCAACTTATTTGGGAAAGTGTTAGTCGCTCAGTCGTGTCTGACTCTTTACAACCCCATGGACTGTAGCCCACCAGGATCCTCTCTTTCCATGGAATTCTCCAGGCAAGAATACTGGAGTGGGTTGCCATTCCCTTCTCCAGGGGACTCTTCCAAACCCAGGGATCGGACCCGAGTCTCCTGCAGGCAGATTCTTTACCATCTGAGCCACCAGGAAAGCCAAGCTTTAGGGGAGGGGCTTTATGTCAGAGTGCCTAGAAGTCACCAGAAGAACATGGAAAGAGACCTCACAGGACAAAGATCTCCAAATAAAGGGCTAGTGGGCCCTCCCTGAGAATCTGCTGGGGTGTCACGGTTACCAGAAGGAGATGAAGATGAGAGGAAGAGGGGCTGGTGTGCTGCTCACTGCAGGTAACAAGCAGGGGCTGCACAGTGCACGAAGCTTCTGGCAGATTCTGTATGCTGATCCGTCGAGCCTTCTTTGTAGTTCTGAGGGAAACCAAGGTCATGGCTACTGAAAAGAGGATCGTTTCCACTCATTTCACAAGTTCACTTTGAAAGAGGCATCATTTTCTTGCAGGAAAACCCAGGGAGGAGCTGAACAGAGTGGACGATGAGATCCAAGAATCAGTGAGTCAGGAACCAGAGGGGAAGTGACACCAGAGAGGAAGGCAGGCCACAGCCGCCGTGAGGCTGCACCCAGGCCAGGGTGCACAGCCCCCGGGGAACCCAAGAAATCAGCAAACGCAGATAACCATGGGGCGGCACACGCAGGCTGCAGAAATCAGACTGCACAGAAAAGTCTAGGAGTATTTTCAACCAACCAGCAAGGAAAATTCAGACTGGGAGAGAGCAGGAGAACACAAAACTCAATGAATATTTGGTCACTTTCTGTTTTTTTTTTTTTTTTTAAAGAAAGAAACACAAAAAAGAATCAATAAAGCCTTGCCTGAAAACAAACACTTGGTCTTTACTCATTTGCTTTAGGCAAGGTTTAGCAGCATCTGGTGAGAAGGACCACTTGTGTCTGCATTAATTACCAAGTCCAGATTCATCTCACCTATAGCACAGGAACGCTTTTCCCAAACAATTCTACTTTTTGTTTCATAGACATCACATAAAGGCTCCCGGGATGAAGGCAGGGTGTGGCTGGGACTCAAAATGGGGAAGTGGTCCCCCATCTCCTCCTTCTCCCCGGGAGAAATGCAGGAAAGGCTCCGCTCGCAGAATAGCAATCTAGACATTCCTACGACTGAGTAAGGAATTCCAGAAAGAACACAGAGAGGGGAGCGGGAGGATATGATTCAAGCAAATGCCCAGAACTGGAGATGTGGATCTTTCCACACCTGGTCATTAGGCAGGCAGCAGAGCAAGAGAGAAAAGAGCCGCCAAGGAGCTTCACTAAGCCCTTTAGACATGTCACACATCTAAGGTAAAGTGGAGGCCCCCAAAAGATTCCAGAGAAAGGAAAAGCAGGCAATTTACGAGTGAATCAGAACAGCGTCATGCTTCTCAAGAACAAATCTCAGAGCAAAAAGGAAATAGCTCAGTGACTTCAAGGTGACAGCAGGAAATTGTTTTCCTTTTAAATTCTGTATCTGGTCAAACTGTCTTTTGATCAGAGTAGGAAAAATATGGCATTTTCAGATATTCAAGAGCCCAGAAAGCAAGAAGCAGGCTGGGCTCCAGGTAAAGTGAGGGAGTAAGCCAGGAAGAGGGGAAGCTGGGCTCTGGGAGACAGGAGCTAGAAATCAGGAGGAATGAGGCTCCCAACAATAAGAGCAAAGATGACTCAGCCAGACCCCAGGCCTGGAGGGCAATGTGTCTGGGCTGGAGAGAAAGGAACGGCTCCAGGTCTGGCACCTCCAAGGAAAAACTCCAGTCCTAAGAAATGTGTCATTTTGAGAGGAGATGCCTATTTTCCTTTCAAACATGGAGCAGAATGAGCGATCAAAAATAACAAAATTAAGTGAACTAATGGGCTGGCAAGGAAACTATTAAATTCAGGAAGATCAAAAAGCTCGACAAGAAGGCCAATGTAATTACAGTTTGACGGCATGATTCGGCTGAAAATAGCATTTCCACAGCCACAGAAATTGTGAACCCTGGGTACTGATTTAACCACAGCTGTGAGTAATACTCTATTAGATTAACATACCATGCTGGGGCCTGGCACGGGTATGCACACACACACACACACACACACACACACACACACACGACTCTGAATATCTCTGGAAAGTTACCCAATCAGTGGGTCACCTCTGCTCCCCATCGGGAAAGCACTGGGGGCTGGAGTGGGATAGACAGACTACTTTAGCATGTGCAGGCACTTTTTAATAAAGGTTTAAGAATTCCAACAGATTCTAGTCAAACATCTGAACGGGGGAAGACCAAAGAAACCAAAGACTCAGACCCAATGTCTAGACAGGAACCATCTGGAGAGGTGAGGAAGGGGCAGTTGAAAGGGGGCCGGCAGCTGCAAAAGCTCATCCCCAGCAGGATCCCCTCAGCTAACACAGCCCCAGAACATCCTACAAGGACACACATCTCTCGGCCCCCAGAGTGGTTACAACGAGGCTGACCTGCTCACAAACGGCTTGTGGTAGCGGTGGTAGTTCAGTTGATAAGCCATGTCTGACTCTTTTGTGATCCCATGGACTGTAGCCCACCAGGCTCCTCTGTCCATGGGGTTTCCCAGGCAAGAATACTGGAGTGGGTTGCCATGCCCTCCTCCAGCGGGTCTTCCCGGATGAGGATCGAGCCCAGGTCTCCTGAATTAGCAGGCAGATTCTTTACTAACTGAGTCACCTGTATGGGGAGTGCATACACATCTCTCCACCTGTCTGTGCTTCTGTTCCTTCTCAGAAATGGAGGGTCTAACACCCACCTCTACACGATATATGGCACCTATGGGAAATCTGGAACTCAATAAATATTTGGTCACTTAAAAAAAAAAGGAAATACAAAAAGGGATCAATATTAGTTGACTCCTCTTGAATACCCAGACTGGTCAAATTCATAGAGAAAAAATGTGGAACAGAGGTTGCCAAGGGCTGGAGGGGATGGGGAGTGAGGAGCTAGTGTTCATGGGTACAGAGTTTCACTTTGAGATGATGTAAGAATTCTGGAGCTGGATGGTGGTGATAGTTGCATAAAAATGTGAATGTACTCAAGGTCACTGACTTGGATATTCAGAAAGGGTTAAAATGGTGTTTTATTTTATGTGTGCATGTGTGCTCAGCAGCTAAGTCACGCCTGACTCTTTGTGACCCCATGGACTGCAGCCCGCCAGGTTCGTCTGTCCATGGGATTTCCCAGGCAACAATAAACTGGAGTGGGTTGCCATTTCCTTCTCTAGGGGATCGTCCCAATCCAGGAATCGAATCCACATTAGCAGGTGGATTTTTTTAACCACTGAACCACCCAGGAAGCCTATGTTATGTGCATGTTACAACAATAAAAAACAAACAAACATTAAAAATGAAAGAAAAAAAAGCTAAAAAAAGAATACAAAGACCCACTGATAAGCCTCCTATTTAACCAGCCATCATTCAGATGGTGCTGACAGGATTCCATGGATAAACTGAGTTCAGGAATCTGGTAGAAAAATCTGACCTGAAAAGAAGTCTGAATTGAATATAAAGCAAGTCTGAAAGTCTCAGCAATCTGTGGCTAAAAATAGCTTTTCCAGCTGATGGCTTGGCTGATCTCCCATGTACGATTCCGTCTTTGGGGTCACCAAAAGCAGCAGGATAAAGAGCAACCAGTGAGGGCATCAGGCAGACCCAGCTGGGGCAGGGTGGGGCAAGGATCTTGGCTCTCAGAACCTGCAGGGCCCACCAACAAGTCTCTCAGGCACAAGGAGCATGCAGGAACCCAAACTACCCACTTAACATGTTTACGAGGAAAATGTACTAAGAAAGTAAAATCTGTCCAGCTTGAGTCACTGGGAAGGATGCCAGAATTTAAAGAGCATTGGGAACCCTTAGACTACACAGAAAACAAATATCAAACACCCTCCCTTTGCCATAAATCGCCCAATGACTAAGTCTGCAGGGCCTATCAATACACAAGAGCATCAGTTTTTGTTTTTGCTTGAGGGTGGGTCTCCTCAAGTCTTCTGATCTGAAGGCTTGTGCCTTCCTAGAAAATTTTACCTGATGAGTGTTTCAACCTAAGCCAGAGAGCTATTTTCCACCTGATACCAGACTATAGAGGTAACTGTTGCTGTCTAGTCTCCAAGCCGTGTCTGATTCTTTGCAACCCCAAGGACTGTAGCCCACCAGGTTCCTTTGTCCATGGGGATTTCCCAGGCAAGAATACTGGAGTGGGTTGCCATTCCCTTCTCCAGGAAATATTTCTGATTCAGGGATCTAACCTGCATCCCCTGCATTGGCAGGCAGATTCTTTACCACTGCGCCACCTTGGAAGCCCTTAGGAATAACTGTCCTGGGAATTACAGTCTTCTTTAGAGACTTCACTGGGAAGTCTTGGCCATACAGGGTCCCCAGGATAGACGAACAAATACCCTATGGTTTGAGCTGATATCAGGTGTAGATGGGGTAGGATACTGAGTGGAGTGTTGCGGATGTCCAGCCTGATGACAAGTCCCACAACGGAGGTCTAGCAACTGCTTTCGAGTGATGCACCATCCAGGATTAGGCATAGGGTGGGGGGCATGGGGCCAGGAGTGGAGATTTTCTGTATTAACCACCAAGCTATTGGTTAGGGATACTCCAACCAGACACTGAGTGTTCCCTACACCTATTAATGCAAGATGACTCTTGACTCTATCAATACTAATAGACATCTGATCCCTGCTTATATGTAGTCATCTATCATTTGCATATTTGCTTAAATAAATGTGGTCCATGCAGGTACTGTTAGTGGCATCTCCAACAAAATTGCAAGCTAATGAATTCCTGGTAAAATGGCATCCACTGAAAGCTTAGAACTAGTTTTTAACTCTTCACTTTGCTGGGAACCAGAGTGAATTTCCTTGGGGCCCATGAGATGTGAGAAAAGAGGATATGAGGAGAGATGTGCAAATCAGGCTCCCTAGTTAAGCTTACTCCCAGCTTACTACCTAGTTACCCTGGGCAAGTCATCCTAATTTATAAGGACCTCAGGGTCCTCATCTAAAAGACATCAAATTAGGCTCTTAATCCTTCTATCTTGCAAAGAAATTATACAAATATTTATCATCTTGGATCAAGTTACTTCAATTTACTTCACTGAATTACCCACAGCTACCTGAACACTAATAAAGTGAATATCTCAGTGGTGTACTTGATGCTGCTCCAAATATTACTCAGTCCAGCTGAGTATCCATTCTTTGTAAGAATTCTGATCACTAAATTTGCTCAGTTGGGAGGTCACATAAGATTTGCTTCCCTTCCGAATGACTTTATGAGAGTTCAACCAAATATGTGCAAAAGTATACATTTTTCTCTAAAGTTCTGAAAATTTCACCTACTCACCTTCCGATCTCTAAAGACCTAAGTTCAAAACAAGACACTGCCTACTCTAGGTATAAAAATTCTCCAAGTCTTTTAAATATGTCATGGCCCTTCAGAGCACACCCAGAGCTTTCAGTCTGGTGGTCCAATTCCATCTCTTTGGCAAGAAGACCAAGAAAGACACAGAGGCTCACTCACGGTCTCACGGGAGCCAGTGGCAGGACCCCAGCTTGGAACTCCCAGCCAGAGCAGGGCTGCGCTTTCCTTGTAAATGACACTCAGTGGGACCAAGACTTTGGTTTTATAAGCCTTTACACCTTATTCCTTATGAAATGGTGATTTTAGTTCTCCCATCAGAAGCTGTGTCTGTATAATGGAAAAACATCTGTGTTCTGTAGACGATGGAGAAAAAACTACAGTCAAGTCTCCTGCGTGGTCTCAGTCGCTAGCTGAGAGTGGCAGCCCAGGAGACGGAGCCAGAGTTTAAATCGACCGATGAGAGACGTGCAAGCTGTTTCCTACGCCTTGATGATGACCAAGATAACTTGGAAAATGCAGAAAAAAAAGGAGGTGGAGTCTTACAGACATGTTGACACAGTGAACTCCAGCTGGACTCACCAGGTCTGTGGTAACTCAGAGGTGGTTTCCCTGAGAAGGAAACATACAGTGACTCACCCAAAGATGTGACACAGCCTGGAAGTGGCCCAAACATCAGGTCAGAGAAAGTAAAAACAACAGATCACAGACGCTCCGCTCGGCGTGGTGCAGTCCCAGAGAAAAGGCTCTTGCGTCATCGCTGCTGGGCTCCGACCTCATCTTGAGCTTTCAGTGAGTACAGTCCATGTGTGCCTGCTAAGTTGCTTCAGTCGTGTCTGATTCTTTGCGACCCCATGGACTATAGCTCGCTAGACTTCTCCAACCGTGGGACTCTCCAGGCAAAAATATCTGGAGAGGGTTGCCATGCCCTCCTCCAGGGTATCTTCCTAACCCAGAGATAACACCTGCATCTCTTACATCTCCTGCACTGGCGGGTGAGTTCTTCACCACCAGTGCCGCCAGGTAAGCCTGACCACCGTCCACCTAATTCTACATCTGCATGTGCTAGGAGGTCCTGATGTAAACACAAATGCCCTCCTGGCTAAGAGGAAACAGGAGAGGATGGAGGGGGAGGGGGTTCCCTGGAGGTCCAGTGGTTTAACTCCATGCTTCCACTGCAGAACTGCAGGCAACATGGGTTCGACCCCTGGTTGGGGAACTAACATCCCACATGTCACATGACATAGCAAAAAAAAGAGAGAGAGAGAGAATGAAAAGGGATGGTGAGAAGAGGAGCGACTGTCTCACTGTCTCCAGGATCTGGCATATAAGGACTCAGTCCTTGGGATGACGGGTTATTAGGTTATGGCCTGGCCTGGCCGGGCCAATACCAAGTGGAACGTTGAGGTGGAGAGCCAAGTGGCTGAAGGTCTGTCTCAGCTTCCCAGACTCAGACTCGCAGCCTCCTTCCCGCCCCGGCACGAGGTCAACATCAGCACCAGTATCTGCAGCCACAAGGGCTGCTGGGAGAGGAGGGGGAAGAAGAGACAGGGCAAACGAAAGGGATACACGGTTTGACAGGCGCCACGCCCGCCCAGCGATTCTGATGGCTCCTCATGCCAGGCAAGGACACAGCTCTCACCCACTGGGAGAGCTCTGGAGTCCAGCAGGACTTGGTGGGACTTGCAGGCCAGCTGGGAAGAGCGTCCGATCACCAAGAATTCCACTGGGGCCAAAATCCAATGAAAGAGATCAACAATACAACCGGCTATTAATCTACACTCTGAATGGACTGGTGGGGCTGTGAACACAGAAGACAAAAGGCTGTTTTGATTACTGACAAGCCTTTTGCTTTTGAATCAGCAAAAACATAACATTTTCAAAGAAAGGGAGAGAGAACACTTACCTGAAGGAAGCGATGACTGCTGTAACTTCATTATCTGGATAAAACTGAGTAATTGCATGATGGGCCCCCAGCAATTCCTTCCCATCTTTCCACCAAGAAATAGTTGCACTGTCCTGGTAGATGTTAGGTATGTTGATGGAGCAATTAAACTTGACATCTTTGTGTTCAGAAAGTATTATATGGCCAACCGTGTGATTAAATGCAAGAGGTGGTAGGAACTTGGACCTGGCAGAGGTCACCCTGGGAAAGGCTACATTTCCAGGGTCTGGGATTCCAGGCTGGATGGGTGGAGACACAGTGGTGGGCTGGTAGCCACCAGTGTGAGGAAAGAAAAATGGAGTGTGGTCAGCCTGTAAGCTTCCTGGCAGAGAGCCAGAGAACGGCAGGCTGGGGCTGGTTCCTTCCTTCATCTCAGCAATAGCTGCAAAACAGAATATCAGACTTTTAGCCTTTTTTTTTTTTTTTTAGGTATAATCCTTTCATTTTATTCAACACATAAAAAACACCTATGTGACAAACTTGGATCAAACTGAACATAAAAAAACTTCCTTTTTTCTTGAAAATATATAGTGGATATTCTCCCCTGTCAAGATGTTTCCTAACATATACCTAATCTAATTGCTAATTCCACCATGTTAACTTTATTTATTTATTTTTAATTGGAGGATAATTGCTTCATAATATGGTGTTGGTTTCTGTCGTACATCAACATGAATCAGCCATGGGCATACAAACATCCTCTCTTTTTTTTTTTTCATTTATTTTTATTAGTTGGAGGCTAATTACTTTACATCATTACAGTAGTTTTTGTCATACATTGAAATGAATTAGCCATGGATTTGCATGTATTCCCCATCCCGGTCCCCCCTCCCACCTCCCTCTCCACCCGATCCCTCTGGGTCTCCCCAGTGCACCAGGCCCGAGCACCTGTCTCATGCATCCCACCTGGGCTGGTGATCTGTTTCACCCTAGATATACATGTTTCGATGCTGTTCTCTTGAAACATCCCACCCTCGCCTTCTCCCACAGAGTCCACAAGTCTGTTCTATACATCTGAGTACATCCTCTCTCTTGAACCTCCCTCCCACCCCCACTCCATCCACCCCTTCAGGTTGTCACAGAACACCGAGTTTGATCTCCCTGCTTCATACAGCAAATTCCTACCAGCTCTCTATTTTACATATGGTAATGTATGTGTTTCCATGCTACTCTCTCTATTCATCCCACACTCTTTTTTATTTAACTTTTTCACTTTTTGGCTGAGCCACACAGCATGTGGGATCTTTGTTCCCCAATTAGGGATTGAACCTGCGCCCTCTGCATTGGAAGGGGAGGGTCTTAACCACTGGACCGCCAGGGAAGTCCTGGATTTTTAGCCTTTTAAATAATGGAGTTTCCAAAGTAGGTTCCCAACTTTCTAGGCCAGCATGAGAGAGAACTGGGCATCCTCAATATCCTCAGAAATCATGATCAGAATTTATTTAATTTATTTATGAATAGTGTGAATATTTTCTTTCACAGTTTTATTCATTTGTAGACTTCCTCCTATAGAAAACTTAAGAAATATAATCTTCACCATCAAAATTTTTTAAATTTGAGATATAATTGACATATATATATAATATATTAGTTCCAGGTGTATGGCAGAATGATTCCATATTTGTATAGTTTGCAAAATGACTGCCAGGATAAGTCTAGTTAATATCCATTTTCACAAATGGAAATTTTTTTTTCTTGTGATGAGAACTTTTAAGATCTGCCATTAATAACTTTCAGATAGCCATGTGTGGGATTTTAGTTCCCTGATCAGGGATTGAACCTGGGGCCTCGGCAATGACAGCACAGAGTCCTAACCGCTGGAACGCCAGGGAATTTGCTACGATACAGTATTACTAACTACAGTCAGCATGCTCGACATTACACCCCCAGGACTTAATTATTTTATAACTGGAAGTTTGTACCTTTGGCCACCTTCACCCGTTTTTTGGAACGGCGACTCATTCCAAATCCCTCATACTTAACCCACCAGCGTGGCGGGCAGGCGATGGTGCCTGAGGGCACCTTCCTTCTCTCCATCAGCCACAAGGCTTTATGCAGGAAGTTCGGCCACCAGTCCGGGAAAGGCTGCTGCTGGTCACAGAGGGGCAAGTTTATAATTCTGTGCCTCAGCACGACCCATTTCTAGGGATGGGGGAAAAGTCAACGTGTGCTGATGTCTCCAGCTATACAGTGACTTGGAGCTTCCAGCAAAATGCCTGCCTGCTGGAATAGACCTGGAAATATGCTGATTTCATCTGACCCACAAGAATTTCTAAAATAGAGGCTCACAGCTGTTATATTTTTAGTGTTAATGGCAGTTTTGGAATATACATTCTGTACTATTAATAGTTGTTATCTATTCAAACACATCAGGACTTCCCTGATGGTCCAGTGGTTAAGACTCAGCTCTTTCAATGCAGGGGACATGGGTTCAATCCCTGGTTGGGAAACTAAGATCCTACATGCTGTGTGGCATGGCCAGAAATAAAAGGCACATTCCGTGAGGGGAAAGAGCATTTAAAAAAAATTTTAGAAACAAAAAAGCACATTGACCAGAGGTGGCGAGACAGACAGGGAGGAGAGTCACAGGCTGGCAGGTTGTGGGCGAGTGATGGGGGTACACAGAGGCACCTAGTCCTGCAGAAAGGCCGTGCTTCCTGCCGCTCTCAGGATACCACACCTCCTAGGCTCCCTGAGTGTGTGTGTGTGTCTGTGTGCGCGTGCAGAGACGGCAGATTAAGCAAATGACAACAAAAGACGCTCAGTTAAACTTGAACTTCAGATAAACAAGAAGTAACTTTTAATGTAAGTATTCAGTTAAGTACTTATTTGGTGGATAGAAGTACAAGCAGATTTGGGGGTAGAAGGAGGAATCTGAGAATTTATGCCTCTGGCTTCCTCCCTGCAGGACACTTCGGAACACACTCATCCCTCAGTGGAGGGCTGGACTTCCTGCCTCAGTGGACTTCCCGACAGAAGTCCTCTCCACCCAGTTCTCTCTCCCACCAGGGAGACTCATGGTTGCTGTACTTGGGAACTGGTTCCTGGGTGAATTCCAGGTTGAAGGACAAGAGGCTTCACTCTAAAAACAGGCAAAGCTTGTTGCTTGTTCTTGAGGCTGAGGTCTCAGGGGTTCTTGGGGTGCAGGTGTCCTTTGCAGCCTCTGGGAGAGGGCTTTGTGGGTCAGCTGCTGGCTGTCCTGGAGCCCAGTGATCCGGACAGATGAGTGTGCTATGATGGGAGCGGTCACTTATTCCAAGGAGTCGAGATCAGAGTAACTCTCCCGAGAGGGGTCCCTGCCCCTCCTGTCACCCTCACGCCAGGCAAATTTTATGCACAGGGATGGTAGGAAGAGGTGAAGTCCATCTTCTCTGATGTTGGGGTCCCTTCTGCAGTTATGGATGCTCTGGCTATTTATCTGGTCTGCCTGCAGACCCTCCTCAAGAACACTCTTTTTCTATAGGCTTCAAAACACTTATAATTCACTTGTGCCTCTTAGAGCCAACTTACCTGTAGCACTTCCTATTTGTTGAGCTTGGGAGTCAGGGGTTTTGTCCAAATAACTTTTCTTTCTTTTTTTTTTTGGTCACACCATATGGTGTGCAGGCTCTTTCTTCCCCAACCAAGGATTGGTGCCCCGTGCAGCAGAAGCCTGGAGTCTTAACCACTGGACCACCAGGGAAGCCTCCAACTTTTTTTGTTGTATGTTAAATAAAGGGCAAAAAAAGTAGACTGGGAGAAGCAGATAATACTTCTTTTGGTTTGTTTCATTTCCTTAAAAACATTGAATATTTCTAATCATAAAGGTAGCACAAATCTGCTGAAAAAAATTCAAGTATTTATGGGAGCACAGAAAGTATAAGATGGAAAGCTATTTTATAATCCCAACCCTGCCAGATAACCTCTGACTACAATTTAGTGTAAAAGCTTCAGTTTTCTATGAACTGAGCAGCTCACCTAACGAACTAATGGCAAAGCCACCCAGTCAGATGACGTCACTGAAACTGGGGCACAGCCAAAACCTATAATCATTACGGATGGTTTAAAAGATAAGTAATCTCCAGAATTTGATTTGCCAGAAGCTGGTACAGTATGATTTAACTGCTGACATTATTTATTCAGCACTTGCAGGTCTAAGATTAGCTGTGACTGTCAAATGGGATACAGAAAGGCAAATGTCCCAGGAGAGGGGGAGCAGAGAGTCCCAGGAGTTAAACGGGGGATGGGACACAGCCAACTGTTGGGGGGAGGCCTTCCCCAGCCCCCCACCCGACTCTGTCTAGCTAACCTCCCAGGTCAGGGGCTCGGAACCGCCACCTTCGTAGTATCTGCTGTAATATTCTCAGTTCTTTCTCTGCTGCTGGACGGACTGAAAGCCCCACACTGTAGTCGGTTCCTAGAAGGTACTCAAAATATTACAGGTTTGTTGAATGAGTAAGTAAAGGAATGAATTAAAGAAGGAGTAGGCGAAGATGGCCAGGGTTTCCAGGGGCCGAGGTGGTGGAAAACTAGAGGGAAAGGAAGAGGCCCTGAGAGTTTGGGAATACCAATTTAGCTTCATGGTGGTACTTCTGTGCTAGGAGAAAAAGAGAGATGAAATGAAATTAGAGAACTTCCTTCGTGGCCCAGGGTTAAGACTCTTCACTCCCAATGCAGGGGGCCTGGTTCAATCCCTGGTCAGGGAACTAGATCCCACATGCCACAACTAAGACCCAGAGGAGCCAACTAAATAAAAATTAAAAAAAAAAAAAAATGGAATTAGGCTGAACGTGGAGAGCCCTGAATCCCAGTGGGGACAAGAGGGATGCCTGGAAGATTTCTGAGCAGGGGAGGGAGATCAGAGCTGTGCTTGACCAGGACACAGGAGGGAGGGAGAGAGCAAGGAGACGGCCAGGAAGTGGGAAACCCAGAAGGAAGACACTGAGGCCTAACTACGGGAGCGGCTGGGAAGCAATAGAAAGGATGCAGGAGACAGAGCAGGGACTGATCCTGACAGCGCTCTCAGCATTACCATCACCCCAAAAGGAAAGGTCAGTTCATATGCAAATTACTATATACAGAGTGGATAACCCACAAGGTTCTACCGTATAGCACAGGGAACTATATTCAATAGAAATGTTAGTCACTCAGTCATGTCCGACTCTTTGTGACCCCATGGACTGCAGCCTGCCTGGCTCCTCTGTCCATGGAATTCTCCAGGCAAGAATATTGGAGTGGGTTGCCATTTCCTTCTCCAGGAGATCTTCCTGATCCAGCGACTGAACTCATGTTTCCTGAATTCCAGGCAGATTCTTTACCATCGAAGGCACCAGGGAAGCCCATATTCAATATCCTGTGATAAACCATAATGCAAAAGAATATGAAAATGGATATGTATGTGTATATATATATATATGTATATATATATATACACATTATATATAATACTGAATCACTTTGTTGTATACCTGCAAGTAACACAACCATGTAAATCAGCTATACTTCAATAAAAGAAATTTTAAAATACACTTAAAAAAATGTCACAGGACTTCCCTGGTGATGCAATGGTTAACACTTCACCTTCAGGTGCAAAGGGTGCAGGTTCAAATCCTGGTCAGGGAGCAAAAACCCCACACGCCTCCAGCCAGAAGCCAAAATAAAAAGCAGAAGCAGTACTGTGACAAGTTTAGTACAGACTTTTTAACAAATGGTCCATGTCAAAAAAATCTTTAAAAAAAAAAGAGGTAAATTGGACACAAATATTTAGGAAGCACATAATCTCTGGACTGAGAATAGTTCTCAGAAGTGGCCATTTGGCAGGTTAATCCTGGCCGTGGTTTGAAGAGCAGGCCCCCACTGGGAACATGGGGATGATAGTAATGGTGGCCCATAGGATCACCGATAGCAATAAAAAAGTCAGTGCTCTGTCTGGCTCATCGTAAGCACTCACTGTGAACCCAGGAAACCTGCCACGGCCCAGTCCTTAAGAATCGCTGCTCACAGGGGCTGACTCTCGGGGCCCAGTGAGGTCTCACGGCAGAGCTCTTGCTAGAGGGGTGGCTGCAGTGGGGTGTTACCTTTCACGGAGTCTTCACAATATGTGCTATGCAGTGCATGGCCTCCCCAGACCTGTGACCTGTGAGGTGGCCTTGACTAAATGAACACGGACAATGGGGAAAAAGGCACAGTGAGGACAGGGCCGAGCTTTTGGGCCCCAGGGTCAGAGCAATGACACTTGGGCTTCCCTGGTGGCTCAGGGACAAAGGATCTGCCTGCCAGTGCAGGAGACTCGGGTTGGATCCCTGGTCCGGGAAGATCCCACATGCTGCACAGCATCTAAGCCCGTGGGCCACAACGACTGAGTCTGTGCCTGGAGCCCGGAAGCGGCAGTGACTGAAGCCCACGTGTCCTAGAGTCCGCGCTCTGTAAGGAGAGAAGCCTGCACGTCACGACTACACAGCAGCTCCCGCTCACCTCAGCCGAAGAAAGGCCCGCGCAGCAATGAAGACCCAGCGTCAACAAGTAAACAGAAGTTCTTTTTAAAAAATAAATGATGTTTTAAGCTGCTAATTTTTCAGTATTCTATGTCAGTTGTAAAATGCCCCTCCCCCTGTTTTTCCTCGAAGAAGTAGAACACTTTAAAATTATTTGGGAGCGTGTGATGCTGGGAGGGTGAGAGTAGATCAAAAATTTCAAAGTTTACGATTTCTATTACCACGTTCTCATTAGTGCATCTTCAAGATGACACAGGTGAACGTGGTGGGCCTGTCTGATGATCCCCATTGTGGAGACCATTTTTTTTAGGCCATGTCAGAGATGTATTAAACACCCACAGCCTCAGACTTAACAAGGATTTCATCCTTTCTCCATGTAACAGGTGGAAAAGCAAGCTGCTTGTGAAATTCAGCAGAAATCGCTCCTCCTCTTCTTTCCCCTCTCTTCTTTTAAGGTTATTTCTTTGTATGGACTGGACAGTAGCTAAAGTGGGAAGTTTTGCCTCAGAAGCAAACGCAGTTGAGCAACCCAGATAAGCGGCCTCCCACTCACATCCAAGTACAGCTGCCCAGGGGTTCCAGCAGCTGCATTTGCCAACCCTGGGGCCACATGCATCCTGGAGTTTGTCACGGAGCGCCCCTGCCCTGTGCCCATGCGTTTCCAGCCCCTGACCAGATTCCAAGGTCATCTTCACAAAGACAAGGGCCTGTGTGCCCACCGTCTTCCTCCAGTGCTCAGGTCGGGGGACAGGCTCCAGGAGATAAGATTAGCAAATGTTTCTCCAGCAAACGAATAAGTGATTAGATCTATTGTCCACTGTGTGGGGTTTGCCAGGTTCTTCTGAACAAATCTACCTGTAGCTTCCCTGAGGGCTGGAACTGGCATTCTCTGAACCCGGGCTGATGCCTGGCATGCATCTATGGGGTAAATGAGTGTGATACAGGCAGGGGTGGGGGACTATGAAGAGTGAGCAGGGAAGAGAGGTGGTCCAGGCAGGGACACTGCTGTGACCGGAAGTGGGACTGTGGTGGGGCTGGAGCCAGGGCCTCACAGCAGCACCTCTTTCTCCAACCACAGCGAAACTGTGGAGGGGCAGATACCGAGGGGTCTTAGTCTCTTAGACTCAAAACTGGTACATGAGGGGACACTAAGGAAAGAGCCATTTTCTGAACCAAAAATTCCGTTGCTGAATGGTTCAGCAATCCCAGGTGGGGCAGGGATAAAGAACCCACCTGCCAATGCAGGAGACACACGAGGTGTGGGTTCGATTCCTGGGTCTGGAAGATTCCCCTAGAGAAGGAAATAGCAACCCACCTCAGTATTCTTGCCTGGAGAATCCCATGGACCTGGTGGACTATACTCTGGGGGTTGCAAAGAGTCAGACACGACTGACTGAATGCATGATCCAGCAGTTCCACTCCTGGGCACATATCTGGACAAAACTCTAGCTCAAAAAGATACATGCACCCCTATGTTCATAGCAGCACTGTTCACAATAGATAAGACACGTAAAACAACCTAAATGTCTATCGACAGATGAATGGCTAAAGAAGATGTGGTTCAGCTTCAGTTCAGTTGCTCAGTCGTGTCTGACTCTTTGCAACCCCATGAACTGCAGCACGCCAGGCCTCCCTGTCCATCACCAACTCTCAGAGTCCACCCAAACCCACGTCCATTGAGTCAGTGATGCCATCCAACCATCTCATCCTCTGTTGTCCCCTTCTCCTCCTGCCCTCAATCTTTCCCAGCATCAGGGTCTTTTCAAATGAGTCAGCTCTTCACATCAGGTGGCCAAGGTATTGGAGTTTCAGCTTCAACATCAGTCCTTCCAATGAACACCCAGGACTGATCTCCTTTAGGATGGACTGGTTGGATCTAAAGAAGATGTGGTACATATATACAATGGAATATTACTCAGCCATAAAAAGAATGAAATAATGCCATCTGCAGCAACACGATGGAACAAGAGACTATCACACTAAGCGAAGTAAGTCAGAGAAAGACAAACGTCATACGACATCACTCATATGTGGAATCTAAACTATGACACAAATGGACATATCTATGAAACAGAGACAGACTCACAGACACAGAGAGCACCCTTGTGGCTGTCACGGAGGAGAGGAGATGGGGAAGGATGGATTGGGATTGGCAGATGTAAACTCTTATACATGAGTTGGATCAACAACTAGGTCCTGCTGTACAGCACAGGGCACTATCTTCAGTATCCTGTAATGAGCTATAATGGAAAAGAATATGAATATAAAAACATTATATAATGGAATCACTTTTCTATATACGTGCAACTAACACAACACTGTGAATCAACTATACTTTGCTAAAATAAGCTTTTAAAAAGTAGGCTATTTTCTGTGTGATCACATAGGGCACCCCACCCTTAAATTCATGAATATTTGCGGGGCACTAGCTGAGCGTGCATGATAGCAGACAGGCTGGTGGGCAGTGATGCTCAGGGCTAACCAGTAGCTCAGTGTTCAGAGCCGAGGACCACCCCGTCCCGGGGCGCCTGAGAGATGACCTGGGGAAAGTCCTGTAACTGGCGGATCCTCTTCAAGGACAGAAGCACTGCGGGGCATAAGGAGAAGAAAGCGATCCATCAGCAAATGCCACAGACGCTGGCTGCTGCTGTGACTTCCTGCTTCTGAACCTGGCCTGGGTTTTTTTTTTTTTCTGGCTGTGCTGTGTCTGCATTGCTGTGTGCCGGATTTTCTCCAGTTGAGGCGAGAGGGCCTGCTCTCTGGTTACGGTGCAGGGGCCTCTCACCGCAGCGGCTGCTTCTGTGGCAGGGCGCAGGCTCGAGGCGAGCAGGCTTCAGTACTTACAGCGCACCTGCTTAACTGCTCCCTGGATCAGGGACTGAATCCACATCCCCTCCACTGACAGGTGGATTCTCACCCACTGGACCACCACCAGGGAAGCCCTGAACCTGACCTGCTGAACACCGGAAGGGGGAATCTGGGGGCTTTGTGGAATGAGTGCTGGGACTAACAGGTGAGGTCTGTCTCAGACAACGCAGAGAACAGCAACATGGCAGCCACATCATTGCCACCCACGAATGAGAGGAAAAATCACATCTGTGGTCTGTGATGGCCAAAGGAGTCTCCCCAGGGCTGGTCACCACCCTCTCCCAGCAGGAGAACCTTCCAGTTCTCTTGAAGCTGTAGGACCACAGCCCAAGGTGGATCAAGGGAAAAAGCAGCAGCTACTGAAATGGCAGGACTCGGAGTAGCGGGTGGAGTGGCAGCCTTCCGCCGCCTCCTGGCCCTGGAGTCCCTCCAAGCTGTGGGAGGACAGCTGGGCAGGGCAGCGGCCCGTGTGGGAGCGAGAATGCAGACTGCTGCTCTGTCAGCCTGTGTTATTACCCAGGACCTGCGGAGGGACTGGAAGCACCTTGGCCAGATGGGTCAAATGAGGGCAGGGCTGAAGTGTCAGTCATATAACCCACATCTGGCTCTTTGTATTCCTTTTCAGACAACAGAACAGGTGGTGACATGACCTGACCTCTCTGAAATTCAGCCTCAAAATCCGGAGGCCCAGAGGAGGATGCAAGAGTGAAGACTTCTTGCTGAACTCTTCGGGGTTTCATGCTCCCCACTGCAGAGCAGGAGTGGGCCAGGAGGATGCGATTTTGTTGTGGTTTAGTCGCTAAGTCCTGTCTGACTCTTTGCAATCCCAAGGGCTGTAGCCCGCCCGACTCCTCTGTCCATGGGATTCTCCAGGCAAGAATACTGGAGTGGGCAGTCACTGCCTTCTCCAGGGGATCTCCCAGACCCAGGGACTGAACCCACATCTCCTGCATTGGCAGATGGGTTCTTTACCACTGAACCACCCGGAAAGCATAGGATGTGCTTTGTCCAGGCGCTAAGAGTTCCTCAGCCCCTCTGTCCCAGGGTGGCATTTGCTATCAAGCAGCCCCCATGGCTGGAAGGAGAAAGGCCCCCTTCTGGGGTGGGCTTGCAGTTCACAGAAGAGGCTTCTGGCCCCTGGAATCCTGTTGGCGACCGCTTCCCTGTCCCCCTCCCTGTCGCAGCCCACGGTCCCCCCTCCCCAGGGGAAAGGGCTGCATGCGGACCAGAGGACAGCCCTTCCAGGCGAGCCCCCTCCCTGGCTGACGTTTGAACCGTGTCCCTAACGGGCTTCCCTGTCACTTGGTCAAAACCTGATCCTCTCATCCCCAGAGCTGGCTGAGGCCAAACCCAGCACAAGCAAAAACTTTCTACTTAGTATCAAGTCACTTTATGAAAACAGGAGTCTCAGCTGATAAACAGAAGCAACACTGAATAAGAGGACATTTTTTCCAAAACCTTTCAACCTAAAATCACTTGACCTGATTGCTACCAAACTATAAATGGTAAACATGAGCACTCCGCCACTTAGAGAAAATTTAACAGTGCAGCAAAAGCCTGCAGGCAGAAACCACGAGCTGACCTGAGGGAGGGGGCCCTAGCAGGGGCTTTACCGGAAAGAAAGAGGAATAACTGGTAGGTTGCATGTGCCTAGAGGAGTCACAGCCTCAGCAGAAAAAAAGCAGAGACACCAGTGAACTGAGACCTGCACAGAGAGAAGAAAGTGGGGCTGGTATAAAACATGGTGTTGGCGGGTCAGATTTTGTCCATTGGCTGGGGTTGGGGTGCGGGGAGAGGGTTGGGATGGTTGCCAGATTAATAAGCACCATGCCCCAGTTTCACATGAACTTCAGATAAACATGCCTATGCGGTTTATACTTAGTCAAATAAGTAAAACAGTCTCTTTCAGCACACACTGGCTGTAGCACTGTCCAGGGAGTTCATTTTCACCCCCGCCCCCATAGACTGACCTCCTAGGGCAGAGAGCAGAGGGAGGAGGGGGTGTGAAGGGGCAAACAAGGATCCCAACACACTAAGCCAGCTACCTACCCTCTCTGAGCCCTGACCTGAGGAGTGCAGGGGCTCGGGTCTCAGAGCCAAACCCACGATTATCAGGGTGACTCTACTTCCGTTGGTTCCCCCAATACACTGACTCAATAAAAACTGTGGAGCTGCGGTAGGAGACGGTGGGCCTCCGGGCTGGACACCTGGTGTTTGTCAAGTGGAGTAAAACTGAGCCTCCTCTGTGCTCAGACACGCCAAGGACAAGGCTAGTGGCAAAAGCTGAGCTCTGCTAAAAAAAGAGATAAGGTGTCCACTCCAGAGGTCAAAAAGACTTTCCCGTCTTCACATGCGCAGGAAAGCTTCTTGGGGATTGAAAAGGGAGCTGACCCCACCCCATAATAAGTGTGGACATATACTCATAGGCCTCTGTGGTGGGATCCATCTTAGAAAAAAGTTGCACACACATTTTGGGGAGGGTCCATGGACCAGAATTGGACATGGAACAACAGACTGGTTCCAAATTGGGAAAGGAGTATGTCAAGGCTGTATATTGTCACCCTGCTTATTTAACTTCTATGCAGAGCACATCATGAGAAACTCTGGGCTAGACGAAGCACAAGCTGGAGTCAAGATTGCCAGGGGAAATATCAGTAACCTCAGATACACATGTGATGCCAACTTTATGGCAGAAAGTAAAGAACTAAAGAGCCTCTTGAAAGTGAAAGAAGAGAGTGGAAAAGTTGGCTTAAAGCTCAACATTCAGAAAACAAAGATCACGGAATCGGGTTCCATCACTTCATGGCAAATAGATGGGGAAACAGTGGAAACAGTGACAGACTTCATTTTGAGGGGCTCCAAAATCACTGCAGATGGTGACTGTGGCCATGAAATGAAATGACGTTTGCTCTTTGGGAGAAAAGTTATGACCAACCTAGAGAGCATATTAAAAAGCAGAGACATTACTTTGCCAACAAAGGTCCACCTAGGCAAGGCTATTGTTTTTCCAGTAGTCATGTATGGACGTGAGAGTTGGACTATAAAGAAAGCTGAGTGCCTAAGAATTTATGTTTTTGAACTGTGGTGTTGGAGAAGACTCTTGAGAGTCCCTCAGACTGCAAGGAGATCCAACCAATCCAACCTAAAGGAAATCAGCCCTGAATATTCATTGGAAGGACTGATGCTGAAGACGAAACTCCAATACTTTGGCCATCTAATGCGAAGAACTGACTCATTTGAAAAGACTCTGATGCTTGGAAAGATTGAAGGCAGGAGGAGAAGGGGATGACAGATGAGATGGTTGGATGGCATCACTGACTCAATGGTCGTGAGTTTGAGTAAACTCTGGGAGTTGGTGATGGACAGGGAGGTGTGGTATGCTACAGTCCATGGGGTTGCAAAGAATTGGACACGACTGAGTGACTGAACTGAACGGACCAGTCAGGTGTGAAGAAAGAAAAAAGATAATTGGCCAAAGGTAAATGAAGACCTGGAAGGACTGTCCTGTATAAGTGATTTACGTCACCTCCTTACTGTGCGCCTGCTCACTCAGGACACCCACATTCCTCCCAGGTGGATCTCTGCCTTGCCTCTGACATAAATAAACCATTTCTCTGTGTGCTCTCCTATATAATGTCAGTTCAGTTCAGTCACTGAACTGGTATTCTTGCCACCTCTTCTTAATATCTTCTGCTTCTGTTAGGCCCATACCATTTCTGTCCTTTATTGAGCCCATCTTGCATGAAATGTTCCCTTGGTATCTCTAATTTTCTTGAAGAGATCTCTAGTCTTTCCCACTCTGTTGTTTTCCTCTATTTCTTTGCATTGATCACTGAGGAAGGTTTTCTTATTCTTTGTTATTTCTTATTCCTTGCTATTCTTTGGCACTCTGCATTCATATGTGTATATCTTTGCTTTCATCCTTTGCCTTTCACTTCTCTTCTTTTCTCAGTTATTTGTAAAGCCTCCTCAGACAACCATTTTGCCTTTTGCTTTCCTTTTTCTGGGGATGGTCTTGATCACTGCCTCCTGTACAATGTCATGAACCTCCGTCCATAGTTCTTCAGGCACTCTGTCTATCAGATCTAATCCCTTGAATCTATTTGTCACTTTCACTGTATAATCACAAGGGATTTGATTTAGGTCATACCTGAATGGTCTAGTGGTTTTCCCTACTTTCTTCAATTTAAGTCTGTTTCTGACAATAAGGAGTTCATGATCTGAGCCACAGTCAGCTCCCAGTCTTGTTTTTGCTGACTGTATAGAGCTTCTCCATCTTTGGCTGCAAAGAATATAGTCAACCTGATTTCGGTGTTGACCATCTGGTGATATCCATGTGTAGAGTCTTTTCTTCTGTTGTTGGAAGACAGTGTTTGCTATTACCAGTGCACTGTCTTAGCAAAACTCTATTAGCCTTTGCCCTGCTTCATTCTGTACTCCAAGGCCAAATTTGCCTGTTACTCCAGGTATCTCTTGACTTTCTACTTTTGCATTCCAGTCCCCTATGGTGAAAAGGACATCTTTTTGGGGTGTTAGTTCTAGGAGGTCTGATAGGTCTTCATAGAACTGTTTAACTTCAGCTTCTTCAGCATTACTGGTCAGGGCATTACTTGGATTACTGTGATGTTGAATGGTTTACCTTGGAAACGAACATAGATCATTCTGTCGTTTTTGAGATTGCTCCCAAGTACTGCATTTCGGACTCTTTTGTTGACCATGATGGCTACTCCATTTCTTCTAAGGGATTCTTGCTCACAATAGCAGATATAATGGTCATCTGAGTTAAATTCACCCATTCCAGTCCATTTTATTTCATTGATTCCTAGAATGCTGATGTTCACTCTTGCCATCTCCTGTTTGACCACTTCCAATTTGCCTTGATTCATGGGCCTAACATTCCAGGTTCCTATGCAATACTGATCTTTATAGCATTGGACTTTACTTCCATCACCAGTCACATCCACAACTGGATGTTGCTTTCACTTTGGTTCCATCTCTTCATTCTTTCTGGAGTTATTTGTCCACTCTTTTCCAGGTGCATATTGGGCACCTACCGAACTGGGGAGTTCATCTTTTAGTGTCATATCTTTTTGCCTTTTCATTCTTAAGGCAAGAATACTGAAGTGGTTTTCCATTCCCTTCTCCAGTGGACCACATTTTGTCAGAACTCTTCACCATGACCCGTCCATCTTGGGTGGCCCCACACGGCATTGCTCATAGTTTCATTGAGTTAGACAAGGCTGTGGTCCATGTGATCAGTTTGATTTGTTTTCTGTGACTGTGGTTTTTATTCTATCTGCCCTCTGACAGAGAAGGATAAGAGGCTTATGGAAGCTTCCTGATGGGAAAGACTGACAGAACAAGACCCAGTTTCCCTCATAGTCATTCTCTCCCATACATTGTACTGTGTCTCTAATAATAAATTTTGTGTCTGTTTTGCAGTTTTTGCCTCCTTGAAACATTCTTGCTTTCAAACAGGGTCAGGAACCAGGCCACTCTGCTCCGAGCCCCTGGTGGTGCAGTGGCGAGGGCTCTTGGTTTTCCAGGCTACCCAGGTTTAATTCCTGGGCTGGGAACTGAGATCTCTCTCCAGGACTGCTGGCAGCTCTCCTTCCAAGAAGAGCCTTGTGCACACACTTCGGCCGCAGAAGCTGCAAGAAGCCGGAAGGGCTTTATAGCCCCCATCACCCCTTCTGCCTGCACCCATTTTTTGATTTGAGCATTTGACTTCTCAACAGAAGTGCTTTGCAAAGGCACCTTTCCCCGCAGACTGTGACCCCCGAGTCCTTTCTGTTGCTTGCGTGCTCAGCTGCTCAGTCGTGCCCGACTCTTTGTGGCCCCACGGACTGTAGCCCGCCAGGCTCCTCCGTCCATGGGATTCTCCAAGCAAGAATGCTGGAGTGGGTTGCCATCTCCTTCTCCAGGGGATCTGCACAACCCAGGGACTGAACCTGTGTCTCCTGCATTGGTAGGTGAATTCTTTACCACTGAGCCACCTGGGAAGTCCAGTCCTTTCTGGTAGTTGAGCACTAATGCACCCAGAAAACAGAGCTCCAGATTCGGACTGTGAATCTTCACATCATCTCCTAACTCTCCACCATGCTCTCAAAACCAGAGGAATGTTAGGATCTCCAGGGAAGCTTTTAAAACTCTGATGTCTGTGTTTCACTCAGAGGTTGAATTTATTGGCCAGCAGTACAGCTTAGGTATTGAGATTTTCAAAAATCTCCTCTAGTGATTCTAGAGGAATTGGGGTCAGACCTAATTCCTAGGGTATTAGGGAATGGATCCATCTGGTGGCCCAAACCATCTGGGGGGGTGGGGTGGGGGGTGGGGGCTCCTGCCTGGGAACCCTGATGTTTTAAATGCATTGTGGCTTGGGAGCCTGGGATGAACAAGGCCTATGGTACCAGAGTTCAGTTCTGGCTCAGCCACTCAGAAGAGAGATGACCCTGTGCCAATCACTTGTCCTTTCTTGTTCTGGCCACACCTCAGAGGCATGTGGGACCTTATTAATAGTTCTTTGTCCTGAGATTGAACCTGCATCCCTCACAGTGGGAGTCCAGAGTCTTAACCACTGGACCACCAGGAATTCCCTTCCCCAGGCACGTGTCCTTCTGGGACTCACTCTCCTGGTCTGTGAAGGAAGATGTGTGATGCCTGCTTCTCTCGGCAGCCAGAGGAGACCACTGAGGACGTGCACGGTCACCTGAGACATCTGATCTGCTTCGTTTCCAAGGCACAGCGAGTCGTGCCTGGACTTCCACAGGCGGACACACAGAACCGACGGTGCTGACTTGGCTTGTTCCGCCTCTTGCAGGGAAACAGGAATGTATGTTTACCCAACCAAGGGTGGTTTTCCTTCT
This sequence comes from Odocoileus virginianus, assembly GCF_023699985.2. Lineage (NCBI taxonomy): Eukaryota > Metazoa > Chordata > Mammalia > Artiodactyla > Cervidae > Odocoileus > Odocoileus virginianus. The sequence goes on from NC_069675.1 coordinate 625,926, forward strand.
CTTTCCCCTTTGGCGGCACGCCAAGGGTCTGAGGGGACGCTTTCTGGCAAGGGTTGTGAAGCTTGGCCTCGTGTCTGGGGCTGGCTGTCTGCAAGGGCCAGCTGTGGCTTTCACAAGACCCAGGAGAGACGCTCTGTCCCCAGGTTTAACTCTTCTGCCCTGCCACCTGCAATACACATCCTCCAGCCCACTAATACTTGAAATCCTATTCATTTTAGCCATTCTTTCCAGGAAGAAACATTTCCTTTTAAAATGTGACCATCTCAAAATAAATAAATAAAATAAAATAAAATGTGACCATCTCAGACTTCCCTGGTGGTCCAGTGGTTAAGAATCCGCCTGCCAATGAAGGGGACGTGGGTTTGATCCCTGATCTGGGAAGCTCCCATGGGCTGCACGGCAACTAAGGTGCCCAGGAGCTGCACCTGCTGAAGCCCGTGCGCCTAGAGGCCGTGCTCCACAAGCGGAGAAGCCACCACAATGAAGAGTGGCCCCTGCTCGCCACAACTAGAGAAAGCCCAAGTGCAGCAACGAAGACCCAGCACAACCAACAATTAAATGAATAAATGAATCATTAAAAAAAAAGGTCACCATCTCTAAGGACCAAATCCTTAGACAGCACTGTTTGTCCATAACTTTCCCAAGTGACAAGAGGGCAAGAAATTCCCTTCCAAGGCAGAGTAAATGGATCTTTCCCTACTTCTTCCACCAAGTAAACATGAAAACACAGGGTATTAGGTATAAAAGGAACTTTTTTAAAAACTCTGAAGAGTGGAGAGATGGTAGTCTGACTAGGGTCTTGGGGACCTAAGAACAACATGGTGATGAATTCCCCGAGTCTCCTCTTGTTCGGGGTATCCCAGATCTGGAAATGCTAACAGGCAAAGACAAAAAACAACAACAAAAGCCTGTTACCTCTAATCAAAGGACTGGGGAAGGGCAGCCGGGCAAGACAGAAGGCTTTTAAACAGCAAACTGCTCTTCTCCAGGCAAACAATCCAGAAAAAGCCTTGGCCCCATCCCCACCCACGCCAGCAAAGGTCAAGTGGGCAACCTAGACTTGAACCCTGACCAGGCTATAAAGAGGTGCCACAAATGCTCCACTGGGTGGTATCAGAGAAGGCCAAGAAGAGAGGTGGCATTTTCACCCCACTGGCTGGTGTTAGTAAAGCCCATATGGGATGCCTAGACTTTTATTTCCACATGGCACGAATACAGCATCTCTCCTTGTCCCCAGCAGGGTGGTGTGAGAGGAGACCCAGTAGGAGTCAGAGATTTCACCACTCCTCTAGGGTCAGGGGCGATCAGGTGGGAACTGTCGTAAAGTAACCAGGCACTCCTACCCTTTCCCCAGCCAGAGCTGCCACCCTACCTCTGACTGGCAAAAACATCCCACCCTCAGATGTCAATGGAGGTTGAGTGGGGAACTCAGGGCTTTCCTCATAACTCAGCTGGTAAAGAATCCTCCTGCAATGTGGGAGACCTGGGTTCGACCCTGGGTTGGGAAGATCCCCTGGAGAAGGGAAAGGCTACCCACTGGGGAATGTAGAATTCTACCCCCAAAGCAGTTCAAAGGAAACTACATGAAACAAAAGGCAAATCAGAGTCAGTCACATAATACTCTCAATGTCTAGGTTTCAATAAAAAAAAATTTTTTTTTTCTCAAGCTGAATGAAATACAAAAACCAAGATAACAGAGAGTTATTCAAAAAAGCTTTTAAAGAAGGAATCATAAAAATATTTCAATGAGGGACTTCCCTGGTGGTCCTGTGGCTAAGACTCCGACTTCCAATGTGACGTGCTTGAGTTCAATCCCTAGTTGGGGAACTAGATCCCATATGCCACAACTAGGAGTTCTCATACCATAACTGAAAGATCCCACATGTCACAAATAAACAACCCACATGCCACAACAAAGATTGAAGATCCTGCATGCCATAACTAAGGCCTGGTGCAGTTAAATAGATATTTGAAAAATACTTCAATGAATATGAAATTCATGAATAAAATAGGAAATCTTTTAGCAAATACTTTATATAAAGTCTCAGTTAAGAAATAGAAGAGTGAAAAAAGAAACAAATGGGAATTTTTGAACTAAAAAATACAATAATCAAAATAGAAAACTCAGTGGATGGACTCAACAGCAGAATGAAGGGTCAGAGGAAAGAATAAGTGAACCAGAAGATAGAGCAATAGGAAATTATCCAATCTGAACAACATAAAAAAATGAGCAGAGTCTCTGCAGCCTGTAGGACTATTACTGAAGAGCTAACATTTGTATCATCAGAGTTCTGAAAAGAAAAGATAAAGAGGGCAAAGCTGAAAAAGCACTTAGAGAAATAATGGCTGAAAACTTCCCAAATATGAAAAAAGATATAAACCTACAAAATACAACATCTGAATGAATCTAAAATAAGATAAACTCAAAAAACATCCACACAAAGATACATTATAGTTAAACTTCTGAATTCTAAAGACAAAAAAAAGCATTTTTAAAGCACTAAGAGAGATGATACCTTACTTACAGGGGAAACCAATTCAAATGACAGTGAATTTCTAGAAGGAAGTGGCATGTTTTCCTAAGTGATAAGAGAGAAGGAATGTCAACTCAGAATTCTTTTGGAATGAAAGGAAAACCAAAATATTTTCATACTAAGGAAAACTAAGAGAATTTGTCATCAGCAGACCTACTCTAAAAGAATAGCTAAATGAAATTCTCCAAACAGAAAGGAAACAATAAAAAAAAAAAAAAATAAAGCCTAAATCATTAGGAGGAAGGAAAAAAACACAGAAAACAAAAATATTGATCAATACAATAGAATTTCTACTCTTTAATTTTTCTAAACTATGTCTGATGGTTGAAGAACCAGCAACACTGTCTGCAACACTGTCTGATGTGATTTTATACATGATGAAGAAATATTTAAGATAATTATGCTTAAATGGGGGAGCTAAAGGGACTTAATCAATAACCTCAGATATGCAGATGACACCACCCTTCTGGCAGAAAGCAAAGAACTAAAGAGCCTCTAGATGAAAGTGAAAGAGGAGAGTGGAAAAGTTGGCTTAAAGCTTAAATTTCAAAAAAAAAAAAAAAAAAGCTTAACATTCAGAAAACTAAGATCATGGCATCCAGTCCCATCACTTCATGGCAGAATAGATGGAAAAACAGTGGAAACAGTGGCTGACTTTATTTTTCTGGGCTCCAAAATCACTGCAGATGGTGATTGCAGCCATGAAATTAAAAGATGCTTACTCCCTGGAAGGAAAGTTATGACCAACCTAGACAGCATATTGAAAAGCAGAGACATTACTCTGCCAACAAAGGTCCATCTCGACAAGGTTATGGTTTTTCCAGTGATCATGTATGGATGTGAAAGTTAGACTATAAAGAAAACTGAGCACCGAAGAATTGATGCTTTTGAGCTATGGTGTTGGACAAGACTCTTGAGAGTCCCCTGGACTGCAAGGAGATCCAACCAGTCCATTCTAAAGGAGATCAGTCCTGGGTGTTCATTGGAAGGACTGATGTTGAAGCTGAAACTCCAATACTTTGGCCACCCAATGCAAAGAACTGACTCATTGGAAAAGACCCTGATGCTGGGAAAGATTGAGGGCAGGAGGAGAAGGGGACGACAGAGGGTGAGATGGTTGGATGGCATCACCAACTCAATGGACATGGGTTTGGGTGAACTCCAGGAGTTGGTGATGGACAGGGAGGCCTGGCGTGCTGTAGTTCATGGGGTCGCAAAGAGTCGGACACGTCTGAGCGACTGAACTGAACTGAAAGGGACTTAAAAGGAAGTAGGGATTGTGTAATTTACTTGAACTGGTAAAACATCAACACCTAATAGACCACTAATTACATTAAACATAAATGATCTAAATACTTCTATTAAAATACAAAGATTGGCAGAGTAGATTAAAGAAACATGAACCAACTATCTGCCATTTATAAAAAAACTCACTCCAAATAAAATGATACAGGCAAGTTGAGTACAAAAGATAGAAAAAAAAAAAATCATACAACCACAATGAAAAGAAAAGCAGGATGACTACATTAACATCAGATAAAGTAGATTTCAAAAACAATGAAAATTACCAGTAAGACGTACTATGTAATGATAAAAGTCCAAGAAGACATAGCAGTCTTAAACAAGCATGAACCAAAGCAACGAGTTGCAAAATATGTGAAGCAAAACAGAAAAGATCTGAAAGGAGACACAGAGAAATCAACAATGATAGGAAAGACTTCAACATCTCTCTTTCAACAATGGAAAAAAGAACTGCACACAAAATAAGCAAGGATATGGAAGAACTTGATAAGACTGCCAATGAAAAGAATCTAGATTACATTTATAGAACATTCCACCCAACAGCAGCAGAATACACATCCTTTCCAAATGATGATGGGATATAAACTAAGATAAACTACTTTGTGAGCCATAAAGCAAATCTTAACAAATTTAAAAGAACTAAAGTGGTACAGTTTTTATTCCCTGATTACAATGGAAATAAATATAAATTAATAACAGAAGGTAACTAGAAATTTTCCAAATACTTGCAAACTAAGTGCTAAATAATCTATGGAGCAAAGGGAGAGTCTCAAGGGAAAATTTTTTTTAAATACATTGAACAGAGTGAAAATGAAGTTACAATATATCAAAATATGTGGGACATATTTGACACAGTTTTGAGTGGAAATTTTATTTAGTAGTCTGTGCTCATAACATAGAAAAAGAAGAGCAAGGCAAACCCAAAACAAAAAGAAGGAAGAAAATAAATATAGAAAATAAATTGAAAAAAGAAAAGCTGTAGGGTAAATCAATGAAACAAAGAGCTAGCTGTCTGAAAAAAAAATCAATAAAATTGGTAAGTCTCTAGCAAGACTGACAAAGGAAAAAAAGACGCAAATTACTAATATCAGGAATGAAACAGGGAATATAACTACAGGCTCTGAAGACATCAAAAGTATAATAATGAAACAATATGTTTGCTACTAAGGAAGCCCACTGTGGATGTGATGGAATTCCAGTTGAGCTATTTCAAATCCTGAAAGACGATGCTGTGAAAGTGCTGCACTCAATATGCCAGCAAATCTGGAAAACTCAGCAGTGGCCACAGGACTGGAAAAGGTCAGTTTTCATTCCAATCCCTAAGAAAGGCAATCCCAAAGAATGCTCAAACTACCACACGATTGCACTCATCTCACACACTAGTAAAGTAATGCTCAAAATTCTCCAAGCCATGCTTCAGCAATACATGAACCGTGAACTTCCAGATGTTCAAGCTGGTTTTCGAAAAGGCAGAGGAACCAGAGATCAAATTGCCAAGATCCACTGGATCATCAAAAAAGCGAGAGTTCCAGAAAAACATCTATTTCTGCTTTATTGACTACACCAAAGCCTTCGACTATGCGGATCACAATAAACTGTGGAAAATGCTGAAAGAGATGGGAATACCAGACCACCTGACCTGCCTCTTGAGAAACCTGTATGCAGGTCAGGAAGCAACAGTTAGAACTGGATATGGAACAACAGACTGGTTCCCAATAGGAAAAGGAGTACGTCAAGGCTGTATATTGTCACCCTGCTTATTTAACTTATATGCAGAGTACATCATGAGAAACGCTGGGCTGGAAGAAGCACAAGCTGGAATCAAGATTGCTGGGAGCAATATCAATTACCTCCGATATGCAGATGACACCACCCTTATGGCAGAGAGTGAAGAACTAAAAAGCCTCTTGATGAAAGTGAAAGAGGAGAGTGAAAAAGTTGGCTTAAAGCTCAACATTCAGAAAATTAAGATCATGGCATCTGGTCCCATCGCTTCATGGGAAATAGATGGGGAGACAGTGGAAACAGTGGCTGACTTTAATTTTTTGGGCTCCAAAATCACTGCATAGATGGTGATTGCAGCCATGAAATTAAAAGACGCTTACTTCTTGGAAGGAAAGTTATGATCAACCTAGATAGCATATTAAAAAGCAGAGACATTACTTTTCCAACAGAGGTCTGTCTAGTCAAGGCTATGGTTTTTTCAGTAGTCATGTAAGGATGTGACAGTTGGACTATGAAGAAAGCTGAGCGCCGAAAAATTGATGCTTTTGAGCTATGGTGTTGGACAAGACTCTTGAGAGTCCCTTGGACTGCAAGGAGATCAAACCAGTCCATCCTAAAGGAGATCAGTCCTGGGTGTTCATTGGAAGGACTGATGCTGAGGCTGAAACTCCAATACTTTGGCCACCTCATGCGAAGAACTGATTCATTGGAAAAGACCCTGATGCTGGGAAAGATTGAGGGCAGGAGGAGAAGGGGACGACAGAGGGTGAGATGGTTGGATGGCATCACCAACTCAATGGGCATGAGTTTGAGTAAACTCCGGGAGTTGGTGATGGACAGGGAGGCCTGTCAGGCTGCGATTCATGAGGTCGCAAACAGTCGGACACGACTGAGTGACTGAACTGAACTGAACTGAAGCCCACTGTGCTCCTTTCCCGGGGGAATCTAGAGTGCAATAACTGCAAACAGCAGCCTCCTCCAGAGTTTTTGCAGCCTGCTGCCTGTAAGGGTTGCTCTAACAGACCCTGCAGACAGCCTTTTCCAGTGGACATTCATGTCTAGTATGCTGTCCCCAATCTCGGCTCCAGACAAGTATATGCAGGGCCTCTAGAAAGCCCCAGGGCAGTGGCCAGAGTCCACGTTGGTCAAGTCATAATGTCCACCCACAACAAGTTGCAGAAAAAAGAACATGTGACTGTGGCCCTTCACAGGGCCAAGTTCAAGTTCCCAGGCTGCCAGAAGATCCACATCTCCAAGATGTGGGGATTTACCAAGTTTAACATAGATGAATTTGAAGACACGGTGACAGAAAAGCAGCTCATCCCAGATAGCTGTTGGTTAAATACATCGTAATCATGGCCCCTGGACAAATGGCAGGCTCTGCACTCAGGAGAGCCTTGGCACTGTCCCCTCCTTACTCATGTCCACCAATAAATCCTACTTTCCTGTCAAAAAACCATAAAAATCATAATAATGATAACTAAACACTATGAACAAATCTACATACAAATTCAACAACATAGAGGAAATGGACCAATTCCTCAAAAAACACAAACTACCACAACTCACAAGTCCCTTGGACTGCAAGGAGATCAAACCAGTCCATCTTAAAGGAAATCAGTTCTGAATATTCATTGGAAGGACTGATGCTGAAGCTGAAACTCCAATACTTTGGCCACCTGATACGAGGAACTGACTCAGTTGCAAAGACTCTGATGCTGGGAAAGATTGAGGGCAGGAGGAGAAGGGGCCAACATAGGACGAGATGGTTGGATGGCATCACTGACTCAATGGACATGAGCTTGAGTAAACTCTGGGAGTTGGTGATGGACAGGGAGGCCTGGTGTGTTGCAGTCCCTGGGGTTGCAAAGAGTCAGACACGACTGAGCAACTCAACTGAACTGAACCACAACTTGCTCAATGTGAAACAGATAATTTGAATAGCACCAGGTAAGGAAATTGAATTTATAATTTAAAGAACACCCACAAATTTCCAGGCCCAAACAATTTCACTGGAGAATTATACCAAATGCTTAAAGAAGAATTAACACCAATTCCACACACTGTTGTTGTTCCATCTTTAAGTAGTGTTTGACTCTTTGTGACCCCATGGACTGCAGCACCGCCAGGCTCCCTGTCCCTCACTATCTTCCAGAGTTGGCCCGAGTTCATACCCATTGAACTGGTAAGGCCATCCAACAACCATCTCAGCCTCTGCCATCCTCTTCTTTTGCTTTCACTCTTTCCCAGCATCAGGATCTTTTCCAATGAGTCTGCTGTTTGCATCAGGCGGCCAAAGTATTGGAGCTTCTGCTTCAGCATCAGTCCTTCCATTGAATCTTCAGGGTTGATTTCCTTTAGGATTGACCGGTTTAATCTGTTTGCTGTCCAAGGACTCTCAAGAGTCTTCTTCAGGCCAACAATTTGAAAGCATCATTTCTTCAGTGCTCAGCCTTCTTTATGGTTCAACTCTCACATCCATACATGATTACTGGAAAGACCATCATACCTTTGACTATATGGATCTTTTTCAGTAAAAGTGATGTCTTTGCTTTTTAATACACTGTCTCGATTTGTCATAGCTTTCTTTCCAAGAAGCAAGAGTCTCCTAATTTCATGGCTGCAGTCACCATCTACATTGATTTTAAAGCCCAAGAAGAGAAAATAGGTCACTCCTTCCACTTTTCCCCCTTCCATTTGCCATTTAGTGATGGGACCAGATGCCATGATCTTTGTTTTTTGAATGTTGAGTTTTAAGCCAGCTTTTTCACTCCCCTCTTTTACCTTCATCAAGAGGCTCTTTAGTTCCTCTTCGCTTTCTGCTATTAGAGTGGTGTCATATGCATATCTGAGGTTGTTGATCTTTCTTCCAGAAATCTTGATTCCAGCTTGTGTGTCATTCAGCCCAGCATTTCGAATGATGTACTCTGCATACAAGTTACATAAGCAAGGTGACAACACACAGCCTTGATGTACTTCTTTCCATGTCAAGTTCTATCTCTTGCTTCTTGATCTGCATAGAGGTTTCTCAGCAGGCAGGTAAGGTGATCTGGTAATCCCACCTCTTTAAGAATGTTACAGCTTTATGTGATCCACGAAATCAAAGGCTTTCAAGTAATTAATGAAACAGAAACAGATGTTTCCCTGGAATTCCCTTGCTTTCTCTATGATCCAACGAATGTTGGCAATTTAATCTCTGGTTCCCCTGCCTTTTCTAAACCCAGCTTGTACATCTGGAAGTTCTTAATTTAAGTACTGCTGAAGCCTAGCTTGAAGGATTTTGAGCACGTCCGGGATCCTCAGAAATACACCTCTGTGTTTCCAGACTCTTCTATTGCCCCAGATAGAACTGGAGGTGGGGGTGGGGAGAGGAGGGCAGTTCATGGGGACACAGTCAGCAAGGGCAGCAGGGAACGGCAGCTGCCCACGGAAAGACCATACAGGCAGGACTCTTTTTTTTCCAGACTTCATTTATTTTTTGACCCAGGCCCATGGCAGTGCAAGTGCTGAGTCCTAACCACTGGAGCACCAGGGAATTGTGAAGACTGTATTATTAGTTTATTTAGCTAGTTAGGTTTTGGCCATGCCACAAGGCATGCAGGATCTTTAGTTTCCTGACCAGGGATCGAACCGGTGCCCCTTGCATTGGAAGCATCGACTCTTAACCATTGGACTGCCAGGGAAGTCCCATGACTCATTTTTAAGGGACACCCTACACTGCCTCAGGCCCCATTTCTAGGCTGAAAACACTTATAGCCAGAGTCAGGCACAGGGCTGGGGTCGGTGGGTTGGGGGACCATACTCACGCAGGCCCTATGTCTGACTCTCAAGGAGAGAAACTGTTCCAGCCCACATCTCTCTTTCAGATGCAATCTGTTTCCTGCCCAGAAGAGACCCCAGAATCACCTATCTGCCCCCTATGTGATCAACGGAGACATGCAGTTTCTGCAACATGACCATCCCTGCACGTTGCAACTGGGCTGAGGACTTTACATGTTCAGACTCTCAAAGTGGTTTTTTTTTTTTAACCTAATGCTGTAGATTTCCTGCTAAAGTCTAAGAGCTTCCTTTTTCCTTTGTCCTCAAACTTTCAAAGAACCTTGTTTTCATCAACAAATCTTCAAATCATGTGCCCGAATTTTAAAAAAAAAAAGAAAAAAGAGCCTCAAAGGGTGCTTTCACTTCCTGTGTGGAGGCAGCCTGCCCTGAACTGTGCCGAGTGGAAAACAGGCCACCCTTGGGAGGCCATGAATATTCATCACCTCACTGCGCATTCACTGCGCAGCACCGGGACAGAAAAGTGCTTTCAGCAAGTTTGACTTTATGCTCTAATATTCTCCATGAAGACAGCCTGTTCTTACTTGTAGAAAAGATCATTTTCAACAACGATAGTGAGGTCGGTCTTTTATGAGCAGCTTTGAAAGCCCTGTGGCTTACAATAGCAAAACAATCCCTTCTCCAAAATAAACAAGGCTTTCCTTTGTATGTCCAAGGAGAGGAAGGACCAGAGCTAAGCAAATTCTAAGACGTCCACTGGCTCTGAATGCTGACATAACTGGAGCCGTCAGCCCTCCACCCCCAATCCCTGAACCCAAAAGCAGGTTATAAAGAAAAGGGACCTGGCAGACAGCATTTGCCTGATCCTCAAGTTCCAGCCTGAGACCTAAATTCTGCGGATGGGCCCCATCCCAGAGTGAGCTGGGGCAAAGCTCTAACCAGTGATGATCAGATATTGCCGGGGCCTTGCTTGACTCCCCAGAAGCTAGACAACACCTATGAAGGGCCTGACTGGGAAAAGTCCAGAAGACCCCATTAATGTCTGAGGACAGGGAGAAACATACAAGCATAAAATCTGCTGCCACAAATACCTATGCGTTGTGATTATGAAATGCAACGGTTTTTCTCTAAGCCTAAGTCACTCCAACATGCTTGCTTAGCTTTTGGGGTAAAATTTCTCGTGTATCTATGATCTCAGTCCAAACATAAAGTCAACATGTCTCCTCTCTCTTTTTCTCCCTCTCCCCTCTGCCCTGCTCCTTCCCGCACCCCTGCCATCCCCCAAGACTCCTGGAAAATCCATTTTACCATTAAGTGAAAGATGAACTAACGGTGGATGAAATGGACAAGTGAGTGTAGTGAAAGTCGCTCAGTCGTGTCCGACTGTTTGTGACCCCATGGACTATACAGTCTATGGAATTCTCCAGGCCAGAATACTGGAGTGGGTAGCCTTTCCCTTCAGGGGATTTTCCCAACCCAAGGATCGAATCCAGGTCTCCCACATTGCAGGCAGATTCTTTACCAGCTGAGCCACAAAGGAAGCCCAAGAATACTGGACTGGGGGCAAAAGGATGAAATAAAATGTTTTAGAATGGAGTGCTGAATTTTCAACAAACTCTTTAAGACATAACTATTCTTCCTTGACTCGGATTCGATTCTTGGGTGGGGAAGATCCCTTGGACAAGGAAATAGCAACGCACTCCAGCATTCTCGCCTAGAAAATCCCATGGACAGGGGACCCTGGTGGGCTATGGTCCATGGGGTCACAAGTAGCGCTGGACACAACTTAGCAACTAAATAACAGCAGCAACAGCACCCTCCCTTCTCTTTGAAACACTGGGGCCCAAGGAGGTGACCTGACGTGGCAGCCAGGCCGAGCCCGCCGGACCCTGCTGGCCGACAGAGGCTCAGACAGTGGAAATGGCGACCGCGAGTGCAGGCGGCCCAGCAGCTGGCGGGGCCAAGCTTCCAGGCCTCATGAACCCAGGGAGACCTGGGCCTTCGCTGTGGTTAAGAATCTTCCATGGAACTTCCCTGATCATCCAGGGGTTAAGACTTCATCTTCCAACGCAGGGGGTGCGGGTTTGGTCCCTGGCGAGGGAACTACGATCCCACATGCCTCTTGGCCAAAAGGCCACAACAGAAAACAGAGTGTCAGACTTTAAAAATCGTCCATATCCCGGGCTTCCCTGGTGGCTCAGGGGTAAGCAATCCGTCTGCCAATGCAAGTGACACGGGTTCCATCCCTGATCTGGGAGGATCCCACATGCAGAGGAACAACTAAAGCCGTGCACCCGAACTATTTAGCCTGTGCTCTAGAGCCCAGGAGCCATAACTACTGAAGCCCATGCACCCTAGAGCTCACGCTCTGCAACGAGAAGCCACTGCAATGAGAAGCCCGTGCACCGAAACTAGAGAGTCGCCCCCACTTGCTGCCTGTCAGTGTAGGAGATGTAAAAGACGAGAGTTCGACCCCTCGGTCGGAGGGATCCCCTGGAGGCGGGCATGGCAACCCACTCCAGTATTCTCGCCTGGAGAATTCCGTAGACAGAGTCTGGCTGGCGCGGTCGGACAGGACTGAAGCGATTGAGCACGCGCACTCACACGGCAATTAGAGAAAAAGCCGAGCGGCAAAGAAGGAAGACCCAGCACAGTCATAAATAAATAAATACAATTATTTTTTTTAATGGTCCATATTAAAAAAAAAATCTTTCATACAGTTCAACAGCCTCACTTCAAAGAAAATTAAGGCCTAGGATTGAGAAAGTGCTGGCTGGTAGGTACCCTGAGTATTCTTGCTCTCTAAAACGGGCCACAAGATCTTCCTGTCAGGTGGCATTTTCAGCATTTTAGCTGGAGGCAGCAGGGCTGGAACCAGGAACAAGATAGAGAACAAGTTCCCTCTGGGTCAGGGGTTAGCAAATGCCCAGAGTATGGGAGGCAGAGGAGTCTGGGCTTTTCCTGGGGTACGTGGGGGGCTTGCTCACACCTGCCACTAGGCAGGATGCACCTGGAAAGCAGAAGCACACCTGGGGCTCCTTGCCTGGTCCATCTGCTACAGACCACCTGCACGTGCCCACTCAGACACAGGCAAACAGCACCGCCTAAGGAACAAAGCTTCATTCTGTAGCCACTGCAACCGGAAGCCTGCATTTGGCAAACCTAGTTTTATCTGGAAAAAAGGAAAGGAATTATCTGGATGTTTACACTCAACCAAAAAAAAAAAAAAAAGTAACCAAAACAAAACCACACCCACTTCAGAGTAGAGTGGTGTGGGAAAGGCCGAGCAGGAACTGGGCTTCATTTTTATGCCTTCCTGAGAGGCACATGGCGGGAAGCTATTCCTGGACCAAGTTAAGCCTGAATTCAAGGAGTGAGGGTCATGGTGGGGCAGGAAGGGGAGCAGTCAGGACAGGTCCTGCCTTGTCTGAGGTAGCAAGTGTGGGTTCTGCTCGAAGAACTACCGGGAAACAGTCCTGCCGAGCAAGGAATTCTGCGCTCCAGAATGGACCCCCCCACAGCCCTCCACCAAAGCGCTATGACCAGTGGAGGCGGGGCTGGCCCACAGATCTGCCCTCCTGTTTCAAGTTGCAACTTAGGACACATTTCAGTGAGAAAAGGAGAAACTTTTCCCCCAGTCCCTTTTGTTTAGGAAAACAATTACCACAAAATTTGAGTTCAGAAGGGAGGGAGCACAGGTAACAACGGCTAATAGTTTGAGAGGCTTTACCACATGACATTGGCTCCTTTATCTTCCCAGTGGTTCCACAAACAACGAAGAGCTCCACTAGACCCGCGAGGGAACTGAGGTCCTGAGAGTTAGTCACTGCACCCAGGGCTCCCCAGAGGCCAGCCAGGCAGGACAGGAAGCCCAGCCCACTTGGTCACTCAGCCCCTGTTAACATTTCCATTCCAATCCCTTGAAGCACACAGGTTTAATAATAACCTGCTTTTTTTCCACGTTTTTATAATAATTAACTCCCTGCTGAGATGCATTTCCGCCACCCCCACCCCCACTCTGAGCCCTGTGTTTTGGGTTAAGATTAAACTAGTAACAACATGCCAAAGTCAAGACACTCGGGGCCACAGTGACCTGGGAATTAGGCAATCACTCTGGGCAAGGAGCTGTTAAACTGTATCTTTAACATGAAAAATTGGCTTTTAATTTTATCTTAAGTCAGGAGACTATAAAAAATGCTAATTTTGCTCTCTTGGCCTTAATACAGTCCACAAATCTACTATAACCTTTCTAGTAATGAAATCATTTTGGCATAACAGTGAAATGAAAAATTGTTTTCTAACAACCAAGCCCCAAGCACAAGGGAATGGGTGCTGCGGCAATTGTTTCTGGAAAAGCCAGAAGGGAGAAAGAAGCAGGAGGAAGACACAGCGACACCCACAGAGGCCTTGGTCTTTGCAGACACTGAGCAGGCTTCCCGGGTGGCTCAGTAGTTAAAAAATCCACCTGCCCATACAGGAGACGAGGGTTCAATCCCTGGGTCATGGAGATCCCGGGAGAAGGAAATGGCAATCCACTTCAGTATTCTCGCCAGGAGATCCCATGGACAGACAAGCCTGGCGGGCTACAGTCCATGGGGTCAACAAGAGTAGGACATGACTTAGCGACTAAGCAACAGCAGATACTGAGCGCCCTGCTTGGAAAACAGAGAGGAACCCATCAGACAGCAGTAGAGTGGTTTAATAGAGTGTGTGCGTAAGTATAGCTAAGGTGGCAGTGAGGGAAGGCCTCTTCAGGAGAGCAACTGAGCTAGCATGCAGAAATCTTCGGGAAAAGATTCCAGCCAGAGGGAACTTCCACAGCAAAAGAGCCAAAAAGACCAGTGTGGCTGGAGCAGCAAGAACTGAAACTGAAAATGAGTCAAAGAGGAGAGGCAGGACCCCAGTCCTTGCCAACCTTGGTACCGAAGGGGAGGCCACCGGAGGATGTCCGCCAAGGGGACAGCCCAGTCCAATTCAGCTTCAAAGTCTCATTCTGGCCACTACTCAGAAAGTGGCGGGTTGGCACGAGTTCATTTACAGGTGGGGGAACCTGTTTAAAGCAAGCCTCAGCCTCTCTACCTGGTGGGGTGTTATCAATTCACTGGCACTGTTTATAACCAGCTCTGACTGGCAACCCACTGACCCTGCTCCTAGGATTACTTGGAAGTTATTTTCAAAAATAAGATTGAAACAATAGTTATCATTTTGAAAAATAATAGTGTTCTATTCATCACATTGGCTTCCCTAGTAGCTCAGGAGTAAAGAATCTGCCTGCCAGAGTAAGAGATTCAGGTTCGATCCCTGTGTCAAAGATCCCCTGGAGAAGGAAATGGCAACCCACTCCAGTATCCTTGCCTGGAAAATTCCATGGACAGAGGAGCCTGACGAGCTTCAGTTCATGGGGTTGCAAAGAGTCAGACACAGCTGAGCACCTGAGCATACACACATACACACACAGAATCATCACTCTAAGGAAGTAGATCAGAATAACTTTTGAAAAGTTACTTATTTTTGAAATGTGCCCTGCTTCTTCCCCCAAAGCATTTGAGTCCATTGATACAAAGCCCATGAGCAACTAGACAGCTTAAAGTTCTTTCTGGAATAATGTTTACAGTATATTGTAATATGGTGACAGCTTCAGCTTGGGAGAGAAACCGTAATACCGAAGAGTTTTAAAGCCCAATTAAGGACTTCCCTGCTGGTCCATTGGTATCCACCTTGCAATGCACGGGACTTGGGTTCGATCCCTGGTCAGTTGGTTAACTAAGATCCCACAAGCCTCCCTGCAACAAAGCCTGAACCCCAACTAGAGAGTCCATATGCTGCAACGAAAGATCCTGTGTAAGGCAATAAAGATCCCGAATGCTGCAACTAAGACTTGATGAAGCCAAATATATGGGGAAAAAAAATGTGAGATTAAAAGAAAAAAAGCCCAATTAGTTCTAAGGGTTGTGCTAAGGCAAATGCACAGCTTCATCACTGGTTAGGTCCTTGCAGTGCCTTCACTTTTATCCACTTCTGCATTTGTTTAAAGTTTATTTTAAATTGAAGGATAATTGCTTTACAATATTGGTTTGATTTCTGCCATACATCAACATGAATTAGCCATAGCTATACATATCTCCCCTCCCTCTTGAACCTCCCTGCCTCCTACCCCACCCACCCCTCTAGGTTGTCACAGAGCCCATCTGAGTTCCCTGAGTCAAACGGCAAATTCCCACTGGCTGTCTGCTTTACATATGGTGGTGTATATGCTTCCATGCTACTCTCTCCATTCATCTCATCCTCTCGGTCCTCTCCCCAGCCCTGGGCCGTAAGTCTGTTCTCTGTGTCTCTGTCTCCATTGCCTCCCTGCAAATAGGTTCATCAGTACCACCATAAATCACAGCAAGATGCACTTCTGTATTTTCATCCTCCAGCTTCTCCTGGGCCTCTAGAGCTGCCCTTTGCTGATTTGTTGCTCACTGGCACCCCCATCAGAGACGGAACAGAAAGAACCGGAGAGTCCAGAAATGCCCCTGGGTCAGCAGTTTCAGTTCTGTGTGTTTATCTTTGTGAGAGGGTGTTTGTGTGTGTGGGGTGGGGGTAAGGGGAAGGGAAGATTTCAGGGTTGAAGTGATGTGTAAATTGTAATTACCCACTCCCTACAGTGTAGAGTCTATGCACACATTCATACCCTATCTCTCCTGGCTCTGCTGTCTGCTGAGTAAACCACTTAGAACCACAACATGTAATATGAAAATCTTAAAACTAGACAAGGACCCTCGAGTGTGAGAAAGTGTTAGTTGCTCAGTCATGTCTGACTCTTTGCAGCCACATGGGCTGCAGCCCGCCATGCTCCTCTGTCCATGGAGCTCTTCGGGCAAGAATACAGGAGTAGATAGCCATTCCCTTCTCCAGGGGATCTTCCTGACCCAGGGATGGAACCCGGCTCTCCCACACCGTGGGCACATTCTTCACCATCTGAGCCACCAGGTCTGCTCTAGTTCAGCTAGTGAGAATCCCATTCTTTGAACTGCTGTCCACAAAATGAAACACTGTCAGACATCTCACAGGTACATTCAAGATAGAAAACAAAAGGTAGGAGAAGAAAAATTGGAGAAACTCTTCATTCTTCCAGCTGGGTGGATTTTAACAGACTTTTATGATTATCTGCTTAAAGTAATTATCAGCTACAGAAGGTTTATTATTATTACTAATGCTTAAAAAAAGTAGAAAAAGAAAAACACTCCATTTTAAAAAATCTTCCCCAAAACGACTGCTTCTGTTACTTTTCCCATAATCTTCACCACACTCACTACATCCAAGACTATTTATGGCCAGACTTCCCTGGTAGCAAAATGTAACAGATTATGAAAAACGGATCTAGCAGAAGTGCTGAGGAATTTCTGAGGGGGGGGGGGGCGAGGGCTTGCTACATTGCCTCAAATTATAAATTGCACGTGTAATTTAATGTGTAACAAGACGGTGCAGCTGCTTAAGAATTTCTGATTTGAGCAACTGAGCTTTCCAGTGAAATTCTCTCAGGAAAAATTCTGAAGTAAACTGCTTAAGTGTAACTCAAGTTTCCAGGTACTCTTCAAAAACACCTTTGACCACAATAGGTTTTTATAAAAGCTAAACCTTTAAGCTAAGGGAAAATGCCTGATGTGTGTTTATTCAGCATAAAGCCTGGTTAAGTTTCTTCCAGCTTCCTTAAGAAATACTTCAGAGGTTAAACTTCTAACCCTTTCCACTCACAGGGCGTCGCTGTTAACTTAGCCCCTGAAGGCCCAGGGGAGCAGCCCGACGAGTCCCTCCGGACCGCGCTTTGGCCTCGGGGCATCGCTGCACCGGGACTGCGACCTCAACTCCCGCAGCCGGCGGGTCTCCCGTCCCCCGGGGTGGAGACGGTGTCTGCCTGCGGCTCCCAGAACTACCGCCAGCAACTGGGGTGCAACCACACAACTACTTCCAGTGAAAAGTTTTTGGCGCATTTCCCTCCGCCGAAAACTTTAGGACTTGCAGCGCAACCGGCCGAGTTCGGTTTCCCTCTCCGCGGTCACTGCAAGCCCTCGGCGCCCACCCCTCCCCGGCTCCGCCGGGACGCGCGCCCACTACCCAGCCTGGATGCCAGGACGGTGGGTACGCGGGAGCCCTGCACCTCAGCACCTGGCACCTCTGGGGCGCGGGGAGGGGTCTGCAAGCTTGCCAGCAGCTGGGTACGCCCCGATCTGCGCGCTCCCTCCCCGGAGCTCCCGGGCGCGAACCCCCGACCTCCTGCCCTCACCTCGCGTCCAGAGCTCCGGGAGGAAGAGCCACGGCAGGAACAGCAGCACTGTCCGCCCCATCCCGAGATCGCGGACCTGAAAAGTCTCTTTGGACCGACGGATAGATGGACGTCCGGAACCTGCCGCGTCGCCGGCCTAGCGCGCGCGAAAACAGCCCCGTCCCGGAGACCCGGGCAGCCCACTCCGAAGGCGCAGAGCGGAGCCGCGGTTGAAGGCGGCGAGGGAGGGAGGGGGACGGGCCGGGGGCCGAGTCTGAGCCCACCCAGCCAGTCGGGGAGACGAGGGGGCGGGAAGGCGGCCGGGAGAGGCGGGCGGCGGAGAGGGTGGAAGGGGACTGGGCTAGACCCAAGGGGCGGAGAGGGGCGGGCCGCGGGGTGGGGTTGAGCCTGGGTTGACCTGCGCGGGGGTGCGGGGCTGAAAGCGAGGGGAGGGAGGTGAGGACCGTAAAGGGGAGGGGTGACTGGAGGTCTGCGGAGGAGAAAGGGCCCCCGGCCTCCCGGGGATCCCGACGGCCGACTAGTGCAGGTGGGAGGGACAGAGAGTAAATTGAGGAGGAGCGTAGGGTGCCCGAGGCTGCCGGCAGACTTAGGGTGCCTGCGGCTTGGAGGCGGAGGCAGTCCCGCAATCGCGGCTCAGCAGACTTAAAACCCAGGCAGCAACGCTCCCAGAGGCCGAGGCCACCTTGGCGGCGCTCTCTGCCGATCGCCACATCCATCCGCTCCCGGCCGAGCGCCTTTCCGGGCCGAAGCTGTGAGACAGTCCTGGCATCTAGGAGCTCACCGCCTCCCGGGAAGAACTCTTTGCTGTGCCCCCTTGTGAAGTTCAAAAGAGGTGATGCTCGTGGAGGGAGATGAACACCTAGGAAGTGGGAAGAGAAGGCCCCCCAGTGATTAAAGTGTGGCGGGGCCAAGAGGGCAGTCGCACAGAAAGTTAACGGTGAAAGAAATGTCAGCCACTTGTACTCATAATTGAAAGGGTGACTTAACATTTTATATATAGATATGCACACATACTGGTGGGGCCAATGCAGGAGAGGTAAAAGACATGAGTTCGATCCCTGGGTGGGGAAGATCCCCTGGAGGAGGGCATGGCAATCCACTCCAGTATTATTGCCTGGAGAATCCCATGGACAGAGGAGCCTGGCAGGTTACAGTCCACAGGGGTCGCATAGGGTCACAAATCGTCGGACAGGACTGAAGCGACTCAGCACGCATTACTATCTTTAAGGCAACATCTTTAGAATTAATGTATTTTAATGTGATCCTTGGACAACATGAATCAATAATGCCATTCCTCTGCTCAAAACCGGAGAGTGATTCCCACTTCCTCTCTGCACGAAAGCCAGAGTCCTGCCTTGTGGCCTACAGGGGAATACATGCCTGGTCCCCTCTCGTCTCTGACCTCATCTCCTTTCTCCACTTCCATTTATGCTGCTTTCTGGTCCAGAGTTCCTGACCCCAGTCTGGCTGGTCAAGTGGGCTAGATTTGGCTGTAAGGAGGCAACCAGTCCAAAGGGATTTAGATCCATTGTTACTTAACTGACAGCAAAATCAGCATGATGTCAGCTACTGGCATCCCTATTCCCATTGGATGACACCCAGCCAGAGGGGTGGACAAGAGCAGTGGGTAGCTCCTCTGATGAGCAGCCAACTCTAAAGTACAGCCGAGCAGCTCATTGATTTTCAGAGGTGACTGCTGCTGTGTTGTTGGGTGGGGGGATGAGGGCATGGTGAGGAGGGGTGGAAACTAACTCACGTGCCCAGCTGAAAGTCTGGAGAAGAAAGAGAAACAGGCGTGCTGTGAGATAGGGATAAGAAAATGCCTCCAACGGCTGCCCACCAGCCTCACCTCCCCCTGCCCCAGGAGGAGTCATGGCACAATTTCCCAAGACTTGGGTAGAATTGGAGTCAAGCCTCACCTGCACACCTCCGTGGATGTGCAGGGTCGCCAGGGCATCTCAGCAGAGCCCTGTTCTCCTGCAGTGTCCTTGCTGCTGCTCGTATACACCAGCCTCTCTTCCATCCCAGGGTTTTGCACCAACTGTTTCCTTGGCTTGAAATGCTCTTCCGCTGGACTCACACCCTCTTGGTTAATTATCCTCCTTCAAGTCTTTGCAATGCCTCACATTCTTGATGAGGCTTTTGTTCTTGTTCAGTCGCTAAGCCATGTCCAACTCTTTGCAACCCCATGGACTGCAGCATGCCAGACTTCCCTGTCCTTCACTATTTCACGGAGTTTGCTCAAACTTATGTCCATTGAGTTGGTGATGCCATCCAACCATCTCATCCTCTGCCACCCTCTTCTCCTGCCTTCAGTCTTTCTTAGCATCAGGGTCTTTTCCAATGAGTTGGCTCTTCACATCAGGTGGTCAAGCTATTAGAGCTTCAGCTTCAGCATCCATCATTCCAGTGAATATTCAGGGTTGATTTCCTTTAGGATTGACAGGTTTCATCTCCTTACAGTCCAAGGGACTCTCAAGAGTCTTCTCCAGCACCACAATTTGAAAGCATCAATTCTTTGGTGCTCAGCCTTCTTTATGGTCCAACTCTCACATTTATACATGACTCCTGGAAAAACCATACTTCTGACTATATGGACCTTTGTTGGCCGAGTGATGACTCTGCTTTTTAATACACTGTTGATGAGTAGGCTTTCCTAGTATAAAACTGTCTAGTTATCTATTCCTGTGTGATATACCACCCCAGACACAGCATGGGTAAACAACAGCTGCTGTGTTAGATTCACAGATTCCGTGGGTCAGAGATTTAGACAGGGCACAAAGAAGATGACTTGTCTTACCTCTTCCATCTCTGCTGAAATATTGGGTTCAGTGACTGTGGACTAGAAGCATCTGGAACAGGGATCCGCAGACTGTCGCTGGTGGGCCTTTTGCCCGTGTCTGCAGATCAGGATTCCCGGAACACAGCCACGCGGCTGCTCCCATGTTGTCACAGCAGAGTCGGACAGCTGTGACAGAGATCAGAGGCCACAAAGCCACGTGGTCTGGCCCTTTACAGAAGTTGGCCAGTCCTTGATCCTCACACAGCTGGTACTTAAACTGCGAGGACTCTGAAGTCCAGGGCTGCAGACCAGACCACCTACATGAGGCTTCCCCACGGTGGCCTAGGTGTAGTTGGAAGTCCTACAAGGAAACTCTAGGCTCCAAGAGTGACCATTCCTTCCAGTGACCACGATAGAAGCTGTGTGGCCTTTCAAAACCTAGCCTCAGAGGTCACCTGACTCCACTAAGCCAGACTCTCTTGATGGATGGTGGATACAATCACAACCCTACCCTCCTGGGAAAGAGCCATAACCCCTACCTCTTGATGATGGAAGTGTCAAAGGATTTACAGCATTGTTTTAAAACTTCCACAGACATCAACACTAGCTAAAATGTAGGTTACTGACTACTGTATTTTTTTTTTCTAATTTTTTTGGCTGTGCCCTCTGGCATGCAGGATCTTAGTTCCCCAAGCAGAAACTGAGCTCATGCCCTCTGCAGTGGGAGCACAGTATCTTAACCCCTTGACCACCAGGGAAGTTCTGATTCTACCATTTTAATTTCATACTTGCCATGCATCTGAATGTTATTGACTGTTAATGTCCTAATTATAAAGATATGTGATGGGAAATGTTAGTTTTGAAAAAAATAGATCCCATATTATACAACTATTCTCATCCTTATAGGATGTAGCCCAAAAGGCTACATTTGTGCAACTTTTTTTTTTAACATTTGTGCAACTTTAGCAAGGCGACACCAACCTGAAACTCACACTCCAGTGTCCTAGACTCTCTTATATCTGATGGGACTCTGCACATTACAAGGAGGAGCCCCTACTTTTATTACGTAAGGAAAAGAGAGCATGTCAATGGCCCATAGCAGTGTTCATCCAGAGGCCAGGGAAGGCAGCTCCCACTGAGTCAAGTGTAGAAGGGCTGTGTCTTAAATCAAGTGACACTGTGAATACAGTCCAGTTATCAAGCATGTTCAGGATATCAGTGACGAGATACAAGACTAACAACTGAAGTCCTCAGGAGAGCAGGCCAAACTACACATGAAAGATGTAAACAGTCAGTCATCAACGACCCTAATCTATTTTTTTTTGTTTTATTAAAATATAGTTGATTTGCAACATTGTGTTAATTTTTGCTGTAAAGTGACTCAATTATACACATATATATTGTCTTTCACATTATTTTCCATTATAGTTTATCACAGGATATTGAATATAGTTCCATGTGGGCTATACAGTCGGACTTTGTTGTTTATACCCCCTATATACAATAGTTTGCACCAGTTAACCCCAAACTCCCCGTCCTTCCCTTCCCCACCCTAGCCCTGCTTGGCAGCCATGTGTCTGTTCTGGGCGTCTGTTTCTCTTTCACAGTGATGTTCGTTGGTGTCCTGTGTTAGATTCTACCTCTAAGTGGTGTCATACGGTATTTGTCTTTCTCTTTCCAACGTGCTTCACTTAGTGAGATAATCTCTAGATCCATCCATGTTCCTCAAATGGCATTATTTCACTCTTTTAACTGACTGCTGCTCCATTGTATGCACGCACCACGTCTTCTCTATCCATTCATCTGTCAGTGGATGTAGGCTGTCTCTGTGTCTTGGCTGTTGTAAACAGTGCTTCACTGAACACAGGAGTGCATGTGTCATTTTGAATTACCTTTGGTCTGGGTCTATGCCCAGGAGTGGACTTGCTGAATCAGTGGCCCTGATCCAAAGCCACACCCTCCCTCTGTCGGCCGCCCCACCTCCACAGACACCCCCTCACCCCCTCAGCCTTGTCCCCAACTGAGGCCTGTGACTGACTTTCCACTCCTGCCTCCAGTCTGCCACGTGGACCCCCGATTCAAGCTTGTCTCCTCCCATTCACGTTAACACAGTGGAGACCACCCAATATCTCGGGACCTGGCTTGCTGGAACCATACTCTGTGAATGATGATGTGCCGAGAAACAGTCTCAAACTAGTTTCAGTGCCAGAGAGCCATTCATTCACTCATGATTTCACAACAATCTACGGAGCACGTGCTCACTTCAAGGTATAAGATCAACACCTGGAGTGTGTCACTGAGCTAATGCATGTTATCTCCATCAGGAAGCCCCAGTCTCATTGACCCAAATGCCAGTCAAGGTTCTCAGTTG
Organism: Odocoileus virginianus; assembly: GCF_023699985.2. Classification (NCBI taxonomy): domain Eukaryota; kingdom Metazoa; phylum Chordata; class Mammalia; order Artiodactyla; family Cervidae; genus Odocoileus; species Odocoileus virginianus. Next base: position 648,686 of record NC_069675.1, read on the forward strand.
TCCAGCAGCCAGTCCATGGTCCTCCCATCACAGCACCCTGGCTTTTCTTTGCTGAACCTGCCTTCTGCACTCACAGCCCTGAGCCCAGAGGTGGTGTTCTCCTTGATGCCTGAAGACCATTCTCTGTCCTTCTTTCCAGAGTCTCATATCATCAGACCTGGCTGCTGAGGTCACTACAGACCCCTGGGTCTCTCCTCTTGAAGATTTCAGTATTTGCATCATTGGCGCTCCCTTCATGCCAGCCCTGTCATAATTTTTGGTGGTTTCAGTACTATTAATACATAAATGACATTGCAGCATGACAGAGGCTAAGCCCCTTGACTTCTCCCCCACATCGTGTGCTGAGCAACATGTTGGAAATACATTTAAGGGCCAAGTTCTTGAAGTTTGCTAGGGAACTGAGATGGTGCCTGTAAGAAAGTCCACTCAGGACACCCCACACCTTAGGGGAAGCACCAGTCTCAGGTAGTTTCTTGGGCAATGTAGATGGTGCATGGAAGACCCTCCGTTCAGTGCACTGAACAGCATGCTGGGAGTACAGGTGTAAACTCTTGGGGGACCGTGTGTCAGGTGAAGCAATCCATTTGGAATACTGCATTGAACATAAGGGCGCTGGTATAACTGCTGCCGCTGCTAAGTCACTTCAGTAGTGTCAGACTCTTAGCGACCCCATGGACTGCAGCCTACCCGGCTCCTCCATCCATGGGATCTTCCAGGCAAGAGTACTGGTATAACTAAGTGACAGTTAAACAGGAATCCAGTTGCTAAAAAGACTCACCAGATCCAACTCCTACAGTTTGCTACAGAAACAGGACGCAATATAACAACAGCAGTAAGTTAATATGCATCACAGTTAATGGTTGTTTTACTGTAAGGATTCTAGAGAGACCAGGCACAGGATCCTTTGTCCACCCTTTCTGGAAGACGTGTGGCCAGATGCGCTCCCTCTCTTGGATCAGGAACCACTGGGAACACTTCGGAACCAGGGAGCCCCAAAGAGAAGTTCAGCTGGGGCTTTTTATATGTCCGGGGTCACCTAGGCATACTGCCAAGGCATAACTGGCTTCAACAGCAGCGCCCTCTAGGGGTCACACCGATGGATGGACATGTTAACTCAGTCGCGTCCAACTCTTCCACCCCATCGACTATAGCCTGCCAGGCTCCTCCATCCATGGGATTTTCCAGGCAAGAATACTGGAGTGGGTTGCCATTTCCTTCTCCAGGGGATCTTCCAACCCAGGGATTGAACCCAGGTCTCCCTCACTGCAGGCAGACTCTACCATGTGAGCCACCAGGGAAGCCCTGGGGTCTCACCGAGGCCATGTGCAAATCCTGTAACTCGCTGTTTTTTGTTTTCTTCTTTATTTTAAAATTTTTTTAAAAATTATAGTTTATATACAATGCTGTGTTAGTTTCAAATGTACTGCACAGTGATTCAGTTATACACAAACTACACACATATATTCTTTTTCAGATTCTTTTCCGTTATAGATCATTAGAAGATATTGGGTATAGTTCCTTGTGTTGGACAGTAGGTCCTTGTATCTCACTGTTTCCAATAAACAGCACTGACAAGCTGGTACAAATCTCCCTGAACCTCCTCAATCCCACAAATCAACATTACTAATGAGTAGGCTTCATGCCCTGACCAGGAGCCAGGGCCATGAAGAAACTTTAGCAGAATCGCTCAGGTTAATTCCAGGCTCTCCCAGAACAATGGCTTCCATAGTCATTCCAAAACGGTATAAGGAAAATTTACCATTCAGTATTGCGAACATGATAGTGGAATAAAACTATTTCCTCTTGTGGTTTCGGGAACTCTTTGGCATGAAAATTCATTCTATAGGCAAAACAACAACAACAACAGCAGCAGCAATAAACCACCCACATGGGAAGTAAAATTGTCAGACTCAGAAAAGGGATGGTGCTGTTTAAAGATGTCCCTCTAGTGACTTCCCTGGCAGTCCAGTGGTTAAGACGCCGCACTTTCACTGTTGGGGGACACGGGTTCATCCCTAGTCAGGGAACTAAGATCCTGCATGCTTTGTGGTGCGGCAAAAAAAAAAAAAAAATCCTTGAAAGAACTAAACTTTTTTTTTTTGAAGCACCGTTCCCATCCAAAAATAAATTAAATGGGAAGTCCTGTGTTTTAGGAAACTCCAGTCCCGAGAAACAGCGTAGGCTGAGGCCATGGAGAGGCATCTTGAGGAGACCTTACGAGCAGACGAGGGAGCACTCGGGGGAGCCGGGTGAAGCCTTTCAGTGGCTGCTTCATAGCCTGGACCACAAGCAGCACAGGACACTGTCTGTGGGCCGTGTCCCTGGAAACGAGGGCTGGAGGCAGACTTGATGAGAGCTGATGCTTCAGCCCAAGAGAGAGGACAAAGGCAAGGGGAAATGGAGCAGGGGTGGGTAGGAAGCACTGCACTGGCCACTGCCAGAAACTCAGCTGACGGCTGGGCAGGCGTGCCTGCTCGGCCACAAAGGATGTCTCCTGGCAGGCTGTGCAGAGAAACCGCGCTGTGGAATAGCCTGGCAGAGGGGAAAGAAAGGGGATGCATTTCTTAGGTTCCCACCTGCCTTGTTCCTGTGGATCTAAATTTGCTCTCTGCTGGCTCAGACTGTGGAGAATCTGCTGCAGTGCAGGAGGCTCGATCCTGCACAGATCCCTGGGTGGGGAGATCGCTTGGAGAAGGGAATGGCTACCTGCTCCAGTATTCTTGCCTGGGAAATCCCAAGGACAGAGGAGTCTGGTGGACTACAGCCTATGGGGCTGCAAAGGGTTGAGCACGACTGAGTGACCAACGGTAACACACTAAATTCGCTCTCTACACTTCTGGGTTTATGCCTTTATCCCCTTCAGAAGGCAACTCACACACCTTGTGAGGAGGCACCTCCTCCAAGTCGGGCAGTGGCAGGAGAACCCAGTGCCCCAGGGAGTGTGACCTTGGCCTGATGACACGGTGAAGCCAGGGGAGAAGGCCTTGTGACTGGTGGTGGGGACCACAGGGCTGGTGGAAATATAGGGCCCATGGAGCATCAGGCCATGGTGGTGGTTGAGGAGGGACAATAGGAGATGGTGGCACTCAGAGACTTCCTGTTGGAGTAAAGCCTTCTGAAAAAAAGGCATTTGAACCAAACCCTTAAGGTCGACACTTTAAATAAAGAAATGAGAATGAACCAATATACCAAGGCCCCAAGGTTAAGGTGTGTCTGGAGACTGTAAGTAGAGAATTTTAGGGAAAACATAGAAGTTTCAGGCAAATTTATATTTCTGCATAAAGTATTTGAACTTTACTTCTTAGGCCTATTAGTCCTTTTAACCTAGCAACGTCACACAGTGAGATTACAGCTCAAGAAAGTTGTTGTTTTCACAAGCCTGATATTCTACAGTTGACTTCACAGACAGAGAGGAAGGGGTAAAGCAGAGGTTTTTAACTTGGGCCTACGAATCACTTGGGGAAATTCTGTGGAGCTCAATTATTAGGAGCAATGTTTTCATTGAGGACCTCTGGAGAAGGGGATAACAGAGGATGAAATGGTTGGATGGCATCACTGACTCAATGGACATGAGTTTGAGCAAGCTCTAGGAGATGGTGAAGGATAGGGAAGCAGGGCGTGCTGCAGTCCGTGGGGCCGCAAAGATTTGGATACGACTGAAGGATTGAACAACCATACTTTTCTTTTTTTTATTTTTATTTTTTTATTAGTTGGAGGCTAATTACCTCACAATATTGTAGTGGGTTTTGTCATACATTGACATGAATCAGCCATGGATTTACATGTGTTCCCCATCCCGATCCCCCCTCCCACCTCCCTCTCCGCCCGTGAACAACCATACTTTTCATCAACTTTTCAAAGGGTCCAGACGTCGGAAGGGTTAAAGTGCACTGGTCGAGGGAAAAATCAGTAGATTCACCACCCTTCCTCAAGCCTGGAGGCATATGCCTCCCATTTGGGGGTCAGGAGAGGAGAGGGAAACTGGCCAGAAAATCTTCTTATTCATAGTTAGGAGGCAGGTCAGGTTGGAATTGACACGACACGACATCTGGACACCAGGAAGGTCCTATTCCAGTACAGACCCTAGCAGAGGTAGTCTTGCTTTGGGTCACAGCGGCTACGCTACAGAAGGTGCTTGTGCTTAGTCGTTCAGTTGCATCCGATTCTTTGCGACCCCATGGCCTGTAGCTTGCCAGACTCCTCTGTCCATGGATTTTCCAGGCAAGAATATTGGAGTGGGTTGCCATTTCCTTCTCCAGGATCTCCCGAGCCAGGGATCGAATCCATATCTCCTGTGTTTCCTGCATTGTAGGCGGATTCTTCACCCACGGAGCCTTCGGGAAAAGAAGATGCAAGTACCTAGCAACTTCAGCTCCGCGCATCCTTCCCGCAACTGCGCAGGCGCTAGAGCCGCGGGCTCGCCGCGCTCCGGCCGAAGCCCCACCCCGGCGCGAGGCACGACGGGAAAGTCAAGATGGACGCGACCATTTGAACGTCTCGGGTGAGAGGTTCTCCCGCACGCCTTCCTGTTGTTAGCAGTTGTGTCCGCAGCTGCTGCCCAGTCTTCCTCCGGAACAGGGGAGGGAGAGGGAATGAGAAGCTGCAGTGGCCGAGGAGTCACCGTGACCATCCCCGCCGCTACTCTTGGGCCCTCTCGGTCCCCTCGCCTCCGGAGAGCAGCCGGGGCTCGCCGCGCCTGACGCGTCCCGAGTCACAGGTGTGGTCCCGGGCCCGCCACGCCTGGTGTCTCGTCGCGTATCCCGTAGTCCTAACACTCGCCCCAGGGCCTGCCCGCTCCCTGATCGGGAGGGCTGGGAGCTCGGGACGGGCCCTGAGCACGCGCTGGAGCCATGGGGACCCCAGTTTGCGGACTGGGCTTTCCGGGGGTGCATCTATCTCCCTGTTACTCTCCGAGCCGGCTTCTTTCCTGAGCTCAGCGCCAAAGGGGTCTCAGCTTCCATGTGGGGTCTCAACTTCTAGGTCGGCCCCTTGCCCCTCTTAAACGAAGTTCTGAGGCTCAAGCTTTTAGCGAGATGGATCAGCTGACTCTAGAGGGGTCGGGGAAGCTCTGCTTTTTTGCAGTCTCAAGTTGTCTTGTGTGTGCACTTGAATTTAGTCGAATTTACTCTTGAAGCAACTTTGTGGTTACCTCTGGCAGGGTAGTTTTTGTTGCTATTAAGCAAGGCTGATATCTTAATATATAGCGTATCAGTTTAATACAGTACTTAAGTCTGTAGCTTTTTATGTTGCCCCCTGATAAGTAAAAACACGTAAAAAATTGGGGAGATTGCAAAAGTATTAAATGTGTTCTCGTAAATAGTACAAAAATATTGTACTTTGAAAATACTCTATAATTAATAGTTTTGTAATTTTCTAAGTTTTAATAGAATAATGTTCCAAAATTGCACAACTGAAGTAGGATAAACTCTCCAGTCAGTTCTTTAATGTTTGTTATTCTGTTGATAGGAAGACCAAATGAATTTTGTTGTTTTCTTGTAAGTTTTATAAGGTACTATTTCAGTTATATCCCAAGTTCAGGTCTTCTCAGTTCTGAATTTTAGCGGAGAAAAATAAGTGTTTCAATTATGACGTACAGTTGTGTCAGGAATAGCATTTAACTCACAGCAGAATAACTTTGACCCTGGAGGAGCTGCATAGGAATTACAGGGGCTTTGAGATAGTGTAGGAAAAAAAACCCTACTGATGCCAAAAAGACCTCAGATGGGATGAGAGATATGTCAAATTTAGTTAAACTTTTAATTGTGAGTGCTGTTCCAAACACTGTTTATGGTACCATGGTTAAATGTTGGTTTTGTTATATGTGTTTGAGGATTTCAGCTTAGGTATGCCACAAAATCCATTTTTAGGATAGGTATTGTCTTGGAGAGAAAACTGGCATCTACCTTATCTACCATATCATACAGTGAATTTTACTGGCTGCCCGTTACTGTATGTAGAAATGTTTTGGAAGTAAAGGAGCATGTTTCCACCCACAGCTCACCCACATCTTTATAGTGATGAGCTGTACTGTAAATAGATTGTATTAATTAAAAGCTAGGACTCGTAAATTTGCTACAAGTGTGACTGGCCCATGGCCAGAGTTCTTCATGCTTTGGTTTCCTGTGTTTGGCCCTCAAATTGGAATTGATTTTAGTTATATGTTCTGGTCGACTGGGGTGTTAAAACTACTGGTGACATTTGACAGTTTATTAGGTCTTTTGTGGATTGATCGGGCTTCCCTGGTCGCTCAGACTGTAAAGAATCCGCCTACAGTACGAGAGACCTGGGTTTGGTCCCTGGGTTGGGAAGATCCCCTGGAGAAGGGAATGGCTACCTGCTTCAGTATTTTGGCCTGGAGAATTCCATGGACCGTACAGTCCGTGGGGTTGCAAAGAGTCAAACACAACTGACTTTCACTTTAATTTGTGGATTGGACAGCTGAAAAGAGTAGTTCAACTTACGATGAATTAGAAGTAATATGAGGTTTTTGGGTTTTTTGGTTTGTTTCATTCCAACATGCCAGTGATCCTTGAAATGTGTTTTTCAAATTAGGTTTCAGCGGAAATGAACAGACATGACTTTTAATGTTAAGAAGCCGGGCAGTCATGGGACTATAAAGTGCAGCTTGTTTGAATGCTTCATATGTGAAATGTGGAAAAGCTAGTGTGTAGTAGTGTGAAACATGGGGAAGGTGTTGTGGGACATAGTGCTCATTTCAACCTGGTGGTTTCCTTCAGTGCTAACCTTCTGTCGGTCCAGCTGAAATGTGCCGATAACTAATCATCTGAGAGTCAGATCTGGAATGACCTTTGATGTTATTAATTACTTGTACACTTACAATATAATAGGATTATTTGACACTCATCTAAGGATTAATGACGCTTCTGTAAACTTTTATGACAGTTTATTCTGGTTTTGACTGAAGAAGCTGACTACAATGTATTTGAATTCATACAGAAATAATGTTGATATTTGGAACCCATGTCGAACTTCTATGAAGAAAGGGCAACAATGATTGCAGCCGGGGATTTGCAGGAATTTGTTCCTTTTGGTCGAGACCACTGCAAGCACCACCCTAATGCTTTGAACCTCCAGCTTCGCCAGCTTCAGCCCGCCTCCGAGTTATGGTCTTCTGATGGTGCTGCTGGCCTGGTGGGATCCCTTCAGGAGGTTACCATCCATGAGAAACAGAAGGTTCCATTAAGTTTCTTTCCCATAATATTTTTGAAACATAGAATGTTGCGATCTACTTGTAATTTAAGACTACCTGCAACTGAGAAAGGAGTATAATTGCATTTCTAGGGTAGTGGCTTAACCACTACTGAAATTTGGTAATTTCAATCAAGACTAACATAATGACTTCATTGTATTATGATGTCATAACCATTTATTTAGACATGGAACTCGTGGTATTATAGTAAGTATTATGATTATGGTCCATTCTAAAACTCTTTCTCTTCACTTAGTATGTGGGGACCAGATATCATGTTGTTTGATTAGATGGTAGAGTTAGACATGGTCCCTGCTGCAGAATAAAACTTACATGTTTCTAGAGGCTAAAAAAGAAAAAAAGCCACATAACTAGATATAATAGTTCTTAAATAGGGGAATGAGACGTTAGCATGTGTCAGAAAATCAGTCTTCCCACCTTATTCCACTTAGGATACCACAATCTCAGGGAGAGGAAAGTCTATGTAGTTAAAAATCTAAACCTTTCTTTCTCCTGTTTACTTTTAATGAGTGGGCCCAGGGACAGAAGTTGAATGTAGCTGTGAAGCAGGGAAATCTGCCCTGTGAATAAACTCCCCTAGTGATTCCCACGTGCACCTCACTGCCCCTCTCCATCACTTCTCCCTACACTTAATATACCTTTTTAGTTTCCCCCAGCATGTTGGTTTCATTTGGGGATCTGACAGACATGTTTATGTTTTGGAGAAATAATATGATAGTATAACATGAAACATCCTATAAGATATATAATGCAAATACCCAGACACCCTACTTTGTTAATCAGTTTCTAAAAGTTGGGCTTGGAGTGTGTCTTACCCCACAGGCAAAGAGAGAGTAGGAGACTTGTATCTGGATAATTATTTGATTTAATTAGTAATTCGTGCTCCATACTATTGAAAAAGTGCTTAAACATGTCTTGCATGTATTATGTTTTAAGGAGAGCTGGCAGTTAAGGAAAGGTGTCAGTGAAATTGGAGAAGAAGTGGATTATGATGAGGAACTCTACATGGCTGGAAACATGGTTATCTGGAGCAAAGGAAGCAAAAGCCAGGCATTGGCTGTTTATAAGGCATTTACAGTTGACAGTCCTGTTCAACAGGTGAGTTGATTTGAATTTTAGCATTTGATTATTTAACACTTAACAATTTTTGTCCTAAAATTTAACAGAAATAATAAAAACAGCACAGTGATCCCAGCAGCTGGGTATACATTTTAAAAGTTTTATTTGTTTTCTATATCATCACTTTTTTTTTTACACTATCCTTTGTCCGTCAGTTTTTTTCCACTATCCTTTTTTCACGTGCTGCAGTCCACAGGGTCACAAAGAGTCAGATACAACTGAGCGACTGAACTGAACTTGTCAGGTTAATGAGTATTTAAACACTGTTCTTGAGTGATTAGATTCATTATTCTCTAAAAATTTCTAATACATTGAGAGTACAAAGAATACTTTAACCCATGATGATTATAATTGATTGCAGGTATTCAATAATACCTACTTCCTAGTGATAATCAGAGAAAAACCTAGTTGCTTTCGTTGCAGTTAGATATTGCACCTATGTCTGTTCTGAAAATTGGTAATTAAAGAGAAGGAATTAAGTATTTGCCCTTCCTTTTTAGGAAGACATGCAGTTTATCTCCCTTATTTGTGGAAGAATGCCAACTAATAAAAATAGAAGGATAGAGTTTAAAAAAAAAAATCATCATTTTGTAACCTCCAGTGTAATAATTGATTCAGAAAAGGATTGTTAATGAATAGTAACACTCTTGGGTGAAAAGACATTACCGTGCACCAGGGTATTACTCTGTGGATTACTTACTAATAAAAGGAACAGATGTATCTCTATTTTAGAGATATCTGTTGGTCTCCATTTCCACTGGATGATTCTTTGCTATCATTAATAGTGGGGCAAAGGAATACTATACTGCAGCTATAATGCAGTGTATGTTGTCATCCTCTCAGTTCTTCCCAAGATTATATAATGTGAGCATCTAATTCAGCCTTCCAGTTATAGAAAGTATGGGGACTAGAGGGTAAAATTTTAAAGTATCGTGAGATGAGGAGTGGGTTGGAGGTATAGATGAAACAAGAATGTCCAGAGGTTGATAATTATTGAAGCTGGCTAATGAGTATTCATTATGTTATTCTATTTACTTTGTATTTGAAATTTTCCATTATAAAAAATAGAAGGAAAAAAAACACTACAAGAAAACAATTGTATGAATTCAGAATATGGAACAGTCTACATTCTGGCCTCTTTAAAAAGTTAGTCAAGGAGCAGGAAAGAAAGATGGGGGCTGTTCCAGATTAGAAGAGGCTAGAAGGACATCACCAAATGCAGTATTTTTTGAATGTCGTTAAATGAACTTTGACTCTTTGTTTGAGAACCAGCTGAGGCTGGTGAACTGGGATGACCCTGAGGGATGGGATGGGGAGGGAGGTGGGGTCGGGGTTCAGGATGGGGAACACGTGTATACCAATTGTGGATCCATGTCAATATATGGCAAAAACCACTACAATATTGTAAAGTAATTAGCCTCCAATTAAAATAAATAAATTTATATTAAAAAAAAGACATTCTTGAGAAAATCTGAAAATGGACTGGATATCAGGTGCTAGTAGAAAATTATATTTTTTTCCTCAAGTGGTATGACAGTTTATAGGTTAAACCTATAGGTTTAATAGGAGTATGTCTTCAGTTCTAGGAAATAGATGATGAGGTGGAAATACATGATGACGAGTTTAGGGGTGAAGTGATGATGTGTGCAATTTTCAAACAGCACCTCCCCACTCCCCACATCCTTTTTTTTCCTCCCACATCCTTATGTATAGGAATGCACACATAAACAGATATACCAAAGGTTAGTAATAACCGTCAGATTTAGGTGAGACAGATGTTTACTGTACCGTTTCCGCTTTTCTTACTGAAAGATTTTAGGATATCATGTTGGAGGGAAAATGAAAGCATTTTTGGTAGTTGACTTAATTGTTAGCCTATTGACAGAAGGTTTCAGAGGCTGTTTATTCATGTGAAGTTCCTCATTTGTAAACACTGAAATCATATCTCGACACTGCTTTTTTTTCCTGTTAACTATTTTATGGTGAGTGTTGTACTCTTATAACAATTTATTAGGAAGGGTAAAGTGAATTATTCCCAAATTTTAGATGATGTGTAAAAGCATTTCTGTATAGGAGTGCTGAAGTCAGTGATCTTTTTGATAATTTCCCCCCCATGTAACATTGTAAATGTATTTAATGCCACTGAAAAATGGTTAAAATGATAAATTTATGTTATGTATGTTTTACCACAATTAAAAGGGCACATGAAAATGCCTTTAGATAATTTCAGTGTGATTGTCAAGCATGCCAGTTAAAGTTTAATGGCTTTTAAAAGTTTTCCTGCTATATACGTACGTGTACACAAACACACGCACACACACATTTTTAAAATGAGCATTTAAGGAAGGATTTCTAGGTGTGTCAAGGAGTGATAAGATCATTAGGTAAGTCTGGAGATAATGAAATAGCTTGGCAGTTTTCATCTTTTACGATAATCTTTAGCTTTGTATAGGATATAGGATTTACTATAGGTTGAATCTCTATTTGAATTCACTTTGCTTCAAAGCTTCTATCTAGTAGGTTTGTTGATTTCTGTCTTCCCTTGTCTTTTCATAAAACTTACTAGCAGACATAGTTTATCTTAAAATAGTTATCATTAGTCTAATTTTATCTTATTTTTCCTCATTTCCATATGTATGTGTTGAACTGATAAGGTGGGACAGTTATGTAGGTGACACTATTATTTAGATATTAATTAATAGGTTATTATTTAGATACCATTTTCTTAAGTAAGCATTTTGTTTTGATTTTAGGCATTGTGGTGTGACTTCATTATATCACAGGATAAGTCTGATAAGGACTACAGTAAGTTTCTTTTTGAAATTTTATTTGATCTTATGATTCCAAATGTTTATCTCATTTTTTTTGTTCAGTCAAAATAAGTAGCCACTAATAATAGTGGCTTAGCTTGAGCATTTTTATGTTGTTCATTAAAGAATTTGTGCTATTGGGAATTGTAACTTGTATTTGGGAATCTTTTTTGAAAAAACATGCATATATCTTGTACTCCCTTTTCAGGTAGTGATGAAGTGGAAAAATGTATATGTATATTGCAAAGCTCATGTATCAACATGCATAGCATAGAAGGAAAGGATTACATAGCTTCTTTACCTTTTCAGGTAAGTTTGAGTGTTTCAATCATTTTGTGTTTTATTGGAGATTATTCTTGAATTAATTGATTTCAGAGGTACTGCTACTCTCACATTGTGTAATTCAAATGTTATTTTTACTGAAATAAAATAGCTAAAGTTTAGCAGCTTTAATTGCTTGCCATTTCCATCCTTTGCCTAAAAAGTAAGTTATCTAGTAAAGTGAATTATGATATCTTTTCTGGGAATGTTTTTTTTTTTCAGTTTAAGTGACATATGTAAGAAATCACTTTGGTTATACTCAACCACTTGAGCAATATTAATTTTTTTCCTGTTTCTCATCATCTTTTTTCATGCCCTAATGCAGTCGTTAACACTTTATTTTTTTTTATTTTTATTTTTTTACCTTATGTACAAGTCTCTGTTTATTCATAATTAGATATAGGTTATTTTTATAGTTTTGTTTTTGTGTACAGATTTGCTTAACAATCACTTAATTTCTAGGCCAGGTTCTGGTAACTAAAGAGCCTTTATAAGTAGTTTATATTGTCTAGACCCAAGGTATGCAGCAAACCCAGTCTGGAGCAAAATGGGAAATAACAGCTTTCTAAAGACAGGCTTAGAAATCCTAATCCAGTAATTTAAGATGTTTCCTTTCTCTGGTAGCAGGGCTGAATTATATCTAGCTGCTAGGCCACCATTCACAGGGATAGCCAAAAAAAACAGGGTACAGGCCACTGAAAACAAGACCAACCAATCCACCTCCTGTTATGGTGCAGGTTTCACAATGCAGATCACCTGTATTCAAAGGTAAATTTACAAAACCTTTCTAAGATACATTTGCTGTCAAAAATGGGATCACTGCCATTGGTAAGCCAGCAGCTATATGAGCCTGTGACACATGTAAGATGCGTCGAAAAAGACTATTTGCTATTAGGCCACAGAGAGCAGCATTAAGTCCAACATATGTCCATCCATTTTCAGGCAGATTCCTTTCTGCTTCTGGGAGTTGGTTAATTTTTCTGGCAGTGATATCAATTAAGTTCTCCTTGATGATAGTACCATCTGGTTCATGATTTTCCATCTTGAGCCTTGGGCGCGCCTCCGTGCAGCCGCGGCCTCGGCGGGTCTCCCCCTGCCCCGCGGGGGCTCACGTCTCGCTCCGCTCCAGCCTCCCGGGCGCGGCCATTTTGGGCGCCACGTGACCGGCCCGAGGTGGGCGCCGGGTCGGAGCCGGCGGCGGATTGGGTTTCCGGGGCAGTCGTTACACTTGAATCACATCGTCATTTTGGTACTGATATTAGCCACTGGTGGGAATATTAGATCAAACTTCCCTTCCTTATATTTGATTTTCTCTTAGATTTCCTTGTTAGAATTACAGATTGTTAGTCTGCAAAACTCTTATTAAATTGGAAGAAAAATCTAATGTTCTATATTGTTTTATAAAAACATGTTATAGAGAATGGTTTCTTTTACTTCTGTTTTTCCTCACCCTTTTACCAAATAGGTTGCAAGTGTTTGGCCCACCAAGTATGGATTGCTGTTCGAACGAAGCAACTCTTCATGTGAGGTTCCTCCAGGCCCACCCAGGTATGCAGGTCAGAATATGATTTCTTGGGCTTTTTCTGTCGGTTCTTAGGTAAAGTTGCTTACCCAAAAGTTTGGGATGATGATAATTTCCAAGCTGTCAGTGCAGATAGATGCCTTTTTCTCTCATCTCATCATTGTATACTTATGAGTTCTATTGGTACTTCTCTGGCACTTAATTATCTACAGCTTTTTCCCCCCAGGTAGTAAAACTGAGCAAACTCTTGGCTTAAAGACAGTAAGACTCAGTTCTTAGCTCTGCCATTTTTTTCCATCATGTTACTTTGGGCAAATCATGAGCTTTGGCATTAGTTTCCTTACCTGTTAAAGGAAGACAAAAACGAAACAAACAAGTAAAAAGGAAGAATACTGTCTTTACTTGTTAGGTTTTATGCGGAGTTTTAATGAGCTATGTTTATCATCTTTGACATAGAGCTTCATAGTCTCAGGTGTGTAATAACTGGTAATGTGGTAATTAGCGTGTCTCCCTAATGAGCGTCAGTTTGCGGAAGAGCAGGAACATGCAGTATCTGTCAGTATGGTGCAAGGAGTAGACACTAAGTTTGAAGAAGATTGCTTACAGATTTTGATCTCTTTCTGTGTTCAGATAGGTCTGTTTTTTCCCTTTTTTTTTCAGTCACTCCTTAAAAAGCAGCCATTTAATTTACCTGAAGCATTTATTATTCTCCCTTTTTTAAAGTACACTCCTTTGTAAATAGGTCTAGGGGACTAAATTTCTTCCTAGCTGTCAGAGACACAGTGCCACTGAGAACAGTGCATTTAAACAGTGGCTGGCCTGCGCCCCCCTCTCGGTTGGTCGTGTGAGGTGGTGACTGCTGTGGGCCCTCCCCGGGCGGCGCTGAGTGTGTGTGGTGTGTGTGCAGGCTCACTCTGCATGAGGGAGACCCCCGGCAGCGTGTCAGCTGAGGGGTCGCGCTCGGGTCAGTGACCGGTGCTCCTCTGTCCCCGCTAGGGAGCCCTTACCCACTCTGTTCAGCATGCTGCACCCGCTGGACGAAATCACGCCCCTTGTCTGCAAGTCTGCAAGTAAGTGTGTTTTATCAATTCTTTTACGTAGACTCTTATTAGAGTTTGGGAGTGGGGAGGAAATAAAGGAGGTTATGAACATTTGATTTCTTTTATAAAGATAAAATAATTTAAGCATTAAAAGATAACTTTAATGATGAAAATAATTCACATGAATTAGTTCAATGACTGTCCTGGTATTACCTTTAAACAACTTTTCTTTTAGTGAAAATAGAGCCGGGAACACTGATAGGTTCTCTAACTTACCTGTGGAGGACTCTGTACTCTGTTTCTCAGTAATTAATAATAGATGAACAGCACTGAGATAAACTAAAACTGCTTCTTTTTTCTGGGAAACAAGAAGTGGAGGGCCTTAGACCTTTATGGTGTAAATTTTAATATTTTATTTACCCTGCTCATAATATCATAATTTTCTGGGACTCAATTTTTTAATATTTTCTAGAGGTACTTCTAGATGCTTATTTTAAAATTTTACATGTGACCCAACATAGATTAATATCAATAATGATACTTGAAGGCTAAAAAAAAACCTATGTTCTTTAACCAGTTTTACTAAGGACATAGTCCCAAGTATGTATTCTGATATACCACTGAGATTTTTATCTTCTCTATCAGGGCTTGCCAAACTACAGACAAATCCAGCTTATTTTCCTAAGCCTTCTGAGCTAAGAGTGGTTTCAACCTTTTTAAAAGGTTGTAGGAAAAAATGAAACAAATTATGCGACAGAGTCAGTTTGTGGTCTGCAAAGCCTGAACTATTTACTCTTTGGCCTTATACAGAAAAAGTTTGTTGATAATTCTATATAATACTGCTAACAGCTACAAACAACCTAAGCACACATGTCAGAGCATATGGTTGAATGGTATGCAGCCATTATTGATCACGTTTTTGAATAATATTTAATAATCTCAGGAATTGCTTATTCATATTAAGTAAGGTACAAAACTAAATGCAATATGATTCTCATTTTGTAAAAACAAAAAATATGTCTGTATAGGAAAACAAAACTAGGAGGAATGCTCCTAAATATTTTAGTAATAGTTATTTTGAGTGGAATTACGAGTGCTTTTTCTTTCTTTGTAATGTACTTTTAAATTTTATAACCCAATTGTTTTAAAATTTTTAAATATTTTAACTGAGAGGAAAACATTTTGGAAACTGTCAAATAAGGATATAGAAACTTGTTTGTGCTACTCTAGATGTAAAAGCTGAACTCACTAGGGAAAAAACTCATTTTTGCGTGTCTTCCCAGTGAAACAGAAACACTAGTGTGTGTTGTTTAGCACTGTTTGAACGGTTACCATAGAGGACGGACTTCACACAGAAGAAAAGAGCCACTAAGGAAGTCACATTTGGCAGAGTCGTTGACCGAGATTTATGAACAAGTTAGTCATTAAAGGAATCATGGACCTTTTACCTGTGGTCGATGAGTTTAATGGCTTACATTCATTAACATTTAAGTACATGTGTGTGATATAAAAGCTCATAACATTGTCATCTTTAATATGTTTGAAGAAATTGATGCCCAAAGTAAATGTTTTAAAAATGGAGAGTTAATTATGTCATATTAATACATTAATGGATTTTATGCCTTAATTACCTTGATTTTTCTGTGTCTTTAGGAATTGCAAGAAGTCACTTCATAAACAACAGTCTTGTAAAGCCCATTGTCCTATACTTGATCATTTCTGTTTTATCTTTAAGGTCTTTTTGGTTCATCACGGGTGCAGTATGTTGTAGATCATGCAATGAAAATTGTCTTTCTCCACACCGATCCCTCCATTGTCATGACCTATGATACTGTTCAAGGTCTGCATTCTGTGTGGGCTCTCCGGAGAGTCAAAACAGAGGTAAGGGTGAAGGCAAGTCACTTCTTAACAGAAAAAGATAGTTAATACTGAAAACTTGCTTTTTTTTTGCCACTCATTAAAAATTATTTTAAAAATTTGTTTATTTTTAATTGGAGGGTAATTGCTTTACAGTATTCTCTTGGTTTCTGCCATGCATCAGTATGAGTCAGTCACAGGTGTACATACGTCCCCTCCCTCTTGACCCTCCCCCCCCCTCCCGCCCCATCCCACCCCGCTAGGTCCTCACAGAGCCCCAGTCTGAGCTCCTGAGTCAGACAGCAAACTGCCCCTGGCTGTCTGTCTGACATATGGCCGTGTGTGTGCTTCCATGCTGCTCTCTCCACTCGTCCCACCCTCTGCTTCCGCCACTGTGTCCACAAGTCTGTTCTCTATGCCTGCATCTCCATTGCTGCCCTGCACGTAGACTCACCAGCACCATACCACCTTTCTAGACTCCATATATGTGTGTTAATATATAATATTTGTTTGTATGTTTTTAGAAGACTCACTTGTGAAATAAATTGAGTATCTTAGGGAAAAAAAATGTTATGTCTTTAATAACTGGCAACTACCCTGCAAGGAAATTGCCCTTCTAATCTAACTATTATCTCCCCGTCCCCCTTCATTTTGACTTAAGGAAGGGAATGTTGTTTTAAAGTTCTCTGAGCAGGGGGGCACCCCCCAGAACGTGGCTACTAGCAGCTCGCTCACAGCACACCTCAGAAGCCTCTCCAAGGGCGACTCCCCCGTGGCGTCCCCCTTCCAGAACTACTCCTCCATCCACAGCCAGAGCCGCTCCGCCTCCTCGCCCAGCCTGCACTCCCGGTCACCTTCCATTTCCAACATGGCAGCTCTCAGGTGGGACTTCAGTGTGGACGTGTTTCCTTGTTTTAAAAGACACCTTCTTTTTAAACTTTCTGTTGTGATTGGAAGGATTTAAAATTTTTCTTGACAGCTCCTGAGAACCTTTTAGAAAAAAGAGCAGTATGCCCACTGAGCTATTTTTACCAAGATTCCAGGCCTACTGTGTTGCCTTGCCAGTGAGTCATATTTAGAAACTGCCAGTTCTTGTTATTAAGAGTGCCGCATTCTTCCCACTGCTTGGCGGCAGTTTGGTGAATGTTAATTCCTGAGATATCTTGGTACTATTTTCTTTTGTCTTAGTTTGCTTTAGCTTTTGTTTTTATTAGTATCTACATAATCTGGGTTTTGTTCATATGTGTATGTCTGAGTACCTAAGAACATAGTTTAGACTTTTTTGAATAATTTAAGCGGTTCCTTTTCTGAAGCAGAAGATGAACTGATTTTCAGTTAAAAAAAGTATTATTCCAGCAGGAGTTCTAAATCTTTAGAACATAATAGAGCGTGTTAACAAACCATTTAAGTAGCTGTTCTTTTTTTAGTTGTATTTCTGACTGGGCTTCTGCCTTGAGTATCCGCTTGAACACACAGGGTTTGGAAAGCTCTGTTGGACCGTGTGTGGTGTCGGCCTGCGTTATTAACTGTGGTGCCCTCTTCTCTCTGTTTGTTTTGCAGCCGTGCTCATTCTCCTGCCTTGGGAGTGTACTCTTTTTCAGGGGTGCAAAGGTTCAACCTTTCAAGCCACAGTCAGTCTCCAAAGAGACACAGTTTTTCTCATTCTCCAAGTAGTAATTCTAATGGCTCCTTTCTTGCACCGGAAACAGAGCCCATTGTTCCGGAACTTTGTATCGACCACTTATGGACAGAAACAGTTACTCGCCTGAGGTTTGAAGTATATATTTTCATATTGAAAGAAAAATGATGCTAAAAGTTTTAGAAAACACTTGATATTCTGTGTAAAGCTTCTTGCTATAAGCAGTTACAAATACTTACAAAAATGCATAGAAATATATATTAAAGGCTACCTAAGTTTCAGTAGAGAATATTAGTGATATTAATATGATCATAAAAATATACTTTTGTCATTTCCTATTTCTTCCTTAACTTTTAATAGTAATCTCTCCCATTTGAAGTGTTTGCTTATTTAGGGCAAAACAGTTAATTTGTGTAGTTTAGGCAACTTGGGGTTTTATAGCATTTTTCTTAAGTTTTGTATTTGTTAGTTGAGCATCAGCTGTTCTTCTGTGAAACACCACTTAGACCTCCGTTCTACATGACCTTCCTCCCTTTATGTTCTCTTTAATCATTCATTCAGTCAGTGCCAGTGCGTGTGTTAGTGTCTGTGGTTTATCAGCAAACAGGTCACTGTTCCTGTCCTCAAAAAGCGACAGCAGGTGGTACATATACACCATGGAATATTACTCAGCCATTAAAAAGAATTCATTTGAATCAGTTCTAATGAGATGGGTGAAACTGGAGCCCATTATACAGAGCGAAGTAAGCCATAAAGATAAAGACCATTACAGTATACTAACACATATATATGGACTTTAGAAAGATGGTAACGATAACCCTATATGCAAAACAGAAAAAGAGACTCAGATGTATGGAACAGACTTGTGGACTCTGGGAGAAGGCGAGGGTGGGATGTTTCAGGAGAACGGCATTGAAACATGTATATTATCTAGGGTGAAACAGATCACCAGCCCAGGTTGGATGCATGAGACAAGTGCTCGGGCCTGGTGCACTGGGAAGACCCAGAGGGATCGGGTGGAGAGGGAGGTGGGAGGGGGGACTGGGATGGGGAGTACATGTAAATCCATGGCTAATTCATATCAATGTATAACAAAAACTACTGTAATGATGTAAAGTAATTAGCCTCCAACTAAGGAGGATGGTGGCACTGCAGATCTTCAGACAGGGCTTTGAAAAGACAGCTGGGTATTTTCTGGGTAGGTAAGTGGACAGGACACAGTAGTTAGAGGGGATCAGGAGAAAAGTTAGGAAGTGTGAATGTGTGGTATGTTCCAGGAATTAAAAATACTGTCAGTTTGTTTATGTAGGAGAAGGGGAAAGGGCTGAGAAAGAGGAGGTGGAGAGAGAGAGCCGTTTGGGCTGTTCTGTCTCGTGAAAACTGTAAGGAGGTGCTTTATGTGTGGGTCATAAGTACAGGGGAAAGAGCAGTCACTTAACAGTGGTGACTGAGGCAAGACAGGTGGATTGGAATTTATGGAGTGTGTAGAGGTTGGGTTTCTGGGGTTCCTGGAGGGCCTGTGGATGAACAGGGGTTCTAGTAACCCTGGGATCAAAGATAGTAATCAAAGGTACATATGGTGTCTAGGCCTTTTCTTTAGGAGAGGGTTTAACATTCATTAGATTGCCAGTCTGTGATCTCTGAATAGTTACAACCAGGCTGTGTAGAATCAAAAAGGGCTAGGGACTAAAGTCCTGGGACCTTAACGTTTGGGGATGAGGTTGGTGAAAAGAGAGAAAGTTGCTGCAGACAAGACAGAACAGGGGAGGTCAGGACAAGTCATGGAACATGAGAAAGGAGACTTTTGAGATGAAGGTGTCATTTTTGTCACCAGTAAAGTGTGGCAGTGAGAGGTGGGCTCAGAGAGGCGGTCCCTGCTGGCAGTGGGTTCCCTGGTGACCTTGTCCAGAGCACCTTGGGTGGGGTAGGGTGTAGTGGAATGGGGTGGAAAAAGTCGGGGACTGAAGAGGTGAACATGGATACACAGACTGTCCACAGAGTCCTTTGAAAGGGAATGAGGATCCAAAACTAGCTAGAGGGCATCTCAGGGTCCGGGGAGAGTTTCGTTTTTCCTGAACTATGTTAGAGAAATCATCTTCATCTTTGCCCCTAAATACCTCTGTGTTTCTCTAGAAAGAAAGGACACTTTTTACCTAACTGTTCTACCATTTTTACAGTTAGCTAAGCGACCAGTAAGTCCCTTTTATAATCTGATGTTTTAGTACATCTTTGTATTTAAAGACTCATTTTAACGTGAGAGAGTAGGCTGCAAAGATTACACACCCAGAGCAGGAGAGCATTGAAAATACGGGGAAGAGGAAGTGATTGATGGAACAAGAAACCAGATGGGAGCTCAGGAGGAGAGATTGGCCCTGGGGAGAAAGAAGGTGATAGGTTGCGCTGGGGCTCCAGTGAGATGGAGGCCATACCCGTGCTCTTAGGTCAGCAGGTCAGTGATACTTGGAGGAAAGTGAAGATGTGAGTACAGGGTGGAAGTAGGTTCTATTTTTGTTCCTTATATATAACATAAAAATTCCCTGTATTTAAAAATCATTTGTCTTGGGACCTCCCTGGTGATCCAGTGGTTAAGACTGCATGCTGCCAGTGTGGGGTGGGGGTTGGGGTCACAGGTCGATCCCTGGTCAGGGAACTAAGATCCTATGTGCTGCGTTGTATGGCCCCAAACTTTAAAAAATAAGTAGATGGAAAGAAAATACTGTCACTAAAAGAAAAAAAGTCATTTCTCCTTAAATACCTTGTTAAGTTGGATATATTGCAGATGCTTAATTTACAGTTCCGGTCCTCTGCACCACTCTGCAAAGAAACTTTTGAGAATAGAGAATTTTGGGGTATGGTTTAAAAAAAGAGAGGTGAAGTGGAACCTAATCTTAGAGAATAAGGATAGATAGGAGAGGTCATGTTGTAAAAAGTCTGACACCTTAGACCTTGTAAGAGATAGGAATTCAAGTTTGCATTACTTTGGCAGTAGGCAACTAGCATAATGTAGAATTAAAAAATCTGTAGGTAATGATTACATTTATTGTAATTTCCCCCCCAAAAGCTATGCAGTGGACTCAGAATCAGAGCTGAGAGGAATCTTAGAGATGATATTCAGTTCTTAGAAGTGCTTTTGTGTCTTCAAGGTTATTGCTTGGCCCAATTAGTATTTCTTGTATTTTCAAAGACTTATTAATATCTGAGGTAGATTTTTAAGCCAGTGCCACCATTTTCTTTATTAATATATCTATCACAGGAAGAAAAATTCCCAGGCCTCTAAAGTCTTTATCACATCTGACCTGTGTGGGCAGAAGTTCTTGTGCTATTTAGTCGAGTCCGAGCTCCAGTTACGGTAAGTGTGTTTATGGTTCTCGTTTAATCAGTGTAAATAAATCTGTGTTTAGTGCTTAGTCGCTCAGTTGTGTCTGACTCTTTGTGACTCTCTGGACTGTTGCCCGCCAGGCCACTCTGTCCATGGAATTCTCCAGTTAATACTGGAGTGGCTTGCCATTTCCTTCTCCAGGGGATCTTCCTGACCCAGGGATTGAACCTGTGCTTCTGTCTCTAGGGCTGGTCTTTCTTTTCTTCTTTCTCTTTCTCTTTTTTTTGGTGAGGCATAATAACTTTATTGAACTAATTTATATACCATAAAATTAACATGTTTTAAGTGTATAATTAAGTGATTTTTAGTAAATGTACAATTGTGCAACATCACCACAATCCAGTTTTTAAATGTCCTCTATCACTTTTGAAAGATCTTTTGTGCTTGACTTCAGTCAGTCTGTGTTCCCATTCCCAACTTCAGACCACCAGAATATACTTTCTGCCCCTGCAAATTTGCCTTTTCTGGACATTTTATATAAATAGAATCATACAATAGATAGTTTTTTGTGTCTACTACCTTCTTTCACTTGGCGTGTTTTTTAGGACCCACCACCTTGTAACATGTATAAACATTTTATTCCTCTTACTGTGTAGTATTATATAAACATACCACATTTTGTTCATTGGTTGATGGACATTTGGTTTGTTTCTACTCTTGACCATTGTGAGTTATAGCACTGTGATCATTGGAGCCAAAGTCTTTGTGTGAACATACGTGATTCATGTACATAGATAGGTAGATAATTAGGAGTGGATCAAATGATAAATTCATTGTCAGCTTTTTTTTTGTCTCTGAGGCATTTTATTTATATGTATTACATCCCTAGAAAAAGAATCCAAGGATTTTCCCTCCTGTGTGTTTTCATCACTTCCTCATTGTCCATGATGCCAGCTGAGGTTGTCAGTACAGTGAAACCAAACTGATGGGATGGGAGCAGGTTATTCTGCCATTTTTCTAGATCTTTGAGTTGCACATAAAAACTGGGGCCGATCACTCCACACTTATTTAGCCTGCCTGTGAGGTTCACAGCAGTTTGTCCAGCCCTGTGATCATCAGTGATTTTGAATTTGCCAATGTAACCATCCATGCTTCGTCATCACAGTTAGAAACCTGATGATGACTTTGGCGCATGGCCTCATAAGGACCTGGCGTTTGTCTCTCTTTTCAGCACTGTTGATACTCTTGAGAACTTCAGCCAGGACATTCATGTGGACCTTTCTGGCAGCACGGAAAGATTTTGGAAAGAGGACTCATTGTCAGCTTTTAAAGAAATTGCTAAATTTGTTTTCCAACTAAACTGTACCATTTTACATTCCGCCCAGCAGTTTTTGAGTGTTCCAATTTTTCATCCTTGACAACATTTGATATTGTTATTTTCTTTGATTGTAGCCATTCTGGTGTGTTTGAAGTGGTTTTAATTTGCATTTCCCTGATGACTTATGATGTCGAGCATCTTCTCAAGTGCTTATTAGCCATTTGTTTATCTTCTTAGGTGAAATGTGTATTCATATATTTGCCAATGTATTGACCCTTTAATTTTGAAATTGTTACAGATCATAGGAAGTTGTAATGTAGTCCTTGTTTCCGCAAAGGTAACATCTTACATAACTACAGTGCATTACCAAAGCAAGGAAATTGACATCAGTACAGTCCACAGACCTTGTTCAAACCATCAGGTTTACATGTACTCATTTGTATGCGTGTGTGTGATTCAATGAAGTTTTCTCACGTGTAGATGCGTGTAGACACCACAATTGAAATTCTGAACTTCTTTATCACCTCGCAGATCCCCCTCATGCTAGCTACCCTTTAGAGTCACATACAGCACACCCTGGACTTCCCAGGTGGCTCACTGGTAAAGAATCCACTTGCCACAGGAGATGCAAGAGACAGAGGTTCGATCCCTGGGTCGGAAAGATCCCCTGAAGGAAGAAATCGTAACTCACTCCAGTATTCTTGCCTGGAAAATCCCGTGGACAGAGGAGCCTGGCAGGCTACAGTCCATGGGGTCGCAAAGAGTTGGAACGACCGAGCGACTAAGCATGCATATCACACCCACCTCCCACTGTCCCCAATCCCTGGCAGCCACTAATCTGTTCTGTCTCTGTACTTTTGTCATTTGAAGATCTTATATAAATAGTAAGTAACTTATATAAATAGTGAGTAACCCAATAGTAAGTAACCTTCTGAAATGGGCATTTAACAGTCAGCCCAATACCCTTGAGTTAAGTATAAGTACAGGTTTGTTGCATGTATCAATACTGTGTTTTTTAATTTGAATGTTTAGATGTGTAAAGTTTCAGGAGAGTAATGATAAAACGCAGCTCATCTTCGGCTCTGTCACCAACATCCAGGCAAAGGATGCGGCGCCAGTGGAGGTAAATGCAGGCACATTTCTTGAGAGGTTGAAGGTCTTTGTACTTTAATAATTTGCACAATTGGAAAAAAATTTTTTTTGCTTTTTTTTTTCCCCAAGAAGATAGACACTATGCTGGTCCTGGAAAGCAGTGGGAACCTGGTGCTGTATACAGGAGTAGTGCGGGTAAGTAAGACACAGCGCCCTGTGCTGTTAGTAGGTCTGCTTCTTTAATTGTTATTTTCTAGTGTTTGATATTAAAATTTGTTACCTCATGACTGTGGAATTTGGCAGATTTCTGTAAGAGTTGAAAATGAACCCTTTGGTTTAGGTTGAACCTAATTTGAAGTACTTCCCTGGTGGTGATAAAGAACCAGCCTGCTAGTGCAGGAGATGCAGGTTTGATCCCCAGGTCGGGAAGATCCCTGGGGAAGGAAGCGGCAGCCCACTCCAGTGTTCTTGCCTGGGAAATCCCATGGACAGAGAGGCCTGGTGGGCTTTAGTCCATGAGGTTGCAAAGGAGTTGGGCATGACTTAGCAATTAAGCAATAGCACCTTGAGGTCTGGGTCTCAGTGGTCATTAAATGCATTACATTATGAACGCAGTGCAGTTGGGGAAGCTTCAATGAATGTAAATAAATGATTTTTTAATAGGAGAAAAGGTTAACTGAAGTTTTATAAAGAATGTAGTTTTAAAATTCATGTATGGTCAGGTTTGTTAACCCTCAAAGTTTTAGGAAAGTTGAATTACATTAGATGTATGCTATGTAGTATGTTGGCTGTCTCTTTTTAAACAGTTGTGAAATTTTTATACAGAACAATGTAAATTTTACACGTGTAAATTACGGAATTTAAATATACACAATTTGAAGAATGATGAAGTGAACCTTCATATACCCAGGTTAGGAAATAGGATGTTGCCCGTAGTTTTACAGTCTCCTGGTGGTCTTTCCCCTGTCATCCTCATCCTCCAGAGGTAGACAGTGTCTTGTCTTGTGATAAATCAGTCCCTGGTTTTTTGTTTCTAGTTTTTTGAATTATATCACTAAAGAATAAATTGTTTCTTTGTATCTGAATTTTCATATAAATGAAACATACCATATGCTCTTCTCTGACTTGACTATTTTGCTGAATATTATATTATTGAATCTTTTTAGACATATTTTTGTAGACACAAAGCTGTTATTGACTCACTTTTACAGTTTTCTGTTGTATGATTACACCAGAGCTTTACCAGCCTCGAGGATTGTTTTACTGTTTCTTCTAATAAACAATGCTTAAGAGGGTTTTTAAAAAACATGTATCTCCTAGTCTTTAGAAAATATGCATATTCATTCAGGTTAGCCTGTGGTGCCATATTGTTTTCCAAAGTGTAGGTTGTATCAGGGTTGCAAGGTTGTACTTCTTGCCTCTAGCAGTGTATGGGAATTCTCAAAGCTTCTTTAGTATTAGTGCTCAGTCGCTTCAGTCATGTCCGACTCTTGGCGATTCTATGGACCACAGCTTGCCAGGCCCCTCTGTACATGGGGTTCTCCAGACAAGAGTACTGGAGTGAGTTGCCACTTCCTTCTCCAGGGAATCTTCCCAACCCAAGGATCGAACCTGCACCTCTTATGTGTCTTGCACTGGCAGGTGAGTTCTTTACCACTAGCTTCCCACCTGGGAAGCCCCAGTCTTCATTACATTATTGCTAATCCAAAGAACTATTTTTTTTCCCCCCCAAAGCAGTGCCTCATTAGAGCCAGGTGAGAGTGGAGGTCCAGCCTCCCACCTGGCCTTCGCTCACAGGGTGTAGTATTTTTCCTCAGTGTTTGTCTGGGGTAGATTAGTTACTGTCTAAAAGTTTTCTAGCTTGTTAAGCTCCTCCTTTCCTGATTGGGTCTGTTTTTGGGGGCATCTGCTCCCATGATGAAATTGTGGTGTGTTTCCACCCTACGTCGAGGCCAGTTTGAGAACTAAATGGTGTTATAGATCAGGGTTGAATTCTCAGATGTTTTCCTTTGTCACTGTCAGTCACACAGAGGCCTGCCCAGGATTTCATACACATATTTAGAAAGTCCTCTTCTCTGTTTCCTTCCTCTCCACCCCTCCCGTCTCTCCCTACTGCCTAGTTATTACAGGTTGGGGATGGAATGGAGCGCTCCACCCGCAGTCTGTGGAAGAAGGCGGTAGGCCACCTTATTCTTACAGAGCGAGGATGAGAGCCAGGCTCCTGCCCCTCGACAGTCATTTGCTGCGCACTGTGGGGAGGTGTGAGGGGCTTATGCGTGGCGTGAGAGCAGGGCTTCGTCTACAGTCTGCGGCTGCGGAGCCATTGGCAGGGAGGCCATGCTGCCTGGTTACCGCAGAGCAGGCAGTCGAGGACAGGCCTGGCCTCCCGGCTTTGTGCCGGGGCAGAGTGGGGTGACGGGCCCGCCCCTCGTCTCCATCCACAGGTCTGGATGGGGGGCACCCAGGGCTGTGGCTTGTTCTGTGTGTTTGACCGAAGTGGGGCGGGTGTGGCGAACGTGGTGTTGCCTACCTGGCCACTCTGCCTGACCAAGTTTTGGCAGAAAGGGCAGGGTATTTGTGGCTCTCTCTTGTTCTGTGCCTGAGGGCATTTCTGGGTTACAGGCCCCTCAAGAGTGCAAGGCCTGGTTACTTAGGTAGACACACAGAAACAGAAAGGTCGGGGTTCACGTTTCATTCCAGGCCCCAGCCTGTCAGCGTCCCTCACCTTCTGCAGCCCTTTGCTAGTTGTATCATATGTTCATGTAGATTCTGTTGTGGCGGTGGTAGTTAGTGGGAGTGATAGCATAGAATGTGCTTACTCCATATTTTTATGACCTGGAGGGTGGTTGCTGATTTTTTTTTTTTTTAAAAACCTCTACATATTGGTTCTGTCATTTTTATTTTTTAATCCTAAGGATTTTATTTGGACAACTTAGGTAATTTTATCAGTTTTCAGGTCGTATATTCAGATAGTATATTTATGTACATATACATAAGTATGTATATTGTTAAAATTCCACTTTGGTTCTGAATATCCTTTTAGTCTTATCAAGAGTTTTCAGGGATTGGGAGGGAGTTCACGACTGGGGGACGTTTCTGTGCTTATGGCTGATTCACATTGTGTGGCAGGAACAGCAGTGTAAAGCAGTTAGCCACCAGTTAAAAATAAATTAAAAAAAAAAGTTTTCAGACTGTGTAGATGTGAATTTGTGTTTTTTTTTCTGAGAACCCGATGGATAGTTAAAACAAAGAGTGATTAGCATAGGTTGTTGACTCATTCTTTTAAGGTCAAAGAGGAGTTTATGTAAAGTTTTTTTGAGGAAGAAGTGTTTGAGAGTTTATGATGGATTGTAAGCTAGAGAGCACAGTTTGGATTAGGTTGAATTTAATTCTTGAGTATCACTTTAGCTTAATTTTTGTTTGGCCCCAAGAAGTAAATGACACTTTTTCTTTCTGCCAGGAGACTTAATAAGACTGATGCTTATAATCTCTGAGAGCTTAATGTGCCTGCTGCCTTTACCTCCAATAAGGTGGAAAAGTGTGTGGTATACTTGAATTGTATTTAATGTCTTGACTGTATTAATATTCCCCCTGTTTCCTGCCTTCAGAAAGTTCTTAGTAATGAAAAGAAGGAATCAGACTACGAATTTATGTCAAGATGTTTGTAGTTGGATGGTGGAATTTGATACATTATTAAAATTCTAATTCTCCCTGTTTTTTAGTTGTGTGTGGTGAGCATAAACTTTTAAATAGCAAAAGAAATACATGCTTACATGCCTTAATGTTTCATTCAAGAACATGATACATGAAAACTAATATTTTTTCCCCACATTTTAAATTCTTTCAGGTGGGTAAGGTTTTTATTCCTGGGCTGCCAGCTCCTTCCCTGACAATGTCCAACACGATGCCTCGGCCCAGCACCCCGCTTGACGGCGTTACTACTGCTAACCCTCTGAGTAAGCTGCTTGGATCTCTGGATGAGGTGAGAAGGGGAGTAGGTGTTGTCAAAAATTGATAGTGTTTTGGAGAAGTTGGGTCAAATATTAGCTCTTTTCATGGTTAACTTTTTTTCTGTTTTAAAAATGGTAAAATTGGAAGTTTAGCTAACGCTTGTAGAATATGAATATTTTCAAACAAATGATTCGGTAAATGCACAGTGACTTCCCTTGTGATGTGTGAGGTGCTTTTTGAGGATGCCTCAGTGAGAAGAGGGATGCATTCTTTTTCATCTAGGGATCTCACAGTTTCCTTGTGTGAACCAGATGTACTATCTGTTTTAAGGAATCATAATTTAATGCTCACTTCGGCAGCAATATACTAAAATTGAAATGATACAGAGAAGATTAGCATGGGCCCTGCCCAAGGATAGCACACAAATTTGTGAATTGTCCCATGTTTTTAAAAGATACTAATGAGAACCTACTGTGTAGCCCAGGGAACTCTATCTAATGCACTGTGCTGACATGGGTGGGAATGAAGTTAAAGGGAGGGGATGGATGTATGGCTGACTGACTTTGGTGTATAGTAGAAACTAACACAGCATTGTAAAGCAGCTATACACCAAAAACATTAACTAAAAGATAAGACTAAAAATTATAAATAAGGAAGACTGTGAAGACTTATGAATGGGAAACAGAAAATACTGTAGGAGATTCATGGATCAGAAGAGACGTTCTAAGGGTAGAACGTCTCTGAGAGGACGGGTCTGACTTGGTTTGGACCTGGAGGACAAATAGAATATTTGTAGGTGGAAGCGGGTATTTGAGTAAAGAGGATTCCCATGGGCATGGTCATGGAGGCAGGTCAGTGCAGGACATTGCTAACGTATAATTGTACCTCCACCTCTTGGCATGCAAGTTAAGACTCAACAAGTCTGTGGAATGAATGAATACTTTAAAAAATCCACATAGTCTGTTGGGTGAGGCAGAACAAGGGGTGGGATATTCTAGTGTTATCTGTGTTCTAGATACTGTTCTAAGCATTGTATATGTATTAACTCATTTAGTCCATTAAAACAGCTTTATTAGGAAAATATTAATCCTTGTTTTACAAATGTGTACATGGAGATACAGGGAGGTTACTTATCTAAAAACATACAGCTCATAAGTGGTAGAGCTAGGATTTATACTCTACATGACATGCTCTTAAAGAAGAAAGGATGAAAAGGTTTTTCATTCTGAATGCAGTCACTAGGACATTGTAGGTTTTTGAGGATGGAGTTAAGAATGTTAGGATTTGTGTTTCAGATGGGTTTATCTTGGGATTAAAGATAGACCTAAGTGGTATTAGATCCCAAGTGTTGTTAAACTGTGGGGCCACTTACTTTTGATTCCTTTCTCTCTTGATCTTGGTTGCTCAAGTCCAGGTTATCTCCACAACTCTCCAGTGCCATCAATCAGATGTCTTCTTTTTATTGACTTTTTTTAGTAGCTCTTGGCGAGGACCTTGGTCTGCTACAGGGTACTTAGGCATACTTAGAACAGAATGGTGTAAAATCATTGTGTACAATTGTTAGACCATATGCAAAAAAGACATGTAATTTCTTCATCCTAATTTCTCAAATATGCTACATGTGTTGTATTTATGACCCTTTACAGGTTCTGGTGTCCCCAGTTCCAGAACTAAGGGATTCTTCAAAGCTTCATGATTCTCTCTATAATGAGGATTGTACTTTCCAACAGCTTGGAACTTACATTCATTCCATAAGAGACCCTGTCCGTAACAGGGTGACACTGGTAAGTGTGCACATTTATTTTTAAAAGGTAGGATAGCTTTCCAAGAATTATGTCTGTCATGTAAAGTTTGTCAGAATGCAGAGTTTTGTCTGAAAAATGGAAACAAATAATTCATGTGATTTTTAAAAAATTGCTTGTAATACATCACTTTTTTGCCCTATTTTTCTTTAAAGTAGTTTCATCCAGCTTTTCTAAGGTTTTTATATTATTAAAAAGTGCACTGGAAACAAAGCTTGTTCATTCAGTTTTTGCATTAAAAATCCATAATTTTTGTTGTTGTTAAAAGTGAGACTTTTGATGATGGTGACTGTTAGTGTTTGTATGAAAATTAGGCACTTTGTTTAAAGATAAGAGTTTTTGTTAATGTTTTACAGACATTTATTGTGTCTGAAATTTCAAAGTATTCAGTTCTGTTTGAAAAAATACTGCTTGTTTTTCGTTTATTTTATTGCATTTTTCTTTGATAGGCAAAACAGTCTTGGTAAGCATCTGCTATTTTTTAGACATCAGAGATTTAGAATGAACAGATTCTATTCACTTGCCCTTATTTGTTTCCATATTCTCCCTAGGAACTGAGTAATGGCTCCATGGTGAGGATCACTATTCCTGAAATTGCCACCTCTGAATTAGGTATGGTTGAGGATCAAACCTCACTTTGGTGTGTTCTTAGTTTGATTTAAAAGGTCTGGAGTAATTACTGATGTACATTAATAGTTGGGGCTTGAACGTTTTGCTGTGTTTGGAGCCAGGGGATGGAATTTCTTCCTGTGCCGAGGAGCACTGTGTGCAGTGCACCCGTGTGTGCGCCGAGGCGGGGGGCCCTGGGAGTGTGTGCTGGTTCCACTTCTGTGAGGTTTCTCAGGAGGAGGAGGCCATGCAGTGAGATTACAGTGTATGCACACGCCTCTTGCAGGAAAGTCTGAGAAACAAGCCCAAGCAACTAAAACAGTTTTTGGCATATTTGATGGTTTTTAATCCAAAAATAATCTCTCAATTATTAAGAATAATTGAGAAATTAACATAATTGCCTTTGAGGAAAACTTAACATTTTAGCAAAACTACACTCAGAAGTATTTTGATAAAATCAGAGTCTGCTTGAATTATTATTGAAACGCAATTTGGAAAGTACTAGGTGGAGAATGTTTCTGAACGTAGAATACTAAAGAAAACCATGGAATCAAAAAGATTTGCCAACAAATGTAAGTTAAGAAAAGAATACCTGTGTGATATAAGAAAATTCAGGATGTCTGTTAGTTTCAAAATCCAACTTCCAATGCAGAATGTTGGCAGATTTTGTGATCTCTGGAATTTGCTCAGTGGGTTGGAGTGCCTTTCTCATTTTAGGAAGTACTTTTCCTGAAGTGTGGTGGATGTGGTAGTGTGGTAGTAGTGTGGCAGGTGATATTCTGAGTTGGTATGGAGACGCTTTGCTTTTCTAGGAGGTATTTAGCCAGTGATCTCAAGAAGTATAAGCCTAACCAAAATATATAAAAACAATTAATGATTAGTTAAAAAAAAAACAAAGTGAAATCTTACTCTTGGTGGAGCAAATAGAAGTCACATAGATCGTGCACAGAAGTTTTTGTACTTGATAAAACTTTCCTCAGCACCTCAGTCGGTATCTGTTTTACATTGATTTTTCAACCATGACAAACTTGGTTATCTGGTTTTCTGACATTGGTTTCATTTGATTCCAGCCTTGGTTGTGTGTGCACACACATAGCAAATTGATGAGAAAAAGCATACGCTGTGAGGATGGGCTGTGGTAACAGTGAATTTGGGAAGGGAAGGAAAAAATCCTCTAAAGAGATTATGTGGGGATACAAAAACATTGCAGGTTGGGGCTATTTCCTGCTAAAAGCAGACCTAGGCCTCTTCCTAACGATAGCCCTTGCCACCCTGAGGGAGCTGCTGTTTGACGGTGTAGTGCTGTAACTGGTTGTCATCCTAATGGTATTGAGCCGTTAAGAAAGATGTAGATTACATGGTATTGATTGATCTGTTTAGGACAGAGAGCATGTAAAACACGGTAGGAACAGTGCTGTCAGAAATCATGAAAAGTTACAAAGCTTTGATTAACCAGAATGTTTAACCCTTCATAGCACATTTTAAAGCTAGGTGAGCCTTGTCATTTGAGGATGTTTGTATTATTATGTATTTACTGAAGTACTGAAACAATATTTTATATGAATTTATTAATGTAGAAATTGTGTGTTTTTGTTAGAATGATCTTTAATTCATTGCCCAAACTAGGACATTTTTGAGAACAAAATGGGAAGCTGTTAATAATTGTTGGGGCCATAGATGTCAATCAGTTCTGTTTTACATAACCTGGGCTGTCTGGTTATTCTATTTCTGACCCAAAATTAATGGCAAAAAAACTGCCCTGAGACCTCTCACAAGCCCTGTTAAATTCAGAGTCAGGTGACTGGCTCGGTCAGGCTTGTGTCCCACCAGCTCTTTAACGGCAGTTCCGTTTTCATAGTGCTTGACCTTTATATAGCAGTGATTGAAAAACCTTAGTAGGAGGGGAAAAGAAATGCATGCCTAGGAAGCATACTAAAATTAATCTTTGCTTTTAATAGTACAAACTTGTCTGCAAGCGATTAAGTTCATTCTGCCCAAAGAAGCAGCGGTTCAGATGCTCGTCAAGTGGTACAGTGTCCACAGCGCCCCGGGAGGGCCCAGCGATCACTCAGAGTGGAACTTGTTTGTGACCTGTCTCATGAACATGATGGGCTATAACACAGACCGCTTAGCATGGACAAGAAATGTGAGTACATACGGTCATTCTCCTCCTGAGGTACACTGTTTTCAGTGTAATGTTTGCATAATTGGTAATACAACATTCAGAGTATATAACACACCAGTGTACTAGTAGGCATACCTTATTCATCAAAATGGAATAATGCTAAGGCTTATTGTATCTTATGACATTGTAAGTCAAATATTACTTTAATGATAATGTTTTACTTGTAATTAGAATCATTATGTTTTTATAATGTAAACCACTTTGTTATTTCTCATTTCATCATTGTAACATGGCTGCAAATTATGCTTAGATTAGTAGGAGTAGTCTTGATTTTATTGATGAAGAAACTGACTCACAAAGAGATCATAGACTAGAGATTTGCTCAAAATTGGGCCTACGGTGTATCTTCTGACTCTTGGCTTAATGTTCCTTTCTTGAGGCCCGGACTCTCTTTTTCCACATAATTGCTTGGTCTGTGAGGAAGGTTTAATTTTGAAGGGGATTTAAAGTACTTTAGCCTAAATATCTAGTCTGTCAATGATACAAACTAAGCTCCTCATCTCCCTCCCCAGAAACTTTCCTATAAGTCCTTCATAGGTTATTTACAAATCAGCAGGGTAGGGTCTTTAGTCTTGATGTTTTCGTTTTGCTTCTGGGGATCTTTCCCAGGACAGCCTTGCCTGGTTCACTCTGAAGAAATCACTCTAGGTCACACTTACCTTTCTCCAGGTAACTCAGCTGTACCTGTCAATACATTTGGGTTTCATACCAGCAAATCCATTTTTAAAAAAGTCATTGTTTTTCTTCATTATAAAAGTATACATGCTTACTGAGGAAATTTTGGAAAATGGAGAGATTAAAAAGAAAATAGTACTAAGAGATAACCACTGTAAACATTTTCATTGTTGCTCCTCATAAACATCATATCAATGAAAATTTCCCATATTAAAAATTCTTCAACCTCCCTCCCCCCTGATTATCATTCTCTTAGTAGGCTACCATATGGCTTTGTCATAATTGTGAAAAAGTAAAAGTATTAGTCGCTTGCTTGTGTCCAACTCTTTGTGACCCCGTGGACTGTAACCCACCTGGCTTCTCTGTCCATGGGATTCTCCAGGCAAGAATACTGGCATGAGTTGCCATTCCCTTCTCCAGGGGATCTTCCCAACCCAGGGATCGAACTCAGGTCTCCCATATTGCAGGCAGATTATTTACTATATGAGCTACCAGGGAAGCCCCAATAGCTAATAACTGAACATTGTTGAATCAGTTTTTTTCTTATGAGTAATTTGAGTAACATTCTTCTATACACAAATCTTTAGATCTCTAGTCAGTTCTCAAGAATTGAACCTTAAAAGAGGAATTACTGGGTCAAATAATGTTCAAAAAGGACTGTCTGTCCAATCAGCATTCTCATCAGTGTCATTTAAAAGTGCCTGCTTCGCCACCCAGATTATTCTCGGTGTGGTGAACCTTTGCCAACTCAGAGAGAATTTTTGTTATTTCTGTATAGGTAAATGGGGATGGGTTTTCCAATTTTTTTTTTTTTTTTAACCTCTGATTCATGCCTGCCTCGCTCACATTGTCTCCACCACACTGGTTTCCAATGTTTGTCCTGAACACACCAAGCATGTTCCTACCTCAGGGTCTTCACACTTGATCTTCCCTCTGGAGAAAATGCAGGCTTCCCAGATGGCTCAGTGGTAAAGAATTTTCCTGCCAGTGCAGGAAGCGCAGGTTTGATCCTTGGATTGGGAAGATCCCCTGGAGAAGGAAATGGCCACCCACTCCAGTATTCTTGCCTGGGAAATCCCATGGACAGAGGAACCTGGTGGGCTACAGTCCATGGGGTTGCAAAGAGTCAGACACGAGTGAGCAACTGAACACACATGCATGCACACTGGAGAAAATGCCTTCATCAGGCAAGATAAGCCAAGGCCTTGGCCAGGTATTACCTCAGTGCCGCCTGCCGCATCTGTTCTGTGTAGAATTGTACTTATCTCTTGTCTCCCACTTATCCTCTTTACCTGTTTAATTTTTCTCTTAGCACTCATGCTAAGATAGATAAGCACTATGCTATCTATTTTAGTTGTTTATTTTGTGTGTCTCTCCTCCCATTAGGAAGGTAAATAACAGTGCCTGGCAAGGATGGATGCTTAGTGAATGAAAGCCCTTGTCCACCTAAATGAAGTATTGTTTTTAAGAGTTTATATGTGTTGTATCATATGAAAAAACTGCCTTCTGCAGTTTCCTTGGGAAAAGTTTTACTGGGAAAATAGAGACAGTTTTCTTATTCTAGACAATTGCATGAATGCTACTTCAGTCCAGATTTTTCTATTCTTTATTAAATATGAAAAAATTGAGCCTTAGAGAAACTGAGGATTTCTGCAGTATGAATAAGTCTGCCTCAGCTTTGTGTGGTTTCTCTGTGTTGCAGTCCTGCAGGACTTGGGAACCCCCATCACTGTGCCTCATGCTCTAGCAGAGGGCCGATGCCCCCTCGTGTTTCATTGTTTGGAGAGGACTGAGCATGCGACTGCTTTTTTGTTTTGTAAAGAGGAATCTGACTCTGACTAATTTGTTGCGTGGTAGCTCTAAGAGGAGAAACAAGGGAATGAACTCTGAGACTGAGTTGCTTCGACATTTGTCTGGATGACTGCATAGTTAAACCGCGTCTTGGTTGTCCTTGCAATGAAAGCTCAGGATGAAGTGGTCCTCAGTGGCAAATGCTTTTCATTTTGTTTTGTCCAGATATATCCTCTTTGTTTTCAGTTAAGTAATAGGGTGGAGAGTAGAGAGTACAGAATTTCTGCCAATGACCAGCTATGTGACTCTGGAATTTTTTGGGGCCTTCCTGAATTTACTGATATGTTAAATGATGGCTCTGGGCCAGATGGTGTTTCTTTTTGGTTCACAGGTTCTGTGAGTGGTTGCATCTGAGGTTAATTGTTCTGTCCTTTGGGATGCTCATATTTTCATTAGATATGGAGTCCCTGCTGTGGGCGAAGCATGAAGCCAGGCTTTTCAGATAAGCTTTAGACAAGACAGATAGTTCCTCCCATTGAATCGACTGTCCCAGGAGAAGGCAGATAAACGAATATTTTATAGTCAGATTTTGATACATGAAGGTCAGTGATCCACAGGATTATAGAACAGGGTTGGCTAAGCAGTGACATATTGAAATAATGAAAATAAAATATCCATATGTGTGACAAAAAGGTATCTGTATCAGTTTCCACTATTCTTTCCTGTAACTCCAGGTCTTAATGAATGTGATAACCATAGCACAGGTGTTCTTTCTGATTGTGGGACTTAGACTGTGTGTGTATGTATATGCATGCTGTATTTGGTTAAAGTTTTAGGTATGGTCGTTTCATTTGTTGCTTTGATTTTACTCTTTTGTCATTTTTGTTTTTTGATAATATTGTGTATAAATTGGGCTTGATTTTTTGGTGTGTTTTTTTTTTAATACATTCTTTTAAAAAAATTCTCTGCCATTATGTTTTATCACAGAACATTGAGCATGGCTCCCTTCGCTATGCAGTAGGACCTTGTCATTTGCACATTCTGAATGCAGTAGCCTGTGTCCACCAGCCCCAGGCCCCCAGCGCGTCCCCCTCCCTCCTGTCTCGTCCCTGGGCAGCCATCGGCCTGGCCTCTGTCCGTGACTCCGTGTCTGCTTGTAGATAGGTTCATTTGCGTCATAGTTTAGATTCTACGGTGAAGCATATCGTACAGTATTTTGTCTTTTTCTTGGGCTGTGTTTCATTTGAATACTTCATAAGAAAACCTGTTCTTTTGATCAGTTTTTAAAATTGACTTTATTCAGTTTTATATTTAAATATTCAGTTTTAAATATTGCTGAAAAAATAAATATTGCTGTTTATGTTTACTTTTTATATATAAATCAACTTTCAAATGAATGAGATTAATATGTAGGTTTCTATAGCATAGGAAAGTAGATCTTACCATTTGTATGGTTATGATTGATGAACTGACAGTTCAGTGCCTGTGCAAAGCAGCAGAAGGGGCTAAGGTTATGCCAGAGAAGATTGAATTAGGCTGAACTTGTAGAAAATCGCTTTTATGCAACTGTATTAGGATAGGCCATTATAACAGAAGGCTGTTAAAAGATACGGTGGCATACGCAACAGAAATGTGTATCTTGTTACTATAACAGTGCTTAGCGGGCAAACAGGCTGCATGGTTTAATTAGGGACCCGGGCTAATGGGGCAGCTGTCCTCTTCAACCTGAGGCTTCAAAGATCACCTTAGAGTTGACACCACCCAGTCAGATGCGAGGGATAGCGCATAGGGGAGCATGCATGGGAGGTTTTCATGAACCAGTCTGGCACTGATGACGTCCACTCTCATTCATAGTCACTGTCACGGGGTCACATCTCACTGTGAGGGGCGCGAGTCAGCAGCCTGGCTGTGGGTCCAGAAGAAAGAGGAGGACACAGATTTTGGAGAGTAGCTACCCATCTCTGCCAGAGAATGGTTGGGTTGTCACTATAAACAGACTCTAAATACATGTTTGCTTGGCTCTGACATTTGGCTAACATTGGGTTGATTCTTTGAGACTGGGTGTATTTTGGATATGACTGATGGTCCTTGTTCTACCAGTGGGTGAAGATCTATGTCATGAGAGACGTGGGGAGGAAAGGAAGCTACTGTTGCAGAACCCATGAGCCCAGGCACCAGACTAGATGCTTTATATAGATATTTAATCTTCACAATGACCCTAGAAGAAAGGTGTTTGTATCATGTTTTTCCAGATGAGAAAATGAATTTTGATGTCATTCCTCAGTTTCTGTAATTGGTAGAACTGATTGCTGAGTCCTTTAAGTTGATCTGTTGTCAGTGATAAATTTACATGATTTTTGTCTTCTCTTTTGGGGTTATCTTCCAGTTTGACTTTGAAGGATCGCTTTCCCCAGTCATTGCACCTAAAAAGGCAAGGCCTTCTGAGACGGGATCTGATGACGTAAGCATTGTTTTTTCTTGCTGATACAAATTAATTTGTGGGTACTTGTACCAGGCCCCATGTTTGTGGTGTTCCTGTTGATTGGTGCATATTTCTAACAGCTTTTGCTTATTTTGATTCTGAATGACAGTTATTTTGAACAATAGAGCCTGTTAAGTTTTCTGCAATTATTTATTTACTTTTGTCTTTAATGATCATCTTAAAATTACTAAACATACATAATGCTGTGTGGTACAAATTTGAGTTTATAGATATTTTACTGCCAATTAATCACCTAAAGTGACAGCATTTATTATGCAAGGTTTCTTTAGTTTAAGTTCTCAAACATGTCAGATTCCATGGGTATGTTCTTGTGTTTCAACACATTCTTTTAAAATTGAGGTATAATTTGCATAAATGAAATGCTTAGATCTTAAATTTACAGTTTGATCAATTTTGACAAATACACACTCATGTAACCTACTCTGCTCTTAAGTACAAAACATTTCTGTGATTCTATACAGTTCTCTTGAGCCACTTTTAATCACGGCATCCATTGGTTTGATTTCTATCATATGTTAGTTTTGCCAACTCTAAAACTTAATATAAGTAAAATAATATAGTATGTAGTCTTTGCTATAAAGTTTCCCTCATTCAGCATAATGCTTTTGAAATTCATCCATGTTGTTGCAGATATCAGTAGTTTGTACCTTCTCATTGGGAGAGCAATATGACTAGACCATGGTTTGTGTATTCATTCTTCTGCAGATGTATATGTAGCCTCTTGCCATTATTTGACTGTTATAAAGAAAGCTGCTGCCCACATTCAGTAACTAGTCTTTGTGGACCTATATTTTCATTTCTCTTGGCTAAATGAATACCTAGCAGTGCACTTGTTGGGTCGTGCTGGTCTCTGATTGTAGCATGTTATACTCTGACCGGCAGCGTATGATTTGGCCCACATTTGCTGTCAGTCTTTTTCCTTTTAACCATTTGAGTGTGTACAAGGTAGTTTCTCTAAGTGGTTTTTATTTGCTTTTCCAAATGACTCATCACATTAGGCACTATTTCACGTGCTTATTAGCCACTTACATATCTTTTTGTGAAGTTTCTGTTCAGGTGTAAATTGGACTTTAAAAGTATTTATTGATCTAAAGAAGTTCTCTATGTATTTTAGGTATGAGTTCTTTGTCATATGTGTGTTTTGGGAATATTTTCTCCCACTCTGGCTTAACAGCATCTTTTGCTGAGAAGAGTTTTTTATTTTGGTTGTCTGACTTATAAATTTTTAATTTTTATGATTGGTTCTGTGTCTATTGAAAGAGTTTTAAGTTAGAATAATATACTGCATTAAGCCTGATAGAAACACCAATAAATTCCAAGTTCTGAAGAAACCATAGATTATCTCAACACAATACAACTGTACACAATATGACCATAGGCTGTCTCAACACAATACGATAAATCACAAGTAGAAACTAGTTCAGTTCAGTCACTCAGTCCTATCCAACTCTTTGCAACCCCATGGACTGCAGCACGCCGGGCCTCCCTATCCATCACCAACTCCTGGAGCTTACTCAAATTCATGTCCATGGAGTCAGTGATGGCATCCAAACATCTCATCCTCTGTCGTTCCCTTCTCCTCCCATCTTCAGTCTTTCCCAGGATCAGGGTCTTTTCCAGTGAGTCAGTTCTTCGCATAAGATGACCAAAGTATTGGAGCTTTAGCTTCAGCATCAGTCCTTCCAATGGATATTCAGGACTGATCTGCTTTAGGATGGACTGGTTGGATCTCCTTGCAGTCCAAGGGACTCTTAAGAGTCTTCTCCAACACCACAGTTCAAAAGCATCAATTCTTCGGTGCTCAGTTTTCTTCACAGTCCAGCGCTCACATCCATACACAACTACAGGAAAAACCATAGCCTTGACTAGACGGACCTTTGTTGGCAAAGTAATTTTTCTGCTTTTTAATATGCTGTCTAGGTTGGTCATAACTTTTCTTCCAAGGGACAAGCGTCTCTTAATATCATGGCTGCAGTCACCATCTGCAATGATTTTGGAGCCCCCCAAAATAAAGTCTGTCATGATTTCCATTGTTTCCCCATATATTTGCCATAAAGTGGTGGGACCGGATGCCATGATCTTAGTTTTCTGAATGTTGAGTTTTAAGCCAACTTTTTCACTCTCCTCTTTCACTTTCATCAAGAGGCTCTTTAGTTCTTCTTCACTTCCTGCCATAAGGGTGGTGTCATCTGCGTATCTGAAGGTTATTGATATTTCTCCCTGCAATCTTGATTCCAGCTTGTGCTTCATTCAGCCCAGCATTTCTCATGATGTACTCTTCATATAAGTTAAATAAGCAGGGTGACAGTATACAGCCTTGATGTACTCCTTTCCCTATTTGGAACCAGTCTGTTGTTCCATGTCTGGTTCTAACTGTTGCTTCCTGACCTGCATACAGATTTCTCAGGAGGCAGGTCAGGTGGTCTGCAATTCCCATCTCTTTAAGAATTTTTCACATTTTATTGTGATCCACACAGTCAAAGGCTGTGGCGTAGTCAATAACGTAGAAATAGATGTTTTTTTGGAACTCTCTTGCTTTTTTGATGATCCAACAGATGTTGGCAGTTTGATCTCTGGTTCCTCTGCCTTTTGTAAATCCGGCTTGAACATCTGGAAGTTCACGGTTCATGTACTGTTGAAGCCTGGTTTGGAGAATTTTGAGCATTACTTTGATAGTGTGTGAGATGAGTGCAATTGTGCAGAGTTTGAGCATTCTTTGGCATTGCCTTTCTTTGGGATTGGAATGAAAACTGACCTTTTCCAGTCCTGTGGCCACTGCTGAGTTTTCCAAATTTGCTGGCATATTGAGTAGAGCACTTTCACAGCATCATCTTTTAGGATTTGAAATAGCTCATCTGGAATTCCATCACCTCCACTAGCTTTGTTCGTAGTGATGCTGCCTAAGGCCCATTTGACTTCGCATTCCAGGATGTCTGGCTCTAGGTGAGTGACCACACCATCGTGATAATCTGGGTCTTGAAGATGCTTTTTGCATAGTTCTTCTGTGTATTCTTGCCACCTCTTCTTAATATCTTCTGCTTCTCTTAGGTCCATACCATTTCGGTCCTTTATTGAGCCCATCTTTGCATGAAATGTTCCCTTGGTATCCCTAATTTTCTTGAAGAGATCTCCAGTCTTTCCTGTTCTATTGTTTTCCTCTATTTCTTTGCATTGATCGCTGGGGAAGACTTTCTTATTTCTCCTTGCTATTCTTTGGAACACTGCATTCAAATGGGTATATCTTTCCTTTTCTCCTTTGCTTTTCACTTCTGTTCTTTTCTCAGTTATTTATTTGTAAGGCCTCCTCAGACAACCATTTTGCTTTTTGCATTTCTTTTTCTTGGAGATGGTCTTCATCCCTGTCTTCTGTATAGTGTCACTCTTCAGACGGACATCACCAGGTGGTTAATACCGAAGTCAGATTGATTATATTCTTTGCAGCCAAAGATGGAAAAGCTCTATACAGTCAGCAAAAATACGACTGGGAGCTGACTGTGGCTCAGATCATGAACTCCTTATTGCCAAGTTCAGACTTAAATTGAAGAAAGTAGGGAAAACCAGTAGACCTTTCAGGTATGACCTAAATCAAATCCCTTACGATTATACAGTGGAAATGAGAAATAGATTCAAGGGATTAGATCTGATAGAGTGCCTGAGGAACTATGTACACAAGTTCGTGACATTGTACAGGAGACAGGGATCAAGACCACCCCCAAGAAAAAGTAGGAACTAAAGAGTCAGACATGACTGAGCGACTGAACTGAACTGAACTGGAAGTAGACTCAATACTTGTAAAGTGTAGCACCGTTCAAATATAAAATTCAGTTGATTATTAGGTATGTTACTAGCCTCAGTATCTTGTCAACATGGAAATACATGTATATCAGCTGGATTCAAGTAGACCTCTCCTGTTACCCAAACCCGAATCAGTGTGATGGCCCCTACACCTGCTTGGCTACACTCCTAGGCTTCCCTTTTCTTGTGGCCCATGAGACGTTGCCTAAAATAATCTTAACTTTTTCTCTTTCAGTCTTTGCTTAAGTAGTAGAATTCTTCTACTAAAGTCTCTTCCTTAAAAGGGTATGATTCAAGTGGTTCTTAATGGTGGCTTGTCTTAATATTTATTGCTGGCACATGGAAATTGCTTAGCTGTTGGGTATTGGTTCTAATTTTCCAGCATTGTGTTTTTTTTTTTAAATAATGTTAACAACTTAACATGAAAATGGAACTTGAGTTGTTTTAAGTGAATTTGATCTTCTTTTTTAATGGTGACATTACAATTATTTAAAAAGTTAATATCCTTTTTATTCTTCTTAGGACTGGGAATATTTACTGAATTCAGACTACCACCAGAATGTTGAGTCTCATCTCTTGAACAGATCTTTGTGTTTGAGTCCTTTGGAAGTGTCACAGATGAAAGATGAGGATTTTTCCCAGAATCTTAGTTTGGACTCTTCTACACTTCTCTTCACTCACATACCTGCAATTTTTTTTGTTCTTCACCTGGTCTATGAGGAGCTCAAGCTGAACACTCTGATGGGAGAAGGGGTTCGTTCACTTGTTCAACTTCTTGTCCAGCTGGCAAGGTAATGTCACTTATAGATTGCAAATTTCCAGAAGGTCATTAGATGACTTAATTCTTGGCCATGAATGTCAAATAGGAACCTTGCAAATAAGTTTCTGAATTCTACCTTCTCAACAAAAAAGAGCATTTTCCAGAAGCCACAGAACTGTTTGAAGAGATCCGTTGTGTAAGGGCCATGGGTCAGGCTGGTGTTGCAGGTTTTTGTCCTCAGATGAGTGGAAGAGGCACGAGAGTGTGTTACACAGTGAGGGTAACCTGTTTGGCTTTCATTCTGACACCATGACTGTGGTGGAAAGTCTATAACGACACCTGCTGTTTTTATAATGATGCCTTAGATTCATATAGTGTTTGAAAGTGAAAGTTGCTCAGGCGTGTCCTACTCTTTGGGACCCCATGGACCATATAGTCCATGGAATTATCCAGGCCTGAATGCTGGCGTGGGTAGCCTTTCCCTTCTCCAGGGGATCTTCCCAACCCAGGGATCGAACCCAGGTCTCCCGCATTGGAGGCGGATTCTTTACCAGCTGAACCACAAGGGAAGCCCAGGAATACTGGACTGGGTAGCCTATCCCTTCTCCAGAGGATCTTCCCGACCCAGGAATTGAACTGGGGTCTCTTGGATTTTAAGTAAATGCTTTACCAACTGAGCTGTCAGGGTTTAAACTAACAAAGCTGTACTTTGCAGGTAGAAATTGTCAAAGTAGGTATTACAATCCCTGTTTCAGTGATGAGGAAACATGCTTAAGTTTTGGGGGGGGGATTTTTTTTTTTTTTTTTTTTTTTGGGGTGTGGACCATTTTAAAAAATTTTTATTTATTTATTTATTTTTGGCTGTAGTGGGCCTTCACTGCTGCTCGAGCTTTCCTCTAGTTGTGGTGAGCGGCAGCTCTCTAGTTGCTGTGCAGGCTTCCCATTTGGGGGGCTTCTCTCGCTGTGGGGCCTGGGCTCTAGATGTGTGGGCTTCAGTAGCTGCGGCTCCTGGGCTCTGGAGCGCAGGATCAGCAGCTGTGCTGCACAGGCTTATTTGCTGCGCAGCATGTGGGATTTCCTGGGCCAGGGATGGAACCCGTGTCTCCTGCATTGGCGTGCGGACTCTTTACCACCGAGCCACCAGGGAAGCCTCTCGAGTTTGTTTTTAAGGACAGGTGTCATTTGCTAGATGTTGGTTCTCTTTGCTGGTCCTTTGTTGTCCCAGTCTGGTCTTCCCTGTCTTTCAGGCTCTTGTGGATCCACAATAATATTGTTCTGATGGTATTTTTAACAGTCTTTTCTAGCACCTTGTGTTTGGTTCTGAACTCAAAATGTTTATACTTAGGTGTTGTTTGAGCCTTTGTGACCATTGGTGATAAAGTTAAATTTGAATTAAAATGTCAACCTCTGAGTTAAAGTTGTAGTATATTTTCTAATTTATGTTACCTTCCTTGAGATACTGACATTCTTTTCTGAGACATGACAGTTTTAATTGATGATTGGGTTCTCTTAATGACAAGGCATTACTGTGAGGAAGATGCCTTTGTAATGAAATGATTTTCAAACCCTAATCATGGCTCTCCAAAATAGGTAAGATTGGTAGAATGCTTTACACTTTATAAGGTATTTCTCATACATATTATTTAATCTTAAAAGCTTGAGGGTGAGTTGACTGCTGTTCTACCATTTTTTAGAAGAAAAATTATTGAGATTCAGAAAGTTGACTTCCTGAAGATTACACAGTTAATAAATTAACAGAGGAGAAATTGGACCACCATTTTCACAGCAGTTTTACCCTCTAAATTTATCTATCAGAAGGAGTTTTGGTTTCGTTTGTCATACTAGGCACTTTAAAGTCCAGAAATAAAATACAGAGGCTCTAGATGTGGTTGTCTTCTTTCTCCTAACTAAATGTTTTAAATTATAAAGGTCAACTGATGAGTCTTCTTAAACTGTTTGGGAGAATGCCATAATACCTTGCTTGTTATTTCCTTTTATATGTTCTATTGTTTTAGGGACTTAAAATTGGAGCCTTACGTAGATCATTACTATAGAGACTACCCAACACTTGTCAGAACTACTGGACAAGTGTGCGCAATTGATCAAGGTAAGTGTTCTGCTGTTAAAGACTTCCTCAACGGTGTAGTGACCTTTGCTTGTACTTTTCTTGGTAAATAGCAGAGGATATTTTTCTTACTGTTAACCTCTAAATCAGGGGTAGTGTCTTTCCACCAGGCAGATTTTAGTTTGTAGTGTTTGCTCTGACTTGTAGTAAGCCGTAGCTTCTTCAGTGTGGGGGGCGGGGATTTTACTCATCCCCAAGGTTCTGCCTTGCAAAAGCTTAGAGCTTCCAGTGCCAAGGATGCTTTGCTGTCCTGTGTGGTCCAGTTAGTAACCACCCACTGTGTGCTAGTTTAGTTAATTATACTAAAAATTCAATTCCTCAGTTGCCCTGG
This sequence comes from Odocoileus virginianus, assembly GCF_023699985.2. Classification (NCBI taxonomy): domain Eukaryota; kingdom Metazoa; phylum Chordata; class Mammalia; order Artiodactyla; family Cervidae; genus Odocoileus; species Odocoileus virginianus. The sequence goes on from NC_069675.1 coordinate 692,481, forward strand.
CCACATTGCAAGTGCTCAGCGGTCATACGGGGCTGGTGGTTGCCGTAGTGAACAGGACAGTTTCCTAGCCATTGTATTGTCGTAGACTCTGAGTTAAACGGACTCAGGTTGGGGCCCGGTTGTTAAAACAAAGCAGAGTCCTGGGTTTCTTGTCTTTTCTCATCATTAGAGTTAGGGCAGAAAATTTTGGTGACATTCTTTATATGCCTTGAACATAAGAATTCGCTAAATTTCCATCCAGGATCAGATAAAATATTAGTCAGTTAAATTCCACATATTATAGTGTGATCAGATACTTACTGTGGCAGAAAACATGAAGCATTTTGGAGAATATAGAAAAAGTGTTACTCTGTTTTCAAATGACAGGTATTGTTGATTATCTTTCCTTTGAATTAAAACAGTATTGTTTTAGTGTATTCTTGTATCTTTATAAACATTTATCTAATTCTGAAGGTCAAACAGGATTTATGCAGTATCCATCATTTTTCACTCCTGAGCCACCTAGTGTTTATCAGTGGGTAAGCTCCTGTCTGAAGGGTGAAGGAATGCCACCCTATCCTTACCTCCCTGGAATCTGTGAAAGAGGCAGACTTGTTGTCTTGGTATGTATTCAGTGTGTTTCCAAACTTGTTTGTTTTTTCCTTTTTATCTTTCAATGTAATTTAAAAAATTATCATATAGAAAAATTACCTTTCCCCCCCATTTTGTGTATTGCTCCGTGAATTTCAATAAATGTTGAGTTCATGTAATCCCTCCCATAATTGGAATTCAGAACGGTTCCATCAACCCCCTCAGAAAATCCCCTCCTGCTTTTGAGATTCATTCACGTATTACTGTAGCAGCAGTTCATTGCATTTAATTGCTGAGTGTTGGCTATACATTGTGTGGATATATCATGGCTGTCCATTGTGTGGATATATCAGATTGGCTTATCCATTCATCCATTGAAGACACTTTAGTTGACTCTAGTTTTTAAGCAGTTATGAATACAGCTGCCATAGACATTCATGTATAGGTTTTTGTGTGAACAAAAGTTTTCATTTCTCTAGGGTAGGTACCCAGAGGTGGGATTGATGGCCATATAGCAAGTATATATAAGATTAATATATTTAAGAAACTGTAAGCTGTTTTTCAGAGTCTCTGTTATTGTCATTGTTGTTCAGTTGCCAAGTTGTGTCCAGCTCTTCGCGACCCCATGGATTGCAGCACACCAGGTTCCTCTGTCCTTCAGTGTCTCCCAGAGTTTGCTCAAATTCATGTCCATTGAGTCAGTGATGCCATCCAACCATCTTTTCCTCTGCCACCCTCTTCTCCTTTTGCCTTCTTCCCAGCATCAGGGTCTTTTCCAATGAATTGGCTCTTCGAAGCAGGTGGCCAAAGTATTGGAACTTCAGCTTCAGCATCAGTCCTTCCAATGAATATTCAGGGTTGATTTCCTTTAGGTGAACTGATTGGATCTCCTTGCAGTCCAGGGCACTCTCAAAAGTCTTCTCCAACACCACAGTTCAAAAGCATCGCTTCTTTGGTGCTCAGCCTTCTTTATCGTCAGACTTTCACAGCTGTACATTACTAATGGAAAAACCATAGGTTTGACTATATGACCTTTGTTGGCAAAGTGATGTGTCTGCTTTTTAATACACTGTCTAGGTTTGTCATAGCATTTCTTCCAGGAAGGAAGCATTTATTAATTTCATGTATCTGTTTCATGTATCTGTATTTCCACTATCAATGTGTGAGTGTTCCAGTTTCCCTGCATGCATCCTAGTCAGTGAATGGTATTGTCGTGATTTATAAATTTTTTCATTCTGATAGATGTGCAGTGATCACTCATTGTGGTTTTAATTTGCATTTTCTTAATGGCTAGTGATATTTTGAATGTGTCTACATAGGAGGTTTTGTCAGATACATGGGTTTGAAGTATTTTCTCCTGTGGTCTGTCATGTCCTGTTCTCTTAACGCTTCCTTTGTGGAGCACAAATGTTTAATTTTGATGCAACCAGTTTATCCACTTTTTTCTGTATGGATAGTGCATTTGGTGTCATGTCTATGAGCTCATTGTCCAAGTCAGAAAGATTTTCTCCTGTTTTTGTCCAGAAATTTTACAGTTTTATGTTTTATATTTAGATCCATGATCCATTTTGTTAATTTTTTTTTTATCAGGTGTGAGGTTTGTGTTGAGATTTTTATTCCATTTGAATGGTCAGGTTTTTTTTTTAACATCAGTTGTTGGGAACACTATTCTTTCTCTTTTGCACTTTTTCAGAAATCAGTTGATGACATATTTGTAGGTCTGTCTCTGGACTTTTTATTCTAGTCTATTGGTCTGTGTTGTGGTCCACACACTCTTGATTACTGTAGCTTTATAATCAGTCTTAAAATTGCTTAGTATAACTCTTCCTTCCATTACTTTTATTTTTAAAAATTATTTTAGCTATTTTAATTCCTTTGCTTTTCCTTTAAATTTTATAATTGGCTTGTCTATAGCTATAAAAAATCCTACTTGAATTTTTTTAAATGAAATAATTTTTATTTTAAAAAATTAACTCACATTATTATACACAGTCAATCCAAAATCAGAGCTGATTCAGATAGAATCAAAGGGTGTCAGTAAAGGTAAGTTCCTTCACAATAACGTCCCTTGGTCCCCTTATACTGGAGCAGCCTGCCTAGAGGTCTTCTGTGGACCTTTCTTGAGATGGGGCTTTCCTAGACTTAATAGGAGAACCAGATCTTTTGTCTCCTGTCTCAGATGTCACTGGACTAGATAAATGTCCTTGCTCCCCACCTGTCTCCTCCTTTACTCTATTTTCTGCTTCCTTCATGTTGAGAAAGGTTTCAGTACCCCCTATGGCTCTGAAATAGATATGCAGAATGGTGATTCTGCTTTTTTTAAAAAAACACTGATAAAATATACATAACATAGTATTATTTTAATTGTTTCTAAGTGTATGGTTCAGTGGCCATCAGTCCATTCACAATATATTAAGAGCAGCTCAATACTTTTTCATTCCTTGCTGCTTATGTGGAAACATTTAGGTGAATTCACCAAATACTTTGGTTCTTTACAACTCCTCTAAAATGGGGTAGACTCAGTGTTATAGCTACCCAAGAGGGAGCCAGAGATACATGAATAAGCCAAAGGTGTTCCGTGTCCACCTTACACTAGTCAACTTACAGATATTCATGTTATATCATATCTTTCTTAGATACGATGTCAACTGCTTTCAGGAATCTATCATTTGTAGTGTTTGTATTGGTTTATAGTTAGGACTTGAAGACCCTCCAGCATTGTGCTGAAATTTTAATACGATCATGCTGCCACTTCTTTCCAAAAAAAAAAGCTGCAGGTGCAGATCTTAGTGCTAATAGCAAATATTCAAAGGAGAACTTTGAAGGCTGAAATGGAGAAGGGCCTAGAGGAGTAGAGAGTTAGGGTTTACCTCACCCCAAGCAAGTCAGGGTGCTAGTGGTAAAGAGCCCACCTGCCAATGCAGGAGACATGAGAGACATGGGTTCATTCCCTGGGTCAAGAAGATCCCCTGGAGGAGGAAATGGCAACCCACTCCAGTGTTCTTGCTTGGAGAATCCCATGGACAGAGGAGACTGGTGGGCTACAGTCCACAGGGTCGCACAGAGTCAGACACGACTGAAACGACTGAGCATCCACTCAACACAGATGACCCAAATGTCGATCAGTCTGTAAGTAGATAAGCAGAGGTTGGTACATATGTCTAATGGAATACCCCTCAGCAGTGAAAAGAAAGAAACTGCTGATACACACAGTAATGTAGATGAATCTCACAGAAGTGCTGAGTTAATGAAATAGGACACAGAAGACAACATGTTCTGTGACTCTATTTGCATGATACTGAAGAAGAGGCAAAATACAGGAAGAGAAAAAAGATGCATTATTTATTCGCAGTGATTCCCAAGGGCGCTCTCTGGTGTGATGCAAGCATTCTGTGTCCTGAATGTGGTGATATGATTGTATAACGTTTGTCAAAACACAGAGCTCTATATCTAAAATGGGCTAATTTTCCTGTCTGTGCTTGTGCCTCAAGAGTTTAAAAAATAATATTAAGTTTCTCCTTATGCAGAGTATTGCACTCTACATACTTGGTGACGAAACCTCTCTTTCTGATGAATCCTCACAGTATTTATCCAGAATAAGTATAGGTAAGTCAGTCAAACATTAGGATTCCCCAGACAAATTTTTATAGATGTCGGTATCAGAGTTGAAATAAAAAAATTAAAACTTTTCTGAGTGTACTTCAGGTGCTGTGTCTCGCTTCGTTTTAGAGGTGACAAAATCACATAGTTCTAGTCTTGAGTCCACAACTGACTTTCAGAGACCAAGATTACTTAAAATCTGACAAACTGCATTTTCAATATGTCTGAAAAGGGCTGTTTTAGCCCTAGGGAAATGATTATACTTTCCAACCTGCCAGAGTACTGCTTGTTTTATTGTTTTCTAGGAGTTCTTTATCTGTAATTTTTCTTTCCAAATGTCTTCTATATGTTGCATGCTTTCTTTACCAGGATAACTATCAAAATAAAGTTTTGTTCTGTTTTAGCCCCCCAGAAGCCACAAGCAGAACAACAGGAGAGCAGGTGACTTTTATTCAGCTTGTGCTTTTACACTGTTTCATGACTTCATGTTTAATGACCTCATGTTTGTTCTCTTGCAGGTTTAGTTTCAAGCATTCTACATCAGTTTCTAGCCTAGGTGAGAGATTAGTTGTCTGGATGACTAATGTAGGTAAGGTCATCTTTGTTACCTTTCATGTGTCTTTGAAATCCTTTCCTTGGACTGCTCCTTCCTAACCAGGCCCTGTATCCTCAGAGCTTGCTAGAGCTGGGAGGCTTGAGAAGGCAGGGCCTCTCTATAGAAGGGTCCCACAGGGTTGAGATGATGGCCCCCTGAGCCACCCTTTCTTTGCCTTACAGTCTCACAGCTTCCTTCTACTAATATCTGGGGTACCAGCCTTTTCTCCTTTGGTGGGTGGAAAATCTTTGTCCTTCCTCTGAGACCAGTAGAGGCTGTGTCTTTGTAGAGTGGCCCCAGAATGGAGAATGCTAGTCACTACACATTCAGATTTGAAGCTGTTAAAATACTCAGATACCAGAAATAATTATTTCTGGCAAAATCTAAAAGTAACGTGTATATATCTTTGAGTATGCTTTTGAATGATACAGGCCAGGGTTTTTATGCTCCGAGAGGCAGATTCACCTGGGACAAGGGAAAGGAAGGCAAAGAGTTTATTCTCTCTTCCTAAAGATTGTGCCTTCGGGTTTTAAGCTGAGTAAGCTACCAAAACTTTGTATAAAAATGAACTAAAATGTTTTAAAAATATTAACACTATGAAAACATAAAAAATGAGGATGTTATAAAATAGTATGTTAGAAAGTAGTGCTTTAATGAATGGTTAATGAAACAAGAGGTTTCTGAATTCTTATTTAGAGAATATTCTAAATGACTTGAGTTTTTCACTCTTCTTTTTTGTTATGCTTCCTTGAAAATTCCAATAATTGTCATGTAGTATTACCAATAAGATACTTATGCTGAAAAATATTGGATGAGTTCTATTCATTTGTATATTACATAGTATTTAGTGTTAAGTGTCATTCTCAAATAAGGTAACATTTTTACCTCTGTAATTAACCAATTTTCTATGTTAATAAATATGTAAAATATAAAATTTAGAAAATCATTTCAGAAAAAATTAACCTGAGGCTGTGAAAAATTTTTAAATGAAATATGGTATACATAAAAGAGAGTGTATGAAATGTGTTCAGAGAATAGTAAAATGAACATTGATGTCCTGGTCACCCACTATTAGAAATACAGCATTGTCAGTGTAGTAGAAAGCCTTGTGGATCTAGTCCTTTATATCCTTCTCTCACACACCTTACTGCTACAGGTAACCATTGATGCAACACCCATCCTAAATTTTGTGTTACCATCTGTCATTTTTTTTTTAATCACCTTCGTATATTACTTAGTGTTATATGTTTTTTAACTTTATGTAACTCAGGGTAGATATAAGTATGTTTTTTACTACCTTATTTTCCTCAATATTATTTACAGAGTCATCCATGTTGGCTCACGTAGCAGAAAGGCATTCATTCATTTTCACTGCTATGTAATCACAACTTATTTATCCATTCTGTTGATGATGGAAACTGGACTCTTTCCTCCCTTACCATTTTTTGCATAATGAACGATTGCTAATGAATATTTTACTGCTTATGTCCTTGTTCCACGTGCAGAAATTTCTGTGTAGCTACTGACAGACTGTAGGGGTGAACCTGACTATACACGCTGTGTTTTCTAAGGTGGTTGGACCCGTGTACACCACCATCCTCTGGAAGAGAATTACTGTTGCTCTATGTAGTTGCCAACACTTGGTGTTGATTGACTCTAATATATGTCTGTCAAATGAGTATGAATTTTCATTTCCTAGTGGTTTTAATTTGCATCTCCCTGATCACTCATTGGACAGAGCATCTTTTCGTATGTTTATTGACCATTTGTGTTTCCTCTTAGGGAATTGTCTTTTTGTCCTTTGATTTTCCTATTGGATTGTTTGTGCTTTTTTTCTTAAAGATTTTAGGAATTTTTCCCCCCCCTAAAGAAAATTGATGTCAGGATGCTGGTCTGGTAGCAGAATGAATCCAATTGGTTTCTTGCTATTTGTTAGGGTAGAGTTTACTAACTTCATTTGGAGGATTGGGATAGTGGTTAAGTCTGACCGAAGAATTTTCTCTCTTCCTTCCGTCACAAGGTTTCACTTTAAGAGACTTGGAAACGCTTCCCTTTGGAATAGCTCTTCCCATCCGAGATGCGATTTATCACTGTCGGGAGCAGCCTGCTTCAGACTGGCCGGAAGCTGTCTGCCTCTTGATTGGACGTCAGGATCTTTCCAAGCAGGCCTGTGAAGGAAACTTGCCCAAAGGAAAATCTGTGAGTATCACCATATAAAGTCCATGTTCAGTTTTAGCCTCAGTAGAATTAAGAGTAGAGCTGTCCTCCATTTTCCTTTAAGAATTTTTGCAAGTGTATGTGTCAGATTATCTTTTGTATTATATGCTAGATAGATATGCCTTAAAATAGGATAAATTTTATTCATTGTAAATTGAACATGGAAATAGATTTTGTGAATGCTCTGTCTTACCTTTCTTTGCCTCAAGTCAGGACAAGTGTTGAGTCAACAGACAGCTGCCATGACTGCTTCCCTGCTTGTGCCACGTTAGTAATTAACTGCTGCTGCTGTTTGTTTAGCTGGCGGCCCCATGGACGGTAGCCTGCCAGGCTCGTCTGTCCATGGGATTCTCCAGGCAAGGATGCTGGAGTGGGTTGCCATTTCCTCCTCCAGGGGTTTGTCCCGACCCAGTGATTGAATCTGCATCTCATGCATTGGCTGGCAGATTCTTTACCACTGAACTGCCAGGGAAGCCCACATCTGTCTTTTAATCTGCACTTAAGTAAGAAGTTTTAGGTGACCTCCAACTAATAAAAATAAATGGGAAAAAAAAAAAAAGAAGTTTTAAGTGAATTAGTGTTTGTCTTTATTTTAAACAGAGAACCGAAATTTTTTTGTTAATAATATGATTATCTTTCTCTCAACCAAGATTAAGTCATTAGCATTTAGACCTCTTTTGTTACTATGAATGAGACCATCATTAGCCTTAAAGCCAAATGATACTGATAATCGTTCATCTGTATTTATATGTCCTTTTAAGTAATTCTGGCTAAATTCAGTTTGTTCAGTTACTTGAGGTTACATTTTGTAACTTGTCTCAAATTTAATTTATCAGCTATTTGGGTCTAAATTTTATTGCTGACTGACCAATTGGAATATAGTTTCTTTTAAAATTAGATATACCATATAAATTATAATAAATTTTTAGCAACTAAAGTCAGACTGATTTTTAGTCATATCTTCCAGTATTATTTTTTCTGGTTAATGTTGCTTTCACATTAAATGTTGCAAGATTTTAGCCTTTCATCTAGGAGTTAATCTTTTGTGAAAGGAGTAGAAAACTGTGAGAAAACAAGATTTCTGCTATATCTTCTGTTTTGAAGTCTGATTGAATCATTTGGCCTGGGAAGGTAAAGCACATGCTAAGCTTATGAGGACAGAATGATAAGCGGCAATTAACTCTCCTCACTTGTTTTGCTGCATTTAATTCCTTTCCTTTTTTTTTTTTCCCCTTTCCTTTTAAGATACATACTTGGAACATACTTAGAACAAAAAATGAAAAGTGAAAACCAACCATGATCCATTCTGTTTAAAGCACAGAAGTGAGAAAGTGTTAGTCTGACCTCCTCCAGCCCTTGGTTGATACCTTCCCCAGTTGTTTTCTTCTGCTTCTAATTAAAACAGTATTTAAATTGGTGTTGGTTCTTTAGTAACATTGTGTGGAGTTAATCTTCTGTTGCCAGTAATTTGTTTTCTCTTCAGAATATTTAGAATATAGTTAGATTTTTATAATTTATTTAGAATATTCCTTTCTGTGGGATCAGACTCCTGACTGTTATTCTAAGTTGAAAACTTTCCCCTTGGCTGAGTGAAGAATGTTTAAGTAGGCAATGCAATTAAAAAAAGATTTCTAGGTAGGAGTCCTATATGACCTGGGAACCTAAGTCAGGCTTGCTTTGGCATATACATTTTGTTTGCATTGATGTAGGCTTGGTACCTCATCCTGTGCATCCTTATGTTCAACAAATGTGTGTTGGCTGGTTTTTAAGTTAGTATTACAACCAAGTCTGTTACTCAGGTGCTCTCATCAGATGTTCCTTCAGGAACAGAAACAGAGGAGGAGGATGATGGCATGAATGACATGAATCAGGAGGTGATGTCGTTAATATGGAGTGAAGACTTACGGGTGCAGGACGTGCGAAGGCTTCTCCAGAGTGCACATCCCGTCCGCGTCAATGTGGTGCAGTACCCAGAGCTCAGTGACCACGAGTTCATTGAGGAAAAAGAGAACAGGTAAAGGCAAATATCACCGCTGGGATTTAAGTGAAAAATGACTGATTGTGCAGCTGGAAGAATAGGCATGGCTGTAGCATTCATTCACACCTCACAGGGCTGCTCAGGAATCAAGTGGGTCGTTTCTACATAGCGCTTAGAGCACCGCTGAGTACACAGTAGAGCTCAGCGCCATCAGTCATTTTTGTTATCTGAGGTCATTGATTTTGTGATGCTGATCTTTTTCTTCCAGCCTTTTCACATTTCTGAAATCAGATTATCTGTCAGTCTGTGGGTGTCTGTAGGTGTTATGGTTTAGTTGGCAGTGCTTTTTCTTTCTTAGTACCTCATGAAATAGTGATGCATCTTAAAATCAACTGCATCTTAAATGGAAGGAGTACACGGGTTTTGTTTTCATTATTTTAATTTTGTGGTTTATGTATTCTGTTTCTGCTAAAAATATTATGGGATGTAGTATTCTGGCCTAATTCTAAATTTCCCTGATTACAAGTTACTGTGGGGCAGTTGTTCTTAAAGAGTCATCTTAGGACAGTGAAGTGTTCCTCCCCAGTGAATGAGAAAAGCAGGTATATGTATGTACAGTAAGGGAGAGAGTATGCTTGTCAGTAGCTTTGTCCGCAGAGAGAGTTTTAGCTTCTTGTTAGCCTCAGAAAGGATATTTCTGTGTCTTCAGATATAGCTTGTAGTACTTCCTGGTTATAAATGCTCCTACTTCCACAATTTCTGTTTGATGCCACTTATTTTAACATAGAAGCCAGTTAAAAAGTAGTGGATTAGTTTAAAAGTATAGCCTGGAAAAGGAAATGGCAACCCACTCTAGTATTCTTGCCTGGAAAATCCCATGGGCAAAAGAGCCTGGCAGGGCTTCAGTCCCAAAAGAGTGAGATACGGTTTAGTGATTAAACAAAAACAGCCTGTAGAAGCCATTTTAACCTTGAACATAGTTGACATATAGTGCTATTAGTTCCATAAATCCTAGCCTTCGAGTAGATGAAATGACTTCAGTGTTTTCTGGAGACACCATGAAATCCACTCACCTCCAAAACAAAGACTTCTTTTTTTTTCTCCTGTGTGCAGACCATGGAGGTGGCACCAGGGCTGTGTTCACAGAAAGGGCGAGAGGAGGCTCCCAGCTAAACTGGTAATAGCACAGTGCGGATACTCAACAAATACTGTGTTTTCCTCTGGGATGGCTAGCATTATTTAAAGTAGAATTTTAGGTTTTTCTTTTTGAATATTTAGGGAGAATTGGCTTGGTTTGTAGAATAGCTGGTTTTAATTCAAAGTGAATATGAAACAGAAGAAGGAATTTGTCTCCTTCTTAGAGTTTCCAGTGGGAGTGCATGCATACTTGGTTGCTCAGTCATATCCAACTATTGGCAACCCTTTGGATTATAAGCCCACCAGGCTCTTCTGTCCATGGGATTCTCCAGGCAGGAATACTGGAGTGGGTTGCCATTTCCTCCTCCAGGGGATCTTCCCGATCCAGGGATTGAACCTGCCTCTCCTTCACTGGCAGGAGGATTCTTTGCCTGCTAAGCCATAGAGGAAGCCCTCTAATGGGAGTCAGAGTATGAAAAAGAATAGCCATGTTTAGGGGATTCACCCCCATCTTTGTATGGATTTACTTTGATGTAGCGTTGTCTTTCACAGCACTGCTGCTTTGAGAATACTCATCACAGATTACATTCCGATTTTTTGTTTGTTAATTTTTTTTCACGTGGCGGCTTTAATTTCAATTGCAGGTTGCTCCAGCTGTGTCAGCGAACGATGGCTCTCCCAGTGGGGCGCGGCATGTTTACCTTGTTCTCCTACCACCCTGTCCCGACAGAACCGCTGCCTGTTCCCAAGCTAAATTTAACTGGTGCGTTAAATTCCGGGTCAGCGAGAGAGGAGCATGGTTAATTGTGTCTTTAGTTCTTTCTGAATTAACAATACTGTGTCTTATGCATGTCATTTTAGAAATTTTACTTACTGATTCATTATTAGTCTCTCTGCCCTTTTTGAGAAAGTAAAAATGTCTCTCATGAACTTGTCACCAATGTGGTACTCTCACAGACCAGCATTTGAGTTAGCTCTTAGGTACAGAAAGCAAATGGTGAATGCAAATGTATTTTCTTTTATGCTGTGTCTTCGTATGTGTGTGTATGTGTGTATATAGACTTTTACAAATAAGACACTGTGCATCCAATTAAAATTTACATTACTTTCAGAACATGTTTCAAACCTCTAGTGAACTGTATAACTTTGTGCAATGTTTAGAATATTTATTTTAAATATTCATCCATGACTTCAGCTATCATAGAACATTAAAAATATACAGAGATTTCAGTATATACAAGTACACAGTATAGATTAGAATCAAAACACTCAAGAAAAGAAATTTATAGAGAGCCTAGCATTATGAAGTTTATGTGCTCTTCAGTAAGTTGACCATATATTTAAATTTAGTGAATATTCTTTTCTGATTCACAGGGTAACTCAAGTGTATAAAATGATGTTTTTTTATGTAGGTATCTTTGAATGCAATTTGGAAGTTTTACTAATAGCGTATAAGTAGATTGCTATATATAGAGACATATATATATATATATAAGAAGTAGAGATAGAGCAAATTTATAAAGGTCTTTGTCTTTTCAAAAATACCATGTTTTCTTAACGTCTAGAGAGAAAGAGAAAAATAGGATGGTACATTTGAAATTAATATCATTGCTATCAATTACGCATTGGAATTATTATTCATGTAGCCCCAGATATTATGGGGCTAAGGGTTTTGAATGCAGCAAAGTGATCTCTGTTCTCAGAAATCAGTGTAACAATTTTGATTTTCTGAATTTTCACTCTCTGCATTTTGCATTTTGTCTGACTAGGGCGGGCCCCTCCTCGGAACACGACAGTGGACTTGAACAGTGGGAATATCGACGTGCCCCCCAACATGACCAGCTGGGCCAGCTTCCACAATGGCGTGGCTGCGGGCCTGAAGATAGCTCCTGCCTCTCAGATCGATTCAGCCTGGATTGTCTACAATAAGCCCAAGCATGCCGAGCTAGCCAATGAGTATGCTGGCTTTCTCATGGCCCTGGGCCTTAACGGGCACCTCACCAAGCTGGCTACTCTCAATATCCACGACTACCTGACCAAAGTGAGAACTCGTGCTGCGGCCCCTGGCCTCGCTGCTCCCCAGGGCTGTGGCAGGAGCTCTGCAGGGTCCTGTTTGCCCTTCTTCAGGCATGCCCCCCGAGTGCATTCTTCTCAGAGCAGGCAGCGAGATCCTTCTGAAGCGTAAATTGCAACAGGTCACTTTGCTGCTCAAGCCGTTTAGTGATCTTCCATTGCTCTTAGTGTGCCTTCTGGGAACCTCTGTGACCCTCCTCACTTCTCCAGCCTACTTTGTGCATTTCTTTCCTTTGCTCTTCACACTCAAACCGTAGAGCTTGACTGTTTTAGCTCCTCTGCAAACCAGACTCTTTCTCGTGGCCTAAAACAAGTGGTTTTTATTATGTTCACATTGTTGTGTATCCATCACTACTGTTAATTTTAGAACATCTTCGTCATCCCATGAAGGAACCCCCCTACCTAGTAGCAGTCAACTGTTCCCCTCTCCCTCCAGCCTGACAAACTGCTCATCTACTTGATGTCTCTGTGGGTTTACCAATATGGACCTTTCATATAAATGAAACCAAACAGTAGGTGGTCTTCTATGGCAGGCTTCTTTTGTTTTCTGTAATGCTGTCAATGTTTGTCCATGTTATGTTAATACCATGCATTAGCTCACCATTCCTTTTTATTGCTGAGTAGATAATCACTGTATGGATAGACTTTATTTTCCCATTCATCGGTTGATGGATATTTGAGTTTGTTCTACTTTTTGACTGTTATGTGTAATACTACTATGAACATTTTGTGTGGATGAATGTTTTCATTTTTCTTCTGTATATTTCTAGGAGTAGAATTGCTGAGTCATTTGGTAACTCTTTAAATTTTTTAAGAATTACCAAACTGTTTTCCAGGGTAGCTGCACTGTTTTATAATCCCACAAGCATTACGTAAGGGTTCCAATTTCTCTCCATTCTTGCCAACACTTGTTATTATCCGTCATTTTAATTTTAGTCACCCTAGTAGGTGTGAAGTAATATTTCATCTTGGTTTTGGTTTGCGTTTATTTCCCTGATGGCTAATGATACTGAACATTTTTATATGTGCTCATTGGTCATTTATATGTTGTCTTTTGAGAAATGTCGGTTTAAATCCTTTGCTTAGTTTTAATTGGTTGAGTTATAAGAGTTCCTTATGTGTACCAGACCATTAACAGGTACATGATTTGCAAAAATTTTCTCCCATTGTGTTGTCTCTTGGGTTGTCTTTTCACTTTCTGGTAGTGTCTTTGAAGCACGAAAGTTTTTAATTTGATGAAATCCAGTTCATCTAGGCTTCCCAGGCAGGCACACTGGTGCCTGCCAGTGTAGGAGATGCAAAAGATGTGGGTTTGATCCCTGGATCGGGGAGATCCCCTGGAGGAGGAAATGGCAACCCGCTCTAGTATTCCTGCCTGCAGAGTCCCACGGCCAGAGGAGCCTGGCGGGCTACAGTCTGTAGGGTCACAAAGAGTCGGACATGTCTTAGCTGCTAAACAGCGGCAACAACAACTCATCTGTTTCTCCTTTGGTTGCTGTGCATTTGGTGTCTTACCTAATCAGTTATTGCTTAACCCAAGGTAACTTGGGTTTATACTTGTTATGTAGATTTGCAGTCGTATTTTTTAAGAGTTTTTTACTTTTAGTTACATCTTGAAGTTAATTTTTATGTCTAATGTAAGGAAAGAAGTCCAGTTTCCTTCTTTTGCAAGTGGCTCTACAGTTGTTACAGCACCTTTTTATGAAAAAACTCTTCCCATTGAAATGTCTTGACATGCTTGTCATCAACCGAGCATCATTATTTTTGAATCATCTTGGCATTATCTGCATGTATTCCCTCACCTGACATCATTTTCTCTTACTTTCTAAATCTCAGTGACACCCCTCCCCCAACTTTTGCCACCTTTCCTGGCTAACTTGTACTCATTCTGTTGTAAGTTTACTTTTTGGAGATGTCTAATGATACCCCGGTTCCTCTTAATCTAAATTAGGCTCTGTTAGAAATAGACTCACAGACACAGAGAACAGACTTGTGGTTGCCAAGGGGGAAAGGGGGAAGGAGAGAGATGGATGGGAGGTTTGTGGTCAGTAGATGCAAACTGTTACATTTAGAAGATAAACAACACGGTCCTACTGTATAGCACAGGGAACTATATCCAGTCTTCTGACGTGAGCCATAATGGAAAAGAATATAAAAAAAGAATGTACACATGTGTATAACTGAGTTACTTTGCGGTACAGCAGAGATTAGGCACAACACTGAATCAACTGTACTTCAATTAAAATAAATTAGGGTCTGTTAAAATATTCATGTAATCTTTATCTTTTTCATTCAGTGAGTTTTTAATAATATATATTTGTTAGCTTAACACATTTTCTCCCCCAGGGGCACTAACTTCATGAGAGCAGGGACCATTTCTGTTTACTTTGCTTGTGTATTCTTGGAGCCTGTCACTGTGCTTGTCACATAAAAGTACTTAAAAGTACTGGAAGGAAGTATTTTGCGAAAGTTGCATATTTGTTTTGGTAGTGACTTAAGTCACTGTTCCCTTTTCTGTCTTAGGGTCATGAGATGACAAGTATTGGACTCCTTCTTGGTGTGGCTGCTGCTAAACTAGGCACCATGGATATGTCAGTTACCCGGCTTCTTAGCATCCACATTCCTGCTCTCCTGCCCCCAACGTCCACGGAGCTTGATGTTCCTCACAATGTCCAGGTGGCTGCAGTGGTTGGCATCGGCCTTGTGTATCAAGGGACAGCTCACAGGCATACCGCAGAGGTCCTGTTGGCTGAAATAGGTATGACTTTAATAGCGCTAATGGTTTTGTAAGTGTTTATTTCCCATTCCACAGGAGCCAAAGTAAAATGATAGTAAGATTATAGAAAGGAAGGAAAAAATAGTACCTTTTGTAAGCATAGAATGAGCTACACTAATAAAGAAAAAATTATAGATAGTGTTTTCCAAGGCTGATGTTACTCTGCAGGTTATTAGTCTGCATGCTTACTGTTTGCCAGCCCATTACTGAGCTCACGTGGCCCCATTTAATGAGGTGGCCTGTGGTCTGTTTTTTTGGAAGGGGGTTGTGCCATGCGGCTTGAGGGATCTCAGTTCCCTGACTAGGGATTGAACCCAGGACCCCAGTAGTGGAAGCACAAAGTCCTAACCTCTGGACCGCCCTGGAATTCCCGCCTATGGTCTTAATCATATGTGAGCATGCTGTTTATCCTGCTGTATCTTTGCCAGGCATTGTCCAGCAGTGGTCTGCACTTACAAATTCAAAGTTGATTTGATCCCTGAAAGCACAGTGTTTATTCTCTTGGACAACAGCACTTCTAACAGAATGGGAGTGATTGACGCCTCCTTTTCTCCTTTATGTACTAGTGTGTATGTTAGTGATGAAACTTAGTTGTTGTGTTTTCAGCTGAGTCTCCATTTTTTGGAAATGTGTCTTTGATGTTGTCATCTTTTTCTGACAAATGGAGATGCTCTTAGCATTATTAGTGCATTCAGTAGTTTAGATATGTACTTACATATATCGTTCTGCCCTGTTCAGGATCTTTCTATATGTATTTCAGGATTGCCACAAAATTGGCCTGGGCCTGTTGGCTTCAGGCTCTAGATCTATGGGTCTGATGCTCAGACTCTGCTCGAAATAACTTTTTCTGGGATCCAGACTGGAGGGTGTGCTGCTTTTATGGTGATGACAGAAGGGCAAGTGGGAGAACCAAATAATCGAGGCATGTTTTGCACCTTTGCTTATATTATGCCAGCCAGGCTCCTAGGTCAAAGCCGGTCATGAGTGTTCATGTACACTGGGAGACTCTATCAGTAGAGTGTATGTTTATATAAGAGCACTGTAGGGCAGGAACGAGTTGGGATCAACAATGTAGTCTACTATCAGTTTAGTTCAGTTGCTCAGTTGTGTCCGACTCATTGTGTCCGATACTGTCTAGGTTGGTCATAACTTTTCTTCCAAGGAGCAAGCGTCTTTTAATTTCATGGCAGCAGTCACCATCTGCAGTGATTTTGGAGCCCCAAAAAACTCTGTCATGGTTTCCATTGTTTCCCCATCTATTTGCCATGAAGTGATGGGACCAGATACCATGATCTTAGTTTTCTGAATGTTGAGTTTTAAGCCAACATTTTCATTCTCCTCTTTCATTTTCATCAAGAGGCTCTTTAGTTCTTCTTTACTTCCTGCCATAAGAGTGGTGTCATCTGCATATCTGAAGGTTATTGATATTTCTCCCTGCAGTCTTGATTCCAGCTTGTGCTTCATCCAGCCCAATGTTTCTCGTGATGTACTCTGCATATAAGTTAAATAAGCAGGGTGACAGTATACAGCCTTGATGTACTCCTTTCCTTATTTGGAACCAGTCTGTTGTTCCATGTCTGGTTCTAACTGTTGCTTCCTGACCTGCATACAGGTTTCTCAGGAGGCAGGTCAGGTGGTCTGGTGTTCCCATCTCTTTAAGAATTTCCCACAGTTTATTGTGATCCACACAGTCAAAGGCTTTGGCATAGTCAATAAACCAGAAGTAGATGTTTTTCTGGAACTCTCTTGCTTTTTTGATGATCCAGCAGATGTTGGCAGTTTGATCTCTGGTTCCTCTGCCTTTTGTAAATCCGGCTTGAACATCTGAAAGTTCACGGTTCATGTACTGTTGAAGCCTGGTTTGGAGAATTTTGAGCATTACTTTGCTAGTGTGTGAGATGAGTGCAATTGTGCGGTAGTTTGAGCATTCTTTGGCATTGCCTTTCTTTGGGATTGGAATGAAAACTGACCTTTTCCAATCCTGTGGGCACTGCTGAGTTTTCCAAATTTGCTGGCACTTCAGTGCATCATTCAACTGGAATTCCATCACCTCCATTAGCTTTGTTCATAATGATGCTTCTAAGACCCACTTGACTTTGCATTCCAGGATGTCTGGCTCTAGGTGGGTGATCACACCATCATGATAATCTGGGTTGTGAAGATTTTTTTTGTACAATTCTACTGTGTATTTTTGCCACCACTTCTTGATATCTTCTGCTTCTGTTAGGTCCATACCATTTCTGTCCTTTATTGTACCCATCTTTGCATGAAATATTCCCTTGGTATCTTAATTTTCTTGAAGAGATCTTTAGTCTTTCCCATTCTGTTCTTTTCCTCTATTTCTACTATAGTGGTGAAATAAATACAAAACAAAATTTCCTGTTACCAAAATATGTAATAGCTTAAGTGATTGGTCTGAGAAATAGAAGGTCCTCAGGACTGGCTTTAAAAAGTTATTCATCTATGGGGTAGTGTAACGTTCTTTGGCTGTATCATGATGATATCTAATGCTAATATCACACATATCTCACAGCCTTAGCTCTTTCATACTGTGTATAGAAGATTGTATATTACCTGTGAAAGATTCATGTGGATTCATAGGCATATGCTCTTTGTATAATTAGAAGATACCATTTTTGTACTGTCCTTTTCATATATTATTATCATAAATGGCTTTTAAAATTAATTTTATATTGTGTAATAGCTCATTGAGTTGGTGTTCTCTAAACTGCCCAATCATTTTCTTATTTTCAGGAGTTTTAGGTGGTTTTTAATTCTTTGCTGTTAAGCAATAAACATTTGACTGATTGCATGTATATAATTGTTCTCTGAAAAAATTTTTTCTAGGGATGAAATTCTAGGAATGTGAACTTTTTTTTGGATATAATATATATAATATAATGCATTTTGCTTCATTTTAAAGAGGGTGAAGTTAGAATTAAAGGGTACTTTTTAAAAGTATGAATTTTACATCCAGTCAGACTTTTGGCATCAGTACAGAAAAATTCTATCATAGTAGAGGTTAGTATTATATAGATTCATACTAAGTGTCTGGATCTGGAAGTTGGTGATGGACCCAGAAGTCTGGTGTGCTGCAGTCCATGGGGTTGCAAAGAGTTCGACATGACAGAGCAACTGAACTGAACTGCATGGTTAAGAATTAAAATTCTGAAAAACTTGAAGTGTCCTTCCTGTTCATTATCAGTATTTGAACATGTGTTTACCACATCTAATGAATGAATTTGAAAATAGTAAAACAAGAACAAAAGGAAAGAGGAAAGAAATTATAAATTGAAGCTTTTTTGAGCATCCCTCCCCGTTAAAACTTCTTCCTACTTTCTGGTAACTTTTTTTTAGTTTTATTGTAAAGCCCAAGGTTTTGCAGTATTTTAAAGTCATTCCTTTCAAATTGGCAGATGAGAAGAACTGTTTGGGTTTTATTTTGTAGTAAGCCAGCAGTCGTGGACACCATTGGTGAGGACGTCAGATCTTCTCAGTGGGGTTGTATTGAATTCATAGCTCTTACGCAGCTTACTGGAAAGTTAGCTCTAAAGCTTTCACGACGTAGGCTCTGAAGGAGACCAGCCTGACCGTATTGCTTTCTGTTTTGTAGGACGGCCCCCTGGTCCAGAGATGGAGTACTGCACGGACAGAGAGTCGTACTCCTTGGCTGCCGGCCTAGCCCTGGGAATGGTTTGCCTGGGGGTGAGCAGAGTTCCTGCCTTCAGATGCTTCAGTGACAGCATCTGCTTGTCGAGACAGCACCCTTGACTCATTGCTCTGAATGCTGCTCTGCCCTGCTGTGCCTTAGCTGACCCTGATTCTGAGCAGCTCTTTTCTTCTTTTGGGATATTTTTCAAAGTGTCAGATTTGGGAATGGATAGAAATTATAGTGAAGAGTAGGGCTTTCAGATTTCTTGACCCCAGCTTAGATGTAAGTGTTTATGAATGAGCCCTAGGAATGAAATTTCTCAGAAAGATTTCAAGACATAAGATGAAGAAGTGACAGCCCTCTCAGTCAGAAACCAGTGAAAACATGAGTCTGGTGGGAAGCATCAAGAGTCTGTAGAAGTTACTAGAGATAAACCAGAGTTGTCTTTTGGCACCTTGATATCCCAGAAGGTCACCCCGCTAGCAGCTGTTTTGTTAGAGAATGCAGTATCACTCTGACCCATCTTTAACCCCATTCAGGAGACACGGTATAGAATTACTAGAAACATTTCATTAAATGACTATGTCAGCTG
Source organism: Odocoileus virginianus (assembly GCF_023699985.2). NCBI lineage: Eukaryota > Metazoa > Chordata > Mammalia > Artiodactyla > Cervidae > Odocoileus > Odocoileus virginianus. Next base: position 711,671 of record NC_069675.1, read on the forward strand.
GAATGTGGGTTCTTTGATTAACCTCCAATACAGAGTTATACTGAAACTAAATTATATAAAGAAAGCTGTCAGTTAGGTTTTTGACTCTTCACATCTGACACATGAGCTAAGGAGGCAGATGATACAATGAAAACAGCGTCACGCTGAGAATGGGGACCTGAATTCTGGCTCTGACCAGAGTCACATCTCCTAGCTGCCGTGTGGTCTGGTAGTTAAGCAGCTCCCTAGACTGGAGCCAGGCTGCCTTGTTTTAGACCCGCTGCTGCTCCTGAGTAGCTGTGTGACCTTGGGTGTGATCTCTCTGTGCCTCCCTTTCCTCACCTGGAAAACAGTGGCTGTTTGATAGGCTTGTCCTCATGTTAGGTAAGGTAACCCATGTTCAGTGCACAGAATCGCACCTAGAGGAGAGTTAAGTGTTCAGAAAGTTATATTTATTACTGTGCTTATCATTGCTGGAATAGTTCATAGGCACAATAATGAAACGATTGAGATGTTCATAGTTCAGGTTTCATTTACCTACCTGACAATTTCTTTAACTGTTAGTGAAATTAAGTATATTTTGAAGCTTGTGTGTATCTTATGAAATGAAAGTATTAATTTGCATGTGTATTATATAATTTTTAATGTGAATTATTAGTAAACTGAGTATTAACTCATGAGAAATGTTTAATTGATTAAAAACCCTAGATACCCAGCTTTGAAGCTGTTGGGTTCAGACAGGTCTTTCTCTGTAACATCTCCTTCCACGTCTGTTCCCTTGTTATCCAGCATGGCAGTAACCTGATAGGTATGTCGGACCTCAATGTGCCCGAGCAGCTCTACCAGTACATGGTTGGAGGGCACAGGCGCTTTCAAGCTGGGATGCACAGAGAGAAACACAAGTCACCGAGTTACCAGATCAAGGTAGGTGCAGATAAGCAATAGATCAGAGTTCTGGAGACTAAGGAATTACTTTAAAAAACGGTAGTTTTCATATCAGCATTTGTAAATATGTTAATTTTAAGCATGGCTAGCGTTCAGAAGAATTTGAGTAATTCAAAGCTCTTTTACACAAATAAACTTTTTCTTTTGATAGGAAGGAGATACCATAAATGTGGATGTGACTTGTCCAGGTGCCACTCTCGCTTTGGCCATGATCTACTTAAAAACCAATAACAGGTACCGAGTCTGCCCACCAATCCCTTGCCATGACAGTGTCACTGCCTGTCTGACCTCAGTTGATTTTGAATTGCTCCATCGCCTAATTATGTCTTGACTTTTTGCCACCCCATGGACTGTAGCCTGCCAGGCTTCTCTGTCCGTGGGAAGTTTCTGGCAAGAATACTGGAGTGGGTTGCCATTTCCTCCTCCAGGGGATCTTCCTGACCCAGGGATTGAACCCACATCTCTTGCGTCTCCTGCAGGTTCTTTATCACTGAGACACCTGGGAAGCCCCGCTCTGACCTCAGTAGTGACACTAAATTATCTTACTGTGTATACTTCACAGTAAAACTATGTGCTAGATTAGCCTGACTTTAGTGCTCTCAAATTCTGCCAGTTATTTTAATATCTGACAATACGGTTGCCAATTTCTATTCATTTTTATAGTTGATGTCACTGATAAACAATGTCCAAATTCCTTTTCATTAATTTTGCATGTTGTTGTGGGAGCTGATGAAATCAGAAATACTTAGCATTGTTATATTCCTGGTTCCCATCCATAAAAATGGTTTCTGCTTAATTCAAGGGCTTTCTTAACGACCATACCTTCTCCCTTCCCAACCCCAGTAACTAGTGTTGGCACTTGAAAGTAGATGTTTGGCATTTTATTCTTTTACATTTTGCGTAGAAGAGTAAGTTGGGTTTTAAGTCTTTTGATTTAAAAGCACTGTTTGAGATTCAAGAAATTTTTCATTATTGTAAATTCATTTTTTAGACAAACTGAATGTTTGCAAAATTAAGGATTTAAAAGCAGATTTATTCATCTACTGTTTACATGAAAGTATATGTCATTGCCTTCTTGACACTGGAGATATTTCAGTGAATAAAATAAATACTTAGGTTATAGTAAGGCATACATGTGTACCAGATATTACTTTGGAGGATGTGAAGTATTGTGGGGAAAAAATAGAGCAGTAGTTGGAGTGGAAAGAAAATTCCTGAAATCTGTCTTGTGATGCTTGACTGTCTGACTCTCTTCTTGAGCAATAATGCTTTTGTTGGCGTCCACCACCAACAGATCCATTGCAGACTGGCTCCGGGCTCCAGATACCATGTATTTGCTGGACTTTGTGAAGCCAGAATTCCTCTTACTGAGGGTATGGTACTTCGCAGGTTTTCATTTCTCTTAATTTGAGGAGTCTCTATAAAATGTCTCCATAAGCCAGCCTTTACTGTTAATCCATCATGTATGTATATATATAATTTTTAGTATTCTTTTGAATATTCCCAAATATAGCTGTAGGAATTCCTAAGTAAGGTAACCACATTGACAGGTAATACTTGGAATAGCATTTTAACTTTCACATTATTATTCACAGTTCCTAATGAGCAGCAACTCAGTGGGGCTTCATTACTGCTTTATTTTACATTTGCTCATTGTCTTTAGGAACACAGTAATACTACTAAAGGTATAATTAGCGATAGTAATTGTCTGACACAACTACCTCAGAATTTTCCTTTTGACATTTAAATGTATGTTTTTAGCATACGATAGGCTTTAAATTCTGTAGACATTGTTTTCCTTATGGCTTTTCATTTATGGGGCAAGTTTTAAAAACTTTTCTCCAACTCCTCCAAACTTCGGTTGTAATCAACTCAGTTTTAGATTTTTTTGTGATACATCTATTGGGTTGGCCAAAAGCTTCATTTGGATTTTTCTGTAACATCTTATGTAAAAATGTGAATGAACTTTATGGCCAGCCTAGTAAACCTTCAGTTTATTTTAGTGAGTGGCTTAGGTTGATACTATATACTTAGCTTTATTTTGAAAATTTCCATCAGTTGGGAACTAATTCTTAAATTGTTCTGTTACTGGTATTATCATTACAAAATCTGTGAACTTCCCCTGCTGTAATTAATTTTTTTGTATTTCATTTTTAAGACGCTTGCTCGATGCCTGATTTTGTGGGATGATATTTTACCAAATTCCAAGTGGGTTGATAGCAACGTTCCTCAAGTACGTATGTATGATAAATATTATTTTATTTTTAATCATGTAAAATTATGATTTCTTGGGATTTTCTAAAACCCTGTAAAATACTTCTTTTGAAGACAATATTGATGATTATGATATTTCTTCAAAACACAGGAACTTTTGTTTTAAGATTGTATGCTGAGCACAGAGCACAACCTTCCTTAGAAGATTAGAAACCTAAGAAACACTTAGAAACCTAAGTGTTTTTGACATTTTTATTCTGGTTAAGTATGCATTTATCAAAGTTAGTACTTTGTGACAATTTTTTGTCTTGTATATAATAAGTTGTTTTAATTATTTTATGGCATGTTTTAATTATTTTATGGCATATTTACCCAGCAAGCCAAGTAGTTAAAAAAATAAGCAGACTCTTGTAAAAACTCCAAATATTGTAAATATTGTAACTAAATATTGCCCTTTAATTAACTGTCCATGTCCTTGTTACTGTTTTATTTGAAAAATAAATCCTTAAGAGTGTTAGAATGCTCCTCCAATGTTTTAATAAGAAAATTCCAAAATGAAGGTTGAAAGAATGTTATACAAACACTCATACAGCCAGTTGGCTTCTGCAGTTAATATTTTACTGTATAAGCTTGCCTGATGTAGAACTTTTTATTAATGGAGTCACAGTATATACCCTTTTGTATAAGACTTCTTTCATTCAGCATGGTTTTGAGATACTACTGAGTGTGTCAGTAGTTTAGCCTTTGTTGTTAAGTAGTATCCTGTTGTATGAATATACCACAGTTTCTTTTTCCATTCTCTTTTCCTATTAACACCTGGGTTGGTTCTAGGTTTTGGTTATTATCAAGCTACCATAAATATAATTTGTGGACTTATATTTTAATTTCTCTTGAGTGTTTACTTAGGATTGGAACTACTAAGGCATACTGTGGACGGTATATTTAGTTTTCTAAGGACAGGTAAACTTTTCTCCACAGACATTGCACCATTTTACCCTTGTAACAATGGTGTATGAGAATGTTGACTGCTGCCCATCTTGCCAGTGGTGTTAGTCTTTTTAATTTTAGCTCTGCTCTCTAATACATAATGATCTTTTCCTGTAGTTTCATTTTGCATGTTGAGAAAGTTTTCATTTGCTTATTGCTTCTTCATATGTCTTTTTTATAAAGTGTCTATTTATATCTTTTTCCCGTTAAAAAAAATTTTTGTGTGTCTTACTGAGTTGCTAGAATTTTTAATATATTCTGGAAACCTGTCCTTTGTCAAATTAATGTTTTGCAAATGTCCCTCCTAACCTATGGCTTGCCCATTCATTTTCTTAGTAACACTTTTGATGAGCATAAAATTTAAAAAATTTGATAATGCCTAATTTATCAGTTTTTAATTTTATAGTTGATGCTTTTTTGTGTCCTTGGGAAAAAAATTTGACTAACCTGAAGATTTTTTTTTCTAAAGCCCAGTGTTTTGGCTTTTATGTATAATTATGTAATTTACCTCAGTAATTTTGTTTTTGACATGAGGATAAGGGTTAAGCCTTCCATTTTTAAAAAAAAATATAGATATTTAGTTGTGCCAACGCCATTTGTATTCCTTCTTTTCCTTATTGTATTCCTGTGATTCCTCTGTCAAAAATCAGATGACTATTGTATTTTATATCATTTCTACAGATTGCATAGTTTCTATGAATTTATCTTTATGTTCACTTACTCTTTTTCAAGCATTTCATTTTCCTATTTAAGTCCATTAAGTGAATTTAAAATTTTCATTTCTGTACTTTGCTGTTGTAAAATTTGCATTTTTCCTTTTTAAGTAATTTCTACTTTTTTCTTTTTTTAATATAACTTTTTTTTGAAGTTTAATACTTTTTCTGATGAGATTTTCTATCTTTTCATTAATTATGAGCATATTATCCTTCCAGTTAGAAAAGCTGCTTTAAAATCCTTCTCTTCTCATGCCAAGAGCATGGTCATTTCAGGATGATTTTCTATGGTCTTTTCTCCTGGAAGTATGTCATGTTTCTTTTTCTTATGTGAAGTAATTTTGATTTGTGTCTGAGACATTGTACATTTTTTTTTTAAACCCATGTATTTGGAAATTAAATGTCCACTTTTAAATGATGGCTGTATCTAAGAAGCCATGACAAGGAAAATTAGAAAATATTTGTAACAGAGTAAAAACGTGCATGTTGCTTTTTGAAGACTCGAGTGTCTGTTGTATTCCTCTGTGGAGTGTTGATACATACGTACATACATGCATACTTATCTTTATGTGTGTGTATACATAAATACATATACACACACACACAAATCATTTTGCTTTAAAGCAGCAGTTAATTTACTTGGAATCAAATGTCAAACCCTGTTTCTTGAGTGCCAGTTCTAATGTCAGTTGAGTTCTTTAATTCTGTGGGGGCTGGGTCTGCCCTGGTCACATGATTCGTGGGTTAAGCAGACATTTAACTCCTTGCATATTTAGATGTCAGAAGTAGCAGTTCTTCTGGTAAGTATGCTTTTAAATGTACATTGTAAGATGAAATTATACTTTTTCTTCTATTCCTTCATTCAGCATGTTTGTCAATCCTTTGCAAATGCAAGACAGCATCCTAAATTCTATGCTACATTTAAGATGCATCTGGCATGTAGACTGATTTTGAGAAGACTTTATTACTATGTTTAGTTTTGTTTAGTTTTTTTAGTTTTCAAAGTGAGGTTAAACATGTAGACAAATAACTATTTTCAAATGGAAAGTGAAAATTCATGTAAGTTCTTTTTTTATGTAACTTCTTTTTTAAAAATTTTGTGGAAATGTAGTCCTTGGACTTTAATATAGTTATCTCTCTGACATTCCTTTTACTTGAGACTTAATAATTTTAAATTTGGTCTTTATTGTATTAGGGTTGCCCAGTGGGGTATATATCGAGTTCGCAGCTCTGTTGGTTGATATGCCTCCCTCTCCTTTCTCCTGGCTCCCACCCAGTTATCTCATTGATTCTGTAGCTGGGCCACTTGTAGGAAGCAACTTCGCATCAAAAATGGGTTAAAAAGGTCACTTTATAAACTGCTTATTTGCTTGAACTTAAGGCATGTATCAAATACAGTAACTAACATCTTCCTAAAAAAGCTTTACTCGGCAGCCTGTTTCTCTTTTTCTTTCTTTCTTTCTTTCTTTTTTCTTCAATGTTGTGTTATTAATTGTTCAAGTATTGCCCCAGTGTATGGGTGGGAACGATGTACTGCTTTGGATTATTGTATGTCAGGACTCCTCAAGGCCAGCTACCGGATCTTTTCCATCTTTCATTTCTAGCAACTTGCACACAGTAGCTAGAACTCAGTACCTCACCATTATGTTGAGAGAGGACAGACTGGTCCAAAACCACCCTTGCTAGTAAGAGGTGGGGCAAAACTGAAACCAGCTGTTAGGCCTTCAGAGCTTGAGTTTTTTTTTTTTTTTTTTTTTCACTATTTATTTATATTTATTTTGTTGCGCTGGGTCTCGGTTGCAGCGTGCGGGATCTTCGGTCTTTGTGTTGTGGCATGCAGGATCTCCATTTGTGGTGTGCAAACTCTTAGTTGCAGCATGTGGGATCCAGTTCCCCTACTAGGGGTCAAACCTGGGCCCCTTTTGCACCGGGAGTGTGGAGTCTTAGCCACTGAACACCAGGAGAGTCCTGAGAGCTCAGGATTTTTGTCTTAGACTTCCCTAGGGGTCCAGTGGCTAAGACGCCACGCTCCCAGGGCAGGGGGCCCGGGTTTGATCCCTGGTCAGGGAAATAGATCCCACATGCTGCAACTGAAAGATCCTATATGCCACAACTAAGACTTGGCACAGCCAAATAAAGATAGGTTAGGGGAAAAAACGAGCAGTGTGGTGGTCTTTTCTTGTTCGTTCCTGTGCGCCTCAGCCTGCTTATAAGTGATTACATGTTTCCCTTTGATTTCTCCTTACATTTCTTACTATTTTTTTTAAACTTATGAGGCTGTAGAAAAGACAACAAGGGCTAGGCTGTTCCCTGCCTCCCACACACAGTTATTATAACTCAAGTTTTTATTGATGCTTTTAAGTGGTTTATGATCAAGTGTGATCATGTGATAAGAATGGTACAGATCTATAATAATGATAATAATAGGAGCTAACACAAAGAATATGTGCCAGGTATTAATTTTAAGAGCTTTGAGTAGGTTAAGTCTTCTAATTCGCACAGAAATCTAGAAGGTAGGAATATAATTTTTGCTTGTTTTGCAGATGTGGTCCCAGGGCTAATGTGTGGCCCTGCTTCGATTAGAGCCTAGGCCTTTTAAGTGCCAGGCTATATGCTTTTGAAGATAAAAAGGAACTTGTAACTGCCTGCTTTCAAAATAGAAATATTTGATTCCTCTATGATATTATTGCTAATTTATATAGTGAATGTTATAATTAGGTTATCCATGTATATATTAACTGCTTACTTTGGAGTTATATCAGTTTTTCAGAATGTCATTCAATTTCTAAGTAGATACATTCCAAGTTAAAAATAAAGACAAGAGGAAGAAAGATGGAAGTAGTTATCAACCTGTATTACATAGCCAACATAGTTGCTTACCTCATTGAGATTATGAAAGGGAGAAGGTATTTCAAGGTTTTTTCTTGATTTGGTGGTGTCCAGTACATAAGAAGATTGTATCATAAGCGACTCTGAATACTTACTGGTTTATTATAGAAAGCATCCTGAAATGTCTTCTAAAAAGAGTCAGGAATAAATAAATCTTCATAGTTTTTCTTCTATGTGCTTGCATTCATAAGTTTTAGAAAATATACAGCTTTATCTTTTTTATTTGGATTTAAGTGAAGAGAAATCAGTTCGTGGTTTTAAAGTTAGATATTCTCTATATTTTTTAAAAAATAAATTCCTGTTCATACTAAAAGAAAAGAGATGGGTTTCTAAACAATAGTTAACAAATTAGCATATTGACAGTTTGGGTGATTAGTATGGTAACTAACCTGATCTTTGGTAGGTAGGTAGGCTTACTGCTGGAAACAGTCATGGGTCAGAAGTGTATGTCTCTGGCTAAGAGTTCTCTCCAGCTGTTTTTTCCTGCTTTCCCGCTGCTTCCCCTCCCTCCTGCCCCAGGTCTCCTCTGTGGCCGTCACCTTTGCATTTCAGTTCACTGGCGTGAAATAGTACTCTGTTATTGCTTCAGAATATATTCAAGTTGTCCAGTTTATATTTGTTCAGTCCTGTTGAGGTATTTGCCCCATCTTAGATCTGAAATTGGATTGCAGTCAGTGTGATTAAAATATAGGCCTTTGAATGAGATGGTTTGGTAAAGCTTACGTAAATATGACCATAAGCAGTATGTTATTATTCAGGTTACTGGATACTTGGAACTTGAATGTTAATATCCAAGTGTTCTGCTTTCTGTCTTGACAGATTATAAGAGAAAATAGTATCTCTCTCAGTGAGATTGAATTGCCTTGCTCAGAGGATTTGAATTTGGAAACTTTGTCGTAAGTCCTGAAATATCTAATATGCATTAGCTATTCCAGTATCTGTCAGATAAATGAGTTGAAATTTATTGTGCAAGAGAAATGCTGGCCTTGATTTGCGTGATTATTCTAAATTCCCCATGTTCCTAACCATGGTTTATCAGATGTTCAGAAGTTTGTTTTATTTCGCTCTCTAGAGCGTAGAATTTTTACCCTCATAAAACAGCGTCAGAGATTTAACTTGTGTATATTCCTTTTTTTATCCTTTTCATTAAAAAATTTCCCAGTGATTGTTAGAAATTATCGTCTTTTGCTGCATATGAGACAGTGCAGGCATGAGGCAGACTTTATCAGCTAGAGCCACATGGTGCTTCTGCTGAAGGAAAGCAGATGGAAACCTGCCCAGTTGATTGAGTATGGGCACATTTGAGCATTCCCGGAAATAAACTAATTTAGAGAACAGGAGTATTTATTATTTGCGTCCCCAGACGATAGTAATAGTGAATTTTAAAGCAAAGCAAGGAGAGTATTTCAATCTGTTGTGATCTGTTTTCAGGCAGGCACATGTCTACATCATTGCAGGAGCTTGTTTGTCTCTGGGTTTTCGATTTGCTGGCTCAGAAAACTTATCAGCATTTAACTGTCTGGTAAGAAATATCTTCATCTACTCTGTTCTGTTTTGTTTTTTACGGAGCCTTAGTATGCGTCTTTTAACCTAAAATTTTTTCTTTTGTTTTTTTCCAGCATAAATTTGCAAAAGATTTTATGACTTATTTGTCTGCACCTAATGCTTCTGTAGTAAGTCTTTTTATGATGGTTCTCCTTGGGAATAAAATTAAACTTGAAGAAAATTCACTGACAATTCAACTACTTATGTGTTGCTAAATATCTATACAGTCTTTGAATTTAGAATGGGAGATTTGAGGCTTTGGCTCTTTGTATTTTAGTTCTGGGATATTAGTTAGTTGAGAATGTGACTACCCTTAAAGGCATTTATTTCTTATGATGAGAGAATAATTAAGAAAAGCCATGACCTTCATGGACTGTCATATCTTATGCCATTCTCAGTACTGAATGTTGATAACTGCTTGTTGGAGAAATTACCTAGAAAAAATACAGTTGCTATTGAGGATTGCTGCTCTGATGATAGTAAGACCACAAGGTTTTATTTCCTGGTTAAAAAAACACAATTAGCATTATTTATATTAGAAAATTGGCAGCATCAAAAAAATCTAAAAGTAGTCAAAAAGTGGACTATGGTATATCTGCATTGTTATATAGGGGAGCTATCAACAGCATGTTGTGTAAGAATTTTTACTAGTGAAGATTGCTTATAATAAAATAGATTAAAAACTTAAAAATACTATATGTAATAATATCTCAGTTCCATTTAAAAGATAGATACTATAGGTAAGATTTGGGGAAAAAGCCAAAATGTTTATAACTTTTAGTATTCCAAGTAATTGTTATTTCCTTCTTGATACCTTATTGTCTGAACTTTCCACCTGGAACTTAAATTTCATAATCAGAGAAAATATTTTTAAGTTTTTTAAGTTGTGAACATCTGTAGTCTAATGCTGGCTGCTTTAGTTTTGATGATAAACTGTAGCACAGCTGATGTGGGTGTCATCTTCTGTGTCTCCAGACAGGTCCTTACAACCTGGAGACTTGCCTGAGCGTGGTGCTGCTGTCTCTTGCCATGGTGATGGCTGGCTCGGGGAACCTGAAGGTTCTGCAGCTTTGTCGCTTCTTACACATGAAAACAGGTGGTGAAATGAACTATGGTTTCCACTTAGCCCATCACATGGCCCTCGGACTTCTATTTTTGGGAGGAGGCAGGTAATATAGTTTAACCGTCAGTTAATTTATGCCCCACTATGGGGGGCTTCCCTAGTAGCTCAGTTGGTGAAGAATTGGTCTGCAATGCAGGAGACCTGGGTTCAATCCCTGGGTCAGGAAGATCCCCTGGAGAAGGGAATGGCACACATTCCAGTACTCTTGCCTGGAGAATTCATGGACCCAGGACTTGGTGGGCTACAGTCCATGGGATCACAAAGAGTTGGACACGACTCTGCGACTGTTTTCTTCTTTAGGAGAGTTACCATCCTCTAACGCATGTGGCATCACTGCCTTTCTCAGAAGAGTCTGTACTCAGTACTTCATTGTATCACTTCTTGTTCCCCACTCTTGAATGATTTTAACTTCTACTAAATTACTGTCTCATAAAAGGCATGAACACTGTCAGTCACCAAAGCCTGTGAGATTTGCTGGTTTCAGTTTTCTTGCTCTCTTTCTAGCACCTGTCATTCCTGACCACCTCATCCTTTTATATGACTTCCCTGGCTTTTAATGATCTGTTTTGGATAAAATACACTTACAGAATACTGTGCAAGTCATAGGGGCATGACATAATGAACTACCTACAATTTGAGAATCTCTTAGATCTTCCATAGAGCAAGATGTCACTCAGAATATCCATCTCCAACTGCTGTACCCCCTCCAATTTACTGTTACTTTATTCTGCCCAAACATGACTGCCCTGTAGGCTTCTAACACTTTAGACGGGTTTTGAAATTAAAATGGAATCATATACTATGTCCTTACATACTTTAATTCTTTAGCTCAGCATTGTGTTTGAGATTCATTCATGTTGCAGATAGTGTTTATTCATGTTTCAGTGCTGTTGAATCCCATTGTATGGTTGTACCACAGTTACTCATTTACTCTGTTAGTGATGGATATGCTTGTTTTCTAGTTTGAAACTGTTAGGAGTATTCTTGTACATGTTTTTGATTTTGCTGTGTACAGACCTGAGTAGAACTGGGTCATTGGGTGTGCATGTCTTTCATGTTTCAGTGGGTGATACCATCAGTACTCCAGAGTGGTTTTACCATTTTATAGAACCGTCAGCATCATATACATTTCCAGTTACTCCCCATTCTGGTCATCACTTGCTGTTGTTAGCCTTTATTTTAGCCATTGGGTAGTAGTATCTCATTTTGTTTTTAATTTCCACTTTCTTGAATAATGGTATGTGGCACCTTTTTATAGCTTTGATGGCCAACTGAAAATGTCCTTTGGTGATGGCCAAATCTCTTGCTACTCATTTTCATATTGGCTTATTCATTAAAAAATTTTTCTTTGTGGTTTAATGTACATAAAATTTATCATCTTAACTGTTTTTAAATGTATAGTCAGTAATTTTAGATATATACACATTGTTGTACAACCAATCTCCAAAGCCTTTTCATTTTGCAAAACTGAAACACTATCAGTTCAGTTCAGTCGCTTAGTTGTGTCCGACTCTTTGCCACCCCATGGACTGCAGCACGCCAGGCCTCCCTGTCCATCACCAACTCTCGGAGCTTACTCAAACTCTTTTGTTCTTTGAGTCGGTGATGCCATCCAACCATCTCATCCTCTGTCGTCACCTTCTCCTGCCCTCAAGCTTTCCCAGCATCAGGGTCTTTTCAAATGAGTCAGCTCTTTGCATCAGATGGCCAAAGTATTGGCCCGATGTGTGTGAAGAGCATCAGTCCTTCCAGTGCACACCCAGGACTGATCTCCTTTAGGATGGGCTGGTTGGATCTCCTTGCAGTCCAAGGGACTCTCAAGAATATTCTCCAACACCACAGTTCAAAAGCATCAATTCTTCAGCACTCAGCTTTCTTTATAGTCCAACTCTCACACTTGTACATGACTACCGGAAAAACCATAGCCTTGACTAGATGGACCTTTGTTGACAAAAGTAATGTCTCTGCTTTTTAATATGCTGTCTTTGGTCATAACTTTCCTTCCAAGGAGTAAGCGTCTTTTGATTTCATGACTGCAGTCACCATCTGCAGTGATTTTGGAGCCCAGAAAAATGAAGTCAGCCACTGTTTCCATTGTTTCCCCATCTATTTGCTGTGAAGTGATAGGACCAGATGCCATGATCTTAGTTTTCTGAATGTTGAGTTTGAAGCCAACTTTTTCACTCTCCTCTTTCACTTTCATCCAGAGGCTCTTTAGTTCTTCTTCACTTTCTGTCATAAGGGTGGTGTCATTTGCATACCTGAGGTTTTTGATATTTCTCCCAGCAATCTTAATTCCAGCTTGTGCTTCCTCCAGCCCAGCGTTTCTCATGATGTACTCTGCATATAAGTTAAATAAGCAGGGTGACAATATACAGCCTTGATGTACTCCAGAACTGTATACCCCCTAAGCAAGTACTCCTCATTTCCCCTCCTTGCCGTCTCCTGGCAAACACTGTTGTACTTTCTATTAATTTGACTATTCCATATTAGTTTATCATTTTGATTCCAAGACCTTTGTTAGTTCCTTATGTTGTAGTTATCTTCTCTTCTGTGGCTTACCTTTTAACTCTCTTAATGTTATCTTTTGATGAACAGAATTATTAATATTTTTCTTTGATGGTTTGTATTTTGTCCTTTTGATGAAATATTTCCTTACCCACCAGAAATGAAGATATTCTCTCATTTATCTTCTAGAAGTTTTCAGCCTTTCCATTCCATTCGGATTTCAGAACTGATTTTCTGTGTCCCTGCCCACCCCCAATTGACACTCTGCTGTTGACAAAAAGTTATCGTTTCTCCACTCTTTGGCAGTACCACCTTTGTTGTAAATTAAGTGTCCATGTACATGTGTTCTTTTCTGGGCTGTTATGTTCAGGTGTCTGTTTTTCTATACTCGCACAGTACCACAGTTGACTTAATTATTGTAGTTTTTATAATAAGTCTTTATATCCAGTAGAGTAAATCCTCCAAAGTGAGCTTTGTTCTTCGAAAATATATTTTTCTGTTCTTGGCTCTGTACATTTTATATAAATAGTGGAATTTGTTTGTGATTTTTCCAAACTAAATAACATGATTAAATATTGATTGGAATGGCATTGAATCTTTCCACTGGTTTGGAGGAATTGAAATCTGACATCATTGAAAGCCTATGAGTATAGTGTATCCTTTCATTTATTTAGTTCTAGAGTATGTGACCTTGGACAACTGACACGAAATCTGTAAGTCAGTAGTTATTTTATACCATTGAGAGTGAATTAAACATTGGAACTCACTCTTCCAGAAGTACAAAAAGTCAAGATTGTTAAAGATGTGCTTTCATTTCCTTTTGACATATTTTGTGGAAGTTTCATCTTTTAGTTGTTTAAAATTAAGGATGGTTAAGGAAATACTAGCATAAAATTCTACTTTTTAAAATATATTTTCCTTTCAAAATAAGCGTCTTGTTTATCTTATTCTCTTATTCAATCTCATGTTCTGTCATCACATGCTGTAGGACCCTACTTGCTCTGCTTTCATATTGAGTAGCTTTTCTCCCATTCTGCCCGTTCTGCTGCTGCTCTTCTCGTGATTGTTTTATCTCTGAGTGATTGTGTGTACTCTATGACAAGGTTTACATTTCTCTTAGCATAGTTAACCCTTATGCATAATCTCACAATTTCTAACATTAGTATCTAATGTTTATCTTTGGATTTATCAGAATGGTAAAGAGAAAATGGCCTAGCTTATGCTCATGTCAAAATAGATTTCTGTGTTTTAAATTTTGAAATCTCTTCTTCATAAAATATATATGTGTATAATAAATACTGAATTCTTACTTGATACCCTAATTATTAAAAGAGCTAGGGAATGCGATATGGGGATGTCTCCATGTATGTGTAATAAAAGTATGCATATGGAGCAGTGACGGCAGGGGTTCTGTGTGATGTCCAGAATCGTCTCTATTTCAGAATGTTTGCAGGAAAAACCAAAACTTCAGTCACCCTGTTTGCCATACTGAATTTGAGCAACAGTAAAATATTAATTTAAGGAAAATCTCAAAAGGTTTTACTTTACTAAGAGTGTACCGCCTTTATAAGATAAGTTTATCATACTGATAATGAACAAAAGCTTGTTTTTCAAGGAATAGTTGTTTATTCCTTCAGTGTAACTTTTTAATGATAGCTTTTGCCTGTTTTATTTAGTCTGGCATTCTAAGGAAATTCCTATGCTTTACAGAAAGGAAAAAAGTGTTTGAGATACCCAGTAAGAAAAAACACTGTATGTTTAGAAGTAAGTTTCAGTGTTCTATTAACAGGTATATATAAAACTGGAGAAGAAAGCAGTGTGCTTTACACATGACTTTTTCAGTATCTGTAATCTCTACAGTTGCACTCATTGTTCTCACTGCTGTTCTCTTTTAGGTCAAAGCTTTGCTTTCTAATGTTAAGTTTTGAAATGTAACATTTGTGATGTGTCACTAAACAGTAGATGATGTTGAAATGGCTTAAGGACTGACTAAAATGTTCCCATTGGTGAGGCACCCACAGTGATCAGTGCATTAGTTTCATCAGTGGACCTTGCCCCGAGACCCCAGTCTCCCGCCGTGAAAGCTGAAGGCTTGCGCTGTGTGATGAGTAATGCCTGGCCCTCGCGTTCGTTCCGCAGGTACTCCCTGAGCACGTCGGACTCGTCCATCGCCGCCCTGCTGTGTGCCCTCTACCCCCACTTCCCGGCTCACAGCACTGACAACCGGTGAGCCTGGGGTGTTCCTCACGTGCCCTTTCTGCTGTTATCTCGGGGGAGGGGAGTCATCTGATGGTGTTTTGGCTCCACGGACTCACTTCCAAATTCGCTATACTCTGTTCTTAAACTTAGTCATCTTCCTGGGTAAATCTTTTTAAAAAGCTTTTCTCGCAAAATATTAAGCCAGAAGAGAACTTTGGGCTTCTGATTCCTGACCAGCCTTCTCCTATTCTCCAGTCAGTTGAACTGCTCTAAACCCAGAAGTAGGCCAGACCAGGGGTATCATTAGGGAAAAACTCAACATGCAGAAGATAGCAGCAGGAGAAACTGAATACACTTTGGCCAAAGTACTTAATTCTGAGAGAGGAATTTATCTGATTTAGTGGCAATGTCTGTATGAATTCCGTTTGCTCCCTCTTTGAATGCTGAGAAGTTTTGTTTAACTGGCAAAGAAGGGACAAGAAAATGCAGCAAAGAATTGGTTTAGAAATGGCAGTAACGAGTAGAGCCCTACGCATGGAGAAGCCGTCTGATGACACAGCAGCTCTGTGTTTAGAGCGCAGAGAACCACCCCAGGTTTCGGGCCCAGCCAGTGTCTCCTGTTTGTGGAGGAAGGGGAGAAGATAGCTCCTTGTACCCCAGTGACATCCAGGGCGCTCTGAGAGCTCAGCTGCAGGCAGCCCCAGTGGTCTGCCCGGGAAGGAGTGAGGGGGGGGCCCACAGTAATGAGCCGTCACTCAGAACTGCAGTGTCATGTGCAGCCGGTCACGACAGGGAGACTGCTTTCACAGAAGTAGCCCGATGTGAAGTCCAAACTGCACTTTCTTTCTTAAAACTTCTTTGGCCTCACCACACCACATGTGGGATATTAGTTCCCTGACCAGGGGTCAAACTCACACCCCCTGCATTGGAAGCACTGAGTGTTAACTGCCAGGGAGTCTCTGAGGTCCAAACTTTAATGATAGATGGTGCATAAGAATATTGTTAAATTAGTATAACTCTGATGAGTGGTCTCTTACTTGTAAGTTTAGGGAAGATTGTTTTGAGTTGTTGAAGTCAGCTTTTGACTAGGGTATAAGGGGGATGGTTAGATAGCATCACCAACTCAATGGCCATGAATTTGAGCAAGCTCCAGGAAACGGTGGAGGACAGAGGAGCCTGGCATCCTGCAGTCCGTGGGGTCGCGAAGAGTCAGATGTGACTTGGCGACTGAGCAACAGTAAGAAAGAGCTGCCCTCACGTATGGCGCTGGTCACAGTGTCAGCTGTTTTAGACAGGACAGCTTGGCGATAAGCACCAAGAGCCTCTGTAACTGCTACACACCAGTTTTTCTCAGGAGAGAAGTTTTGGGTCAAGGGTCACATGTCTCTAATTTCTTTTTTTAATTAATTTGTTTTACTTTACAATATTGTATTGGTTTTGCCATACACTGACTTGAACCTACCATGGGTGTCCATGTGTTCCCCATCCTGACCCCCCACCCCCACCTCCCTCCCCATCCCATCGCTCAGGGTCTTCCCAGTGCACCAGCCCCAGCACCCTGTCTCATGCGTCCAACCCGGGCTGGCGGTTCGTTTCACATATGATAATTTACTTGTTTCAGTGCTATTCTCCCATATCATCCCACCCTCGCCCTCCCCCACAGAGTTAAAAAGACTGTTCTGTGCATCTGTGTCTCTCTTGCTGTCTCGAATACAGGGTTATCATTGCCATCTTTCTAAATTCCATACATATGTGTTAATATACTGTGTTGGTGTTTTTCTTTCTGGCTTACTTCACTCTGTATAATTTATAAATTTGTAAATTATGTTTTAATTGAATCTCATCATTGTCCTTTAGGACTTCCGTCCTGGATGGGTATCACTTGGCTCTGATGTGCCTCAGCTCGTAGGCTGCTGTGCTGTCTCCTGTTGTTACGGCGTTTTGTGTTTTCCGAAAACAGGTATCACCTCCAGGCTCTCCGGCACCTGTACGTGCTGGCTGCAGAACCCAGACTCCTGGTGCCCGTGGATGTGGACACAAACATGCCCTGCTACGCCCTCTTAGAAGTGACCTATAAGGTAGCTCTCTCCCTCTGTTGTTGCTTTGTTGTTTTTTGGCCACTTATTCATCTTTGCACATCAGAGTACTTTGAAAGCGTTGTCCTTTAAAAGATGACAACAGTGAGTTGAGTTCTCCTAAAAATTGAAGCCTCCACAGTTAATGTATATCCTGCGAGGCCGTTAAGGCTCATTTGTAACCTTCAGATGTAATAGTTTAGGGGCTGTCAGCTGCTTTTTGGTTTTTAGAGCTTGTAGTTTGTAAATGTCCCTGTTAACTTTACATAGCTGAGAGTAGCATTCCAAAAAATGAAGGGAGTTAGAATAATTTTTGGATGTCAGCATAGTGCTTCAGAGTATGTGATGAGAGTTTTGATTTACGTGCATGGATAGATTATGTCATTAGGTCCTTCCTTCTGGGCTTCTCAAGTGGCTCAGTGGCAAAGAGTTCATCTGGCAATGCAGGAGACATAGGAGACGTGGGGTCGATCCTTGGGTCAGGAAAATGCCCTGGAGAAGGAAATGGCAACCCAGTCCAGTGTTCTTGCCTGGAAAATCCCATGGACAGAGGAGCCTGGCCTCATAAGAGGAGAGTCCATGGGGTCATAAAGAGTCGGACACGACTGAACATGCATGCACATCCTCCTTTCAGAAAATTGTTCGGTACCTTCTGAGTATCAGAACTGTGCTAGGGAGTTCCCTGGTGGCCTAGTGGTTAGGATTTTGAGCTTTCACTGCTATGGCATGGGTTTAATCCCTGGTTGGGAAACTGAGATCCCATGAGCCATGTGGTGTGATCAAAACAAACAGGAAAACAAAAACATAACAAACCCCATAACTGCTAGGTTCTGGGATACAAAGTTGAGGTGACTGTCATTTTCCTTAAGGAATGTCTGTCACTGAAGAGTTAGGCTTGGACTCAGTAAGAGAAGCCTGCGATAATTGGAGGCTTGCGTGGCGCCGGGGGAACTGACACGTGCTCTTATCCAGCACTCCTGGCAGTTGGGAGGCCATCATGGTAGGCACGGCGTCTGGACCGAGATTTGCCCGGCGGGCCGAGCACGTTCCTGGTGGAGAACATGGTGTGCAGGAAGCCCGAGGCCTCCTGCACGGGCAGAGGCCCAGTGCTGTGGGCAGGTGGCGCGCGGGCTCGGAGCCCTGGCAGGCGGTGCAGGCGCTGCCAAGGACAGCAGGGGGCAGCCCCGTCAGACTTGAGTGTCAGAGAGGGCTGTATGCTGTTGGCAGGCTGTCTCCAACCTGCGGGGGAGGGAGAGCATAGAGTGGTGAACGTTTTTTGTACTTTCCCCCTAACTGTATGGTAAATGGTGACTCTTCTATTTGTGAAGGGCACTCAGTGGTATGAACAAACCAAAGAAGAATTGATGGCCCCCACCCTTCTTCCAGAACTCCACCTTTTAAAACAGGTGAGTAGGATATGAATAGAGGGATTTACCAAGGGGTAAATTCAACCAGAATAACATAGCGTTAAAGATAGCCCAAGAAAAGCCTGTGCGTTCTCACTGTTCTCTAAGAAACGGGCGAGCAGCAGCAGGAGGAGTAGTCCTGAGGAAGAGAGAGGGTCCCCACTGGGAGCTCTTTACTGAGCGCTGAGGTGGCCTGAGAGATGACTCGCGTGTTCACTTGGAAGTGGGTGTGTTAACCTCTCGCCATCTCTTTCTAGCCCAGTTTATTCTCATTTCCTCTGAGAAGCACGGGTTTCATCTTATCTACTAACACTTCCCCAGGATTGGATTGACTGTTTACATTTATCTTGGCAGATTAAAGTTAAAGGCCCGAGATACTGGGAACTGCTCATAGATTTAAGCAAGGGAACGCAACACTTGAAGTAAGTGCTTTGAATTTCTCAGATGTGTCTGTGAACGGAATAGAAATATATGGGAAGATAGGAATGATGATAATTATGTGAAATGCTCCTTGTCACCCTTTCATCTCATCCAGGACGATATGTAGCGTGTTGAAGAAGATAGTCTCTCTCTTTGAAAAAGTCCATAGTAGGAAGTAAAATTTGACATTCAGAAGTCAAACCCTAATTATTAATTCACTGAGAAACTTGAGTGACTTAAATTGGGACAGTCATGGAATTGTATTTTGGAGCAATAATGAAAGATTTAAATAAGAAAATGAAGCTGATTTATATATCCACAGAGGGAACTTTGTGACGGCTGGTGTTTGGCAGGCCACATCTTCTGTTGCATCTCTTTACCATTTTCTGGTTAAATGGCTCTCATAAAATTAAGATGATGTTTGATTGCTTTTGGTTGGAAATGGTCATATGCAGATAATTACTTTGATGAACAGAGTGTGCTAGTAATTTTTACACTTCAGTTAGCATGTAAATTAAGTCTTTAAATTCACATAAAGTTTAACAATTTGTAACAGTTTTTACAGTATCATCCTCATTTCTCTTTCTTCCAGACTGTAAGTAGCTGCTTTTTGCATTATTCTGTCTTTAGATTTGCAGCATCTTTTTCTTTTTGCTGTAAACAAATCAGTAGATATTTAAGGGAATACATGTTAGATAAAATATCTCCTTTGAAAGTCATACTTGAGCAAATAGTGAGAATGCCACCTTATTTAATAGGTTCCTTGAATCTTGACAGCAGAGAAAAGCAGAACTTGATTATGACTTGTAGGGACTGGTTTAGTTTCAACACAATAAATAATTGCATAGCAGAAAGTGGTGAAAACTTTATCTCATGTGAACATAGTATTGGGAACTGCATTTCCAGGCAACAATTCCCAGTAATACCTCGTATTAAATCCATTCTTGTTTTCTTTCAGGTCCATTCTTTCCAAGGATGGGGTTTTATATGTTAAGCTCAGAGCAGGTCAACTCTCCTACAAAGAAGATCCAATGGGGTGGCAAAGTTTATTGGCCCAGACTGTAGCTAACAGGAGCTCTGAAGCTCGGGCCTTCAAGGTAGTGTGACTGGTAAAAACTGAAGGGTATTCTCATCAGAAGAAAAAAGATTGTAACTAACTGTGATGATGGATGTTAACTAGACTTGTGGTTGTCATTTGTCAGTATATACAGATACCAAATAATTGTTGTACACCTGAAACTAATAAACTGTTATATATCAATTATATCTCAATTAAAACAAAAAGCAAAATTGAACAACGGGAGGGAATAGGTTCAAATCCTACTAGTCCACCCAAAGCATATACTTCTGTCATAACATTTATGGTACTGTTTAGGTAGATCCAGTCACTAATCACAGCAGATTGTGAAGACTGAATGACCTGGGGCCAGTTGGCTGTTTATGTGACAGTTGTTATCAGATACAGGCCATCTGCCAGAACTCACAGTCAAAATATATCTTAGTGCTAAAAGGAACTTAGCTTAATAGTTAATCCTCAGATCCACTAAGATTTACTTAATTCATGGGAAAAATAAAAAAAATTTTTTTGCAAGGTACACTTTTGAGTTCTTATGACTGAGTCTTTATTATAGTTTCCAGAGGATCAATTGAAGTAGTTGACATCAGTGAATTTTGTTTGTCAGTATTCAAAAGGATTTTGGGGCAAAGTTTAACTTGAATTTGCACTATTGCTAATTAGCACTAAACCAAAGTGAATGAAAGTGAAAGTCACTCAGCTGTGTCTGACTCTTTGTGACCCCATGGACTATACTATCCATGGAACTCTCCAGGCCAGAATACTGGAGTGGGTAGCCTTTCCCTTCTCCAGGGGATCTTTCCGACCCAGGAATTGAACTGGGGTCTCCTGCATTGCAGGTGGATTCTTTACCAACTGAACTATCAGAGAAGCCCAATATAAGCCCAATATAAACCAAGGCCCATCTCAAAGACCGTAATCCAGTTTGTAAAGAAAATAGATAAGTTTAGGCTTGAGTTTTCATGGGGCAAGTATATGAAAATTAAAAGACCATCTCCATTTCCTGCCTGCCGAGAGTTCAGAAGTAAATTATAAACCTCAGTGGAAAATGGTAAAACCTTCATATTCCATTTTCAGTCTTGAACCTTGAGTGATAGTCCTTGTCACCCTTTTTTTCCAATTTTTTTTAGTTGTAAAATACACATAACATAAAATGCACTGGCTTAACCCTTTTAAGTGTACAGTTCTTTGGTACAAAGGACATTCGTGTCCTGTGCTGTCATTACCACCACCATCTCCGAGACTGTCTTTATCCTGCAGAGCGGCGTCTCCGCCCCTGTTGGCACTGCCTCCCCATTCCCCTCTCCCCAGCCCCTGGCAGCTGCCGTTGTGCTTTCTGCTTCATGACTCTAGTGACCTTATGACAGCACTTGTCTTTCTGTGAGTGGCTTGTTAGAGTGATAATCTCTTTTGCTTAATCTGTTCAGTAATAGTTCTAGTTTCTAGTTTGCCTTTCAGTTTAAGAAGGAAGGGAAAACCTTTTTGGGGTGACTTCTATAAGAAACACCTGATTTTAATCTGCCCTTTGATAAATCAGTAGCTCATGGTAGCTTGTGCAATGTATTTCTTAGGCATGACATCCCTTATATGTTTAATCTGAAAGGAAGTAATACAAATGAACTTAAAAAACAGAACCAGACTCAGAGTCTTCGAGAATGCGCTTATGGTTGCCAGCGAGAAAAATAGGAGGAGGGGATAGTGAGGGCGTTTGGGATGGGCATGTACAAAAAAAAAAAGGATAAGTAAGCTGATTACTAAAAAAAAAAAACAAAAACTTTCAACCCAACAGGTTGATGAAGCTCTAGCAGCCTTGGCTTTTGTGGAAACATTGTGTGAAAAAACATAGATTACAGCCGTGTACAATTCGAGTAGTAATGAAAAGAATCTTTATTATCTCATGTATACTTGTTCTTTATTTTTTTAGCCTGAAACAATTTCCACATTCACTTCTGATCCAGCACTTCTGTCATTTGCTGAATATTTCTGCAAACCAACTGTGAACGTTGGGCAGGTATGTATTATGTGGTTTGCTTAGCTCCAAGACTAGTGTTTGTTTCTATCTGCAGACCACCAAAAAAAAATCCAAAATATCCTTATCTGTCTTTGATGACATGCCTTAGGCACATTGAATGAATTTTGTCTGGCAAATACGAGTATTTCATAGTCTAAAACTATTAAATTCAGTAATTTCCTACCTTAATAGTAGAAACAACTTAAAATTTCCAAGACATTAATTTTGATCGCTGGTATTTATGTACTCTTGTAATGATTCTTGTTTCTCTTCATAACCCTTTTTTTGGTCATAAAGCTGTTCTCTTCAGGATTCTAAGGGTGCTTGCTAGTAGATTCTTTGATTTATCCATCATCTGAGTTGGCAAGGACTGCATGTGGGGATTTTATGATCTGGGATTGATGGCCTATTGTCTGCAACTGTGCGTGACCTTGGAAAAGTTTTTCAATCTTTTTGAGATGTTGTTTCCTTATTCCTAAAAGTGGGATTATAATATAACCTGCCTTACATTATTGTTTTGAAAATAAAATGACAGAACCTTCCTGCCTCTTATTTATTGAATCTTCACTGTGTGTTAGGCCCTCTGCTCAGTATTCTCTGTAATTTTTTTCATTTTAACTCTGACCCTGGGGATAGGTACTGCCTGCTGAGGAATACTGCCACTTAGACCTGTCACATACCTGGGGTCACATCGCCAGTAAGGGCTGGGGCCTGTGCTCAGCTGCAGGCCACAGGTCTCTGCTGAAAGCCCATGCCCGCCCTTGACCCCGGCTGAGCTTGCTGTGTCACCGTCCTAAGCCTGAGCTCAGTGCTTCTGCTGCGTCTTGGTGGCTGCTGGGCGCCCCTCCTGGGTCCTGTTCCCGCCGGCCCACCCCATAGCATAACTCTCTGGTGTCTTGTCAGCTCATTTCACCCAGCTGCTTCCATTCCTCTCCTCCAGGGCACTGAGAGCCCTAAATGTTTCTTGGAACTTAATTTTGATTGTGTTTTTATTGGTGTTTAATATTGCATGCACTCTGATTTTATAAAGACCTAGCCTGTTTTACCCTTTTAGATCATTCACTGCAGAATGTCAGAATGGGCCATCATAGTGACTATACAGTTGTTATTTGATTTGATTTCGGAATATACATTGATGTGCTACAAAAAGATTCTGGCTTTCCACAGAAACAGGAGCTTCTGGATCTCTTCTCTTCAGTGCTCTATGAATGTGTGACTCAGGAGACCCCAGAGATGTTACCTGCGTACATAGCAATGGATCAGGTATGGTTCAGAAAACCTATTCTAATTCTGATGAGCTTTATCCTGTATTTCAAATAACATGCCAGACAGTACAGTAAGATTCCCTCTATGTCCATGTTTTTAGTTTCTCATTTGCTCTTAGAATCTCAGAAAAGGAATCTCTATCAAAGTTGAAAGCTCTGTATATACCAGAAGCTTAGAGTTTATGATGACAAACGGGCTGTCTTACTCCAAGGGTTCGCATTCTCCCCTCTGGCGTCTTCCTCTGACCAGGAGAGCACGCTTTCTCCCTTTCACCCCTAGCATCCTCGTGTGGTCTCTTGCCTCCCTCCTGACAAAGCCTTTTCCTGGAAAAGCTTATGCAAGTGAGCAGTACGTAAACAAACAGTGCCCTGGTGGTGGCAGTAATGTGCAGTTACACCTGGTGATTAAGCTCACAGAAGTTACAGTGTCAGCATGTGGGGGTTTCGGGAGCTGGAGTTCATCTTAAAAGTTCTTCTGTGTTATTGTTGCTTTAAATTAAGAGTCTAAAAGGGGTAATGCAGAAGATAACGCTCAACAGCTTTCCTAAAAGATTGAACTTACTTATTTTCTTAGGTTATTAGTAATTGTTGTTTTAATTAATAAGTCCTGTCTGTCTGTTTTGTGACCTGATGGATTGTAGCCTGCTAGGCTCCTCTGTCCATGAGATTTCCCAGGCAAGAATACTGGAGTGGGGTGCCATTCTTTCTCCAGGGGATCTTCCTGACTTAGGGGTCGAAATCCCATCTCCTGCATTGGCAAGCAGATTCTTTACCACGGAGCCACCTGGGAAGTCCTATTTAGTAATACATATGGCTTTTTAATATTGTCATATCATGGAGACTCAGATTTACCATTAAATTAAGTCAGTAGTTTTCTAAGTTGGCTAAAATTTATCTGGGAAATCTTAACAATACAGAGCCTCAAGTCCCCTTCCACAGTTACTGAGTCAGAATTTCTGAGATTTAAGTCCAGGATCTATAGTTTTAAAAAGCTCGAGTGATTATGATATAATGAGTTCATAGATAAGAATTTGGGACTCTGTGTCAAAGGGAGTAATCTCTAATGGAAAAGAATCGCTACTGAAGAGGTGAGTGGGAAAATGCAGGAAATAATTCCCCAAAACCTGTTTTGCATAACAGTCCCAACTAAAAAGGCCATTTCCAAAATAACCGCGTGGGCCTAGAGCGCCCTTACTGTCGGGCACCCGCCTTTCTTGGGTGTAAGTGTGATGTCCACACTGGCGCTGCTTCTCACAGGGTCTGTGTGCAGCAGCCGAGTGATGGGGGGCGTTTTTCAGTTGGTGGCTGAGAGTGTGTTCTTTTCCTGTGCTCTGAACTTTTTCCTCCCTGCAGTCGTGGGCAGGTTGCCTGTAGTGGGACAGCCCTCTGGTTGCAGCCGTGGTGACTTTGCAGATGGGTCCCAGGAACAGTATTGTCAGTAGTACAGGTTTTGCCTCCTGACTCCTGGGATCCCTGACCTGATCGCAGACATATCATTGTACCAACTTGGTACAAAAAGCTGAAGACTTATCGGGTCTTCATTTCTCAGAGCCGTTGAGCTAAGAATGAGCTTTGTTTGCCTTCACCATTTTTTATCTGAAGGCTGTTCATGTTCATTTTGAACAGAATGGCCGTTACCTAAACCCACTAAAGGGCTTCTCTATGGGGCAGACTGCATCACACACAGAGCGGCTCCTCGCTGCCCTTCCTTGATCTCGTGACCATATTAAAAAAATACCCCAGTGTACAAATCCGAGGAAGTAACGGATCTTCACTCTTTCATCAAGTGGATTTCTGTTCTTCTCTCTGCAAGGCTGTAAGAAGACTGGGAAGAAGAGAAATGTCTGAGACATCTGACCTTTGGCAGATAAAGTTGGTGCTGGAGTTTTTCAGCTCCAGAAGCCATCAGGAACGGCTGCAGAACCAGCCTAAGCGAGGGCTTTTTATGAACTCGGAATTCCTCCCTGTTGTCAAATGCACTATTGACAACACTCTGGACCAGTGGTTACAAGGTAAGAGCAGCATTGCACCGCTTGTGCTTCAAGGCTGCACTGGGTCTCGGGTGTTCTGTTTAGCCTGTTTTCCTTGGTAAGCAGGTTAAGTCCTAGTACAATCCCAAATTGCTGTCGATGTCCTGTTTCCAGCTAGGTGAATTGTGCTCTGATTATCTACTCTAACATTTTTTGTGGATAGAAAGTGAGATTTATTTACTTATTTATTTATTTTGGCCACACTGTGACATGTAGGCTTTTTAGTTCCCCACCCAGGGATCCGGCCTGCGCCCCCAGCATTAGGAGTTCAGAGTGTTTGTTTTTGGTTGCACTGGGTCTTTGTTGCTGGGCATGGGCTTTCTCTAGTTGCAGAGAGTGAGGGCTGCTCTTTGTGGCGGTGCTCAGGCTTCTATTGGGGTGGCTTCTCTCGTTGTAGAGCACGGGCTCTAGGAATACAGGCTGCAGGAGGGCTTAGCAGTTGTGTCTCGAGGGCCCTAGGGCGCAGGCTCAGAAGTCGTGGGGGACAGGTTAGGTGCTCCACAGCTGTGGAATCTACCCGGACAGGGAGCGAACCCATGCCCCCTGCATTGGCAGGTGGATTCTTAGCCACCGAACCAGCAGGGAAGTCCAGGAGCTGGAAGCCTTAACCACTGGACAACCAGGGAAGTCCTGACTTCTTTACCAGATGCGTTTAACTCTGCTCTGTAAGCCATGGAGAGAATATATATGTAGCATTTTAAATACCTCTTGACACTTAGAAACTTGTTTCATCTTTTCCAGCATCAGATTGTGTTTCTTTCCAGTGCCTCTCTCCTGTTTCTTAAGGGTGTGGCATGTCACCTACCTGACCCCATTTTTTCTGCCTCCATCCCGTGTACACTGAAAACCTGATGCTTGTTCTATCAGTTCCGTGAGTCAGTCCGTGAGGACCTGGGACTTCATGGACCTGGTTTTCTGTCAGTAGAAGCTCTGCCTTGTGATTACAGGGAGAGTGTGAAGTTACTCCTGACAGTGTAGAAGTGATTATGGAGGCAAGTGATGCGGCCTTTTGATGTGTGGAAAGCTGTCTAATATGTGATATATGCCTGAAATCCATTTTTAGTAGTTAACTCCTTGATCTTTTTATTCTTTTCAGTTCTGATGCTTCCAAAATGTATTGGACAGCAACTCGCTTTGAGTAAATGCTAACTGTCGTAATATCAGTAGTAACAGCTTTTGTTTCTATTGAGTTGTTAGTAAGCGGTAGAACCTAGGGATTTGACTGTGATTATGTTTGAAGCTGTCTGCCTGTTCACTGCACCTGGTGAGGCTCCTCTGCCTGCCCCGCCCCCAGCCCTGGGGTGACTTGTTTCTCCAAGGTCCCAGCTGCTCTCGCTTCTTCTCTATTTTATTTAGGCAGGAGATGGAAGTGAGGGGGAAGGGAAAGAAGGTTAGCTTGAGCCTGTCTTCACCCAGCTGTAGTGTCAGGATAAGTTCTGTCCAGTTACTGGAGGTCAGGGTCAAACGGGTGCAAAGCGGTAAGGAGAAGGATGTGCACGAGAGCGGGGGAATGCCCGCCCGGGCCCCAGGGCAGAGGAGGGGTGAGCGGGAGTAGACAGGGTGGGGCAGTGGGTTTGGCAAGCACCAGAGGAGCCCCTCGCTCCCATTTCCCATCTGTCCCATCTCTCCTCCCACATTAACACACAAGCTGTTTCTTTTAAAAAAAGTTTCTGAAAAAATTTAATTGTAAGCCAGATTGTGAACAACAAAAATGCTGCTGCTTCCTTGCTTCAGTCATGTCCAACTCCGTGCAGCCCTCTGGACTGTACTCTGCCGGGCTCCTCTGCGCATGGGATTCTCAGCAAGAATACTGGAGTGGGTTGCCATTTTCTCCAGGGGATCTTCCTGCGCCCGGGATCGAATCTGGGTCTCCTGCGTTGCAGATGGAGTCTCACCACTGAGCCACCAGGGAAGCCTGAGGGACATATATGGAAAACAGCAATTCCAGAGTACCCGTGTTTAACACCTGCATCTGCTCTGTGATTTCCTCTTGGGATTTGAAGGTCATAAAGTTTCAGGACGGAGAAGGCCATGGCACCCCGCTCCAGTACTCTTGCCTGGAAAATCCCATGGACGGAGGAGCCTGGTGGGCTGCAGTCCATGGAGTCGAGAAGAGTCAGACACGACTGAGCGACTTCCCTTTCACTTTCCACTTTCATGCATTGGAGAAGGAAATGGCAACCCACTCCAGTATTCTTGCCTGGAGAATCCCAGGCACGGGGGAGCCTGGTGGGCTTCCGTCTATGGGGTCGCACGTAGTCGGACACGACTGAAGTGACTTAGCAGCAGCAGCAAAGTTTCAGAATTTCTAAAAATTTGATAATCATTTAGTTCTCATGTTTGGGGAAAAATACCTGTTGTTTAATAGATGTTGCTGTTCTGGTTTTACTCAGTTTCTTGTTTGTTCACCCATAACAAGCACTTGCTGTTGATAAGAAATGGGTCCCCAAACCTTTGCATATTCTCTGACACGCATGTATCGTATAATGTAGTGAGGCTCTGGCGGTGACTAGGCTCTCTAAAACAGCCCTGAATTGCTTTCTCCTCCCTCCTTGTTAGGGTGACTTAACGGTTAGGGTGGTTTACAGTGTTGTTCTGAGCCTTCACCAGATTTGGCTTGCCACTCTGATTGCCAGCAATGTGTATTTTTTTTTTTTTATTGAAAAAGGACTGTCACTTAAAAAAACTCTTTGGTATGTGGTCTCCTCTCAGGGATACTGGCAGCTTTGGGATGGAGAACAGGAAATTAAATGAAGGTGCGGGGGCTGTGCAGCAGCACTGGGAAACATCATTTGTGTTTGTGTCTCAGTGAATCACAAGTGACCCATGGACTTTCAGGGAGGGCAGGAGGAGAAGGGGATGACAGAGGATGAGATGGCTGGATGGCATCACCGATTCAATGGACATGGGTTTACGTGGACTCTGGGAGTTGGTGATGGACAGGGAGGCCTGGCATGCTGTGGTTCATGGGGTCGCAAAGAGTCTGACACGACTGAGCGACTGAACTGAACTAGTAACACAAACTAGTGTAGCAGATTGATCATATTTTGTTGATGTCTTATGATTTATCTCAATTAGATTTTAATCTTGAGCAAAAAAATTGGGTTTAAAGTTTAAGAACTTAAACATCTTATTTATTTTCACATTTTATTATGGAAAAATTTAAAGCATAAGGCAAAGTAAGCATAATAGTATCATAAACCCCATCAGGCAGCTTCAACAGCGTCCACATTCTGCCATTCTTATATTCTCTGTAACTTTACCCATTGCCGTGCTGTTATTTTCCGAATTGTGCCATTTTACATTCCTGCCAGCAGTGGGATGCATTGCAGATTTTGGCATTATCAGACTAATTTTAGACAGTCTACTGAATATGTAGTGGTGTCTAATTGTAGTTTTAACTTGCATGTCTGCGATGACTCATCATGCTAATTATTTTTGTATGTGTTGTTTGTTACTCATATATCCTTTGCATAATGTCTTTTCAAACCTTTATTGTTGCTGTTATTTAGCACTAAGCCGTGTCAGACTCTTGTGAAACGCCATGGACTGTATGTAGCTTGCCAGGCTCCTCTGTAGCTGGGGTACTCCAGGCAAGAATACTGGAGTGGGTTGCCATTTACGTTCTCCAGGGATCTTCCCAACCCAGGGCTCAAACCTGCATCTCCTGCATCAGCAAGTGGATTCTTTACTGCTAAGCTACCAGGGAAACTTTGAAACCTTTACCCATGTTTAAAATTGGCGGTCTTTTGATTATTGAGTTGGAGGAGTTTTTACATATTCTGGCTGAAAGTTCTTTGTCAGATGTTTTGCAGTGATATTCTACTTTATGCCTGGCCTATTTTTTCCAGAGTGTTTTTTGATAAACAGAAGTTTTAAATTTTGATGAAGTCAAATTTATCAGTTTGTTTTATAGTTATTACTTTCTGGGTGTTAAGAAATCTTTGCTATTCTGGGTCATGGAGATTTTTTTTAAGTTTAATATTAAAAGCTCTGTAGTTTGATTTTTTTACATTTAGATCTGTGATTTGTCTCAAACTGATTTTTTTTACATGGTGTGAGATACAAGTTGTCCTTTTTTTTTTAACCTTTAATATGGTTTCAGGACCATTTGTGCAAATGACTTTTTTTCTCATTAAGGTGCTTTGGAGCCTTTGTTGAAAATCAGTGGACTATGTAAGCGTGAGTCTGTTTCTGGACTCAGTTCTGTACCATTGATCCGTTTGTCTTTTTGCCAGACACCCTCTGAATTACTGTAGGTTTAGAGTTAAATTTTGAAATTTGTAGTGTAAATTTTCCTGCTAAAGCAGCATTGAGAAGGAAATTCATAGCGCTAAATGCTTGCATTGAGAAAGTCTCACATCACTAATCTTGAGTTCTTACTTCAAGAAATTAGAAAAAGAAAAGCAAAATAAACCCAAAGCAAAGGAGTCAATGACATTGAAAACAGAAAAGCAGCAGAGAAAACCAGCGAAGCAGAAGGCAGCAGGCGCGAGGAAGCCCTTGGCAGGAGCCGAGCTGCTGCGCGCTCTCGCCTCTCCAGAGAGGCTGCCAGAGCAGAGCCTCTCCCGCTTCCTTTATCAGGCCTGCGCTGCCGCCCGGATGTCCCCACCTCCTCCTGTTAGGTCCAGTGGGCTTCTGCTAGTGTTCCCGGCACTCCATGTCGTTCTTAAGGAAGGTGATCTTTCTTGACTTTTGTGACAGCTCGCTTTCCCATTTCCCAATTGTTAAAAAACAAACAGAAAAGCTCTGACCATTCTCTCTGTTTCATCCCTGCTTCACTGGCTTTCCTTCCTTGCCTTTCTGGGAGTATTGTTGCCCCCTCCTCCCTCTCCTTCTCATCTTTTCTGTGGTAGCCAATCCATCACCTTAGCCTTTCATTCCTGACTCCTAAACATCTCGTGAATCTGTCCACATGTTGCCACTTCTGTCCTAGAACAGTGATGTGTTCTCGCCTGGACAAAGACGGTTGAAGCCTCCTGCACATCTTCCTGCTTTTTACTCTCATCTCCCTCTCGCCATCTGTAGTCAACTGACAGTGACCACTCCAAAGAGTACATAGATCTAACTCTCCTGTTTAAAACCTTGCAAAGGCTGCTGATTCAGTTGTGAAAAAAATCTTTACCATTTGGCCACTGGGCCCTGTATGACCAGCAAGGCCTCTCTCTCTCTCCATAGCCTCTTTTTTGTACCACCCGCTCCTCATAAACTCCACTCAGGCCCCCCGTCCCTTCCGCTTCCCCGAAAGCACAGAGCCCTTTCTCAGCACAGGACTACTTCCCATCCCGAGAACCTTTTCCTCTTGTTCTCTGCCTGCCCAGCTCATGCTCATTCTCACAGCTTCCATGTAAATGTGCCCCTTGCTCCCAGGCCTTCTGTGACCACACCGCCTCAGGCAGCTTTCCTGCCATTTTTACTTCTCTGTTTCTCTCTCTCAGCCTTTTTCTCTGGATCAGAATTTCTTTATCTGCAAGTAGCAGCAGGCCTGACTCAGCTTGGCTCGAAAAATGTCGTTTAGTCGCTGAGTCGTGTCTGACTCTTTGCGACCCTGTGGACTGTAGCCCACCAGGCTCCTCTATCCATGGGATTTCGCAGGCAAAATACTGGAGTATGTTGCCATTTCCTTCTGCAGGGGATCTTCCTGACCCAGGGATTGAACCCACGTTTCCTGCCTTGGCAGGCGGATTCTTACCGTTGAGCCTCCAGAGAAGCCCAGCTCAAACAGTAGGACACATACAACCTTATGTGGTTGGAAATGCACAGCAACTGTCGGCTGAAGGGGCATGGCACTGCAGTAGCTCCAGCTCCACCTCTGTGAGGTTCCATCACCTATGCTGTGTGCCGCGACTTTATCCTCAGACACGAGGTTCCATCACCTATGCTGTGTGCCGCGACTTTATCCTCAGACGCGAGGTTCCATCACTTACGCTCTGTGCCGTGACTTTATCCTCAGACGTGAGGTTCCATCACTTATGCTGTGTGCCGTGACTTTATCCTCAGACGTGAGGTTCCATCACTTATGCTCTGTGCCGTGACTTTATCCTCAGACGTGAGGTTCCATCACTTATGCTCTGTGCCGTGACTTTATCCTCAGACTGTGAGGTTCCATCATTTATGCTCTGTGCCGTGACTTTATCCTCAGACGCGAGGTTCCATCACTTATGCTCTGTGCCGTGACTTTATCCTCAGACGCGAGGTTCCATCACTTATGCTCTGTGCCGTGACTTTATCCTCAGACGCGAGGTTCCATCACTTATGCTCTGTGCCGTGACTTTATCCTCAGACTGTGAGGTTCCATCACTTATGCTCTGTGCCGTGACTTTATCCTCAGACGCGAGGTTCCATCACTTATGCTCTGTGCCGTGACTTTATCCTCAGACTGTGAGGTTCCATCACTTATGCTCTGTGCCGTGACTTTATCCTCAGACGTGAGGTTCCATCACTTATGCTCTGTGCTGTGACTTTATCCTCAGACTGTGAGGTTCCATCACTTATGCTCTGTGCCGTGACTTTATCCTCAGACGTGAGGTTCCATCACTTATGCTCTGTGCCGTGACTTTATCCTCAGACGTGAGGTTCCATCACTTATGCTCTGTGCCGTGACTTTATCCTCAGACGCGAGGTTCCATCACTTATGCTCTGTGCCGTGACTTTATCCTCAGACGTGAGGTTCCATCACTTATGCTCTGTGCCGTGACTTTATCCTCAGACTGTGAGGTTCCATCACTTATGCTCTGTGCCGTGACTTTATCCTCAGAGTACTTTTTTCTGATGGTAGAATAGTAACAGTTCTTTGCCACAAGCTCAGGATTTTGCTTAGAGGAAGAATAGAGTTGCTTCTAGGAGCTCTGCCATAAGAACAAAGAAATTTGTTTCCTGCAAGCCTCTAGCAGACATGTTGTCAAGCATCTCCTTGTGTCTCTGAACTGAAACTCATGCACGTTCCTTGATCACTTCTGAGGGCAGAGAGTGTCACTCTCCCTGAAAGTCTGACTGCCTGTCCCTGAACCAGCTGCTGTGTTGGGGGAGTGGCACTGCCTGGACAGCCCCAGACCCATGGTTCTCACAGCGTGGGTTCTGGAACAGCAGCAGCAGGATCGCTTGGGAGCTTGCTGGAAACACAGTTTCCTTGGCCCCATCCAGGAAATTGTTGGGGTCCACTCATCGGTATTTTAATCAGTCCTCCAGGTGATTCTGATGCCTGTTAAAGTTTGAGAACCTCTGGGCAAGACGAATCAGGATCCAATGCCCTCACATGTGAGCGAGGAGGGGAAGGTGGTAGGATGGGTGTGTGGGAAGACGACCATGGTGACGACCGTGGTGACCACTGCACCTCGATGGCACTCATCCTGGTTTGTGATTGGCATCTGTTTGATGTTAGGTCTATAGTATCTCTGTCCCCCACAACACTCTAAACTCTGCAGTCATGGGCACTCTGGCTGGCTTACCGCAGCAGCGTTAATGCCGAGCATAGGAACCGTCTGATACGTGGTAGGCGCTCAGTGAGTTCTTGGTGAGAAAAGAATAAAGGATTTGTTCCTTGTGCCTCTCAGTTGTGAATCAGTTGGTTCTGTCCCATGTGCCCCTTTCAGCTGGAGGTGACAGGTGTGTGCACGCCTACCTCAACGGGCAGCCCTGCGAGGAGCCGCAGCTGAGCATGCTGGCCTGCTTCCTGGTCTACCACGCGGTGCCGGCCCCCCAGCGCCTGCCGTCTACCGGCCTGGAAGGTAACTGCCTCCGGGCCCTCCCTCACCCCTGTGTTACCCACACTGGGGCTCCTGCTGCGGTATTTCCTCTGGTTAGACTTGTGCCTTCATTCATGTTTGGGTGTTATTGTTGAGAATTTTTTCCTGGAGAACAAAACCAAAAATCTCTAATGAAAACTACCTGAGCTTTCCATATGCATAAACCTTTATTTCCGTTCAGAAGAGGACATTCTTCACAGGGCCCCAAATACTGGTATATACTAATAAACTAACATTCTTATTGTTCTTCTCTCTGTTAATTGACTTTTATTAGTTTTTTTTCTTTATTTTCTGGGTTTTCAGTTTATATTTTAAAAAAATACATAATATTAATTTCTAATATTATAAAACTTTGAAATGATAGCAGTCTAATTTTGTATGTATTTGAATATTTCCGTAACAGAGTTTGAAGTTTTAGCATCTGACTGTATTTCAGACTGTAGAATCAGATGCAAAATCTGTCCATTTAATCATTTAAAGTGTAATGACATTATTGATTTCTGGCTGTCTTGAAAACCTCAGAAAAAAAGGCACTGTTTAGAGACCTCTAGTTGTGGCCACAATGGAATTGCTTGTATTAGACAGACTCTTCCACACACAAAACAGCAAATATAAAAGTGGACGTCTTCATAAAGCCTACAGGAGCTGGTGGCAGCCCTCCTAGCTGGACTTGGCTGCGGAAGGAGAATCCTGAGGGAAGGGAAGTGTTTGAGGAGCTCCATGCTGACTCTGGCATTCTCCCAAAGGCACTTGTCAGCTCATTAAAGGAAGGAGAGACCCAGAAAGAAGCAGCAGTGCTGCTGGGCAGAGGAGCTGGAGGTTGAATTAATGGTTTTCCAGGCCTGAAACTTAGGGAGCAAAATCCCAGGTAGGAGGGAACCATAGGAATAATAACTCAGAAAGGTGCTCTCTTTCCTTGAGGCATTTATCAAACCTTCCCTGCACGTGCATAGGGTAAAACTTCAGGAAACATAGCAGAAACCAGGACGCTAGAAATGTGAGCCGAGATTTCAGCAGCAGTGTAATGCCGAGGAAGCAAAGGGCAGTGCTCACAGTCTGCAAGGTGGAGCGGCTCTGGTAAGCCTCTCAGCCGCCCCGGTGGGGTAAAGCAGGACCAACCCTCGATGAGAGGTGGGACTGGGACAGACCAGACCTAAGACTAGTCTAGAGCTGAACTGAGGAGATCTGTTTGCAGGCTCCCTCCCTGATGCGAGAAAGAGTAACCTCTACATGAGGAAGAAAACTGTAATGTTTAATTCACCGTGTTGGTGCTGAATCACAATGAAAAGACATAAGAGGAAAAGGGGTAATACAGAAACAGACTTGAATGTGATCCAAATATTGGAGTTATCAGTCTCAGATGACTCCAGTGTCTGGAGTTACTATGACTAATATTTCCAAGAAAATAGAGGGAAAGATGAACAGTTTCACCAGAAATCTGGAATCAGTAAGAAAGAGTTAAAGGGAATTCTAGAGCTGAAAAATATAACTAAAATTAAGAATTCAGTATGTAGAGAATTGCCTGGCAGTCCAGTGGTTGCCCATGGCGCCCAGGTTCAGTCTCTGGTTGACGAACAGATTCCAGAAGCCATGCCAGCAGGGCGGAAAAAAAAAAGAATTAATTATGTAGATTAGTGAGCATATTAGGCATAGCAGATAAATGAACCGTAAGACAGGTGTGTAGAAAGTAAATAGATTGAAGCACAGAGAGAAAAATGAGTATCAAATTCAGGAAAGAGAGTAAGAGACATTTGAAGTACAGTGAAGTCAAACATGCATGTAGTTAAGATCCCACAATGAAGAGAGGAAATGAGATAGAAGCAATATTTGAAGAGACAGAGGCTAAGAATTTTGAAAAATGGATGAAGGACCCCTATTGCAAGATAAATGCAAGGAAAACCACACCTAGTTGCAGAATAGTCAAAGCTACTAAACAGAGAAAAAAATTTTAAAGCGTAGACTTCCTTTTTCATCCAGGATGGAGTAACAGAGATCTGTACTATACCACCTGAAACAAAAAGACAAAAAGGCAGAAAATCCTGGACACTGCATATGAATCAATGGCTTTTGTATCAGGCAGTGAAGAAGAGTGATCCCTAAGAGATGAGGAACAATGAGATTAGCTCTGTGATTGCCCCAGCTAATCGCCTTGACAGTTTCCAGACTGGGGGTGGGGGGGGGGGGGGCAGGGAGAGGGAACCCAGGAAGAACCTGGAAGACCTCTAGAGCTGAGGTGATGAAGCTGAGAATGCAGGGAGCCAGAGGAGCTAGAGTTTACATGATGGAGTGCCAGAGAGGAAAGAGCGGCACACAGAGAATGCCAGACCCCTGCAGACGGTCCCCCTCCAATATTAGGAGTGTCTTTATTGCTCAGTACATGCATGTGAAGAAATTTCCCGAGGCTGAGGGAAGCACTGTCCAGATGGATTAGAGGGCACATTCTCAGTTTATGCAGATTCAGAAACAGTGGAAACAGTGACATTTTCTTCTTGGACTCCAAAAACCACTGCTGATGATGACTGCAGCCACAAAATTAGAAGATGCTTGCTCCTTGGAAGGAAAGCTATAACAAACTTAGATAGCATATTAAAAAGCAGAAACATCACTTTGCTGACAGAGGTGCATATAGTCAAAGCTTTGGTTTTTCGGGCAGTCGTGTATGGATGTGAGAGTTGGATCATAAAGAAGTCTGAGCACTGAAGAATTGATGCTTTTGAATTTTGGTGCTGGAGAAGACTCCTGAGAGTCCCTTGGATAGCACGGACATCAAGCCAGTCATTCCTAAAGGAAATCAACCCTGAATATTCATTGGAAGGACTGATCCTGAAGCTGAAACTCCAGTACTTTTTCCACCTGATGAAAAGAGCCAACTCCTTGGAAAAGACCCTGATGCTGGGAAAGCTTGAGAGCTGGAGGACAAGGGGCCGACAGGGTGAGATGGTTGGACGGCATCACCGACTCAGTGGACCTAAGTTTGGGCAAACTCAGGGAGATGGTGAAGGACCGGGAAACCTGGCCTGCTGTAGTCCACAGGGTCTCGGGGAATCAGACATAATTTAGCGACTGAACAACAGGAACAGTACCTGTTCCCACAACTTCACAATTCAAGGGGCCCTACTCAGGAACATCTTGCCTCAATAATGGGAAATATTTAGCCTTAAACTAAACAGAGTTCTAATCCCACCTAAAAAATATTAAAAGCACAACACAAAAGGATTAAACTTTTTTCAAGTAATGTGACTACATTCAGGAAAAAAGCTGAAGAATACAGAAACATGAAAATATCCAGCACTCAGCAAGGTAAAATTCTTTGATGTTGGCATACAAAGGGACAGGAAAACAACTTACAGTGAAAGAGGTGAGAAATCAGCGGATGTTCGTCAGCAGACAGGGACATTAAAACAGTTATTATAGCTCTGTTCCATACTTCAAAACATTAAGAGATATAGAAGATATAAAAGTAATCTAATTGAACTTTTAGAGGTGAGAACTATACTTCTGAGGAGAAAAATACACTGAATTGGATTGATGGCAGATTAAGACACTGCAGAATAAAATAACTGTGAGTTTGAAGACACAGCATTAGAAACTATGCAAAGTGAAATGCAAAAAGAAAAAATTTGCAGAAAAGGAACAGAGCATTAAAAATGGAGGAAGAAATTCTGGTACTTCAAGTACCCAATTTACAAGAGATTGAAGTCCCTGAAGAGAAAAATGGGGGAGAGGGACAGAAAAAAATACTTGATGAAATAACAGCTGCAAAGTTTCCAAGTTTGGTGAAAACTGTTTCAAGAAGTCCAATGAATCCAAAGTCTGAGAAACAAAGAAAGCTAAGGTATATAATAAGCAAATTGTCCCCCCCAAAATCTTAAAAGCAGCCAGAGGAAAAGAGCATGTTACAGAGAAACAAAAATAAGAGTGCATATTTTTCATAGGAAGCATTGCTGGTGATAAGTTAATGGAGTAATGTCTGTAAAGAACTCAAAAACACTATACCCAGCAAAAATATCTTAAAAAAAAAAAAAAGAGACCACAGAAGCTGAAAGAAATCATAACCAGCAGACCCACACTGCTGGAAATGTTATAGTAAGTCCTTTAGACAGAAGGAAAATAATATCACATGGAAATATGGATCTACATGAAGGAATGAAGAGCAAAAAATGGTAACTACATGGGTATATACGTAAGGTTTGTTTCTTTTAAACTACTTAAAAAAAAAAAAGACAACTGACTCATAAAAATGATAACAGTGTACTACAGTGGTGTTTGTAAATTCTGAAAGGTCGTATGTATAATAATAGAACAAAGACTGGATGGGAAGAAATGGAAGTATAGCCATAAGGCTCTTACATTACCTGTGGATAGGTGTAATCTCACTTGAAGGTAATCAGTGGTAAAGATAATACTATAAATCAAAAAGCAACCACTGAAAATAAGAAAACAGAGTTAGAGCTAGTGAGCAACAGAGGAGCTATAGTGGAGTCATAGAGAGTGCTCAGTCCCAAAGAGGAAAGGGGGACAGAAGGCAGAGAGCATATAGAAAACAAATACCAAGGTGATAGGCTTCACCCTAACCACAGTGACGGTCACATCAAGTCTTCATGGTCTGCTAGATTCCATAGTGTATCAGAACCTTGGAGGTGTTTTCATAGCTCTTATGCATTTGTTCTCTGTCCTTGGTTTTAATGAGGTCTTAGGAAATCTGTTGATGTTTATTTGCTAAGTTATATCTGACTCTTTGTGACCCTTGGACTGTAGCCCACCAGGCTCCTCTTGTCCATGGGGATTTACAAGCAAGAATACTGGAACAGGTTGCCATTTCCTTCTCCAGGGGATCTTCCTAATCCAGGAATTGAACCCGCATCGGCAGGTAGATTCCTTACCTCTGAGCCACCAGGGAGGCGCTGGGCATATTTATTAATTATATTTAAATAATATATGTATGTAGATAGTATTAATTGTTTCACATATAGTTATAAGTCAGTTTCAGAAGTACAGAATGGAATAAATTAAAAGTTTTATATCAAATCATCTCCTAGAGTGCATGAGGGAAATCTGTAAGGTAAGTAGTATCTTTTAGGAGTTGTTTTCAAAGAGAAGAATACCAACTTTAAAAGTGATTGTGTGTCTGAAGCTTCCTTGAAAGAGGCTGAATTTGTTGAGTGATATGTGACCCTTCCCTTCCATTCCCTTTCTTCAGGAAGCACAAGCTTTGCAGAACTCCTGTTCAGATTTAAACAGCTGAAGATGCCAGTGCGGGCCTTGCTGAGATTGGCTCCTCTGCTCCTTGGAAACCCACAGCCAATGGTTATGTGACCATGGCTGGTGGTAAGCCTATCCGAAGCGTGACTTCTGCCAAAAAACGTGACCAAGCAACAAAGCTAAAGAAGCCTTTCTAAGTTTTATAATATAGCTGGGGGAAATGAGCTGCACAGACCTCAATGTATTTTAAAAATCCAAGTGTTTCAAATATCCCAGAGATTCTGTTGCTGTTGGCATTAACGTGATAGGATATATAAAAATGAGTTGAAATTTTACTTTTGTAAATAAAATGTTTTGGTTTGTTTTCAAAACTCTTGATGATTAAGATTTTTCAGAGTAGAGCAGTTGGCACTGGGGTGTATAATAGTTTTTGGAATCTTTCAGCTCTGGTGATTCAGGTGAAGTGGCTTTATGCTCAGGAATGCAGTTTTTTTGCAGGGGGCGTTACGGAGATGTTCACTTTTTTAAAGTTTATTTTTAATTGGAGGATAATTGCTTTACGATATCCTGTTGGCTGCTACCATACAACAGTGTGAATCAGCCATAAGTGTACATGTGTCCCCTCCGTTTTGAACCTCCCTCCGCCCTCGCCCCACCCCATCCCTCTAGGTTGTCACTGAGCACTGCATTGAGCTTCCTGTGTTACACAGTAACTTTCCTTTACTATCTGTTTTACACATGGAAATGTATTTGTTTTTAATGTATTTGTTTTCTAAAAAGCTCTGTTATTATATAATTTTACTTTTTGCAGCAATGAAGGGCTTTTAGCGTTTCCTAGGGTATCACCATTGTCTAAAGTAAGTTTGTTCATCCTGTGACATGCCATAGTATGATGGATCATCTTAAACAGGAGGAGACTTATACCCTAGTAAAGAACTGTCCAGCATGAAGCCTGCTCTAAATGGAGAAAATGCAAAATTCTCACTACAGAGACGTCTTCAGAAATTGTATTTTAAAATAAAAGATAGTTCATTTCCACCCAGGATTTAGAGAATGTACACCCATATCAAGTTTTTGGACTAGATGATAAGGAACGGTATTTGTATAAGATGTCTCCATCTTCAGGTTTCCAGACAAAGAAGAAGATGACTTCCTGTTGTCTAGATTCTGAGGTGTTTTCTGCCTCCTTAAATGGCCAACGGGACCTTAAACTAGTCAAAGCTGCAAAGTCTGTCTTGTGATTTCACGTTTCCGTGTGCTGAATTGTGAGATTCTGCAGTTAGTTTTAAAAGTGAAAATTAATGCAAATAGAAATGTTTCCACTGAGATTTTGACAAGAACACAACTGGTGTTTGCTCCTTGCATCCCCAAAGTGTGCACAGTGGTTCTATTCAGAGCTTTACTGTCTTACCCTCACGTGTGAATCATGGGTGAAGTGGCTGATTGAGAGGACAAAATGTGCTTCCTTCACATTTAAAAGAGTTTTTCTTCTAATTAAAAATAAAATTTAAAAAAGGTAGATTATGAAAATTCCATTTGAGCTGGGACCTAAAGAAGTCAGTGCTGGGCAGCTATTGGTGTCTTCACTCTCAATCGTTTGCAACTTGTAAGCTTTTCTCTGATTGAAGAATGACTTGAGTTACTTACGAATTGTCATGTAGAAGGAGAACGGTCATTAGAATGTTATCAGCAGAAGCAATGATCAGGCTTTATCAGGGATTCAGCAGGCTGGAAGGTTGCAGTCTGGAAACAGCATTGTCTTTATATTTCAGGCCTCCTGAGGAGACAGAGGATGTTCTGAACAGTTGACTCCTGAGTAAGCATGCTTGAATCATCGAAGTCAGTGCCAGCTGTTCAGGGGCTCTCCAAAAATCTTAAGAGTATAACTCACCATCCAGGACATTTTAGCCTGGATTTTTCCTCATAGCCGTGGAGGAGGAAGAGCTGGAGAAAAATGCTTCTGGTTCCGAGTGGGCCCAGAAGTGGCCCCTGTCACTTCCTGCTACTGCATGTTGGCAGGAAGTAAATTCCGCCACCTCATTAACTGCTCTCTCACAAAGGGGAGATCCAGACCCTAGTGCGTCTTGGTGATGTCTGTCATTATGTGGTTCCTCACTCGCTGCTACTTCCCTCCGTCCATCTCTGCTCACACAGGTGGAAATGTGTGGCATTGCCTCCATAGATGGATGTAATTAAAGAAACAGTATATTAATAGTGTTTCCCTGATGGATGCTGACATCTGTGCTCCTACCTCGAACATCTTACAAAGCAGTGAAGGCACGAACTTGTGGGCAGCTCTGAGGCATGGTCACCAGGCCTGAGCAGGAACACCAGTGGTGGAAGCCTCACAGAGCTTCTGAGTGCTGCTCAATCTTCCTTGAGTAAGGCCAGTTCTCACCCTTTGCCTGGAAACCAGCCAACTTCACAGCTTCCTGAGAGGGGCATGTCCCAGCTTAGGGGACCTCCTGACATCCTAGAAGAGGCAAGAAGGGGGCGGGACTTGCATCTCTCAGCCTGGTAGTGTTGTGAGGCTGGTGAACCTGCTGGGCAGACGGAGCCCCTGGGTGTGGGAGCCGAGATCGGGGCTGGAAACCAGAGCCGTGGAGCTGAGACAGGAATTGTTAGAAAAAGGGACGCGTCAGGACTCCAAGGGACGCACGTGCCAAACTCCAAGACGCACATGTCTTGAGTGGGGCAGCCAGGAGGCATCACTGGGAGCTGAAGGCCGTGAGCCAGTCTGAGACCAAACCAGGAAGATGTTGTTACATCCTTCATGAGGTTTGGGGGCCTCTTCTGGGTTCTCCATCCTCATCCTGACCAAATTTTGTGGGAAAAGCCTTCCTGTATGATGATCTCTCCAGCTCAGCAGTAGAGGGGGGACAAAATCGGTTGCTCTTTGCCTGCTGAGTCTGCAGTTGTGAACCAGCAGTGGAAGGGAGCAGAGGCAAGGTGGGAGGAGAGCCTTCCAAGAGGGCTTTCCTGGGCTGGGCGGGGGGCGGGGGGTGGTGGTGTCACCACTTCCTTCACCATGCAGACACTTGCGCTGGTTCCCACAGCTCCCAGGTGACTGTACCTTCCTGCTTCCAAGACTAGGCCCCTCCCACTCTGAAATACAATGGCTGCTTCTCAGTGCAGTCATGAGCTTCAGATAAGTGTTCTTTGGTAAAAGCCTCTCAGACCACATCCGTAGCTTTGGCCCGTGGACGAGGAAGACCTGCCTGCTCGCCGTCCTCTTGCTCTGCTTCGTCTCAGTTGGTGTGCAGTGTGGTATGCTTGCAGAGTGCGGGCTGCTCAGAGGGCTGGACTGGAGGTTCCAGATGAGGGGAGCCCATCGGTCAGGCATCTACACCACACACTCGCTTGGGTGAGCCCTGGTCCTGCCTCTTGTTCCACAGCTGAGACCTGAGGGTCAGGGCGGGAGGTGGCCGGCCCGGGGCCACACGACTCTCAGTCACCGCCTGGACAAGCCTGGGCACCCGGGCCACGCTGTTCACACAGAGAACTTGGTCCGCGACGGCCTGTCTTCCTGGTCCAGCGGACACTCAGGAAGAGGCTGGTGAAGTGCAAGTTACTCGGCTGTTGTACCAGGCAGAGTTTATGGACACCTTAAAGAGCAGAGTCTGTGACTCTTACTGTCTCCGCACGTCTTTGGAGAAACAAAGGTCTTTGTGTGTATTTTCTTGGAATTAGATTTATTGAATTAGTCTGTGTGCTGCTTTCTTAATCATACAACAACCATCTTAAACTGTTTCTCTTTTAGCTAAAAATATTTCTTCCATGGTGCATTAGAACATGAAATAGGGAGTTTAGGAAATCATTTTATACTAAGTTCAATAAAAGCCCTGAAAATCTGTGAGCGAGCTCCTAATTCCCACTGCTTTCCCTCCAGTGCTCAGGTGTCGCCGCCTTGTCTCTGCAGGCAGTGGCGCCGTCTCGATT
Organism: Odocoileus virginianus; assembly: GCF_023699985.2. Lineage (NCBI taxonomy): Eukaryota > Metazoa > Chordata > Mammalia > Artiodactyla > Cervidae > Odocoileus > Odocoileus virginianus. The sequence continues at coordinate 753,941 of NC_069675.1, forward strand.
CTTAAGTGTAGGTGCCGGGCTCTGTGGACCCTGTGCTCTCAGAACCCAGACATGCTGGGATCCTGGCCTGGCACATCATGTTCCTGGAGGACTTGTCACAGGGACAGTGGCTGGAAGCTACTTAAGGCCACTCATGTTTCTTTCATTTGTGTTTATTTGTGTGCATATTTTTCACTTATCAGGAATGTTTTCATTCAGCATTTCAGAGGTTAAGCAGGTATTTTTGGGTAGATGTGTAGAGCTCTGGAGTTGAAGGAAGAATCCTGAGCAGATCCACCGTCGTTAGCAGCCGTGAGGTCTAGGTGAGAGCGCCAGCCCTCGGGGTGAAATCTGCAGACCCCCAGGGGAGGGCTGGGTGTGCTGTGTGTCCCTTCCCTCCAGACTCCAGCCTGTGGGTCACCGCCCGTGCCCTGTGCAGTGCCTGGATGTCAGCTGGGCATCTTCACCCCCTCCTTCTCGCTCCTCAGCCTCCACCCACATTTCCCACGGGTACCAGCTAAGAGTGCCCTTGGAGGTGCCAGCGGGAGGTGCTGAGCGCGGCCTGCAGGAGGGAGAGGAGGCGAAGCTGCTGCAGGTGGACCTGAGGGTGGAGGGTGCAGGGTGTTAATGCCAGCTCTGCGTGGCACCCTGCCCTGGGGCTTCTGCATCCTCTGCCCCAGAAACCCCCCCCCCCCCCCCAATCTGCTTTCCTTTATCAGCACCCTTTCTGCTTGGGCTCCTGAGCAAACCCTGTGATGCTATGTGGGATGTAATGACCCAGGTGCAAACACAGCCTGTCCAGAGTGCCTACCACTCGGCTCCCCTGGGCTTTGCCACCCTGCCCCTTGGCAGTCTCCCCTGAGTTCCCAGTGCTGTTCACTTGCCGTTGCCATGATCAGGCCCAGCTGTTCTCTGAAACCCACACGTTTCTTTGCGATCCTGTCATCCCTGTGCCAGCTCTGGTGATGGCACCATTCTAAGCACTGTGGTGGCAGTGACCTCCAGGAGGCCTTGGGTTCCCTCCCATGTGCCAAGGGGACCTTTTAGCTGAGCTCCTGGAGTGTTTTGGGGTTGGCCCCGTTTGACTCTGGCTTCCCAGGACTGACTTCACAGGAGGGTGGGTGGGGACATGGCATGGCCTGTTGTCCAGCCCTGTCGATTCTGGGTTTGCCCCTCCTGGCCACCCTTGGGAGAGAACCGCCCCTTAGCCCAGCTGCTTCCACCTTGGCCTTCTGGGGAAGCACTGACTGGGTGTCGCAGGCTGGAAGTACTGTGGTCCTTTGCTTCTGGAAGGTTCGAAGACGCGAAGAAAATGCTAAACCTTCATGAAATAGCATTGAACAACAATTGTATTGCTTCCTGAAGGGAGTTGGCTTTTTACAAGACCAACTGTTCTATCACTTGACTGTGAGGTTCCTGGGAACCTTAGCAGAAATTTCTTGGCAAAATTAGATATTTTCATAGGAAAGAAAGATGAAGAGCTCGACAGTTTCTGTCTGGCAGTTACCCAGTAATGCTGTGTAGCAGCTGCTCAGTGATAAAACTTTGTACCTAAAGGGGCTACACATACGAAAGAGAGTTGCTCAGTCGTGTCCAACTCTTTGCAGCCCCATGGACTGTAGCCCACCAGGCTCCTCGTCCATAGGGTTTCCCCGGCAAGAGTACTTAGTGGGCTGCCATTTCCTTCTCCAGGGGAATCTTCCCGACCCAGGTACTGAGCGCTTGTCTCCTGCGTTGGCAGAAGGGCTCTTCACTGCCGAGCCCCCCTTCTGCTCCCGCTCTGTGTCAGCCTCGGATCCACCCGCCCGTGTACTCTGCATCTGCCCTCCGTCCTTCAGCTGGCCTGTCCCCTCCCCGGGTAAGGCCGCTCTCTGGCAGGTGGCTTCGGGTGTCCTCGCTTGTCCTTTTTGCTCCTGTGTTTCTCTCCTGATGCCTCCACCTCTTTTCCTCATCACCTGCTCATTTCCTTGGGCTCTTCAGGTTCTTCCTGGTGGTTCAGGCCTCCTGCTGCACTTTCTGGCCCTTCTCCCTCTGCCCGCCCTCGGTCTCCGTGGAGGCGCCTGCTCCGGTCTCGGCTCCCTTGGGGGCCCCTCTGAGTTACTGCGCGGCCCTTCCAGGGCCCTCGGACTCAGGGCCTTGTTGGCCGACAGCCACTGGGAGGCCAGGGGCCATCGGACCACTGGCTGGTTTGGCCCCGCAGGGTCAGTTCGCAATGCTCCATAGGCCTGCGGAGATCTGGAGGCCCATCCAGTGCTTTCTGTCTGTCTGAGGCTTCCCGGAGCCTGGGGAGGAGGCCCCTGGGGGCGGGGTAGGGGGAGGAGAGAGAGAGAGTGGGGTCAAGGTGGGTGGCAGGCCCCGTAGTGAAGAGGCTGTCAGGACCACAGCTCGAAGTGTGCAGAGGATGGCCTCTGGGAGAATCATTGTCACCCTCGTAGTTTATGGCCAGACCCAACCCAAGAGGGGCCCCGGTGACTGCTGTTCTTTTTTTTTATTATTGTGGTAAAAATGCTGTTTTCTTTGGAATTTGAGACTCCTGATATGTATGATAGGAGTGTGGGTCCTGACATATTCTTGGTTGTCAGATAAAACACTGAGGCTGAATGGGACTTGATACCAAACTCGATTTATCTCAGAACACACCCACCCGGCTCTCGTCTCTCCTTTTCTTTCTCCTGGGATCAGAGTGTGCCCTGTCATGGCCTGCAGTGAGACAGAGGGGCTCAGCTCACACGATTGTTCCAGCCCAGGTGGAGGGTTCCTCATGCCTTTCATGGAAGGTCTCCCTTCACTTAAATCCACACATAAAAACGAAATTGAAGGCAAAGGAAACAAATACTGAAGAGTGTGATGCTTGTCAGGTGCTGAGTCTCCGCACCTGTCCTCTGTCAGCTCCACATGTGTGCTGCTTTATTTTCCAGTGAGCTTATTTGTTCAGAGACCAGAGAGCTCTAGGAGCTCTTTCCATCCTTGTGAGGCTAGACCCTGCCACATCCTTCAGGGACCCAGCCCAGGGAGCAAAGCACACAGAACTTTCGGTGACATGCTGGAATTAATCTTTCTCTTTTTTTTCCCCCCAAGAGCCACCAGGGTAATAGCTCCTTTTCCAGAAAGGATGACCTCAGTGTTTTTCATGTATTTATATTTAAAAATTTCAACTCAGATCAAAACCCTGCAGAGGTTTTCATGACTTAGATCAGCATTTTCAAGAGTTTTCCTAAAAAAAAAAAAAAGATTGATATGCAAATTGGGACCTTGTGCAGCATAGTTCATGGTTCTGTAATGGAACCCGTTGGGAGAATTTTAATATAAACACAGTAATTACTTTCTGTTCCCTGGGAGTTCTCAGAGCGCTTACTAGGCTAATCCTGCATCCAGGGACGCAGTGGCACTTCCTCCCTGTGCCCACCAGCCCGGGAAGTGACTGCGAGGGCGTAGGGAGTGGCGTTGTCCCCACCAGGAAGCCTGGTACTCACTTGGACCAGCTGCACTCCCCACTCCATTTCTGTGGGAACCTAGGGGGCGCATTGGCGCTCCCGACTCCAGACCCAGTGATGTGGGTTCTGAGCCTGGATCTAAAAGGGAAGCACAGCAGGGTAAGCCCCCTGAAGAAGAGCCCAGTACCCCCCCCCCCCGACCTCTGGGTTGTGGCCCCCAGCCCTCATCCCAGACAGACCTCCTCGCACAACTCGGGGGTGACCCAGGCTCGGTGCCCCATTGCATGGAAGAATTCCACCTTCAACTTGAGGAACTCCTTGTAGAGGTCTGGCCAGTGCTCCCTGCCCAGCAGGAACTGGAAGATGCTCCGCTTGGACATGGGGTTGTCTTCCTCCATGTCGGAGGCAATGTAGCTACCACCAGGAAAGAGGGCAGGCTGGACTTGGCCCCACAAGGACCCCCAGCCTCAGGGCAAGGGGGGCAGTGGGGAGGCTGCCGAGGTCACCCCACAGGAGCCAGTGTCCAGGAGAGAGTACCCAGGCCTGGGGTCCAGGGGAGCCCCATCGGCTGGGGCACCTGGATGCAGACGGCACTCAGCACTAAGCCTGTCTGGCCCAGGGCACGGCTCTGCCTGCCGTCATTCACCCGGGGCGTTCCACCTTGGGTCAGTCAGTCTTCGGGCAGCGCGCGGTGTCTCCTGACTACATTCCTTACCCCAGGATCTGACTGACTGCCTTCCCCTCCTCTGACCCTGTGATCCCTTGAAGGCCTTGAACCACCACTGGGGGCCCTCGGGCGGTGCTCACAGGGCCAGGAAGAAGTGGATCCTGTTGTAGAGGTGACCGGGCAGCCCCACACGGCCGAAGTACTCCACCACCATGGACAGCAGGTACTGCATGGAGACAGAGAGCGGTGGGGCGGGGGCTGGCCAGGGCTGGATGGCAGGGAGAGCGTTCTGAATGGGCCGTGTGCCCCACCCCCATCCAGGCGGGAGAGCCTCCCAGGGTGGGCCTTGCTGAGGGTCTCCTGGCCCTTTGACACATGGAGACGGAGGCAACAACGGGAGGCCAGGGAGGAGATGCTCAGCGCCGGTGCAGGGCACTGTTTGTCCTGCCTTCCTTGCTGGCACCAGGGGTGGGTCTCTCCAGGGCTTCTGCCCAGGCTGACGCCTTGTCCTCTGTCCCTGCCCTCGTGGGGTGGTGACCCTGCAGTCCCTCCTCATGTCAGTGCTGTGAGTACCTTGTCAGACACCTTCAGGAAAATGTCAGCTTCCAAGAAGCTCTGGATGACGGGATCCTCTGCAAAGGAAGGGAGATCTCGTGAGGGCCTGGGAGCAGCGAGTCTGGGGCTGTGGGGTTTCAGCTCACGGGGAGGAGGAGGACAGGAAACCTCTCCCCCTTCCTCTGTTTCAGGGAGTGCAGGCAACTCTCTTTCCCACTGGGAGGCTCAGAGCTTTAACAAGAGTGACAAAGCGGTTTTTTCCATTGACACAGGGAGAGTGGGTCTCAGCCTCCGAGTTTGCTGTTGTTCTTTAATCTTCAACACATGGGAGTTGATAAGTGTGCTTCATGAAGAGATACAAACCTGGTTCTCAAAGTTTTAACATAGTATTCCTGGAGCCAAAGCTTGGATATGGTCTTGGGCCTCTGGGCACCATATTCCTTGTCACTTCATCACACTATGCAAGGCTTTCCTGCCCCATCTGATAGCCAAGCACCCTGTGTGGGTGGTGGGGTGTTCATATCCACCCCCAAGCTGGGGTGGGGGGCGCTGGGTATCCTGCCCTCTTTCTCCTGGGTTCTGCCACTTCCTGCATATAATAACCTGACCTCACCTGCCCCCAGCAGGCTCATGGTGGGGCTACAGTTGTCGTCCCTTGGAGGTCACCATTTTCCAGTGGTGACCTGAGAATATCAGATCCTCCTTGTTCTTCACTCCTTATCCTGGACAATGACATTTGCGCAGATGGGAGAATGGAGGGATCATGGATCATTTTGCCCTCCCTGACACAGGGAGCAGCCGAAAGCCTGGCTCCCAGCTCTGTGATGATGAAAATGGTCTAGATCTTTCTATCCAGCGTGGTGGCTGTTAGGACTTCCCTGGTGGTGTAGCGGATAGGAATCTGCCTGCCGATGCAGGGGACATGAGTCTGACCCCTGGTCTGGGAGGGTGGATTCCACGTGCTGTGAGGCAACTAAGCCCATGTGCTGCAACTACTGAAGCCTGGGCACTGGGACTGCTCTGCAATAAGAGAAGCCCCCGCAGTGAGAAGCCTGCTCACAGAAACTGCAAAAAGCCTGAAAGCAGCAGTGAACACCCAGTGCAGCAAAAAACAAAAGGTAGTGTTAGCCATAGGCGGCTACTGAGCATATGAAATGTGGCTGGTGAGACCCAGGAACTGAGTTTCAGAAGTTTAAATTACATATTCAGTGTTAAACTTGAATAACTGCATGCAGCTAGTGGACAGTGTCATTTCTGTCTCATCCCCGACCTACCACACTGGGGCCTGCCTCAGGTCGTGACTTCCCCTCTGCAGACCTTCCCTGAGTATCTGTGTTGCAAAGCTCCTACTCTTGTCCACAGCCCACCTCTAGGTGCCATTGTGCTGTGTGTTAAGTCCCTTCAGTTCTGTCCAACTCTTTGCAATGCTATGGACTAGCCTGCTAGGCTCCTCTGTCCATGAGATTCTCCAGGTAAGAGTACTGGAGTGGGTTGCCATGCCCTCCTCCAGGGGATCTTCCCAACCCAGGGTTTGAACCTGAGTCTCTTATGCCTCCTGCATTGGCAGATAGGTTCTTTACCACTAGTGCCACCTGGGAAGCCCCTAGGTGTCATTGATGTTGTTGGTCTTTTCTGAGTCAACTCTTCACATCAGGTGGCCAAAGTACTGGAGCTTCAGCATCAGTCCTGCCAATGAATATTCAGGTGTGATTACCTTTCCAGAATTTCGCTTCTCTGCATTTGTCACTGGCAAATTACTTACTTTTGTAATTATTCTGGACCTTCTCCCACTTTGACCATCAAGACAGCAAAATCTAGTTGGTCCTTTCATCACTGATCTCTAAAACCTTAACTGGATGGAATAAATATGGGCAGGGAATTTCCCCCTTGATTTGTCCTAAAATGTCTTGATCATTGAACATAGCCATGAGTCTCTTTTTCCTTTGTTCCTCCAAGAACTTGTCTCAGAGGAAAACCCATCAACACCACAGCAGAACCAGAACATGAAAGCCTGGTGATCTGTCTCTGCACCACTGGGACACCTCACAGCTCCAAGCCCCAGGGGGGGCTCGGCCATGATCCCTGAGCCCCTGGCATCCTTGGTGTGGAAGAGACCTGACCCTCCACTGGCTCAGAACACACACCCAGAAGTCGGTAGAAGGCTTCTTGGTCTTCTGGACGATAGCTAGGTCTTCTCCTCTTGTGCATCCTGAGTTTTGTTCCCTCGATGTGATTGACAGTCCATATGTCCCTCCTCTGCTCCCTCTTACTCCAGGACTTCAACTCGGAGACAGCGTCTGAGGAGCTGGGGTGGGAGGCCAGGGAGCTGCTCTTGTGGGCTGCTGCAGGAACAAGACTGTGAGTGAGGACCTGACCCACCTGGGAGGTCCTGAATCCGTCCCTTTAGCTCACCCTGAAGACTGGACCCTGCCACCCAAGATCCGCCATGAGGGCAGGATGACGGGTTACTCAGCAGTAACTGATGCCTCGTGCAGGGCTAGGGAAGCCAAGGACACATACCTGCCTTGACACCCGTTAGTTTCTTCCTCTTGCGGCCTCTCATCTTCCTGGTTCTCTGCTCAGGACCAGCCTCCAAAGGGGCAGGACTGGAGGCCAGAGGGCTCCTGTTCCGGGCAGCTGCTGGAAAGAGGAAGGACCCTGTGTGCTCAGGGTGGGGGGCCCACCTGGGAAATACTCTTTCCTTTTCGCTTTGCTCACCTTGAGGTCTTTGCATGTGGTATCTGCAGAATAAGAGCGACCGTCACCCCCTTTGCACTTGTCTGTGAAGGAGGGTGCGTGTGTGCGTGCTCGGTTGTTTCAGCTGGGTTCGACTCTTTGTGATCCCATGAGCTGTAGCCTGCCAGGCACCTCGGTCCATGGGGATTCTCCAGGCAAGAATACTAGAGTGGGTTGCCATGTCCTCCTCCAGGGGATCTTCCTGACCCAGGGATCGAACCCACATCTCCTGTGTCTCCTGCATTGCTGGTGAATTCTGTACCCACTAAACCACCTCAGAAGCCTCATAAAGGAGGGTAGGAATTGAGTAAATAATCACCTTTCTTTGCCAGGAAAGTCCTGTGCTCCTGGGCCTCTTTCAGCTTGGGGGACACCTCTATGGAAATAAATGTGAAATTATCTGGTTATTGATGTCTTTAATAACTACAAAAGTGAACAAGAGTGTGGCCTTCTGTCTCCTTCCCCCACCCGGCAGACCCACACTCGAGAGTTCAGGGAAGAATTGATGCTGGAGCCATGGCGATCTGTCATCTTCATTCAGAGACGGGGCTAGAGGGGGGCGAATGAGTACACACACCTGCCTTCCCTTCCATTCGCTCGCTTTTCTTTGCTGAGTCCTGTTGGCTTGGGGTGGACTCCGAGGCGGCCAGTGAGGAGCTCAGAGAGGCCCTGTCTTTTCTGGGCACCAAAAAAAAAAAAAAAAAAGGAAAGAAACCAACTTGACTTTGACCAGGCCACTTCTTTCTGCTCAACTTGCTTATTGTGAGACCAAATAATATTTAAAATAGCAATAACTGTAGCTAAGATTTATTGACTGCTTAGTAAACCAGATTTTTTTAGTGATTGGGAATTACCTCATTCATTACTTATAATGAATGTATAACTGTATAACTGTATAACTCGCCTATTTACAGGTGAGGAAGCAATGATGTAATTTGTCTCAGGTTTGCTCCTTGACCGTGGCTAGAGCTCTTTGGACTTGGGATTAGAACTTATATCTAGGACTTCCCTGATGGTCCATTGACTAAGACCACACTCCCAATGCAGGGGCCTCTAGTTCCATCTTGTCAGGTAACTAGATCCCAACTAAGACCCACTACAGCCAAATAAATAAATGGATAAATACTAAAAAAAAAACCTCGTGTCTGACCAGTGTTCAAGGAAAGAATGGCTTGTGGCAGCCACTATTGACCTCAGTCACATTTCCATTAGGGTCGAACTGGGCCACCTCACCTGCTTATGTGATCAGCTCTACCTGTGTGTGCATGCTCAGTTGTGTTTAATTCTTTGCAAACCCAGGGACTGTAGCCCGCCAGGCTCCGCTGTCCATGGAGTTTTCCAGACAAGAATACTGGGGTGGGCTGCCATTTCCTTTTCCAGGGGATCTTTTGGAGTGGGGATTAAATCCCCACCTCTGGCATCTCCTGCATTGGCCACCTGGGAAGCCCTGTGAACCACTCTAGAACCATGGGCGATGGAGCCCGGCGCAGGTCTGAGCAAAGTGGCCCAGGCCCGTCTGAAGCCGCCCTGGAAGCTGACTGAGGCAGCTCCCTCCAGAAGTCCCGCTGCCTGGCCTCCGAGGGTAGTGTCCCCCTGAGTGGTGTCCGCGTGTGCCCAGGGTCCTCAAGGGCGAGTTCTCTGTAGAAAGCGCTTTACTTTCTCTCCCCCTTCTCCCAGACTCATTTTGTTCTCCTCTTACCCACATCCCCTCTGGTTCTCTTTTCCCCCAAAACTCGAGACCTATTTGTATTTCTTCTGCATCCCAGTCACTCATCTGGAAATTCACAGGTGACCCCTTCCATATCCCCTGTGACAGTTTGGAGGGACGTAGTTCAGGACCCAAGATTCACCTTTAGTACAGAAAAGAGTGATGCCCACCCTGAGGGGACACCACAAGGCTCCCTCAAGACCCTGGCTGCCACCCCTACTCAACATGCAGACTCACAGCAGCGGGAGAAGACCGTGGACTGTAGCCAAGTGTTCGGGATCCCATGGCTTCCAAGATTCCGGAGCCCTTGCCATGGGTTCATGGTGATGTCACACCACTCCGCCAGGAAGTGCTCTTGGGTTTATAAAAGGCTCTCAGGGAAAAGACTGTGGGCCTTAAGGAGGAGGGAGTTCAGTCCCGGGCTGAACACTGGGATCACTTTCTCTTGCCCCAGTAATACCTCTGAAACAGCTTGTGTTTTATCTAACCGATTCATGTTTCTAAATGAAAGTGGTACATCCACATATCCAAAAAGTGATTAAAAAAAAATTGATGAATATCCATAATAAAGTTGTTTAAGTCATTTATTTTTTATAACTTTCTTGTGTTTACTACATTTCTTGATTTGTGTTTAGCTATGATCATATATATTAAGATTTTTAAAATTTGACTTTATAATTGTAGATTCACATGCAGTTGTAAGAACTGATACAGACAGACACTATACACACTTTTTACCAAATTTCCTTCAGTGGTACAGACTTGTATATCTATAGCACAGTATCCCGACAGGAGATCGACATTGCCGCTTGGGTTCAGCTATGGGGCACCAGCTTAGTTGCCCTGAGGTATGTGGGATATTACGTCCCGGACCAGGAATGGAGCCCATGTCCCCTGCATTGGCAGGTAGATTCTTAACCAATGAATCACCAGGGAACTCCCATGTAATTTCTAGTTTCAAATATACATAAATGGAAACTGTATAATCTGGTCTATTTTTTTTACTTTGCATAGTTCTCCTGAGAACTCTGTAATGAGTTGCATGAATCAATAGTTTACTCTTTTTTATCACTCAGCAGTGATCCGTGGTTGTGTGGTGAAGTGCATGTTTAGTTTTGTGAGGATCTGCCACACTCTTCTAGGAGAGCCCTGTCATTACACATCCCCAGTGCGCTCAGTCGTGTCTGACTCTGTGATACTATAGACTGTAGCCCGCCAGGCTCCTCTGACCATGGGATTCTCCAGGCAAGAATACTGCAGTGGGTTGCCGTGCCCTCCTGCAGATGATCTTCCTGACCCAGGGATCAAACCTGCATCTCCTGAGTCTTCGGTATTGCAGCCAGAGCTGCCCTGAAGCTTCCTCCATTCTTCAGGTTCCACAAAAGATATGACTCTTGGAGGGCAACTTGGGTTTTTTTGGGGGGTGGGGAGTGGCAGAGAGGGTGGTGAAGGGGGACAGGAGCAGAAGCTTCTTTATGGAGTCTCTATATTCTGGAAATTTTTCTGTCCTGGAAATCTCCAGCATAGGTAGGGTGGAGGGAGGCAAGTTGGGCACGGTGCCTAGCTTGGACTCCAGCACACATGTCTTCTGGGACCAGTCAACGCCCCCATGATGAAGCCAGCACAGAGCTGGTGGCCAGAGGGTTGGTGAGGGCGTCAGTCCTGGGCATCAACCGCCACCCACCCCACTTGTACACACTGACTTGGGTGTGCTAGTCTTACTCTTGCAAGTCTAGGTCTTATGATGATTTAAAAGAAGCCAGAAATCCAGATTTTTAAAAAATCTGAAATCTTGCATATTTTAAACAATGGCAACAAATGGAAAAAATGGAGTGCTGTGTGGAGGGCACGCAGGAGACAGCAGCTACTGAGCCTGCCCACGGGCTCTGCATTTCAGGATTTAGCTCTGAGAGCCACTAGCAGGGCGTTCCAGGGTGGGCAGGGTGGTGGGGGGCTCGGCAGGGAGCATTCTCTCATTTTGATTCATCAGGCCCTGTCTACGCAAGACTGATTTGAAGGGGTCATGCTTTTCCTTTAAAACAGTCCCTCTGAGGACTTCCTGGTGGTCCAGTGGTTAAGAATCCAGCTGCCAATGCAGGGGGCGCAGGCTCAACCCCTGGTCCAGAAACTCGGACTCCACGCGCCTCAGGGCAGCTAAGCCTGCTCTCCAGAGCCTGTCGGCGGCAACAGGAGTCCCGTGAGAACCTGTGCCTCACAGCTGGACCGCAGCCCCACTCGCTGCGGCTAAGGGAGAGCCCGTGCAGCCGTGGAGACCCGGCACAGCCAGTCAATAGACAGACCCAGCAGGAACAAGACACTCCCTCTCCAACTAGGCTGCGCTGCCATCGCTGCTCAGTCGCCCAGCCGGGTCCGACTCTGCAACCCCGTGGACTGCAGCCCGCCGGGCTCCCCTCCTGTCCTTCACTGTTGCCCAGAGCGTGCTCAAACAGGTCGGTTGAGTCAGTGGGTGTTCAACAGGGCGCTGATGGCCGTGGAGCTTCCTGCGGTCACTCTGGAGGCCAGAGGGAGGAGAGTGTCCCCCTACCTCCCTTCCCGACACTGTCAGCTCCATTTCCACCCTTCCTGTGACGGTGACCCTCTTCCCGTGTGGGAGCGGTTGTGGCCACGCCGTGGCACCGGCCTCTGCGCTCCCATCTTTATGAGACTGCTGGCAGCAGAATGGGCTTCCCTGGGGGCTCAGACGATAAAGAATCTCTCTACAATGCAGGAGGCGAGAGTTCGATCCCTGGGTTGGGAAGATCCCCTGGGGGACGACATGGCAACCCACTCCAGTATTCTTGCCTGGAGAATCCCATGGAAAGAGGGGTGTGGCGGGCTGCAGTCCATGGGGTCGCAGAGTGGGACACAGCTGAGCAGCTAGCACGGCAGCAGGATGCAGTTGGGCTCTGTGGCCGCCGACGCTGGGAAGGTGTGGGTTTCCTCTTCTCCCGCTTCCTTGGTAGACAGTGAACCCTCCTGGTGCTCTCTGCAGGCTTCGGTGTTGGCGGCAGGATGGTGGCTGTTCTTTCCGCTGGGGGCTTGCCACTGTGGGTCCGGGAGGGAGTCGGGAGGGTGACTTTTGCGTGGCCCTTTGAAGAACGCAGTAGGGACTCTAAGGTTATGTGTGGAGTGGATGCTACCAGTCATTTTTTAAAAGATAATTTTATTTAATTTTGGCTGGGTCTTCATTGCTGCGTGGCCTTTTCTCTTGTTGGGGGAGGCAGGGGCTTCCCTTGTTGCAGAACACAGGCTCTGGGGCTCGAGGGTTTCAGTAGTTGCGGCACACGGGCTCGGCAGCCGTGGCTCTCGGGCTCTGGAGCGCAGGCTCAATAGTTGCGGCACGTGGGTTTAGTCGCTCCGCAGCATGTGGGGTCTTGCCGGACTAGGGACTGAACCTGTGTCTCCTGCGTTGGCAGGTGGCGCGTTTACTACTGAGCCACCAGGGAAGCTGCAGCGTTCGTGGTCGGGAGAGGTCACTGCTGCTGATGTTGCATGTTGAGACGGCAACCAGCTTTTCCGGAACACGCTGTCGGGGGTTATGAAGACGTCCTCCCGCCCGACCTCCCCAGTGCCCCCAGCTGGCCAGGTCATGTTCAATCACTGAAATTAGAGGAGGCCTTTGTTGGGGTTACCCCGTCAGCAACAGAGGGAAACCCGTGATTTCACGTAGGCACCGCGGAGGATGAATGAAACATATTGCATGGACTTGCTGCTTCCCCCAGAATGGAGCCGGTGCTGCCCCTACACTGAGGGGCAAGTGTCCTAGAGGGGAGTCATTCTGACTAATCTGAGCAACTCTGGATGAGTCGGGTAATGCCTGTGACGCTGGAGGTACAATAATATAATAACCATGAAGATAGCTTTGTGAACCATACAGCAAGGCGTATGCATACCATTCTCCCAATAAAGCCTTTGAATAAAGATGCAGAACAAGGGTAGAAGCCATAGCTTCCACGAGGAAGGTGAGATCTATTCCTCTGCCTGAAGGCTGAGGAGGCACATCTCCATCCAGAACGTGTCCAGGGACCCAGAACGACACTCAGTCTCTTGCAGTGGGCAGATGGCGTAAGGCAGATGCTTTGGCGAGCCTTGGGGATTGTTTTTAGATTGTGAATGGAGACATGTTGGACCCACCTGGCTGGTACTGAAGTCAAGGAGTCCACAGACGGTGAGTCCAGACTGCACAGTCAGCAGGCTCCTCCCCGTGCCAGGTACCCTGCGTGTGCTCCCCTAAGATGATCAGATCTTGTGAAAGAGCATGTAGCATTGACTTGAACCATGAAAGGTTTGGGGGAAACCTCTGTTTATTCTCAAGAGTCTTAAATCACCCATCTCTGCTCCATCCACCCTCTTGATGTATCTGAGACCACCATCTGATAACACATGATCCCCAGCATGTATATGGGAGCCGAGAGGAGCACCTCTTTTTGTCCTGCGCATCTTTTGTCTTGCTTCTTCACTTAGGTGGGGTCTGCCTGGCGTTCTCAGTGAGACACAAGCCTGCTCTGAGCCTTTTTCTGAGAAAGCCGATCTTCCGGGAGAAGAGTACACTCAGCTGCTTTCTTCTCAGCCAGGCAGTTAGAGGAAATAGGGCTCCCAGGTCGAGGACCGCAGATTTGACTTTGAGAGAGAACTTGGAGCTGTTCTGGGTGTTTGGGAACATTTAGGTAACATTTCCTATTATCTCTTCAGAGGAAATTTCTCTCCTCTGAAGTCTACTTCATTTAATATGAATGTAGCCACTCTGTTTTCTTTGAACTGACTTTGCAAAGTGTATCTTTCTCCATTCTTTAGTGTTCAGCCTACCTCTACTGTTGCAGTTGAAGTGAATTTCGTGTACATAGCGTATGTTGGCTCATGTTTTCTAATTGCTCTGCCAATCTCTGTCTTTTTAGTGTGTTTGTTTGTTTGTTTACTACACTTTGCAGCATGCGGGATCTTAATTCTCTGACCAGGGATTGAACCCACGACTCCTGAAGTGGAAGCATGGAGTCTTAACCACTAGACTGCCAGGGAAGTCCCTAGTAGGTGTATTTAGAGTATTTACATTTGTTTTAAAAAATTTTTGCTTTATATTGGAGTATAGCCGGTTAACAGAGCTGTGATAGTTTCAGGTGGGCAGCAAAGGAACTCACCCATACACACACATGTATCCCTTTTCCCTCAAATTCCCGGCCCATCCAGGCTGCCATGTGACATTGAGCAGGGTTCCCCAGGTTATACAGTAGGTCCTTGTTGGTTATCCATTTAAAATGTAGCAGTGTGTACACGTCCATCCCAAACTAACTATACCTCACCCCCATCCTTCCCCGCCCCCGGCAACCATCAGTTCATTCTCTAATAAACTAGTTACACTTTGTGTCAGGATTTACATATTAGGGCTAAGCCTGCCATTTTCCCTCTCATTTCCTTCCTATTCGCTCTTCTGTTCCTCCGTTTTCTTTTCCTGCCTTCCTGTGAGTTGTTTGCATATACGTTATAACTCCAGTTTGGGGTGTAGCATTCTTGTGTATTTCTTTGTGTAAGTGATTTAGTGGTTGCTCTTATGGGAGTGGCTGAGAGCCCAGGCTCTCTATGTGGCTTCCGTCGGCACTGCAAGTGGTGGGGCATGCCTTACCCCAGCATGGATGAAAGTTCTGGGCTCTCACTCAGCCCTTTCTGATACCATCCCGGCTGTGGAGGGAACGTCAGAGCATCTTGTTACAACCAGAAGAGGACGGATGCTTTGGTTCTCTGTGTGTGTGTGTGTGTGCTAAGTCACTTCAGTCAAGTCCGACTCTGAGACCTCTTGGACTGTAGCCCACCAGGCTTCTCTGTCCATGGAAATCTCCAGGCAAGAAATACTGGAGTGGGTTTCCATTCCCCTCTTCAGGGTCTGGTTCTCCACTCATCCTTCAGTAACAAGTGTGGGACTAGGCACCCCCCATTTATTTCTCATGGTGTCTGGCCAGAGGAGAGTGGTTTTTGTCCAGAAGTTTTCTGTTTTGCTAGGCTGCTATCTTCTTGGTCTTTTAACTAGAAAGCCAGCTTAGCTTGGGGGGCTTTTTGCCTGCACCCACTGGTGTTTCTAGGTTGCCAGCGTCTCCAGCCCAGTCTGAGATATAAGGAGTCAAGAAGGAACCTGGAGACCTTACTGCGTGCTGTTCCTCAGGTCCTGGGGTCCTTATCCAATCTTCTTTTTCTTCTCTACCTTTCAGAAACTTCTCACGTTTCATATATTATATCCAGGTTTTATAACTGTTCTTAGCAGGAGGAATATGGAGAAGTAACCAGAAGTCCAGGGTAGTAACTTTTCTGTTGCTGTTATGTTTTGAGCTTCTAGGCTTTATTATTATCAACAAACTTTGTTCAACACAGGAAGTGGTTTCCCTGAAAGCTGCATTTTTAAATACAAATTATCAACTGATTAGGGAGAAAAATGCAAACTGAAAGCGCTTGACAACTTCACGTTACATTTCTTTTCTTTTTCATTCGATCATTTTTATACTTAATTTTGAAAATAATAATAAATAATAAGTGAAGCACAGAACACTGCTCAATGAAATAATAAAAAGAGGTCTCAGTATAACTCTGTTACAGACATCAGGCTGTCTGAAGACCCTCCTGGACCACCAAGCCCTTTCTCCTTCTGTGACCTCTTAGGCCTGGCCAGCGGGTCTTCCCAGCACAGGAAACAGGTGTGGTCTTACTCGGGTTCCCTTTCCTCTTCCCTTCACAGATCTGTGAGAGGGAAACAAAAACTAATGTGTTCCTTTGCTTTAGGTGGAAGGGCTTTGTGGGTTGGAGACCATCTTAGAGGGAAAGTGTTGCCCCAAATTTGGCCTGTTGTCCCAGGATGTAATTATACCAACACTTTGGCATTAAGTATGGGATCATGGCCAACACAGTCCAGTTCCTGCCTTTCAAAATTGTTGCGAGGATTGGCTGATGCACAATGGGTTTGTAAACTCCTTAGATCTTAGCCAGGTGAGTATCAGGCGCCAATGGTGCTTAGGATGTGCTTAGGTTGGCTTACAGTGCCCCCTGCTGAGCAGAAGCCTGGACAGCAGCGCAGAGCATCTTGATTACTGTGCAAAAATTCTCCCGGCCAGTGTACTCAACCTCTTTTGTGGACATATATGCTTAAGGGATTTAAAATTTAAATGTACTTTAAAATTATTGTGAAAAATCACCGTCTTAAACTGTTAATGTGCTCAGTTGCTAAGTCGTGTCTGACTCTTAGCGACCCACTGGGCTGTGGCCCACCAGGCTCCTCTGTCTATCAGATTCTCCAAGGAAAGAACACTGGAGTGGGCAGCCATTTCCTCCTCCAGGGGATCTTCCCTACCTAGGGACTGAGCCTGTGTCTCCTGCATCTCCTGCATTGGCAGGCGGATTCTTTACCACTTGAGCTACCTGGGAAGCCCCAAATTGTTAAGATACGGGGATTGCATTTATTATTTTGCATATGTTTCTTGAGGGGCTACCGTGATAACTTATGGGGAGTGTCTTGAAAGTGTAAAGGGTTACATGACTGAGGAATTTGTAACATTTTAATTTGAAATAATGTGAGGTATTTATGGATAACTTATTAGAAGCTCAAATGTATTTATGGATATTGATTCATCTAAATCCCATTTCTGTTTCAGAGAAGTTGTTAAGTAATTTTTATCTTGTCGATAGAGATTGGGTCTATGCTAATGTTCCCTCTTCAGTGGGTTTTTAGGTTAAATGAAGTTGTGCTCCGCTCCTGGAGTGCACTGGTTGGCCATGCAGTCCAGTGTTCCTGTGTAGTGGGTGCGGAAATGCAGGGGGTCTGTCAGGTACAGGGCCAGTGAGCAGGGCCAAAGTGAGGGCCACTGAAAGGCATGGTCATAGCTATAGTCAAAAGGACATCACTTCCTCAAATGCAAAGTGGTTTCCTCTCTGACTACTGTTGAGCACGGATGGGACAGGAAGACCAAGGTTTTCATTGATTTGGCCCTTTATTTATTTAAATTAAGAAAACATTTGTTTAAGGAGCTGGTGTCAAGTGCCTGGGTTTAAATCAGTTCAGTTCAGTTCAGTAGCTCTGTCGTGTCCGACTCTTTGTGACCCCATGAATCGCAGCACGCCAGGCCTCCCTGTCCATCACCAACTCCCAGAGTTTACTCAAACTCATGCCCACTGAGTCGGTGATGCCATCCAACCATCTCATCCTCTGTCGTCTCCTCCTCCTGCCCTCAATCCCTCCCAGCATCAGGGTCTTTTCCAATGAGTCAATTGTTCGCATCAGGTGGCCAAAGTATTGCTTTATATGCATGAAATGAATTCAGTTCCTACATGCAGGCTTCTTATAAAAGCTGTAGAAGGAGGAGGAGATGGAGATGAAGAGGAGAAGAAGAAGAAAGAGGAGGAGGACGGAAAGGAAGAAGAAGAAGGCAGGCACACACACAGAAATCACCATAAAAGCAAATCGCCATTCTCAAGATGGCATTTGGCGTGAGTGCCCACAAGGGGGCAGTGCGTCCACGGAGCGGAGAGTGAAAAGGGAGTAAGCACATACTCCGATAAACAAGGCGGGTGTGCAGACCTCGGGGGTTGACTACCAGGACCCTGGGTTCGGGGAGTGTGGGGGAATGAAGGGAATGTGGGCGGTAAAGGTAGCGGACACCGCGCAGAGCACAGTGCGTCTGCCAGAGGGGAGGACGGGGGCTGCGGTCAGGTTCGGGCAGTCCGCGGCGGTGAGCGCGCAGGAACCGGGCCGGGGGTGCTGCGGAGGCTGTGCGCATCCCCCCGACCTGCCTCTGGGGATGACCATACGCTTTCACACATGGCTCCTGAGAAGGCAGGAAAGTGGCCGCTGGGTGGCCTGGAGGAGGGGCAGGAAACGAGAGGAACCCCCCGCCCCCGTCCATCCCCTGCCTGTCTCCTCCCCGAGTCACCCTCCTCGGCCGCTGCCTCTGACCCAGGCAGGTCTGCGCGGCCGGGGAAGGCTGGTGCCTGCAGTGGCCCCGTCACATGTCTTTCTGGAGGCCCAAAGTCCCAGGGTCTTGTTGGACTTCAGGATACGGTGCCAGCGCAGTCCTGTCTTAGGGCCTGGGCTCAGAGCTCTCACCCCTCACTGCCCCGGGAAGCTGTTCTGCCCTGGGCTCCTGCCGCCCAGTCACTCCCCCTGGTGGTCACCTAGGGGAACATGATCTGCCCCCAGTTCTTTGTGAACAGGCTTCAGAGCGTGAACATCCTGAGTTGGCCAAGTTTCATTATTTAAAATTAGTTTGTATTTGAGAAATAGCCAAATTTTATTGGCCTCAAGAGTGCCCCCTATGATAAGGTCAGTGATGGAGTAGTTAGTTCATTTCCACTGCCCTGCCTGAAACCCGGAAGAGGGTTAACCTGTATTTGTTGACATGAAGCAAGAGATAGAATGGTAGTTATAAAGGTAGGGATGCTTCATTTGCTTGTGGAACTTTCAAGTAAGATCTTCCAAGCTGTTAAGAGGATGCTCAGATACCATTATGTTGGTGTGTTTACTTGGGAAAATAGACAATGAAAGAACCACTGTGTTGTAGTTCAGCTTCCCAACAAGTACCCCAAGAATGCTTCATTTTTCTCTCTCTGTAACAGGAAGGTACTTAACCCAGTCATCAATCATCTCTGTGCCTTGGATTCCTCACTTCTAAAATAAGAATAACGAACAAACCTGATACAGCTGTGTTGAGGATTAGAAGAGGTACATTTGTCAAATGCTGCTGGGAAAGATTGAAGGCAGGAGGAGAAGGGGACGACAGGATGTGATGGTTGGATGGCATCACCAACTCAGTGGACATGGGTTTGGGTGGACTCCAGGAGTTGGTGATGACAGGGAGGCCTGGCGTGCTGCAGTCCATGGGGTGGCAAAGTCGGACACGACTGAGTGACTGAACTGAACTGAACTGAACTGCTGGGCTCAAATGATTGGATAAAGAGGATGTGGTACATTTATACCATGGGTATTCAGTTCAGTTCAGTTGCTCAGTCGTGTCCGACTCTTTGTGACCCCATGAACCGCAGCACGCCAGGCCTCCCTGTCCATCACCAACTCCTGGAGTCCACCCAAACCCATGTCCACTGAGTTGGTGATGCCATCCAACCATCTCATCCTCTGTCACCCCCTTCTCCTCCTGCCCTCAATCTTTCCCAGCATCAGGGTCTTTTCCAATGAGTCAGCTCTTTGCATCAGGTGGCCAAAGTATTGGATATTACTCAGCCATAAAAAGGAGAGAAATTAGGTCCTTTGTAGAGATGTCGATGGACCTAGAGTCTGTCATACAGATTGAAGTAAGTCAGAAAATCAAATATTGTATATTAATGCACAATGTAGAATCTAGAAAAACGGTAGAGATGAACCTATGTGCGGGGCAGGACAGATGTACAGAATGGGCCTGTGGACGCGCTGGGGGGAGGAAAGGGTGGGCTGGGATAAATGGAGAGAGCAGCTCTGGCGTATACACACTACCATGTGCAAGCAGAGAGCTGGCGGGAAAGCTGCTGCCCTGCACAGAGAGAGGGCGGGGTGGGGCTGGGAGGGAGGGAGGGAGTTTCAGGAGGGAAGCGGTGTGCGTCTCTGCAGAGCTGATTGGCTTCGCTGTGCAGCAGAGGCTAACACAACATTGTAAAGCAACTATACCCCCCCCCCCCCACCACGAAAAAAGTTACCTGGTGAGTTATATAAAGTTGCGAACCATAGTGGCGTGCGCGCCCCTCGTCTCCCGGTCTAAGCATGCACGTGGTGGGTCGTGCTGTCCTGTAAGTTCCCCTTCTCCTGGCAGCGAGAGCCCCAAGGGGCTGCCTCCTTAGAAACAGCTCAGGGGCTTGGAGCCCGTTGCTAGGGAGTACAGGTCTGGAAGTCAGCTCCAGCGTGGGACAGCTGGTTGGTGGCATTTCCCAGTCCCCACCGTCCTGCTTACCCGTAGGAGGCAAAACCCTGTCCATCCCTCGGGCAATTGCTATGCGATCCCAGCAGTGGCCAGTAGGTGGCAGAAGACACACAGCATGGCCGCCGCTTTGCCCCGTTCAGCTTTTCTCAGAAGGGAAAGGTCTATTTCTAACTCAGCCTGGCTTTATGGCAATGCTTAATGACATGGAAAGGAGCATGCAATAACTACTGGTGTTTCTGTAAACACACATGCTTAGAGCAGCTGCCACTTCGGGGTGAGGACAGAGAGAGGTCTCCTGAGGACAGTCTATAAAAGGAAAACTGTGGGTTTTTAATTGGAGAGCCTCTCAGCTAACCTCTGTGACTCATTGAAAGAAACATTTTGAACCCGGAAGGAGAGTAACAATACACTTTTTGGATTGTAACCTGGTCCTCCTTTCGCCCTGTCCCTCCTCCTGCCCCGCCACCCCCCACCAGCAAAGGCAGGTTGCCGAAGGGCCAACCTGGGGCACAGAGCCAGCACTTTCTGAACTGACGTTGGCTTATTTTCCCATCCTTTGGTCCTGGCAAGCTGCCGCTTCTTGGGTTTGTCTTTTCTCTGCAGGAAAGTTGATTTGAATCCCATTCTGCCGTTAATAAAACTGATACTCGATGGATGTGAACCTGAAGAGGAGACACATGACAGCAAAGCAAAAAATGTCATTTGGTCAGTGAGGGGGCAGTGGGGACTGGGCGGCTAGAACCATGCGTGGAACCATGGACGGGGTCAAAACTGGGAAAGGAGTATGACGAGGCTGTGACTTGTCACCCTGCTTAGTTAACTTACATGCAGAGTACATCATGCGAAACGCTGGGCTGGATGAATCCCAAGCTGGAATCAAGATTGCCGGGAGAAATATCAGCAGCCTCCGATAAGCAGATAATATTACTCTAATGGCAGAAAGTGAAGAGGAACTAAAGAGCCTCTTGATGAGGGTGAAAGGGGAGAGTGAAAAGAACTCAACATTCAAACTTAATTCAAACTGACTTAAAACTCAGCGTTCAAAAACTAAGACCATGGCACTATCACTTAGGCCTATCACTTCATGGCAAATACAAAAGGAAAAAGTGGAAGCAGTGACATGTTTTATTTTGGGGGGCTTCAAATTCACTGCTAATGATGACTGGGGCCTTGAAATTCAAACATGTTTGCTCCTTGGAAGGCAAGCTATGACAAAGCATGTTAAAAAGCAAAGACAGCACTTTACCAACAAACATTTGTATAGTCAAAGTTATGGTTTTTCCAGGAGTCATGTATAAATGTGAGAGTTGGACTATAAAGAAGGCTGAGTGCCAAAGAATTGATGCTTTCAAATTGCTGGAGAAGACTCTTGAGAGTCCCTTGGACTTTGAGGAGATCGAACTAGTCAATCCTAAAGGAAATCAACCCTGAATATTCACTGGAAGGACAGATGCTGAAGCTGAAATGCCAATATTTTGTCCACCTAATGCGAAGACCCAGCTCATTGGAAAAGACCCTGATGCTGGGAAAGATTGAAGGCAAAAGAAGAGGGAAGCGGAGGATGAGATGGTTATAAAGCATCACCAACTCAGTGGACATGAATTTAAGCAAACACCAGGAGATAGTGAAGGACAGGGAAGCCTGGAGTACTGCGGTCCATGGGGTCGCAAAGAGTCATGACTTAGTGACTGGACAACAACAACAACAATTTTAATATGTATGGACACTTTAAAAAATTGTGGTGAAATAACAGCAAAAAGTTGACCATCTTAACCATTTAAAGTATATGTGTGTGTTAGTTGCTCAGTCGTGTCGGACACACTTTGTGACCCCGTGGACTGTAGCCCACCAGGCTCCTCTGTCCTTGGAATTCTCCAGGCAAGGATACTGGAGTGGGTTGCCATGCCCTTCTCCAGGGGATCTTCCTGACCCAGGGATCAAACCTGGGTCTTCTGCATTACAGGCAGTTTCTTTGCTTTCTGAGCTACCAGGGAAGCCCTTTAAGTGTATAGTTTGGTGGTATAAAAGACTCTTGAGAGTCCCTTGGACTGCAAGGAGATCCAACCAGTCCATCCTAAAGGAGATCAGTCCTGGGTGTTCATTGGAAGGACTGATGCTGAAGCTGGGAAACTCCAATACTCTGGCCACCTCATGCGAAGAGTTGACTCATTGGAAAAGACCCTGATGCTGGGAGGGATTGGGGGCAGGAGGAGAAGGGGACGACAGAGTATGAGATGGCTGGATGGCATCATCGACTCGATGGACATGAGTTTGAGTAAACTCCGGGAGTTGGTGATGGACAGGGAGGCCTGGCGTGCTGCGATTCATGGGGGTCGCAAAGAGTCGGACACGACTGAGCGACTGAACTGAACTAAACCGAATACATTTTTAAAGCAACTGTTTATTTTTTTTTAAATTATTACTTTAAAACTTTTATTTTTTGGCTGCACTTCAGTGTAACCATCTCCATCATCCATCCCCCCAGATTTTCCTCTTGTAAAATAGAAACTCCGTATCCTTTAAATGCTAACTCCTCCTTGGCCTCTCCCTGTGAACCCTGGCAACCACCGTTCCACTTTCCATCTCTGAGTTTGATTACTCTAAGAGCCTCCTGTAAGTGCGGTCACACAGTGTTTGTTCTTGTGTGTCTGGCTCATTTCCCTTAGCATAGTGTCCTCAAGGTTCATCCATTCTGTAGCAGGTGTCAGAATTTCCTTCCTTTTGAAGGGTGAGTGATACTCCATTGTATGTGTAGAGCGCATTCTGTTTATCTATGCCTCTGCCGATGGATGCTTGGATGGTTTCCACATTTTGACTATTGTGAATAAGGCTGCAATGAATAGGGGTGTACAAATACCTCTATTGAGACCTGCTTTCATTTCTTTTGGGTCTTTGCTCCCTCTGGAATGGCCGGATCATGTGGTAGTTTTATTTTTAATCTTTTGAGAAGCTGCTCTACTGTTTTCCACAGAGGCTGCCCCATTTTACATTCCCAACAACAGTGCGTATGAGTTCCAATTTCTCCACATCCTTCCCAATACGTGTTATTTCTGTTTCTTTTTTTTGGATAGTAGCCATCCTAGTGGGTGTGAGCTGGTGTGTGGACACAAGACACTGTTCTTTTTTTTTCCCTAGTACTTCTCTTGAGTTGGCTGTGCGTGCATGCTAAGTTGCTTCAGTCGTGTCTGAGTCTTTGCAACCCCACAGGCTCTCTCCTGCCAGGCTCCTCTGTCCATGGGATTCTCCAGGCAAGAATAGTGGAGTGGGTTGCCATTTCCTTCTCCAGGGCATCTTCATGACCCAGGGTTGAACCCATGTCTCCTGCATCTCCTGCATTGGCAGGCAGATTCTTAACCACTAGCAGCACCTGGGAAGCCTAGGCAGATCGATATCTTCTTACGATGGTGGTCTTACGATTGATGCCCTCCCCATGCCACCTCCTGGAGCCTCTGCCCACAGAGCCTTTCGTATGTGGATACTTCTAAGTGCGGCCTCGCCACCCTAGGGACCCATTTGAGAGCAGCTTCGTTTGGCCCAATTTTAGGTCTCTGGGATTTCATGAGGTGTCCCCAGGCCACCGCTGAAGAGGACACAGCTACAGGCCCGCTAAGGACAGGAGCAAGGCAGGCTGGTTTGTGAACTGACTGTGTGACCCTCCTGCCACGCACGGGTGGAAGATTCCAGGACTTCTTTCCTTATGGAGCCTCTCCCTGGAATGGGGCCGAAGAGGTCGGGCAGCTTGAAGCTCTCTCCCCGGCCAGCACACTTCCAGGCCCTTGACAACAGCACCAGTAAGATTGCCAGCGACCTGTCGCCCGCCTGTTTGTCCAGAAGGAGCAGAAACACCAGAGGCGTTGGCCCACCAAACCCTCAGTTGCCCACCAGCGTTCTATGAGGGTCAACTACCGTCTGTTGGTGGATTGGTCTCTTGTTTCTAGATTTGTTTGTTTTTAAAACGTTCTTGCACATCCCCTAAGAGCTGCACTATGGCAGACACAAGTCAGGAAAAGGCAGTCTGCCGCCACAGAGCTGAGCTTGACGGAGGAAGGGGAGACCCCGGGGCGGGGTGTGGTGGTGCATGGCCTGGGTGATGCCCTCGGGCTGGCCTGCACCTGAGTCCCAGATTGGCCACTTATTTGCTCTGTGTCCTGGGCAAAAACGAGAGTGAGGATAGCTATTTTGGAGTTGGGGGAAGATTTGAACGAGCTATTGATAGGTATGGGCTTCTCAAGTGGCACTAGTGGTGAAGAATTTGTCTGCCGGTGCAGGAGACTTAGGTTCAATCCCTGGGTCAGCAAGACCCCCTGGAGAGGAAATGGCAACCCACTCCAGTGTTCTTGCCTGGAGAATCCCATGGACAGAGGAGCCTGGTGGGCTACAGTCCATGGGGTCACATGAGTTGGACACGGCTGAAATGACTTAGCATGCAATGATGGATATGGAAGCCTCTGGGACAGGAGCAGAGGTGTTTGTCAGTGTTCTTGTTACTGAATCCAAGCTCATCCTGCTTGCTGCTGGACAGGCCAATGAATCCAAGACATGAGGGGCAAGGGAAACGACTTCAATCGGGGAGCTGGTTGACCAAGAAGATGGCAGGCTAGTGCCTCAAAATAACCATCTTATTGGGGTCTGGATGCCAGGTTCTTTTCTAGATCAGAGATGGGGAAAGGTGAAGAAACAAAGTAAAAAGGCCATTAGTTCTGCAGTCGTCTCCTAGGATGTCAGACCTCAAGCAGGGAAAGTGTTCATTTCTTCCTTCCTGCCATCCATAGGTGGACAGGGTCTGAACAAAGGCACTTTAACAGTCAGGCAGAGGGGCAGGATTCTCTGAGGCAGGCCATTCTGTGTGGTCGTAAGAACAAAAACAATGAAAAGCAAGTCAAAGAGTCCTACATGGAGTCAGAACTGGCTTCTTCTCTGCACCCTTCTCGCTGTTTTTCCTCTGGCCATCTGCTTAGCACAAGATGGGAGAGAGAGGAGCAAGGTCAGGATGTGAGAGGGAGCCTCGGTCGTCCAGTGGCACCCAGTGGACAGACGGCAGTGACTCCCTGGCAGACGGACAGGCGGACGTGCTCCCTGCAGTGGGGAGGGGGAGGCAGCCCTCCCCACTCGGGTCATCGGTAAGTCCCCGCACAGGAGGGGCCACTGTCTGACGAAACTGGTGCTTGGACTTTGGAAGCTCAGCTTCCCAGCTGAAGGCTCTGCCCAGATTTCTGCTCTGTTCCTGCATTCAGCCAATGGCCAGGCTGCCCAGGGCAGGTACAATTCATTCAAGAGCAGGAGAGTTCCAGTTTTATTATCAAAACAAATCACATCATTCATTAAACGTTGTAAGGTTTAAGATGTTTGCTGGCTGATAATTAATGCGTCATTCTTGAGTAATGGCTTTTATTAAGTGGAAGCTAATAACTTGGTTCTTAGTAGTCATCTCGGTTAACTGTTTATAGTTTGAAATACAGTAATTCCACTACATTCGAACCTTCAAGTTGCAAATTTTCAAAGACGCGAATCACATGAGTTAGTTTGTGTTTCTGTGTGTGTTGTCACTTGCTTGCATCCTCCTCCACAAGAGGTTGGGCTTCTGTGTGCTTTACTGTGCAGGACTGGGTCAGTTCAGTTCAGTCCAGTCGCTCAGTCTCGTCCGACTCTTTGCGACCCCATGAACTGCAGCACACCAGGCCTCCCTGTCCATCACCAGCTCCCGGAGCTTACTCAAACTCATGTCCATTGAGTCAGTGATGCCATCCAGCCATCTCATCCTCTGTCGTCCCCTTCTCCTCCAGCCTTCAATCTTTCCCAGCATCAAGGTCTTTTCCAATGAGTCGATTCTTCGAATCAGGTGGCTAAAGTATTGGATGCTTCAGCATCAGTCCTTCCAATGAACACCCAGGATTGATCTCCTTGAGGATGGACTGGTTGGATCTCCTTGCAGTCCAAGGGACTCTCAAGAGTCTTCTCCAACACCACAGTTCAAAAGCATCAGTTCTTCGGCACTCAGCTTTCTTTACAGTCCAACTCTCCCATTCATACATGAGTACTGGAAAAACCATACCTTTGATTAGATGGATCTTTGTTGGCATAACTACAATAATTCAGTATCTTTGGTTTAAGCTCAGGATGTCTGGAAACAAGAGTATAAGTAGCAGTGGTGTAGCTGGTACAACTGTACTTTTCAAGGTACAGAACTGTAAGATTATAAATGTTTTCTTATTTTTTTTTTTTTAAAATGTTGGACTCTGTGGGAGAAGGCGAAGGTGGGATGTTTCGAGAGAACAGCGTCGAAACATGTGTATTATCTAGGGTGAAACAGATCACCAGCCCAGGCTGGATGCATGAGACAAGTGCTCAGGCCTGGTGCACTGGGAAGACCCAGAGGAATCGGGTGGAGAGGGAGGTGGGAGGGGGGATCAGAATGGGGAATATATGTAAATCCATGGCTGATTCATGTCAATGTATGACAAAAACCACTACAATATTGTAAAAAAAAAATTAAAAAAAAATAAATAAAATGGTATAAAGAATAAGGCCACCAAAAAAAAATGATATTTATTTTTTACTTATTTATTTGACTGTGCTGGGTCTTAGTTGCAGCATGTGGAATCTAGGTCCCTGACCAGGGATCAAACCCTGGGCCCCCTTCATTGGGAGCATGGAGTCTTAGCCAGTGGACCACCAGGGAAGTCCCTGTGTTTGTTTTTTATGGATTATTTGTGCAGAAAGTATGATAAACCTATTACAGTACATTACTATATAGCTGGTCATGTTAGTTGGGTACCTAGGCTAACTTTGCTGGACTTAACGAACAAATTGGACTTACGAAGGAGCTCAGAAAGGGACTCGTTCATACATAGGGGACTTGCTGTCTCTAATAACACTGCCAGGGACATGGCGTATGCACCTTTATCCAAAGGGATCAGGAGTATCCCTTGTGCCGATTTCATTTCATTCTCTTTTTGTGACACTCCCATGTCCCAGCGCAGTGCCCCGGATGATAGCCGGGGAGATGGAGGCTGAGACTAAGGGTGCAGGAAGGCTGCCTGGGACCTTGAGGAGCAGACCTGGGGTTCTTGAGGACAGCTCATTTTGGTCATGGCTTCCCACAGCACATGCATCCCTAGAGGTCGACTGACCTCTGTCTTTGGCACTAGCTCTGTTGCTCTGAAATAAACAGGCGGCCAGATATTTCTCCAGCAAAAATGAGTTTATTGCAGAGAATTGCACTTTGGGGCTTGCAACCACGGTGAGCCACACATAGAAGGGAAGAGGAAGTTGGCGTGGTTACAGTAAACAGGAGTCTGTGGTTTTTCACTGGCTGAGCCTCGGCAGGGAATGAAGAGGTGTCTTTGTTCTTCCGTCTGGCTCTGCTACGGTTGCAGGGTGTGCGAGTGCCCTCTTCTGGTCTCCTGGCTCTCCTTAACTCAGGTTTCTGGTCTTTTTTTTTTTTTTCTTTACAGCTTTAAAAAAAATCAGTTTCACTTCTTATTTTTCTTTTTAAAGGATGCTTAGATTTTATTTATCTTAAATGTTTGTTTATTTACTTGGCTGCACTAGGTCTTAGTTACAGCACGTAGGATGTTTAGTGTGAACTCTTAGTTGTGGCATGTGGGATCTAGTTCCTTGACCAGGGATCCAACTTGGGCGCCCTGCATTGGAAGCCCGGGCATCTTAGCCACATGGACCACCAGGGAAGTCCTCATTTGTTCACAGTTCTGAGATACACTTGCTGGTGTTTGAGAAGCTCCACTTACTGGAGAGAAGTTCACCTCTGGGGCAGGTGATTTAAAATGCAAACTTGCTGTATCTGTGGGTGTGGGACGCAGGAGAGGTCGGCCAATGCTGATCCCCTCTGGCCACTCGTGAGCTAATGACCCTGCCCACTTTCCCCTGTAGTTTATGTCTTCCTCTTAGTCATGGCTCTTCTTCGAAATTCAGCATGGGCAGGGTCTGCCTGGCCTTTTCTTCTCCTGGAAGGGTTACTGAGTATAGAGAACCCCCTTCCTCCCAGAGCTGAGAAGCACAACCCTTGGGAGGAAGGACAGAAAGTGAGGTCAGCTCATCTGACCAGGAGCCTGAGAAACTCGAAGGCTATGGAATCTTTGCTGAGTCGGGGCATTAGCTAGCCTCCTCTATTTGTGCAAATTCCTTGGAGTTTGGTTGCAAACGATCCGGCCCCTTCTTGTGGCTTGTGAAATGGGGAACGTGGGCAGCGTTCCGGCGAGACCGAGGGCCACAGCTGGGGGAGCCCCCACGCCCCTTTCATGCCTGGCCATTGCAACCTTTAATTTGGGGACAGCTGTGGCACGGTTGGTGTTATTCGGGGTTTTGGCTTCAAGAGAATCTGGGATGATGTCTTTGTTATTTCACAGAAATTGGCAGCCATGCCTGGCATGTCAGGTGGCAGTGCTGATCATCCTGGGTTTGCCCAACACCTTTCCAGGACAGTGGGGTGGGGAAGGGAGTGTGGTCAGTTTGCTGACCTGCAAACACCGACTGTGGGTGCCTCGCTTGCCTGGTCAAGAATTTTCCCAGGCTCAGGGCATGTGTCAATTTGACAGAATAACACAGATGACCTTCACTGCTTGCCCCCTAAAGAAGCAGCTTCCTGGTTTGTTTTCTAGTGAGGAAGAAAGAGAAGTTTGGTTCTCTAGAATCGGGCTAGACCCTGCGGGGTGACACACATCTGTACTTACGTCTGCAGTGTTCCTGTCCCTCTGATTCTCACAGATTCATCCTCCTCCCTTGAACGACAGGTACTCATGGCTCATCAGGGATCCTTCGTCTTATTTCCGGGTAATCTCTAACCATCACGTTGGCCTTTCTTGAGCAGTCCAGAAACTCACAGGGTTGATCCTTGGGGTGATGTTTCCCCTGGGGAACCTCTCCTCTGTGGGGGCCCCCCCTCTTCTGTGGGGGGATGGAATGCATCTGTCTGGGGTGGAATGCTTTATGTCTGTCTGTTTTTCCAGGGATGTACCAGAGTCCAGGTTATGGGTCCCATTCTGGCTTTCTGATGGTGTGTCCTGATATAGACCTCCTTGTTCTAGAAGTGATGGGATACCAGGGAATCCCTCCTGGCCTCTGATTCCATGTAACCACAACCTTCTGCTGGAACAGAGATGCAGACAGCAAGTTCGGTAAAGAAGGACAGGGACTGACATGTAGACTGAATTTTTTGTAGAATGGAGGTGAGGAACTTTGAAAGGTATTGAGATAAAATTTGTGTGAAAGAAAAGGCACCCTTAGTGAATTTTGGCAATTATGTGTAGTTGTATGGCTTCCCAGGTGGCCCTAGTAGTAAAGAAACCACCTGCCAATGCAGGAGATGTAAGAGACACAGCTTCGATCTCTGGGTTGGCATGGAGACGGGCATGGCAACCCACTCCAGTATTCTTGCCTAGGGAATCCCATGGACAGAGCAGCCTGGTGGTCTAGGGTCCATAGGGTCGTAAAGAGTCGGACACGACTGAAGTGACGACACATTGCACATAGGTAGTTGTGTAATCACCACCACTGCATCCATCACCCCAAAGCATCCCTTTTAATCTCTTTGGGGCCACCCCCACCCCTTGGCCCCAGAAACCCGTGATCTATTTTCTATGATGATGGTTTTGCCTTTTCTAGAATTTTAGATAGGGGCTCCCCTGGTGGCTCTGGTTAGGAATCTGCCTGCAACGCAGGAGACTCGGGTTCGATCCCTAGGTCAGAAAGGTCCCCTGGAGAAGGGCATGGCAACCCACTCCAGTATTCTTGCCTGGAGAATCCCATGGACAGAGGGGCCTGGCGGGCTACAGTCTGTGGGGTCGCAGAGAGTTGCACATGACGGAGCGACTGACAACGATACTGGAGCCCAAGAACCGCAGCAAGAGAAGCCGTCACAGTGGGAGCCCTCGCCGCATCTAGAGAAAAGCCCACACAGCAACGAGGACCCAGCACAGCCAGAAATAAAATAGATACACAGACTCCAACAGTGCGCAGTCTCTGCATCTGGCTTCTTCCCTTCAGCAGAATCTGTTTGGGGCTTGTCCCTGTCCTCGTGGGCGTCAGCGGTGGTTCCTCGTTATTGCTGGGCGGCTTTGCACCATATGAATGTGCCACCATTCGCCTTTACTCACCAGATAATGGACGTTAAAGGTGTTTCTAGTTTGGGGGGATTGGGAATAAGGCTGTTGAGGGCATTCACGTACAGGTCTTTGTGAGGACTTCTCTTTTCATTTCTCTTGGGTCTGCCAGATCTCAGGGCAGATGTTATGTTTAACTTTGTAAGATACTGCCTAACTGTTTTTCAAGGTGACTGGAACAATTTGTTTCCCGAATGGGTACTTATAGTCCCGGACATGTAACTGGTCTTCCTGACATCCATGGATTTCTATCTGTGCAATGATTTTCGAGAAGTTTATCAGATCCCACATGTAATTAAGGTATGCGGCTTTTAGGGGAAAGATGATTACATATCTCTGGATGTCTTGAACTCTGAGTTTTGAACTCTGAGTGCCGTATGAATGTCTGTGTTGTCCTCCCAAGGGAACCAAACACTTCTCGCCACAGTCCGAGTATGAGTCAGGCCTTGTGAGGATCCTTCCAGCCCTCACGTGTCCGCTTTGTGTGTGTGCCTCAGATGAGAGTTTCAAGTTCATCCTTGTTGAGATCACGCCTGCGGGCGAGAGGGGAAAATATCTGAGGCTGTCAAATCAGGGGGGAAGTGATGTCTTGCTGAGCTGTTTTGTTTCCTGACCTTTATCTCATGTAAGGTGGGGGCAGGCTGGGTCATGTTTAAATCCAAGATGACAAGTGTCTGAGGCTAAGCAAGGTTTCTGCTAAGTGCTTGCTTGGGGTCAGTGAGTCTGTGTCTCACACCTGCTGAAAACTGACTCCCAGTCAAAAAAAAAGAATTATGGGCCCGAAACACTTGACTTGGCTTTGGACTTGAACGTCCTGCATGTTTTACAGAGCCCTTTGCGGGGGAGTTGGGGGCATCCTGTTTGTGTGCATCACCTGGGTCACCGCTCTAGTTTTTGTTTTTTCCCTGGCACTCAGGCTTAGTTGCTCCACGGCATGTGGGATCTTCCTGGATCAGGAATCATACCCAAGTCTCCTGCATGGGCAGGTGGATTCTTCACCACTGAGCCACCAGGGAAGCCCCAAGCACTGTATTTCGGAAGCCCCTTGCTCATTGTGCCTTTCTACCTTCCAAAGTGTGAAATGGTTGCTTCTTTTGAAATCAGTTTTGCCATTTTTTTTTTAATTTGATGACTTAAAAAAAATTTACGGGACCTCCCTGGTGGTCCAGTGGTTAAGATGCCCCGCCTCCGCCGCAGGGGCGCGGGTTTGTTCTCTGGTCAGGGAACTAAGATCCTGCTGGCAGCATAATGTGGCCAAGAAAAAAAATTTATTGGCTCAAGTAACTGAAAAGTTAAAGGGAGATTTAACCCAAGTTGATATAGGAGTTTGAGTGGATATTTCCTCCTCTTCATTGCTAACTCTGAGCCAGCTTATTGTTTTTTTTTTTAAGCTTATAAATATTTTATTTTTGTTATAGTGATTAAAATCTACATAACTCAAATTTGCCATTTTAACCATGCTTAAGTGTACAGTTCAGTGGTAGTAAGTACATTCACATTGTTCTGTAGCCATCATGCATGCGTGCTAAGTCACTTCTGCTGTGTCCAACTCTTTGTGACCCCATGGACTGTAGCTGGTCAGGTTCCTCTGTCCATGGGATTTTCCAGGCAAGAACACTGGAGTGGGTTGTCATGACCTCCTCCAGGAGGTCTTCCTGACCCAGGGATTGAACCAGCATCTCTTACATCTTCTGCATTGGCAGGCGGGTTCTTTACCACTAGGGCCGCCTGGGAAGCCCATCACCACAATCCAACTCCAGTACTTTTTTCTCTTCCTGAACCAAAATCCTACTCACTCAACAATAACTGGCATATTCATGGCAGGCATGAGCTGTGTCTGCGGTCCTGTTGTGTCTTCATATCATGTGACTTGTGGCATTTAGACAGCATCACTTTTCATCACTAGGTAAAATTTGGCCTTAGAAGAAAAGGATTTTTCTTATTATCCTAAATTCTCAGGATGCTGCCTCACATTTTCACCGTTTCTGAGCTGTGGTTGCTGTTGAACACCTAGTTTATCTGTGACTGCTCTGGAGTGGGAGTCCAGGCACCTCTGGGGGACACACGTGGAGGTTAAGACCCAGGGCCAAGTTTAGGTGAGGTTCACTCCATCTAAAGCGTTGTTTGGGGTGGGAAGGGAGGAACGTCTCTATTTTCCCACTGAGAACAGTGAGTTGACACCAGGAAGTATCACACCGCAAACCTCTGGACTACAGCTCATTTTTTTTCTTCCTTTCTGAACTTCTTGCCTTTTATTTCTTATTTTTAAGCTTTTTATATTGTATTGGGGTATAGTCAATTAACAATGCTGTGATAATTTCAGATGGATAGCAAAGCCATACATACACGTGCATCCGTCCTCCCCCAAGCCCCCCTCCGCTCCCATCCAGGCTACCGCAGAACGCGAAGCAGAGTTCCCTGTGGGGCACGGTCGGCCTTTGTTGATTACCTGTTTTACACACAGCAGTGTGCGCATGTCCGTCCTGATCTCCCTGTTTGTCCATCCCCCCCACCCCCCCGTCCGTCCCCTGGCAACCGTAAGTTCGTCTCCACGTCTGTGAGTCGCTTCCTGGAATTCAGCTCATATTAGAGAAGGCATAGGGGTCCTGCCCCCGGGTAGGAAGGTCCCGGGAGGCCCCTGCCTCGGCCCCGTGGCCAGTGGGAAGCATCCCTGGCCCACGGCCCTCCAGCCTTCAGGCGCCAGTAGTCACGGGGTCAACTTTCCCCGTGTCCTTGGCTGGGCTCAGGGGCCCTGCCTGCCCGAACCGTGTGCTTTCACGAGAACCTGCCTCGCTGAAAACCTGGCTTTCAAAATCTCTCCAAAAGAGAACAGCGTTCAAGACTTCTGATTTGCCTTTGGCCTTCCCAACTGGCTGTTGTGGTAAAGAACCCACCTGCCAGTGTAGGTCAGAGGTAAGAGACGTGGGTCCACCCCTGGGCCAGGAAGACCCCCTGGAGGAGGGCATGGCACCCACTCCAGTGTTCTTGCCCGGAGAATCCCAGGGACAGAGGAGCCTGGCGGGCTGCAGTTCATGGGTCGAAAAGAGCTGGACATGACTGAGTGATTTAGCACACGCGTGTGCACACACACACACACACAGGCACAATTTGTCTTTAATCCAATGGTCCTAGGACAATTCTGGAGAGTAAAGCGGTTGCCTCTATGCACCCTGGTTTATTCCATAAAGACCATGTTGGGAAACGGCAGTGTTTTTCTGTTTTAAAATAAGTAGGTTTGGAAGGAGCTGGGAAACTGTGGGGTTTAGTTACAAAATGACTGTAATTGTGGGGGAAGTATTTTCTTTCAATTTTGAAATGCATTAAACAAGATATACAGTTTAGAAATAATTTGCTGTTGGAGGAAGGCTCTTTCATCCTCGAGGGAGAGGGGACACTTCTCCCTGTGGGAAGGGTGGTCGTGGGCACGGGGGGAGGGGACCCCAGGAGAACCTGATCTTGTTCTCGCCCAAATTCAAAGCCGCCAAGAGGGGTGAAGTCATGGGACAGGAGGAGAAAGCCCCCACTTCTTCTCTCATGAGGAGCAGGAGGGTGCTGGGCTGAGCACGGATTATCAGGAAGAGAAAAGTAACCCTGTGGTCAGACTCCCTTGCTGCTGGCTGCCCACGGATGCTGGGGGCAGCCACCCAAGGGGTAGGGGTCGCTGAAGACGCCGTGATGGACGGCCCTTCTCTTTGTCTACACAGTGCTCATCGGCCTCATGAGTAAAGGTCACTCAGTGCCAGGCAGTGCCAAGCACCAGGGAAGCCAGGACACAGAGATCCATCCTGGCCCTCGCAAGGACAGAGACAGCGTTCCCGTGTGGGCTGATGCGTGAGTGGAGCTTGGTCAGTGGTCAAGGCCAGAGGCCCCGGCCTGCCCTTGGGAGGGGGGCCCACGGGGGACCCCACAGGCCAGGAGTTGCCATTTAGTTGCTGAGTTGTGCCCGACTCTTTGTGAGCCCATGGGCTGTAGCCCTCTAGGCTCCTGTGTCCCTGGCATTTCTCAGGCAAGAACACTGGAGTGGGTTGCCGTTTCCTTCTCCAGGGGACCTTCCCAAGCCAGGGGTTGGACCCAGGCTCCTGCATTGTCAGGCAGACTCTTTACCACTGAGCCACCAGGGAAGCCCGGGACAGGGTTGTAGCAGTGCTTATGGGAAGCCCGGGGCTTAGACAGTCTTGGGTGGCTTAGTTGGAATAAGTCAAGCAGAAAGAACACCCCAGCATAGACCCTCCTACAGAGGACAAAAGAGTGAACCAGGCGCTAGGGGTGGGGTGGGCATGGTGTGAGGGGGCAGTGGCCCTGGGACCGGCCTGATGGAAGCTCCATGAAGGAGAAGGGAAGAGGGCCTGTAAGGCTGCAGGATGAGCAGACTCTGTACTCCAAGCATTTGGACAACGGACGTCTTGGATGATTCTGGGGGGTGAATAGCTGAAGCTTTGTTTTAGACAAACATGCTAGAGGTCCCCAGGCTCATTCACAGAGCCTGCTCCTCTTTCTCTGCTCACTCGCTAACTGAACAGCTGAGTCTGGTTTTAGATTCCTTCTCAGGGCTGTCGGTTTGCATCTGTCCACCAGCAAACATCTCTGCTCTGTCGATGGTCTGAATGTCAGACATATATTTGGTTGCTTCTAGAATGACAAGGAGATTGGCAGGCAGTGTATAACTTTTCAGTTTGGTCCTCAGTATCCTTGGATTTGGGCTTCCCAGGTAAAGAGCCCGCCTGCCAGTGCAGGAGATGCAGGAGACCTGGGTTCAATCCCTGGGTGGGGAAGATACCCTGGAGGAGGAAATGGCAACGCACTCCAGTGTTCTTGCTTGGAAAAATCTCATGGACAGAGGAGGCTGCTGGGCTATAGTCCATGGGGTTGCAAAGAGTCAGGCATAACTTAGTGACTTGGATTCAGCTAACCTCAGGTTATGTAGTACTGTAGTGTGTATTTATTGAAAAAATAATCTGTGTACACATGGACTTGTGCAGTTCAAATCCATGTTGTTCAAGTGTCAACCGTGTTACTATGTGTGTGTGTGTGTGTGCACGTGCACCCACATGCAATACATCAAATACCAACTACACCTGGAGTAGGAAATGGCAGCCCACTCCAGTATTCTTGCTGGATAATCTCATGGACAGAGGAGCCTGGCAGGCTACAGTCCACAGTCACAAAGAGTAGGATAGGGTTTACCGCCTAACACTAACACTTTCACACCCAGGATGGATTTTCTAGCTCCGAGTCACCCTTTGAGGAACTGCCTCATTTTGCACTGCTTTGTATAAATAAAGACTACTGTTTAAGACCAAGGGAAAAAAAAAAAGGAAAGGAAAAATAGCAACTACACACTCTCTTCTATCCTGTATAAGCCTTCAGTCTGGAGTCTCTCCTGAATTCCAGACACAGAGCCAGCTGCCGGCTTCACATCTCCACCTGGACCTCAGTCATCGTGAACTTGACACACCCCAGACTGAGCACTCTCCCTGCTCTCTCCCCAGCCTGTTCTTCCTGCAGCCGACCTCCCACCCCTGCATCCTCACAACTACTCAAGGTGAAAACTCTGAGTCATCTCTGATACTTTTTTTTCTTTCACGACTGACACCTGGCCCATCAGTGATTCTGTGGGCTTCACCTTTGCGGTATGTCCAGAATCCATCCACTTCTCCCCACCTGGCACTCAGAGCCATCCTTACACCGTGTCTGGGCCACCGCAAGTGGTGCCCAGCTGGATTCCCTCGTCTCTCCTCCCTCCACTGCAGGCTGTCCTCAGCATCCTCTGCAGACAAGTCAGGTCATTCCACTTCTCTGCTCAAAACTATCAACTAGTTCCCCATTCTTCTCAGTCTGATATTCCTAGTTTTCCCCATGGCTTACAAAGCTCTCCATGGTCTGGTCTGTGATACCTCTGTAACCTCACTTCTAACCCAGATCACTCTGCTTACTTTCTCTTTATCAGACTGCTTGACTGCCCTTAGTCAAAGAGCATGCGCCTGCCCCAGGTCCTTTGCACTCACTGTTTTCTCTGCCTGGAACACTTGTCTTCTGATATCTGCATGGCTAGCTTCTTCATCCCTTCAGGCCCCTCCTTACAGAGGCTCCCAGGGCCTTTCTGTGTGAAATAGCAGCTTTGTCTCCATCAGCCATTTTCTTTCTTTCTTTTTTTTTTTTTTGCCAAACGGTATGAGGGATCTAATTCCCTGACCAGGGATTGAATCTGCAACCCCTGCATTGGAAGCATGACGTCTTAACTATAGATTGCCAGGGAAGTTCACCTTTTTTGAAAAACACACTTTTATTATTTCTACTGTGCGAGGTGGGTCTTCATTGCTGTGCGGGCTTTTCTGCAGCTGTGGGAGCCGGGGCTGCTTGCTAGCGGTAGTTGTGTTCAGGCTCCTCATTGTCGTGGCTTCTCTTGTTGCAGAGCGCAGGTTCTATGGATTGAGGGCGTCAGTAGCTGCGGCTACTGGGCACTAGAGCAGGCTCAGGAGCTGTGGCGCATGGGCTTAGTTGCTTTGCAATATGTAGGATTTGCCAGATCAGGGATTGAACCTATGTCTCCTGCATTGGCAGGTGGATTCTTTACCACTGAGCCACCAGGGAAGCCCCTCACTTTTTTTTTTTTTTGATAACCAAGAAATAAGCTTCATATCATGGGGTCTTTATTAAAATACCAAAGTTTAGGAAAGCTTTTAAACAAAATATTTCTATTCCAGGGACTTGCCTGAGCTTTTAAAATAAATTTCTATCTCACTGGAGTTTACAGAAGAATTTCATCTGCCTTTGCAGTGATGAGGATTAGAAGCCTGCTGTTATCTAAGACATTTTGTGAGCAATTGCCATAACATAGCCCTCTATCATTCTTTATTCCTTAACTTACCCTGCTTATTTCTGTTTTACTTATCACCACTTGACATTACTCTTGTGAATTGTTTCCTGGCTTTTAAGGAGATACGTGAGAGCAAAGAACTTTGCTTGTCTTATTTTTCTGATTAGCACCAGGACTTTGAACAGTTCTGGCATTTCGAAGCTTCTCAGTAAGCGTTTGCTAAATGCATTGACTTCTTAGAGACACTGGGACAGGGGGACTGGCCTGGGAAGACGTTGTGTACCACTGTGGTGATCTTCATATGGCACGGGGAAGGCCTAGACTGGGGGTGACCTCAGGGGCGTGCAGGGAGGAGTGGACAGAGAAAGGGCATTTATGCATTTATGCTTCTCCACTGAGGTTTATCACAGGATGTTAAGTTCAGTTCCCTGGGCTCTGCAGCAGGACCTTGTTATCCACTCTGTGTATCCTCTGGATATCCACTCCATAATGGTTTCATCTGCGAGTCCCAAGTCCCCAGTCTCTCCCTGCCCTACCTGTCTACCTCGTGGCAACCACAAGTGTGCTCTCTCTGTGAGTCCGTTTCTGCTTCGAGAAGCTCATTTGTGTCATATTTTAGATTCCACATATAAATGACATCATACGGTATTTGTCTCTCTTTCTGACTTACTTCACTTAGTATGATTATTTTTGGGTCCATCTAGACTGTTGCACATGGCATTGTTTCATTCTTTTTTATGGCTGAGTAATATTCCATTGTATATATGTACCATAGCTTTATCTGTTCATCAGCTTGGTGGAAAACATTACCCTGGTGGCGGGGGGATAGATAAGGAACTACCATTTTTGAAATAACCACCTAGACTCACCTGTGCACGTAGAATGCAGCTTTTCATATTAAGCACAGATGGATTGAGACAATTTACACATAATGTGATAAATGCTGTGGGAATGATTTCTATCCCCTTCCCCACTCCTTCCTGGGACCTACATGCGTGTATCTACAACACATGCTCACAGAGGACTTTTTTTTTTTAAACCTTTTATTTTATATTGCAGCATAGCTGATGAACAAAGTTGTGACAGTTTCAGGTGAGCAGCAAAGGGACTCAGCTGTACATACACATGCATCCATTCTCCCCCAAACTCCCCTCCCATGGAGGCTGCCCTTGAGCAGAGTTCCCTGTATTATACTCTACGTAGGTCCTTGTTGGTTATCCATCCTAAATACAGCAGTGTGTAGATGTCCATTCCAAACTCCCTAACAGCCTGCTCCCCCCATCCTCCCCCCATAACCGTAAGTTCTTTTCACAAGGGGCCATTTTTGGCATACGACTCAAGACCACGAAGAAGCCTTTCTAGCAGGAGAACACAGGAACTCTGCCCCCCTGAGTTTAATTTTGCAGTCTGATCGTCTTGTGGTTACTCTACCCTGAAGCCAGACCACAGTGAGCGCCTCCCCCGCCCCCACCGACCACACCAAAGTGGGGGAAGGGGCCACGGAGAACAAAGGAGCTTCCCCCAGCACCCATGAGAGGGTGACCACAGGAGCCCGGCTCGGGATGGGTGACTTCCAGCTCCTACCCGGGCCGTACCTGTGAATTCTGTCAGGGCTGGAACATCTGGCCTGACATGTAGCAAGGGACGACTCTGCATACCTTCGGACGCTGAGAGTACTTGAGTGACCACCAGTAACCACGGGAGAGGGTTACTGCCCTTCCCCACCATGGGAGGCAGCATGCTTGGTGACACGGCTGGCCATCCAGACACACTTCCAACAAGCAGCCCTGCGAGTGGGGAACGTTGATTTGGCTCTAGCCCACTTCTCCCCACTTCCTGGCTGTCACCACCTATCCATCTCTCTAGTAATGAGTCCTGTGAGTCTGTGATTTGGAAACTCCCTGGGGAGGGAGTTCTAGTCCCTGGAGGTCATCACTATCATGTTGCCGGGGGATGTAATACAGGAGTCTGGCTGAAACGGTACAGCATGCATTGGAGGGAGACCTGGACTGAGCCTTGATCGAGAGCAGAGAGGAGCAGAGCGCGCCGGGCACCAGCTCAACCAGGAAGACAGGGGCGGGACACTCGGGGGGCAGGGCTGTCTGGGAGCTCCTCCTCCTTGGTCCAAATCAGTTCTCAACACGCTTCTCGGGGCAGAGGATGACTCAGGGGACTGGCCTGGGGTAGACGTGCAGGACTACTGCCAAGAATAAAAGAGGGCAAGGGAGTAGGGAATACAGGTCCTGATGCCTCTCCATGGGTTTTGAAATCGGTGGGTAAACTATTTGGGTTTTGGGGATTTGTCATCTGACTCTGGTGGCCTTGGAAAGTCAGCCCTGCCTCTCTGGCCTCAGTGGGCTCCTGGATTTCATGAGTGACTAGATCACAGTCTTCTAATAGAATACTTGTGAAGTAGACTTAGTGAACGCTGCATGCATTGTTCAGGGCGGGTGAGATGCAAGCGGTGAGGCCACGCCCTCGGGAAGCGCGGCTCTGTCCATCCTGGACTCTCCCTGACATCTTCAAAGCTGAGACCCCCGGAGGAATGTTTGGGCTTCAGTTGGAAGCATCTGCCTTTAACTTAGCCCTGTAGGGACTTAGAATCTAATTCTTCACAGAATTTCCCCAGAAATTTCAGATATTCTTGAAAACGTGACATACACTAGTAGGTACTTTCCTTGCCAAATGAAATACCCCCAAAACACAAAACCAATCCTACACTAAAAGCGTCTGTGAGTCTGACATGAAGAAAGCACATGTTCTGAAAACCTCAAGTTTTCTTTATAACCTTCCAGTCCTGAGAACTATGGTTCCTTATTCTTGTCAACACTGTTTTCTAATTTCCTTCATCGTCATGGCTTTTATCACTGGCAATTTTCCTTTTTCTTTAAAAAAAAAGAAAAACTTTTCATCTTGTATTGGGGCACAGCCGATTAACCATGTGGTGATAGTTTCAGGTCAACAG
The DNA here is from genome assembly GCF_023699985.2 of Odocoileus virginianus. NCBI lineage: Eukaryota > Metazoa > Chordata > Mammalia > Artiodactyla > Cervidae > Odocoileus > Odocoileus virginianus. Next base: position 793,797 of record NC_069675.1, read on the forward strand.
CAAAGGGGATCAGCCATACGCGTGTGTGTGGCCATTCTCCCCTAAACTCTCCTCTGCTCCAGGCCCACTGGCAGTTTTTCTTAATCAGGCTTCAGGTTTACAAAGCCCTCCTTTACATTTTAGTGGAGCAATCTTGAAGACATGTCCACAATGCAAGGAAAAGAACCCAGATCAATACAAATTCAAAAGAATGTTAGAGGAGTCTCAAAAAAAGGAAAAAAAAAAAGAATGTTAGATGAGTCTCATTGATGCTTTTGATTTTTTGTCTCAATTTTTTCCAATGCTTTTTCATAAGCTTCCTTTGTTTTATCAGTGCATTGCCTTATTCTCATATACTTAAAAAAAAAAAAATCAAGCTACTAGACTGATAGAAGACTGTCCTGAACACAGAGGTTCTCTTGGAGTAGTTTCATCCCTTTGCTCTTTGCTGTTGATAAACTTATCAGAACCAACGTCTTCTATCAAGTAGTAACTTGAGACACAATCAGAGCTATAGTAAAGGTGAAAATATAAGAATCCATCCTCGGAGGTTCTTCTGAAATTTGGCATCAAACACTGCTCTACAGGCCTCTGCAGATTGCCTGCAGCCTCCTGCAAGCTTCCAGATTCTGCCTGGAGCCATCAGGTAATTAATTCCTAAGACGCTAAGTGGGTGATGGAGATTGTGATTCTGCCAAGTGGCCAGGCCTGGGTGCTTCAGGGACCTGGGCCTGGGTGTGTCCTCTGACCCCCCTGCCTCTGCCATCAGGCCTTCCCTGACATCCCTCAGGCTGCCCTGTGCAGGCGGTCACCTCCCTCTGCCTCCTTCTGCTTGTTGGATGTCGCTCTCCACAGGCAGCTTAGACCTTGGGTTCAGCTTGGCCCCTCCCAGAGTAATTAGTATAAAATGATAGCGTGAGTGTGGGCATGCCCTGGCACATCTCTGTACACTTCTGTAATGTTTGCATGAATGAGGACTTACCTATTACTTGAGTATTTAATTAATACATGATAAGAAAACAATAGTACAAGAATAAAGGGAGAGAGTATTGTAGCAGGCCCAGCAGTGAGTTGAATTCCTGGGTGAGTTCCCTGCTGGAGTTGGTCTTGCGTTTCTGGGAAGCCTGTGATCAGGCATCAAACCCATGTCCCCTGCATTGGAAGGTCGGTTCTTAGCCACTGGACTGTCAGGGAAGCCCTTGATGCTCATTTTTTGCTGTAGCTGGTGCTGTTCTGGATCACAGGAAGCCTGACTCTGGAGTGAAAGTGAAACTGTTAGTCACTCAGTCTTATCTGACTCTTTGTGGCCCCATGGACAGTAGCCCACCAGACTCCTCTGTCCATGAGATTTTCCAGGCAAGAATACTGGAGTGGGTTGCCATTCCCTACTCTAGGGAATCCTCCCGACTCAGGTATCGAACCTGGGTCTCCTGCGTTGCAGGCAGATTCTTTACCGTCTGAGCCACCGGGAAGATAGTAGAGTGGAGGAGGCTTATTCCTTAAGGCATTTCTGCTTCTCCTCCTGCACTCACCCACCTAACCAGGGTGGTTTCTCTGAGAACCCAAGGAAAGTGCTGGCCCAGCTCCCACTGGAGAGGCAGAGGGTCTGCACAGCCCGTGGGCCTGGGTTAAGAGCTTGTGTCTCAGGGAAGTGCCTGCTCCCTGAGCAATGAGATCTGTTCTCTGCCCTCCTTCACCCAGGCATGAGGAGCCGGGAACCCCCAGAAGGAGAAAGTGGGGCTGGTGATGCTCAAGGTGAAGGAGGGATGGTCCTGGGCCCCAGAGGTGGCTGGCACTGAAGGGTGGCTGCTGCTGGCAGGGTTCCAGGCGACTGCAGAGTCATGGGGAGACAGGAGCACAGAGCTGGGGGACCCTGAATGCCCAGCTGAGGTGACTGAGGGACACTAGGCATTTCCTACACACACTAGGCACTTCTGCTAAACCTTCCAACCTGCTGACAGCAACTCATCAGCTGGCAGAGGGCACATTATGGTTGGGTCCAGGGATTGGGACTTCCCTGGTGGTTCAGACGGTAAAGTGTCTGCATACGATGTGGGAGACCTGGGTTCAGTCCCTGGGTCGGGAAGATCTCCTGGAGAAGGAAATGGCAACCCACTCCAGTATTCTTACCTGGAAAATCCCATGGACGGAGAAGCCTGGTAGGCTATAGTCAGTCCATGGGGGTGCAAAGAGTCGGACACGACTGAGCAACTTCACTTCAGGGATTGGGAGAGGCTTCCTTGGTGGCTCAGTGGTAAAGAATCTGCCTGCCAATGCAGGAGACATTGGTTCGATCCCTGGGTCAGGAAGATCCCCTGGAGGAGGAAATGGCAACCCACTCCAGTATTCTTGCCTGGAGAATCCCAGGGACAGAGGAGCCTGTCCATGGGGTTGCAAAAGAGTTGGACACAACTGAGCGACTAAACACCACCACCACCAGGGTCTGGGAGACAGTGTCTGCCCCTCGTCATGGATCTTTTTCCTTCTGCTCCTGTCTCTCGCTCCAGCCTGAGTTGCTGTTGTGTCACAGGAGCTGTAGACACCCTTGGTTTTGTCCTGAACAAAGTCTGGAGTGGCTTGGTGATGTTTTGCCACGCTGCTGGCATTTGGAGTGGCAGGACTCTCTGCCCCTCCAGCATGAGCACGGCCCTGTGTTAGGCGAGGGTGTCTGGCCTGTTCCTGTCTACTTGACTTTGGAAGGAGGCACTCTGCTGCCACAGTTCCGGGCAGCAGGGAGGCCAAGAGCCAGGGACTTGGAGACAGCCTGACCTATCCTCAGATTCGAGCTTTGCCAGTTACCTGCTGGCTGACTCTCCGGCTCTTGTCAGTAAGAGGGGGCAATAGTAGAAGCCACGGTACGAGGTTACTGAGCATGAAAGGAGCTCACTGTTTCAGGGTTTCGTTTAGTCAGAAATACACTGAGCCTAAATGCCTAACCCCTCATCACAGCTGGTGAGTGCTGGGCGCACAGCGCTGGAGTCGTCGGCTGTGATGAGGGTTTAGCGAGATTAGGGTTGGTGTATTTCTGACTCATCCTTCTGGGCAAAATTGCCTCTCAGTTTGCTCCCTTCCTTCTCATTTCTAGACACAGACTTTGCTTTGAAAACTTGGAATGGGGTTATTTATTTCTAGGGAGCTGAGTCTGATGCATCAACAAACTTCTTTTTTTTAAAATTGTTTATTGTTTTTGGCTGTGCAGGGTCTTCACTGCTGCTCGGGCTTTGCCCTAGCTGCAGTGAGTGGGCTTCTCACGGTGGCAGCCTCTCTGGTTGCGACTCCTGGGCTCTAGGCAGGCCGGCTCCGTGGTCGTGGACCGCGGGGGTTAGCTGCCCCGTGGTGTGTGGGATCTTCCTGGACCTGGGACGGAATCTGTGTGTGCTGCATTGGCAGGTGGATTCTTGACCACTGGACCACCAGGGAAGTCCCCAGACTTCTTCACTAAACCCGGTGCTGGCCAACAGACGCCACGGTGACTGCTCAATCATCCCGGAGCCCATCTCCGCGGAGGCCCCGGGGGTGGGTGTGCACAGCCGTTAGCAGAGTTCCCAGGCTGGGAGGAGAGGCTCCTCTGACCTTGTCAGCCTGGCAGGGCAGGACAGGACGACTGTGTTAGGACCCGTGTGACCTGAGTCTGTTGCCACTTGACTTGGTGGGGGTGGGGGCAGCTGTCTCTTTCCCTGGAAAGTTCTTTGCAAGTCTGAGGACTGGATTAAAGACTCTCCACATAGTTCTCTCCACACTGACTCACCTGTGGTTTCTGTTCCCAGAACCTCCTCTGTGGTGTGAGCCGCGTGGGCCCTGCTTCTCCCACGGCTGAGCTGGGCCCTGCCCACCCGTCACCTGTCCTTCCAGAGAACCCTTCTGGGTGTGTGGTGTGCCCTTTCCTAGTGGTTGAGAAAAGAAATGGAGAGAGATTGTGCTCTTTTGCATCATTTCAAACATTTTTAGTTCAAGAAAAATAACCACAGCAGAACCAACCTTCTTGAAACTCCTTGTGCCCTGCTGAGTCCACCACACCCAGATCCTGACTGCAGGCACTCCACACACAGCCTCTGTGCTCACCTGGCTCTCAGCCGGGCCTTCCCTGCCCGCGAATCCTCCCACCCCCGGCCAGGACAGCAGTTTGCATTTTCCTTTTTTTAATTTGAAGTATAGTTGATTGACCACGTTGTGTCAGTCTCAGGTGTACTGCAAAGTGTTTGGTTAAACACAGACATACATATTCTTTTCCAGAGTTTTTTCCATTATGGCTTACTCCAGGATATTTGATCTTGTTGTTTAACTAGTTCTTATGCAGTAGTTTGTATTTGTTAATCCTAAACCCCTCATTTATCCTTTTCTCCCACTTTCCCATTTAGGAACTGTAAGTTTGTTTTCTATGTCTGAATCTGTATGTGATTTGTAAGTTCATTTGTATCATATGTTAGATTGCACAAATAAGTGATATCATATGGTGTTTGTTTTTCTCTGACTGATGCCGTTTAGTATGATACTCTCTAGGTCCATTTGTGTTGCTGCAAATGGCATTATTTCATCTTTTTTTATGGCTGAGTAATAGTCCATTACAATACACCGCATCTCTATCCATCCTCTTGCTGCTGGACATTTGGGGTGCCTCCATGTCTTGGCTATTGTAGACGGTGCTGCTGTGAGCACTGTGGGGGGTATTACATCTCCCTTTTTATTAATTTATGGCATATTGCCCCAACTGGACTATGATTAAACTCTGACCTTTTCAAAAGGTCTCTGTAAAAGCAAATCATACTCACCATAAATGAAAATAATTCCAACAGGAAAATGCAAGGAAGAATATCCATTTGGGTTGAAACCCAGCCCCAGAGACAATCACTGCTCATGTTCATTGACCAACCGTTGCACAGATGACACCATGCCAGCTGTTGCTTTGTGGGAGCTCACCGCACCATGCTTCTGTATTTCTTCCCTACTTCCCCATCTGGACTCTGGGGTCAAACATTCAGCATAATATTTTTCAAGAAGTAGGTTTCTAGCAAACCCTGATTAATGGCCTCAATGGATGATTTGACACATATTCCTTGAGAGGCAGAATGATGAGTGTGGTTCCAAACACCAGTTCGGTAGCCAAACTTCTTCCAGGGTTTGGATCCTGACTACACCTGTCTGAGCTGGGCAAGAAACATAAACTCTCTGTGCCTCAATTTCCTCATCTCTAAAATGGGGATTAATCATAGTGCCCACACCCAACAGTTAGGATGGTGCTCAGCTATGTTTTACATGGTGCCTGGCATGTGGCAAAGGTCTGGTGAGACTGGTGCCACTTAACATTAGAGCATGCTTACATAACCATGTTTCCACATCGTTAACTAGCCTTGAAAAACATCATCTCGGACTTGCTGTTTCTTCCATCTTATGGATGTAAGCATAATTTATGTAACCATTCCCCACTTATGGGACAAATATACAGGGCCAACTTTTTTACAACTATATATAAAACTCCAGTGAATGTCTTTGCAGATCAATCCAAGTTTGCGAAGAGAGGTCAAGATATGACTGGTTACTTAAAGAGCTCTAGGCCAAAAAGCAGAAAGAAAATGCATGAATATTAAGAATTTTCCTGGTGTCCCACCCTGTGGAAACAACAATGAGTATGATGCCCAAACAAATATCGCAGATTAACGCACATATGTGGAGTCCAGAAAAATGGTGCTGATAAACCTATTTCCAGGAACATAGACAGTGAACATGTGGATGCAGATGCAGGGTGGAGGGACGGTGAGGCTGGAATGAGTCGGCAGAGCAGAACGGACATGAATACACAGACAGCTTGTGGGAAGGTGCTGCACTGCCCAGAGCGCTCAGCCTGGTGCTCTGTGACGGCCTCGGGGGCGGGGTGGCTGCCCGGTGGGGAGGAGACCCAGCAGGGAGGGGGCAGCTGTATGCTGACGCCTGAGCCACTTCACTGTACGGCAGAATCTAACACAACGCTGTGCAGTCATTACGTACCAGTGAACGAACCTGCTCATTCGATGTGAAAAAACAAAAAGCCAGTGAGCAGCAGAGTTAAGGAGCTCTTTTCTGGAATGTTCCACAAACTGTCTTGGCTGCATTAAGTCTGCACTAAAATCTTTATTATTTTCACCTGTAGGGCCACCAGGTTTCAAAGACTCTATCCAGGTAAAAGTCACGCGCATCGCCTAAGCTGCGATCCGCAGTTGCCGCCAGTGGGTGTGCAGGCCTCCAGACAGCAGTCTTGTGACTCCTGGCTTTTCTCTGTTTCTGGTCGCCAGCCAGCAGGTCCTGCGCTTCGTGGGGCCTGGCTGGACGCTCCCCTCCAAGGGGTGTCAAGGTTCTCACTTTACACATCATTCTAAGTCTGTAGACGCCGAAGGTAAGGTGTCCAGAGAGGGGGTCTTGGCTTTTTGGAGTGATTGTTTTCTTTTTTCTTGAGATTCAGAGGATTTTTTTTCCTGCTGATGGCTGGGTTTGGAGCCTCAGGGGTGAGATAGACTCTGAGTGCTGCAGAAGTGGAACATTACGACTCTCAAATTCAAGGTTATTTCTTTTCAATACCCATAAAAAAGATTTGTAGAAATGTCTTGGCTAAAGACATGGCTGCATGCGTGCAGCCGGCCGAACAGCGGTGTTGACCTGTGATGCTGACGAGAGGTGCCAGAGGGCGCCTGGGGAGGCTGCTCAAAGATGCCCTCTGGGGGAAGACCCTCTGGACTGCCCCACCCCCACCTTTTCCCGGAGATGCCCAGAGCCAAGGGCCACCCTGTGGCAGAGGCTCAAGTACTTGACCCTGCAGATCCTTTTTCTTCAGGGCACTGGCCTCTGCCAGGTGCAACTGGAAAGTGAGAAGCAGTGTGTTCCTCCCGCCGCCTGCGTGTGTGATTGCAGACCAGCGATGGACAGTTCTCTGATGCCGATGGATGGGACTGGCGGCCCGACAGCTGCCCACAAGGCCCTGCACACATTACATCATCTCCTTCAGCTTCAGCTTCTTCATCCCTTCTTCTTGTTCGGTCACTCAGTGGTGTCCAACTCTTTGTGAGCCTGTGGACTGTAGCACGCCGGGGTTCCCTGTCCTTCACCATCTCCCAGAGTTTGCTCAAACTCATGTCCATTGAGTCGATGATGCCATCCAACCATCTCATCCACTGTTGCCCCCTTCTCCTCCTGCCCTCAATCTTTTCCAGCATCAGGGTCTTTCCCAGTGAGTTGGCTCTTTGCATCAGGTGGCTAATCTACTGGAGCTCCAGCTTCAGCATCAGTCCTTCCAATGCATATTCAGGGTTGTTTTCCTTTAGGATTGACTGGTTTGGTCTCCTTCTTGTCCGAGGGACTCTCAAGAGTCTTCTCCAACAGCACAGTTCGAAAGCATCAGTTCTTTGGCTCTCAACCTACTTTATGGTCTAATTCTCACATCCATCCATGAATACTGGAAAAACCATAGCTTTGACTATACAGACCTTTGTCAGCAAAGTGATATCTCTGCTTTTTAATGTGCTGTCCAGGTTTGTCATAGCTTTTCTCCCAAGAAGCAAGTGTCTTTTAATTAAAATGGGCAAAACTGCCCACCTTTTAAGTTGACTGTGATCCTATTGAAACAAGCGGGGACCTGGGACCCTCTGCTGCAGTGATGCAATGCCTGCACCTAGATATACCTGTCCTGGAGCAACAAAATACAAAGGAACTGTATGTGTTTAAAAATATCCGCCTGCATGCACAGTTGGGCAAATTGTGGACACTGAGGTACAAAGATACCAAAAAGCCCAACTTGGAGTGAAAGTGAAAGTCGCTCAGCTGACTCTTTGCGACCCCATGAACTATACAGTCTGTGGAATTCTCCGGGCCAGAATTCTGGAGTGGGTAGCCTTTCACTTCTCCAGGAGATCTTCCCAAGCCAGGGATCAAACCCAGGTCTTCCCCATTGCAGGCAGATTCTTTACCAGCTGAGCCACAAGGGAAGCCCAACATGGAGAACTGGGACCAAAAGCAGGGTACCGCGCATGCCCCCTGCGCACAACAAGCCGCCCCTCTAGACCGACCGGGACACACCCCTAGCCTCACCCCAAATCCGGAAGCAGCTCAGTGCCCCGCTTGCGGAGGGAGCAGAGAAGGAAACCTGCTGGTTCTCAGCCCCCTGCTGCAGCAGGGGCCCAGTAAAGCCTCACCTGAATTTCTTCCTGGCCTCTGATCAGTTTCTATAGACCAAAGAGGCCAAGAACTCTGGTCCGTAACACTGCATTGAAACCTAGTGAGAACGCTCAGCAGGCCCTCGGTGAATGTTAGTTCCTTGCGCCGCATCCCAGGAAACAGTCCACAGAGAGGCCGAGGTAACAAGCTCCGCCCACTTGGGAGGCGGGGTTTGAATGGAGGCGCTTCCCAGTAACTGGAGAGACCTCTGGAGGAGATGTTATTCTTTGAGCAGTCAGATTTCCTTGTGCCCTAGGCTGACGCTCACATGACAAGTGTGTAGGGGGGTAGCTCTTGCAGGTGGGGTTTTGACCCCCGGCCCTTGCTCACCCAGGGCCCCAGACAGCTCCATACGCCTGCGCTTCGTTTCTTCTTTGAGTCCCAGCTGTTACCTCGGTTGCCGCTAAGCCCTGAGCACCGGGCTCTCGGCCGGCTTACGGGGTGGTCCCTGGGAGTCTGAGTGGGCTGGGCCCCCGCAAGCTTCCAGGGGGCCAAAGCCGGCGTAGACACAGCAGGGCAGCTGGGTGGAGGGTCTGGGCGCCCAAGAGCAGTGCTGGGCAGAGGGCAGGTGGAGGTGGGGCTGGCGCCTCTTCTCCCACCTCAAGTTCCGGTCAGACCCCGAGGGGGAAGTGAACGGGGTAGATGGTCCCAGGCCTCCCCTGCCCCGCTGCCCTCCCTGGGGGCGGCATGGGGAACAGGCACCTTCACAGCGCGCTGAGCCTGCAGCCCAGCCCGAGGAAGGCAGCCAGGGCTTGGGGGCCAGGCCCAGTTCCCTGCAGGTGCGTGTCAAGCCCAGGAAGGCTCTGGGGCCTGGCCGCCCCGGGGCTCTGGTGGACGCTGGACTCGTGGCTGGTGCAGGCCTGGCTGGCCAGAAAAGGGCCTTGACTTGTGTCTGGCATGTGCCAGACCCTCTGCTCGTGGGAGGTCACAGAGCCCCAGACTGGGTTAGAGCTTGCTAACACAAGTTTCCGGAATTGGGTGAATGTTGTGCTGAATATTTTCTTTTTTTAAGATTAAAAAAAAAATGTATTTCTCAGGCTGTAAAAGTCAGCCTTCACAGCTATTCCTGGCGCCCGTAGGAGAGTGAGCTTTCTCAGTGTTTTCTCGAAGTTTTCTTAAAGGAAAGCTCTTACTGGTTCTCTCAGGTGTGGCACTTGGCTGCTGGGAACAGACAGTTTATCTTACAGAGAACACTGTTTTGCAAGCGGTTTCCCACAATTATGGTCTGAGGGAGGGTCCCTGCCAGCTTGTCTTAGTCACTTGAGCTTAAGGGAAAGTTGAGTGGTTTTTTTTCTGGCTGTTGTTCTTTTATTCTTTCTTTCTTTCTTTTTTTTCAGTCTGAAAGCAAGAGGCATCTGGGAGCAGGCACACACGGGTAATCACCCCCAGTTAGGGAAACAAAAGGACTGCTGACTGGCGCTCCTGTGCCCCCGAAGGTGGCTGACGGCTTTGGGTGGAATGTCACAAAGCACTCACACTGGGGGGTGAGTCAGAAATCCTTGGGTCACTTGTGGTTTTCTTCATGGTTTTGGTGTGACTATTAACTTGTTTTTACTTCACAAGAAAAACAGGTGTTTGGGTGTCTGTTTGAAATAATGCCATCTTGCTCATGTCCCAGTCCCACGGCTGCCCCAGGTTGACACCAGATAGGTAACTTGAGAACAGGGCACTGCCAGCAAACCCTTTAGACAGACAGGGCGCCCCTGGGCACCGCCGCAGCCTTGACCCCAGATTCTGTGATGTCCGTGAAGCGGAAGGTGCGTTTGGAGTAAACCGGTGGCTTGAGGAGTTTCCAGTGCTCACTCGTCGGGTCCCCGCAGACCCCTCTGGAGCAAGTGTCCACTTTGGAAGTGAGCGTGTGCTCTCACCTGGGCCTTGATTTTCTACCTGCCACCTGGATGAGCTGACAGCTCTCACCTTGAGTTCTGTTGCTTTTTGGATGGAAATCAAGGTAGCACGTTTGTCCAAACGCTGCTCTGGGTTTTCTTTCTACCTGGCCAGACATCGTATCATCTCCACATCTGCTGATGTCCATTTGCATGCGCTCTGCATCAGGGGTACCTTGAGACTCCCCTACTTCCACCACCTCCCCTGTTCCCAGACTGCAGTTGCCTTCAGCTTCCCTGGGGCCCTCAATTCTGAAAGAATGGATGTGAGGCTTTCCAGCTCAGATCTTCAGAAAGGAGAACAGTTGGCTACAATCAAGTCTGTTCTGTTCACAGACTTGTGAAGGGGAAGGGACACACCAGTTTGAACCCTCGATTCCAGGACTGGAGGTGTCTGGGATCTGCTAGAAAAAGATAAGGGGCCTTAAAAAGAACAACGAGAGTTAAATGTGGCCCCAAGTGTCCTCCTTTTGCCCCATCCTCTTGTCCCTGCCTTATAGCTGATCTGTGGCCCTTAGAGGTGAGATTCTGCAAGACTGGGGCTTTCATCTGCAGCTCGGAGCAGAGGTGGTTGGTCTGCCAAACCATGACTGTCCAGCGTGTCCCTTTCCTGTACTCTGCCACCAAGCCAGGCTCCAAGGCTGTGGGGACCACTAGCAATCATGGACATTCCTGTCGATGACAAAGAGCTCCAAAAATTTGCAGCTGGCAGGAAGAATCAGGGCAGCCGGTGAGTCAGAGCCTCGGGATTGTTATAAATGTCATTTCCGAGGGAGATGGCGGTGCAGCAGGAGAAGCAGCTGCTGCCAGTCGCCTTTGCTCTCTTTTTTTGCTGTGTCCACAGTCCTTGAATTTGCCTGATGCATAGCAGCTGGATGACTTCATTCTTTACTATTTGGGAGGTAAGAGGCAGTGCAGGGTGGGATGCTAGGTGTACACAGTCACTGTCAGGGCCATCTTTTACCTTCTCTTCCCACATATAATTATTGAGGGGAGCTGGAGTGGTGTAATCAAGAAGGTTTACACCATCAGATTGGGGTTCCTGGGCACCCTCCTTGGCTGGGATGGACTTCCTGTGGGAGGCAGAACTGGAGCCAGGAGTGGGGAGGGGATGCCAGCTTGTGGATAAAGCTCTCTCCAGCCCATCCTCACCAGAGGGTAAAACTTCATCAGGATGAAGCCCAGCGCCAGCCGGAAGCTACCTTTGCAGCAAATGAGAGATTCCTTCCGTCTCTGAAATTCTCATGCTCAGGGAGAGCTGTCCCTCCAAGGCCTGTGGTCAAGAGAGGGGACTGTGTATTGGGGGTGTGTGGGGAGGGGCAGAGGCTCATCCCCCAGGCAAGGAGGCCAGAATGAGCTGCAGTGCAAAAGGCCTTTGGAAAGAGTGGAGATTTCTCAGGTGTTGGGGACCCCGTAGACTTCCAAGTTGTGGATGAGGCTGGTGAGTGAGGCATCTGCCCCACAGACCACACTCGTCTAGTGCAGAGATGGTCTGCTAGCCTTCTGTCACTCAGGAGGTGTCTGTCATACCAGTGGGGACCATGAAAGCCCTGAAACCCAAAGGCTCAGGTCCAGAGGTGGACAAGAGTCTTAAAATACACAAGGGTGCCTCCCAAGTTTTTCTTTGATTTGACCAACAATGACGGAGCACCTGTTATACAAGGGGAACTGCGCGTGTGTGCGTGCTAAGTTCTTCTGTCCTGTCTCTTTGCGACCCTATGGACTGTATAGCCCGCCAGGTTCCTCTGTCCATGAGATTCTCCAGGCAAGAACACTGGAGTGGGCTGCCGTGCTCCTGCGGGGGGCTTCCCGACACAGGGGCCCAGCCTCATCTCCGGTGGCTCCTGCCCTGCAAGCGGATTCCTCACCACTGAGCCGCTGGGGACGCCCAAGGGGAACCGCAGCAGCCTCCAGAGGCTGCCGCTGCTGCTGGCGGCACACGGACGAAAAGTCCAAATGGGAGCTGCTGTCCTGCTCTCCAGAGCCCAAAGCTGTTCCTAGGGAAATGGGGGAGGAAGTGGTCCTCAGAAACTGCCAATATTTAAAAAAATCCTATTCTTGTGTTTGTTTTTCCATCTGGCAGCACCTCTAGGAACACAGGGACTCCAATCTACTTATTTGGCACTTACCTGCCCAGCCTGACCTTCTCATCTAAGACCAGACTTGAACACAAAGCCTGGAGGCTTGGTGCTCAGAAATGGGGCAGAGGAGGAGGGGATTCTCCAGGGGAGCCCCGAGGCCCTTTCTCCTGTGTCTTACTGTCTTCCAAGAAAACCAAGGTGTGTCTGACTGAGCTTGGCTGTGTGTGTTCCATGAATCATCTCCCTCCCGGAGCTGGGCGGTGTGTTCTCTCTGCCCCCTACCCTGTCCAGTGCCTCCATCTCCCTCCCCAGTCAGAGCTCCACCAGGATGAGTACTTGCTTTGTGCAAAGCAGTGTGTGGCTGGGGGAGAGGTGAGCCAGGTCTGACCCGGCCTCAGAAAGAAAGTGGACCCAGTGGGCCCTGCTCAGACTCTCCCAGCTCAAGCCAGTGCTCCCTATCTGAGCAGGTCTTGAGCTGTGGACACGTGGGGCACATTCTTCATTATCTGGGTCTCTCTCGTGAGCATCAGTGAGCTCAGAGTGCACTGTAAAAACAGCTTTAACACAGATGCCTTGTGGGGAATAGTGGACCAATTGTACCCCAAATCCTTTAAGGTGATGTCTGATGTGTGCACGCATGCTCAGTCATGTTTGACTCTTTGCAACCCCATGGACTGCAGCCCGCCAGGCTTGTCTGTCCATAGAATTCTCCAGGCAAGAATACTGGAGTGGGTTGCCATGTCTTCCTCCAGGAGATCGTCCTGACCCAGGGACTGAAGCCACGTCTCCTGCTTCTCCTGCATTGGCAGGAGGATTCTTTACCACCAAGCCACCTGGGATGTCAATATGATGTCTAGGTGGGAATTTTCTTACCCTCTTCTCAAGGTCACCTTGAGGGGAAGAACTTCCTCTCCCCCACTTCCTGGAAGATTGGGTTGAACCCTTTGTTTTTCTCCATCCAACTTGCTGACCTGAACCCAGAGAGGAGCCGAGTCACGTCTGATTGGGGAGGCTGGTGAGAGCCTCACAGACCTGGGGCCATGTGTGCCAGGAGAGTGGCCACCATGTTGTTCTCGATGATGCACTCTCGTGACCCATGTGCCCACCACCCGAGTCTCACCCATTAGAAGGAATAGCCAAGGCCATTCTGTTTTCTTTCTGGAGGGCATGCACAACTGGAGGAGAACCGGTCTATCCTGATAGCCATCTGGGGACTTAGGGGCCGGCACTTAGCTGACCCAACTCTCCCTTTGACCGTCACTTGAGTGGTAATGCTGGGAGTCTCCAGTTGGGCCTCTGGGATCAACCAAGTTCCCTAATCCAGCCTTTCCACAGAGCTTTGTGAGTTTTGGGTTATTTTGTCTTCATTTTCAAGTTTCTTTCAGGGAAATTCAAGTTTTCTTGAGCACCGACCATTCACAGGTACCCTTCAAAGTGACAGCACTCATCAGAGAGCCTGTCCTCCACGTCCTTGTTGTTGTGACACTTCCTGAGCTGCAGTGGCCGCCTTGGCCAGTCTCCACGACGTCGGGGGACTCGGCTGGGGATACAGAGAGGCTGAGACCTAGAGTCATCCAAAGGCTTGCCTGTGCTTTGTGGCGGCTGCTGCTGTCAGCCGGGACTTTCAGCCTGAATACCTGCGCGTGGCCTGGGCATCTTCTCAGCATGGGGGTCTCAGTGAGGTCATGCTTCTTAATGAGTCTCAGGGATTCCAGCTGCCAGGTTTTATGAGCCAGCTTTGGAAACCATGTGTGACACTTTTGCTACACTCTTGACTGTAAGCCAGTTCCAGGCTGGTTGGAATCAAGGCAAGAGGACTTAGATCCCGCCTCTTGGTGAAGAATGCCAGGACAGCAGGTAAGATTGGAGGTATTCTTGTGACCACTGTTTGGAAACACAAGTGTCCTGTTTTACCGGCAGATATAAGGTGGAGAACAATGGAAGCTGGAGGGGAGGTTCTCAGGAACAGCCAGCGATGGAGAGGGGTGGGTTTCTCCTACATTTGACCGGGAAATACCTGTGCAGGACAGGGGTGCAGGGACCCTCGCGGTGGGACACTGCTTGCTGGCTCCGTGCACTCATCTGAATCCTTTCATTTTTTAAAGATTTTATTCATTTATTTCTTTGTGGTTGTGCTGGGCCTTCCTTGCTTGCAGGTTTTTCTCCAGTTGGGGTGAGTGGGGGCTGTTCTGTAGTTGTGGGGCACAGGCTCTAGGGCGCGAGAGCTTCTGTGACTGCGGCTCCCAGGCTCCAGAGCACCGCCTCAATGCTGCTCTGTGGCTTGTGGGATCTTCCCAGGTCAGGGGTCTGACCCCTGCCTCCTGGACGGGCAGGCGGATTCTTTACCACGGAGCCACCTGTAGCCTCAGCTCTCACAGTGAGTAGCTGTCATCTGTCCTCTCCTCATTCGTTTTTGGCTAAAAATGCTGCCGTGGAGGCATAGTGACCGCCTTCTGTCAAAGCGCTCTGTGCAGGGCTGCAGTCTCGCACACGCCCAATCAGCACGGCTGCTCTTACCACCCGACTTCTCATGCCTGTGCTGAGGCCCCGCCAGGGGGCTGCTGGGCCTTTCTCTTTCTCAGACCTATCTGAAGGCGGACTGTGCCTGGGAAGACGATCTCCACCTGACCACTGCCCTGAAGGGTTAAAATCGACCCTCACCCTTTCCAGATTAAGTTTCTAAGTGCTAAGGAGGTTTGGGATAATCATTTGATTATTACAGTATTTATTCAAATGGATAGGAAACTGCCTCACTATTTTTTTAATTGAAGTATAGTTGATTTGAAGTATAGTCAAATTGATGCTTTCGACTTTCGGCCACCTGATGCGAAGAGTTGACTCACTGGAAAAGACCCTGATGCTGGGAAAGACTGAGGGCAGGAGGAGAAGGGGGTGACAGAGGATGAGATGGTTGGATGGCATCACCAACTCAATGGACATGGGTTTGACCAAATTCCAGGAGATAGTGAAGGACAGGGAAGCCTGGGGTGCTGCAGTCCTTGCGTCACAAAGACTCAGACAGGACTTAGTGACGAGAGCAGCAACAAGCCACAGTTGGTTCACAGTGTTGTAAGTTAGTGTAGGGCAAAGTGACTCGGTTATTTATATATATGCAATATAAATATTATATATTCATTTTCAAATTTTTCTTGTTTATTGCAAAATATTGGATATGGTTCCCTGTGCTATACAGTAGGACCTTGTTGTTTATCTATTTTATATATAGTAGTGTGTATCTGCTAATCCCAAATTTATCCCTCCCTGAACTTTCCCCTTTGGTAGCCATAAATCTGCTCTGTCTGCCAGTTTGAATGCCAACATCAAGTAAGCAGATGGTCCTGGCAATGTTTGCAGCCATTAAAAATCATGTTTTCCAAGAATATGTAATGACAGAGGGAAATATGATCTCATGTTAAATGAATTGCTTCAATATTCCAAACTGAGAACCCAGCATGGTCTGGTGAGTCAGCTGTAATAACCACAGGCAGGATGAGGGGCCAGCCAAACCCTGCTTATTCATTCTCATGGGAGGGGAGGTGGGAAGGAGGCCTCAGGAGAAGGTGCCTCTTCTGGTGGTGGGGGGGGGGGTCAGTTAAAACCAGGCCAACAGGGTCGGAGGGGAATGAGGATCTTGCCGGGCAAGAGGGAGGAGGCGAAAGGGCCAGGGGCACCACGGACAGAGCTCCTGTCTGTGTGCTTGTCCCACGAGCCAGTCTGGTCCTGCCATCCCAGACCTGGCCTACCCCTTTGACTGGAGTCCGTTGATTGCTAACCCCTTGTTTGGCAGGTCCATTAGACTCTCCTAAAGTCCTGTCTGGATGGTTCTTCTTTTGATTTGACTTTATATTTTAATTATTATTTTTTTGGTTGCTCTATGAGGCTTGCAGGATCTTAGTTCCCTGACCAAGAATTGAACCTGGGCCCACAACAGTGAAAGCGCTAAGTCCTAATGTTGCAGTGAAAAGGAAAAAGAGGAATGAGTTTTTTCTTTCCCTTTCCTGAGAACAAAGAAGATAAAGAGAACAGTGAGCAGGCCTGAATATTCCTAGTTTTTTTTTTCACTTTAACTGTTCCTAACTCCGAATGTCTGTAACTAAATTTGCTTTTCTGCCCCCTAATTCTGCAAGAGCTACAATTCACATTTTCCTCCTTTGACTCTACACCAAATACATCTTATATCTGGTGTTTACCCCTACAACACCCTTCCCCGTGTAGATAATATCAGAAAGAAGACTGCAGAGCCACCAAACTGCCATAGTCCATTACTGGGTTACTGACGCCAGTTCAAGACTGTCTTTGAAACAATGCAACAGGAAGAAATGAAGATCCCATCACCTTTGTTCCTCATTACTCCTGACTAGAAGCCCTTGCCTTATATAAGCCTCTAGATTGCTCGTGGAGGGAGGGCACCGTTCTTGAGGCATGAGCCTACTGTGTTCCCCCCTCCACCTGCTGGGAACTAAAGCCAGTTTTCTATTTTCTAAACTCTGTCTCCATGCTTTTAATTCAGCTTCGGTGGGCAGAGAAGGTCAAAATTTTGGCCAGCAACACTAACCATTGGACTACCAGAGAATTCCCTTATTTTGATCGTTGAAGACTATTTCAAAAGCAATGCGAATGCAGTCTAGTCCCATAACTAGAGGATCAGATTCAGTGACTCTATGTGGCTTCAAAAGTAAATTGCACATGTATTTTTCAATTATCACCATTAATAATTATAAATAACTTGCTTGGGAAGGCTTGTTCATCTCTGGGGCTTACTATCATCATATGAATGGGATCTGTGAACACAGATTGGGTGGCCTTTGAAGACCATGATGTTGACTTATTTTTATAGCTGTTGGCTTAGATAGAAATGGAAAGAAAGGAAATTGTCTTTAAAATGTGAGCAAATGGAAAAGGACAATTTCTGATTCAGAAGGACCACGTTGGGCGTGCCACTGGCCCATCATGGCAGCCGCTGCAAGCCTAAGACCACGTAAGAGGAGGATGAGAAGGAAGTCGGTAGTTCAGACTTTAGGAGCCTTGGGGTTTGGTCACCTCAGTAGCTTCTTGGTATTCAGGCAGAGGGCATCCTAAGCCTTGCTCCCTTTCTGGCTTCCTCCCATAGGTATGAACAGGCGTCACTTCATTCATTGGCACTTGTCTAAATTCCTTCTGAGGGAAAAGTTTAGGACATTCTTGTAAAAAAAAAAAAAACCAGGAAAACCATTTAAAAAGCGTGTGTCAATTCAGAGGAATACATGTTTGCTATTGAAAATCTGCATATTAACTCTGCTATAAATCCTCTGGTTCTTTCTTTTTTAGACATTTTTTTATTCTGAAATCATTATAGATTCACAGGACATGGCATAGATGGTGGAGAGAAGCCCTGTGTACCCTCCATCACTTAGCCCACCCGTTAAAACTTGCATAATTATGGTCCAGAATCAAAACCAGGAAGCTGGCCTCAGCACACTGTGTGTGCATAGTTTTCTGCCAGGTTGTTACAGGTGTAGATGCCCGAAAGCACTGCTGCAGTCAAGGTGCGGGATGCTCCATCGCTGTAAAGAGTCCCTCCTGTTTCCCCTGACAGTCACCCCTTCTTTCCCCCGACCACTAATTTGTTTTCCATGTCTGTATTGTGGTTATTTTGAAGATGTTATGTAAATTGAATCATATAATATGTGGCCTTTTGAGACTGTATTTTATTTTCATTCAGCAGAATTCCCCTGAGACCCGTGCAAGCTGTATCAACCATCTATTCCTTTTTTATTGCCAAGTATTACTCCACTGTAATGTTAATTTCATGTGTTAACTTGGTTAAATCATGGTTCCCAGGTATTTGGTCAAACATTATTCTTTTTTTTTTTTCCATTTATTTTTATTAGTTGGAGGCTAATTACTTTACATCATTACAGTAGTTTTTGTCATACATTGAAATGAATTAGCCATGGATTTACATGTATTCCCCATCCCGGTCCCCCCTCCCACCTCCCTCTCCACCCGATCCCTCTGGGTCTTCCCAGTGCATCAGGCCCGAGCACTTGTCTCATGCACCCAACCTGGGCTGGTGATCTGTTTCACCCTAGATAATATACATGTTTCAATGCTGTTCTCTTGAAACATCCCACCCTCGCCTTCTCCCAGAGTCCACAAGTCTGTTCTATACATCTGAGTCTCTTTTTCTGTTTTGCATATAGGGTTATCATTACCATCTTTCTAAATCCCATATATATGTGTTAGTATACTGTAATGGTCTTTATCTTTCTGGCTTACTTCGCTCTGTATAATGGGCTCCAGTTTCATCCATCTCATTAGAACTGATTCAAATGAATTCTTTTTAATGGCTGAGTAATATTCCATGGTGTATATGTACCACAGCTTCCTCATCCATTCGTCTGCTGATGGGCATCTAGGTTGCTTCCATGTCCTGGCTATTATAAACAGTGCTGCGATGAACATTGGGGTGCACGTGTCTCTTTCAGATCTGGTTTCCTTGGTGTGTATGCCCAGAAGTGGGATTGCTGGGTCATATGGCAGTTCTATTTCCAGCTTTTTAAGAAATCTCCACACTGTTTTCCATAGTGGCTGTACTAATTTGCATTCCCACCAACAGTGTAAGAGGGTTCCCTTTTCTCCACACCCTCTCCAGCATTTATTGCTTGTAGACTTTTGGATAGCAGCCATCCTGACTGGCGTATAATGGTACCTCATTGTGGTTTTGATTTGCATTTCTCTGATAATGAGTGATGTTGAGCATCTTTTCATGTGTGAAACATTATTCTATTTTGTTCCTGCAAAGATATCTTTTAAGAGGAGATTAACATTTAAATCAGTAGAATTTGTAAATAAGTAATTGATGGACTCAATAGGAAAAAAACCTGACTTCTCCCAAGGAAGAGGGAAACTTTCAGCAGACTGACTTCAGATTTGACCTGCCACATCAACTCTTCCCTGGGTCTCCAGCTTGCTAATATATTCTGAAGGTTTTAGATCAACAGTCTCCACAATTATACAAGCCAATTTCTTATCTCCACAATTATACAAGCCAATTTCTTATAATCTATCTATCAACTCTGGAGAATGCTTGCTAGTACATTCACAGTACGGTTCTATCAGTATGTTTGAACATTCATCCGTTCATTAAAGGACATTTTGATTGTTTCCAGCTTAGGGATATTATAAAAGAAATAAGGCAACAATAAAAATTTGTATAAAAGGTTTTGTGTGGACATAAGTTTTTACTTATCTGAGATAGATACTCAGGACTGCAGTGACTGTAATATTTTACATTACCACCAACAACAGATGACAGATTCAGTTCCTCTGACTCCTCACCAGCATTTGGTATTGTCATTATTTTCATTTTAGCTACTCCGATAGGCATGTAATGATGTCTCATCGTGGTCTTAATTTGCGCTTCTCTAATGGCTAGTGTTATTGATCATCTTTTTATGTGTTTACGTGCCACTTGCGTATCCTCTTTAGTGACTTTGCCTATTTTCTAGATATAAGTCCTTGGCCAGATATAGGATTTTTCAAGTAAGTTCACCAAGTCTCTGGTAGGCATCAGATCAGTCAGTCAGTTCAGTTGCTCAGTCGTGTCTGACTGTTTGAGACCCCATGAACCACAGCAACCAGGCCTCTCTGTCCATCAACTCCCACAGTCCACCTAAACCCATGTCCATTGAGTCCATGATGCCATCCAACCATCTCATCCTCTGTCATCCCCTTCTCCTCCTGCCCTAAATCTTTCCCTGCATCAGGGTCTTTTCCAATGAGTCAGCTCTTTGCATCAGGTGGCCAAAGTATTGGAGCTTCAGCTTCAACATTAGTCCTTACAATGAACACCCAGGACTGATCTCCTTTAGGATGGACTAGTTGGATCTCCTTGCAGTCCAAGGGGCTCTCCAGAGGCTTATCCAACACCACAGTTCAAAAGCATCAATTCTTCAGCACTCAGCTGTCTTTATAGTCCAAATCTCACATCCATGCATGACTAATGGAAAACCCATAGCCTTGACTAGACAGACCTTTGTTGGCAAAGTAACATCTCTGCTTTTTATATGCTGCCTAGGTTGTTCATAACTTTCTTTCCAAGGAGTAAGCGTCTTTTCATTTCATGGCTGCTATCATCATCTGCAGTGATTTTGGGGCCCAGAAAAATAAAGTCAGCCATTGTTTCCTCATCTATTTGCCATGAAGTGATGAGACCGGGTACCATAATCTTAGTTTTCTGAATGTTGAGCTTTAAGCCAACTTTTCCACTCTCCTCTTTCACTTTCATCAAGAGGCTCTTTAGTTCTTCTTCACTTTCTGCCATAAGGGTGGTGTCATCTGCAGTATCTGAGGTTATTGATATTTCTCCCGGCAATCTTGATTGCAGCTTGTGCTTCCTCCAGCCCAGCATTTCTCATGATGTACTCTGCATATAAGTTAAATAAGCAGAGTGACAATATACAGCCTTGACATACTCCTTTTCCTATTTGAAACCAGTCTGTTGTTCCATGTCCAGTTCTAACGGTTGCTTCCTGACCTGCATACAGGTTTCTCAAGGGGCAGGTCAGGTGGTCTGGTATTCCCATCTCTTTCAGAATTTTCCACAGTTTATTGTGATCCACGCAGTCAAAGGCTTTGGCGTAGTCAATAAAGCAGAAATAGATGTTTTTCTGGAACTCTCTTGCTTTTTCGATGATCCAGCAGATGTTGGCAATTTGATCTCTGGTTCCTCTGCCTTTTCTAAAACCAGCTTGAACATCTGAAAGTTCATGGTTCATGTATTGCTGAAGCCTGGCTTGGAGAATTTTAAGCATTACTTCACTAGCGTGTGAGATGAGTGCAATTGTGGGGTAGTTTGAGCATTCTTTTGGATTGCCTTTCTTAGGGATTGGAATGAAAACTGACCTTTTCCAGTCCTGTGGCCACTGCTGAGTTTTCCGTACTTGCTGGCATATATGGTATGCCATATAGGCATAATCTCAAAGATTTCCTCACCGAGATTCCTGTTACCTGACTATTCAGTCAAACATTAGATACTGCTGTGAAGGGGGTTTTCAGATGCAATTAAGATTACTAAGTGAGTGATTTTCAAACAAGGAAATTATCATTAGTTATCTGGCTCAATGTAACTATGTGCTTGCATGGATGCTTAGTTGCTTTAGTTGTGATGGGCTCAATAAAGGACAGAAATGGTATGGATCTAACAGAAGCAGAAGATATTAAGAAGAGGTGGCAAGAATACACAGAACTATGCAAAAAAGATCTTCATGACCCAGATAATCACAGTGGTGTGATCACTCACCTAGAGCCAGACATCCTGGAATGTGAAGTCAAGTGGGCCTTAGGAAGCATCACTATGAACAAAGCTAGCAGAGGTGATGGAATTCCAGATGAGCTATTTCAAATCCTAAAAGATGATGCTGTGAAAGTGCTGCAGTCGATATGTCAGCAAATTTGGAAAACTCAGCAGTGGCCACAGGACTGGAAAGTTCAGTTTTCATTCCAATCCCAAAGAAAGGCAATCCCAAAGAATGCTCAAACTACCACACAATTGCACTCACCTCACACACTAATAAAGTAATGGCTTCAAATAGGAAAAGGAGTACATCAAGGCCGTATATTGTCACTCTGCTTATTTAACTTATATGCAGAGTACATCATGAGAAATGCTGGGCTGGAGGAAGCACAAGCTGGAATCAAGATTGCCGGGAGAAATATCAATAACCTCAGATACTGCAGATGACACCACCCTTATGGCAGAAAGTGAAGAAGAACTAAAGAGCCTCTTGATGAAAGTGAAAGAGGAGAGTGGAAAAGTTGGCTTAAAGCTCAACATTCAGAAAACTAAGATTATGGTATCCGGTCCCATCACTTCATGACAAATAGATGAGGAAACAATGGCTGACTTTATTTTTCTGGGCCCCGAAATCACTGCAGATGATGATAGCAGCCATGAAATGAAAAGATGCTTACTTCTTGGAAAGAAAGTTATGAACAACCTAGACAGCATATAAAAAGCAGGACATTACTTTGCCAACAAAGGTCTGTCTAGTCAAGGTTATGGTTTTTCCCATAATCATGTATGGATGTGAGAGTTGGACTATAATGAAAGGTGAGTGCCGAAGAATTGATGCTTTTGAACTGTGGTGTTGGAGAAGCCTCTGGAGAGCCCCTTGGACTGCAAGGAGATCCAACCAGTCCATCCTAAAGATCAGTCCTGGGTGTTCATTGGAAGGACTGATGTTGAAACTGAAACACCAATACTTTGGCCACCTGATGCAAAGAGCTGACTCCTTGGAAAAGACCCTGATGTTGGGGAAGATTTAGGGCAGGAGGAGAAGGGGATGACAGAGGATGAGATGGTTGGATGGCATCACTGACTCAATGCACATGAGTTTGGGTAAACTCCGGGAGTTGGTGATGGACCTGTGTGGCCTGGCGTGCTGCAGTTCATGGGGTCAGAAAGAGTCAGACACGACTGAGCGACTGAAGTGAACTTAACTTTTTGTAAACCCATGGACTGTAGCCCACCAGGCTCATCTGTTCATGGGATTCTCCAGGCAAGAATACTGGAGTGGATTGCCATGCCCTCCTCCAGTGTTAAGTACGTGAGCCCTTAAAAGTAAAGGAGAAAGCAAATGGGGCGGGGAGAGAGAAAGAAAGAAGAGAAAGAGGGAATAAAGGAAGAAGAAGGAGGAAGAGGAGAAGAGAAGGAGAGAAAAAAAATAATAAGAAGAAAAACAGGAAAGTTGGTAGCCGGGAGCTGGGAGGACAGAAGGCAAGAGGTCAGAACGATAAGAAGTGTCAGAAAGATTCAACCCACCATTGCTGACTTTGAAGATGCAGCAGGGGGATCATTAGCCAAAGAATGCAGGAGATGTCTAGAAGCTAAGGATGACCCCAGCAAAGAAATGGCAACATTAGTCCTAGAAATGCATGAAACTGAACTCTGCCCACAGCCAGACTGAGTCTGGGAGATTATAACCACCAGAGGGTCTGCAAAGGAACACAGTTGTCCTGCTAAGGAAGACCTAGAGCAGAGAAAGCAGCCAAGCCTACCGGACTTCCGACCTATAGAACTATAAGAGAATGAATGGGTGTAGTTTTAAGTTGTTAAATGTGTGGTGTTTGCTGCGGAAGTGTTAGTCATCCAGTCGTGTCTGACTCTTTGTGACCCCATGGACTGTAGCCCACCAGGCTTCTCTGTCCGTGGGATTCTCCAGGCAAGAATACTGGAGTGGGTTGCATTTCCTTCTCCAGGGAAAGTTCCAGTACTATGTTGCTATAGTAGTAAGGGTAGACATTCTTATCTTGTTCTTGGTCTTAGGTGGAAAGCACTCTTTCATCAAGTGTGGTGTTAGCTACATATAGCTTTTGGTAGATGTTGCTTGTCAAGTTGAGGAAATTCTCCTCTATTCTTCTTAAATACTGCTAAATTTTATTTATTAATATTTTGTTTAAGTCTTTAGAAGATACATTTGTATAGTCTGTAGTTTTGCTTTTATACTGTTTTTGTCTGGTTTGGTATCAAGTAATACTAGGATCATAAAATAAATTTCTATTTTCTGGAAGAAATTATGTTACATTTGTGTTAAAAGATCATTTCAGTGAAATCATCTGGGTCTGGAGATTTCTTTTTAGAAAGTTTTAAAATTATGGGTTAAATTTATTTATTAGTTATAGGGCTGTTCATAGTATCTCCTTCATCTCAGATAAATGGTGCAGCAGTGATCAGTCACTTAGTTGTGTCCAAATCTTTGTGACCCTATGGACTGTAGCCTGCCAGGGTCCTCTGTCCATGGGGATTCTCCAGGCAAGAATACTGGAGTGGGTTGCCATGCCATCCTCCAAGGGATCTTATAGTTACTAATTTTCAAGGAATTTGTCAATTTCGTCTAAATTGTCAAATTTATGCATGTAGTGTTGTTCCTAGTATTTCCTTATTAACTGCGTGATACCTGTTATATTTGTTGCTTTATCCCATTTCATTGTTGATGCTGGTAATTTGTATCTTATCTTTTTTTGCCAGTCTTGCCAGAGGTTTGTTAATTTTATTGATCTTTTCAAATAACCAATTTTTGCTTCCATTGATTTTCTGTATTGACCTTCTGTTTTCAGTTTTAGTGATTTCTGCTCTTCTGATTTCTGGTGCAACCATACCTCCCCAGCCCCCGCCCCCACCACTGCCCCACCTCATCCCCACCCTGGGCACAGGAGAGAGGTGAATTGGGTCAGGGAGGTGAAAGTGGAGAAGTGGGTGGGGGTGAGGAAGATATTTGTTTTTATCCTTACATTTGGAGAGTTGCTGACAGGAGGAGTGGGTAGGTAATAAGGAACAGCCCAAGGAATGGAGAAGGGGTGTTCCGGAAGGTCTTGTGCATTTGCTCTCCTTCTGTCTGCAGGATGCATGTGGAGTGAGCTGGAGACTGTGAGAGGACAGACCACACCAGGCTCTGTGGAATGGAATCCTGAATCCAGCAGTGCTCTGGGCACTGGAGAACACAGTCCCTTTAAACCGTGGAACCCAATCACAGAGGAAACTGAGAGTCTTAGCCTCTGTGTCTTGGAGTATGCCCTTCCCACTTTTATCACTAATCTGGAGAATTCTGGAGACACTTCGTTTGCATTTAAAGGAATATTTGCACAGGAGGATTCTTTCTGAAATTGTTTGCATCCGGGGACTCAAATCGCCTAATTGGGTCCAGGAGTACTTTCTTATTTGTGCGGTGAGGTGGCCTGGATAGAGCCCACCTGACCTCCTGCTCTGAAGTGGGATTTGTCTGCCCAGGTTGTCAAGGGGGTGGGGAGGGGGAGGTGAGCATTGCCTGTATCAGAGCAGGGCACTCCATCTACTTAGGAAGTCCCAGGCTGCCTTTCCATGTAACTGTTCCAAGGGAAAGCTTCCCAGACCTTTCGGAGTTCAAACAGCTCTTGTAAAATGGCATTTTGATGAGCTGAGCATAAATGAATTGGAAATGTTCAGATAATGTTTCCCTAGGGTTTAAAAACCAAGGAGAAACGTGCTTGGCAAAGGGTCTAAGGGGCTGGGCCAAGAGTTTGAAAAGTGATTTGAGATGCTGTGATGAACCCAAATTACCACCAGTTTCTGCCATCTTTGCTGGTGCAGAGGGCCTGGGGGAGGGGGCCTCAGACAGGAGGAAAGAGCTTCTTTCTCTACCAGGGAGAAGGGAGAGCAGCTTTGACACCATGGTCATCTAATGTGGGGCTTTCTCTCTGGGCTGAGTTTACTATCAGATCTGTCTACCCATCTTTCTATCTATTATTCCATCCATCCATTCATCCATCATCATTGCATCCATCCATCCATCCATTCATCCATCCATCATTCTACCCATCCTTCTGTCCACCTATCCATCTAATGAGTACTTATTAAGCACGCACTGTGTACATGACTCTAAGAAGACAGAAGGAAATGCGCCTCAGTCCCTGACCTTTCAGATCTCAGTGCTCTGGTGGGAGAAACTTGAGGACAGGCAGGGGCTACAGGAGTCAGGGTAAGAATGGTACCCCTCTGAGACTTTCAGAGTGACAACTTTGCCAAGGTTTCCAATGACACCCTGGTGGGGTGATAGGATGCCCACAAGTTGGACCAGGGACCCCCAAGATGAGATGCCATTTGGAATGGAAAGTGAAGGAAGGGGTTCACCCCACACTTGAGCCCAAAGCTGTACCAAAACTACTCCAGGACAGTAGATTCTAGAGATGACAGCAGTGGAAGGGTCATCAGTGCCAGAGGAGAGCCCTATCCCTCGAAACACTGTCCTAGGACCATTGCTCATTACCCCATGCAGCTCTCACTCCACCCGGGGAGATACTCCTATCCTCCCCTAGAAAAAAGAGGCTTTTAGGGTGAGGACTTAGCCCATGGTTACCTGGCTGGAAAGATGGGAACTGGTACCTCCATCTGCACTGGGTGATAGGGCTCCTTTCTAGAGGAAAGCAGAACCAGAACACCAGTTGCTACAAACTCCAGGGTCTGCCATCAGGCTGGGGATGTAGTGTTGACCTTAGCCAGGAAGAGAAATTGTTTAGAACAGCAAGTCTGTAAGCTGCAAGGATATGCCAGCCCAGGGAAGTCTCTTGATGCACCTAAATTCTTGTTGGTGCAGAAGACAGAATCTTGGAAGAGATTCAGAGACCACTGGATCTGACTTCTAATTATGCTGACCCATCCTGTCCCAAAAGGGAACTTTTTTTAATTAATAAATTACTTTTTATTTTGTACCGGAGTACAGCTGATTAATGCTTCCTGGGTGGTGCAGTGGTAAAGAATCTGCCTGCCAGTGCAGGAAATGCAGGCTACGCTGGTTCGATCCCTGTGTCAGGAAGATCCCCTGGAGAAGGAAATGGCAACCCACTCTGTCTTCTTGCCTGGAAAATCCCATGGACAGAGGAGTCCCACGGACTACAGTCCACTAGGTCACAAAGAGTCAGGCAGGACTGAATGAGCACTGTCCCTGGCTTAGCTGGTTAACAATGTTATGATAGTTTCAGGTGGACATTGGAGGGATTCAGTCATACATATGCACATATCCATCCTCCTCCAAACTCCCCTCCCATCCAGGCTGCCACAGAAAATTGAGCAGAATTCCTGAAAGGGAACTTAAATATGGACTTTTTTTTTCTTTCTTAGACATGATTATGCTTAGTGTCTGTGATATAGACTTAAATACTGAGGAACCTAAGATGCACATTTCAGCCTTTTTTTTCTTTGTCTGTTGCTTACCCTCGCCAACATGCCCTGCTGGGTGAAAGGATTCTGATCGACATGTGCACGCTGGCCTGCTTCTAAATACAGAATCACTGCAAGCGTAACAGCTACAAAGGTAGACCAGAGCCAGGGTGTGGTGCCAGTAATGGAAACACCTGGAAGGCACTGGTGTTTGTGTTCTAATTGTCCAGACTGAAGAATGGCTCTTGGAAAAACTCCAAGCCGATCTAAGTACTGTACAGACTCTTGATGTGTGCAGTGGATGGCATTACTGAGAGAGTCAGTGTATTTTAAACCATGTTTGTTTTTTTTCTTTAAAAAAACAACTCAACACAATATTTACACGTCATATGGGGTTCCGTCCAGGATTAGATAATAATGAATGGATTGTTAGCTACACAGATGTCAAGAATGAAGTTTGAAAATCACGTGAGATGTGATGTGATTATTTCTTGTGAAGGACTTTCCCCAAGTTATATCTGACAAATGCTATCAGAGTCCCTCCCCCATCATGGTGACATCAGAATAGAAACCCCCCATAACATCTTAAATGTCCCCAAGGAGGCCTCGCCTCCCTTGATGAGACCCACTAGCATGAGCAGACATTTTGGAAAGCATTCTAAAGTGGGCTACAAACACCACAGCTTCTGTTTGATATAGGAAGGCATCTCTCTTTCCACCTGAGAATGCATGACTGTTTTAGAAATCTAGAAACTTCTGAGACCCATCCAAAATTAGCCACTTTGAAACACAACTCGTTACAATGGTTTTCCTGGCCAGGTGATGTTTTTCTTCGTGTATTGCTCGAAATGAGAAAATGACTGTCACATTCCAAAACAACAAGCAACAAAAATACCTTGTAAGGCAAACTGGCGCTCTAGAAGGGCCAGTTGCTTTTACCAACAAAACTCATACAAAGGTTGCCAGTTTCTAAATATGGGTGTGTGAAAAATCATATGCTTCAGGAGACCTGATCACCATATGGATAAAGGCAAAATTCTGTCTTCACTATCCTTGGCATGCCCTCTCATGTCAACAAGGTCCCCGGGTACAGTGTCTGAGTGACGATGCCCTCCCATGAGAAAGTGATCGGGCTCTTTTGGGGGCAGCAGTTCTGGGGATTCTTCTTTTTCTTTTTTTGGCTGCGGCATGCAGGATCTTAGTTCCCTGACCAGGGGTTGAACCCGTGCACCCTGCACTGGGAAGGTGGAATCTTAACCACTGGACAGCTAGGGAGGTTCTGGGGATTCTGAGGAACCTCCGTGCACAGGTGGATCTGAGAGTGGAGGGATAGGGGACCCTGTCCTTGGCCAGGCTGGGACACCCACTCACCCCGGGTGTCCCCAGCAGGGATTGGAGGCCAAGCTGGGGCACAGTCAGTATGCTCCATTCTGAATCTAGTTCCAGCCCAGGTAAGAATCCCAACCTTCCTGGGAATTAACCCTCCCTCATCGGGAAGCTTGTTTGCCTATCAGACAAGCTCAGAGCCCCTGCTTCCGTACCTGGCCTGGTGACAGGGCCCAGCAGAGCAGGTAAGAAGAGGAAAGTGGTTCCGCACAGGAGGAACACCTGAAAGTGACCCAGGGGTTCTCTGAGCCTGCCTGGGCCATGCACTCTGCTTTTATTTTTTCTGGTTGTACTGCACTGCTTGTGAGATCCTAGTTCCCTGACCAGGGATTGAACCCACGCTCCCTACACTAGAAGCTAGTAGTCTTAACCACTGGACTACCAGGGAATCTCTGCACTGTGCTTTTGAGGCACTCTAACGGTCCTCGCTACAGGTGCTTAGGGCTAGCTGTGCAGGGCCATTCACAATCATGGGCATCCAGGATGGAAGAGGTGTGACAGCAAGTGTGTAGCACGAGGAGTTGGGTAGTGAAGGTCATACCTTCAGTCCCTACAACCCTTAATCTTCTCCTAATCCTTATTCCTCTTCTCTCTCCCCCTCGTCCTAGGAGGGAGACGCTGTGAAGGCCTTCTTGTTACACACTAGGAAATAAGGCCCAAGAAGGTTAAGTGACTTGTTGAACACCCCCGCCCCCCTCGCCTCTTAAGGAAAAGCATTAAGATGCAGCCCCTTTCCCAGCCTGCGCTTTTTGGAACCTGGCAGAATGGGTGTGTTCTGATGACGACACACCTGGAGACCCAGGTTCTGGGACCTGCTGACTGGGGGAAACCCCTCACAAAGCCACAAGACTTCCCCAGCCCAGCAGCTCTGAGTTCTGCCAGGGAAGCCCCAGCTTCCTGTTGCCTGGGGAAATTAGAAACCTGAGAGTCAATCCAGGCCCTTCCGAGGCCCAAAAGGAGCCCAGCGAGTGGGGAGAGCAAGTTGGTGCTGGCACCGAGCGCTGAGGCCACGTGGCACCTGGCACCCTCATCACCTGTCAGAAAACCTGCCGATAGAAAAGGGCCCCAGAGTGCCTTGAGAGGGAGAAGTGGGGTGGCCACAAGGGGACTTCAGGGGGCCATCCACACAGTCTCCATCAGCCTTTCCCAGCTGTGGGCACGCAAGTCATATGAGCCTAAACGATTGGAGCTCTCCACTTCCGGTGTGGATGGCAGGCATTTCCGGCCCGTAGCTGTTGGGGGGGAGGGGCAGTGGGGACGGGGAGTAGGACACGTGACTGGTGCCGGCCAATAAGCTGTGAGCCAGTTCACCTAAATGTTGGTGCCCGCGGCTCCAACACAGAGGTGGGTAACATTCAAGGTGGGGGGCGGGGGTCCCTCTGTCAGGTCCATGAGTGATCCCAGTGAGCCTCTTAGGTTGGGGCTACAGTTGAAAAATCAAAGCCCTCCCAACTGTGGGTACTTGTTGGGTATCTGGCAGGGAAAACCAGGCAGAGAATTGGGCACCCAAGGAAAGAGTTACTCAAAGAGATGGGAGTGATTTTAGGGAATCACTGCTTGAATCGTGAGAATCCCTTTGTGCGTGGCTGGATGCAGTGTGGATGGAAGTCATTATAAAGGCTCAGTCGGTGCAGGGACCAAGTGGACTTGGATGGGGGAGGGGGTAACATGTTCGGTCTTTGCAGGGTTTTGCAAAATGAGTTATTTCTGGTCCTTGGGCATATAGTATACACCAGGGCTCCTCAAACTCAACTCTGCACATAGATTCTCCAGAATCTTGTGGAAAGGCAGAGTCTGTTTCTGCAGATTAGGGATGGGGCCTGAGAGTCCACATTTCCTCTAAGCTCACAGGTTGGCCCAGTGTTATTGGGTGGGCAGGACTACACTTTGAGAGGTGAGGAGTTAGACACCAGAGCTCCTGCTAAGAGCATGAGTTGGGGGTCAGACCAGGGATCAGGCCCACCTGCTGCAGGCCCCTGTGGTCCCCCATGGCACCACTTGATAGTTAGGGGTGCTTAGGGTCTTCTGATGATGCTAATAGCTGATGAGAGACTTTACCGCTGAGCCTGCACAAACAGGTTTCAGAGTAGGCTGGGTTTTATTTTGGTCTCTGAAATTTCGCCAATTTGGCCACAGAATAGGTTGTCAGTTCCAAAATGATTCATTTTCTGGCATGTGGAAATAATTAGAAGTAAGAGATCTTTTCCTACTCTTTGTGAATAAAGAAGATAATGAGGCTGGTGAACAAAAACCAAGGCATTGTGGTAGGTGGAATCCCAAGATGGCCCCCAAGATCCCTCCCTCCCTCCCATCCCACCTGCCTTCACGCACTTTCTCCCAGCTCTTCAATCAAACACCAGCCTAGGTGTTTTTCTGTGAAGGGATTCTGCAGATGTAATTAAGGTCTGCAATCAGTTGACTTGTGGGCTTCCCTGGTGGCTCAGATGGCAAAGAATCTGCCTGTGTGCCGGAGATCAGGGTTCGATCCCTGGGTCAGGAAGATCCCCTGGAGAAGGGAATGGTTACTCACTCCAGTATTCTTGCCTGGGGAGTTCCATGGACAGAAGAGCCTGGCAAGCTACAGTCCATGGGGTCGCAAAAAAGTCAGATACAGCTGAGCAACTAACACTTTCACACTAGGGAAAGGAGATCATCCTGGGTGAGCCTGGCTTAATCAGATGAAGCCTTAGAAGAAAGATTTGATGTGAGAGGGACTCAACTTTTGCTGGTTTTAAAGACGGAGGAGGCCGTGTGGCAGGGAATGCAGCTGGCCTCTTAGAGCAGGTAGTGACCCCTGGCTGATAACCAGGAAAGAAACAGGGGTGTCAGTCCTACAACCTCAGTCATTCAACCACCCAAGTGAGCTTGACTCTTCGCTAGCACCTCCAGAAAATAATGCACACATTCTGCATGTGATTTCAATCTTGGAAGACTCTGGGCAGAGAACCCAACCAATGTCAGCCATGGACATCTCACCTAATGAGCTGTAAGTTGACCAATGAATGTTATCTTAAGCTGTTAGGTTTGGAATAATTTGATATCCCAAATGGTCTGACATAGGAATCTAATACAGTCACAAGAGGAGATCTTTATGACCTTGAAAACTTTATGGTGGCCCTGGGCACATGGGAAAGTCATGTTCATCTTTTTATACAGACTTTATGGGTCAGAACTGTCACAGATCAAGTGCTTGGAATCTGAATGGCACCATTTTTTCTACCTCAAAGCTAATTTTGTATGTAAAATTCAGTGTCTTCTTTTTTTCCTATAGGAGAAAACATAATCTGTATGTAAAGGGCAGAACTATTGTTTACTTAATATGATGGTGCCTGGTAAAGACAATTGTAGTATTTTAAGTATGGTATTTGTGTTTTTCTTGTTCAGTAGGGAAAATGCAGTTTGAAAATATTTGGTAACCACTTGTGCTCACAAAGGGAGGTGGGGGTGGGGAATGGAGGCGGGGGTGCCAGAGCTGGCTCAGAATGTTGTCATGTGTTTTGTTGACTTTTTCTGGTTAAGTGTTATTCAAGTTTCTAAAGGAGATCTCAGTTGCTTTCTTAGTCAGGGCTGCCATAACAAATTACCATAGACATAGGCTAGACAACACACATTTATTTCTCATGCTTCTGAAGACTGAGAAGTCAAGATCAAGGTGCCAGCAAATTCTGTTCCTGGTGGGGACTCTGTTCCTGACTTGAAGATGGCTGTCTTCCTATTACATCCTCATGTGGCCTTTCCTTGGTGTGTGCGAGTGGGGAGGGGAGGGCTGATGGGGAACGGAGAGGGGAAAGAGAGAGCGGAAGGGGGAGAAAGGAGGAGGAGGGGGAAAAGAAGAAGGAGGGGAAGGAGAAGAGAGAGAGAGATGGAGGAAGAGGCAGCAGGAGAGGGGAGGGAGGAGGCAGACAGAGCTCTCCTGTCTCTTCCTCTTCTTCTAAGGCGGCATCATGAGGGCACCACTTGATGACCTGCTCCAAACATAATCACCTCCCGAAGACCCCCACCTCCAGAACCTATCACCCTGGGGTTTGGAGCATCAGCATCTTAAGTCGGGAGTGTGTGTGCTCAGGTGCTCAGCTGTGTTCAACTGCTCGTGACCTCATGGACCGTAGCCCGCCAGGCTCCTCTGTCCATGGGATTCTCCAGGCAAGAGTACTGGAGTGGGTTGCCATTTCCTTCTCCAGGGGATCTTCCTGACCCAGAGATAGAGCCCACGTCTCTTGTGTCTCCTGCATTGGTGGGCAGATTCTAAACTGGGGGTGGGGGACCACAAACATTCAGTCTCTAATAGTGGCTTGGCATAGTATAGTATTACCCAGGTGTGTTGGAGTAGTGTTTTGAATGAGAGCTCCCAAGAAAGACTCCTTGGAGGCCCATCTTATTCCTCTGGGTCCCCAACTGCAGTCAACAGGGAACTCTGACATGGTTGATATCAGGCTTAAAAGTTCCAAAGAGAGCAACAATAGGACTTTTCATGGATGATCTCCAAAACGCTGCAGGCTCAACACAGTTTTCCAACAGCCCAACATCACTGATTATTATTACCATTTCATCATTGCCATGATGATTCATATTTTCATGGGGGCATGGATGGCTGATTTAGGGGAGAGTTTATGTTTTTTATTATTTAATTTTGAGTTCAACTTTTTCAACAGAACTGCCTTACTTTGGGGGACCCTGCAACCTCCTCTTTGCTATCTCTCCTCCATCTCAGCTCTCTCAACTATTAGAGGAGGTAATGGTTGGACCCAAGTTTGGGACATTGTGAGGGATCACTTAGGTAAAAATCCATGCTGAGTGCTTGACTTGTGTGTTGTTGAGGGATCTATCTAGACCCATCTCATCAACAGAAAGTTGAGGGAAGTTGGAGAAGGGGTTATGTGACCCAGTTAGAGTTGTAGCAAGCCCTGTGTCCCAGCTGGCACTAGTGGTAAAGTATCCACCTGCTGTTGCACGAGACACAAGAGATGCGGGTTCAGTCCCCGGGTTGGGAAGATCCCCTGGAGGAGGAAATAGCAGCCCACTCCAGTATTCTTGCCTGGAGAATCCCATGGACAGAGGAGCCTGGCGGGCTACAGTCCATGGGGTCTCACAGAGTCAGACACGTCTGAGCGACTAAACAACAGCTAAGCACTGCACTCTGTCAGTGGAGTGCAGGAGTGTTGCCCATAGAAGGGATCGCAGAGGCTGGGGAGCACGAGTGTGGCTTCAGGGAAGGTGAACTGGGAGGCCGGGGTGGGTGACCAGGTGGTAGGTTTGATGTGGGTGGTGCAGAGGACAGAGGAAGCTGGGGTGAAAGCGAGGCTCCCAGCCAGGACACGTGGGCAGATGGAGAGAGGAGCAGGGGTGGACACAGCAGAGAGAGGTGGCTGGAGGAGGTGTGGCTTAGGCTCCAGACTTGTACTGGATGCTTCTGGGTGATTTTCAAAATGATGATGCAAGCATGTGGTTTTTGATCCTCAGGTCCATTTAAGTTGATGTCATTTTAGCTATGGTCACTTTTCATTGGACAAGAATGGTGCTTTCATATACTTTATAAAGCATCAGTTATTTTGGCAACTTCATTCACTGATTCA
Organism: Odocoileus virginianus; assembly: GCF_023699985.2. NCBI lineage: Eukaryota > Metazoa > Chordata > Mammalia > Artiodactyla > Cervidae > Odocoileus > Odocoileus virginianus. Next base: position 827,554 of record NC_069675.1, read on the forward strand.
TTTATTTGAGTATTTATTGAGCAGTTACCTTGTGCCGGGAACTGTTAGAAACCCAAGAAACTAGCAGGAAATGAAACAACCCTCAAGGTTTTCTTTTTTTTTTTTTCATTTTGTAATTAAGTTGTAGTTACATTTACACTATTTCTCCTCACCTTCAGGTTTGCCTTCTGCAGGGGTGTTGGACGCTGGGAGGAGGTGGCTACTTTGGAGGCTGGCAGACAAGACTGGAATCCTGCTTCTTTCCCTGAGTTTTCCCTGAGGGGTGGGTGTCATGTGGCTGCTGCCCACCAGTCTGTGTATGTAGGATGAATAATCAGAGAGAACCTGTCCGTGAATCACTTAGTTTGTGTGAATAATGCATGGATATTTTTGCATTTTACAGATTAGCTCAGGTTAGTGTGAATTAATCACAGTCTTTCTGGTTTATACCTTAAAAAAAATCACTCCATTTCCTAAAACCATAGCATACTGGCACCTTGGCTCCCGAATCTGCTTCCTTCTTCTTGGGCTCACCAACCCAAACCCCTAACTCAGCACCATCAGATAGCAGATAAAGCACAAGCTGGGGACACTTTCAAAGGACCCCTGACTGCTTCGGAGAAGGCAAACTGAGGACTACTTTCAGAGGGAGGGTGGGCAGTGGAGGGCCAGCAGTTAAGTCCCTCACAAAGGTCAAAAGCAAAACTTTTGTCTCCATTTCCGCACAGAACCACTTTTGTGGATTTTCTTGAGGCTCATCCTTACACTTACAGGGCTGAGGTGTGGACATTTTCACATTTGCATTTGCTGATTTAAATCAAAGAAGAGGGACTTCCCTGGTGGACCAGTGGTTAAGAGTTCAAGCTCCCAATGCAAGATCCCTGGACGTGGAACTAGATCCCACGTGCTTCAACTAAGAGTTCACATACTGCAACTAAAGATTTTGCATGCTGCAACTAAAAGGTCCTGCCTGCCACAACAAAGAACAAAGATTCATATACTGCAACTAAGACCCTGGTGCAGCCAAATAAATAAATATTAAAAAATAAAATCGGGAAAGATGGCTATTGTTAAAGCAATCAGAATGTGGCCATTCCAGCTGTGATTACTCTACACAGCTGAAAATATTTCTTCCTATTTGGCTAGGGCTCCATCACTGAATGCTCCCAGTGGTTGAGATGTTTGCATAACCTTGAACTGGTTAGCCTCATTTGCTACACATGATGATATCCATCTCCCAAATGCAATTTTGCCAGCACTTGACTCTATGTGGGTAGCCAGAATTCCAATCCCTGTCCCATGTCAAGATTTTATGAATGAAAAACAGGTGAAATCTGATTGTCCCCAAAAGTACTCCACTCACTTTGAGTTGCTAAGTCTTTAAAAATTTTTAGACTTACATTTTCTGATGATAAAAGTGATACCCACCTTCCAAATGTGGAAATCAACAAAGCCCTAAAAAAGAGGTCAACATTATAGGACGTCCCCGGTGGTTCAGTGGCTAAGACTGCATGCTCCCAATGCAGGGGGCCCAGTTCCGATCCCTGGTCAGGGAACTAGATCCAACCACATAATTCAACTAAGAGTTTACATGCTGCAATGAAGATCAAAGATTCCGCGTGCCACAACTCAGACTTGGAGCAGGCAAACAAATACTAGAAAGTAAAAGGTCAACATTTCATATTATCCCAGGTAGGATTTGCTCTCTCACCAGTTTTATTTTGGGTGTCCTTAATCCACTAAGACATTTCCCCCTTTCTTCCTCTTTCTTTTTAGAGCAATAATTCTTCACTGTTTCTTCCACGGAATCTCCCGGATGCCTTTGTCATCTCTCTGAGGATGTTCTTGCTGCAGAAACTGAAGAAAAGCCTTATTTCAGAGAGGTGAGATTTGGGACAGGGCTATGTGGGACCCACCCCAGACATTCAGGGCAGTTCCCAAGGACAGAAGGGGGCGGGCAAGGACCTTGGAGGACACACCTGTGATAATAGTTGGGGTCTCCGTGTGGCAAGCCTGGGTCTCAGTGCTTGATGGGAATGAACTGGGACCCCTGCTAGCATGGTGATGCCCCATCACCAATACCCCGGGAGGGGTGAAGATGCTGAACACACAGTCTGGGGCTTCCTGGGACAGGTTTGGCCAGCCGGGACAATGCCTAGCTTATGTAACCTGGAATCAGCTACTATTTTATGGTACTTGAGTGCCTGGAAGAGTAGGGACCTGATAGTTTTTTAATAGGCTAAATGTATGGTGCTTTTAAATGCCAACCAGTATTGTAAGAAATGATGTGCATCCTAAAGAGGTAAGTCCTCATGCTCCCCCAGCCCCGGGGGTCCGGCTGCAAAGCCCTTTCTCTGGGCCCCTTCATTCACATCTGAGCAGGATGGCCAACTGTCTGAGCTTCTCAGGGCCTGTCACCTCCGTATGTGTGTTACACACCTGTGTGAGGTTCCGCACCCACATGGTGCTCCAGAGTTCACGGTACTCTGGCGGTCAGGGCAGCCGCAGCCCATGTCACCTGCAAGGTCAGGCGCCTGGCTCCTGCTCCTGGCTCCTTGAGCAGGCTTCTCGGGTCTCTGTGGGATATTTCTTTCCATGAGTTCCACAAGCTCTTGCTTTTACCATTCTTTGACTTCTATTTTAAAACCATTTGAGAACTAAAATATTACCTGCCAAACCATTAAACAAAGATGTTCCAGCCATCAAACCTTCACTTTATAACCACTGGGATGGTGAGCCCTGAGAGGACTCAGGATGAGAAAGCACAGGATGCTGGCCCCAGATAGCTGAGGTGCAATCACAGGAATGACTTCAGTGAGCCCAGACTCTTGCATCTTCCCAGACATAGAAAACTGCTAAATTTCTTAACTTGAGATACTTGGTTTTCCCTTAGTAGCACTCATCCAAACACTTAGTCCTTTGTTGCAAAAACTTGGAGATCAAACCAGTCAGTCCTAAAGGAAATCAACTCTGATATTCACTGGAAGAACTGATACTCCAATACTTTGGCCACCTGTTGTGAAGAGCTGACTCATTGGGAAAGACCCTGATGCTGGGACAGATTGAAGGCAGGAGGAGAAGGAGAGGACAGAGGATGAGATGTTTGGATGACAGCAACAACTCAGTGGACATGAGTTTGAGCAAACTTGGGGAAATAGTGAAGGACTGGGAGAACTGGCGTGCTGCAGTCCATGGAATTGCGAAGAGTTGGACATGACTGAGCAACTGAACAATAACTTATATGGTCTAGCTCCCTGGCTTTGCCTCTTTGTAACAGTTTTCTCGGCGTTATCTGAGGTGCTGTGTCCTGAGTTTGAAATCCTCGGAAAGTCTGGGGAATAAAACATAACTCTCAACTTGTGCATTTTTTTTTTCAGGTGACATATTTTTATTTTTAAAAAATTTCAAAAATATGCAGAAGTATAGAGAACACATAAACCTCTGTGATCACAGCATGCAGAGTGGGTCATTAGAACTATTTTGTCATTTTTGCCCTAAGTGGTTGCTTTTTAAAAATTAATTCATTTTAAAATTTACTTATTTTTGGCGGCACCAGGTCATGGCTGCGGCAGGTGGGCTCTTTGTTGTGGCTTCTCTCCTGGTGTAGCACGCAGGCTTGGTAGCTTCCTGGCATGAGGGATCTTAGCTCCCTGGCTAGGGATTGAGCCCGCGTCCCCTGATGCGGAGGGTGGATTTTGAACCAGTGAACCACCAGGGAAGTCCCTGCCTGTGAGGTGAGAGGCACAACGACTCACGCGGGGCTCTCTGCCCACTGCCCCAGGCTCTTCTCTGTTCCAAGAGACGCCACCTTCAGTTCGGACGCGTTTCCTTCAGCCACTTCTTACACTTTTGCACGCAGTTCCCCTGCATAGCCAAAGGAGTACAGAAGTTTACACTGAAAGACCGTCTCTCACTCAGCACTGGTGGCTAGTATGATTTCTCTGGATTTCCGTATTATTCTTTCCTTGCCCTTTGCCGAGGTGTTTTGTACCACCATGCAATTTCACCCTGACGGCTATGTGTGTGCAGTGCTAAAACGCACGGACTTTGGAAAAACAGCTCTAGAAAACTACTGTTCAGTGTAAAAAAACTGGCAACTATTCCTCATCATCGAACACCTGCTCCAGAGTTAGATTTCCCCAATTGTCTCAAAACCATCTTCGAGTTGGTGTGTTTGAGTCCAAGCCCCAACACTATGTGTGGAGGGCAGCTTTTCTTGCACTTAAAACAATTTGTATTGACGTGTAGTTGATTTCAAGTGTTGTGTTAACTGCTGCTATACAGCCAAGTGACTCAGTGTTACACACACACACACACACACACACACACACACACACACATTCTTTCCCATATTGTGTTCCATTCCGGTTTCTCATAGGATATTGAATATAGTTCAATATATTGTTGTTTATCTACCTTCTCCTGCGTTTTTTATTTTATTCTAATTTTTTTGTACTGCAAGCATGAGGAAGCCAGATCACGTGTCTGGAGAACATTCTGAGGTTCCTTTGTCTTCTGGGGGCATCAGAGAACCCTGTCTTGGTCCACTCAGGCTGTTGTAAGGCAGCTGCACAGCCTGAGCTGCTTAGACATGGATCTGGAGCCTGCAGTCTGAGAGCAGAGCGCCAGCGAGCCCAGGGAGGGTGCGCTTCTGTGCCGAGGCCTCCCCTGAGCTCACATGGTGCGAGGGCAAAGGAGCTCTGTGGGGCTTCCTTTGTGTGCGTGTGTGTGTTAGTCAGTGATGTCCGACTCTTTGTGGCCCCGTGGACGGCAGCCCACCAGGCTCCTGGGTCCATGGGATTATCCAGGCGAGAATACTGGAGTGGTTGCCGTTCCCTTGTCCAGGCGCTCTTCCTGACTCAAGGATCAAAGCCAGGTCTCCTGCATTGCAGGCAGACTCTTTAGCACCAAGCCACCAGGGAAGTGGGGCCTTCCTTACGAGGGCACTGACCCCATCTGTGAGGGCTCTGCCCTCTGGACCGAATCACCCCAGAGTCCCCTCTCCTTATACCATCACCTTGGACCTGAGGTTTTCAACATATGAATTTTGCAGGGGATGCAAACATACAGACTGTAGTAAGCCTTACCTACCGTTGTTTTCCCACCCAATGGATGTTCTTGTAAAGCCTGGGCTAGAGGGTCCACTTCTCTGGCATCTTGGTGGATGGAGTTTTTTTTTTTTTTTTTTAAAGATTCATCACTGTTGTGTGTATCTAATAGCTTGATCTAGTGAGCAAGATTTTAACCACTGAACAAGCCGTGTTCTTCAACATCTCCACTGCGCCATCTGTGGACACTGGCTTGATCCCACCCTTCTGACTTCAAGCCAAGCTGTTCCATACACATGTGTACAAGAGGATTTTTGGGGTTTTGTTCAGGTATGTATCAATAATTGCTATGAATAATCTCTTTTTATTGGAGATAAAAATGCCTCCCTATTTATGATAAGTGTCTAAGTCCATAGCACTCAGTGAAGCCAAACATCAATATTTATTTTTCAAACAGTGGATAATTTTTAAGTTTCACTTTCAAATAGTATATGCTAGTAACAAAAGAATCAACCAACAGCTTCATTTATAAAGTAAAAAATCACCCTGAAATCTTCTCTTGCTTTCACCATGATTAATAATTTGTTGACTATCCTTCCAAATGTTTTTCTATTCACACTTGAGCATAAATGTATGCGCGTCTCATACAACACAATAGGAAAACTAATATACATATTTTTATGGCCAAGTTTCTTTTTTTTTAAATTTATGTTTCATGAGCATCTTTCCACATGAATATTCTCACATCTAAATAATTTCTTTTAACAGCTGGGCAGCATTCAATGGCCTAGGGATGGTGAGATGGTTAATTTTATGTGTCATCTTGACTGGCCATGGGATGCTAAGATAAAGCATTATTTCTGGCTGTGTGTGTGGGTGTTTTCAGTTGAGATTAGCATTTGAATCAGTGGGCTCAGGAGTGGGCGATGGAGGCTGGGACTGATATCTGTACTTGAGGGTGCGGGTGGCTGGGGAACTCTGGTTTAAAGGGCAGTTGACTCATGGGGAACTGTGTCAAGTTCAGACTCCAGAGTCCCTCATCCAAAATGTGAAGCACCCATTCTATGTCCAGGTGCATGCCTTGTCCTGAGCAGTTGAAATAAAAACAAATTACAAAAAAATCCCAGCTCTACTTAAAATTATTAACAGGTGCAGTTTTGTGTGGAAGGCCCTGGCATGCTGCCTCAGTCGCTCGCTTTGTTGTTCAGCCACTCAGTCGTGTCCAACTCTTTGTGACCCCGTGGACTGCAGCACGCCAGGCTGCAGTGTTCATTATCCCTGTTTTTCACCATCTCCTGGAGTTTGCTTAGACTCATGTCCATTGAGTCAATGATGCCATCCAGCCACCTCATCCTCTGCCATCCCCTTCTCCTCCGGCCTTTTATCTTTCCCAGCATCAGGGCCTTTTCCAATGAGTCAGCTCTTCCCATCAGGTGGCCAAAGTAGTGGAGCTTCAGCTTCAGCATCAGTCCCTCCAGTGAATGCTCAGGGTTGACTTCCTTCAGGATGAACTGGTTGGATCTTGCTGTCTACGGGGCTCTCGAGGCTTCTCCAGCCCCACAGAGCACCCGTTCTTCTGTGCTTAGTCTTCTTCACGGCTGAGCCTTTCTTGGCTGCTAGGTTATGTCTTGTTGACACTGATACATAAGTGTTTACTTTTTGGGACACAGAACAGTGAGGTAGAGAGTCTGCCAGCCACCTTGGTCCTTGTTGAAGCAGGTCCCTCTGAAGTAGGCTGTCCTCAGCATGGTTCCTGGGCTGCTGCCCCAGCTCAACACATGGTTACGTCTCTTCCTGCCTCACGGTTGCAGGCTCAGCTCCTGAAGCCTTGTCTCCAGGGAGGGGATGTCTGAATGGTGGCTGCCCTTTGGGCACGAGGCACTCACTCAGGCAGGAGTGCGTTTCCTGGCTGCCCTGTGTTGTGGGTGTCACAGTGCCTGCTGAGACCCACTCCCCACCCCGGAACAGCTCAGGGGTCTTCAGCGCTAGAGATGGGCTCCAACAAAAGATAGGAACATGGTTTTCAACAGGTGTTTACCTGCTTATTTTCCTTACTGTAGTACCTAAAACTGACGTAATTTTAATAAACCCTTTGTTCCAATACGATTTTTTTGTCTGTTACTACAGATGGGGCAGCACCACCATCACAATGCTCACTACCACGATCAGCACAGCATCAGCTCCACCATAGCCATGGCACACACAACCCCACCACCATCACCAGATCACCACCAACTCTGTGATCATAACCCCCAGTACTAGTGTGGTCACTACAGTCACAACTGACTCTAATACCACCGCCATGATCACCGTCACTACTACCACCCCAAAACCCACTCTCCCCCCCCACCATTACAATTACACCATCATGCCAGTGACTGCCGTGACCACCAGTGCCATCACGATCACCACCATCGCCTCCATCCACATTTACATCACCACCACTACCATTTCACACCAGACACCATCGTCACCAACACTGCCAGTGCCAATACCACCATCACCACCAACACCCTCACCCCACATATGGGCAAGACTTCATTGCAGAGGTCTTCAAGTCGCATTTGGGAAACCCTCAGACTCTGATGAGCCCTTGAGGGGTGGACTGGAAGTGGAGACATAAGCCACTAAGCAGACGCGGGTCCAGGCTCACCGTCTTCCACTCATGCTTCAATCTGAGATACCCCCATTATCTGCTTTTCTTACTGGAGTTCCTCACCAAATGCCAACAAGGTTCTCAGATCTTAAAACCCATTTAAGTCATGGCATGCATAGTGCTTTATCCCACTAAGGAATTTTTTCCAAGAAGTGTTTAGGAAAAGGCAAATGAAAATGCCCAAGGAGGGCACACACGCAAAGGAGAAACACTGTTTTTATCACAGAGAATGGGGTCGCCATGGGTGGTGCTGAGGAGAGAGGCCTGGATCCCACACTTCTGGGCTTGTATCATGGAAGACAGCTGGAAGGAAGTAGAAAGGGAGCAGCAAAGTCAAAGACCGCTTTTGTTTCTGATGTGTGTTCAGGACATGATAGGTTAATCTAAGCTTGGCATAGCTAGGAGGCTGTGTGGTTTCCTGCAGGACTGTGCGTGATGACAGGTTTTCCCTTTCACTGCCTGGCCTCTTTGCCCCCTATGCCCAGCCAGGAAGGTTTTCTGGGAGGGTTTCTCCCTCCACACTCATACTGGAATGTCTTATCCTTGGCATTGGGGAAGTCTTGTCTCTTCGGGATGATAAGTGTTGGAGCACTTTATTGGATAATCCCTCCCTTGAAATTGTACTCTCATTAGATAGGAAACACGTTGTGTTTTGTTAAAATCCAGCCTGGAAACAGATCTGAGACTCCCAAGTGGGCTGGCTCTGAGGACAAATTCTTCATCTTTTTTAATATTTGAAAATTATTTTTAGTTGTTTGGTTGTACCTTGCAACTTGTGGGATCTTAATTGCTCCACCAGGGACCAAACCCATGCCCCTTGCATTAGAAATGAGGAGTCTTTTTTAAAAAAACTTTTAATTTTGTATTGTGGTATATCCCATCAACAATGTTGTAATAGTTTCAGGTAAACAGCAAAGGAACTCAGCCATACATATATATGCATCCATTCTCCCCCAAACTCCCCTCTCATCCAGGCTGCCACATAACATTGAGCAGAGTTCCATGTGCTATACAGTAGGTCCTTATTGGTTAGCCATTTTAAATATAGCAGTGTGTATACAGGTCTACCCCAAACTCCCTAGTGATCCCTTCCCCTCATCCTTCCCCTTCTGGGAAGCGTAAGCTCATTTTCGAAGTCTGTGAGTCTGTTCCTGTTTTGTAAGTTCATTTTTGTCATTTCTTTTTAGATTCCTGGATGTCATAGGACATTTCCCCTTCTCTGCTGACTGACCTCACTCAGTGTGACACTCTCTAGGCCCATCCATGTTGCTGCAAATGGTGTCATTTCATTCTTTTAAATGGCGGAGTAATATTCCTTTGTATATATGTACCACATCTTCATCCATTCCTCTGTTGATGGACATTTGGGTAGGATGGGGAGTCTTAACCACTGGACTGCCAGGCAAGTCCCAACAAATCCATCATTAATCTACTCAACAATTCCCTCCCTTGTCCTGCTGTATCACATGACAGAACCATGAGGCCAACATAACATCGCCTACATTCTAGATGCTCACCCAAGTTGTCTTTCTGTTTCTGCTCTAAGGAGCAACTAGATGGGCATAGTGGTGAGGATGTGGGACTGAAGCCAGAGAGGGATGTGTAATGAGAGGACCAGACTCCAAAGTCTGCTTCTGGGATGTGAGCTCACATCCCAACAGGCGGACAGGTGCTGGTGGGCACAGAGGGCAGCTGTCAGTCGGGGATGGGGAGCTGTGTGGGATTTGGCACTCTTGACCCCTCTCGAAGGAATGAAGCCACTTGGCTCCGGCCGGTCTTCACCGTGGAAAAATGACAGTCATGGTTGCCAGATGGTCTGAGCCCCACTGCCCCTGCAAGAGAAACTAGATTTTTTAAAATGCAAAAATGCCTGATCTTTAAGTGTTGACAACATATTAATTTTGAAAAATTATGATGCTGTGCAGGTCAAATGAACACATTTGGGAATAATATCTGGCCTGTAGATACCTGGTCTGCTTTCTCTCTCTGGTTTACCTAATAAAGGTCTTTGGTCTCCAAGTGACGGTACAAAAAAAGTCAGAATCCACAGCTAAAGAAGGTGGAGTGCCGAAGAATTGATGCTTTCGAACTGTGGTGCTGGAGAAGATTCTCGAGAGTCCCTTGGACAGCAAGGAGATCAAACCAGTCAATCCTAAAGGAAATCAGCCCTAAATATTCATTGAAAGGACTGATGCTGAAGCTCTAATACTTTGGTCACCTGATGCGAAGAGTCAACTTATTGGAAAAGACCCTGATGCTGGAAAGATTGAAGGCAAAAGGAAAAGGGGGTGACAGAGGATGAGATGGTTAGATGGCATCACCGACTCAATGGACATGAATTTGAACAAGCTCTGGATGATGGTGGAGGACAGAGGAGACTGGTGTGTTGCAGTCCAAGGGGTGGCAAAGAGTTGGGACATGACTTTGCAATGAACAACAGCAGCCGTCAGAGGACTTGACTGGTGTAGATACATTTTTCTTCTACATTGGCGAACTTTTAAGAATACACTGTGGAGCAGCTCTGATCCAAGATGCTCCTGGTCAGGTGTTTGAGGTCCTTTCCCAAGGCTGTAAAGCACTGTGCTCAGACCACTGGTTATGGGTCTGGGGGCTGGTATCTTAACTGTCACCAGTGCAGACTGCCCCTGCCCGTCACCCATTTATTACCTGTAAAATGAGAAGTGGATGGGGTGTGGGAATTTTAAAATGTATGTGTGCATTTAACACTCTTATTTAAAACTCAAGAATTCCCTAGTGGTGGATCCACTAATTAGGATTTAGCGCTTATACTGATAAAGGCCCAAGTTCAATCCCTGGTCAGAGACCTAAGATCCTCACCAGTCACTTGTCAAGGCAAAACAAAAACAAAACAAAACACCACAAACAGAAACAGAAACACCCCTCAAAACCCAGCAAATGAAGCAGATGAGTGAAGTGCTGCAGCCTCAAACTCACCCCTGCTCCCAGGCCATGTGTCTTCCAGGACCTTCGTGCCATTTCCCTCATGCTCCTCTAAGAGCCAGACTGGGGGACACACGTCTGGACAGATGCCTTTAAAGAGGGGAACTTGGCCAGAGCTGCTTCTTGCTTAGAGACGACAGTGAAAAATCCAGAACTCCAGGCAGATCGTCTCCAAAGGCAAAGCTTATTTTCCTGGTGAGTTAGAACTCCCACTTCCACTAAGCAAAGAAATACAGCCTAAAGAAACTGCAGGAATAGGAGATGTGATCTTGGAGGAGGCATGGGTCCAGGTACTATTTGGCTGTCATTCATTAGTGAAAAATCACAAATTTAGTCCTGAGGACGTTGATGGAAAAAACAAGATGGATTACGTCCTACTGGCAAACCCGGCTCCAATGATGCAGGCTGTGTGCCAGTCCAGTCCCTCCTCTCGTGCATTTGGCCTCCAGAAAAGCAGGGATCTCAAATGCTGATGTGAAACCTTGAGGATAAACTTTGATAGAACCAGCAGAGGGAGACAGCCTTTGGAGTGAACTCCGTTTTCAGACAGCATTTGTCATAGGCACCTGGCTTATTACTAATGACCCTGCACATTTGTGAAATTAGAATTGGAGCTAAGAGCCTCTGATAGGTTGTAATGGTGATGATGACAACAGCTATGTTGGACATTATAAGTGGATTTCCTCTTTAGATCTGCACAATGACCCTTTGAGCAAATACTTTGACAAATTCCATGAATGAAGACCACTCTCCCACCCCCCTTCCCAGGGATGACAGAGCAGCAGAGTTGGGAGGAGAGAATTGGACTCCCCCAACCGACCTGTTGCCCAGGCCACACTCAAAGTCCTTGATGCTTCTAAGAAGCCAATTTCTGCTTATCCTATTGGCCTATTGCATTTGCAGGGGACTCTTGGCATCCTTGTCCTTAATACCACCGAAAGAATCCCTGCTTCCTGGGGGATGAACACAGAGATGAGATATGGTGGGGGTAGCCTTGAGCAGTTCACTGAGTCCTCTCTGGTCTCCCAGCCAATACCAGGAGGTTCTGTTTCTCTCCCATCAGGGCTAGATCTGCAGAGACTTCTGGTTTGTCCTGTCTGGACACCTTTCCTGGAAGATTCTGGGTTAACTCAGAAGCTGAGTGCCAAGGCAGTGAGCACTAACAGTGCCTAACTGCCCAGGCTATGAATTGAATATATCCCCTCCAAATGCATGCTTCAGAGCCGAAACACCCTATTCCGTGGTGTTAGGAGGTGGTCCTATGGGGGGTGATTAGGTCATGAGGGTGGAGCCCTCATGAACGGGGTTAGTGCCATTAATGAAGAGACACCAGAGAGATGGTCTTTCTGTCTCTCCCCCTTGTAAGGCACTGAGGCTACGACCAGAAAACAGCAAAGCAGGGATGACTCCTACAGACACTGTATCTGCGTGTCTTGATCTTAGATTTCCAGCCTCCGGAAATGTGAGAAATAACTGTGTGTGTGCTCAGTTGCTCAGTCATGTCCTACTCCTTGGAACCCATGAGCTACAGCCCGCCAGGCTCATCTGTCCATGGAATGTTTCAGGTAAGAATACTGAAGTGGTTGCCATTTCCTCCTCCAGGGATCGTCCTGACCCAGGGGTTGAACCTGTGTCTCCTGGATTGGCAGGCAGGTTCTTTACCCTAATTGCCATGTGAGAAGCCCTTTTGTTGTTTAAGCTAGGGGGTCCCAACCACTCAGCTATGGACCGCAACTGGTCCATGACCTGTTAGGAATTAGGCAGTACAGCAGGAGGTGAGCAGCAGGTGAGGGAGTGAAGCTTCATCTGTATTTACAACTACTCCCCATCGCTTGCATTACCACCTAAGCTCTGCCTCCTCTCCGATCAGTGGCAGCATATTAAATGTAATGCCCTTGAATCATCCTGAAGCCATCCCGACACCATCCCACCTCATCCCAGTCCATGGAAAAATTGTCTCCCATGAAACCAGTCCCTAGTGCCAAGAAGGTTGGGGACCACTGGTTTCAGCTGCTCAGTTTATGGGATTCTGATTTAGCAGCCCAAACGGATTAAGACAGCTGGGCTTCATTCTGCAGGAAAGAAATGCAAAACTGGGCCCGTCTTCTGCTTTCCACTGGCTCTCCATGAACTTGTCACATCTTGGAGCCTCAGGAGACAGTCACGTGGGGAGTGTGGCTCCTCCAGGTGCTGGGTGAGAGGGCCTGGGTTCCCCTCAAGGATCCCGGGAATGGCAGGCAGCTGGGAAGTCAGGGAAGGAAGAAGATCCAGACAGAGCAAGAAGGGACAGGGAGAGCCAAGAAAGGAGGCTAGGGTCCAGCAGGGCTGCTGGCTCATAGGCCTCGGCCCAGCCTGGAGTGGGGACACTGAAAGGGCTTTCCAGCAGCTGGTGTCTGGGGTTCAAAGCTGGTCCCTTATTTCATAGACGGGGCCTTGAGGACCACGACAGCAGGGGAAAACTCTGACCAGAGCCACACACAGCGATGGTGCTGAGAAACCAAGGGGCTGGAGTCAGGGCCAACCACGGTCACGGCTGTGCCGCCTCCTGGTTTATGTCACCTTGGGCTTCCCGGGCGGCACTGGTGGTAAAGAACCTGCCTGCCAATGCCGAAGACATAAGAGACACAGGTTTGATTCCTGGGTCAGGAAGATCCCCTGTAGGAAGACACGGCAACCCACTCCAGTATTCTTGCCTGGAGAATCCCATGGACAGAGGAGCCTGGTAGGCTGCAGTCCATACGGTTGCAAAGAGTCAGTCATGATTGAAGGGGCTTAGCATGCTCGGGCAAACTAGACCTCTTGGAACCTTGCCGTCTCAGTTGCAAAATGGGAGTAAGAATGACATCTGTTGTAACATTTTGGTGAAGCTTAAATAGGTAAAAGCAGGTTCAATACTGAGTATGCTGCCTGGAATGTTAATCGTTCTCATTCTGCTATTATTAGTGGTTTCAGTGCCTTATTCTTTGAAACCATTAGTTCTTTCTCTTTATGGGTTTATGATTCAATTTAACAAATATTTACTGGATCCATACTGTGTACCCAGTAATGAGGTCAAACATATGGCAACTTGAAGGTTTTGGCCTGATCCCCTGGAAACCTGCAGTTTCCACGTAGGGGCAGGAGCAGAAGAGATGGCGGTGAGTGTGGTGTTCATGGGAGGGGAAGGGATGGGACCTCTGGGCATGGGAGGAGCTAGAGAAGGAGGCTGGGAAGGGTGATCCTTGCAGCAGGAAAGACAGGAAAGGGAGTGGAACCAGGAGAAAGTTGGAGATGGGAGGAGTGTGCATGCTAAATCGCTTCAGTTCTGTCCAACTCTTTGTGACCCCATGGAACATAGCCCGCCAGTCTCCTCTGTCCATGGGGATTCTCCAGGTAAGAATACTGGAGAGGGTTGCCATGCCCTCTTCCAAGGGATCTTCCCCACCCAGGGATTGAAACTGCGTCTTTTATGTCTCCTGCATTGGCAGGAGAGTTCTTTACCAGTTGCACCACCTGGGAAGCCCGAGATGGGAGGAGGGCAGGGGTCTAAGGAGGCATTGTTGCTTGCCAACCTTGACCCCACAGCCTCATAAGGGAAAATCTTAGGAAGGAAGCTGGGGCAGAGAAGAAGCTGACAGAGATACAGCTGATGTCTCTTGCTGCCACTGAGTCAAGACCTGTTGCGCTGTCCCTAGGGAAGAAGGAAGGGTGGGGCTTCCTTCAGAGCTTACACCCTGAAAGGGTGCCCACGGAGGAGAGGTCTTGGGCAGGGAGCCCGTGGACATGGCTTTGTGCTCCTGGGGTGAGACTCCTGGCTCAGCCGTTCCCTTGCTGTAATCTCCTTGGCTTCCTTAAGTCTCAGTGTCCTCATCTGTGAAGTGGGTTACTGATAGCACTGGCGTTTTTAAGGCGTTGAAAGGGCCCCATGGGGAAATACATAGAAATGCCTTATGCCCATGCTTTTTAAAGCTCTTTTTTCCTTTTTTTTAAAGAAAAAAATTTAACTGATAGTTGCCTTACAGAGTTTTGTTATTTTCTGCCAAACATCAACATGAATCAGCCGTAGGTGTACGTATGTCCCCTCCCTCTCGAACCTCCCTTCCAGCTCCCTCCCCATCCCTCCCCTCTAGCTTGTTAGAGAGCCCTGGTTTGGGTTCCCTGCATCCTACATCAAATTCCCACTGGCCATCTGTTTTACACATGGTAAAGTAAGTTCCGACTTACTCATTTTTGGAGGTCTTCACTGTGTACTCGGGCTTTCTCTATTTGCGGTGAGTGGGGGCTACTCCGAGTGGTGAGCTGAGGTGCCTGGGCTCCTCCTGTGGACACGGCTTCTAGGCAAGGGTTTCAATGGTTGCACCACGGGGGTGGACTCCAGAGTGCAGGCTCAGTGGGTGTGCCCCACAGGCGTTAGTTACCCTGGGGCACGTGGATCTTCTGGGACCAGGGATAGAACCTGCGCCCCCGGCATTGGCAGGCAGATTCTTATCCACTGTACCACCAGGAAGGTCCCTGAACACGTGTTCAATACGTATTTGCTCTTCTGTTCAAGGGTTTGGTGTTCTCATATTTAAAAAAAGAAGATTACAGCAGTCTTCCAACTCTGGAAAGAAAATGAAAAGGGCCATGTGTGGGAAAGTCATTTGAAAATATAAACTTGCAATGACTGTTATTGTTGGAGGAAACTTCAGTCCGGTTTTGTTGGGGAGACGGGAACATTAGGGACACGGGGAACTTTATGTGTTGAGTTAGAAGAACAAGATACAGAATCACATGCTGGGTTTCGAAAGTTTGAAAAAAAAAAAGGTCTTAAATAAAACTGGGTGTTTTCCCAACAAATTTGTGGAAAGAACATAAAATCCCCATCACTGGTCTCTGGTTTAATAAAAGAAAGGGAAACTTGATTTATGGGCCTGCCAACCCTATCGACAACATGCAATAACAGTGAGATTGGGGAGTCATTTTGGGCAAATGAACCTTTCAAAGTGGGTGCACGCTCCTTGTGTCTCTAATCACTGATGCCTATAATCCATGAAACACTTGTGCAACAATTTTTTTAGTGGTCATAATCAGGCATACATATCTCTAATATGTGTTCACATGTGTTCTGCCCATGTGAGAACTGACGGTGAGTTCTCACATGGCAGACTTACTGATGGTGAGTCTTTGAAAATTGTGCTTCCAAATGCTCCAGTTTGGGCATGATACTTTATGCCCACTGAGAACTCTATGTATTTGTGGAGAGGGCAGATTACTCCTTTTTGAATTTTCCACTGTGAATTTCAGCCTGCAGAAATTCAGACCACCTGCTCCTCAGTGATGAACTTACCTGTGATCCGTCCTTGGTGGTTCGGTGGTAAAGAATCCGCCTGCCAATGCAGGAGACACAGGAAACATGGGGTTGATCCCTGGGTCGGGAAGATCCCCTGGAGGAAGAAATGGCAGCCCACTCCAGTATTCTTGCCTGGAGAGTCCCATGGAGAGAGGAGCCTGGAGGGCTGCTGTCTATAGCACTGCAAAGAGCCGGACACCACTGAGTGACCACACGTACTGAATACAAGGAGGACTTCTCTGAACTTCAGGAGGTGTGTGGTGGTTGTGACTGGATCAAAAAGCAGATGTGCGATTGGAAGCTGATGAAAAAGGGGCTAGGGAGGGAATTCCCCGGTGGCCCAGTGGTTAGGACTCTCTACTTTCACTGCTGAGGACTGGCTATGATCCCTGGTTGGGGAACTAAGATCCTGAAAGCCATGCAGTTTGGCCAAACAAACAAACAAAAGAACCCCAAACAACCACCCCCCAACAAAACCCTCAAAAGAAAGACGCTAGGGAACGGGACGGGGTCCTTCACCCAGGGGCTTGGAGGGGTGGAGGGCACATCCGTTCCAGCGCAAATTCTTTGCCGCCACCTGTGCACCCACAATTCTCATCGATTCCGATGTTCTGCTAGTGCAAACCCTACAGGTTTGTGGCTCAGTTCCACAGTCCCACCCACCGCTTCGGACACAAGTTGAAGTTCTGAGTCCCCAAGCTACTCGCAGTGTGATAACGACCCGGGGGGTCCGTGACCCTCCTTCAGTTTCTATAATTTGTTAGAGTAACTCAGACTGTTCAGGAAAAGGCTATACTTACAATCATTGCTTTCTTTCATTTAAAAATGTTTTTTAAAGGAACTTATCTATTTAGATTGGCAGATAATTACTTTACAATATTGTGATGGTTTTTGCTATACATCAACATGAATTGGCTGTAGGCATTGTGTCCCTCTCTCCTGAAACCCCGTTTCACCTCCCTCCCCACCTTGGGTTCCCTGCATCTTACATTAAACGTCCTTTGGCTATCTATTTTACATATGGTAATGTATACGGTTGAATGATATTCTCTCAAATCTTCCCACCTTCTCCTCTCACTGAATCCAAAAGTCTGCTCTTTAGATCTGTGTCTCCTTCACTGCCCTGAATGTAGGATCATTGGTACCGTCTTTCTAGATTTTGTATATATGTGTCAATATACAATCTTTGTCTTTCTCTTTCTGACTTCACTCTGTATAAAAGGCTCTAGGTTCATGCACCTCATTAGAACTTACTCATTTTCTTTCATCTTTGCAGGGAGAAAGGAGATCTTAGCTTCATTTTATTCTTTAAAAAAATTGGGATATATAGTTGCTTTACAACAATGCTGAGTTAGTTGCTGCTATATAATGAAGTGAAGCAGCTATAAACATGAAAGTGAAAATGAAAGTCGCTCAGCCGTGTCCGACTCTTAGCAACCCCATGGACTATACAGTCCATGGCATTCTCCAGGCCAGAATACTGGAGTGTGTAGCCTTTCCCTTCTCCAGGGGCTCTTCCCAACCCAGGGATCAAACCCAGGTCCCCCACACTGCAGGCGGGTTCTTTACCAGCGGAGCCACAAGGGGAGTGGCGGTGTGTATACATACCTTCCTCTTGGGCCTCCCTCTCACCACCCCCACATCCCATCCATCTAGGTCACCATCTTCTTAGAAAAGATAAAGAGCAACCCAATCAAGAGATGTGCAGGGCAGCAAGATCTGGGTGGGGGCGCGGTGGGAGGGCAGGGTGGCAGGTACAGAAGTTTCTGTCCCAATGGCATCAGGGTGTGCCACCCTCCCAGTGCATATTTGCCCACCTGGAAGCCCCCTAGCCTTGACGTTTCAGGTTTCATCTGGGGTTTCATCACGTGGGTAAGCTGGAGCTGACCATTGGTGACATAAGTGAACTCGGTCTCCAACCCCTCCTGGAGATGGGGGGTGGGAGGGGTTGAAAATTCCAACGCCAATCCGTTGCCACACAGGCTCTGCTGTTTTAAAACCTGAGGATCTTTTCTTGGTGAAGTGAGGATGGTGACAGGACCTGTCCTTGAGGATTGTCATCAGATTTGATAGAGGAGGCTGGTGAAGGCTGGGTAGCCTGGCACCATGGGAGCTGTGAAAGGGTGGGATTCCGTGTGATGCCCCGAGTGCAGAGGGACGGACGGAAGCAACACTGCCGCTGCGTTAGCACAGCCCCCAGTCTGCCTTAGAGCTCTGAAGGGCACAGTGAGGACGCGCAGTGTTGTCAGCATTTGGCATTTGTTGTCTTGAGGGAATGACTTAATTGAAAATATAAATAGTTTGGAGACCAGTGAGGATGAGGGTCGCAGGTAATTAGTCTGAGTCCTGATGGGCTGCTAGGGGAATGGCATTTTTGGGGCCTTGTCCTTAGTGGATTGGTTCTGGGAGGAAAGGCCAGGTCCTTCTACTGACACCTCGTGTCCAGGACCGCGAGGGAACATCTGAGTCTAGACAGTCCCTGCACTTGACCTGGATGGCCTTTCTTAAATTATGATTGTCATTATTGCCCTCATTGTTTCTCAGGAGGAGAAGTTAGCTCCATAAACACTTTGCCATATTTCATTCTTAAGAAGTTGAGTTGATAATTGTGATTAGAAGTAAAAAAACAAAACAAAAACAAAAAACAAACCAGAACAAAAACAAAAAGAAGTGTCTCTTGAGTGTAAAATATGCATCAAGTTGAACCCAATTTTCCCCTCACTTCATCCTCACCTGGGCAATGTCACTGCTGAGACTTTGGCCTGGAAGCCCCGGGAATATGAAGAGGAAGTACAGCATCAGGCCTTTGAGCAGCCTGGTGAACAGAGACAGTCTTCAGGAGATGGGACTCCTAACCCCAGCTGTGCCTGCACATGCCTGAGCAGCCTCGGAAAACGAGGTTTCCGTTTCGGGACCGTGGTCCTTCAGTGCAAACCAAGAAGACTCAATCAGACGGCACTTACTCTTGAGTTTTCCAGTTCTCACCATGAGTGATGTTGCTTCCTGAGCATTTAGCACATGCCAGGCCCAGAGTCAGGTCTTCCCACTCCCAGCCTCATTCTCCTTGCCGATGACTTCAAGAAGCAGCACCGTAACCATCCTTTACAGGTGAGGAAATTGAGGCTCAGAAGCTGAGTCCACGGAGTGACAGAGAAGAAGCTAAGAAAGCATTAAGGGAAAACTGGCTTCAGTAACAACTAAAACCAGTGTCGGGAAACCCCAACAGAAAAGGCCAGGTTGGGGGTAGTGGAAGATATCTGGAAAGTTCTGCAAAAAGAGGGAGAGAGAGACCACCCCCCTCCCCACGCCAACCTTCTGCATAAGAGACTCTGTCCAGCTCCGGGCTGGCCCTGGTATCCTGGTCATTCTCTGGTCAGGAGAACGGGCGAGTCCCCGGGTAACTCAGGAGCCTTGGTGATGGCCCTCCATGAAGAAACACTGGACCTTTGCCCTGGGAGTGATCACAACATAAAGAAACATTCAAGGTGACACAGAACAGAAGTGAGAAGTGCGGCAAGGTTATCCTAAGAAAAACAGAGCAGCTTTGTCTGTGGGCTGTGGGAGGAGTGAGTCCTGAAGCTTTCGAACCTGCTCTTTGCACAGCCTGTCCCCTGGGATTATCTTGAAGGCAGGAAGGAGGCGAGGGAGCAGAGAATTGAAACCATTTGGTCTTGGGGCTGAGACTGTGTTTTGTGGATTTGGCAAAGAAATGTTTAGTCATTATTTCTTATTAACCCTTGCTTGGAAAACAGGGCACACATGCTTTGTATACGTGGCAAGGCAAGGTGGCTGGCAGTCTCCCTCATCGAGAAGACTCGGGCATCTGTTTGCCTTTTTGTTGTTGTTTAATTGCTAAGTTGTGTCTGACTCTTTTGTGACCCCATGGACTGTAGTCCACCGGGTTCCTCTGTTCATGGGATTCTCCAGGCAATAATTCTGAAGTGGGTTGCCATTTCCTTCTCCAGGGGATCTTCTTGACCCCTGTGGGATTGAATCCCCATCTTCTGCATCCCAGGTGGATTCTTCGCCACTGAGCCACCAGGAAAGCCCCCTTTACCTTGTTAGTAGATGGCAATATTGTGTCACCTCCACTGGTGGGGGGGGGGGGGCGTGGTGTGCATTTCAATGCACAAGTGCTTGCCAAAGCAAGAGATGGTTCTTTTCCATTTTGCCTCCTGAGTGCCTTACTTTCCTATCTCATGTTCCCTCAACACTGCGTCTCCCACCTCTATCCCCCACCTTACCCACCTCCTCACAGCAAGGAGATCAAACCAGTCCATCCCAAAGGAAATCAACCCTGAATATTCATTGGAAGGACTGATGCTGAAGCTGAAGCTCCAATACTTTGGCCACATGCGAAGAGCCAACTCATTGGAAAAGACCCTGATGCTGGGAAAGATTAAGGGCAAGAGGAGAAGGGGGCGACAGAGGACAAGATGGTTGGATGGCATGATTGACTCAATGGACATGACTTTGAGCAAACTCAGGGAGATGGTGAAGGACAGGGAAGACTGGTGTGCTGCAGTCCATGGGGTCGCAAAGAGTCGGACACGACTGCATGACTGAACAACAGCAACACAACACCATCAGTAAATACATTTCTAGCCAGAAATGGTGGTACTTTCAGGATTGTGTGACGGTTGGGGTCAGAACTGCCCCACCCCATGGATAGATCTGGTGCCTTCTTGCAGGTGGCAGGTCCCTGGATCTCTGAACTGTGGAGGATCCCAGCCATGGCTGGTGAGCTGGTAACCCGAGTAGCAAACCAACCACCATGGGGGTTGGTAGGGGCTTAAAAACTGATTAAGATAAGAATGAGGTTCCAGAACAAGACTCTTGGAGGAGGGGTGATTTATCGATAGCATCACAAATAACATTCATGGAAGAAGAGAAAATGCTCAGCATTATTATTTTTTTTAAAGAAATCTAGTCTTTAATAACATTAACAACATTGTAAACCTCTTCACCAACTGAACACTCTTGGGTGGGGGGTTGGTGAGGGACTTGAAAAACTCTTTTAAGAGTCTTGCCAACTGCATTCTTTGATTTTCTTTTTTCTCTTCTGGTAGAAAGCCTTAACGATCGTTATGGTTTGCATCATCTATTGATCGAATTTGAGTTAAAACCTCAAAAATGTTCCCTACGTTGGCTGACTTTTCTTTCTTAAAAAATAGCTTTTGCTTGTCAAAAGTTGGCACAAAATAGAATCAAAGACAAATGATGAAGGTTTAGAGAGAAACCCAGTGACAAAGGAAGATTGATAGACACCCGTGTCTGCATAGGGAGAAACAGAGCAAGACCCTGTGAAGTCGTGACTACACTTGGGGATGGTGGCTGCTCCAGAAGCCCGCGGAATCTGAGGTCATCACCAAGAGTAAGCAGAGGGCACACTTGTGTGTAACCCGAATACTATTATTATTATCTGTTGTTCAGTCACTCAGCTGTGTCTGACTCTGCGACTGCAGCCTGCCAGGCTCCTCCGTCCATGGGATTCTCCAGGCAAGAACACTGGAGTGGGTTGCCGTTTCCTTCTCCAGGGGATCTTCCCGACCCAGGGACTGAACCCGGGTCTCCCGCGTTACCTCCTCATGGACTTCCTGCATGGACTTCCCTGGTGGCTCAGAGGGTAAAGCGTCTGCCTGCAGTGCGGGAGACCCGGGTTCGATCCCTGGGTGGGGAAGATCCCTGGAGAAGGAAATGGCAACCCACTCCAGGATTCTTGCCTGGAGAATCCCATGGACAGAGGAGTCTGGTAGGCTACAGTCCATGGGGATGCAAAGAGTCGGACATGACTGAGCGACTTCACTTTCATCCTGCATTACAGGCGGATTCTTTACCATCTGAGCTGCCAGGGAAGCCATTATCATTATCATTTATGAAAAAATTTATGTATTTGGCTGCATTGGGTCTTAGTTGTGGCAAGTGGGCTTTGCTGCTCCATAGCATGTGAGATCTTAGTTCCCTGACCAGGGATCAAACCTCCGTCCCCTGCATTGGAAGGTGAATTTTTAACCACTGAACCACCAGGGAAGTCCTTATCATTATTATTTTTCATGAAGCTTGAAGAATATGCTCTGCCTTTATTGACAAAGAATCACTGAAACATCATTTTTTGAACAAGAACAAATGCCAGAGCTCTGGTTTCCCTTTGGAGAGACTGTGGATCTGATGGGTGGGAGAAGGTGAGGGGCAAGTTGGTGCAGGGTTGTCAACAGCTAGAAGCATCTCTGGGCAAGTGTCTCCCTTCCAGGGCAGAACCATCAGATGCTGTTTCTGGTTGTAAACCATCTACCATGGAAGAGTGCTATCTGTGTTAGTCACTGAGTTAGGTTCAGTATGCTAATTTATTTAAATTGTATAACTCAGTCACTGGATCTAATTGGCTGGGTGAGTAAAGTGAAGTTCAGAAAGGCTGAGTCACCTCTTTGAGGCTACCCAGCTGTGAGCAGTGTAGGTGGGAGTAGACTCAGGTGATGTCTCTGCTCTGTGAACTGCTGTTCAACCTGCACAGAGCCCCCTCACCCACACCCCCACTTCCCTATCCCACGGAGTAGTCATTAGATACCCCAAACCAAGCCACTCTCCTTACCTATCAAGGACAGTCTGCCCTTGAAACCTTCTCCCTGGGAGAAAAGTCATTTTCTGAGCGTGGTTGTAATTCATTTTTATAAAGCAGAGAGCAGGACTTGGGGCTGAGAATGAATACAACATTTTTAAAGCACAAGTGAGCCTCCTGAAAACAGCATCATTTACAGTAGATGAAATTTTGTTGCTTGTAATCATTTTCATAAAAAAAACTCATGATTAGTCTTTTTATTAGCAATGTGCTGATTTGGGGTGGGGGGAGGAATCAGACTTAGAGGGCTTCCTAAGTGCCACTAGTGGTAAAGAACTTGCCTGCCAAAGCAGGAGACATAGAGATGTGGGTTCGATCCCCAGGTCGGGAAGATCCCCTGGAGAAAGGAATGGTTACCCACTCTGATATTCTTGCCTGGAGAATCCCATGGACAGAGGAGCCTGGTGGGCTATAGAACAATGCACTTTACCCTCTGTGCATTGGATTTGACATTCTTAAGATTATTTCTCCAGAAATGAACTCTGTCTTGAAGAAGCTGACCTTGGGAATCTGTAGGGGTGACTTGAACTTGGGTCACCAGGAGGTGGCAGAGCGTGGAGGTGCAGTATTAGTTGCTTAGTCTTGTCCAACTCTTTGTGACCCCATGGACTGTAGCCCCCCTGGCTCCTCTGTCCATGGAATTCTCCAGGCGACAGTACTGGAGTGGGTATCCATGCCCTTCTGCAGGAGATCTTCCCGACACAGGAATCGAACCAATGTCTCCTGCGTTGCAGCTGAATTCTTTACCATCTGAGCCACCAGCGAAGCTCAGAGGTGCAGCGTGAGGGGGCAAAGTCCAGCCTCACTACTAACCAGGGGTGGTAACTTGACAAAGCGCCTACTTTATTGTACCTCAATGTTCTCGTCTGTAAACTGGGGATGATGATAGTAAAATATGCTGCATAGGTTTATTGGGAGGGCTAAACAAGTTCACAATACACACAGAGTGTGGTGGCCACTGCCTGACCCATGGTGTACGCTCAACTGAGCTAATTAGTGATGCCACTGAGTGACTGTGACAGTTCCGGGGAGCAGCAGAATCCAGTATTGGAGCTGCAGTGTCACACACTCGCCTTCCAAAAGCTACCTAACATTTTCCCCCGGTCATCTTCAGAGACGCTTAAAGTCAAGTCCATGTATGCACATTCCTTCCTTTTGTGCTATCAGAAAGAAAGGAGTTGGATGGAATTCAAAACTATGGGGAGGAGGCCAATGAGATAACGTTTTCCATGTGGACCGAGTCAGCTCTTCTAAATGGTCTGTCTGTGATACTCAGAGAAGCAGCTGGTCCGTCTCAGCAGGACCAGCCCCTGATCCCTCCTGGCACAGTTGATGAGGGGGATCCTGGTGGTGCCTTTTGACTTTGCTCTCAGGTTCTGCTCAGCCTCACTCTCACCTGCCCTGCTGTCTTCTCACCCTCCTCCTGGTGCTTTCTGGATAGCCTTTCCAATACTTTTTTTTTTTTTTTTTTGGTGAACCATTTAATTTCAGTGTAACATACATAGAGAGCAATGTGTTCATCGAGCTGAATTATGAGCAAGCGACACCTAGATAAAGACTGAGCGTTACCAGCACCCAATATACTCCCTTCCTGTCTCCTTCCAAGTTCACCTCCTCCGAAGGTAACTGCCAGTCTCTCTTCCTTTACAATGGATTGATGTTGCTGGTTTTATTACCCTCTGGATAAATGCAACCATACAGTATGTAATCTTTTGCACTTGGCTCCTGTTGCTTCATATTCAATCTGTGGAATCCCTCTGGGTTGTAGTTAGTTCCTTCCCATTGCTGTTGAATTCTATTTATTCATCCATTCTTCCTTTATGGACAATTGAGTTAGTTTTCAATTGTGGGCCATTATGGAACATGGTGCCACGAGCATGTCTTTGGGCAAATATACATTGGCTTACCTGTTGAGTCTATATCTCGGAACAGAATGATGGTCATAGAGATGTTTATGATCAACTTCAGTGAACATTGCCTAACAGTGGTCCAAAGTGGTTGAACTAACTGATAGCCCCACTTAGTGTATCGGTGTTTCTTTGCTGAACATCCTTATTAACACTTGGAACTATTCTTTAATTTGCATTTCTCTAATGACTAAGGATACTGGGCATCTTCTTAGACATTTGTTTACCATTTGAATATTATTTTGTGAAGTACCCATTTGAGCAATATTTGATTTCAGTCATTGGTCTTTACCTGGTTTGGAGATTGTTTTTATAAATTCTGAATAAGAATCCTCTGTTGGATACATTTGCTACAACTAGTGTGTGGTTTGCTTTTTTTCCTTTCCAATGGTATCTTTGTTTTGGGAACAGATATTCTGAATTTTGGTTTATGTAAGACATTGTTATTGTTTTATATAATTAACAATTGCTTATACTTACCCACACATATACATTTTTCCTTGCTTTTCTTTGACTTTGTGATTTTCTTTTCTTTTTTTTGTGGGGGAACATTTTCCTTTTGCTAAAGAATTTCTTCTAATATTTCGTTCACTGTGGGTTTCCTTTTCTTTTATAGATTGTGTTATGATCTACTCCTCTTTTGCACTTTAAAGTTAAAGCATAGCTGTTTCACAATGTTGTGTGAATTTCTGCTGTGCAGCAAAGTGACTCTTTATATATACATACACACCTTCCTTCTTTAAAAGATTTTTCCCATTGTAGTTTATCCCAAGGTGAAATCGCTCAGTCATGTCTGACTCCTTGTGACCCCATGGACTATATAATCCATGGAATTCTCCAGGCCAGAAAGGCCATGCCTTTCCCTTCTCCAGGGGATCTTCCTGACCCAGGAATTGAACCGGGGTCTCCTGCATTGCAGGTGGATTCTTTACCAACTGAGCTATCAGGGAAGTATAGTTTATCCCAGGAGACTGGATATAGTTCCCTGTGCTATACGTAGGACCTTGTTGTTTATTCATTCTAAATGTGATGATTTGCAGCTACTAACTCCAAACTTGCAGTCCATGCCCTCTCTCCTCTCTGCGCCCTCAGCAGCCACAAGTCTCTTCTCGTCCATGTCTTGGCTATCGTGAATAGTGCTGCAGTGAACATACGGGACATGTTCCTTTTTGAAGTATGGTCTTCTCTGGATATATGGCCAGAAGTGAAATTACTGGGTCATATGGTAATGATCTCTGTTTTGTTTTGAAGGCAAACCATTCAATATCATGGTAATCCAAGCCTATGCCCCAACCAGTAATGCTGAAGAAGCTGAAGTTGAACTGTTCTATGAAGACCTACAATACCTTTTAGAACTAACACCCAAAAGAGATGTCCTTTTCATTATAGGGGACTGGAATGCAAAAGTGGGAAGTCAAGAAACACCTGGAGTAACAGGCAAATTTGGCCTTGGAGTACGGAATGAAGCAGGGCAAAGGCTAGTAGAGTTTTGCCAAGAGAACGCACTGGTCATAGCAAACACCCTCTTCCAACAACACAAGAGAAGACTCTACACATGGACATCACCAGATGGTCAACACCGAAATCAGATTGATTATATTCTTTGCAGCCGAAGATGGAGAAGCTCTATACAGTCAGCAAAAACAAGACTGGGAGCTGACTGTGGCTCAGATCATGAACTCCTTGTTGCCAAATTCAGACTTAAATTGAAGAAAGTGGGGAAAACCACTAGACCATTCAGGTATGACCTAAATCAAATCCCTTATGATTATACAGTGGAAGTGACAAATAGATTCAAGGGATTAGATCTGATAGAGAGCCTGATGAACTATGGATGGAGGTTCGTGACATTGTACAAGAGACAGGGATCAAGACAATCCCCAAGAAAAAGAAATGCAAAAGGCAAAATGGTTGTCTGAGGAGGCCGTACAAACAGCTGTGAAAAGAAGAGAAGCGAAAAGCAAAGGAGAAAAGGAAAGATAGTCCCATTTGAATGCAGAGTTCCAAAGAAGAGCCAGGAGAGATAAGAAAGCCTTCCTCAGTGATCAATGGAAAGAAATAGAGGAAAACAACAGAATGGGAGAGACTAGAGATCTCTTCAAGAAAATTAGAGATACCAAGGGAAAATTTCAGGCAAAGATGGGTTAGATAAAGGACAGAAATGGTATGAACCTAACAGAAGCAGAAGATATTAAGGAGAGGTGGCAAGAATACACAGAACTATGCAAAAAAGATCTTCATGACCCAGATAATCACAATGGTTTGATCACTCACCTAGAGCCAGACATCCTGGAATGTGAAGTCAAGTGGGCCTTAGGAAGCATCACTGTGAACAAAGCCAGTGGATGTGATGAAATTCCAGTTGAGCTATTTCAAATCCTGAAAGATGATGCTGTGAAAGTGCTGCACTCAATATGCCAGCAAATTTGGAAAACTCAGCAGTGGCCACAGGACTGGAAAAGGTCAGTTTTCATTCCAATCCCTAAGAAAGGCAATCCAAAATAATGCTCAAACTACCCCCACAATTGCAGTCATCTCACACGCTAGTAAAGTAATGCTCAAAATTCTCCAAGCCAGGCTTCAGCAATACGTGAACTGTGAACTTCCAGATGTTCAAGCTGGTTTTAGAAAAGGCAGAGGAACCAGAGATCAAATTGCCAATATCTGCTGGATCATCGAAAAAGCAAGAGAGTTCCAGAAAAAACATCTATTTCTGCTTTTTTGACTATGCCACAGCCTTTGACTGTGTGGATCACGATAAACTGTGGAAAATTCTGAAAGAGATGGGAATACCAGACCACCTGACCTGCCTCTTGAGAAACCTGTATGCAGGTCAGGAAGCAACAGTTAGAACTGGACATGGAACAACAGACTGGTTCCGAATAGGAAAAGGAGTACGTCAAAGCTGTATACTGTCACCTTGCTTATTTAACTTATATGCAGAGTACATCATGAGAAACGCTGGGCTGGAAGAAGCACAATCTGGAATCAAGATTGCCGGGAGAAATATCAATAACTTCAGATATGCAGATGACACCACCCTTATGGCAGAAAGTGAAGAGGAACTAAAAAGCCTCTTGATGAAAGTGAAAGAGGAGAGTGGAAAAAGTTGACTTAAAGCTTAACATTCAGAAAACTAAGATCATGGCATCTGGTCCCATCACCTCATGGGAACTAGATGGGGAGACAGTGAAAACAGTGTCAGACTTTATTTTGGGGGGTGGGAGTGGGACTTTATTTTCACTGCGGGAGGTGACTGCAGCCATGAAATTAAAAGATGCTTACTCTTTGGAAGGAAAGTTATGACCAAACTAGATAGCATATTAAAAAGCAGAGACATTACTTTTCCAACAAAGGTCTATCTAGTCAAGGCTATGGTTTTTCCAGTGGTCATATATGGATGTGAGAGTTGGACTGTGAAGAAAGCTGAGCACCGAAAAATTGATGCTTTTGAACTGTGGTGTTGGACAAGACTTGAGAGTCCCTTGGACTGCAAGGAGATCCAATGAGTCATCCTAAAGGAGATCAGTCCTGGGTGTTCATTGGAAGGACTGATGCTGAAGCTGAAACTCCAATACTTTGGCCACCTAATGCAAAGAGTTGACTCATTGGAAAAGACCCTGATGCTGGAAGGGATTGGGGGCAGGATGAGAAGGGGATGACAGAGGATGAGATGGCTGGATGGCATCACCGACTCGATGGGCATAAGTTTGAGTAAGCTCTGGGAGTTGGTGATGGACAGGGAGGCCTGGCATGCTGAAATTCATGTGGTTGCAAAGAGTCGGACACGACTGAGCAACTGAACTGAACTGAACTGATAGTAACTCTGTTTTTAGTTTTTTTAAAAAGAACTTCCATAGTGTTCTCCATAGTGGCTGCACCAACTTAATTCCCACCAATTGTGTAGGAGGCTTCCTCTTTCTCCACAGCCTCTCCAGCTTGTATTATTTGTACTTTTGGATGAGGGCCATTCTGACCAGTGTGAGGTGGTACCTCATTGTAGTTTTGATTTGCATTTCTCTATTAATTAGTGAAGGTGAGCGTTTTTCATGTGCTTTTTGGCCATCTGTATGTCTTCTTTGGAGAAATGTCTATTTAAATATTCATTTGCCTAGTTTTCAAGTAAGAAGTCCTTTTCGTGGCAGCGTTTTCCTGCACCATGTGAACTCAGCCTTCCTTAAACCTGTTTCCTTTGAGGAAAAGATACTGTGGTTTTTCAGCCTTGCCTCCATCTGCTCCAGGTGGCTGACCTCTGATGGACTCCTCAGAAAGTCAATATCAGGGATCCCTCATCTGTACCCGTTACAGCAATGGATGTGTATGAAACGTCTGGCACCTGGCATCCATCTGGACCTCATGGTCCCCTAACTGAAGCATCTTGGGACAGAAACCTGTCTTAGGCTCTGTTTCTCCATCTACATATTGGGGACTTATTGCTTCAAGGAAGAAGTGAGATGATACTTGTAATGGGCAGGGCAAAGTATCCAGCTCAACACATGCTAATGGCTGGCATTGCCACAGTCACTGAGGCACGGGAAATATTTAATAGCCACTTCTTCCCTTCTTCTTAGGCTAGAGGTTTGAATAACAAGTCAGACTGTGATTTCTGTCTTTACTTCAGCAATCGCAGGAAGAATCTGAGTGTGAAAGTCCTCTTCTGACGCCCCCATGGTTCCCAGCAGATGTTGGCAGCATGGGCCTCATGGAAAAACCATTACCAGCACCCCTACTTTTGGAAAGTTTGACCTATGCCATTTCATTTTTACGAAAGACCTACACTAGTATCTGTTTTTGCTCATCGAAGGAAATCCCAAGAGGATTTTTACTTTTTCGGAAAAAGGCAAAAAGTGAAAATAACGATCAGCGTTGGCTTTGCGCTGAGCTTTTACAGGCTGCACGGAACTCAGCAGCTGGAGCAGCGCCACCAAACGACTTCACCTGGAACTGCACCCGCGTCTCGGCGTCAAGCCGCCATTGCTTTGAAGCGTGTCTGCCAGCCTCCCTGGTTGATCTCGATTATTTCTAGCATCTGTCAGCAAGATGGGTCCTAGGGTGACTGGATTCTTTGCTTTACACTACATTGCTTAAGAAAAATTTCCTAACAACACTCTAACTTTCGGATAGCAGCGTGGGGGAGGGACAGGGGAAGAACTCTGTTAGGATCTCTTTCCTAATTTGTTTATTGGCTGAACGGAAGGGTATTTCATTCCTGGGATTGCCTACATTTCAGAAAACTGCCGGTTTCCTTCTTTGTTCTTTCATTTTATTTTTAATTGGAGGATAATCACTTTACAATGTCGTGATGGTTTCTGCATGCATCAACGTGAATCAGCCGCAGGTTTATGTTCCCTCCCGCCTCCTTCCCCATCCCACCGCTCTAGGTCGTCATAGAGCGCCGGGGTTTTGTGTTCCCTGTGTCAAACAACTGATTTCCGCTGGCTATCTATTTTACGTATGGTAATGTATATGTTTCAATGCCACTTTCTCAATTCTTCCCACCTTCTCCTTCCTCCACTGTGTTCAAAATTGAGTCCCTTCTGTAAAATGAGTTTGAAGTCCTTTGAAGACTTCAGTAAAATCTTTCGGGAAGACAGTGATCTGGTGGGGCTGACACTCAAGTCTTCATAGAAAATCAAGGTCCCTCTGTGGGTCACAGTTGCTGTGTCATGACCACTCTTTGCAAAAGGAGGAAATACCATCAATTATGAAAAACGAAAAGTCACTGAGGGATTAACGTTGGGTGAAACCCCTGTTGTAATCCAGCAGATTGCAGTCTGCAAAACCATGGGGTGTTATGATGACTGTTATTTCATTTTAGAATTCTGAGAATTAGTGACCAAAAAAGCCAGAGATTGTTATTCCTCTGTGTCAACTCTCAATTTTTGTGACGGTTGTCATCTTGATCTTCCTCAGATAGTAAAAGAAACCACACCAGCCACTGGCAATTCTTTTTTAAGCCCTCCATTAATCAAGGACTTTTAATTCTAGATTTATATATGGTTTACTTGACTTTTTTAAAAGAAAATTTTAAGATGATTAGTTCTGTTGTAGCCAACGGGTTTGATTTCACATGGCAGAGAGTGGCTGGGGGTGTGGACTTTAGTTCAGTTCTAACCCTTTCTTAAGTGGCAACCTACACGTGATGCTTTTTCCTATTGGAGGAGCAGCTGCTGATCTTGGAGACCCTTTCTCGCAGAGACGGGAGTCTAGAACCCAGGGCCCAGGGCTGCACCCACAGGCAGGGCCTCCTTGCACAGCCTCCGCTTCAGCCCTGAGCCATTTTGCAGAAGGAGGAGTGGATGTATGTGTGAGCTGACTCGGTGGATTCAAAGGGCCTTGATTAGCAAACATCAGTTTTTTAACTTCATCTCAAGAAGTTAAAAAACCTGAGAAAATTGACAGTTCTCCAGTCTACAAAGCATACTTATTTAGGAGTGATACATTGCACTCTGATCATGTGTGGGGCTCAGGCCCACTGGTCTCTGTGCCCTGGCTCATTTAATATTCCCCAAAGCTTGCACAGGTTTCCCCCTATCACCAATGAGAAAACTGAGGTGCAGAAAGGAGAGGGGTGGAGGGTGTTGCTTAAAGTCCTAAAACTTGTAAGTGGTGACATGGAGACAGAGTCTTCATTGAGCGCGAGGGCGAGATGACCCTAAGATGCAGCATGAAGGGTTTAGGGTAGATGTGAGACTCACTTGGGGAAATAAAAGGTCACCGAAGGGCTTGCAGTGGCTCACTGTGGAGTCTTCTGGATACCTTTTAAAAAGGTGCAAGACGAGTTTTGCAAAAGCCAAAAGGTGGTAGCAACTCAAGGCTCCGTTGACAGATAAATGGACCAAAAAAAGTGATTGTATAATGAGCACTACACGCTAAATCACTCAGTCGAGTCCCACTCTCTGTGACCCCAGGGACTGTAGCCCCCCAGGCTCCTCTGTCCATGGGGTTTCCCAGGCAAGAACACTGGGATGG
Source organism: Odocoileus virginianus (assembly GCF_023699985.2). Taxonomy (NCBI): domain Eukaryota; kingdom Metazoa; phylum Chordata; class Mammalia; order Artiodactyla; family Cervidae; genus Odocoileus; species Odocoileus virginianus. Next base: position 859,004 of record NC_069675.1, read on the forward strand.
GTGGCCGTTTCCTCCTCCAGGGAATCTTCCCAACCCAGGGATCGAATCTGCATGTCTTACGTCTCCTAAATTGGCAGGTGGGTTCTTTACCATTAGCACCACCTTGGAAGCCCTCTATACACAGAATGGATTATACATAGAATGGAATATTATTCAGTGTTAACAATAAGGAAATTCTGACACATGCTGCAACATGGGTGAACCTCGCGGATGGACATGGTGGGGGCAGGAGAGGGTAGGACAGAGTGGGAGGGTGACGTGTGTACACGGCCGTGTGTGAGATGGACAGCTAGTGGGGGGCTGCTGTGCAGTGCGGGGAGCTCGGATCAGAGCTCTGAGATGACCTGGGGGCGGGGTGGGAGGGAGGCTTCAGAAAGGGAGGGGTGTGTGTGTATAAGGCTGGCTGACATTACCGTACAGCAGAGAGTAAGGCAACATTGCAAAGCGATTCCACTCCAACAATAAAACGAGAAGCCAGCCACAGAAGGGCGTGATTCTGCATGATTCTGCTTATTGAAGAGACCCCAAGAGTAGTCAGTTTCCTAGAGACAGAGAGTAGCATGGTGGGTGCCGGGGGCTGGGAGGAGGGGACATGGGGTTATTGTTAATGGGTATGGGGTTTCAGTTGGGGTGACGAAAAGATAGGGTGGGGATGGTTACACAACAAAACAAATGTGCTTAACTCTACTGAACGGTACACTCGAAATGGTTAAGATGGGAAATTCTACGTTATATGCATTTGACCACAATTAAAACCAAATAGGATGGTTAAACACAGTACTTCCTGGGGGTGAGGGCTGGTGTCTAGGACAGGCTGCCATGCCCCCAGACAGCATGACACGTGTGCTGGGAGGACTGGTGTAACTGTCCTCCCGGGCCTGGCTGGTGAACCGACATTCTCTTAATTGTTAACTATTAATTCTGTCTCAGGCTTCAGCGCTTCACGTCTCACATGGCTGAGCACCCTCCACCGGGCTCAGAGGGCCCGGGCCTCTGGGAGTGGTGTTTTTGTGGGCAAGCCTGGCTCTGTGGTTTCTAAGACGTTGACTCGGTTTCATGTTGCAGCCCTGGGAAGAAGGACTGGGTGCTTTTTTTGCATGAAAAAACCTTGTGGGCTGATTTACACGTGGGTAAGTTTTCAAGAGTAATTACACATTAGACTGACTGCGGAATGTGTGCTCCGAGGAAAACAGTGTGATCGCAGTGATGAGGCAGATGGGCGCTTCAGAGGGCTTATGCTGCTCCCAGAGTTCTGGAATTTTGAGGAACAACTTGTGCTGGGTCAAAGAGGCCCTCTAGGTCATGATTTGTGTTTTGGCGGGAGACATCCTTAGTCGATGCCTCCTGTTAGCGCGCTGAACTTCCCCCCATTGCTACTCTGCAAAGATTCAAGGGTTGACGCGCAAGGGTTTGTGCTTTTCTTTGCCTTCTCTCTTGCCCATGGACCTTAGTGCAGACGCTAGTGAGGCTGGTGTCCCTTTATATACATAATTTCTGTTTGTATCCCTCTTGGTGTAAATGGACTATCTACACTCTATTTTTTAAAAAAAGTTTGTAATGTGTATCTTCTGTAATAGAGATGTGAAGTTGTTAAGAGAGTAGATCCTAAGAATTCTCTTCACAAGGGGATAAAAAACATTTTCTTTCTTTTTCTTTTTTTGAATTGAAGTATCATTGATATGGGCTTCCCTGGTGGCTCAAATGGTAAAGAATCACCTGCAATGTGGGAGACTTGGGTTGATATACAATATTTTGTTAGTTTTAGATATACAGCAAAAAAAGATTATACAAACACACACATATTCTTTTTCAGATTCTTTTCCATTATAGGTTCTTTCTTTATTTCTGCTGGAGTATAATTGCTTTATAATTCTGCCATACAATGAAGTAAATTTTCTTTCTTTCTTCTTCTTTTTGTATGTACATGACATGCTGGATGTTAACTAAACTTATTCTGGTAATCATTTCACAATACGTGTAAGTCAAACCATTATGCTGTTCACCTTAAACTAATACAGTGCTGTGCGTCAATTATAGCTCAATTCAGCGGCGGCGGGGGGGGGGGGGGGGGGGGGGGGGGGGAAATTTAGAGTTTGTTAAAGTATAATGCCTTCTATGCTTTATTAAGTGTGATAGAAAGCAAGTTAAAACAGATTTTTTTTTTTTTTACAGTAGCAATAGCAAAACAGCAATAATATAAAATATTCTGACTTAACTTTACCTGCTCTGCTTGAATACGGGTGATCAACTTTATGTAAAAACTGATTCCTGTAAGTAAAAACAGAGAATTATTCCATTTCTTGGATCTATGTCATATAGACAGGAGGTTATATTAGTTTGCATTAGGTAGAAATCAGAAGGTTTCTTTTTAAAAAGTTTTTCAAGTTGAAGTATAGTTGACTTACAATGGTGTAGTAATTATGGGTGTGCAGCAAAGTGATTCAGTTATACACACACACACGAGTGTATATTCTTTTTTAAAAGAATGCTTTGCTTATTTATTCAGTTTCGGCTGTGCTGGGTTCTCCTCGCTGCGCCAAGCAGGGGTCCTGTCTGCTGCAGCGCTCAGGCCTCTCCCTGTAGACTTAGTGGGGCTCCAGGGCGCTGCCTTCAGTCGCTGCAGCGTGTGGGCTCAACAGCTGAGGCTCCCGGGGGCCAGAGCGCAGGCTCAGCAGTGACGGCACACAGGCTCAGTTACTCCTAGGCTTGCGGGACATTCCCAGATCCTGAACTAAACTGGCGTCTCCTGCATTGATGGGCAGATTCTTTGCAGCTTAGCCATGAGGGAAACCCAGTTTTTATCCTGTAAATGCACATACTTGAACTAACACTTTTCACCAGATTACATCACTTTTAAGTTGGATAACACTATGATCTTAAAAGCTATCGCAAGCAGCTTGACAAAACAAAGACTGTGTTAAGCCCTACATGTATATATTGTTTTATTTTTAAGTGACCGCATCTTTTTGTTTTAGGTGTAAAGTTAGAAAATGTTTTGTACACAGCTTACTTAATTATCCTGTCTATTCTGAGCACATTCTATCCTCAAAAGTGTAATATTCAATAGCATTTTAAATCTAAAGAGAGTTTGATGATGCAGGCTTTGAAACAAATAATCTTATATCAAATCAAATATTTTAGGACAAAATATGTCAATAGTGTCCAGATTGGCTGTGAGAGAGGAGATGCAAATTCAAGGTACATTTTTTTGTCTACCTAAAATGTACATTTTTTACTTACTTTAAGATCCCTTTATAAGAGTAGTGAAATCAGCAGCTTTATTTAATATAATCAAACTACTTTTACAGGTGTGAAGAAGGATCATGTAGAAAGAATACTGTAAAAGGTACTGATTTTAAGAATAATAGACTATGAAAATCTTTTCTTATGTTCTGCACAGCCAGTGAGTTCCACTAATTTTCAGTACTATAAAGATGAAAAGCAAAGAATATTTATATCCAAATACCCTTTGGCCACAGTTCTTGATTAAGAACTGCTGTATTCAAAATGGATAACTGTATAGCGCATGCAGCTCTACCCAATGTTGTGTGGCAGCCTGGATGGGAGGGGCGTTTGGGGGAGAGTGGGTGCATGTATATGTACGGCTGAGTCCCTCCGCTGTTCATCTGAAACTATCACAACATTGTTAATTGACTATACCCCAATATAAAATGAAAAGTTTTAACTTTAAAGTCAGAAAAAAAGAAATTGTGTACTGCATGGAAAGCAAAATTATTGTCTAATAATATTTATATCCAATATCTAAGTAAGTCCCAGAGGTGGACATTCTAGGAGGGAAAAAGATAAAAAAAAAAAAAAGAATAACATACATCAGTGGAAAATTTCAATAGCAACGATCTGGGAGACATGAGTAACATGACTCGGCTATGTCTGTTTTTTTAGAGGGTTATTTTAAAGTTCTCAGATGAATTGAGTTTGGGGTTCCTTTTTTGCTATTAATTTATAATTTATGGAATTGAGTTAGTGAAGGGGCCTTGTGAGATTTCTGCTTTGAGAAACCTGTTGAAGTTTTTTTTGAAGTCTGATAGTTTGCCAGTTTTTGTGAGGATTTTGTATGTTTGAAATTAATGTGTACTTTCTGCCTCTTGGGTATGAATTTCTCTATTCAGTCATTCCTGTTATATTATTCAGATCTTCTAGACCTTCAGTTTTGGGGGATGTGTTGTTAGTTTTGGAAGAGGTGAGTTTAATCATCTCTTGCCTTTCTATCAGTTTTCTCAGTGAAATATTTTGGAATTAGTTGTCAGGAGCATCAACATTGTTGATTATTATACAAGTTTTACTTTTGTGTTAGGTATATTTTTTGTTTGTCCTCATTGATACTTCTATATCTGAATTCTGTTGTCTGGAAGTAATATCACTCCAACATCTACTTGTTAGTATTTTCATTGGAGAAGGAAATGGCAACCCCGTCCAGTATTCTTGCCTAGAGAATCCTGTGGACAGAGGAGCCTGGTGGGCTGCTGTCTGTGGGGTCGCACAGAGTCGGACACGACTGAAGTGACTTAGCAGCAGCAGCAGTATTTTCATGGTATGCTTTTTTCTTTTAAATCTTTTCTTTTTATCCTTTTTCATTTTTTTTTTCAGGAGTGTTCACTCATCCCAGAATTTCTGACTTTATAGAAGAATTTAACCTTGAATTTCTGCTGATGTGTTTGAATTTATTCCTGTGATGTTGCTCTAGTTTTGTTTCTAGAATGGTGCCTATTCATCTCTTTTTTAATTAAAAAAGTTTCCTTACTTTCTGTGGATTGATAGCTTTCTTCATTTTAATCCATCCTTTTTTATTCTAATAGATTGAAAGTGAAGTGAAAGTGAAAGTCGGTCAGTCATGTCTGACTCTTTGTGACCCCATGGACTATAGTCCATGGAGTTCTCCAGGCTGGAATACTGGAGTGGGTAGCCTTTCCCTTCTCTAGGGGATCTTCCCAACCCAGGGATCAAACCCAGGTCTCCCACACTGCAGGTGGATTCTTTACCAGCTGAGCCACCAGGGAAACCCAGATTGAAAGTACTACGTCTCAATTCTGCATTTTTCTAGTGATTAACATTAGAACTTTGACTTACCCGTTATGTTCCCCTACTGATGCTGCCTTAATTACATCTATACTCCTCTCTGCCTCCTGTCTCCTTTGAGCAAGACAGAACTGACTACCTTCCCTCCTGTCACCACTTCTCATTTTGAGACTGTCTGGAATGCTCATCAAGATTATTGTTAATTTTTTTCCTACAGTCAATACTTATTTAGATGTAACTATATATTTTATTCTTTTCCTGTCACTGTTTTTTGTTGTTGTTCCTTGAAGGGATATTTTCTTGTAATTCTTTCACAGAAGGGGCCTGAATAGTAAGCTTTCTGTGTCCATCTATTGGGTGCTGCATGCTTAGTTGCTCAGTTGTGCCCAACTCTTTGTGACCCCGTGGACTGTAGCCTGCCAGGCTCCTCTGTCCATGGAATTCTCCAGGCAAGAATACTGAGATTACTGGTGTGTGTTTCCCTGCCCTCCTGCACTGGATCTTCCCAACCCGGGGATCGAACCCAGGTCTCCCACATTGCAGGTGGATTCTTTTCCATCTGAGCAACCAGGGAAGTCCAAAAATACTGGACTGGGTAGCCTATCCCTTCTCCAGGGGATCTTCCTGACCCAGGAGTTGAATTGGGGCCTCCTGCATTCCAGGTGGATTCTTTACCAGCTGAGCTAATACTGGAGCGGATTACTGTGCCCTCCTCCAGGGGATCTTCCCAACCCAGGGATTGAAACCATGTCTCTTACATCTCCTGCATTGGCAGGTAGGTTCTTTACCCCTAGTGCCACCTGGGAAGCCCCCAGGTGCTGCAGCATTAATGTTGTATAGCAATTAGCCCATGGTCCTGTGACTTATAATGACAAGCCTATATTTTGCTTACTTGTGGGTCTGTGGGTCAGCTGGAGTTTGGTGGCTTCTGGATAGGCTTGGCTCCAACTATAAGTCAGAGCAGATTTAGATCTGCTCCATGTATCTCATGATGGAGAAGCAGCTCCCGGAGGCATACTCTTCTCGTGGCAAATGACAGACATTCAAGAGGCTAAGCCAAACCATGTGAACATCGTCCAAGCCTTTGCTCACATAGAACTGGTCAAAGCAAGTCACATGGTCAAATCCAAAGGCAATAGGTGGGGGTATCGACCTCGTCTTCTCTACTGGGAGGCCCTTCAAGGTACCTTAGCCAAGGAGGGAGTGAAGAGCTGAGAACAACCATCCAACACAACTGGAATTTTCCCCTCACACGTGAATGGTGGTTTGGTTGAGTACGAGATTTTCTTCTCTCCTCCTTCCACCACTCCTCTTTCTTCTCCCCTCCTTTTCCTTCTTCTCCCACCTCCACCCGTGTCTTTTTCCTGAAGCCTTATGCCTGGAAGATTTTACTTGTGACCTTTTCAGTACATTTTACTTAAAATTTTTAAAAAATTAAAAATATTCTCTGTGTAAAGGAATATGTACATAGGTTTGCCATAAAATTAAGTAAATTTATTTTTGGATCCCTTTCTGTTTATTCCTTTTTAGTTCTTTTTCTGGCCAATTTATTCTTACATTTGTGAGTTGGATGCTTCTTAAGTTGACTATTATTATATGCACTATATTATATGTTTATACTATATAAATATAGATATTTTATGTAAATGTGTATTATACATATTTATATTATCATAAATATAGTCATAGCTATGTCTTTTTCCAGTAGCCATGTATGCATGTGAGAGCTGGACCATAAAGAAGCCTGAGCACTGAAGCAATGATGCTCTCAAACTGTGGTGCTGGGAAGACTCTGGAGAGTCCCTTGGACTGCAAGGAGATCAAACCAGTCAATCCTAAAGGAAATCAACCCTGAATATTCATTGGAAGGACTGATGCTGAAGCTAAAGCTCCAGTACTGAGTACCGATGTGAAGAGATAACACATTGGAAAAGACCCTGATGCTCAGAGAGATTGAAGGCAAAAAGAGAAAGGGGCAGCAGAGGATGAGATGGTTAGATTGTTTTCATGCTCAATGGACAGGAATTTGAGCAAACTCTGGGAGAGAGTGAAAGACAGAGAAGCCTGGTGTGCTGCAGCCCATGGGGTCGCCAACAGCTGAACTTAGACTGAACAGCAACAAAATTATTTATTCTTTAAATATTTGTTGATTATTTGTTATTTATTCTTGTTTTTTTGCAGATACACTCTCCAGTTCTGAATAGGAGGTTGCCTGAATGCTGTATCCGCTTTACCGCAATTAGTGAAGGGGGGCGTGGTGGTGGGGATAAGACAGGACAGGCTGTGTGGTGAGGAGGTGGGCTCTGCATCCACCCGACCTTGTCTCCCTCGGGATTGTGTAAGGGTCTGGTCCTCTGAGCACCGCCCCCCCCTTACAGTTATATATCCTTCTTAGGGACTGTTTTCTTTTGTAAAGCAGACCTTACTTTCATCTCTAGAGAGCTGGGATGAGAAGGAAGGCAGGTATGCATCCTCTAGCTGGTTTCTTCTCAGATACTTTACTAGGAGTAAGTTTTAAAAAGGAAGTGAGAGCCTAAGAACCCAGGAGAGAGAAAGCAGGAAAGTGAGTCAGCTGTTAAAGTCCTCTCCACGTGTCCTTTCCTGCAGGAAAAGCCTGGTCCAGGAACTGGGGGACCATCAGTGGGCAGGGGTGCAGATAAGGTCTGCCCTGTGCCTGCTCTTCCTCTGCCTTTCCTCGCCCCCTGCTCCCCGTGCAAGGGCAGGTAGAAGGGAGAAGCTGGCCATGCCTCTGGGCCCTTCTCCCCACTCTCTGTGTGATTGGCATTCACACAGTGGACGTCCTGGGAGGCACATGTGTGGTTTTTTGAAGGACCAAGCAGGCTCCTACTCTACACAATTTCCTGGTGTGGGAGGTCTCCCTGGATGTATGTGATTTTCCCTTGAATGTATCCTTTATCCCAGGGAGCGCCTGGGATGCTTTGTCAGCCGAAAGATGCACTCGTGTACTTGTGGAACATCAAGTGAGTGCTGTGTGCCAGGGGCTCAGGTGAGAAGCTGAGCGTCCGGAGATCACTTGCGGAGGTCCTGCCTCGAAGGTACTTTTCATCCAGGAGAGCAAGACTTTCGTACTGGGTTATTATAGTACCTACAAAATATGTGACGTAGTGTCATTTCTGCTTGCTGAGTTGGGGAGATGGCCGGACTGGTTGAGAGGGAGTTTATAGTAGCTGTGAGAGGTTAGTAGGCACCTTCTGAGCAGTGAGGGAGGCTGTGAGGGAGACGATGGGTCTGAACTGCGTTCCAGGCAGTGAGGCAGGGAGTCCCCAGAAAGTTCTGAACAGGGACTACGCAGCTCCCTGTCGCTGGGGTTTCAGGAAGACCCACCTGGTAGGTGTGAGGAGGGGCTGGATGGGGCAGGTCAGGTGGGGAGCACTGGCGAGAGGCCGCTTGGAGTCCTCAGACAGGTAATAAACCGGCGCCCAGGCCACGCTGCTGCATAGAGGGTGGATAACCAACAAGGACCTGCTGCGTAGCACGGGGAACTCTGCTCACTGGCGAGAGGCCGCTTGGAGTCCTCAGTCAGGTAATAAACCGGCGCCCATGCCATGCCGCTGCATAGAGGGTGGATAACCAACAAGGACCTGCTGCGTAGCACGGGGAACTCTGCTCAGTGTCATATGCTGCCAGGACGGGAGGGGGTTTGGGGGAGAATGGATGCTGCCCACCTGGAACTATTACATCATTGTTTGTTAACTGACTATAACCCAGTATGAAATAAAAAGTTAAAAATAATACACACTACTGCCCATGAGGGTTTCCTGATTTGGAACCTCTGCACACTCACGCACATGCAGACACACATGCCCACTCTCATGCACACTCTCACATGGCCAGATGCACAAACTGCTGGACTGAACTCACTGCTCAGGCTGCTGCCAGGTCAATCTACCATGGAAGGAGGGCCCATGGAAACAGCAGCTTTGGAGACCAATTTTCTTTAAAAAGCATCTCTTCCTGGAGCCCTGGGGACAGGACTATGCCTGAGAAGGGGAGTAGACCCTCACGTGATATAATTGCCCATGTCATTTGGCCTCAAAGTGGACAAAGGAGACTTCACACAGTTAAATAATCCGACTGTTTAAGATGAGTTGATCAGTGTGTTTAGGAGAGGACAAGGGGAAATACATCCAAAGAACCCTTTCTATTGGGCATCAGGGGACTTCCCTGGTGGCTCACCTGGTAAAGAACCTGCCTGCCAGTGCAGGAGATGCTGGAGACGCAGGTTCGATCCCTGGGTTGGAAAGATCCCCTGGAGAAGGAAATGACAGCCCACTCCAGTATTCTTTTCTAAATCCCATAAACAGAGGAGCTTAGTGGGCTACACAGTCCATGAGGTCACAAAAGAGTCAGACATGACTTAGCAACTAAACAAGAAACAAAGAAGGAATTGTGCACCAGAGGAGACCAGCAAAACAAGGAGGATGGTTTATCAAGTCCTAACATGTGTGCTGTAAATAAAGCACCTATCAGTTCAGTTGGGTCGCTCAGTCGTGTCCGACTCTGTGACCCCATGAACTGCAGCACAGTAGGCCTCCCTGTCCATCACCAACTCCCAGAGATTACTCACATTCATGTCCATTGAGTCGGTGATGCTATCCAACCATCTCATTCCCTATCGTCCCCCTCTCCTCCTGTCTTCAAATTTTCCCAGCATCAGGGTCTTTTCAAATGAGTCAGTTGTTCACATCAGGTGGCCAAAGTATTGGAGTTTCAGCTTCAGCATCAGTCCTTCCAATGAACACCCAGGACTGATCTCCTTTAGGATGGATGGGTTGGATCTCCTTGTAGTCCAAGGGACTCTCAAGAGTCTTCTCCAACACCATAGTTCAAAAGCATCAGTTTTTCGGCACTCAGCTTTCTTTATAGTCTAACTCTCACATCCATACCTGACTACTGGAGAAACCACAGCTTTGACTAGATGGACCTTTGTTGGCAAAGTAATGTCTCTGCTTTTCAATATGCTATCTGGTTTGGTCATAACTTTCTTTCCAAGGAGTAAACATTTGCCTTTTAATTTTATGGCTGCAATCACCATCTGCAGTGATTTTGGAGCCCCCCAAAATAAAGTCAGCCACTGTTTCTACTGTTTCCCCATCTATTTGCCATGGAATGATGGGATTGGATGCCATGATCTTAGTTTTCTGAATATTGAGCTTTAAGCCAACTTTTACACTCTCCTCTTTCACTTTCCTTAAAATGGCTCTTTAGTTCTTCTTCGCTTTCTGCCATAAGGGTGGTATCATCTGCAGTATCTGAGGTTATTGATATTTCTCCCAGCAATCTTGATTCCAGCTTGTGCTTCATCCAGCCTAGCGTTTCTCATGATGTACTCTGCATACAAGTTAAATAAACAGGGTGACAATATACAGCCTTGATGTTCTCCTTTTCCTATTTGGAACCAGTCTGTTGTTCCATATCCAGTTCTGTTGCTTCCTGACCTGCATACAGGTTTCTCAAGGGGCAGGTCAGGTGGTCTGGAATTCCCATCTCTTTCAGAATTTTCCACATTTTATTGTGATCCACACAGTCAAAGGCTGTGGCATAGTCAATAAAGCAGAAATAGATGTTTTTCTGGAACTCTCTTGCTTTTTTGATGATCCAGCAGATGTTGGCAATTTGATCTCTGGTTCCTCTGCCTTTTCTAAAACCAGCTTGAACATCTGGAATTTCATGGTTCACATATTGCTGAAGCCTGGCTTGGAGAATTTTGAGCATTACTTCACTAGAATTTTGAGCATTACTTCATTGCACTTGAGATGAGTGCAATTGTGGGGTAGTTTGACCATTCTTTGGCATTGCCTTTCTTTGGGATTGGAATGAAAAATGACCTTTTCCAGTCCTGTGGCCACTGCTGAGTTTTCCAAATTTGCTGGCATATTGAGTGCAGCACTTTCACAGCATCATCTTTTAGGATTTGAAATAGCTCATCTGGAATTCCGTCACATCCACTAGCTTTGTTCGTAGTGATGCTTCCTAAGGCCCACTTGACTTCACATTCCAGGATGTCTGGCTCTAGGTGAGTGATCACACCACTGTGATTGTCTGGGTCATGAAGATCTTTTTTGCATAGTTCTTCTGTGTGTATTCTTGCCACCTCTTCTTAATATCTTTTGCTTCTGTTAGGTCCATACCATTTCTATCCTTTATTGAGCCCATCTTTGCCTGAAATGTTCCCTTGGTATCTCTAATTTTCTTGAAGAGATCTCTAGTCTTTCCCATTCTATTGTTTTCCTCTATTTCTTTGCACTGATCGTTGAGAAAGGCTTTCTTATCTCTCCTTGCTATTCTTTGGAACTCTGCATTCAGATGCATTCCTTTTCTCCTTTGATTTTTGCTTCTTTTCTTTTCACAGCTATTTGTAAGGCCTCCTCAGACAGCCATTTTGCTTTTTTGCATTTCTTTTTCTTGGGATGGTCTTGATCCCTGTCTCCTGTACAGTGTCATGAACCTCTGTCCATAGTTCTTCAGGCACTCTGTCTATCAGATCTAGTCCCTTAAATCTATTTCTCATTTCCACTGAATAATTGTAAGGGATTTGATTTAGGTCATAACTGAATGGTGTAGTGGTTTTCCCCACTTTCTTCAATTTAAGTCTGAATTTGGCAATAAGGAGTTCATGACCTGAGCCACAGTCAGCTCCTGGTCTTGTTTTTGCTGACTGCATAAAGCTTCTCCTATCTTTGGCTGCAAAGAATATGATCAGTCTGATTTCAGTGTTGGCCATCTGGTGATATCCATGTGTAGAGTCTTCTATAGTCTTGGCTGAAGGTTACTAGGGTATCAGGGCATGTGATTATTTCAGGGACTTATCTTGAATCCAGCCAAGTGTGTTTTGAAATATTTGACAGCCTGTTCCTTTTGTTCAGTGAAGTCGCGTGCGTCCACTCACCAGTGAGGCCTCACTCCAGGGCCTGCAGTGTGGGCGCCCAGGTCTCCTTTGCAGTGGTTGGAGGTCCCTTGCAGGAGGCTCATCGTTCAAATCTGGGTCTAGGGTAGGAGTGTTCTGCATTTTGGAAATGGAATTATCCAGTACTGAATTAATGCTAACTATAACTGGGTTTAATTTCCAACAAAACTCAACTGAAACCCCCCTTTCACTTTCACTTTCTTGGAGAAGAGCTATAATTAAGTTACCCAGGGCATTGTCAGATTTTATTTCGGGTTGAAATGTCTCATGTTTGATTTTGGCGCAGAAATAATTTCTTTTGGAGAGGGTTGTAAAAGATCCTTTCAGCTCTTTTTCTTGTAATAGAAAAATAGGAAAAGAAAGTATCTTCATTTTTGTCTATTTCACCCAACAAGGACTTTCTGAGTCCATGTCATGAACTTAAAACTGTCAGGTGTGGTGTGAGATGGGGACTGTTTATAAAATATATGTCAAAATGCTTCATTTTCTAGAAGGCACTTTTCTAGCAGCCTTGATGATCTGGAACACAGCCAATAACAAACATGTAATAAAAACAGCCATAGAACTGCCAAAATATTATCAAACTCCAAGCTCCCCAACTCTGGCTCATAACCCACACTCCTGTCAGGTGTCTGCAGAGTCAATTTTACTCTTCATTTAGATCCAATAAACACACTCTTGGCTCAATGCTTTGCTTAACCCTCAGAGAGTTAGAAGTAAGGACTGAACAGACTGAAAATAGGTACCCTGAAGTCAGAGAGGCAGCTGGCAGGTTAGCCGTAAGGCAGGAGAGAGGGGAGCTACAAAAGCAGGTGGAAGCAGCTGGAAGGCAGCCCCACTTACTGAAGTGGACTATGGGCAGGAGACGGGGTACAGCAAAGGGTGGGGTGCACTGGGGAAATTCAGATTTGACCCATTTCGTGACTTTGCAATACACTGAGAAAATTTCCATCCCCTAGAATTAAAATGAAAGCAACTTTGAAACTTTGGATTAATGGAAGATTCACCCTTGCGGCTGCCCTGGTGGCTCAGACGGTGAAGAATCTGCGTACAGTGCAGGAGACCTGGGTTTGATCCCTGAGTTAGGAAGATCTCCTGGAGAAAGGAATGGCCACCCACTCCAATATTCTTGCCTGGAGAATTCCATGGACAGAGGAGCCTGGCAGGCTATAGTCCATAGGTAACACGGTTGAGTGACTAACACTTCACTCTTGTGAAATTTCACCACTGGAAAAGCAATAGTCTTGTAGAAGAGGCACCTCATGCTCATGGTCCAGGCATTCAGGAAAGTCTGGGTAACTGTGGAAGCTGAGTGCAGAGTCCTGCCTGGAATGGGCAGGAAACATACATGCTAGCTTTTTCGGTTCTAAAACGATAGCATCTACTCACTTTTCCCAGTTACTCCCCACAAAGTTATAACTAAATACCCTGGAAATTGTTGAAAAGACAATTGTGAAAGTACTCAGAACAGGAAAAAGAGGGTGGATGGAAGAAGACTTCCGGAAGAGCTAGGTGGTGAGCTCCTCGGATTTTCTTTCCCTCTCTTGGACTGGATGCAGGGGAGGTCTGCAATCTAGACTTGCCAGTGTGCACAGACAACAGACAGACAGACAGATGAGCGAGAAAAGCTTGTTGTCCCTGCACAGAGGACTAAGAAAGGGAGTCCAACAGCGATGGAGTGGGGACCCCCAGCCACAGCTCCACACCCGTGGTCCCTGCAGGAGGTCTGGTCTGTTTATAGCAGAAGCAGCGAAACCTCAGCCATCCCAGCCCCAGTTCACAAGTTGACCAAGTAGGTGATCCCATGCACTCATAGCCGCAGCAATGAAGCCCTGTGTCTGCCTGTGCTCAACCAAGAAATATGAGGAGACCCGGCGGCTTCTGCCCCTTCCTAGATGGTCACCCAGAGACAGTAAACAACCCAGAGAAGCACCTTCTGCACCTGTGGGAACGTCAGCCTAGGATAAGCAGGAGCCCCAGTAGCTCCGGAAGAGCAAAATTGATCAGAACAGCGTCGTCCATGCTCAAAGAGGGCTTCCTAGGCGGCGTTGGTGGTGCAAAACCCACCTGCCATTGCAGGAGATGTGAGAGACCTGGGTTCCACCCCTGGGTTGGAAAGACACCCTGGAGGAGAGCATGGCAATCTTTGCCTGGAGAATCCCATGGACAGAGGAGCCTGGTGGGCAGCAGTCCTTGGGGGCGAAAAGAGTCAGACATGTCTTAAGTGACTTAGCATGAAAGCTAAAAAAAAATAAATCTTTGGAATGAAAACCCCCAAAGCAGGACAGAACCTATACTCTAAACCTAAATGGAGAAACTGCCAGCTGAAATAGCTTCTGTGAGCAAATCTTGTAACCTGACTCCTCACTGCAGCTTTCTTCTTAGAAATCCACGTTGAGAGATGCTCTACTCCACTGGGCTTAAGTAGGATTAGCATCTGAACATGTTGCTTAACAAAGCTACTCTTTCCATGCAAGCTGATTTATAAGGGGAAGTCTACCCCTGACATCTCTTAAAGGAACACATCCAGATAATTCAAGGCAAACACACAATTAGCAAGGTTGGATGAGCAGAGGGACAAGCAGTCACTGAGGAAAGATGTGGGTCTGCTCTGTGTGAGAAGGAAGGTAGATCCTGGAAGATGGGAGAGGAGAAGTGGCCCCAGACCACTATTCTGACTTCCACCAACATAAATTAGCTTTCCCTGTTCTAGAACTCCTTATAAGTGGGACCGGTGTGCCCTCTTTTCCATCTGGTTGGCTTCTTTTTTAAGCAATTATTTATGTTTGTTTGCTGTTGGCTGTGCTGTCTTCGTTGCTGCATGGGCGTTTCTCTAGTTTGGGCGAGTGGGGACTCCTTTCCAGGTGCAGTGCTCAAGCTTCTCACTGGGGCGGCTTCTCCTGTTGCAGAGCGCGGGCTCTACACCCCTGGGTCTCAGTAGTTGCCACACACGAGCTCGGTGGTTGTGACTCGCGGGCTATAGAGTGCAGGGTCTATAGTTGTGGTGCATGGACTTGGCTGCTCTGTGGCATGCGGGATCCTTCTGGAACAGGGATCAAACCTGTGTCTCCTGCGTTGGCAGGTAGACTCTTCACCACTGAGCTCCAGGGAGGCCCGCCTGGTCACTTCCGATCACTGTCCCTGACACGCCCGGTGGGTGCTCGCAAGTTGTTTCTTTAAAAAAAAGAAAAAGAAAAAAGAGGGAAAGGAATAAAAGAAAAAGAGATGAAAGACAAAAAAAGAAGGAAAGAAAGAAAAAGGTCCTATTTGTAGTGTGCCCATTTCAATGGTGTAAATACTACCACTTTGACTGATTTCAAGCCACCAGTGATTTAGCAATTAGCCTGCAAAATTTCAGAATATTCCACAGTCAGCTTTTATGAGCTGGTGTAAGCCAGACCCATCATTATAGGAGTCGCTCCCATTGTGGTGTATAATTGTGTATCGTTCTTTCTCATTGTTGTTTAGTATTACTGAGTGAACACACAGGGGTCTTTTTATTGTGACCTTTTGTCAAAGGTCAGTGGTTTTCAGATTTCAGCAAGAGCCTCTTTGGTGGATTCATTGCTGCCAGATGAATCTGGTACTGTCTCTATCATGCATGCACATCTCCTGACCCCTGGATTCAGTTTCCAGTTTACAGACTGGAAGGACCATCCTTGCCCCACAGGCTTGTGAGTGCACTCAGCACTCGGCAGGTTCTCAGTGAATGCTCCCTCTGTCCATGTCTGTTTTTATTCCAGGGAGGATTGTACCCCAGGAAGGGCTTTATCCCAGGAAGGGCTGTACCCCAGGAAGGGTTGTATCCCAGGAAGGGTTTTTATCCCAGGAAGGGTTTTTATCCCAGGAAGGGTTTTATCCCAGGAAGGGTTGTACCTCAGGAAGTGTTGTACCCCAGGAAGGGTGTATCCCAGGAAGGGTTGTATCCAGGAAGGGTTGTACCCCAGGAGGGGTTTTATCCCAGGAAGGGTTGTATCCCAGGAAGCATTGTACCCCAGGAAGGGTTTTATCCCAGGAAGGGTTGTACCCCAGGGAGGGTTGTACCCAGGAAGGGTTGTACCCCAGGAAGGGTTGTATCCCAGGACGGTAGCTTGGGTGAAGCCCCTGGAGGCGTTCTGGCTTAGCTCCCCGCACAGATCTGTGGAGTGGTTTGCTCTGACTCTTTCAGCACCTGCAGAATTTGTCAACCTTGTTTCCACATGGTCTCTTTTTTTTATTAAAAAACTATGTTGGAGTATAATTTATTTACAGTGCTGTATTAGCTTCAAGTGTATAGCAAAGTGATTCAACTATACATATATCTATTTTTTTTTCAAATTCTTTTCCCATTTAGGTTATTACAGAATATTGAGTTCCCTGTGCTATACAGGAGGTCCTTGTTGGTTATGTATTTTTATATAATAGGTTGAGTATGTTGGGGCTTCCCAGGTGGTGCTAGTGGTAACCTGCCTGCCAATGCAGGAGACATAACAGATGTGGGTTTAATCCTTGGGCTAAAGATCCCCTGCAGGAGGGCATGAAACCCACTCTAGTATTCTTGCCTGGAGAATCCCACAGACAGAGGAGCCTCATAGGCTACAGTCCATAGCATCACAGAGTCAGACATAACTGAAGCGACTTGCCACACATGCACACACGTGTGTGTGTTAATTCCAGTCTCCTACTTCATCCCTCCCCAAGCCCTCTCCCATTTGGAAACCATAAATCTGTTCCCTTAATCTGTGAGTCTGTTTTGCAAGTAAGTTCATTTGCATCATTTTTTCCTATTTCTATGTGGTTTCTTTGAAGAAGAGGAGGAAAGAAGGAAAGGAAGGAAAGGGAGGAAGAGAGGAGGGAAGGCAAGAGAGTAGAAAGGGAAAGAAAGAGGGACGAGAAGGAAGGAAGGAGAGGAAGCAGCCACCAGATGTGTCTGTGGGCCTGGAAGAAGCATTTTTGTTGTTTGTAGACCGCTGGCTGTGGTTGCCGTGACAAGCCCAGGCAATCTGTGGGGTGGCATCACATGTGGCAGTGATGTTTGTTCTCCATTGTGCCTTGCAATATATCATCACAACCCAAGCATCCTCTGGAGAGATGCCATCTCCAGGGGGACCTGAAACCCCAGAAAAAAAGAAAGGAAATCCCAAGAAAGGCTGTCAAAAGAGTGACACAAACGTGACAGAAGAAGGTCTCAGAGTGACAGTCTGTGAATATGTATATTTTTCAAGGTCAAGGGGAAGTGAAGGGTGTACAGTGGAGGGGAAGATGGAGCTTCTCTTGACAAAGTGCTTGGGGGTCTCCATGGTGCAGGGAGAGCTACTGACACTGAGTTCGATGCCCACCAGGGCCAAGTCCACCGCCCTGAGCTCCCGGGGAAGGAACCTCTTCCAGGCAGCTGGCACCAGTATGCTTTCTGTCTGCAGCAGGCAAGACAGTAACCTCCTGACTCCCTCATCAACTGGAAAAACACACTGGTTTCGGCCAAGCGAAACCAGATGTTCCTCCCTGTCTGGGAGTTCAGCTCGAGCCCTCTGACAGCTGGTCACGATGGAGGGACCACATGGATGTGTGTGCTCAGTCGCTCTGTCGTGTCTGACTCTTTGCAACCCCATGGACTGTAGCCCACCAGGCTTCTCTTTCCATGGGATTTTTCAGGCAAGAATACTGGAGTGGGTTGCCATTTCCTAGATGCAAGATGACATCTCCTTCCAAACCCGGAACTGTTATCTTTGGATGCCCTTCCACCATCCTAATTCCAGGACTTGGGGCTTCCAAGCAGCTGACTTCCAGGATCTCTTGAATCAGTTCCTTGTGTCCCAAAGGCAAAGACCATGTTCAGATCCCCAGCTGGATCCCTGACTCTTGGCCGTCTGTTTGTGGTTCATGCCATTGCTGCTTCCCTAGGTTTTGGGGAAGATGATCTAGAAAGGTGCCAGGGCAGAAGGACAGAAATAGTAATAATTGGATTGAGAGTGTAGCATCGACATATGTACACTGTCATGTGTGAAAAAGAAAGCTAGTGGGAAGCTGCTGCATGGCACAGGGAGCTCACTTCAGTGCTCTGTGGTGACCTAGGGGGTGGGATGTGGCGGGAGGGAGGTCAGGAGGGAGGAGATATATGTATACTTATGGCTGATTCACACTGTCCTGCAGCAGAAACTAATGCAACATTGTAAAGCAATTATACTCCAATTTAAAAAAGGCTAAATGATGAAAAAAAAGAAATATTATCAATGATAATCCTGGAGCAGGCTGGCCCAAATTTTATTTTATTTATTTGCTTATTATTTTGTTTTTGTTCTTTGGATGCTGGGCCAAATTTTAAATCCTGACTCTGCAGTATGCTAGTTGAGTGAACTGGATTATTGCTAGCTCCCCTGACTGCAGGTGGCTCAATAGTAAAGAATCTGCCTGCCAATGTGGGAGACTCGGGTTCAATCCCTGGATAGGGAGGATCCCCTGAAGAAGGAAATGGCAACCCACTCCAAAATTCTTGCCTGGGGAATCTTGTGGACAGAGGAGCCTGGTGAGCTACAGTCTGTGGGATCACAAATAGTCTGACATGACTGAGTGTGCATGCATGGTGGCTGGGCCTGGTGTAATTTCTTCAAGAGCCCAGCAGGTTCAGGATTTTAACCCACTTTCCATCAGTGTCTGTGTGTGGTAGGGGTGGTGGAAGGTTTGCCAAGGCCCTCTGGCCCGGGTGAGACTGAGCGGGACTTGAAGTTGGGCTGGTCTGGCCGTGGAACCAGGGTCTCTCCCCTACTCCACACTCTGAGTGCCATAGACGGGGGATGCACACCATAGACGGAGGATGCACGCCGGCCCTGGGTGTTCCCACAGATGCCATAACTCTGCCTGTGGGTGCCTGTGGGTGAGGGCGACGGGGACTCAGGAGTCCTTTCCTCCCAAAGGGACCTTTGCACTTCTAGTCCCTGTGTCGCATTTCAGCTCATCCTTCTTTCATAGTCAGATGCCAAGACTGCTCCCCGGTTTTTACTGTCATAAATAAGGTTGTATAAAACAGTTGAGATCATAAGTCTTTCATACATCCTATTTCCTTATGAGACATACTTGAAGACTGAATTACTAGGTCACAGGGTATGAAAACTTTCAGGCTTTAAGTGTAATACCTGCTGTCAGACTGCTCTCAGAAGGGTTATGGTGGTTTATACTCCCCACACTCAGAGACTTTTTCCTCACTGTGGAGGCCCTTTCTGAGTTAAGCTTAAGGTTGCTGTTTTGACCTTTGGTTAATACTAACAAAATACCCTGTGTGTGTGTGAGGGGGAGAGAAGTTTGCAAAATCATTGTCCAGTAAAAGAGAAAGTCTTAGAGTCACCTCTTCTGCCCTCCTGATCCATGGTTTATTCCTCATTTATTTACTTATTGGCCTGTGTCGAGTCTCAGTTGTGACACGCAAGCTCTTCCTTGCGTCAAGTGGGATCTTCCGCTGTGGTGCACGGAGTCTCCAGTTGCGGCCTGCAGGCTCAGTTGCTCCCGGGTGTGTGGGATTTTAGTTCCCTGACAGAGGGTTGAAGCCACGTCTCGCACACTGGAAGGCGGGTTCTCAACCGCTGGACCAGCAGGCGAGTCCTGATCTGTTGTTCACGTCTTTATTGCCTCACGCAGGCTTTCTCTAGCTGTGTTACGCAAGCTCCTCACTGTGGCTGCTCTCTCTGCGGCGCACGGGCTCCAGGGTGCTTGGGCTTCCGTAACTGTGGCTCACCAGCTTAGTGGCTCTTTGTGGGGGATCTTCCTGAATCAGGGTTCGAACCCGCGTGCCCTGCATTGGCAGCGGATTCTTAACCACTGGACCACCAGGGAAGTCCTCTCAGGAGTTGTTATGACAAAAAACTGTGAGCTGACTCCCACATCCCATCATTCTCTCTTGCTTTTATCTGTTTTGCATTCAAATCTTTGACGCTCCTTCCCTCCCACCTCCTCCTTAAACTCTTAGCTTGCAGCCGGCTGGTGTTCCTGTCAGTCACTGTCCCCCCTGCTCCATGCTCCCCCCTCACCTGGCCAATTTGAGGAGAAGCCCCTTCACAATCCAACAAGCCCATGTCTGGGAGGCATGAATCTTAGACGCAGGAGTCGGGTGCAGGAAATGCACCTGGGCCTTTCTTCAGTTGAATCTCTCGGGCTCCCGTTGTGAATGGGAAGAGGAAACTTCATCTGGGCCCACTGGGGCCCCCAGCTTCTCCAGGGGTGTGCCCAGTGCTCGGGGTTGGGCTGGCTCCCTGGCCCTGGAGCAGCATCTCTCCTCTTAAGGGCTAGGAAGCTGCTCCTCTGTCTGCTCCTGCTCGTCAGGCCCTGCTCATTCTCTGCCATTGCTTCTTGTCCTGGCTTCATCCCAGCCCTGATTCACGCCTGCCACTGGGGCCACAGCCTCCCACTGGCCGTTCCCTGGCACCCCCATCCTGCACAGTTGGATCAGGCTCATTGATTCTAGATCATTAAACGGGTATTTGCTCTGCCTGCCTCTTCTGGGGAACTTCAGGGTTTTGGCCACTGTGGGCTTTGTCTTGGAGTCTGAGTAGCTTTCTGTTCATGGATCCCCCAAACTGTGCAAATCATGGCTCAGAGCATCCTAGGACTCTCCACCCAGCTCAGGAGACATCTCTACAACTGAGGCCAGGGCATCACTTTGTGTGGCCACACATTCCTTGTGGCCCAATCCCAGGAACTGAGCTTTGCACTCAAAGGTAAAGACAGAGGCACTTCCCTGGTGGTTCAGAAGCTAAGACTTCACCTTCCAATGCAGACCTGATCCCTGGTTGGAGAGCTCGGATCCTACATGCCTTGCAGCCAAAAAGCAAACCATTAAACATAAACAACATTGTAAAAAATTCAATAAAGACTTGAAAAGGAAAAAAGTAGAGATTTCTACTTCTTCTGCTCTTGGCTAAGTCACCTTTGGGAGAAGCAGGGAACCGAAATGACCCTGTACATATCCCATGAGAGGATCTTGGAGCAGGATGGAGAAGAGTCTGATGAGCATCTCAAGGAGCTCCACACCTCCTCAAAGGAGGAGGAGAGATAAAGGAGGCTGAAGAGAGGCTGCTTCCCCTCCTTTCATACAATGCAGATTAAATTTTAGACTTAAAAAATTTGGGGTCCTTCAGATGGCAGAAATTTCCAAAACACATTAGTAAAAACAAACTCACTTTTCTTAGGGTATCTTTGAAATGATCAGAAGTTAAGAAACTAGTTACTCTATTTTACTTATTTTTCCCCCTAGTTTTAAAATTGTCTACAAGCTCATCAAGGCGTTTTCAGAGCTCTTTAGGTGCATAAACACCCTGTTGCTGAAACCACTGGTATTGTACGCTTTCACTTCTCACACATACCAACTCAGTGATAAAAAACTGTCTGAACAACAGTGCACAATCGAGGTTCTCAGAAACGTGCCCAGGACTTGTCACTCCGCAGCGTGCTGTATGCTCGGCCTTCCCTCTGCCGGGCATCTCTCCATCCTGAGCCCCAGTAACCTCCTGCGTGCTTTGTGGCTCCGGCTCCAGATGGTCTCCGCAGATTCACCTGGCAGCCTTCTACTCCCTGGAGCAGGAGGTAGGATCCATCACCTGTGGTGCATTCTCCATTAGAGCAGCTCTTTCATTGTATTAAATGTTTTCTCGTGGCTCAGAATCTGCATGTGATGGGGGAGACCCAGTTTCGATCCCTGGGTTGGGAGGATCCCCCAGAGAAGGAAATGGCAACCCACTCCAGTATTCTTGCCTGTGAAGTCCCATGGGCAGAGCAGCTGGCTCATCTGAGTGCTTCCTGTTTCTGTGTCCCTAAGACTTAGACATATTGCCTAGATTTTTAGACCTACAGAATCTGAAACATCTCCACTAACCTTACCTGCCTACCTGCGGTAAAAGGTGTCCCCCAGTGTGCACCGGGGGATCTTCCCAGTCCTGGGCTCGTGTCTGTCTGGATCTGGTTACAGCTGTGAGAACAGAGAGAGGATGAAGTCGTCAGTTTCCCTGCAGGGAGTCGCTTCATTCCCGGAGCCTCATCATATTTGTTTCTCTGCCTCTGGGGCTTATCCAGTGCCAGACACACCGTGTGGTGGTTTGACTTGTGTCCCCTACCTAAATTCATATGCTTGAGTCCTAACCTCCTGTACCCTACAATGTGACCTCATTGAAGAGAGTTGCTGATGTAACTAGTTAAGATAAGATCATTCTTGAAGTAAGGTGAGCCCCTAACCCAATACATCTGGAATTTTTAGCAAAAGCAGAAGTCTGGACACAGATGTGTGTACAAGGAGAACGCTATGTGAAGATAAAGGCAGAGAGCGTGAAGATGCTTCCACAAAACAAGGAACGCCAAAGATTGCCAGTGAACCACTGGAAGCTAGGGGAGAGGCATGGAAAATAGATTCTCCCTCATGGCCCTCAGAAGAAACCAACCTTGCTAACAACGTGACTTCCAGCCTGCAGAACCAGAAGACAATGCATTTCTGTTGTGTAAGCACCCCAGCAGTGGAACTCTGTTATGACACCCCTCGTCAACTAACAAGAGGTAATCTGAAAGCTTCATACCCAGAAAAGTGCATTGATGGAAAGAGGGAAATCCAATTTACCTTTTCACAAGTATGGTGGTGGTTTACTTGCTAGGCTGTGTCTGACTCTGGCGACCCCATGGACTGTAGTTGTGGGGCACCAGCTTAGCTGCTCATGCCTGCCAGGCTCCTCTGTCCATGGGATTTCTCAGGTAAGAATACTGGAGTGGATTGCCATTTCCTTCTCCAGGAGATCTTCCTGACCCAAGGATCAAACCCAGGTCTCCTGCATTGCAGGTGATCTCTTGCATTGCAGGCAGATTCTTTATGGACCGAGCCACCAGGAAAGCCTTTTCAAGAATGGGAGCATCTCACATCTTAAGACAGTTCTGGGGACTTCCCTGGTGGTCTGGTGGTTAAGAATCCGCCTGCTGATGCAGGGGTCTCAGGTTCAATCCCTGATCTGGGAGGACTCCACGTGCCAGGAAGCAGCTAAGCCCACACAGCACGACTGCTAAGCCTGAGTGCTCCAGAGCCGGTGTTCCACCGCAAGGGAAGCCACTGCAATGCGAAGCCCACACACTGCAACTAGAGAGTAGCCCCTGCTCACTTCACCTAGAGAAAGTCCGCACAACAGCAAAGACCCAACAAGCAGACAAGAATGAATAGATAGCTAATTAATTAAAAAATAAAGACAGTTCTGGGCTGTCTGAGGGTACTTGCAAGCTCCCATTTCATGCATGAAATACTTGAAGTCAAATCGTGAAGGATTTGTGTTCTTTTATGGTTTTCTTCCCATCTCTTTTTGTTTCCTTGCTTCTTCTTTTTATCCCTGGCAAATAGATGGCTGGGAACATGTGATTAATGTTGAGTAGGCTGTGCTTTTCCTGGACCCCTGATGCCGACTTGCTGGGACCTTTGGCTCCAGCAGGCGGGGAGCTGCGAGCAGGTAGGACTCACAAGCTTGCTGTCTGTTCACAGATGAGAGTGGAGACGTCTTTCTGACACTATGTGCAGCTTGCTCTGCAAGCCCATGTGTCTTTGTAGGCCCCAGTGACAGATGAAGAGGAAGCCCAGAGCCAGAGAAGGCTGCTACGGACGGAATGTGTGTGTCCCTGCAAAACTCACCCGTTGAACCCTCACCCCCACGTGTCGGTGTTTGGAGCCAGGGCCACCGGGAGGTAATTAGGTCATGAGGGCGGAGCTTCTTATAAGCAGAGGAAGCGCCCACAGCACTCTCTCCACGACCTGAAGACGCTGTGAGAAGGTGGCTGACTGCCAGCCAGGAGGAGGGCTCTCATCAGACCCCAAGCCAGCTGGAATCTGGTTCTTGGACTTGCAGCCTCCGGAACCGTGAGATGTAACTGTCTGCTGTTGAAGTCACTCAGTCGGTGCATTTTGTCTGCCCAAGCAGACTGATAGAAACGCTTTACTTTTCTGCTCCAGAAGGGTGGGACCTCGCAGGACAGAGCAGAGAGCTGTGAAGACTGGGCTTTCTTTACATTAATTTATTTTTAATTGGAAGATAATTGCTTTACAAGATTGGGTTGGTCTCTGCCGTACATCAGCATGAATCGGCCATAGGCGCACATATGTCCCCTTCCTCTTGAACCTCCCTCCCACCTCCCACTCTGTCCTACACCTCTAGGTTGTCACAGATCACTGGTTTGAGCTCCCTGAATCATTTATCAAATTCCCTCTGGCACCTATTTTGTATATGATAGTGTACATGTTTCCGTGCTCCTCTGTCAGTTCGTCCCACCCTCTCCTTCCCCCACTGGGTCCCCAAGTCTGTTCTCTGTCTGGCCCCCATTGCTGCCCGGCAGCTAAGTTCATCAGTGTCATCTTTCTGTATTCCATATATATGCATTAAAATGCAATATTTGTTTTTCTCTTTCTGATTTCTCCCTGTGTAATAGGCTCTAGGTTTATTCACATCATTAGAACTGATTCACATGCATTCTTTTTTATGGCTAACGTTCCATTGTGTACATGTACCACAACTTTCTTATTCATTCTTCTGTGGATGGACATCTAGGTTGCTTCCATGTCCTAGCTATTGTAAATAGTGCTGCAATGAACATTGGGGTACATGTGCTTTTTCAATTACGGTTTCTTCAGGGTATACGCCCAGTAGTGGGATTGTTGGGTAGCTTTGTTCTGTTTCTTAAGGGATCTCCATACTGATCTTCATAGTGGCTCCATCAATTTACATTCCTCTTGCTCCTCTTGCACCGTTGATGGGACTGTACACTGACAAGGCTGGGTTCTGAATCTGGAACAAACCCACTGTACCTAAAATGAAGGTGTTTTCCAACCTTACTGAATGCATTTAGAAACCCCAATACATGTGAGTTCTCATTAGCTCACAGAATTACACTAGTTTCACTTTTTTGTAGAGGCCCAGTCTGCTGCCTGCCCTATGCAAGCACTTTCTGAGCTCTTATCATGTGCTGGAGAGTCCTGGGACCTCAAAGAGGTACAACTGCCGAGACGCTGCCAACAAAGAGCTGGCCATCTTGTGCACAAGTGTGCATTTCAGGGAAAGGGGAACACCAAAGGTGTCGGGCCCAGGCACAAGCGAGGGAGCAGTCACTTCTAGACGTGATGGCTCTTCTACAGATGTTGCCAGATGTTTCCTCATTGGTAGCTCAACCCCAGATATTTAATGAAGGTGGACACCATGGTGACTTAAGAAAAATGAACATGTATTATTATTCTTAACCTTCCAGAGAATTCCACAAAATAAATGAGTTTGCATCAGTTTTTTCTAGCTTAGAGCCATAATATTTTATTTCTGAAGACATATTTGGTTCCATCTGAAACCTGGCTATTCAGTACCCACTGTTTGGGCTCGACTCCAGGGAGGAGAGCTGTGTGAGGGGCAGGGGCCCGCCCTCGGATGCACAGTCTTGTGAGGGAGCGATGCCACACACAGCACAAGTACACGCAGCGTGGGTGAGCACCCACTGTGGGTTACAGAGGACAGAGCAGAGGCCAGCTGCCCAGTGTGCCTCAGCGCCACCTCGCACCTGCGCATCAGCGGTGATCTGGAACAGGAGGGCAGTCTCATCAGCCTTTTCTGCATCTTGACAGCTGCGGAGACTTTAGAAAGGCCTGGGAGGCATGCTGGCTGTGAGGCTGTAAGTGAAGTCTGAGGGCAACTGTGCCTTTGGGTTTGCTGGGCTCTTTGGAACAAAAAGATCTCATGGAGTATAAGATTGGAGACATACACAGATGATTTCCGCCTTGGAGACAGACAGCTGTCAACTTTGTCCTCTGGGTCCGAGCAGTGACTCCCTACAAGGTGTCTGAGCCTAGAGGTGACGTCACAAACCCAAGCTGAAGGGGAGGAGAAAGCATGGGTGGAGAGCAAGGTGAAATGCACCAAGCGGGCCCAGGGCTGGGGCTGAGCTTCTGCTTTCCTGAGCCAGTTGGACACGGCTCACACTAGAACACACCAGGCTTGGCGCCTGCAAAGGCATGTCCTTTTTCTATAAAGACTGCTGTTTTTAAAACCAATCTTTTCTTGCTTTTGTAAAGAACAAAGGTGGAATTCCGCAATGACTGCTTTGTTCATGTTCCCTTTGTGATCGTTGTTGTTCGGTCACTAAGTCGTGTCCAACTCTTTGCGACCCCATGGACTGCAGCACCCCAGTCTTCCCTGTCCTTCACCGTCTCCCAGAGTTTGCTCAAACTCCTGTCCATCAAGTCAGTGATGCCATCCAACCATCTCATCCTCTGTTGCCCCCTTCTCCTCTTGCCCTCAATCTTTTCCAGTATCCAGGTCTTTTCCAACGAGTCAGCTCTTTACATCAAGTGGCCAAAGTATTGAAGCTTCGGCTTCAGCATTAAAGGACATGTTTAAAGAAACCAGTTCTTCATTTCACATTTATCAGTAACAACTTTTTCCTTGGCAAGTGGAGATGCAATTGAATACTGTTTTCTCAAACCTTGGGACACAGCGTACATGTACACCAGTGAGTCTGGGAATCTGTTTGGCAGAGGGAGCTCCTCTCTTTAGTCCCATATGGAAAAAGATGTAAATTTGGGAAATACTTGCTCCTTCCTAGGTTTCTGTGGTCCATGGTTAACAGTATCCTCAAGGGAATTTCAAATTCTCTTTCCAGTGAGCTGCAAAAGAACTTAAACCATTTATTCGTTCTGGTCCTGAAACCAGAGTTACTCACAGAACTCCCAAAGAGTCCTAAACCATGGGAAGAAGAAGTCAGCGCAAGGCAAAGTGACATGTTTAAAAGTTGCTGTAAACGCTGATGGGAGGATAAGTCTGAGCCTTTCATAAGATCGGCTGGGTTGGTAATAAAAGACATGAATTTGAAATATATTTCCTCTGGCCTCTCATGGCTATGAAGATCAATAAATTTTGTAAAACTGAAAGATAAAGGGTGAAACATTTGGGATTTTATGTGAACGGCTTGCCTGGTGACAGTAACCCTGTCATGGTCTGGGGAGCAGGGGGTAATTTACGGTGGCTGGCTTCTTGGCATCATCTGTATGTACTTGGAGGGTGATATTTTAAAAATCGCCCAGCACATGGTCTCTGATAAGATGCAGAACTCAGGGACTCGGAGCTGTTTCATAGGGAAGAGGTGAACGCACGTTGTGTAGTTAGGATCAGGGCACGTTCCTCCTCCCTCAAGAGGGACAGAGATGGAACCTCACTCCTGACAGGGAGTAGTAACGCTGCCTGTGTAAGCTGAGTCCTGGATCCCAGCTCAGAACCCGAGAACTCCCAGGTCAGAGCCAGAGTGCTCCAAAATTCAGGACTCTCCCAGGACTCTGGCTGCTTAAAGATGCTGGGGCAGAGGGGCCAGGCTGGGGTGGGGAAAAAGCCCCTTTCTTGTCAAGAGGGAGGATGCCCTGCCTGAAAAAAGGATGATGGACAATGTGCTGCCACTGGGCCAGTGGGTGTGCTCTGCCCCCAACCATTACCCCACCTTGAAGCCTTGCTTTCTGATGCTTGGTTTGAAAAGACCACAGACAGTGATGGAAATTTGCCATCACAGCCAAATTCTGCTTCACATGGAGGCCGTGTGTCCCATTGGTGCAGGAGACGAGCTCCTGCTGGACAGGAAGGCGGGGCAGCGATCAGACCCAAACACTCTGGCTTCGTCACCCCCTGGCCCTCAGGAGCGGGTGTGTGGGCGGCCCCTCTGCTGTGCAGGGACTGGGTGAGCCTGGGGGCTGCTGCCTTCAGCACGCGGCACGGAGAAGGGCCTGCAGGCTTCCGCAGCCTCACTCAACAAAGACTCATCCAGCGCCTCCTGCGTGCCAGGCCGGGCACCAGCAGTGGGGATGCCAAAGGGAGCCATCCCACCCACTCAGGGAGCTCACCTCCTAGACGAGCCAGCTATCTAATTAACTGCCCAATTTTAACTGGTATTTCATTACAAGGGGAAAAGTAGATCTTGGGAGCTTTGGGAGCTGATAAAAACTTCTTTTTTTTAAATCAGCTCATAGTATTTAGTAATAGCTTCATCTGCTTAAGGCAGTATGTGATTTTTTCCCCATGCCAAAGCCCTGTCTGTTGGGGCCACAGCAAACCTCTGGGGCCCAGGGTCTCCCCTGGACCACCATCTACCCTTTCCCATGCATGGCACAGCCTGGCATAGCCCTGCCCTTTGTGATTGCCAGCCTGCGAATGGCCTCCAGTGGTTCATTTTTATTTATTTATTTGTTGTGTTTTGGCTGCACTGGGTCTTTGTTGCTTGTGCACGAGCCTTTTCTAGCTGCGGTGAGTGGGGGCTACTCTTGGTTGCAGTGTCCGGGCTTCTCCTTGCGACAGCTTCTCTTGTTGCAGGGCACAGGCTCAGTACTGTGATGCATGGGCTTACATGCTCCATGGCACTTGGAATCTTCCTGGACCAGGAATCAAACCCATGTCCCTCACATTGGCAGGCAGATTCTTATCCCCTGGACCACCAGGAAGTCCCCTCTAGTGGTTCTCGACTCTTTTATTCCCTCCTAGGGCTGCCTTGTGTAACCAACCTTGTGGAACACAGTTGCCAGTGTGGCTCCTGAGGCTAGGTCTAATAGGACATTGCTCCATCCACCACGTTCTCCCAGGGGTGATTGCTCTGGAGAAGTTTGCCTCCAGCTGAGGACACCTGGGCAGCATCCTGTGGAGAGGTACGCCTGTAGAGAACCGAGGCTTGTGCCCATGGCCAGCACTCACTTAGCCGTCATGTGCGGGAACCCTGTTGGAAGGGGATCCTCTGCCCCAGTCAAGTCTTTGCATGACAGCAGGCTTTGCTGAAGTCGGCCTGTAATCTGAAGGGAGACCCTGAGCCAGAAACCTCCCGATGAGTCACTCCTGAATTCCCGACCCACCAAAACTGTGTGAGATAGTAAAATTTAAAAAAAACTTTAATTAAAAAAAATGGACTGCTTCAGGTCTTAGTTCCACACATAGTCTCGTTTGTTGCAGGGCGCAGACTCCCTAATTGTGGCGCAGGCTCTGGAGCTCACTCGCTCAGTAGTTGGCCCCGTGGGATCATAGTTGCCCTATGGGATCTTAGTTTCCGAACCAGGGATCGAAACCACGTCCCCTGCAATGGAAGGCAGATTTATAACTGCTAGAACGCTAGTAACATCCCCAAACAGCAAATGTTTGTTGTTATTAAGCCTTAAGTTTTAGAGTAACTTATTATGCAGAAATGGATCACCAATAGACCCAGGATTCATCAGACTTCTCCTCACCCCTTATGCCCGGTGCCAGGGAGCAAGCAGTCCTAGATCCACCAGCGGGCTGGGCTGCCCTGACCTGTGTTCTCATAGAGCGTGACTCTTACCTTGCGTGAGTGCGTGCTAAGTCACTTCAATCTTGTCTGAGTTTTTGTGACCCTTTGGACTGTAGCCCGCCAGCTTTCTCTGTCCATGGGGATTCTCCAGGCAATAATACTGGAGTGGATTGCCCTGCCTTCCTCCAGGGGATCTTCCCAACCCAGGGATCGAATTCATGTCTCTATGTCTCCTGCATTGGCAGGCAGGTTCTTTCGCACTAGCCCCACCTGGGAAGCCCACTTTTACCTTGAGTTCACTGTTATCTCTTAACTCTATTATAGTGTTTATTTCCCTTGCCATTCCACTTTCAGGATGAGCTCCTTGAGGCCAACAATTTGGTCTGGCTCACCCTGGGAACCCGCACATTCTGGGTCATATAACAGCACACACATATGTAGTTTGACAATAATAGCACACACATCTGTAGCTTTTTTATTGTATACTTTATTATACTTTATTTATTTGGCTGCACATGTCTTAGCTGCAGCCTGCAGGACCTAGTTCCTAGACCAGGGATCGAACCTGAGTTGTCTGCATTGGTAGAGCAGAGTCTAGCCACTGGACCACCAGGGAAGTCCCTAAGAGTTTTGCATATGTCAACACATTTCATCTGCACAGGACCCTGTGACGAAGGCACCTCAGTTTAACCTGTGAGGAAACTAAGGCACAGAGGTCAGGTAACAGGATTGCACAGGCAGCTTGCACAGCCTGTAAGTGGCAGAATCAGGATTGTGAACCCCAGCTGTCGGGCTCGAAAACCCTGCTTTCCTCTGCTCTGCCATTCAGCTCGGACAGTGTTCCTCGGGGAGGGAATAAACTACATGGCAGACAGGAGAAGGGCTTAAGGGACTAGGAAAAGAAGATTTGTTAGGAGAAAAGTAGTAAACACAGTAAGTCAGGGAATGATGGGAGAGGACAAATGGGCAAGTTTAGACTGCACGGGGAATAAAAAAAATTATCCTGCTTGGCAGAATAGTTTTTCCAAATTCTTGATTAGAAGCTTAATTTCAACTTGGAATTAAATCTATCGAAATGCAGATAAGGGGTGGATCTTGTGGACTGTTAAGTCAGGGACATCTGAAATAAACTAGCTGAAAAGAAGTCTTTAGTATTTGTTTGTTTTCATATCTAGCTGAGACAAAAGCCTATGTCATCCTAGTTCACTGCTGCCTTGAGGGCCCTTTCCACCTCCTCGTGTCTGAGTTAAGTGTGGGACCAGACAAGCAGGCCTGGACATCTCCGTGCCTCTTGGTAACTGATGCTGCAAACTGCCACTCTCTGCTGTGTGTCTGGAGCGGGGGACAAGAGCACCAAGGAGGAAGTGGGCAGAAGTGAAGGACTGCAGCGTTAGCAGGGGAATTCCCAAGGAGGGCAGAACCCGTCAGAAAAGCAGCCACTGGGGAAATAAGATCCAGGGCACCAACTGAGTGCAGAGGCTCAGTGATTCCTGGGCTTGGTCCCCGCCATTAAAACAGAGCACATGTTTGAAATATTCAGGAAGAAGCCTGTCACCTCAGGCTGTGAAGTGTGCTCTTGAGTTGGAGATCATCCTCAGGGCAGGATTAGCTGCTGTGAAGCTTGTACAAGAAGGGAGTTTGCTTGTCTGCAGACTCCACCAGCTCTGGTGAGGTCCAGCCCATGGGAAGATCCACAGGTGTCGTAGTTGCCACCAGTCTGTCGCCTACGCATCGAATCACTCACACTAGGGGCTCACTTTCTTTTTTAAATTTAGTTTTCAGTCAGTCAGTTCAGTTGCTCAGTCATGTCCGACTCTTTGTGATCCCGTGGACTGCAGCACGCCAGGCCTCCCTGTCCATCGCCAACTCCCGGAGCTTGCTCAAACTCATGTCCATTGAGTCAGTGATGCCATCCAGCCATCTCATCCTCTGTCGTCCCCTTCTCCTCCTGCCCCCAATCCCTCCCAGCATCAGGATCTTTTCCAATCAGTCAGTTCTTCACATGAGGTGGCCAAAGTATTGGAGCTTCAGCTTCAGCATCAGTCCTTCCAGTGAACACCCAGGACTGATCTCCTTCAGGATGGACTGGCTGGACCTCCTTGCAGGCCAAGTTTTCAGTTGCTGTATAATTGCTTCCAACGCTGTGTTGGTCTTTGCTGTACGGCACAGTGAATCAGCCCTGTGTGTACATGTGTCCCCGCCCCCGTCCCACCCTCTCGTCAGTGAATCAGCCCTGTGTGCACACGTGTCCCCGCCCCCATCCTACCCTCTTGTCACAGAGCCCGGAGCGGAGCTGCCCGAGCTGCGTGTCAGCTCCCACCAGCTGCCTGCTTCATGCATGGCCGTGTGCACGTCAGTGCAGCTCTCTCAGCCCCTCCCAGCCTCTTCTCTCCCCACTGGGTCCATGCGTCTGCTCTCTGCGTCTGTGTCTCTACTCCTGCCCTGCGAATAGGTCATCACGACTGTGTTTCATGATTCCGTGTGTGTACGTGTCAGGCGCTCAGTCGTGTGTGACTCTGTGACTCTGTGACCCCGTGGACTGTAGCCCTCCAGACTCCTTTGTCCAGGGGATTCTCCAGGCAAGAGTACTGGACAGGATTGCCATTTATATGTGTTAATATATGGGATTTTTCTCTTTCTGACTTACTTCACTCTGTATGACAGACTCTAGGTTCATCCACATCACTACAAATAACCCAGTTTTGTTCTTTTATGGCTGAATAATATTCCGCCATATATATGTACCCCATCTTCTTTATCCATTCATCTGTCAATAGACATCCAGGTTGCTCACACCTCACTTTCTAAGCCATTAACAGCAGCAGGGTTGGCCTGGACCACGTCAGTGGTGGAGTAGGGAGGGTGGCCATTCATCTTTCCAGCAGACAGCAGTGGGCAGAGGGAAGAGGGCCTGTTTCCCAGCTGAGAGGGGCGCAGCCTGCTGAAGGGATGCCCCAAGCAGGTCCTGCCTGGCTGTCTCTGCGGTGGCTCTGGCAGCCAACCCGAGCTTGGAACCGCCCCCAGGGGGTGGGGCCCTCATCTTCCACGTCACGACCCTCTTCCACAGTTGGTCATTAACAGCATCCTCCCAGATCTTGTTGACTTTAACTACGGGTCGTTTACACTACGAGGGTAAAGATGCTTAGGGACAGAAACTGATAGCTGCACGGGCCACCTCACTGCTTTGTCGCCCTTCGAACAGCGTGTCCTGCCCTGGGTCACAGGCGATGCCCCTGGCCGTGAGTTGGGAAGCCGCCCCAGGCCTTCCTTGTGCCTTCCTTCAGGAGGCTGCCCCTGACTCATCCTCCAAGCAGGGACGGGTGGGGGTTCATGGGTCAGTGCTAGTCAGAGCTGCTTTCTCCAATGAACATGTTCTTTGTGTTCAAGGGGACAGTCTCCTTTGTGTGTTATTATTATTTTTGGCTACACCGAGGCTTGTGGGACCTTAATTCTCCAACCAGGAGATTGAACCCAGACCCTCAGCCGTGAAAGTTTGAAGTCCTAACCACTGGTGTGGCTCAGTTGCTCAGTTGTGTCCTACTCTTTGTGACCCCACGGACCGCAGCCCAGCAGGCTCCTCTGTCCACGGGATTTCCCCGGCAGGAGTACTGGAGTCGGGTGCCAAGAGTTCCCTGTGGGCTACGTCCTTTATGATGGTTGCGGGGGCATCAGAGCCAGTGTGGCCTGGGCCCCCTGCCCCCGCAAGTGTCCGTGGTGTGAGGGTGTCATCTAAGTGACTTCAGAGCAGGTATGGGATGAGTGAGGAGTTTGGAGGGCCTGGCTGAGCCAACATCCAGAGGCTCCGAGACAGGAAGTGAGGCGTTGTTCCTTTATTGTACCGGAACCTGGTGGTCTGGAGTCTACAATGAGAGAGTGAAAGATGGAAAGAGGCTAATATTCCCTGGGTTACGCAGCCGGCTTTTGCACTCCAGGGAATCAGCCAGAAGAGAGAGAGAGAGAGAGAGAGAAAGGAAGACAGACAGAAACAGGGACCGAAGCTCTGATGTAGCAAAGGTGTTTTAATCAACATGGTGTGGTCATATATACTGTCTTACAAGGTAGTTATTCTCAGCAAAGATAAAGATTAAAATTCCAGACTTACAAAACATAAGGCGATTCATATTAAAGAGAGAGAGTTGTAAACAATCACTTTTTACCGTATGGTTCATAAGAAGGAAGAGGGTACTTATTACTGTATCGAAAAACTTAACGAAGGAGATGCCTGGATTCCTCAGCCCCGGGAAAGGCTTGCCCCTCCTCTTAATTACTGAATATTCAGGAATTAATAAGGAACAGAGGATTCCTGACAGATCCAAAACAGCACACAGGAAGCCTCCTGTTAAATGCTTCCCGACAGTGAGGGAGGAGAAAGAGGCTGGGAAGGAGGAGAGACGGTGGGAGAAAGGATGTGAGTGCAGAGGAAAGGAGAGTGGGAGGAGGCTGAAAGCCCAGCGCTCCAGAAGGTAAAGGTGAAGCCCTGCACCAGACCTCACGACCTTGGGAAGGAAGATGCTCTTATCCCTGATACACACTGTCTGGGTCCTCGGGAGGAGTATACACAGAGGGTTTGTGAGGGCAGGGTTTGAGGGTGTGGCCACACTGTGCGGGCGGGGCTCATAGCGAGAGAGGCGGCTGTCCCCCGCTGCTGCGCGCTGCAGCTGTTGGAATGTCTTCAGTTGTTGCTGGTTTTAAAGAATTTGGTTGGCTGTGCCGGGTCTTAGTTGCCGCATTCGGGGTCTCTAGTTGTGGCAGGTGGGATCTAGTTCCCTGACCAGGGATTGAACCCAGGCCCCCTGCATTGGGGAGTGCGGAGTCTTAGCCACTGGTCCACTAGGGAAGTCCTGGAACCCCTTTAGTTTCTATGGGGAAAGGTGTGGACCTGGGGAAGAGCTTGTGGCTTCTCAAAGCCTTCATTCCGTGTCCTTGGCGTCTTATGAAAAAGGCTTAACGCTACCAGATCAAGGAGGTGAAGGGGTGGCCATAAGAAAGCAAAGACTCAGCCTGAAATTTGTAAAGATGGGTCAGTGCTACAAAACAAAGAATCTTGTGCTAATATTTTTTTGAGCCAGTTCTTGAGGGATCTGATTTCCTTCATAGAGTAAATAACAAACATTTCCTTCATTGATGATATAATGTAAGTATTTCCTTTGTGTGGAAGTCACTAAATTTACAATTAAATACATTCAAATCCCAACTTAAATTTTAGTAACTGACATTAGAAGGAAAAAGAGGATGACCTTGTAGAGCTACTGTACTGGGACCATCTACCCTCTGTCTTCCATGTGAGAGAAAAACCCTCCTCCCCTTGAGTCACCATTATTTTGTGATTCTGTTAGGGGAAGCACACTGACTGAAACCGCCCACCCTGGCCAGGCACCATAGTAACCATTTGCATGAGTTGTTTTATGACAGGAGGTCCTGGTAAGGGACACGGAACTAATAAGCCACCACCAACCGGAAGAGTTCGGGAAAGGTCGAAAGGAGACACCACCTGTCCGACCACCTCCCAGAATCCTTCTCTCTGGCATCCATCTTGGCTGAACAAGGCGCGCACCACCAGGAAGGACTCTGAGTCAGATGATTGGCTGAAGACGACCCGGAAACCAATCCCATCACCAGAGAACCCGAGACTGCCAGCCAGTGACAGAGCTGTTCTCCCGGGTTCTCTTACCCTCCTGCTCTCCACCCGGGCGCCCTTTCCAGTAAAATCTCTTGCTTTGTCAGCACATGCGTCTCCTCGGACAATGCATTTCTGAGTGTTAGACAAGAGCCCAATTGTGGGCCCTGGAAGGGGTCCCCCTTCCTGCAACAATTCCTCTTAACGACAGGCTGAATTTAATTCCCAATGACTAAATCTGCCAAACTTTCCATCAGAGGTGACCACAGGAGCAGAGCAGATCCATTTACTACATTTTCTTCTCGCCTAGTCCAGGAGGCTGTGCGTTTCTTTTCTGTTTTATTGTTTGGTGTGCTGCTATACTCCAACACTCCAGAGTTGCGTCCGACTCTTTGCAACCCCATGGACTGTAGCCAGGCTCCTCTGTCCATGGGATTTTCCAAGCAAGAATACTAGAGTAGATTGTCACTTAATAGTTTATTTTTTTAAAATTTTTAAAAAATATTTATTTTTGGCAGTGTTGGGTCTCAGTTGCATTATGTGGGATCTTTCGTTGTGGCCCATGGACTCTCTAGTTGCAGCTCGGGCTGCAGAGTGTGCTCGGGTTTAGTTGCCCCATGGCATGTGGGATCTTAGTTCTCGGGCCAGGGATCGAACCCACGTCTGCTTCATTGGAAGGTGGAATCTTAACCACTGGACCACCAGGGAAATCCCTCTTCTCTGTTTTTACAGGCAGAAGCTACCCAGTTATCAGTGGCCAGGGTTAGAATGGCTAAAACCCATTTATCAAAATCAGAAAAAGGCAACCCTTTCTAAGACACGTCTTTGTCACTTGCAAGAAAAACGTCTTCATGCAAATTGATGTGGCCCATGATGGGAAGTAGCCTTATGCATAAGGCTACGTGTACCACTGTTTGTGGGCCCCTTGAGTTAGTAGTTTCTGCCCAGCTGTGGTCAATGCTCAAGTCAGTCTGTGACTTTGAATTTTTCCTAGGCCTTCCACCTGTACCTGGCCCTGGCCTTCAAACAGCTCAGCCAGGGGTCAGGAGCAGAAAGGGGCTGTGACTGTGCTGAATGGGGCAGAGAGAGGTTCATCAAGTTCCTGCTGATTAATGACTTTTTACATGAGCAGCTAATTTCTGTCCCAGTCACTTGGACCAGTAAGTTGGCAGAAGCACTGCAGTTACTCACACGCTGGCCACCTCCCAAGCTGCCTGGCAGGCAGAGGCTGTAGCGGGGCCGGATGTCTGGGCAGGCCTGGCTCCCCAGTCACCCGCGACACACGCACTCTGGAGCTCTCTGGGGGTCCTGAGCTCCTGGTGCTCCCCATGCTGCCTTGGTTGTGAACGAGACAGATGGGGTTTACATAAATATAATCTCAGCAATGGAAAGGGAAAACCCAGGACCTGACTGTGCTTTTCAAACGATATTCACTCCAGGTTTCCAGCCCTGACTTTAGAATAATCCTTCTTTCCCTCTGTAGCAATTTCCCACACCCCTGCCTGCCCACCCACCGTGGATCAAAGGAAGTGGGGAAAGATGGCCTAAGCCCCAGGCAGAAAGATGCCAGAGCCATGGG
This sequence comes from Odocoileus virginianus, assembly GCF_023699985.2. Taxonomy (NCBI): domain Eukaryota; kingdom Metazoa; phylum Chordata; class Mammalia; order Artiodactyla; family Cervidae; genus Odocoileus; species Odocoileus virginianus. Next base: position 895,415 of record NC_069675.1, read on the forward strand.
ATAGCTGCTTTTGACTTTGTAGGATGGTCAGTGTGGGTTTGAAGAAATATGATCTGACACAGAAAGGACTCATCAGACATAGAATTCACCAAATTTGTTGTGAGAGTCACTTGCCTTAAAAAACAATTGGGTTCCATGTCTGCCATGGTTTAAAATTTTTCATTTTATTAAAAATTTTTTTAGTGTCTTTAACTTGTTTTCTGAACAAAGAATATGACAGGACAATGTACGTTCTTCTGAAATTGTACTGTGAGTCTTGGTAGCAAGTTGCTCATTCTGAAAGATGTTATATTTTGGGTTGCTGCATGGAACTGTCTCCTGGTGGCATTATTTAGATCTTTTTCCTTGTTTTTCCTGGTCCCATCTTATTGGCAGTCTATTAGAAGCTGTGGTTTGTCAATGTTGTTGCTGTTCAGTCACTCAGCTGTCAGACTCTCTGCAGCCCCATGGACTGCAGCACGCCAGGCTTCCCTGTCCTTCACCATCTCCCGGAGTTTGCTCAAACTTGTGTCCATTGAGTCAGTGGTGTTATCTAACCATCTCATCCTCTGATGCCCTCTTCTCCTCTTGCCCTCAATCTTTCCCAGCATCAGAGTCTTTTATAATGTTAGGTTTTAAAAAAACCAATAGCCAGTAGGTCAAAGGTAAATCTTTACAACTTGATGTATATGAGATATTATTATATAGTAAGGGAATTAAAAGATTATTTACCAACATTCCAAACTTTATACCATAAGACAAATGACTTTTTTTTTTTTTTTCATCAAAGCAGCCTCCTAAGGGATGTAGACTTAGTCTAACCAAGCCCCTATGACACCTGGTTCAGAAATGATCTGGAATGTTCCTCCCTAAATTTCCCCCAAACCCCAGGATGGCTCACAAGAACAACAGTTGGGGCAGAGCTGGGTCTTATTTCTGGTGCTCCGTTAGTTCTCCACTTGACTTCAAGTGACTTCAGATTGCTTTCAGAAAGCTAATCTGCCCTCAGAGGACAATTTTCCACAATTTAGAATTCTTACTAGAGAGGCCACAGTTTTGAGGCAAATTCCAAAGTGTAGTGTGAAAAGTGTTTTGAGCAAGGAAGTTTCATGTGGATAAGCATGTGACCTCCCATGGGGAGGATGTCAATGGGAAATACTCATTGAGAATCCAAATTCAGATGTTTTTACAAAGAGAAGCTTTTAGAAAATATACGCATGTACTTATTTCTGGCTGCACTGTGCCTTTGTCGCGGCACGTGGGCTTTCTCTGGTTGTGGTGAGCGGGGGTCACTCTCTAGTTGTAGTGCACGGGCTTCTCACGGCAACGCCTGCTCTGGTTGTGGGCACAGGCTCTGGGGTGTGCTGGCTTCAGTAGTTTCTGCGCGCAGGCTCAGTAGTTGCAGTGCATGGACTTAGTTGCTCTGCAGCGTGTGGAATCCTCCCAGACCAGGGGTCAAACCCGTGTCCCCTGCATTGACAAAGAGATTCTTTACCACTGGACTACAGCTTTGAGAAGTGCATCTGACCTGACTTTAAACACGGTCTATCTTCCCACCCCAAATGGGAAGAGTAGAATTAGCCCTTCCTGACCATGAGTATTAAACTGAAAAAGGGAGCTCTCATAGCCATCCATTCAATCTAAATGGAACTTGAGTCATCTGAAAAAGGAATTTCAAACTTCCGCCAATACTAAAAGCACTCTGTGAAGCAAAGGCTTTTGAATATTTTGATAACTAGAGGGAAAATGAATCACAATAAAAGGAAAATACACATGTGAAAAAATTAAAGGAGGAAAGGGGAGAGGAAACAGCCCAAGATTTTGTGAGTTGATCGAATCAAAACAGTGAAGTGAAAAGGTGCTCAACATCACTAATTATAGAGGAATGCAAATCAAAACTACAGTGAGGCACCACCTCACACCTGTCAGAATGGCCGTCATTAAGAAGTTTACAAATGACAAATGCTAGAGAGGGTGTAGAGAAAAGAAAACCCTCTTACACTGTTGGTAGGAATATAAAATGGTGAATCCACTATGGAGAACAGTATGGTGTTTCCTCATAAAACTAAAAACAAAATTACCATGTGATCCTGCATATATCCTACTCTCCTGAGCATATATCCAGACAAAACTATAATGCCAAAATATACATGCACTCCAGTGTTAATCGCAGTGCTATTTACAATAGCCAGGACATGGAAGCAACCTAAATGTCCATCAAAAGATGAATGAATAAATAAGATGTGATGTACATATAAATATATGTATACATATATATATATAGCCCAAGAATATTACTCAGTCATAAAAAAGAATGAAATAATGCCATTTACGGCAACATGGAGGGACCTAGAGATTATCATGTCTAAGTGAAGTCAGACAGAGAAAGACAAATACCGTATGATACTATTCATATGTGGAATCTAAAATATGACACAAATGAACCTATCTACAAAACAGAGAGAGACTCACAGAGATAAAGAACAGACCTGTGTTTGCCAAGGAGGTGGGGAAGGGATAGATTGGGAGTTTGGGATTAGCAGGTGCAAACTATCATATTTAGGATGGATAAACAGCAAAGTCCTGCTGTAAAGCACAGGGAACTATATTCGACATCCTGGGATAAGCCATAATGAAAAAGAATATGTGTGTATACGCATAACTGAGTCACTTGGCCGTACAGCAGAAATGAACACAAACTGCAAGCTGACTCTACTTCAATTAAAAACCGATGGAGTTGTTTGAGGCCTTTCTGACCAACAGTGTGTGCTATGATGTCTCAACTGAGGTCCGTGGACTTAGGGGTCTCCATTTGCAAGAGCAAGAAATTGGGAATCAGTCAGATGCTCGGGCTTCCCAGAGACCTAAAATAAGAAGAATGGATGCCTTAAGCCCCGTCTACCTGTCCGTCCATCTGGTGGTCATGACGCTTTCGGGGGCCCACTCTCTGCTCTGTTGGCTGGGGCTCCCTTGAGAGGCCCAATCTCATCTGTTTTCTGTGCCCTCGCTTAGATCCAGGGCAGGACTCAGAGAAATGCCTCCTGAGGGAACAACTCCAGGTGATGGAAGCGTGAAGAAAAGCACTCTTCAGCCTTCACCCTGGAGTCCTAGGGTGGAGCCTGTGCCATTGCTCACATTTCAGACTCAGAAGGACCACCTTTGGTTCAGTCTCTGCTCTCACCGCATCTGAAACTTCTGAGTTCAGTCCTCACTCTGTTGTGCGTGGCAGGCACTGCACTTTCACCAGCTGAAGGTCTGGGGCCATCCCGTGTTGAGCATATACAGGCTCAGCTTTTCCAGGAGCGTTGCTCACTTTGTGTCTCGGGGTCACACTCCGGTGAATCTCATTCTGTTACTTACTCTTACTCTCTATTCTGTTACTTACTCTTTGTGATCGTAGTCTGTGATCAGTAATCCTTGATGGTGCTGTTGCAAAAAGATTATGACTTGCTGAAGGCTCAGATGGTGGTTACCATTTTTTAGCAATAAAGTGCTTTTATAAAATTTAAAGTATGACTTTTTTGGGGGAATTATACTAGTGCACATTTAATAAGCTATAGCAAAATGTAGACAGAACTTCTATGTGCATTGATAAACCAAAAAATTTGTGCGATGGACATTATTATAGTATTCAACTGCAGTGGCCTGGAATCCAACATGCAATATCTCCAAAGTATGTCTGTTCTTTTTGAAGAAGTGTTTTCATTTGCACTGCAAATTATGAAGCTGATTCTGATCATCAGTCACTCCCCAAAATAACAATTTGGTGATGGCCTGTTTGGTCTGAAAGAGATCACGTGACTTCTGAAAAGAAGGAATTTGTTACGAGATAGTCACTTGACCTCAAAAAAAAAAAAAAAAAGAGGGAACCTAGTCTGTCATAGTTAAATATTAAATGAAAAGGTTTTTTATAGTATGTTTCATCCACTGTGGGGACTCTTGGTAGATGAACTTGAGAAGGTGTGTGGTAGATATTAGCAATTGTGGGGATGCTGTGCAAGTCTCCCATAGATGACAGAAATGAGAGGAGAATGATCTTTATCAACGCCACATTTCCACAAGGAGCTAATGGTCAAACCTGCTTTGAGTCTAGAGGTCAAGAAGCCGCCCCTGAACCCTCGACATATTGAGTTGTGAGCGACTGCTGAGCTAACTGCTATTGTTCTGATCATTGAACTGAATGGCTTTGCAGAGTCAGTGCGCAAGTTTGTAGGTTTTCATCTTCCTTCCTTTTCTTAAAGAGTATGCCACTCCCTGGTGACAGGGGATCCTCGCTCAGGGGGTCTTTTCTGCAGTCAGAGTCCAGCCTTTCCCTTCCATCTACTGAGACAGAAGCCAGGGGGTGTGGGCCTGGAAGACAGCCCCCTCCGGGGCCTCTCCTCCCCCACCCCAGCTTCCTCATGGGTTCCCAGGCATCCCAGGCCTGGTCTGCACCAGGACAATGACTGCTGGACATAGTCTCAGACTTTCCTGGGTATCTTTTTTTCTTTATTTAAAATTTGAAAAATTATAGCTCTTTTATTGATTGATTGGTTGGCTGAGCATGTGGAGTATCTTAGTTCCTCTGCCGGGGATGGAACCCATGATCCCTGCAATAGAAGTGTGGAATCTTAACCTGCCTCCCCAGGGAAGTCCTCTCCTGGGTCCCTTTCTCTTATCACCAGGCTCCCCAGTCCTGTCATTCTTCTTTCTGCCTCTGCCATGATTCCCTGGGTTCCCGCAGTCAGCATGGGGTAGAGATTCAGAACCGGAGCCTCTGAACCAGTCCAAGACCAAGCTCTACTCTTCAAAACCTGTGCGACGCTGGTCAAGCCACTTAACTTCTCTGTGCCTTTCTTTCCCAACTTATAAATGGGGAAGATAAGAGTGCCACCCTCACTGAGCTGGTTAGTCCAGGCGAAGTGCTTTAGGGCCGTGTCTGGCCCATGGCAGGTTGAGATGATGACTGCTGTCTCTGGTTTTCCCATGTGGGAATCAGGCCCAAGTCTGGTACCCAGCTCAGCCACGTGGTGTTCAGCCCAGCCTCAGGCAGCTCAAATTTCAACAGAAGGCATTCTGAGATGGCCCAGGGTGGACTTGAACGTCTGGAGTATTCTAACCATGCTCCTGCTGATGACTTTTGTCCCCAGTGTTGTCCTTCAGTATGGAGCTGAGAAAACAAACCTGGGTCCTTATCAGCAGCTTGAAGTAAACAGAGGTATGAATGGATCAAGTTTCTGGGCTTCCCAGGTGATGCTAGTGGAATTTGCCTGCCAATGCAGTAGAAGCAAGAGACGTGGGTTCAATCCCTGCGTCAAGAAGATCCCCTGAAGAAAGAAATGGCAACCCGTTGCAGTATTCTTGCCTGGGAAATGCTATAGAGAGAGGAGCCTGGCGGGCTGTAACCCATTGGGTCGCAGAGTCGTATGTGACTAAGCGCAGCACTGGGCTTGCCTCGTGTTTACAGAATATGTAAGTTCAAGGAGAGCGTTTGGGCTGTTTAATGAAAGGACAGGTTGGATTGTTGAAAAAGTTTCTGAAACTTAGAGTATTTTTGAAGACATGGAATTGTAATGCCCTTTAATTTAGAGGCAACTCATCTCAGAAATAATTATTAAATTATGAGTGTATGCTCAGTCATGTCCAACTCTTTGTGATTCCTTGGACTGTAGCCCACCAAGCTCCTCTGTCCATGGGGATTCTCCAGGCAAGAATACTGGAGTGAGTTGCCGTTTTCTTCTCCAGAGGATCTTCCCGACCCAGGGATCAAACCGGAGTCTCTTGGATCTCCAGCAATGGCAGGCAGATTCTTTACCACTGAGCAACCTGGGAAGCCCTCTCTTTTCTTACTATAACCTTACAAACCCCTTCCTCATTATTTGTTACTAATTGCATTTATATCCTAGTTTGCCCACGTGAATATTATTTTTGTCATTAAAAAGCTGTCATTTTTAAATGTAGTTGAATTTTTCCAGTTTTTTTTTTTACAGTTTCTAAATTTTGAATCATAATTAGAAGAAACAGGATTGTAGAATTATTCTTTTTCTCACAAGATGTACGTGTCTGTAAAGCAGTTTCTCATATGGTTAGCAATCTGTACCAGTCCTCTTGGACTTCATTAGATTGGATTTTGCCCTTTTCTTTTGAGTTGGGTCCTTCTTTGAAAAGCCTTTTAGTTCAGCAACATCACAAATGTGCATGATACAGTAAAGATGGGTCTAGCACCCTTCAGCTAAAAGGAAGTGCACCAAGAGATCTTAAGATATTTATCAAGTGTTATATCACTACTTGAGTGGCGGTTAACCCCACCACTTTTCTCTGACTAGTATGATTTCCCACGTGGGGAGTTTCTTCACTTGTGTCTGACTTCCTATGTGGGCATGTGCTGTTCGATCTTCCTCTCTGCCTTAGCTCCCGGTGACCAAAAGCTCCAAGTAGGGTGCTGGCTCATGCTTTGCATTCAAGAAACATGAGCCGAATCACCAACTGCAAAGGCATTTGTACCAACTGCAGTCTCACCCCCAGGTGCGTTTTCACCCGCACCCCAACAATGCGTTTTAACGCTGAGTCAGCATCCACAGGTTTCCAGGGTCACTTGAGAAGCCGCACACATGGTTTATAGGGTGTCATCTTAGAATGCAGTCGTGTGGAAAGTTCCACTGCAATGTACTGGAGAGCCACTTGACAGTTCACAATGAACTTTTATTTTCAGCATTTCATTTTTTGGTTCTGACTTTATTTTTTTTTTCCATTTATTTTTATTAGTTGGAGGCTAATTATTTTACAGCATTGCAGTGGTTTTTGTCATACATTGAATTAGCCATGGATTTACATGTATTCCCCATCCCGGTCCCCCCTCCCACCTCCCTCTCCACCCGATCCCTCTGGGTCTTCCCAGTGCACCAGGCCCGAGCACTTGTCTCATGCACCCAACCTGGGCTGGTGATCTGTTTCACCCTAGATAATATACATATTTCGATGCTGTTCTCTTGAAACATCCCACCCCTGTGTTCTCCCACAGAGTCCGTGTACTAACACATATATATGGAATTTAGAAAGATGGTAACGATAACCCTATATGCACAAAAAGAAAAAGAGACTCAGATGTATAGAACAGACTTGTGGTTCTGACTTTATAAATGAGGAAGCTGAACCTTGGAGATGGTAAGTGACTTGTCCAAAATGACCGTATTGCTGCTCTAGCTTCTATAGTGTATCTGACACATGCTCTGTCCTTGGTGAAGAGCACTGGAGATGACCCAATTTCCCCAACTCCCATTGCAGCGAACACTCAGTATCCCATGTCAGGCAACACCTGAGATAGTGGTTATTGGCTGGCTTTCCTCCCAAAGTCCTCTACATGGGCTGTTAGGAAGGCAGAGGTCATTCCTGTCACCCCCTGCCCTTGTATCCCAGTCTCCCCTGGCAAGAAAGCCTCATTCTCTGAACATTCGCTGTTGGAAAAGCATACGATGATAACGTGCATGCGTGCTAAGTTGCTTTAGTCGTGTCCAACTCTTTGTGACGCTACGGGCTGTAACCTGCCAGGCTCCTCTGTTCATGCGGATTCTCCAGGAGAGAGAATCCCAACTGGAGTGGGTTGCTGTGCCCTCCTCTAAGAGATCTTCCCAACCCAGGGATCAAACCCACATCTCTTATGTCTCTTGCATTGGTGGATGATAACAATGATCACCAAATATTGAGGGTGTTGGGAAGCCTAGGTACTACAGTGGTAGACACTCTGCCTGCCAATGCAGAAGACACAAGAGACAAGGGTTCAATCCCTGGGTCAGGAAGATCCCCTGGAGTAGGAAATGGCAACCCACTCCAGTGTTCTTTCCTGGAAAATTTCGTGGACAGGAGAGCCTGGCAGTCGCAGAGAGTCAGACACGACTGAGCACACAGCACACACACTGAGGGTATACCATGTGCTAATTAATGTGCTGTGTATTTAATCCTCACCAACCCTCTTTGGTGTTAGTCTTATTGCCATCATTTTCTAAAGATGGAAATTGAGGCTCAGAGAGGTCATAGGACTAATTCAGGGCTGGACAAGTGAAAGGCTTGAGCCAGGTGGAGCTAGAGGTCTGTAACAACTCCAACACTTTACCCATCAGATTTGGAATTTCCAAACACATTTTTGTCTTACAATCTTTGAGCACGGGAAGTCCTCACTTGACAGGAGGCCATGTTCCTTTACATTGTAGGAAATTCAATGACCATGAATCACCATTGTTGGGGAGGGGTGCTCCAATCCTTCCTTCCTAGCCATCCCTATTTTCAGGCTGGGCCTCCCACTTTTATCTTTTTTTTTTTTTTGTATTAAATGCATTTATAAAAAACTATTTCAAGTGAATAAGTTAAGCATTCACTTCAAGGACCTAGGAAATGCATAGAGTCAACTTTCCCAAAATACAATTAAAAAAAATTGTTTGTTGATTTGTGGCTGTGCTGGGTCTCTGTTGCTGCGCTCAGCCTTTCTCTAGTTGCAGTGTGTGGACTTCTCAATGTGGTGGCTCCTCTTGTCGCAGAGCAAAGGTTCTAGGGCTTCAGTAGTTGTGGCACATGGGCTTAGTTGCTCCACAGCGTGTGGAATCTTCCCAGATCAGGGATCGAACCTGTGTCTCCTGCATTGGCAGGTGGGTTCTTAACCACTGGATCACCGGGGGAGTCCCACCAAAATACAATTGATCAATGAATCCAAGAGCTGATTCTTTGAAAAGACCAATAAAATAAATTTACAGTAAGCCATATTAAGAGATGTGAATACCAGGCTAACTGACCTGTCTCTTGACAAACCTGTATGCAGGTCAGGAAGCAACAGTTAGAACTGGACATGGGACAACAGACTGGTTCCAAATAGGAAAAGGAGTACATCAAGGCTGTATACTGTCACCCTGTTTATTTAAATTATATGCAGAGTACATCATGAAAAATGCTGGGCTGGAGGAAGCACAAGCTGGAATCAAGATTGCCGGGAGAAATATCAATAACCTCAGATATGCAGATGACACCACCCTTATGGCAGAAAGTGAAGAAATAAAGATCTTCTTGATGAAAGAGAAAGAGAAGAGTGAAAAATTTGACTTAAAGCTCAACATTCAGAAAACTAAGATCATGGCATCTGGTCCCATCACTTCATGGAAAATAGATGGGGAAACAGTGGAAATAGTGGCTTACTCTATTTTTCTGGGCTCCAAAATCACTGCAGATGGTGATTGCAGCCATGAAATTTAAAAGACACTTGCTCCTTAGAAGGAAAGTTATGACCAACCTAGACAGCATATTAAAAAGCAGAGATATTACTTTGCCAACAAAGGTCCGTCTAGTCAAGGCTATGGTTTTTCTAGTAGTCATGTATGGATGTGAGAGTTGGACTATAAAGAAAGCTGAGAGCTGAAGAATTGATGCTTTTGAACTGCGGTGTTGGAGAAGACTCTTGAGAGTCTGTTGGAGTGCAAGGAGATCCAGCCAGTCCATCCTAAAGGAGATCAGTCCTGGGTGTTCATTGGAGGGACTGATGCTGAAGCTGAAACTGCAATACTTTGGCCACCTGATGTGGAGAGCTGACTCATTTGAAAAGACCCTGATGCTGGGAAAGATTGAGGGCAGGAGGAGAAGGGGATGACAGAGGATGAGATGGTTGGATGGCATCACTGACACATGGACATGGGTTTGGGTAGACTCTGGGAGTTGGTGATCGACAGGGAGGCCTGGTGTGCTGCGGTTCATGGGGTAACAAAGAATCAGACATGACTGAGCAACTGAACTGAACTGATATTGAAAAGAAAATAGTATAAATAAACATTATTAGAAATTCACAAGGGGACATAATTGGAGATGCAGTAGAGACTAAGATATCATTGCTTACACTACACGATTTATTTTTTAGGGCTGTCCACTTTGGATGGAGCCTTGAAATTTTCTGTGTCTGTGGGCAGAAAGGGGAGGGCGTTTGTTTCTCACTTTTGCTTCCATCATTCATTTTATTTAGGAAGGCTCCATGTCTTGAGAGAGAGCTGTAAACACTGAGAGAACAAGAGGGCCGTGGAGGGAGCCGTGTGTGCTCCAGACTTCCGCCCGCTGACCCACGGCTTCCTGACCCAGCAGATGGGCTGCCCCTGCGCTGGACATTGGCTGGAGGCCAGTGTCTGAACTGAATGGCTCAGGCTGGACAGTGCTTCTCCCCAGCCAGAGTGGCACTGAGCCAGCTCCTGAGAAGGCACCCCGGCTTGGAAAACACAGTGTGCGTTAGCTGCTGGCATCCATGGCAGGGACCTGGGGCGGGAGACATGGCAGGCATCTTCAGGAGGCCTGGCTTTGGTGCTGGGCTGTTGGGTTCTCTGGAGAACCAGGCCCAGCTCAGGAAATGTCCTGTGGCCCAAGAGGGAAGTCGATGCCTAAGAACTGATATAATTGGGAGACCATTAAAAAAGCAGAAAGTGAACAGGCTGGAGTAGCTATGATGTTTACTTTCTTCTAAAATATCCTCTGGTTATGAATCTATTATACAGTCATCCAAGAAAACTTTGAAAAGGAAATAAAAATCTCTCATAATCATTCCACCCAGAGATTTAACATCCATTTTTAAAAGAATATACTGTACCAGAGCTTCCCTGGAAGTCCAGTGGTTAAGACTTCACCTTCCAATTTTGATGGGGAGCGGGTTCAATACCTGGTCAGGGAGGTAAGGTCCCAACAGCCTTGAGGCCAAAAAACAAAACATAAGACAGATGAAATATTGTAACAAATTCAATAAAAGACTTTAATGGTCCACATAAAAAAGAAATCTTTAAAAAACCCTACCAATCATTTTATTTTTTAACTCTGATATCAGGTACATAAAACTGGATTAATTGTGACCCCTGATTTAAGACATCTTCTTATCATAAAATGATTTTTTTGTTTGTTTGTTTTTCTTTCTTTTTAAATATTTGTTTATTTGGCTGCTCCAGTTCTTAGTTGCAGCATGTGGGATCTCTAGTTGAGGCATGTGGGGTCTAGTTCCCTGACCAGGGATGGAACCCTGGCCCCCTGCATTGGGACTGTGGAATTTTAGCCACTGGACCACAGGGAAGCCTGTGTTTGTTTTACATAATGTGCATTTCTAACCAATATGAACAGTAGGTCTTTGACAATGACTTATGAAAATTTGGGGCTCAAATGTTCTCCTTCAACATATTTATCTATGTACATGGTTTTTTCCTGAGTCAAGTTAATGCTGCATGCCTCTCGGGGGTTTTCTGTGGTGACATTTCATCACTCAGGTCGCTTTCCTCTGCGTTGCCCTTTGGATCTCAAAACGGACTGTCCATTTATCTCTTTCCATATGCAAGGGCAGTGGGGGCTAGGAGAGTCACTGCTTTCAGCCCTCATTTATCTCTGGGCTTCACAAAACCACTGCCAAGCCCAGCCGGTGTCAGATCAGCTCGCCCTCGAGGGTCCTCCATAAAGGAGAGGCTCCAGTGTCCTCTGTGACCTTGCAGTCTGCTGTGGTCCAGGGTGTAGCTTTCCATCTGAACTACTACTCCCTGAGTTATGAAATTCACATTTAAAAAATTATTTGATATAAATTTTAAAAGCCATCATGCACTTCACCATCATGCACTTACAAACCCTTCTCAGTCTTCTCCAGAATTGACATAAAATTTTTTTTCATTAAAAATAAAAAAACTGGGGATCAAACCCGTGCCTTCTGCATTGGCAGCATGGCGTCTTAACCCCTAGACTGCCCAGGAAGTCCCCATAATTCACCTTAGTTTCTATCTTGCCTTTTGTCATTGGTTTCATCCTTCCATAGGCTATTCTTTCATAGTCTTTCTTTATATTCCTGAATTTCTCTTAAGTTTCAGACCAGGACTTTGTTTCTATGTTCCATAGCCTGTGTTCACTATGCGGACAGCTCAGGTTCTTTCGAGAGCATGTAGAACTGGCTCAGAGGTACTGAAGGAGAATTTTCCGCTTCTTCCCAATTCCCCATCCTCTTGTTTCCTCTGTTACCAAGTTTCCTGGCTCCTCATCATGTGTCCCTATGCCTCTTCTTCAGTCTGGAGTTTGCAGTGATGACGTGTCCAGTCTTGGATGGGTCACGTGCCTTGTCTAGCCAAAGTCTTAAGGATGCCAGAAGCCACTCACAAGCACGTGAACAGCTTTTGATGCTCATTTGAGACTGACAGATAACAGGTGATAGTGCATGTTTCACAGCATTGTGACAAACAAATGATTTAGAAGACAAAATAAGAGAATTCCCTGGAGGTCCAGTGGTTAAGGCTCAGTGCTTTTGATCCCTGGTTGGGGAACTAAGATACCTCAAGTCAAGTGGTACAGCCAAAAAACAAACCAGAAAGCAAAAAACAAACAAAAACCAAAAAATAAAACCCCCAAAGACAGGAAAAAAAACCCATAAACAAACAAACAAACAAATGAACAAACACAAAACTCCTCCCAAAACCCAACAAAAACATCTCAAACAAAACCCTTTTCTACTGTGATTAGCGTTTCTACCAAACTCAATTTGGGTTTTGAGTTTCCAGGTTCTGTAAATGCATAAGGCTCAGTTTTTCTCCTCTTTGATTATGTGCTTTCCTTGTCCCCATCTTTCTTCCATGTGCTGTTCTCATCTAAACCCAGTCCAGCGCTCCCCATGCAGTGATGTCAAGTCAGGACAGGACAAGGCCTGGGCATCGAGAGAGTGGCTGATGCAAGAGACACCAAGCTCAGGTCTGGGGAATCTGTGAGCTTGCTTCGTGGTCCAAGCCCTCTGGAGACACACCTGAGTTCTGTCCAGCCCTGCCAGTTAATTCATTTGAACAAATATTTACATAAGGATCATTAGATGGTGGGCATTGTTATATGTGCATGGCTGGAAAGGGGAAGGTCAAGGTTCCAGCCTGGACAGGACTCACAGTCTACAAGGGAGCAAGATGCTGAGTACCTCAGCAAAAAATGCACAGGGCAAGTTAATTTTGGTAAGACCTACCAAAACAAACACCAACAGCACAAAGGAAGCAGAGGCGAATAATGGCCTGTGACTGGTGGTAATGTGTGTGTGTGGGGGGGTGGGGGGTGGAGGGGTGTGGAGGGGCAGCTGCCATGGAGATCCAGGGAAGAGCCCTGTAGCAGAGAAATGGGTGTGCAAAGGCCCCGGGGTAGCAGACAGTCAGTGTACATCAAGGACAGAAAGGAGGCCTCTGTGCTGGAGCACTGAGGGAAGGAGGCCAGGGTGAAGAGGCACACAGGCCTCTTGATTGCACGGGTACCAGGGATCCTCTCTGGACTCGGTATGTGGGTACCCATGGCTGCCATGAATCCTGCGGCCACAGCAAACAGCATTTCCAAGGTGGAATCTAAGTAAAAACCCAAATAGCAATGAAACGTCATCTTAACAATCTTGAAAATGGATGACAAATTTGAAACATTAAAAAATGAGCAATTTGGGAAATCACATTTCCTTCATTTACCTTCTGCCATGATCTCTGAAAAGACAAAAAAGGTTATTAAAGCTTTTTATTAAAGTGAGACTGGGGAACTCAGATATCAGTTATTTCAAATAAAAAGGAGGGGCTTGTGTGCTAAGTCATGTCCGACCTTTCACATCCCCATGGATCATAGCCTGCCAGGTTCCTATGTCCATGGGATCCTCCAGGCAAAAACATTAAAGTGGGCTACCATTTACTTCTGGGGATCCTCCCCACCCAGGGACTTAACCTGCATCTCCTGCATCTCTTGCATGGGTAATTGGATTCTTGGATTCTTCACCCCTGAGCCATCTGAGAAGTCCAAAAGGAGGGGAGATTGCCATAAATCTGGGGACAAAACCAAATTCAGAATCAGCATGTGCACCTGAAACCACTGCGCCTCATCTCGGACGTGCCGGACATTCAAGGCTTCAGACTCAGTGTGTGCAAACAGAAAACATTTTGAGTTGAGAAAACTCTCAAGGACCATGGATTATACACCCTCTCAAACAACAATAGTAATAATCATAGCCATTGAGAGCTGTATTTACTGAAAAAGTCTAACACTTCCAGAAGAACTGTGGGGAGCAGAGTTGGTGCACAGAACACAAACTGTAAACTCAAAATGTCTTTTGGAAAAGGCCCTGGTCTGGACCAGCTTTAGAGGCACCTCAGCATCCACTGAGTAAGTGCTTGCAATAAGTTCCTCTCTTCTGGTGCTCTGCTCTGCTTCTGATCCACATCAACCAGGATCCAGCTTCCAAAGCAAGCTCAGCCTAAACAAAGCATCCAAACAAATGATGGTAAAGATGGTCATAACCCAATTCAACTCCATTTCAAAGAAAAAAACAAAAGGAAACGGTCACTATTGCTTGCAGAAACAGGACGATGTTTTAAAAACTGGAGTGTTCCTAGAGGAGAACATAGGCAAAACATTCTCCGACATAAATCACAGCAGGATCCTCTATGACCCACATCCCAGAATTTTAGAAACAAAAGCAAAAATAAACAAATGGGACCTAATGAAACTTAAAAGCTTTTGCACAACAAAGGAAACTATAAGCAAGGTGAAAAGACAGCCCTCAGATTGGGAGAAAATAATAGCAAACGAAGCAACAGACAAAGGATTAATCTCAAAAATATACAAGCAACTCCTCCAGCTCAACTCCAGAAAAATAAATGACCCAATCAAAAAATGGGACAAAGAACTAAACAGACATTTCTCCAAGGAAGACATACAGATGGCAAAAAAAACACATGAAAAGATGCTCAACATCACTCATTATCAGAGAAATGCAAATCAAAACCACAATGAGGTACCATTACATGCGTCAGGATGGCTGCTATCCAAAAGTCTACAAGCAATAAATGCTGGAGAGGGTGTGGAGAAAAGGGAACCCTCTTACACTGTTGGTGGGAATGCAAATTAGTACAGCCACTATGGAAAACAGTGTGGAGATTTCTTAAAAAGCTGGAAATAGAACTGCCATATGACCCAGCAATCCCACTTCTGGGCATACACACCAAGGAAACCAGATCTGAAAGAGACACATGCACCCCAATGTTCATCGCAGCACTGTTTATAATAGCCAGGACATGGAAGCAACCTAGATGCCCATCAGCAGACGAATGGATGAGGAAGCTGTGGTACATATGCACCATGGAATATTACTCAGCCATTAAAAAGAATTCATTTGCATCAGTTCTAATGAGATGGATGAAACTGGAGCCCATTATACAGAGCGAAGTAAGCCAGAAAGATAAAGACCAATACAGTATAATAACACATATATATGGACTTTAGAAAGATGGTAACGATAACCCTATATGCAAAACAGAAAAAGAGACTCAGATATATAGAACAGACTTGTGGACTCTGTGGGAGAAGGCGAGGGTGGGATGTTTCAAGAGAACAGCATCGAAACATGTATATTATCTAGGGTGAAACAGATCACCAGCCCAGGTTGGATGCATGAGACAAG
Source organism: Odocoileus virginianus (assembly GCF_023699985.2). Taxonomy (NCBI): domain Eukaryota; kingdom Metazoa; phylum Chordata; class Mammalia; order Artiodactyla; family Cervidae; genus Odocoileus; species Odocoileus virginianus. The sequence goes on from NC_069675.1 coordinate 910,812, forward strand.
TGCTCGGGCCTGGTGCGCTGGGAAGACCCAGAGGAGTTGGGTGGAGAGGGAGGTGGGAGGGGGGACTGGGATGGGGAATACATGTAAATCCATGGCTAATTCATTTCAGTGTATGACAAAAACCACTACAATGTTGTAAAGTAAATAGCCTCCAACTAATAAAAATAAATGGAAAAAAAAAAATAAAAACTGGAGTGTAGTTGACTTATGATGTTGTGTTAATTTTTGCTGTACAGCAAAGGAATTCAGTTATATATATAATCTTTTTCATATTCTTTTTCATTATGGTTTATCAGAGGATACTGAAAATAGTTCCCTACGCTATACAATAGGAAGTGTGTGTGCTTTAAGTCTTTTCAGTCTTGTCTGACTTGGTGTGACACTATGGATTGCAGTCTGTCAGGCTCCTCTTTCTGTGGTATTCTTCAGGCAAGAATACTGGAGTGGGTTGCCATTCCCTTCTCCAGGGGATCTTTCCGATGATCCAGGAACCAAACCTAGGTCTCCTGCATTTCCTGCATTGGCAGGCGGGTTCTTTGCCACTAGTGCCACCTGGGAAGCTCAATCCTTTTGAGTCAAGTCATTCCACTTTGTGGAATAATAAACAAACACACTTTAAAAAATGAATAAATGTAGCATTAGATATTTTCCACCCATTACTGGAGAACATTTTTTTTTTTTTAAATGACAGAACCAAAAGAACAACTATAATTATGATGCTTCTCAGAAGGCATTTGGGGAAAATAATGTGGTATGGATGACAGAGCAAGTCTTCAGCATAAAAAAGTCCAGAAACAGAGCAAAAACCTGACTTTCAGAATCACCCTGTATCCTCCAAATGACGTGCTGTATGTTGAACAAGCTGAAATAGACGGGAAAACAGAGAAGAGTGTGCGGCTATCTCCACAAACTGATAAACGGGTCCATTCTTGATTTTTTATTCAATTATTAATTTTTATTTTTGGCTGTGCTGGGTCTCGGTCGCTGCACATGGACTTTCTCTAGCTGCAACGGGCAGGGGCTGCTCTCTAGTTGTGGTGCTTGGACTTCTCATTGCAGTGGCTTCTCTTGGTGGGGAGCACAGACCTAGGTGCATGGGCTTCAATAACTTTGGCTCACAGGTTTAGTTGCCCCATGACATGTGGGACCTTAGTTCTGCGACCAGGGATTGAACCCATGCCCCCTGCATTGGCAGGCGGATTCTCCACCACTGGATCACCAGGGAAGTCCCATTCTTCGTGTGTTTCAGTATGGAGTAGTTACAACCAACAGTGACGTAGAAGCAAGTTTCTAACTGCAGTTGGGAGAGAGTGCATCTCACCTTAAACAAGAAAGCAGAGACCATGCTTCCTCCAGAAAAGGAACTCAGGAAAAATGACAATCATTCCACATTTACTTGTGGTTCTGATAGAACGGCAAAACCATGTCACAGAGGACCAGCTAAAAATTCAGAGGCCCTGCTCCGTATGCCTCCTGAGCATGCCCTGTGAGAAACTCCCATGAAGTTGCATTCAGAGAGGGAAATGTTAAGAAGAAATAGAAAGGAAAGCCTGAAATCAAATGTGAAATTAGACATGAGCCAGAGAACTTCTCATCACAGAAGAAGACAAGGCATTAGTGGTTCAGCAGCACATTCCTGGATGGAATGATTCCAAGCTAATTATGAGAATTCCTAATTTGGAGATTCCACAAGCTGCACTGAAGCTAGTTCTAACTATGATAGAATTTTAGGTGTAAGAAAGTTAGTCTGTTGGCAGAATTTCTTCCTCTACAGCTTAATAATTGCTGGGTTTCAGTTTTTTAGGGAAGGTTTATTTATTTTTATTTACTTATTGGCTGCGGTGGGTCTTCGTTGCTGTGCGTGGACTTTCTCTAGTTGCGGCGAGCAGGCGCTGCTCTCAGCGCCAGTGCAAAGGCTTCTCGCTGCGGTGGTTTCTCTTGCTGTGGACACAGGCTGTAGGGTGCCCGTCTCAGCAGCTGGGCGCGCAGGCTTAGTTGCTCTGTGGCACGTGGGATCTTCTCAGACCAAGGACTGAACCAGTGTCCCTTGCATTGGCAGGCAGATTCTTAACCACAGGACAACCAGGAAAGCCTCCGCCCCCAGCTTTTTTTAAGAAGTATATTTGGCTTTCTGGTTCTGGTCAAAATGGAGTAGCTCCATTCTTTCTAGGTCCTTCCTCTTACCAGTAAAAAAAACAAAAAAACACAACTCTGGACGTAACACAGCAAACATAGGAAGACTCTGGGGGAATGAAGATGAACTGTCTAGGGATATCAAGACTTGGATAATAACATGGTGGGGAATCCTCTGTTTTATTTTTAATTTAAGTTTTTTTGTCCTCCTACATTGGATGAAGTGTTGGAAAAGCCTGTAACTCAGAACCATGAACAGATATTAACAAACAAAAAAAGCGCTAAGTAAAACCTGTCTCTTCTAGCCAAAAGACTGAGAAGGGAGCAGTCCAGCAGAACAGGAAACCTTCTGATTGTACCAGCTCTGTATCAAACACCAACAGGAAAACTGCCCTCACTTCAGGATGAGAAGAGCGAGAATCTTCCACACATTCCCATGACCTGTAGATGGAAGCAGGTGATGATACTATGATTCCCCTGCTGGGGGATTGGTCTTCTACCCAACCCCCCACTCCACCTAGTAGAAGCAGGTAGCACCCCTACTCCCCCACTGGGAAACCGAAAAGGGAGCAGATTGTCCACTCCCCTCTCAGCAGAAGCAAGTAGTATTCTGATTTTCCCACGAGGTAGTGTCAACGGAGACCAGTGGGGCCTGAGCCCCTTCCTCACCCAGAAGCAATGAGACTGAATGAGCCTGTGAGAGAACAGCGTCAGGACTGCTCCGTACTGCCTGGCGTCAGTGAGGCACATCAGTGATGCAGAACTGGGCTGTGCAAAACGGTGGGATTGGGTTCTTCACTCCCATTCCCTACTCCAAAGCAGTGGAGCCCAGCAGAGCTCACATTCCAGTCAACAAGCCAGGGCTCGTAGGAGCGGAGCTGTAAAGCCATTTTGTTGTTGTTTAGTCACTAAGTCCAACTCTTTTTTGACCCCCATGGACTGTAGCCCACCAGGCTTCTCTGTCCATGGATTTCCCAGGCAAGAATACTGCAGTGGGTTGCCAGTTCCTTCTCCAGGGGCTCTTTCCCACCCAAGGACCGAACCTGGGTCTCCTGCATTGGCACATGGATTCTTTGCCACTGAGCCACCCGGGGGGACCCCTAAAGCCATTTTAGAGGCTTTAAAAAACTTAACTGTACTTCTCCACATGTTACCTCATGAGCATGGATTTCTTTGATTACACAAGAGTAGAGTGATGTGAAAAACAATTTTACACCTTTTCTTGATTTGGTCCTCGGAGCCCAGTTTTCTTGTCTGTGAAATGGAGATGATCACGAGGATACCAAACCCATCGGTTGGGAGACGGGTGAACATTGGCACCTGGGGCAGGTGCAGAAACATGCCACAAGTTCACACGGATGGTGGGCGTCCTTGCAACCTGTCCCAAGGCACGAAATGAACTGTGAGACTGAAGACTGTGGGATACCACACAGCCCATGATACCAGCTTCATCTTCCTTTGAGGGGAGAGTGTGGCAAACGTGCAGATGGGCCAGGTAACAGGGATGCACTAGACCCATTTCTAGGGTTGTTAGATTTAGCAAGGAACAAACAGGACACTCAGTGAAAAGTGAATACTGACGAACAATTTGGGGTATGAATATGTCCTATGTGGGGACTTCTTTGGCAGTCCAGTGGTTAAGACTGTGCTTCCAGTGTGGGGGATGAGGAGCGGGGGATGTGGAGCGGGGGATGTGGAGCAGGGCGGTGGGGGCGGGCACCAGTTGGATCCCTGGTTGAGGAACTAATATCCCACATGCTGCCCTGAAGCCAAAACAAAAATGTCCTGGACAACATTTAGGATATGTGTATACTAAGAATCACTTGTCCTTAATCTGGAATTCAAGATTAACTAGGCATAGTGTATTTCATCTGGAAACTCTCCCATTTCTCAACGCCACGGATTTGCTTGTCTCAGACCCTGCTGTCACCTTCTTTGCTGGTTGCTGCTGTAAGGGTGGGAGGCTTTTGCTGATTCTCCAAGATAATCTAGCCCAGCTCCCCGCCTCTGTGTTCACAGAGGACCCAGGCAAGGCCAAGCTAGAATGCGCCCCACTTCCCTCAAACCCTCTTTCCCTGACGCCTGCATGAGTCTTGCCTGGGTCACTGTTTACTGGGTGTGAGGGTGTGTGTCTGTGTATCTGAGAGTGTTCCTGCTTCAGAGATGGGAAGGCCCCTGAGGCGCAGTTCAGAGCAACAAACGTGGGGAGTCAGGGCCCCTCTCCACCCCGCTGCCTTTCCTCCTCCCCTTCCTCTTCCATGGCCCCTGCCCATGACCTAAGATTTTCAGCCCTTAGAAATTCCAAGTAGTCCTTTGTTGAGTGCTAGGAATCCAGTCGGTGGTTCTGAGGGGTGGTGGGACCAGAGGTATCGCCTATTTCTGGGTCTTTCCAGTACGTTCCACTCTCCCGAAGCCCCTATCTTGTGCTCCCGCTGCTATCCTAGGACATTCCCACAGTTGGATTCTTTTATCGCCCATTGTAGCAACATCCCTTAAACTCCCCAGGGCCCCTGTCTGGCCAGCGTGTTTCCATTCTCCTAGTAGCCGTGGGAACAGCAGCTGTCTGCTAGGATGCACGGTGCCCGTGACTTCCAGGACTCTTAGCGTCTGCTTCCTGTTGGGAGTGAGCGAGCTCTGAGCCACGTGCTCCCCACGTGACATCATGGGCGCGACAGCAGCTGGGCAGGGCCCTGGGCCCCCCTTCTCCCTCCTTGCTTAGAAGACAGACCCGTGGAGCTGCCAGCAGGCTCCCTAGAGCCTAGGAAAAGAATTTCAGGAATTTGGTGTGCTGGTTGTTAACCACAGTTGTTGTTAAAAATTATATACATCTTCAGTTAATTAAATTATACCAAAAGTAGAGGTAGTAGATGGTAATGAACCCAGAACTTACTACTTCTAATCATTTTACTGCAGGTTACTATTCTCCATCTCGAGATTATTTATATCTATTGTATCCGTATGGTGAGGATGCTCTGCTCAGTCAGTTCAGTCGCTCAGTCGTGTCCTACTCTTTGCAACCCCATGAATTGCAGCACACCAGGCCTCCCTGTCCATCACCAACTCCCGGAGCTTAGGTAAACTCATGTCCATTGAGTCAGAGATGCCATCTAGCCATCTCATCCTCTGTCATCCCCTTCTCCTCCTGCCTCCAATCCCTCCCAGCATCAGGGTCTTTTCAAATGAGTCAACTCTTCACATAAGGTGACCAAAGTACTGGAGTTTCAGCTTTAGCATCAGTCCTTCCAATGAACACCCAGGACTGATCTCCTTTAGGATGGACTGGTTGGATCTCCTTGCAGTCCAAGGGACTCTCAAGAGTCTTCTCCAACACCACAGTTCAAAAGCATCAATTTTTCGGCGCTCAGCTTTCTTCACAGTCCAACTCTCACATCCATACATGACCAGTGGAAAAACCATAGCATTGACCAGATGGACCTTTGTTGGCAAAGTAATGTCTCTGCTTTTCAATATGCTATCTAGTTTGGTCATAACTTTCCTTCCAAGGAGTAAGTGTCTTTTAATTTCATGGCTGCAATCACCATCTGCAGTGATTTTGGAGCCCAAAAAAATAAAGTCTGACACTGCTTCCACTGTTTCTCCATCTATTTCCCATGAAGTGATGGGACCAGATGCCATGATCTTAGTTTTCTGAATGTTGAGCTTTAAGCCAACTTTTACACTCTCGTCTTTCACTTTCCTTAAAATGGCTCTTTAGTTCTTCCTCACTTTCTACCATAAGGGTGGTGTCATCTGCATATCTGAGGTTATTGATATTTCTCCTGGCAATCTTGATTCCAGCTTGTGCTTCTTCCAGCCCAGCGTTTCTCATGATGTGCTCTGCATATAAGTTAAATAAGCAGGGTGACAATATACAGCCTTGACGTACTCCTTTTCCTATTTGGAACCAGTCTGTTGTTCCATGTCCAGTTCGAGCTGTTGCTTCCTGATCTGCATACAGGTTTGTCAAGAGGTGGGTCAGGTGGTCTGGTATTCCCATCTCTTTCAGAATTTTCCACAGTTTATTGTGATTCACACAATCAAAGGCTTTGGCATAGTCGATAAAGCAGAAATATTTGTTTTTCTGGAACTCTCTTGCTTTTTCGATGCTCTGCTACGTGATGGCATATGGCTGTCCATCTCTTCCTAATTCTGGTCTTCAGGGTGGGGTGTCCCTGGAGCCCAGTGTTCTACTCAGGGTGCTTTTAGTGCCATCTCCCTGGCTCAGGCCCCACTCCCTCTGGGCTGCTGCTAACAGCGTCTTCGATGGAGGAGAAGCAGCTGGGCCCTGAAACCTCACGGCCCTGGGTGTGGCTCTCAGCTCTGCTTTTTGCTTCTGTGTGTGTGCATGCCTCAGTTTCCTCCTCTGTAGAGTCAGAATGATCACATATACTGGCCATTCGCCAGGAGAATTAAATGATGGTGGAGATGGCCATGGTGATGAATAATGGGGTGTTTGTCTGAGCGTGTGAATCTCTGTGGTCACCGAACTTAGATTCCAGTAGGATAAACAGACAATAGATGAATAATCACAATACAATATATTGAGTTGGCCAAAAAGTTCATTTGGGCTTCCCGAAGCATCCTGTAGAAAGACGGGAACGAAACTTTTGGCCAACACAATAATGTTTAGTCACAAGTCGTGTCAGATTCCTTGTGACCCCATGCACTGCAGCACGCCAGGCTTCCCTGTCCCTCACCACCTCCCAGAGTCTGCCCAAGTTTGTGTTCATTGATATCAGATGGCAACAAGGAAAAGTTACCCCGAGGCGAGGGGCCGGACAGAGGCAGAGAAGTCAGCTAGCATTGCTGAGGGTCCCTCTGGCCTCGAGTCCTCCTACTGTGTCCAGAGCCCCAAGGGGAGTTTGTTGACTGTTGTGTTGTCACCTGAGTCCCTCCCCTCCCACAACCCCCACGGTCTTCCAGCTCTCTCCAGCGAGCCTCAGTCCTGTTTGCCCCCCCACCCCCACCCCACCCCCTTTCCCTGGAGTGTCTCCTGCAGCACAATTCACAGCGGCTTCCTGGCAGGAAGTTAACTGTCCTGGCAAAGTTGCAGGCCCAGGGCCCAGAGCCCCTGGAGAGACAGTTCTCTTGCAGGCAGCGCCTCCAGCCGGGTGTCAAGCGAGCCAGGGAGCGTTTCATAGGGGAGTCCTCCCTGGGATGCAGAAGACTCTCCCCCTCCCCCAGAAGACAGCATCACCACCTCTACCCCATCCCAGGCTCCTGCTTCCTAAGCCAAACCGCCAGCTCCCGCGGGTCTTCTGCCCTCCAGAGCTGTCAACAGGTCTGTGATACCCCAGCCTGAACAGCATCAGTATGCCGTGGCTCCTGGGATTAGACCCGCACGCATTCCACATTTGACTCAGACAACATAAGAACCTGCCTGCAATGCGGGAGACCCAGGTTTGATCCCTGGGTGGGGAAGAGCCCCTGGAGAAGGGAATGGCTACCCACTCCAGTATTCTTGCCTGGAGAATTCTATGGACAGAGGAGCCTGGTGGGCTACAGTCCATGGAGTCATAAAAAGTGGGACATGACTGAATGACTAACATTTTCACTTTCATGTTCCAGTTCCATGGTGAGAATTGCCTGCTCCCACCCAACCTGGTGTGGTGGGCCTGGGAAAGCTGCCTCTGGCCTGGTACCATTCACACAGCAGACTTCCTTGTAGCTGGCTGCTGTTTCTGCAGAAAGTTGTAGTGGAAAATGCAAATGAAGATGTGAACATTAAACAAAGAGAAAGATTTAAGGGGCTTCCCTTGTTAAGACTCCATGCTTTCAATGGAGTCTTAAGTGGTTAAGACTCCATGCTTCCAATGCAGGGGGGTGTAGGTTTGATCCCAGGTTGGAGAAATAAGATCCTACAGGCCACTTGGTATGGCAAGAAAATAAAAATAAATAAGAATGACACAATAATTCTTTAAAACAGTACACATATATGTATATATAAAGAGAGAGACAGAAGTGTTTGCGACCCCATGGGCTGTAGCCTGCCAGGCTCCTCTGTTCATGGAATTCTCAAGAAGGGGAGAACAGAGGATGAGATGGTTGGATGGGCTCACTGACTCAATGGACATGAGTTTGAACAAACTCCAGGAGATAGTGAAGGACAGGGAAGCCTGGTGTGTTGCAGTGCCTAGAGTCGAAAAGAGTCAGACACGACTTAGCAAGGGAACAGTACCAATATATAGAAGAAGGAAGAATTAAGCCCTCCACAGCGTGTACCGCAGGAATAGAGAGTAAGAAGCAGACTGTTTTTGGAGAGAGATGGGGAAGGTTCAGGGCAAGGAGGGGCACCCTGAAGCTTTTGCCCAGGTGGAATAAGGCTAGGCCTGGGAGGCTGCGGGGACAGCTGCAGGCCTTGTTTGACTGCCCAGCATGGTGTGGGAGTGGGTGGTCTCTAAACCCAGTGCCTGGAATGTCCACAGCTAAGCTGGTCACGTGGCAGGTGCCAAGCCGGCACTGAGCAATGCTTGCTCTGCAGAGTGCCTGGGCTGGGCAAGGCTGGGGGCTGGGGTGCCAGGCCCTGCAGTGGAGGCCAGGCTCCCTGGGGCCACCTGATTCCAGACAGGAAGGCTGCACAGCTGGGAGCTCTTGGGAGCAGGGCCTCTCCATGAGCCATATTCCTAATAGACTGAGTTTGAGGGAGCAGTGTGTGGGGTACCATGGGGGTACAGCTGTCTCCCCTCAACACCCTGTCCCATTGGAGGAAGTCCCACCATACTGGCCTGAGTGGGTCAGTCTGGCTTCCCAGGCAGCCTCCTGGGGTGAGCGCACCTTCCTTGCTCATGTTCTGATAAGTGAGGGGCCACACAGCTGGCTGACGGAGGTCTGGGGGTGTAGTGCCTACTAACCAGTGCAGTCAGCTTTACAGGAACCAAAATCCTGGGGAGTGGAAACTTATGAAATAATGCCAGGTTTCTCTAGTTGGAAAATAAAAGTCGCATGTTAAAGAGGTGCAGATGGGGGTGTGAGTGGATTGTTTCCTGTCTCAGAGGCAGGAAGGCAGGCGGAGGTCCCCTTGGCCTTGGCTTTCTGGGTGCGAACCCCACTGTTCGTGTACTTTGTACGTTTGTGCCTTTACAGATGTCATTTTAACTTTGGCTGTGTGTCAGTCTCTAAAACAAATGGCATATTCTGAAGTGAGATCACCTAATTAAGGGATGATCTTGGTGTTCGTGTGAAAAAATACACCCACAATCAACAACTTTGAGATGAAAGAAGAGATAAAGTGTCATGAAGAAGACCCTGAAACATCAAAAAATGCCAGACTGCTACTTTAACGACAAGTATCCTAAGATACATTGGAGATGAGAATGAAGATAAAAGTAGATCTTTTATCTTCCCCAAATTATATCCCCAAATTATGCTTGTTTGTAATTGTCACATTTCAGTTATTTCTATTACACATACATTAGTTTCTAAACTTTAAAAGCTTTAAAATTAATGAGAACTTTATATAAAGACCTTATGTTGAATTAGAAGCTGATAATTACAAGGAAATTCTACAGATAGAGAAGCCTGGCGGTCTACATTTCATGATGTCCCAGAGAGTTGAACGTGACCAAGCGACTAACATTTTCAATTACAAGAAAGGTTTTTTTTTTTTTTTTTAATCCAGAAAAGACAATGAAAGGATGTTTAAATGTGGATGTGAATGTTGCTTGTGCTGTGCTCAGTTATGCCTGACTCTGAGACCTCATGGACTGCAGTGGTCAAGCTGCTCTGTCCATGGGATTCCCCAGGCAAGAATATTGGAAAGGGTTGCCATTCCCTTCTCCAGGGGACCTTCCCGACTCAGGGACTGAACCTGCATCTCCTGCGTGGGCAGGCAGATTTTTTACCACCAAGCCACCTGGTTAGGATATAAATTGAAAAGTCAATAATTTTGTGTTGAACCATGAACTGACAATTTCAATGAATGGGAGTTTAAAAGTACATCCCTTCTGTATTTTAAAAATTATTTTCTTAGGCAAAAGTCACTTGTCCCAAAATCAACTCCTTTTTCTTAAATTATAATTGGATGTATTTTATGTCTTATGTATAGTAACACAATTGCTGTTACTTCATCGTGGTTTCTAAAGATCCTAGCGCCTTACTTTGCAGTCGGTGTGAAGGAAAACCACTGTAGCTTCCGCAGCCCACTCCTCCTGTAGGATGCCCCACCCAGCACCCTTAGGGTCAAGGTTCCCAGAGCTCCCGGGGGGCCTGTATTTCCCGACAGCTGTAGCTCTATGATCACCCCAGGGGGCAGCAGCCTCTCATTGTCAGTTCCTTTGAGAGAGGGGTCGAAGGATCTGTTGATTCCCAGACCCCGTTTCCGTGCCTCCAGCCTTGGCCGCACCCACCGAAAGTCACAGAGGGACACGGAGGCAGCACCACCACCCTGCTGACCGTTGGAACACCTGCGGCATGGAGTTTCAAGAAGGTGAAGAGATTCTAACCTTTCACCTATACACCTTGGTAGATGTTGAATTTTTGAAAGTTTTAAAAAACAGCTAATTTTAAAAAATGAAAGAAGACTTTTCTGGCAGTCCAGTGGTTAAGGCTGTGTACTTTCAATGCAGGGGGTGTGTGTTCGATCCTTGCTCAGGAAACTAACATCCTACATGCCTCACAAGTGGCCAAAAAAATAGAATGAAATATTAAAAAAAAAAAAAAAAGAGGAGGAGGGACTTCCCTGGCAGTCCAGTTGTTAAAGGCTCCATGCTCCCAGTGTAGGGATTGAGGGTTTTATCCCCAGTCAGGGAACTAAGATCCCACACGTGTGGCCAAAAAAATAAGATAAAAGTAAAAGATTCAAAAAGAATAAGGAAGAGGAGCTGAGTTCTGCTGTGGAAATTCGGCTTTGCTAGAAGGCAAGGAGCAAGTCAGTGGGAAATCGTGATATGAGATGGTCAAGTGTCAGCAGGTTGCCAGCCGCTGGTCCTGCCCTGCAGCACATCCACCTGAGCAGAGCGGCACAGCCGCCTGCAGTCTGCTCCCGCACCTGACAATCGCCATCCATCCTCCAGGAGCCAGGGAGCACAGGGCTCCGCTTGACGTCCACTCAGGCTGTGCTCACCCAAAACTGTTGACTACAAATTGGCACTTGCCACGGATGCTTGCCGTCTCCCTCTACAAGGATTAAATCATGTGCTGCTGCAGCTGCTGACCTTCACACCCCCTGAAAGGAGCTCAGGGTGGAGAGCAGTAATGAGGCACTTTATGTTTTGGGTGGGGGTGGGGGGTGGGGGAACCTGGCAGGACAGGTCTTCACATAATTAGATATTTTTAGGAGCTGATTTTATAAGTCCAATTCTTGTTTCCCCCCATATCTAGAAAAGCACTAAAATCCTTCCTGGTGACACAAATCTTCAGGAGACTAGTAGAAACCTGGAAAAATACATGCTCAATTGCATGTATTCCCCCTTTACCAAAATCACATATATATATATTAACCTCCTCTCCACTCTCCCAGCAACTTCTCAGAAAAAGGAAGCCAGGATCCATTCCCTGAGGCTACAAAATGCACAATAAACCCTCACTTAGATGGGGTGATAGGTAGGGAGTTAACCCAACTCCAGCAGGACCACTCCCAACCCCGCCTGAGGCGGCTCCACATTGTCCATTCCCCATGCACTCAGCGGCAGCGCTGCTGGGTTCTGCTCTCCAGAGAGGCTGCCACCTCAGTGACTTGGAAGGGGGACTCAGTCTACAAGCTGGGGGCAGAGAGCACATGTTAAGCATTTCCTGACTCTACCCAGTCCTTCCCTATCCAGTCAAAGCTCAATCTCTTTGAAAATGATTTTGCCTTTGGAGCTGAGCAGCTCAGGGCAATGCCAAGTCATGGTACCTCAATGCAGACCAAGCTACACTTCTCAATTCCATGACGAGCATTCCATGACACATTTCGGGCAAGAATGGAATCCTGATAAATGTGTCGTCTGTTTTTGAGGTCCACATATTTCCATTCACTGCGTCGGCAGACATCATTAGGAAATGAAATGTAAAAAGATTATGCATTGTCTTTTTTATTTTGCAAAAGATATTACAAAACAGAGCTCAGTCTGAACCTGAAAAGAGTAATTCTGTGTTAGCTAGCTTTTACAGCTTTTAGCGCCTGTCTGCGGGCAGTTTGCAAGAATTGCCTCCCTTCTCCCCATTCATTTGTAAAGCTGCCTCCTACACGGTGCGATTAAAATATAACCTTACTCAAATGCTTAGTCAATGCTGAGCAGCCCTTCTTTCATATGTATCCTATGAATGAGTTCTGAAGTAACAGGCCTAGAAAACGAAACTCCTCAAAAAGAATATGAAAATGATTTGAAAATGTGCCAGAAAATGCTTTGAGAGTGTGGGTGGATATCTGCTCATGGGAGTCTTCCAAGACCTCCAGATGGTGATGGCGAGTGAACAGCCTTGAGAGTTGACGTGGGTAAATGATCTGGGCTCACAGTGGGAGGCCCTCCCGCTGTGGACACCGTGGCGTGTCTGCTTCCAGTGGACAGGCCGCTTCTGGATGTGTGCACTCCTGGCTCCCTGTTGGCTTTGTCAGTGTCATCAACACTCCGGCTTTGGGTCCCGCTCTGCTGCTTGTTAGCTGTGTGGTCTGGGGCAAGTCGCTCAACCAGTCTGAGTTTCCTTGCCTGCCACATGTAGATAGAAATAACACTCACCCCATGGGGTGCCCCCTCCCCCCATCCATCAGAGCTCACAAATTAGATTAATCACAACCCTTGGTGATGACAGTCTCCCCCCGTGATCTGTGTGTGGTTTGGTCATTTATTTAGCTATGTAATGAGTTATTTACCATAGTGTGATGAGCAACCATGTTTCCAGCACCCCAAATGAAAACCATGACCAAGACGCAACTTCCATCTCACTCTGTCCCCAATATCTCATTAACCCCTTCTCTTCATCCTGAGGTCACTATCATTTTGAGTCGTATTCCTAACACCACTGTTTCCCTTTATTTAGTTTTCTGCTTCTCTATGTATTTCTAGAAGGTTTCGCATATTCTTAATTGTTTTTAACTTTGTAGAAGTGGTATGCTACGTGTAACTTTAGGGGATCTTGCTTTTTTCACAATGCGGGAGACCCGGCTTGGATCCCTGGGCCGGGAAGATCCCCTGGAGAAGGGAATGGCAACCCACTCCAGTATTCTTGCTAGGAGAATTCCGTGAACAGAGGAGCCTGGTGGGCTACAGTCCATATGCCGTCACAAGGAGTCGAATACGACTGAATGACTAACACTATCACTCACTTTTTTCACTTAACATTATACTGCTAAGAGCCATCCATTGTGTATCCATCCATTATGTGTCACTGTAGTTTCTTTGTTCTTTTTTTGAGAAAGTATTTATTTATCTAGTCTTATTGAAGCATGTGGATCCTTAGTTGCGGCATACAAACCCTTGGTTACAGCGTGTGGGATCTAGTTCCGTGACCTGGGCCCCCTGCACTGGGAGAACAGAGTCCTAGCAACCGGACAACCAGGGAAATCCCAGTTTGTTTGTTCTTGATCTTGGATTGCCTCAGCTTGTGTGGGCTTGAATCACGAGTTTTCATTTCACGGCCAGAGATTGAGGTTAGGTCATGACGGTGAGAACACTGAATCCTAGCCACTAGACCAGTGGCCAGTGACAAGGGCCCTGGCCCTTCAGCTTTGCAGGAAATAATTCCCACAGATACCAAGATTAGTGAAACAAGTTAAGTCTTTATTAGGAGGAAAGAGAGTATGGTGTATGTGGATAGACAGAGAGTTGTGCCCTCATGGTAGTTTAATCACTTACATGGAGCATTGCTTCTGAGTTTTCTCTGGCCAGTCTCAGGATCCTCCTATATGTGAGTGCACATCTCTCAACCAAGATGGATTCCACCAAAGAGACCCATGGTGGCTTGGTGTCAGTTAGCGGCACTCCCCTTCTGACCTCCAAGGGGCTGTCTAGTTGGGAAGGTTTCCTTGACTTCAAGAATGAGAACTGTGTGGTCTTGATGATGGAAAGTTTTCAACCGTAATACTTTTCTATTGCATTGTTTTTTCATCCATAATGCAACCCTTTATGGGTCTCCGATCTATCCCAATGGCTGTCATAATGATTGATGAAGCTGTTGCTTGAAAAGTATTTAGGAGTTTAGGTCCAGAGGTTTGGGGAAAGGAGAGCAATGAAAAGCTCTATGAACATGGCTATGCTAAATTCCTGGTGGGTCAATGAGATTAGAATTTGTATAAGTTAGTTTAGTTAGTTAAGTCGCTCAGTCGTATTTGACTCTGTGACCCCGTGGACTGTAGCCCACCAGGCTCCTCCATCCATGGGGTTCTCCAGGCAAGAATACTGGAGTGGATTGCCATTCCTTCTCCAGGGCATCTTCCCAACCCAGGGATCAAACCCAGTTTTCCCACATTTCAGGCAGACATTTTAAACTCTGAGCCACCAGGGAAGCCCCAGAATTTGTATAAAGTATTTATTAGATAAAATATTAGTCAAAAGTAAATAAAAAAGAAAAAGGAAAAAACAAATATGTGGTCTTTTATCTGGGCAGGGTCCAGCCTCATCTCTCAATTGTTCTGCTATTTTGGACCTTTGATGTTCACCTGAAACTATCATGACATTGTTAATCGGCTAGACCCCACACAAAATAAAAGTTTTTTAAAAGAAAAGGATAGTTTATTTCATTTAAAAATTTCCCCAAGGTGTTCTCATCATTTCCTGCTGACAGTTGTTGGGTGGAGAAGAACTTAAACTTGTCTGCTGAAAGCACTTGAAGTCTTTGGGTTTAATTCACTTTGGGGTAGATACATAGCTAAATCAAATTTACACTTCCTTCTGAAGAGGTGACTCTTTACCCACCTCTATGCCAAGTTGGCAGCTGAAGAGGGAGAAGCTGGTGGATTCTTGTCGTGTGTGGTGGGGCCACCGAACTTAGCCAGCCTTTGGGAGCTGCCTTGGCCCTGTCTTTGAGCGTCAGCACTGGTCATCCCTGGGTCTGGCTGACTGCTCTATCTTTGGGGACTATCACAGCTCAGCTCTCCTTGGCCTCATGGTCATTCTCTGTCTCAGCCCTGCCTGTCACCTGTCCCCAGGCTTTGCAATGGTGCCCGCATGGCAGGCCAGCTCCCAGTTACCCCTGCTTCTCTGCTGTGGGCACTGAGGAACACTGGGTCTTCTCAGGTCACATGAAAGCATCAGGAGAGGCAGACAGGTTTACCTGGGCACACTTCATCTTCCCTAGTGTGGATGGAAAACAACCCAAAGAACTTCTCAGCCTCTAGCTCAGCCCTTCTTCTCAGGGCCTGTCCCATCTCACCAAGCTGGGGGTTTCTCCTCCTACCTGTCCCAGGAGGGACTGCAAGGAGTTCTTTGCAGGAAACTGCTCTCAACAGGAAGCCGCTGTTCTTGTTACTTTGCATGTGTGCATGCTAAGTCACTTCAGTCGTGTCTGACACTTTGCGACCCTAAGGACTGTAGCCCACCAGGCTTCTCTATCCATGGGATTCTCCAGGCAAGAATACTGGAGTTAGCTGCACTCCTCCAGGGATCTTCCTGGCCCCAGGATTGAACCCACGTCTCTTGTATCTCTCGCATTGGCAGGTGGGTTCCTTACCACTAGTGCCACCTGGGAAGCCCTGTCCTCATCACTTTAGCAAAGCTGTATTGTAACTAACTGTTAGCCAGGCATCCCTATGTTCTACTCATCTCCAGCTGAGCAAACCTTTCGAATCTTTTTTAGATTTGATTCTGGTTTTAATTGGCGGATAGTTACTTTACAATGTCCTGTTGCTTTCTGCCATACGTCAACATGAATCAGCCATAAGTATACATATGTTCCCCCCCTCTTAAACTTCTCTCCCACCTCCTTCCCCAACCCATCCCTCTAGGTTTTCAGGGTATCAGCTTTGGATTCCCTGCGTCATACATCAAAATCCCACTGGCTGTGTATTTTACAAATGGCAATATGTATGTTTCAGTGCCACTCTCTCATTTCCCACCCTCTCCCTCTCCACTGTGACCGTAAGTCTGTTCTCTATGTCTGTGCTTCCTTTCCTGCCCTGTAAATAGGATCACCAGTACCATCTTTCTAGATTTCATATATATCTGTTAGTATATATTTGCCTTTGATTCTTTTAATCATACAATATCTTGCCTAACTTGTCAGGTTCTTTATGTACATCAGAGAAGAAGGGATGAAGGATAAGTAATTAACAGATGACTGAATCTCTTCCCCAGCTTCCCCTTTAGCAATCTCATGAACAAACGGGGTGACCAAACTGTGTGAACAAGATAACATCTAGAGGAAGATCCCAAGGATGAGCTTGCATTGCAGGAGGGGCTGGTGATGAGTCTGACCCCCTACCTCAATGCTTAACTGACATTACTTCCGGTCCTTCCTTCAAAATCTTAATAATTGAGCAGAATCTTGGGAGGTGATTCTCTGGGGACACTGAGTCCACCATCTCCCCAGACTGCTGGCATTCTGATTAAAGACAACTTTTTATTCTACCAACACTTATGAGTTTGACTTTGTAGGTGGCAAGCAGCATGACTCAATTCTTTCGGTAGCAGGATTGGGACACACCCCTCTTCTCCCCAAGTCTCTCCCTCAGCCCTCTCCTCTCTGCCAGAGGGCACCTCCCTGCTTCCCAAAGCTTTGGGAAGCTTCCAAAAGTACCAAAGTCCTCATCTGCTGTTCATTCAGGCTTACAGCCAACTCCACGCCCAAGTTAGCCAGGTCTAGCTCTTGATTCCCTCAGGGAGCTTTTGGAACCTAAAATAATGTGTGTTGGACTTCTCTGATGGTCCAGTGGTTAAGAGTCCACCTGCCGATGCAGGGGATATGGGTTCAACCCCTGTCCAGGAAGCTCTCACATACCTTGGGACAACTACGCCTCTGCGCTGCGACTCCTGAGCCGGCGCTCTAAGCTGGACCTCTGCTGAAAAAGAAGCCACAGTGCCACACCTAGAAAGAAGCTCCCACTCACCACAACTAGAGGAAACCTGCACGCAGCAGCAAAGATCCAATGCAGAAAAAAAATAGTGTTCTCTCTCCCCAAAGCCTGACTCTAATGTTTCCCCATGACCGCTGAAAAACGTCAGTTTTGACATGCAAATATCTGCCACGCAGTTTCCTGACGACCCACAGTGATGGCCAGCTCTGGGGTCATGACTCAGATGCAGTTGTGCAGAGCAAGTCACGTTCCTCTTGCCCGTGTGTGCGCGGAGGTGACTGTCTTTGAGGACGAGGCACCCCGTTCTCCTTCCTGAGACCGTCTCTGCGTTAGTGAAGGCCAGATCTGACTGTTCTCAGCAGCCTTTCTGCCCACCATTGCCCAGAATGCTGTAACTAAACAGGTCCTCCAAGAATGGCCTCCGACTCACCCAGCAAATCCTCGTTCATTCACCCCCAGGGCCACCATGCAGCCCTTGTTAAAGACTCACTGTGGGAGAGGCTGTGAGAACCCAGAGACTAAGACCCAGGAGAGCCTGCAGGCTGCTTGCAGGGACACAGGGAGCAGCCACAGGACTTAAGGGGCGAAATCCCATGTAACTGAGAGCAGGTCCCAAGAACCAGGGAAAAGCAACACTTGGGGGCGGGGCGTTCTAGTTTCCTGGCTCCCACGTGGAAGGAAAGCTGACCAGCGTTTACTCTCGATAAAGGACACAGGCTTTGCGCCCAGCAGGAGTCTGAGATCTTGCCTCTGGGGACCGCTGTTCCACCAGGGCTGGGGCCTGAGTGCTTCCCTCCCCGGCTGCTGGGCAGCTGTCCAGGAGGTCAGGCTGCTGTCCTAGTCCACCCCCTGATGTGCTTTATGGCTAGCAGGTGCCCCCGATGGAACCGCTCAAACCATCAGATGTGGCAGGCCTGCTTTGCAATGCCAACAGTAGCTAAAGAAATTACAGAGGGCCCCAGAGGAGCTCTTTGAGAGCTGGTTTATTGTGAAATGCTAAGTGGGGCTGCCTCCCGGCAAAAGCTAAACGAAACTCGTTTCAATTTTCTTTGGCCTTTGGAAGAGGCAGCCTCAGCAGCATTCACTGCTGACAAGGTGGGCTTTCCATTGAGAGTGAGAGTCGGGTTCTCCAAATCGTGTTGAAAGGCGACAAGGTTTTCCTCAGGCCAACAAGGCCTTAGGCTGACACTCTGTGTGTGTACTGTGTATGCATGCATAAGGTACACATGGAATTCTTTTTGCACATGTCTTAAACACATTCCTCAACACAGATGGGTGTGAGTTTTGGGGTTTTTTTCGCTGCTGTTGCCACTGCTGCTTTTAGCCTAATCATTCCATGGTTTTAAAATAAGTGTCAGAGATTTCTCAAAACCCTTTACTACAAATTCTGAGATGTTCATCAGTGGGCAACAGAAGGGTGCTGTGGATGTGGCTAGTGGTAGAGACGCATGGAAGCATTTATTGAGAATGTCAGTTCTGAATATTGGAAAGATTGCACGTTCTGAAATACGTCTTACCGTTGCTAAGTCCACATAGCGTATGCTGTATTTTAAACATTTTATATTATTAAAAATACAAGTAAATATTAAGTAATGTTTTGTGTATTATTAAAAACACTATTAAAATATTCTTTAAAATATTTGCTGGGTTGTGTCAATAGAATTGACAGTGTCTTACTATTACTTACTTACCATTTTTGCTATTAATTTTTTAAGATAAAACTTAAAGTCTTAATACAGCCAAGGAAAGTATGCCCTAGTGAGATGATTACCCTTTCCTGATGGTCCTGCTTATAGAGCTTGATCTTCTTTCCTGAGTTTGGTGAGAATAAGAGCTATATCTCTCCTGTAACAAGGGTCCCTGTGTTTCACAGCCACCAGGACCAAGAACAGGAATGGTGTCAATCAGAAAGTGAGATTTGTGAATTTATTCACACTAACCCCAAGAAGCCAGGTGGTTTTGGTCACCATATATGAATCAGAGAGGAAAAAAACCATCTCATCTTCTCAGTCATTTCAGCTCAGTCACTCCAACTCTTTGTGACCCCATGGACTGCAGCACGCCAGGCTTCCCTGTCCATCACCAACTCCCGGAGCTTGCTCAAACTCATATCCATCGAGTCGGTGACGACATCTCATCTTCTGGGTAAAAGTAAATGAATACATAAATAAAAGAGTACCTTCGGTCCTCTGGACCAATAAGGACAGCTAACTTTATGTTTTGATTGCTTATTGCCTTTCTCTGTTCTAAGGGCTACACACAAAGTCACGCATGGCTTCTCACAAGTCCCTTCTGTGGTCCATGGTTATATTATTGGGTTGGCCAGAAAGTTTGTTTGAGTTCTTCTGTAGTAGCTGACAATCCAAACAAACTTTTTGGCCAACTCAGTATTTTTCAGCCCCGATCTACAGATAAAGCCATGAGTGGAAGACCAAGCTGCCCAGAGCTGCACGGCTAAGAGGCAGCTCAGCCGGGACTCTCATCCAGCATAATGGTCCGGGCCTGGCTCCCTTCTTGGCAACCTCCTTCACAGAGGATGCAACAGGCTAGTACATTTGATGTCGTATCTGGTATTGGGTCCATGAGCATCCATTTCCTCTGAGTTTGTTAAGACTAGAGCTGGAGAAAAATTCTCTAGTTGTCTTTTTAGAGTTCTAAGAGTGGTCAAACGAGTGGTTCCGGTGACTTCTAGATGGCTACTTACCTGCAGCTCCCCCATGTTCCATTCTGGCCCTGGGGTGACTGCATAGACCTACTGTACCAGCAGGACTTGGACAGACCACATGTGGGCCAGAGGGGTGGGATGCTTCATCTTTTATGCTCTGGGGCTCCTGATAGAACTCTTTTATTTTTACTGCTTCTCAAATCTTTCGCATTAGGTTGTATAGGAATAACAGTAATAATAATAAAAAGCCTCGTATTATACTTCCGGCCCACCACTTTTGGAGACTGGCGTGACTGATCTGGTGACATGTGGACAGGCCTGCAGAGTGTGCCAGGGTGCCTAGGATGTGGCAACCAGGACAGACCTCCTTGCTGCGGGGGTCTCCCTCATCCCCTCTTCCAGGAACAGGCTGGCTCCAGCCTCAGGACATAATGTGTACAGGAAAGGGGAAAAAGGATGCTTGATTCAGCGCAGAAACTCCCAGCATGGGGGAACACTTGCTTCTTTGAAATCTTCTTATGTTTCAAGCAGAGAGATTCGAATCTGCCAGCCAGTCTTCCTCCCAACGCCCATCCCCGCCCCCCAACTTGGCCCATCCCCTCAACACCCCCGGGACGGCTTTTCCTCTGCTCCTTAGGCTGAGGCGGGGGTCCCAGGCTCTGTGCTGGCACGTCACAGCTGCCCCCGTCAGGCCCAGATTTGTCCCTGTTTGCATCCCTCCCCTCTTGGAGAAGAAGTGCAGACACAGACGGTTGTGGCAAACGCTTGTGAACCTGGCCGTTGTCCTCTAACTCCAGTGGCCAGGGTGTGTGCGCCACACAGACTCCAGATCCTGGGTCCTACTCCCACAGGCGATGACCACAAAGCAAGCTGCTGTCCATAGCTGCAGGATGAAGAATGTCTTTAACTACCACCAATGGTGCCAGTAGTAAAGAACCTGCCTGCCAATGCAGGAGATCTAAGAGACCTGAGTTTGGTCCCTAGGTTGCGAAGATCTCCTAGAGGAGAGCGTGGCAACCCGCTCCAAGGATTCTTGCCTGGAGAGGAGGAGCTTGGTGGGTTACAGCCCATGGGTTTGCAGAGTCAGACATGATGGAGCGACTGAGCAGGCACGCAGTGGTTTAAGAATAGAATTCACTGGCTCTGGGGCCTCTTCTTCATGACAATGCCATCTTCTGTGCCCCTACTCTCACCCATCCGCCAGCCCTTGGGTAAGGAAAGGTGCCCACACACTCTGCCAGGCCCCCTTTTGGATGCGCGTGAAGCAGCTCAGCTGCCCCTTCAGTGGAAGCAGATTTTGTAGAAAAAGACAGAAATGCAGAAGACTTGAGGGCAGTGTAATTATTCTGTGTGATACTATAGTGATGAATACATGTCTTTTTACGTTTGTCAAACCCGTAGAATGTACAGCACAAAGAGTGAGCCTTCATATAAGCTATGGACTTTAGTTAATAATAATAATGTTGTTATTTAGTTGCCAGGTTGTATCAGCTCATTTGTGACCCCCATGGACTGTAGCCCACCAGGCTCCTCTGTCCATGGGATTTCCCAGGCAAGAATGCTGGAGTGAGTGGCCATTGTCTACTCCAGGGGATCTTCCAGACCCAGGGATCCAACATGCATCTCCTGCATTGGCAGGTGGATTCTTTACCACTGAGCCACCTGGAAGCCTAATGATGATAATAATAAGCCTCATCATTGTAATAAATGTCCCACGTTAATGCAAGATGTTAATAATAGAGGAGACTGGGGAGCAGGGAGGAGGGTGTTTATAGGAACTCTTTGTATTTCTGGTCAATTTGTCTGTAAACCTAAAACTGTTCAGAAAAGAGTCTATTAATAAAAAGCCACCTAGAGTGAAAAAATCAATTAGTCATAAAGAAAGAAAAAAGAAAGAGGAAAGGCACAGGGCATCATCCATTACCAGAAAACTTCTCAAGTGGTGTAGATGTGGCCTGGCCTCCCCAGGGAGCAGGAGCCCTGTGAGTTTGGCAATGCGTGAGATTGGGGCAGGGCCTGGTCACAGGATCCCAGACCGATGATGGATCCTCTCCGGCCCCTGGCAGCCAATGGGGTTCCACACACAGTCCTGATTTTGGTGGAGATGAGACCTGTCAGGCTTCCCAGGTGATTCAGTGGTAAAGAATCTGTCTGCCAATGCAGGAGACGCAGAAGACTTAGGTTTGATTCCTGGGTTAGGAAGATGCCCTGGAGAATGGAATGGCAGCCCACTCCAGTGTTCTTGCCTGGGAAATCCCATGGACAGAGGAGCCTGGCAGACTACAGTCCATGGGGTTGCAAAGACTTGGATAAAACTGAGCGACTGAGCATGTATGAGTATGCACATGAGACCTGCCAAAAGGGAAATATACTTCCTTCATAAGGAGAGGTCCTTTTCAGGCAAGGCTGTCCGTGTCCCACTGTGTGGAAGGGACCACAGGGACACGCCCAGCTCCTGGTAATCTCATCACTGATGCACTCTGAACCTGTCTGGGGAGGCAGCGACACTGTGTCTCCACTTTGCACAAAGATGACGTCCTATGGCTGGCATGGTCTGGTCCAGGAGAGCAGAAAACTGGAATGACCAACTCTCGAGTGTTTGCTGGACCGCTCCGAGGTCTGGAGAGAGGCCCAGCTCTGGTGAGCTATGTGTTGTTTAGTTGCTCAGTCGTGTCTGACTCTGTGACCCCAGGGACTGTAGCCCACCAGGCCCCTCCGTCCATGGGATTCTCCAGGCAAGAGTACTGGAGTGGGGTGCCTTTCCCTTCTCCAGGGGATCTTCCCAACCCGGGGATTGAACCCAGGTTTCCTGCATTGCAAGCAGATTCTTTACCGTCTGAGCCATCAGGGAGGCCTTCAACAAGGTTAAGAGGGTTGTGAACACGTGTCTCTTAAGCATCCCATGATATCCTCGTGAGGTTTGCCTTATCCACGTACTGCTGACAGGCTGTTCGCTCAGGCATTTCCTGTCTGATGGTTTACTCATTATGCTCAAACAATTGTACTTAGGGTGTATACTTCACAGTGCTATCAAAAATGAAAAGCCAGTAACACTCGCCATTAGTGGGTGTCAGTCTAAACCACAGGATCAAGTTTGAATTGAACATGACCACACTGAGACTTCCGTGGTGGTCCAGTGGCTGGAACTTCGTTCTCCCAGTGCAGGGGCCCTACTGAGGTGCCTGTGTCTTTTGGAATTAGTGTCTTTGCTTGTTTGTTTTGGATAAGTGGAATTGCTGGGTCATATGGTAATTCTAGTTTTACTTTTTTTTTTGAGAAACTGCCACACTGTTTTCCACAGTGGCTGCCCCACTATGTCTTAAAATATTTGATTTTTAATTTTATATCATAGAAAATCTCAATATACAAAGATAAAGACAATGTTATAATGAGCCACTTGTTTCCATCACCTGAATTCAATGATTGTCAGCTTATAGTCAATTTCTTTCCATTTGTAACCCCATATACCACCCTCTGGAACTTTTTTTTTTAAGCAAGTCCCAAACATTGTATCATAGACATTTCCTAAGATAGAAGGGCTTTTATTTTGCTAACATGACCATAATGATTATGATTTTAAGAAAAATCTAATCAAATTTACAAGGTTTATTTTATTTTTTCTTTCATTTATTTTTATTAGTTGGAGGCTAATTACTCTACAATATTGTAGTGGTTTTTGCCATACATTGACATGAATCAGCCATGGATTTACATGTGTTCCCCATCCCGATCCCCCCTCCTGCCCCCCTCCCCACCCGATCCCTCTGGGTCTTCCCAGTGCACCAGCCCTGAGCACTTGTCTCATGCATCCAACTTGGGCTGGTGATCTGTTTCACCCTTGATAGTATACTTGTTTCAGTGCTATTCTCTCAGAACATCCCACCCTCACCTTCTCCCAGAGTCCCAAAGTCTGTTCTGTACATCTGTGTCTCTTTTTCTGTTTTGCGTGTAGGGTTATCGTCATCATCTTTTTAACTTCCATATATATGTGTTAGTATACTGTAATGGTCTTTATCTTTCTGGCTTACTTCACTCTGTGTAATGGGCTCCAGTTTCATCCATCTCATTAGAACTGATTCAAATGAATTCTTTTAAATGGCTGAGTAATATTCCATTGTATATAAGTACCATAGCTTCCTTATCCATTCGTCTGCTGATGGGCATCTAGGTTGCTTCCATGTCCTGGCAATTGTAAACAGTGCTGCGATGAACACTGGGGTGCACGTGTCTCTTTCAGATCTAGTTTCCTTGGTGTGTATGCCCAGGAGTGGGATTGCTGGGTCATATGGCGTAAAGGCAATCCCAGCATTCACACCCTTCTTATCACTCCTGGTTTTATGGTTTATTCACTTGGCTGTATTGGGTCTTAGCTGTGGCAGGCAGGACCATCACTGCGGAGCACGGGCTCTCCAGCGGCATACGGGTTCAGCAGGGGCAGTGCAGGCGCCGAGTCGGTCCACATGAAGCTTAGCTGCTCCATGGCCTATGGGATCTCTGTTCTCCGACCCGGGATCAAACCTGTGTCCCTTGCATTGCAAGGATTCTTAACCACTGGACCACCAGGGAAGTCCCTTATCACCCTTGATTTTAAGTGACTTTATATTTTAAAGTCTGCCCTTTGGTCCAGCTCAGATCTTTCCAGAAGCTACTCCTGGAGAAGGAAGTGGTGCCTTGTGAGGGTGGGTCCCTTAGACACCAGGCTCTGGATTCTGGAAGGAGTTGAGCTGAATCAGAGTTCTGGGCACAGTTCTATGAATACACCTGCCCTCTTTCTAGACATCTGTCTGTCTAACCCTCTTACATATGACTCATTTCCATCCGTGGCTACAGAATATCCTCAAGCATCATGAAGCCAGGACGAAACAGAGCCCCTGTCAGATAGTGTCCAACGACACCTCTCTTTGAAAGAATGATGAGCTGCCAAAATGTGAGATGCGTTTGACATCCAGACAGTGTTAATATTAGCTGACTGCTTCCCAACCAGGAACTAGCCATCTAGAGAAATGCCCTCGGCAGGTGATGAGAATCACGAAAAGCTTATGATTCGATTACTTTACACAAATGGGGATTTAGAAAGTTTGAGTTGTTATGTTCATGCTAGTAACTACTGTATTTTTTGTGTGTGTGGGCAACTGGCTCCAAGGTGACAGGCCAGTGTTCTCCAAGGGCCCTAGGGGATGCTGTACAAACTGTTTCTAAATGTGTGTACACACACACATACACGTACACAACATTGTAAAGCAACTGTACTCCAATTATAGTTGCTTTACAGGTGCTGTGTTCTGGGGGGTTGGCTTTTAAGCTCATTGAGTCATTTATTACTGAGAAGTTTCTTCACCAAGGTTTACAGTCACTTTCAGAGGTGAATGAACTGTTTCAGATGATCAGAAAGATGTGTTCTTTCAGCATCCTCCAAAAAGTAACCTCCCTTCTCTAGTTACATTAAAGCTAACATCTGCTGATAAAGCAGGAGTCAATCCATGATATTATAATCAATGACATGGATGTTCTGCTCAAGTTCGGGTGTCTAATAAGAGCCATTTTCTTTCTGAGGGCGTGTTACCAGTCTCACGAATATATTTCATTAGCATTCTTCTAGCAAAACACGATTCTGAGTCATTTCTGAAATATCTGCTCTTGCCTGTACGTTGTTTCTCAGTTTTTACAAAAATTGCTTTTTCTCCTTACTGGCAGAAAAATGTAATACCACACAGCCTGAAATGGGTGCCCTGAGAGAAACACAGCAACCTGTGGAGCTGTGACCACCCAGCCCAAAGCACTTGGTCCACAGCCTTGGTCAAGCTTCATCCATGTCCAGGGAGGAGCCTTGGGTGGCATGCTGAGTGGAAGGGATGGAGATAAAGTTCTTTAATATGGGTGGATATTCACCGTCTGGCTTCCTCAGATTTTAAGCCAGAATAGGTTCAGAGAGCTTGTCAGAGGATGTCAACTGGAGAGAAATGGAAAACTGGAACCAATATGTAAAGAGCTGCTTTATGAATCACCGTGGGAGGTTGTTTGATTAAACACCACTCACTTGCATTCAGTGGAAAGCAGTTTTGGCTCACCCTGGTCCCCTGTCCCAGGGAAACGCTTTCTCTAGGATGAATAAGAAAGATGCTCTCCACTATACTAGTAATTAATGTGTTTCCTCCAACTGGAGGCACTTAGGTCCCTCACTCTATCTCCTTATTGTAAAAATGGTCTAGCTCACCCCGTAGGCTGAAGCTGAAGCTCCAATACTTTGGCCACCTGTTGCAAAGAGCCAACTCGTTGGAAAAGACCCTGATGGTGGGAAAGATTAAGTGCAGGAGGAGTGCAGGAGGAGGGCAACAGAGCTTCAGCATCAGTCCAAGACGATTGGATGGCATCCCTGACTCAATGGACATGAATTTGAGCAAACTCTGGGAGACGGTGCAAGACAGGAAAGCCTGGCATGCTGCAGTCTGTGGGGTCACAAAAAGTTGGACGCGACTGAGTGACTGAAAAACAACTCCTTAGAAGTCAACCAAAACAGTCTCCTCTGCACTGTGCCCACTGGTCCCTTCCACTGGGTCTCTGTCCCAAGAAATCACATGTGGTTTTGCATTTTTGCTTTTTGAGTTTTTTCAAGACCATGCCATGTAGCATATGGGGTCTTAGTTCCCCAACCAGGGATCGAACCTGGGCTCCATGTATTGGGAGTACAGAGTCTTAACCACTGTACCACCAGGGAAGTCCCTGATCACTTGTGTTTTCATCACTTGCATGTGAAGGACCCTAAGTTTCAGGCGTTGTTCTATGGACTCTGGCCTGTCCCATTTCCATGGGGTATAGACTCTCCATCCCCTTTGAGGTCCATCTGCTTTGCAAAGTGCAGATTTTTGAGCTGGAGACGCTGGGAGGGCTTCCTCTCTCTGTCAGTAGAGCTTTCATATCCCGTTGTATAGCCACAAAAGAGTCCCAAGAGATTCTAGAAACTTCCGATCTTGCAGGCCACCTGAACAGGCCCTCCCCAGGTATCGGTGGAGCTGCTCTCAGTGGGTTTGTCCTTGGCTACACAAGTCTCCAGTGGGAGATTTGGTCTCCTAAGGCTCAGACTGAAGGCAGGATCTAGAGGTTGTGTTACTGGATCATCACCAGGTCCTTTTGGTCCACAGAGCGGTTTCTGCTGCTTCTTGGGCAGTTGTGAGAGGCTGAGTGTGGCTGCTCGGAAGTGTCACTGGTGGGTCTGCTGCTCCCTGACCGGCTTACACCGCTGAGAGCTCAAGGCCTGCAGTACTGAGCACTGAGGACTCATTTCTGCTGGTGAGCGGGACCAGGAATTAACTGGAAGTAGGTGCTGCCTTCAGAAGAGGCACAGGTGGCTCAGGGGGGAGCTCAGATAAGGGGAAGCAGCCGGAACCCCTCCACCTCCCCTGTTATCTGCCGCAGTGATGGGGCCCCCAACCTAGGGAGGAAAGCCTCACCAGCCTCGTCACCAGCCACTCACAGACACACTTCCAGGGGAGAGGGCTGGGGCTCCTCTTGAGTGCGTGAGTCAGTGCCAGCCTCAAGGCACAGCCCAAGACAAACAGGTCTGAGAGAGGAGCCAGTGGGCTAAAGGTGTGGGGTGTAGACGACCGGGGCTGCAGTACTGGGAAGGGAGCCTTGTCTGGGGACACAGGAGACAGGAACTGCATTCGTCTCCATGCGTCTTTTCAGACGCACATCTTTGGCCATTTTGGTGTTGGGCTCCTGACTCTCCAGCCCCAGGCCCGGGATGTTCTCCTGCCTCTCAATGCAGAGCAAGGACTGTTCAGGATTGAGGTTACCAAGCCTGTTGTGGAGACTGGGACTCACAGCCCAGAAGGGATAAAGAAACAAATTCGATCAAGTCATTTCAATAATACTTACTTTTGGACAGTTACTATGGCAATTATTGTTGTTGTTCAGTCTCCAAGTCATATCTGACTCTTTGCAACCCCATGGACTGCAGCATGCCAGGCTTCCCTGCCCTTCACCATCCCCCTGAGTTTGCTCAAACTCATGTCCATTGAGTCGGTGATGCCATCCAACCTTCTCATCCTCTGTCATCCTCTTCTCCTCCTGCCCTCAATCTTTTCCAGCACCAGGGTCTTTTCCAATGAGTCAGCTGTTCGCATCAGGTGGCCAAAGTATTGGAGCTTCAGCATCAGTCCTTCCAAAGAGTATTCAGGGTTGACTTCCTTTAAGATTGACTGGTTTGACCTTCTTATATACTGATGTTACTATAAATATATTATATTACTTCATACACACACACACACACACACACACATACATATTGCTACAGCAAAGTCATATGCAAAATACTACGGAGGGGGACTTCCCTGGTGGTCCAGTCACTAGGACTCTGCACTCACAAATTGTGGAGGGGGAGGTGTGTGCTGGGTTCAATCCCTGGTTGAGGAACTAAGATCCCACCCATCACAACCAAGCCCATGCACCCCAACTAGAGAGGCCGGCTCTGCAACAGACCCAGCACAGCCAAACATAAAATCATAATAAAGTCATTAATTGAAAGAAAAATACTACGGAGGATATGGTATGACTAATTCTATCTCCCCTCCCCTCAAGGAGATGAAGTTCTAGCAAGAGTGAGCAGCCCAGACTTCCCTGGCAGTCCAGTATCCATGCTTTCACTGCAGTGGGCAAGGATTTGACCCCTAGTCTGGGAAGTTCTGCATGCTAATGGTGCTGTCAGGAAAAAAAAAAAAAAAAAATGACCAGTCAACAGGCCAACTCTAACCAAGGCTTAATCAGATGGAGACACTCCTGGGCTTTTATATATATCTTTAGAATACACATATCTTTTAAAATGAATGACCATGAACAATCTTGGTCATTAATATAGTGGGGCCTATAACAGGGACTTGAATCTGTCCTTTCATGAACTGGCTGAGGGACCCTTCATGATAATGCTCCCTCCAGGCCACCAAAGTCAGTTTCAAGAAGGTCCTCCTAGCCATCTTGGTGCAATTTTAGGAGGACCCATTGCATTTTGCTTCTGTCATTTTTATCAAAATGAGTAGGAAACAGAATGTAACTTCTGTATGCTTGTGATAAGAAACTGCCACTGTCACATAAAGGGAAGGCCAAGTTGAAAAATCACCAGAAATACTAAAGGCTTTCATCCATTCGCTCAGCACACAGATGCATTCACCCAGCCAATGTCACCTGAGCACCTACTGTGTGCAGGCAGCTCTTCCAGGCACAGACTGAGGTCCCTGCCCTTGAGAGCTGCCAGTGAAGGAGCAGGAATACGCAGGATGGATAATACCCAGGTGGCTCAGTGGTAAAGAATCTGTCTGCCAGTGTGGGAGACACAAGAGATGTGGGTTCGATCCCTGGTTCAGGAAGATCCCCTGAAGAAGGAAATGCAACCCAATCTTGCAACTCCTTTATTTTTGCCTGGAAAATGCTATAGACGGAGGAGCCTGGAGGGCTATAGCCCAGGAGATTGCAAAGAGTCTAACACGACAGAGAACACATACACAAAATATAGACAATGAAGACCATGGATGAAAAGTAAAGCAAGAAAGAGGTGAACAAGTCAAATTGGGAGAAAGGCATACTTTGTGAGGGGATGTCAGGGAAGTCCTCACTGGGAGAAGGTGACTTTGGGATGAAATCCAAAGGAAAAGGGGTGTGACATCCTCAGATTCATGGGAGGAAGCCCACTCTCAGCTGAGAGAGCTACAGACATAAAGGCTCTGGGGCTGGCGCCGATAGTGTGACCGATGGCTTTCTCCTGCTGTTGTGTCTGAGTCTGTGTTGGTCGATGGGGGACACTTCCAACAGCTGGCGGGAAGAACACCTGGAAAATGGACTTATCCTGAAAAGCACTGGATGAGCGTAACTCATATGAACCTCTGGCCAAATGATCAGTCTGTGAAGGTTGGAAACCAAATGCAATTGGTTCTGTTGTGAAACGTTACTGAACATGACTCCTCTTGCTTTGGTGTCTTGGCTAACTTACTCCCTGTGCCTAGAGTGGGGCCAGGTGCATAGTGATAGCTCAGTGAGAATTTGTTAATTTCCAGAAAACACGTGGCAGCCATCAGTATGCATTTGTCAGTGGGCTTCCTGAGCCTTAAATGAGTGCTCCATGGGATCTGCCCTGCCAGAAAGCCATGCGTGGAAGCCCTTGAGCCAGTCTCCAAAGAGTTTCTAAGAATCCCAGGGGCATGAGGGAGGTGACAGTGGCACCTTGCAGTTTCAACCAGTCCAACCTTCAGTAAAAGAGTTTGGTAAGGCTCTTTAAAAATAATTACTCAACCCTGAATGTCCCGAGCATGCTTAGTATCATGGAGCCCCTTTTTCCAAATTTCCAGGCAAACTCTTCTTTCTTTTCCTCAGCACATTGGAGGGAGGACTGGATGCCCCTTGTTGCCCAAAGTGCCCTTGCTTTCAAATTCAAACCCAAAAGCAGCAGTGTGTTTTTTCTTTAAGCTGATCTGTGCAGAGTAACTGCAAATGCCAGCCCGGGTGATGGTTTCTAATTGAATGTGACTTTCTTTGTTAACGCCTGTCCTTGCCCCCAGCAGAGAACTGACAACCCGGACTTGCCTTTGTGAGCTGAAATGATGTACCTGATAACCAACAGCTTGTATTAATTTTTCCTGATAATCTCACAGTACTTTTAATGAGACCGGTGGCAAACAAGTCGTTTCTGGGGCAAATTAATTTGTCCTTGCAAAACAGAGTGTCAGCAGTTTTTATTTCCTTTGTGTCTGACATAAAACTGGTGATGTTTTCAACGGCGATTGATACAACCTAGTATTTCAGCTGCGCTGTGGGAAGGACAAGATTTTGCCGAGGGCAACAAAATCAGCACAACCACAATTAAATGTCAGGTGACTGACATTCGGAGAATGGGATGCTGATATTTCTCCCTTCGTTCTTTGTGTTGTGACTTAGCAAAGGGTCAGAAAGATACACAAGGCAGCTCAGGCTGTCTGGCCGTGGAGGAGCAAACTGGTCATGAAAGGCAACCCTCTGTCTTTTCCGTGCCCTCATACTCATAGACTGGTACTTGCATTCTCTGTATATGTGCTGTTTGGTGACTTGCACTGATGCTATTTTGCATTGCTGAAGCCGTAAGAGTTGGAAATACTGCACCCAACTCTTCCACTGTCTCATTTCTGGCATACTGTTGCCTCCCCTCCAACCAAACAAAAATCAAATCAAATTTTCTACCCTAGTTGGAAGAGTTTTGGCCACAGTATTAGTCATTATGGCAGTTTCCATAGTATTTGCGATACATCTTTTTATTTACTCTTAGCTGCCCTAGGTCTTTGTTGCTGCACATGGGCTTTGTATAGTTGCAGCGGACCAGGATTACTGTCTAGTTGTGGTGTGCGGGCTTCTCACCGCAGTGTCTTCTCTTGTAGAGCTTTGGCTCTAGGGCGCTCGGGCTTCAGTAGTTATTGCACGTGGGCACAGTCGTTCTCGTGAACAGGCTTAATTGTCCTGTGGAATGTGGGATCTTCCTGGACTAGGGATCAAACCTGAGTTCCCTGGACTGGCAGGTGGATTCTTAACCACTGGACCACCAGGGAAGTCCCTAATGTATATATTTTATATCACTTCCTTTAATCAAAGTTAAGATAAAGTTTTGATTTGGGCAGATCATGGAATAACACAGAATTAACCAACTCTTTCTTAAGTTAGACAGAAAAGAACTTGCATGCTAAGTCCACTTGTGGCATTTTCTGCTGTTAAGGGACCCGTCACAGAAGAGAAAAGGATGCTCATATCTTCACTGACGAGCACTGGGGTCCTGAAGGATATTAAAGGCTTGCAGGGCAGAGTGGGGTCTTTACACCGGCACAAGGCAAAGAGCACCCAGTTGTGGTAGAGCTCATTCTACTCTTGATGTAATTTCATTAAAAAAAAAAAACCCATCAAGAACATTAGAGGTGGTTCCCAGAGCTCCTTAGTCTTATTAGGGGTTGGCTTCATTGGTGTGGCTCCCTCTGGGCTAGACTATGCCTGTAAAAATCAGCAAAGAAAGGTGATGCTAGAAACCTGAAATGCTATATCAAAGAGGGCCAATGGCTCAACTGTCTTTCCTTTCTGACTTTTGATTGACAACTTGGAGCATCCAGTGGTGACAGCTGTGTCCAGAAGGTGAACATTCTCCCTTGAGCTGAGGTCTCAGTTCTGTTATTCGTAACTTGGAGTCAGAAGAAGCACATTGTATAAGTAAATGGTTAGGAGGTGGACTGGCTTAGAATCCGTCATAACAAACAAATGCTTGGTATTTAGTTAACATTTGCAACATTGGTATGAACAGCAGAACTAAATAGAGCTCTGTAGCCCCCACTTGTTGTTGACTCTTTCCCGAGTCATACAACCTGCTTGTCCCCTGCTGACATCCCTGTGTCCTTGATAGAGTCCTTAGTAACCTGTCTTGGAAGAAAGTCTTCCAGCTCAAAAATCATGTTCAAGACCCATGAGTGGGACAGCATGCTAAGTCGTGAATCTTACCCAAGAGCTTTGGTTCAAGTGACTTGGGGAGAAACAGGGGTCCTTTCAGATATCCACAGGCCATGACGATATATAATTAAGTTGGTCATTCATCTAGGCAGTGTTAAAGACAAATTATAAAAAAAATTTCAAACCAACCAAAGAGCTCTATTCATTTCAAGCAGGCTGGAATTTAGATTCATTAACAAGTAGCACTTGGCCCAGCTACCTACCTGCCTCTTACTCTTTCTCAAATCTTTATAACATGGGAACTCAGATTCCTTTGGCTAGATTCTTCCCTCAGGTAGCATTTTTTTTTTTCTTTAATGTGAACCTGCCAGGATCACTGATGATCTCACTTACCTCTTGGAATAAAAAGTG
Organism: Odocoileus virginianus; assembly: GCF_023699985.2. Classification (NCBI taxonomy): domain Eukaryota; kingdom Metazoa; phylum Chordata; class Mammalia; order Artiodactyla; family Cervidae; genus Odocoileus; species Odocoileus virginianus. Next base: position 943,388 of record NC_069675.1, read on the forward strand.
ATTTGTGATGCTATAAGTAGGACAGCATAAGACTGTCGATTTTATTTATTTTCACATTCAAGAGAAGGATAAATAAACTACTTCCCTTGCTCAGGGCTTGGCCACCTGGAAAACCAGTATCTGAAGTCAGTTCCCAGAGGGAGGAACTGTTCTCTGCCGCATCTCTCTAAATCAGTCTCTGGTGCTCTGGTTCTGACTCAGGATGCTACACTATGAATGCCAGGGTCTTCCACACTAGACAAAGACCATGCTGCTTTTCTAGCTCAGGGAGTCACATCTGTTACTGAAAAGACACCACTTTGAAACACTGATCATGCTCAGAGGCAAAGAGTGAGGCTTGATATTACACATGAATGGTATCATTTAGCCTGTCCTCCAAACTATCTTCATCTGGTGGTTAGACTGGGTTCTTTTTGGAATTTCCCCAATTTCAACCAAGCAAATCATATATATTAATGAGCATATCAATATAAGTGTATTTTATGTGATAAATATTGATAACTACATAAACATGTACAAGTAAATATAATGAATATGGCACAACTAACGAGTACAAATATTTTATACAAATCCATATACTGTGAATATATTCCAAATAGGAAAAGGAGTACGTCAAGGCTGTATATTGTCACCCTGCTTATTTAACTTATATGCAGAGCACATCATGAGAAACGCTGGGCTGGAAGAAGCACAAGCTGGAATCAAGATTGCTGGGAGAAATATCAATAATCTCAGATATGCAGATGACACCACCCTTATGGCAGAAAGTGAAGAGGAACTAAAGAGCCTCTTGATGAAAGTGAAAGAGGAGAGTGTAAAAGTTGGCTTAAAGCTCAACATTCAGAAAACGAAGATTGTGGCATCTGGTCCTGTCACTTGATGGCAAATAGACGGGGAAACAATGGAAACAGTGGCTGACTTTATTTTCTGGGACTCCAAACTCACTGCAGATGGTGACGGCAGCCATGAAATTAAAAGATGCTTACTCCTTGGAAGAAAAGTTATGACCAACCTAGACAGCACATTAAAAAGCAGAGACATTACTTTGCCAACAAAGGTTCGTCTAGTCGAAGCTATGGTTTTTCCAGTAGTCATGTATGGATGTGAGAGTTGGACTATAAAAAAAGCTGAGTGCCAAAGAATTGATGTTTTTGAACTGTGGTGTTGGAGAAGACTCTTGAGAGTCCCTTGGACATCAAGTAGATCCAACCAGTCCATCCTAAAGAAAATCAGTCCTGGGTGTTCACTGGAAGGACTGATGTTGAAGCTGAAACTCCAATACTTTGGCCACCTGATGCAAAGAACTGACTCATTTGAAAAGACCCTGATGATGGGAAAGATTGAAGGCAGGAGGAAAAGGGGACAACAGAGGATGAGATGGTTGGATGGCATCACCGACTCAATGGACATGAGTTTGGGTAAATTCTGGGAGTTGGTGATGGACAGAGTGGCCTGAGGTACTGCAGTCTATGGGGTCGCAAAGAGTTGGACATGACTGATCGACTGAACTGAACTGAATATATTGTGAATGTGCCCTTGCAAAACAAATATCAATAAATGTTGTTGAATGAATGAATGAGTCTTTCCCTAAAACAGTCTAAATGTCTTGAGTAGTCACCATGATTCAGTCATCTCTGCATGTAATCAACACTTATGGCAAATTGATTTTTTCTTTTTTTTTAAGTAACTAATTAATTTGACTGTCCGGGGTCTTTGTTGCAGTGTGCAGGCTTCTCTCTAGTTGTGATACAGGACTCCGGAAGGTGTGGGCTCTCAGGCTTAGTTGCCCTGCGACATGTGGGATCTTAGTTCCCTAACCAGGGATGGAATCTACCATCCCTGCTCTGGAAGGCAGATACTTAATCATGGGACCACCAGGAAAGTTCTTGATTTTTATTTGTCCTCATAAAATGAAAACTTGTTTTCTGAAATTCTGATTGTCCTAAAGTTACAATAGAACAATGTTGTAATCTTAGGGTTTATAATTTTTTCCACCCAGAAAAACAATACCTTCTAAATTCCTGATTTCTCATTAAAAACATAAACTTATGACAAATACTCCCCAATGACTATTCATATTATATTTAAACACCAAGTTCATAATTAAAGTAATGATGCTAAAAAGTAGTTCCAGACAGAAGAGAGGTTTAAATGTGAAAAGCTAAACAAGTCAACCTTGAGAAGCAATCAGAGGAGACTATCTTCATGAACTTGGCAAAGGCAAAGATTTCCTAATGCAGACACCAAAAGCACCATAAAGGGAAAAAACAGGTAAAATAATGTATTGGATGTAATGTTGGGTGTTGAAATCAATTTCCTCCACCTGGGTGAAAAAGAAGGCTAGGAGGATCAGAAAGAGTTGCGGGGTGGAACATTTTCCCTCTCTTGGAAGGACAGGCTTCAGAGGAGAGTGTTAATTGGCAAATAGGTAAACATTCTTGAGGGGCAGAAAGGTTCATGGGCAGCAGCATCATTGACTATCAAGTTGGGGGTGGGAGCTTGAAATGTGCTGGTTTCATACGCATGATATTTCATTTCATCTTAATGGTGACCCAAGAAAGTAGATGATATTTCCTGGTGACTTAGATGGTAAAGAAACTGCCTACAGTGCTGGAGATGAGGATTTTATTCCTGGATTGGGAAGGTGCCCTGGAGAAGGGAATGGCAACCTGCTGAAGTATTCTTGCCTAGAGAATTCCATGGACAGAGGAGCCTGGCTACAAACCATGGAGTGGCAGAGTCAGACATGACTGAGTGACTAACACAAAGGAGTAGATAAAATGCTAAGCAAGGTCAAATCACCAGCACAAGATCAGACAGGTCTTAAATGGTAACTTGGAAATCTGAGCCCACATTGGTCCACGAGAGCACCATGCTGTTTACTCCATAGGCACTGGCTATGAGTCTGTGGCCTCATCCACAGCCCAGTGATGGATTCCCAAGCTTAGCATGAGTTTGCAGCAACCCTGTGTTTCTCTGATGAGCACTCCTGTTCAGCCACGAGTTCTGTTTTGTTTCATTCTGAGTATGGCTGAATTGTTTGATTAAAAAAAAAAAATCACAACATAAAATTCTAAACAAAACAGATATTCAAACAAACACTGCTACTCACTTTCCTTACTTATAAATCATGTTTTCATGGGAGGTCATTTCAGCTTGAAGATCATGTGCCACAATTATGTGATAGGAAACAGTGAGGCCAGCCCCTCCCTGCAAGTTCCAAAGTAATTCAAGGTGGCAGTTAACCATTGAATGATTAGAGAAAGACGTGTTGGGACCTGGCCCAGACTTAACGTCCTTGAATCTCCTTCCCTCTATGGTGTCTCAGATGCTTCACATTGCTGGCAGTCAATAGCTGTCTGATTTATGAAGAACGAGATAATCACACTCGTTTGGGGGGATTGCAGTCTATGAACACTTGAGCACCATGTGGCATGTTAATATCAATTAAAACTCCAACACCTATCTGCTGAGGTTAATGGTATTAAAAGACTCCACACCAGTGCCTGGAGTGTATTTTGGACGTTTGCTTTCAGAATTTCCTCCTGTGATTGAGACTCAAAAAGAAACTTCAAGAATTAATGTTCAAACTTCCAGGTTGAATGTGTGACCCATGTGCTGTAGGGTGTGAATAAAAGTTTGTAGCATAGGTTTTGAGTAGATGCCTTCATGTATGTGAGCAAGAATGTGTGTGTGTGTGTGTGTGTGTGTGTGTGTCTGTGTCTGTGTAACCCTTGACAATTTCAGGTCAAGACAGACCTTTGCAGGTACCATAGTTTCTCTGCAAGCCTCAGGTCCCAGATTAGAGACGTGTCGCCAATACCTGTAGCATCTGATTAGTCTTTGAATTCCTCTAGACCCTAGCTAGAGGAGTACTTTGAGGCTGTATATTGTCACCCTGCTTATTTAACTTATATGCAGAATACATCATGAGAAACGCTGGGCTGGATGAAGCACAAGCTGAAATCAAGATTGCCGGGAGAAATATCAACAACCTCAGATATGCAGAGTCATCTGCAACCACCGTTATGGCAGAAAGCAAAGAAGAACTAAAGAACCTCTTGGTGAAAGTGAAAGAGGAAAGTAAAAAAGTTGAGCTTAAAACTCAATATTCAGAAAACGAAGATATGGGCATCCAGTCTCATCACTTCATGGCAAATAGATGGGGAAACAATGGAAACAGTGGCTGACTTTATTTTTTGGGCTCCAAAATCACTGCAGATGGTGACTGCAGTCATGAAATTAAAAGACGCTTGCTCCTTGGTAGAAAAGTATGACCAACCTAGACAGCACATTAAAAAGCAGAGACATTACTTTGCCAACAAAGATTCGTCTAGTCAAAGCTATGGTTTTTCCAGTAGTCATGTATGGATGTGAGAACTGGACTATAAAGAAAGCTGAGCACTGAAGAACTGATGTTTTTGAACTGTGGTCTTGGAGAAGACTCTTGAGAGTCCCTTGGACTGCAAGGAGATTCAACCAGTTCATCCTAAAGGAAATCAGTCCTGAATATTCATTGGAAGGACTGATGCTGAAGCTGAAATCCGATACTTTGGCCACTTGATGTGAAAAACTGACTCATTTGAAAAGACCCTGATGCTGGGAAAGATTGAAGGCAGGAGGAGAAAGGGACAACAGAGGATGAGATGGTTGGATGGCATCACCGACTCAATGGACATGAGTTTGGGTAAACTCTGGGAGTTGGTGATGGACAGGGAGGCCTGGGGTGCTGCAGTCCATGCAGTCACAAGGAGTCAGACACGACTGAGCGACTGAACTGAACTGCACTGAACTGAGACCCTAGCTACTCAAAGTACGGTCATTGCACCAACAACAATCGCATCCCCCAGGAGCTTTTAAGAAATGCAGCCTCCTGGGCTCCCCTCCAGACCTTCAGAATCCTCAGCAGATCTGAATGCCTATGGGAGTTTGAGAAACTGAGAGTCTCTCTCTTTACCAGGCAGGTGGAGAACACTTTCTCCCCACTCCAATCAGAGAATATTTCTATGAATCTTCAGATCCCTAATTTGGTGATTTTGTAAATAAACATCGTTAGGGACTGAGTATTTTAAAGCTTGTTTAGCATTCTATGTATAATTCAGGGGCCCTTGGTCACATCAATTCCTTACCTCTTCCTTCACTAAGCTCTTCTCTGGAGAGGAGGTCAATTTGCAGACAAAATGGGAATTTGCAGTCAGGAGCTGGTGAGATCTGACTGGGTGTGGGGCTGAGTCCATAGGCTGAATGAGGAGGATCTCTCTGAGAAAGCAGGATGTTTGGAACTGAGCTACAAACTGTTTTCAGTCCTGGTAATTGCCTACACTTCAACTACTTTTCTTGTTTCATAAAAAATAACCAAACAATCCCCCTCCCAGCAAAATCCAGAAAAAAATTTTTTTAACCCTATGCTGCTATTTTGACTTTTTACATCAATGACTCAAGGATATAAAGGCCATAGTTCTGAACTTCCCTGGTAGTCCAGTGGTGGGACTCCATGCTCCCAATGCAGGGAGTCTGGGTTCCATTCCCGGTCAGGGACCTAGGTCCTGCATGCTACAACTAAGAGTTTGCATGCCTTGGCTAAAGATCCCAGATGATGCAGCTAGGATCTGGTGCAGCCAGATAAATAAATAAATACTAAAAAATAAAATAAAAGCCATTCATTCCAAGGATTCATTCTCCTTCTTGGATTTATCCACACATCCCTAGCTTAATTGTCTTACAAGTTACAAGTGTTAGTCACTCAGTCCTGTCTGACTCTTTGTAACCACAGGGACTGCAGCCTGCCAGGCTCTGTCCGTGGAATTCTCCAGGCAGGAATCCTGGAGTGGGTAGTCACTCCTTTCTCCAGGGGATCTTCCCAACCCAGGGATTGAACCTGAGTCTCCTGCAATGCAGGCAGATTCTTAATTATCTGGGCCAGCAGGGAAGCCCTTAATTGTCTTAAGTTTTCATAAGATGTGCTGTGTCACATTAGTGTGAATTCAGTGCACCTGTCATTCTTCAACTCTCTTTCTTCATTTTCCCTGTCACTGCCCTCCACATCTGGCCACACATAACAGCTTCATTCCCGTTTACTCCCAGCTTCAACTCCAGGGCACTCACTCTGTGCATCCAGATGCCTTGTGCCCAGATGTTCTTCACTGGGCCCTCGGTCTCGGGTACCGGGAGGAGAAGCCTAAGAGCCTTCTTTGTTCACCACCGAGAAGTGGCTGCACTGCAGCTTAGATTCATGCTTTGCTTTGCTGTTTCTATGATATTGCATGGATGTGTCATCCATGCTCTAGGGCCAGGTAAGAAACCCCTTGTAGGAATCCAGTCGGGTTTCAGATCACGCTGTGCCCTGGGAAGCACAGTGCGTAGTTGTGGAGGAAATCTGGTCCAGCCTCATCAGGTTGGGGGCAGGGGACAAGGGAAAGTCCTCTGGGGACTCTAGAGTTAGCCAGGGCCCTCCCCGTGTTCTGTGCAAATCAGTGCACATCTTCATGACGTGGGCAGCATGTTCTTAAGCTGTAGGGAAATCAACATTTTAGTTGCATGGAAGTGAGGGAGGCGTTATCCTGCTGCAAATCATTTGTCCTGTGATGCAAATGCAGATGACTTAATAAAAGCTGGTATTGTTATCTTGGGGTTTCTAAAAACAATGCACACACCTCAGTTCACTTCAGTTCAGTTGCTCAGTCGTGTCCGACTCTTTGCGACACCATGAATCACAGCACGCCAGGCCTCCCTGTCCATCACCAACTCCCGGAGTTTACTCAAACTCATGTCCATTGAGTCGGTGATGCCATGCAGCAATCTCATCCTCTGTCATCCCCTTCTCCTCCTGTCTTCAATCCCTCCCAGCATCAGGGTCTTTTCCAATGAGTCAACTCTTCTCATGAGGTGGCCAAAGTATTGGAGTTTCAGCTTCATCATCATCATCAGTCCTTCCAATGAACACTCAGGACTGATCTCCTTTAGGATGGACTGGTTGGATCTCCTTGCAGTCCAAGGGACTCTCCAGAGGCTTCTCCAACACAACAGTTCAAAAGCATCAATTCTTAGGCACTCAGCTTTCTTCACAGTGCAACTCTCACATCCACATATGACCACTGGAAAAACCACAGCCTTTACTAGAGGGACCTTTGTTGGCAAAGTGATGTCTCTGCTTTTTAATATGCTGTCAAGGTTGGTCATAACTTTCCTTCCAAGGAGTAAGTGTCTTTTAATTTCATGGCTGCAATCACCATTTGCAGTGATTTTGGAGCCCAAAAAAATAAAGTCTGACACTGTTTCCACTGTTTCCCCATCTATTTCCCATGAAGTGATGCTCACATGTCTATAAATATGTTTATAGACTATAGATATTTCAGAAAGTCACTATTGTTGCTGTTGTTGTTTAGTCACTAAGTCATGTCTGACTCTTTTGTGACCCCATGGATTCTGTAGCCCTCCAGGCTCCTCTGTCCATGGGATTTCTCAGGCAAGAATACTTGAGTGGGTTGCCCTTTCCTCCTCCAGGGCATCTTCCTGACCCAGGAATCCAACTCACATCTTCTGTGCCTCCTGCATTGAGAGGTAGATTCTTTAGCTCTGAGCCATCTGAGAAGGCCCTAGATAGATAGCAGCTATAAATAAACTCCCCCATACTAGTGACATAAGGCGGCTCCCAGTGGTCAGGTCCCTTCTTTTCCAAATGAGTCAGAGACCTGGTTCCTCCCATCTCATGGCTTTCCGCTGTTCTGGTCTTGGAGCCCTCTGTATCCAGCCAGCAGATGGGAGAGTTGTAGAAATCCCATCTGCTTCTCAAAAGCCTTGGCCTGGATGGGACCCAGTTTACTTTTGTTCACCACCCTAGAACTAGACACATGACCCCAGTAGGCTGCAGTGGGGCTGGGCTGTGACTTCTGGGCCACAGATCACAGTGTGAAGGGGGAGTCCCACATTTTGGTTGACCAACACCTTCTGCAGCATGCCTTCTGCTGGTGTGCTAGTATATTCAAGGTTTTACTATATATATATATATGTATATATACATATATATATATATTTGTGTATGTGTTTGGCTGAACAGGGTCATAGTTGTGGCATGTGGGATCTTCCATCTTCATTGTGGCATGCAAAGTCTCAAGTAGGGACATGCGAAGTCTTAGTTGAAGTATGCAGGATCTAGTTCCCTGACCAGGGATGGAACTTGAAACCCCTGAGTTAGGAGCTTGGAGTCTTAGCCGCTGGACATCAGGGATGTCCCATATTCAAGAGTTTAACAAGCAAATTTCCTCTAAGATGTCTGATAGTTCTTATGCATGACTGGCATATCTTTCCTTATGGGGAGTGAATCGAAGCCCTGGAGAAATGTATTCGTATTTTGGCAGACTTGGGAGGAGAAACCAAGATTCCAGGGACTTTTCATGCTTTGCAAAGCCAGCTGTCTTCATCACTATTATATTGATTTTAATTAAAAAAAAAAAAGGAAGCGAACAAGAAAGAAGTTAAGCGCACAGAAGCAACTTGATGGTCTGTTGTCCAAGACAAGGCTTGAGGTTGTCGGGGCACCATTGAGCACTCTCCATCTGATGTATCGCGGCTCTGATGTTCTGGGTTGCAGACGAATCAGTGGGCCTTTGAAGAACTGGCCCAGGGCTTGAGCCAGCTTGGTACCATTTCCCTGGATCTCACAACTTGACTGGAATCTGCAAACAGTTTTGTTTAGTTTCCCCCACCCTAAAACAGATGTACCACGTTCTGAAAGTCATCTAGGAGCCCAAACCCAGCCCCAATCTCATTTGTTCCGAGTGCTGACATCTCACTAAGGGTTGGGAAGGATGCAACTTTTGCCTGGAGACGTGGGACGCTAGAGGAAAGGACTCAGCAGTAGAGTCCCACGGACTCAGGTCTTTATGTTTCTGCCGCCTGATAGCATCCGACCTTGGGCAAGAATTCTCATTTCTTGAGACTCAGGTGCCTCAGCTGCAGAATAGGGCAACATCACCCACTTTTCAGAGTTGCCATGTTGGCTGGAGACACTGGGTGGAAGGCTGCTCCCGGGAAGTGGTGGGTGGGAGATGGTTTCCATAGAGCCCACCCCGTCCCCTTGCTCTCCTCCCATGCTTCCTGGTGCCCCCTCCTCACTGCAACCCACACCCCACGCCTGGCCCTCTAACCTAGCTGACTTGCCCTGCCCACCCCCTTGTTTTCATATCCGTGGAGCATCTTCTCTCCAGGGTCTCGGGCCACAAATGCATGTGCCCTCCTTCCCAGGCCTCTCCTCCGCTCCCTCGGTTCCTGGTTCTGGCCGCTCTCATTTCTCAGGTGCCTGGGGGCCACCTCCATGTGACTTTCACTCTCCATCTCCTCTAATCTCTTTTCTGGCTCCTCCACCAGCGACTGCTCCACCTCCAGCACCCTCTGGGGCTCTAGTCTGCTTCCACATCAAGGCCAGGTGTGCTTTCTTCTTCTTTTTAATTTTTATTTTACATTGGAGTATAGTTGATTAGGGTTATGTTAGTCTCAGGTGTACAGCAGAGGGATTCAGTTACACGTATACATTTATCTATTCTTTTTCGCATTCTTTTCCCATTCAGATATCAGAGCAGTGAGGAGAGGTCCCTGTGCCACACTGCTGTATTTAAAACAGACAAACAGGGCCTTCCCTGGTGGCCCAGTGGCTCGGATTCTGTGATCCCAGTGCAGGAGGGAACGAGATCCCACACGCCAAAACAAAAAGAGCCTGCAAGCTGCAACTATGACCTGGCACAGCCGAAGAAATAAAAATGAATAAATATTAAAAAATAAAATAGATAAATAACAGGTGCACTTCCTTATAGCTCTCCTCCCCCTGGACAGCTTGCAGAGGCTGCCTGCTTCTCACCTGGTAAGAGAGTTGCTAATGGCCACCTGGCCCTAAACATCCTGGGTCTGAAATAAATCTTAATCTGATGGTCAAGGTCCTGTATCCTAATTCTATCTTGTTCCTCTATCTCCCGCTCAGCTCCTCCCGAGTTGAAATCATTCCAGCTCAAGAAACTATAAGACTCCTAGAGGAGAACATAGGCAAAACCCTCTCCAACATGATCACAGCAGGATCCTCTATGACCCACCTCCCAGAATATTGGAAATAAAAGCAAAAATAAACAAATGGGACCTAATGAAACTTAAAAGCTTTTGCACAACAAAGGAAACTATAAGTAAGGTGAAAAGACAGCCCTCAGATTGGGAGAAAATAATAGCAAATGAAGCAACAGACAAAGGATTAATCTCAAAAATATACAAGCAACTCCTGCAGCTCAATTCCAGAAAAATAAGTGACCCAATCAAAAAATGGGCCAAAGAACTAAACAGACATTTCTCCAAAGAAGACATACAGATGGCACAAAAACACATGAAAAGATGCTCAACATCACTCATTATCAGAGAAATGCAAATCAAAACCACAATGAGGTACCATTACATGCGTCAGGATGGCTGCTATCCAAAAGTCTACAAGCAATAAATGCTGAAGAGGGTGTGGAGAAAAGGGAATCCTCTTACACTGTTGGTGGGAATGCAAACTAGTACAGCCGCTATGGAGAACAGTGAGGAGATTTCTTAAAAAACTGGAAACAGAACTGCCGTATGACCCAGCAATACCATGTCGGGGCATACAGACTGAGGAAACCAGATCTGAAAGAGACACGTGCACCCCAATGTTCATCGCAGCACTGTTTATAATAGCCAGGACATGGAAGCAACCTAGATGCCCAACAGCAGACGAATAGATAAGGAAGCTATGGTACGTATACACTGTGGAATATTACCCAGCCATTAAAAAGAATTCATTTGAATCAGTTCTAATGAGATGGATGAAACTGGAGCCCATTACACAGAGTGAAGTAAGCCAGAAAGATAAAGACCATTACAGTATACTAACACATATATATGGAATTTAGAAAGATGGTAATGATAACCCTATATGCAAAACAGAAAAAGAGACACAGATGTACAGAACAGACTTTTGGACTCTGTGGGAGAAGGCGAGGGTGGGATGTTTCGAGAGAACAGCATGTATATTATCTATAGTGAAACAGATCACCAGCCCAGGTGGGATGCATGAGACAAGTGCTCGGGCCTGGTGCACTGGGAAGACAGAGGAGTCGGGTGGAGAGGGAGGTGGGAGGGGGGATCGGGATGGGGAATACATGTAACTCCATGGCTGATTCATGTCAATGTATGACAAAACCCACTGCAATGTTGTGAAGTAATTAGCCTCCAACTAACAAAAATAAATGAAAAAAAAAAAAAAAAGAAATCATTCCAGTTCAATCTGACTGAACTGAAGGCCAGTCCGTTGAAGCCACTGACATTCATGAGAGGAGTCTGACTCTGTCTCCCCACTCTGCTTTCTGGGCCCATCTTCCTCATTCTTGGACTCCCCTTGCCTAGAATACATTCTTCATTCCTCCTTCTTTCATTTGTTATTTCTACCCCACCCCAACTTTTGCTTATAGACTCTCTCAGCCACTGATGGTCACAGTGTGGGTGAAGATGTTGTCTTGAAGGGGGCAAGTATGCCTAGAGAAGCCAGGTACAATGGCATGGGATTTCAAAATGAATTATAGAATTTTACACATCCCAAATTCTATTATTTACAAATTCCTTATAAATTTTATTATTTTATTTTACTAATATAGCTTCACAACCAATAATTACACCCCCTAAATACTTTTTAAAGATTTTTTTATTTGTTATTGAATTTTTTACAATATTGTTTCTGTTTTATGTTATGGTTTTTGTACTGCAAGGCAAGTAGAATCTTAGCGCCTGAGCCTGCTTCCCCTACATTGGAAGGCAAAGCCTCAACTGCTGGACTGCAGGGAAGTCCACCCCCACCCCCACTAAATATGTTAAACTGCATTTAGTGAAAAGAAAGTCACTCAGTCGTGTCCGACTCTTTGTGACCCCAGGAACTGTAGCCCACCAGGCTCCTCTGTCCATGGAATTCTCCAGGCAAGAATACTGGAGTGGGTAGCCATTCCCTTCTCCAGGGGATCTTTCCAACCCAGGAATCAAACCGGGGGGTCTCCTGCGTTGCAGGCAGATTCTTTACCAGCTGAGCTACCAGTGAAGCCCTGTTTGAAAGTGAAGTCGCTCAGTCGTGTCCGACTCTTTGTGACCCCACGGACTGTAGCCTACCAGGCTCCTCTGTCCATGGGATTCTCCAGGCAAGAATACTGGAGTGGGTTGCCATTTCCTTCTCCAGGGGATCTTTCCGACCCAGGGATCGAGCCCAGATTTCCCACATTGCAGGCAGACGCTTTACTCTCTGAGTCACCAGGGAAGCCCCATTTATTGTCCCCTTAAGAATTCCCACTGTCCATAATAAATAAAACTTTCCAAGCACTTAAAACAATTTCTGTAACTCTGATGAATTCAACTTATCATGTGTATTCAATTCATGTACAACCTAAGACAAATCATTTTCCACCTTTTAACTTATATCTAGATTTAAAAAAATCAAATAATTATATCTTCTATGGCTAATCCGTTGGATTTGTTAAAATTTCTGAAATAGGACAAACCTTTTAATGCTGAAGAACACACTGCTTAAAATTAGTGTGGTTTGCTTAGGAGTTTTCTTTATTAATACTTTCTCATTTCTCTGCTTAATTCTGGGCTTTTGTGTTGAAACACACTTGCATCAATTGCCCAGACTGAACAGGTTAGAATTTCCATCTCAAGGACCCACCAGAGGGACTGGAGCTAAGATGCAGGATCTGAGTTTTCCCAGCAATGTTTTCATTAGCAAAGATGCCACTGCTTACCCAGAGAGGTTCCTCTGACTTCTGTCCTTACATCAAAGGTTCTATATAGCCCAGTTCTTGGTCCCTTTGACTCTGCCATTGGCTGAGTTTGTATTTCTGGTTTTCTTCTTCTTCCCCCCTCATCTGACTTTAATGACTCTCTGCTGGCCTCTCATCAGAGATTCACCTCCTCCTATCAACTGTCAGAGCCTCTAATTTCACACATGGTTTCTGTGGAAGGGAGTCTGTGTTCTGCTCCTGCTTTTCTTGTTGGATAAGCCCCACACTCTTAGTGATTGTTAAAATGACATGGAGAGGATTCTCCATCTCTTGCAGACTGTCTATCTCTGGGTTTACACTCCAAACACCAGCAAGGACGTGGGTCCTGGCAGGATGGGGGTCCGTGTCTTCTCTGGGCTAGTTTAAGACCTATCGCACTTGCCCGTCAGAAATCACATGCCTTTGAAACTGCAGTGGATTTTCTGAGACTCACATGCTCTCCCCATTCCTCATGGGGAGGAATGTACCTACCACGTTACAGGCAGGTAATAAATCACTGTCATCTTGCTGAATGTTCATATCCTGCGAGGGAGGGCCAGATGGGGGAGTGACTTGCTCAGGACCACACAGACCACGGATGCCAAGAGTGGGACTGGTATGTCAGCCGTCCCCACATTGGTTATGCTTGCAGCTCTAGTTTAGCTGCTCACATAAAACTAATGAATTTGCTCTTATCCCCATACCCTCAAGGTGGCTTTTAACGATAGAAACACTAATTCATAATCCCCAAATGAGAAAGACTCAGATCATAAAATGTCATCCTAATGTCGGTCGGTCCTTGGGGTTATAGCCTTGGTCATTCACTGCAGCCATGGGAAAATGTTCAGCTTGTGAAGTTGTAAAAATCAGATGAAGTGCTGTCATTTGGCAAGATGGGTACCTTTACCTGCAGAAAGGTGGAGGGTCGGGGGGAGGATGGTCAGATATTGTTAGGCTTTTTTAGTAGCAAAAAAAAGAGGAAATGCAGAAAATTGGTGGTCACATAAGAAACAGAGAGTGTTTATGGGAAGATTCAGGAGAATCTTGTAATTCAGAGAGAAATTTGAAGGAGGAGGCATGGGAAGGGGTAGGGAGATCATCAGTCCATGTGAGTCCTGGTGCCCTGGGGCAGGAGGACCAAGAAAAGCATAACAGATGGGGATGCAGCCCTGTGGATGGTGGCCGTGGTTGGGATGTCATTTTCTAGATTTGCAGACACCCTTCATGGTACCCATTCTATCAATGCAAACTAACCTGGCCTTAGAGAAAGAGATGCTGGAGTGGAGGTTTGGTTACCACAGAGAGGATTGCTAAGTGACAAAGATATTAAGAGAAGGAAATGGGAGAGACAGAAAAGGGTGTGCATGTGGGAATGAAGCTCCTTGGTCTTGGGTAAAGACACCTAGCTCCCGCCCTGGAGGATGGCTTTTCTGCAAACCCTTAGTCCACAGTGCAGGGTATACACTGAAACACTATATATATATATTTATATATATATGTAACTTTTTCTATTGTAAGTTATTAGAGGAAATTGAATATAGTCTCCTGTGCTATACAGTAAATCCTTGTTGCTTATCTGTATTAAAAAAATTTTTTTTTTATGAAAAAATTTTAAATTGTGGTAAAAATACATATAAAGGACTTCCCAGGTGGTGCGGTGGTAAAGAATCAGTCTGCAATACAGGAGACATGGAAGATGTGGGTTCGATCCCTGGGTCAGGAAGATCCTCTGGAGGGGGAAATGGCAACCCACTCCAGTATTCTTACCTGGAGACTCCCATGGACAGAGGAGCCTGGGGGGCTATAGTCCATGGCATCACAAAGAGTTGGATATGCTTGAGCATACACACACACAAACACAGCAATATAAAATTTACCATCTTAATCATTTTTAAGTGTATTAGCTCAGTGGTATTAAATACACTCTTAATATTGTGCTACCAGCAGCATTATCTGTCTCTAGCTCTTTGCGTCATCCCAAATTGAAACTCTGTACCTACTGAGCAATATCTCCTCATTCCCAATCATGGTTGTATGTTCTACCTCTATGATTTTGATTAGTCTACGTGCTGTATATAAATGGAATCATACAGGATTTATCTTTTTGTGTCTTGTTTATTTCACTTAGCATAGCATAATGCTGTGCTTCTTTCACTTAGCATAATGTCCTCAAGGTTCATCCACATTGTAGCATGGGCCGGAATTTTGTTTCCTTTTTGAGGCTGAATGATATTCCATTGTGTGTGTATATGTATATGTGTATGTGTATATATATATATATATATATATATATATATATACACACCACTTTTTGTTTATCCATTCATCTGTCATGGACATTGGTCGCTTCTGTTTCTTTTTAGCTATTGTGAATTGACTGCAAATATGTGAGTACAAAGATCTGTTTGAACCCTACTTTCAATTGCTTTTTTTTCTATTAAAAAAATTTTACTCATTTAAAATTTTAAGCTACATGCCTTTTAACTTTTTTTTATTTATTTTCCTTTTTTATTTTTATTTTTTTCCATTTATTTTTATTAGTTGGAGGCTAATTACTTTACAATATTGTAGTGGTTTTTGCCATACATTGACATATAGAAGTAGAATGTCTGGATTATAAGATAACTTTATTTTTAATTTTTTTCTCCATAGTCATTGCAGCAGTTTACATGCCTACTAATAGAGCACAAGGGTTCCAATTTCTCCATATCCTTGCCAACACTTACTATTTTCTGGCTTTTGTGTGTGTGTGTTTAATATAATAGAAAGTGATTTTAACACCCCACTTTACATAATAAATGAACAACCAGAATGAATATTAACAAGGACAGAAAGGATTTGAATAGCACTATAGATCAGTTGGACCCCATAGACATGTACATAACAGTCCACCAAAAAAAGCAGAACACACATTCCTCCCAAGTGCACATGAAACATCCTCTACGACAGACCACACGGTAGGCAACAGAACAAGTCTTAACAAATTTTAGAAGACTGTCATTATAGAAAGTATCATTTCTGATCACAATGGAGTGAAACTACAAATCAATACAAGAACAGGAAAATTTTTAAAATATGTGAAAATTAAAAAACACACTCTCAAATAACCAATATATGTGTGTGTGTTTTAACCATATTTTCTTTTTATGGCTGGTTCTCCCATGGGCTTTCCCCCACCTCCCTCTAGCTATGGGGATGGCCATTTTCCCAGGCACACCATCTTGGCCTGGAGGAGCCGTGAGAACGGATGCACGGCTTTTGAAGGAAGCATTTGGCTTTTGCAGTGGAAGAACCTTGATGTGTGGGGAGCGTGGGAAGATTTCCTTTTGCTGGCTGGGGAATGACACTGTCATGTAAACAGGCTAATAGACCTGAGGAGAGGGACTGTCCTTCTGGCTGGTGGGGCCTCTCTGCTTATGGCTCCAGGAGGATGAGGATGGGAATGTACCATGATAAGAGCTGCCAGAAACTAGGTCACTGTGGGATTGAGTGTTCCTTTTGTCTTTTGGGACTGTAAGGGGATTGGTAGAGTGATGATGGAAAAGCAAGCCTGGCTCTCCCAGAATATTTCTGTCTTCCACCAGAAGGTTAATGTAAGAGATTATCTCTCAGTGTTAACTATTTCCTTGAGTAATTTGGTCAACTGCATTTCTCTTCTGAAGCCAGTAGTAAAATCCAGTTATGTCTCCAGGATGTTGCTGCTTAAGATCAAATTCTTTCAAAGAAATTCAGGGGAATGTTGCTGTGCCAGGCATGAAAGCCCTGTGCTACAGACCAATGAGGACCTATTTGCAGAGGTTTGGGGGCAGGGAGGCACAGGCATGGAGAGAATGAAGAGGGCATTGTGGGTGGAGGGACACAAATTGCTGCCAAAATAAATACCAGTAAAAAGCCTCCAGGATCCTTGCTGTATAGAATGTCCTATGAGCTCTCTGCAAGCCCCAGAGACAACCATTCACTTACTTAACACATTTTAGCAAATCATATTAAAAATTTCCTTGGAGAAGGAAATGGCAACCCACTCTAGCATTCTGGTCTGGAAATCCCATAGATAGAGGAGGCTGGAGGGCCACAGTCCCTGGGGTAGCAAAAGAGTTGGACCCGACTGAGCGACCAAACAGCAGCGTCAATGAAAAGCCTAGAGAGATCTTTCTCTGAAATGAAAACTGGATTCAAAGTGCAGATTGAGAAATACTGTCCTTGCCATGTGAATAGCTTTTTAGGGAATGATGTCCCCAAGGTATAGAAGTGCTGCGGATCCTGATCATAGGCATCCAGTATGTCTTTCTTGGAGAGGTGGGATTGGAGCCAGCCATGGAGCCAGCGCCTACCCCCTTCCTCTGCTATGCAGCCTGCTTCCTGCTCATCTTCTCCTGTGCCCAGAGCCACCCAGCAACCAACACACTATCTCTATTTTGCAAAATCCTACCCCCCGGCCCCTGTAATATAAAAGAAGCCTTTTGCAAACAATCACGTGTTGGCACAAAGATTTGCGTAAGCTTGATCTATTTTATTTTATTTATTTACCTATTTTGGAGCACAGATGATTCACAGGATCATGTTAGCTTCAGGTGGACCGCAAAGTGAGTCAGTTATGCATCGTATACATATAGCTACTCTTTGAAACTGTTGTTTGTTTATTTAAATATTTATTATTTATATGGCTGCCTGGGTCTTAGTTGCGGTACATGGGGTCTTTGATCTTTATTGTGGCATGATTTTCATGTGCCTACATGTAGTCGTGACATGTGGAATCTAGTTCCTTGAAAAGGGATAGAACCCAGGCCCCCCTGCATTGGAAATGCAGAGTCTTGGTCACTAGGAAATCTTGATCCACTCCTTTTTAGGTTCTTTTTGCATATAGGTCACTCCAGAGTAATAAATAGAATTCCCTGCACTATATAGCAGGTCCTCTTTAGCTGTTGGTTTTGTATATAGTAGTGTGCATATGTTAATCCCAATGCACAGACTTGCTCTAGACTAGAGCACACTCTGAGTTTCACACTTTGCCACAAGCCACCAGTTAAACACTTGGATAATAAAATGAAAAACAGGACGAACTCACCCGAGAGCCTGGTCCGCACTGGATGGCAAGGAGTGAGCCCTCAATACCTGTCACACAGCTGCCAGCTCCATTTCCACACTGGCTTCCCTTGTTTTATTTCAGAGAAGTCAAATCAGACACCAGGGATTCCGGCTGGGGTCTCTTCTGCTGGGGTCAGCGCACTGTATCTCCCCTTGTCCAGGTCCACAGGCTCTCTGCAACCTTGAGTGTGCTTACCACATGCTTGTCACGTGTCACAGGCAGGTACGTGGTTGTTGGCCAGGCCTCGCCACGCCAGGACTGTGTATTAGGACAAATTTCTTCTCTTCTGACTATCTTACCACATGATCAATGGCATAGTTTCTTTTCTCTTGTGGTGTCTGGATTTTATCCCCCTGGGGCTGCTGTGCCCATGAACCTTCCTGCTTGGTTCAAAACAAGTATGTGTTTCTACAGGAAAGAACTTCTGGATTAATGGGGTTGCTTTGCAGGCCACAAACTGGCCCTGGGAGTAGGCAAATGAACAAGTCTGGGCATGTCCTTCCTGCTCAAGACTGTCCTAGTTCTGGGTCCTGTTCAGCAGACCAGGCATGCTAAGTCGCTTTAGTCGTGTCCAACTTTTTGCAACCTCATGGACTGTAGCCCAACGGGCTCTTCTGTCCCTGGGATTCTCCAGGCAAGAATACTGGAGTGGGTTGCCATTCCCTTTTCCAGGGGATCTTTCTGACCCAGGGATAGGACCCTGGTCTCTTATGTCTCCTGTATTTGCAGGTGGGTTCTTTAATCAGGAGCAGCCCGAAACTTTGGAGGGAACTTGCCTGTGTGTGACGAAGACTGGGTGTGATGATCTCTTTGAGTACTGTTGAAGTTTCACCATGAAAAGAGGTCTCCACTCTGCACACTAAGGGTTTTAATATAGAGAAAAATGTTTATGCTGTCGTGTTAAGTGAAATAAAGCAGGGTACAAAGTTATGTATACAGTGTGAATACAACTATGTAAACAGATCAGAGGAGAGAGAGAGAATGTGAGCAAGCAGAAGGAAATAGAGCAAAATATTAGTAGTACCTTGGCTTTGGGAGGTGGGATTAATCGTTTCTTCTTCTCTGTATTTTCTGGATTATCTCCAAGCAGCATTTATAATTTCTACAATCATTAAACAATAAAAGTTATATTAAAATATACATGGTTTCAAGACTTATTACTTTCCCTCCAACTTAAAGAACATCTGGTAAAAGAAAGTTCTGTTTCTCAAAGCAGCAGCTGCTATCTTGAATCTTATATTGCTAAAAAAATTAAAACCCAAAATGGAGTCATTCACTCCCCAACCAAGACTTAACCATTTCTCCTCCCAGAAATGACCTTCAAAACAGTCAGTCTGAAATTTCTCAATCAACATTAGTGAGGAAATCTGCATAATAAAGACCCTTGCCGTTCCCAAAGTAGAAATACTGGCCTCAAATAACTCTTTCTTTTGTTTTGCTAATAACCTTCTTGCCCCACCCTCTTTTCTAGAAAAACCTTCCATTTTGTGCAACTCCTCCAAGCATCCTTTTAAAAGATTGCTAGAAGGGATGCTGGGAAAAGAAAATGACAACCCACTCCAGTGTTCTTGCCTGGAGAATCCCAGGGACAGGGAAGCCTGGTGGGCTACAGTCCATGGGGTCGCACAGAGTCGGACACGACTGAAGTGACTTATCAGCAGCAGCAGCAGCAGAAGGGATGCTGCTCAATTTAGGAATTGCCTATGAAAGCCAATCAGACCTCCACATTTACTTGGTTGGATTTTGTTTTTTTGACAGTATTCTCTGACCATCAACAAGATAAATGCTGAACAGAAACTGGTAGGAGCTCTAGTCAGTTGAGTAATCAGTAGATAAAATCATCCAGGAAGTGAAAATAATATGAAAACAAAATCAAAATCCCATGGAGCTGTGTTAGAAGTGAATTTCCTCTTAGGGACATGTTAAGAAATGTTCTGAGTAAAATTAAGATATATTTCAATCTTTTTCCAAGCACATGTTGAACAGAAAGATGCGGTAACCAATGCTTTTTTTCCTTCACTGCTTTGTAGATCTGTCTAGAAACTCTACAGTCCAGGGAGGTCAGGGATGACCATCTTGCCTACATTGGACAAGTTCCTTTTTGAAATTTCTAGTATGGAATTATGAGATCATTTTGCTGAAAACTGTTAGTGCCCCGATCAACTTTTAAAAAACATATTTATGTATTGTTTGTTGCAGACAATAGGATCTTCTTTCCTCTCTTTCTTCCTTTTTTGAAATTGTGATAAGAATATTTATCATGAGATCTACTCTCTTAAAATTGAAAAAAAAGCACTACCGTATGATCCAGCACTCCTACTTTTAGACATTTATGCAAAATAATTGAAATCAGGATTTCAAAGAGATATTTGCACTCCTGCATTCATGCGACATTGTCTACAACAGCCAAGGCGTGGCAACAACCTGAGTGTCCGTCCATAGATGGAAGGGTGAAGAAGATGTCCTGTATTCATGCCATGGGGTATCACTGAACTTAAAAAAGGAAAAAATTCTGCCATTTGTGATAACAAGGATGAACGTGCAGAACCCTATGCTGAATGAAATAAGCTGGTCACAGGACAAATACTGCATGATTCAACTCATATGAAGTGAAGTGTTAGCTACTCAAGTCGTGTCCAACGCTTTGGGACCCAGTGGACTGTAGCCCATCAGGCTCCTCTGTCCGTGGGATTCTCCAGGCAAGAAGACTGGAATGGTTGCCCTTACCTTCTCCAGGGGATCTGCCAGACCCAGGGATTGAACCTGGGTCACCTGCGTTGCTGGCAGTTTCCTTATCATCTGAGACACCAGGGAAAGTGCCTAACAGAGTCAAACTCATAGAAGAGAGTGGAATGGTGCTTGCAGGGGTTGGGAACAGGGCAAAATGAGAAGTTACTCTTCAGTGGGTATAAAGTTCCAGTGGTACAGAATGGATACCTTCTAGAGATCTGGTGTACACCAGTGTGCTTGGTCACTTTTAGAAGTTGTGAGACTGAAGAGGCAAATAAAACCCCAACTGATGGTGGAACTGAGGCTGCTTTGCAGACTCATTCATTTTAGTATCCAAATGACTCATTGGTTGATCAGAATGAAGGCCGACATAACAGTTATGATCAGAGTTGGTTGTATATTATAGAAACCTCCAACAATAGAGGCTCAATACAAGTTTCATTCTCTCATGTAAAAGAAACCCAGAGGCAGGCAGTCTATAGTTACAGGGCAGCTGCCCATCTTGACTAACTCAGACCCCTTCCAGCTCATCATCCTGCCCTCCTCAGGTGGTGGCTTACCAGTTGCAAGTGGGGAAGCTAACAAATGCAGGATTGTTTCAGGAAGAAGAATTTTCCTGTGCCCAATTGAAAATCAAGATCTCCACTACTGGGGACAAAAGGAGAGAAGAAATGGGGTTAGGCAGCCAGCAGTCATTGCCATGGCCATAATTTAAGCTGCATTTGGTAGAATGTCCCTGGATCTTCAGGTGAGGCATGGCAATCTCTTAGCAGTGTCCTCATGGCCTATAAACACAAAAATAAAACAATAAGATCGATGAGCTCCTTCGCATAGCCTAGGTTCCCTCAGTGGAATAGGGATAGAATAATGACAGCAGCACTGCCGTTCTAAGGGATGATGGGAGGCATCCAGGGGTTTCCAGTCCAGAAACTCTGAAGCCTTCCGGGCAGACAAAGTGAGACTCCTCCCCGGGTTTTGGGCTCCCATCATCTATGGGACCATCTTTGCAGGACCTCTCCATCCACTGTTTCCTGGAGCCCCTGGCAGCTCCACGGGTTGGGAGCCTACCCTCAGTGGGTGATACAGAGTATTTTCAGCCCACTTCCAGTTGCTGACAAGTTGGAGATCCATAGTTGAATAGTAAAAGCTTTTTAAAAAATTGAGGTGAAATTTAAATAACATAAAAGTAGCCACATAAAAATGCATAATTTAGTAGCATTTGGCACAACCACAACATAGTCCCACCATCACTTCTAGTTCCAAAACATGGCCATCACCCCAAAAGGAAACGCGCTCTCCATGCAACACTTGGCCCTGCTCTGCCTCCTCCAGCCCCTGGAGACCACCGGCCTGCCTCCTGTCTCTGTGGGCCTGCCTGCTCTGGGTTTTCACACGAATGGGACCACAGAGTGTGCGACCTTTTGGGTCTGGCTTCTTTCACTGAGTTCATGTCTCCAGAGCTCATCCATATGATAGCAGAGATCAGTAATCCTTTCCTTTTCATGGCTGAGTTATATGCCATTTTAACCTTTTTTTTTTTTAAGTTCATGGTTTCTTTGACAATCCAGGCTAACAAAAATCCACAGTCAGCTTCTGATCTATTTGCTTCTAGCCTGTTCCACATGGCTACAATCTCATCCAGAGTTCTTGCCAAGACATTGGTCTCAGACCTGCTTTATTTCCTTCCTTTCTTGCCTCTAACTTCCCTGTCTTTTGATCAAATGGTGGCTACCTTGAGTCTTCCTGAAACACGGTGTGGCAAAGACCAGGGCTTTCTCTTCCTCTTTTTCCTGAGCTGTTTCCAGGCTTGGTCACTCGATGACCAACCCAAGCTCAGCTCTCACTATTTCGCATCTTATAAGCTGTTGACTTTTCTTTTACCTTGTAAGGCCCCGAATCTCTAAACTCTCTCTGTTCCTTTCCTATTGATAACAATTCCATTGACTCTCAGACAGCTTTGATTTCCACTAAGGGAAAAAAAAACAAAAAAACCTCTGCTAATTAATTATGACATGTCTTATAGTACAAATGCTGTTATAATGTTAAAGAAAAAGTGCATCTCAGAGTCACTGGCATGCAGTAATAACAATGATAACATGAATGACCAACATCTACTGAGGTCTCATGAGGTGTCAGGCATTGTGGATCTTCCCTGAAGAGAACTCTCATTGTTACTGTTCCTTTCACACAAAGGAGCAATGGACGCAGAGGGAGCAGTCAAACCCAGCAGCCTGCCTCCACAGCTCTTGATCACATCCTGTTGAGATACATTTTGCATTTGCCAAACCCGAGTAGACTGGCTGTGTGTTCAGCCACTCAGTGACCAGCACTGATGGTCACCTGTGGGAGCAGGCGGATGGGTCGGAGGGGAGCTTCCCTCTAGCACCTTTCCTCTTGAGGGAGGGGAAAGGGTTACAGTAAAAGAGGAAAATGAGCCGTGGAGAGAGATCTCCATGGGCAGCCTCCCTCGAGCTCACGCTGTCCCTTCCCTGGCTCACGTTCCTCTCGGTGCTCCTGTGTGTGGGACTGCAGTCCCTCCAGCCCGTGGTCCACAGGGAATAAGGATTCCCCTCTCTCCCGCTGTCTTAGACCAGATCTCACAGAAGGGCAGATGGCTCAGACTGGCCATGCCGTGGGCATATCAGACAACTGATATCCCTTCTTCCCTTCTTATCTAATTCAAAATCACATTATACTTCTGATGGCAATGTGTCCAATGAAACAACTACATTTCTAAGACTAGCTTGCAACTAGGAGAGGCCAGGTGATTTAGTTCTATATGCAGAACTACTATTTAGAACTTTCAGTAAGATTCCATAAAGGGGGGTCTGGGGGAGGACTATATGTATATATGTTGTATGACTTTCCCTGATGACTCAGATGTAAAGAATCTGCCTGCAGTGCAGGAGACCCAAGTTCAATCCCTGGGTCAGGAAGATCCCCTGGAGAAGGGAATGGCAACCCATTCCAGTATTCTTGCCTGGAGAATTCCGTGGACAGAGGAGCCTGGAGGGCTACAGTCCATGGGGTCGCAGAGTCAGACACGACTGAGAGACTAACACTTTCCCTTGCATGTGTGCTAAGCCCCTTCAATCATGTCTGACACTTTGAGACCCTGTGAACAGTAACCCACCAGGCTCCTCTGCCTATAGGATTCTCCAGGCAAGAATACTGGAGCAGGTTGCCATGCCCTCCTCCAGAGGACTTATCCGATGCAAGGATCAAACTTGTGTCTCTTATATCTCCTGCATTGACAGGTGGGTTTTTTACCACTGGCACTGCCTGGGAAGCTGTTTGTCTTCCCTTCCTTTCTCCTAACGTCAAGATGGAGAATATAGATTTGCTGGCTGGAGTTCTAGCAGGCATCTTAGACCATGAGTTTGCTTTGATGTTGAAAGCCATGCTCCAGGATGGTATATCAGAAAGATAAGAGGCCAAGGTCTAGTGATACTTTGGGGCTGC
Source organism: Odocoileus virginianus (assembly GCF_023699985.2). Classification (NCBI taxonomy): domain Eukaryota; kingdom Metazoa; phylum Chordata; class Mammalia; order Artiodactyla; family Cervidae; genus Odocoileus; species Odocoileus virginianus. Next base: position 967,466 of record NC_069675.1, read on the forward strand.
CACATCAGCTCCTGATACTTATGCCAGACTGCTTTTACATGAGTGGGAAATAAAATCCTAATTTAAACCCTTGTTTCTTTTTCCTGGAAATACCCATCCATATCGAATCCTGGTTGATACACTCAGTGGGAGGTACACTAGGATGCTAGAACCATCGGGACCCACACAGTGGGCAGGGGAGGGTGCACCAGGCAAGAGTCCTCTTAGGCAGAATGGCAGCACACCGCCACAGGGATCTGTCACTTGCTGGGTGCTCATCCAGGGCTCAGCCCTCTGTCAGGTGCTGTGCATGCATCATGATTTAGTCCACCCCAAGATGGACAAGACGCTCCTGCGACCCCAAGATGGACAAGACGCTCCTGTGACCCCAAGATGGACAAGACGCTCCTGCGACCCCAAGATGGACAAGACGCTCCTGCGACCATGGGTATTCTCAAGGTACAAGCAAGAGAACAAAGACTCAGGAGGTGTGCTTTCCAAGGCCACTCAGTTGGGAGCCAGGTCCCAAACTGGATGTGTTTGACTTGAGGACAAACCCTGGAACCCTAGACAGACCCCACGAAGCTGGGCAGACATGACAGCAGGAGCCAGGCTCGGTCAGCTCTGTGGCTTTGTCACAGCACAGAAGTGAAAGAGACAGTTCAGAGAAGGCAGTGGTGCTGGCAGACCAGAGGCAGGAAGACACAGTGGAGCCTGCCGTGACTCGGGCTGGATGCTGACAGCCAATGCCAGTGAGGCTGGGCTGAGTGGCCCTGGGGTGGGAGTGCTTTCATCGGTTACTCCTTCTCAAGGGCTTGGTGGGGCTGGTCCCTATCAGACATGTGATTTCACTCATAAGTTTCCACTAAGAGCCACTAGAGATGCATGAACTATCTCAAGTTCTGGCTTGATGACACTTAATGATGCAACAGACATGGACTTGAGCAAACTCTGGGAGATAATGGAGGACAGAGGCCCCTGGCGTGCTGCATGGGGTTGCAAAGAGTCAGACACGACTTAGCAAGTGAAGAACAAACAAGTAATCCATTACTGGCTATCAGGAAATATGCTGGCTTTTCCTCTTTTATTCAGTAAAGTTTTTAATTATGAGCTTTTCAAGGGACAGACTCGAATTGTTTGGGGGTGTATGTGTCCATGTGAATGAAATGAAAATTAAGAAGCTAATGCTGCTCTTGAAGAAAAAAAAATCCCTCAGCTGTAAATCACGATGGTACCTCAGAGGAATAGTCTCCATCTGATCTTTTGTTAGTGCGCATGAGACTAAAAAGCTATTTACATATTAAGAGTTTGGTTTTATTTTGTTTCACCAATGCAAGCCTAAGAAACCTCCCAGTCACACCAAATCCTGCAAAATGAAGATGACCATCATGTGCTGCTATTTTCAAAGGGAAGGACCCATTCCATTCATAAGTTCTTCCAGTTTGCCAAGAAAGGAGGATTTTTACTGCCTTGGCTCTTCACAATAGTCTGCTTTGTGTTTTTCTTGTTAACATTTCAAAAGTAGAGTCTGTCTTTAGCAAATCAGAGACAGCAGATGCAAACAGTGACCAATAATGTGCTTCCAGGACCTGCTGATATCACACCATGCTCACTAGCGTCCACCGAATCCCCCGCTATGACATTGTCTCCATTCGAGCAGTATTTGTTTTGGTTTCCCTCCAACCACACTGGCCAGGGTGCTGAGCGCCATTTCTGTTTTAACACATTCTCTCTCTCTGTCACCAAACTAGATATTTAATTCCATGTCTAGGGCGTGTGTGCTAAGTCACTTCAGTCGTGTCCAACTCTTTATGACCGCATGGGCTCTTCTGTCCATGGGTTTCTGCGGGCAACAATATTAGAGTGGATTGCCTTTCCCTTCTCCAGGGCATCTTCCTGAACCAGGGATTGAACCCATGTCTCCTGCATGAGCAGGTGGATTCTTTATCACTGTGCCACATATCTCATTATGATTCCTTCTTTATATCTTTAGATGTAGAAGATCTTTTCTGGCAGGTTCCAGCCTTTTTATTGGAAAAGGAGTTCTATAAATAGTTGTTAATATTGGTGTGCCTGTCAGAGATGGTGAGCTCTGGGTCCTTCTACTCCAACATCAAGACTAATCTTTGAACAGGACTTAGACATGGGTTCAAGTCCTAGCTCAGCCCCTCACTGGTCATGGAAAAGGAGGCAAGTCTCTGAATCTCTGCTTCCTCCTTCTAGGCTTGCTGTGAGGTCTTTGGCAGGAGTGGGGGTGGGGTGGGTGGGTTCCCCTGCCAGTCCTGCTCCTGTGAATTCTGAAGTTATTCCATTTCCATTCCTTACAGTGCCTGCAGTTAACTTGAAGTAGTGTAGAGATGTAAATGGCAGGCACTAGTCTAGGCTCTGAAGGTCCAGTGGTGAATGAGACAAAATCCTTGTGCTCGGAGAGTTTCCAGATCAGAAAGGGAATGCAGGATCACAGAGCTGCTGGGAGCTGCACTAGGATTCAAAGTTAGCCTCTAGAAAGTCCCAATCAGACCATGTCACTCTTATATTTAAAACCCTCCAGAGCCTCCTCACTGGCCTTGGCATAATATCTGAGCTCCTTCTTTGCCCTCTTGCCAAGCCCATTGTTCCTTCCCTGCTGCTTGTAAGTGTCAGCCTTGCTGGTCCTGAGACGTGTCACACCCCTTTTTGCTTTGGGGCTTTGGCTCTAGCTGGTCCCTGTTCCTGAATGCAGCAGGTTGACTCCTGGCCATCGTTCAGAACTCAGTTTAAATGGCACCCCAAACAGAAGGGCCTTTCTAGATGGTCCACTCCTCTCAAGTAGCATTCTTCCACCCTTTGTTAAGTTCTTGCACAGTTCCTATTACTAGCTCAGATTTTTCTCCTACACTTGCTTTTTGTCTCATCTTACCAGAAGGAAAACTTCGTGAGACCAGAGACCCTGTGTCTTTCCTGCTGTGCCCCCAGGACCTGCATCAGTGCTTGGCCTCTGGCAGCCTTCACTGAATATGCACTGAATGTTTGAGTTTCCAGATTTCTTGTATTTGGCTCCACATACCCTGACATCTTCGTTATTACAGTCTGCTTTGTTACATAATAATTTGTAACTATGCAGCTCATTCATAGGTACTGAGTCTTCAAAGATGATGCATATTTAGTATGTGATTCATTCATTAAAATTCTAGACTTTTGACTGTATCCTGTGACTCAGATACAGTAGTGATGGGAAAACTTTCAAGTAGTCAGCCGTTTTACCAAGTCAGTGGCATCTATGACTAACAGACAATACTTAGAGATAGTCTCTATTATTCCATGCATTTCGCATATGTAAACTTTCAATTCTCATATACCTTTGTGAGTATAGAACCTCCATTTTGCAAATGTGCTGGGTTTATTCTGTGTAACAAATTACTGTGTACCAATTCTGTGTTACAAATTACTATAAACCCAGTGGCTTAAAACCACCCCTAAGATGACTGCTCCTTGGAAGAAAAGCTATGAAAAACCTAAAAAACAGAGACATCACAGGTCACAAAAGTCAGTAGAGTTAAAGCTATAGTTTTTCCAGTAGTCATGTACGGATGTGACAGTTGGACCATAAAGAAGGCTGAGCACCAAAGAAATGATGCTTTCAAAGCAAGGAGAAGACTCTTGAGGGTTTCTTCGGCCACAAGGAGATCAAACCAGTCAATTCTAAAGGAAATCAGTCCTGACTATTCATTGGAAGGACTGATGCTGAAGCTGATGCTGCAATACTTTGGCCACCTGATGTGAACAGCCAACTCATTGGAGAATACCCTGATGCTGGGAAAGATTGAAGGCAGGAGGAGAAGGGGACGACAGAGGATGGGATGGTTGGACAGCATCATGGACTGAATGGACATGAGTTTGAGCAAACTCAGGGAGATAATGAAGGACAGGTGTGCTGCGGTCCATGGGTCGCAAAGAGTCAGACACGACTGAGTGACTGAACAGCAGCAACAACAATTCTTGCCCTTGAGAAGAAGCTGGGGTAACTAAGAGCTTGAATGGCAGTTAATATTATGGAACACTTAAATATATATGCAAGCTTTAGTATAAGCGTTGAAATGATACTCCTCTGAATCATGCACGACTCTCCTTCCATCTTACAGATGGGAGGGTGGAGGCAGGTGGACCACCACTTGATTTTGATCATGCAGCTAGTGACAGGATGCAAACTTGAATGAGAGTTCACCCAGGCTCTGGCTGTGCTTTTTGTTTAAACATTTTAGACAGCATGGAATCTCCCCTCCTGCTTCCTCGAGGAACAGACATTGAGATGGGATTTGTGTTTTCTCTTTAGTTCTGTGCATTCTTCCCTGCCATCCTTGAGGTAGTGGCCCTACCCCTGAGCCCATCAGCTTGGCCCAAAGAAGCCACACACTAACTGACCTAGGCTTGGGGGCCCATCCTAGAACCGTAACATTGGCATTCTCTTGTTTTGCTTCGCCCAATCAAAATTCTCCCTGGGTATGGGGGTGGAGTCAGTTCCAACCAAAGGTCAAAGCTGCTGCCAGTGGGGAGGGATGGAATGAATCCGGGGACGTTCTTGGGGTCTGTTTCACGGGGTCAAAGAGAGAGTTTTCTGCAGGTGGCAGAGACTTTGGCCTGTGTTCAGGCCCAAGGACAGGGAAAGGTTAAGGGTGATGGAGGGAGAGGACCTATTTATGACTAGGAGTAAAGTCCTAGAGAAGAAGTGAAGTGGAGAGGGGAGGAGGGACTAGATTTGAAATGAGGGACTGGATCCTCTCCCAGGAAGGAGAGCGGCAGTGAGATCTGTTCAGCAAGTGAAGGGAGGACCGCTGGGAATATTCCTTGATGCCCTCGTGTACCATGTGCGGTGAACAATGTCTTGGCACGTGCAGCTTCATGGGTCTCTTTGGGAAGTACTGGTGGGTAACTTCCCAGGTGGCACTAGTGGTAAAGAACCTGCCTGCCAGTGCAGGAGATGTAAGAGACGCAGGTTTGATCCCTGGGTCAAGAAGATCCCCTGGAGGAGGAAATGGCAACCCACTCCAGGATTCTTGCCTGGAGAATCCACCGACAGAGGAGCCTGGTGGGCTACAGTCCATGGGGTCTCACAGAGTTGGACACGACCGAAACGACTCAGCATGCCTGCACAGTGTTTAATTCTACATGACGTTCCCCTTAACGAGAACTGCTGCCATCTTAAGGTGTGGGGCACTTCAAGGTCAGAATTTTTATTTACTTCTCAGATGAACAGAAAGTACCTCTGCTTACAAATATGCAGAATGAGGGAGAATTCATCATGGGGTTAGGGGATGTGCGTGCCAAGGTTTTTTAAAAAGTCCTTTGTGGAAATCCGTTTGGCCTGGTGGTTGGGAACATGAGTTCTGACACCAGATGTCCTGGGTTCACCACTGGGCAGTGCTACCCGGGGCAGGCTCCTGGCCCTCTCAGAGTCTTTGCTAGAAAATGAAGATGATATGTGTCGTTGCCTTCCTCATACGGCTATTTTGAGGATCAGAGGTCACAATACCTCTGTGTTGAGGAGACTGACTGGCACATATTAAATACTCTTAAAGGTGAGCCATCAGGGCTTGTAAGAATCTTGTGATGAGTTAGTATGCACTGTCTTCAGACTGTGCCCTGTCTTTAGGAGTGAATCTTGCTTATTTTCCTAATTCACAGAAACCTAAATTTTTCCAGTGCTGTTTTCATTGGGGAAAGGATCATGCAGATGTTTCAAAAGTATTTCCAGGGCTTTCCCTAGCGGCCCAGTGGTTAGGGCACTGTGCATCCACTGCAGGGGGCATGGGTTCCATGCCTGCTTGGGCAACTAGGATCCTGCCCAACCAACAAACAGGGAAGAAAAAAAAAAAAAGAGAGAGAGAGAGAAAGTGTTTCCACATAGCCAGGTTTAAAATGACATCATTGTCTCCTTTCTGATGAACTGGGCAGAGGTAAGCTACCTTAAAGAAAATCCATTCCAGAGCTTTCCATATTAGCAGTCATAGAAGGTGGTGCTGATTTGCCTCAATGAGTGATTTATTTACCAGTACATTGATGGCAGTCCCTTCTCGCACTGATGGTCTTTCCCACTTCCTGGCCTGGATGAGAAGAGCTTTGGAAGGAGGGGCAATCAGGAACTGACACAGCATTCCTGGGGTTATCTGTTGCAACACCATGTGGAGGACACAGTTCTACTGACCTTGCCTGGTGGTGCCTTAAGTGGCTGCTATGGGAGGAAGTCTTGCCCTGGAAGTTTCCAGAAGACTCCCTGAAACAGCATTGCTAAGGAAGACACCACTGGTAAAATGACGAGGCACATCTGGCAGGAGGGTGTGGCTGCCCCTCAGAGCCTACATTTCCCATCTATTTTAGATTTCTTTAATTCATTTCTGGCAGTTTTTTCCCAATTAACAATTTCTCAATTCCCCCAGGGATTAATGAGTTGCCCTAAAACAGTCTTCATAATGGACTTCCCTGGTGGCTCAGAAGGTAAAGCGTCTGCCTGCAATGCGGGAGATCTGGGTTCAGTCCCTGGGTCAGGAAGATCCCCTGGAGAAGGAAAAGGCAACGCACTCCAGTACTCTTGCCTGGAAAATCCCATGGACAGAGGAGCCTGGTAGGCTACAGGGGGTGCAAAGAGTCAGACATGACTGAGCGACTTCACTTTCACTTTCACTTTCAGTCTTCATAATGGAAGGCTGGCTTTCTTTACACAGGACAAAAATAACAACCCACAGTCCCCGCTTCAGTAGCCCCACAGACCCCTGGGATCACAGCCTGCGTCTGGGGGCTGCTGGCCCCTCATGATTTGAGGTGTGTCCCTTTAGGACAGGCAGCTCATGAGCCCCCCACCCCCACCCGTGTTTCCACTCTCCCCCTAATGCATCACATGCACTGCATCGCACAATAAAGCTGCTTGAAATTCCGGAAAACCAACAGGCTTTCCACACTCCTGGAAAAAGAAAAACCAACCCCCAAAAAACTGTCAGAAATAAGAATATTTGGTCAATTCACTAATATCCTGCAAGTTTCACAGGGACTTCAAAGCACTTGGTGTGGTCTAATAGAAAAATTTTAACACCCCTGATGGTTCTGTTAAAAGAACTGAGATCTAGAATAATAAACAAGTATTCCTTCTCTGGTGGTTCAGGGATAATTCTGCCAATTCAGAAGGCGCAGTTTCAATCCCTAGGTCGGGAAGATACTCTGGAGAAGGAAATGGCAGCCCACTCCAGTATTCTTGCCTGGGAAGTCTCATGGACAGAGGAGCCTGGCAGGCTACTGGGGTTGCAAAGGGTCAGACAACTTAGCAACTAGACGATAACAATAACAGTTATTGCCCTAAGATGAATCTGGCTCTAAATGGAGACTGGGTCTCCTGACCCCTCCAGGGTGAGGACCACCACACCACGATGAAGCTTGCTCGAGTGTTCTGTCCCTTCCAAAACGGCATTTCCTCATTTGCTCTCTATGCTTCAGGGGTATCACAGTGTGGGGTGCACCGCAGCAGGTACTAAGTCCGAAAGGGTGAAGGGCCCCAGAGTTCACCCGTAGCCTTGTGTGGGTCACGCTCCAGAAACCAGGATGGGCCTGATGCAACCACAGCCACACTTCTTGGTGGCTCAGTCTGCTTAACATCACATGGATTTTGCTCTTCCGTTGCTTCTCATAATTTAAAAATGTGGGAAGCTGCGGAAGGCTGCCCCACCCCTGGGGATCATTCCAAAGAAAACTGGGAGGTAGGCTCGCCTCAGTCCTTGCATGCAGACATCCGTCAACGGTTTTTACAGTTTCCAGGCTTCTGCTTTCATTTCATTCCTTGGGACTTGAATATTCAAATGTGGCATATTCTTGAAGCCTGAGAGATGGATTTAGAAGAGATTTTGTAAGTCACCTGATCCTAAAAACAGGGCACACCCCTTCTTAATAAATAACTCTGAAGAAATTGTGGTTGTAGATCCTGTGATTAGTTTGACAGAGGAAGATGTGCAGGAATAAACACACACTGAGATAAGCATGATGAGGGCAAAGTAATGTCCTTAAAGAATAAGACAATTCCCATTTTTCTCTACGTCCCTGAAATGCCCTGAAAAAGCAAGCATTTAGTGCAGGAGCTTTGCAATCCGTTACAAAATGTCAGTGTCTATTGAAGGTTCAAATGCATGGAAGACTCCTGCATTTTTCTTTTCTTTTTTTTTGGCCGTTCCTAGGCCTCCTAAATAAGGCATTTTTCCCTAGAGTAGGCTCCCAGGGCAGCGTGTCAGGGCAGTGGCTGAGTCTGCTTGCCGGGGGTCAGGAAGGCTGTTCTTCCAGGAAGGGCTTCAGAGACCCTGGGAACAGGACTAGGCTGCTCACAAGTATGAAGAGAATGTCGGGAGAGGAAGTGGTGGCTGTGAGTCAGCATGAGTCATCTCGTTCCAATGAGAATGAAGACTGAGGTGTGCGCCTTTTTTTTTTTCTCTCTCTCTCACTTTTTAAATTTTTTTTATTTTTTTTGAGTCTCAATCGTGTGGACATCACTGGGAATGGAGGGAAATAACTGACTGAATGAATGGTCGGTGCTTTTTAAGTTTCAAACCGACATTCCAGGCGGGTTGTGCCTGAGCCAGCTTCGGGCTTGCAGACCTTCACAGCCTGGTTCTGAGGAGGCAGATCTCTCAGCTTCTCCCTGGTGAGTATGTTTCTGTCACTTTCTTGCTCATTTCTGCAGTTTGTCTCAAGAATCTCAGCTCCAGGAGCTTGGCTGAGGGGTCTTGGAGTGGAAGCTGTGTGTTGTTCAGACTTTGAAGATCTCTGACTTTAGAAGTTGGCTTCCCAGCACCCTCACCCCCGTAGCTACTGTCTGTGAGCCTGATGGTTTGGAGAAATTTCTTAGCCTGTTAATTGTGAGCATGTGTATTACGGAGAAGCCAGTGATACTTGGCTGGTTTAAAAAGAAGCTGTTTTGAGACTCCTCTCTATAGCCAAAGGGAAATTCAGAGATGGAGGTGGGTGACCGTGTTAACCCAGGGGTGCTGAGGTTGGGCTGGCTTCCGCTTCTCAGGGGTGGAGGCAAGACGGCTTCTGAGCAATTTCTGGCCTCGTGGTCTGAGCTGCCCACTTTTGGTGCAAGAATTACAAGAAAGAGACAGAATTTCGACTTTTCTCTCTAAAAGCATATGAATGATTCCAGGAGCTTATTGGATGTCTTCTGCCTTTCCTTGGCACTGAAAGTCACAAACGGTAGTAAAATCAGAAAGAAAATATTCAGGGGGCTGGGGGCGGCGGGGGCGGGGGTGTGAGGATGGGGGAGCTGAGTCGTTGAGGCTTGACTTGACCTTGATATGTGTTTCTCAAGCTGTTACTATTCTGATAAAGCTTCGCTTTACTGTCAAGTAAAATACAGGAAACTTTTTTTTTTTTCAAATGTCTGGTTACTGTAAATGAAACGGTTAAAATGTCATAAATACCTTATGATAAACATTTTTCAAATTTGCTTAAAAATCTGCACATCAGTAAGCAGGGTATGACAGAGCTTTTTCAGTACAGTCATTTGAGTGCGTGGGCTTCCTGGGTTAATAATGAGTCAGCACCTGATTTCTCAAATTGGAGTGGCTGAGAGAACCTTCTGTTTGCCCCCAGCACAGCCCCGGGGCTGGCGGGCCCCTCCCGGAGGGTGTGGCTCTCTGGTCTCCGCTGTTTGGGTGGCCCGTCCGTCCGGCTGCAGTCCCAGCTCTGCTCCGAGCGGCCGGGTGACCCCTGTGCTGAGGGCTTCCGGTGCAGGGTCAGCTCTTCTGGCTGATGCTGAGGGTTTTCAGGGTCTGCCATCATGGGACTGGTTGAGTGTACAGTTGGTGCAATTAAAAATCCAGAGTTTATGAAGGGTAGTGGTGGCCCAGGGCTGAAGCTGCATCTCGTGTCCTGTGATGTCACACTGGCTGAGGGACCCAGGGGATACAGTTGGTGCAATTAAAAATCCAGAGTTTATGAAGGGTAGTGGTGGCCCAGGGCTGAAGCTGCATCTCGTGTCCTGTGATGTCACACTGGCTGAGGGACCCAGGGGAGAGGCGGTCACCATGTGAGCTTCAAAGCCCACATCGTGCAGGCAACAGGTAGCATGGGAAGACTTTGTGTATCCGCTTAAAAGCCAAGAATGAGATTCCAAGGAAGAAAATCTCCCTCCAACTTTCCTCTTCTTATCTACAACATGAGAAAAATATTAAAATTTTAAACAACAATCACTGGGTTGCAGGCTAGCTGCTCAAGGCCCCAGTGCAGGCCCTTTTGACTCCATCCTGCACTAAGGTCTGCTGGCCACCCAGGGCTGGTTTCTGGTGTTCCAATGACTATAGGTGGCAGGCCCATATTCTTTGGATCACAGGCCCTGTATAGCCCTCAATGTAGCAAGGCTCTTGGGCTTCCAGACCATGTGTGACTCCACTGGTTTCAGCGGATGGTCAGGAGGACTCGGAGAACCAAGTGCGCACAAGAGGGTCTGGACTCAGCAGTGCCCGTGTGCTGAGTCGCTCAGTCGTGTCCGACTCTTTGGGACCCCATGGACTGTAGCCCGCCAGGCTTCTCTGTGCATGGGATTCTCCAGGCAAGAATACTGGGGTGGGTTGCCATTTCCTCCTCCAGGGGATCTTCCCGACCCACGGGTCAAACTCGAGTCTCCTGCTTCTCCCCCATTGGCAGGCAGACTCCTCACCACTGAGCCACCTGAGAAACCCCTGGACTCGGCAGGGACCCCCTAACGTTAGCTCTACTGCCTTCTCTCACCTGGGCTCTGAAGGGATCTGGGCTTACAGCTCCTGGGTTGAGTGCCTTGACTTTTTCAAGCAAGATCCTGCGATTCCAGTGGAATGAGCCTTATTCCAAGGCTGAGTCACAGCCATACAGGTGTCAACTCAGGGGCTCAGCCAGGCAGGCGGCAGGGGTTTCTAAGGTGGGAGACTTGCCCAGCATCTCTTTCTTGGTAATCTTTGTAAGTGCTCAGAGAAATGCCATCTTTGTGGAGAGAAGAGCCCATAAAAGTAGCAAATGCCTTAGGCGGTGCCTCTGTGTTCCGTGTCCACCACTCCTCTCTCTCGTCCACATTTTAGAAACTGCACCAGACATTGGCCATGTGTTTATCCCTGGGTCCTGTGTCTTTAAATCCTCCTGGCTTTGGGGTGGCTGATTTTATTCTAGACATTAATTATGTTCTGTCATGTGGAAGTCAGGCAGTTATATGGATGCTGGAGGTCCATGGGTCTCTCACCCATGAGACAGAAGCCTATGGTGAACTGCTGTTATCACTTCTGTAATCAGAAGAAAGAGTCATTTAAGAAGGTCTGAAATAAAGCCATGGATAGGTCTGAAAATAGAGCATTTCTGAATGTGATTTGCTGCTTTATCACCTTTCTCTAGGGCTTCCTTTGTGGCTCAGTGGTAAAGAACCCACCTGTCAATACAGGAGACCCGGGTTCAATCCCTGGGTCAGGAAAATACCCTGGAGAAGGGAATGGCAACCCACTCTAGTATTCTTGCCTGGGATATCCCACGGACAGTGGATCCTGGTGGGCTACAGGCCGTGGAGTCGCAGAGAGTCAGACACGACTGAGTGACTGAACAGTAATGACATCATCTTTTTCTAACTCCCCAAAGTTCCGAGTCTAAGAGTGAATGTGGGTAGGGAGTGAAGAGAGAGAAACATTCTATAATAGAAACTTCAGATGTTTTAAAAGCACATCTTTGGCAAAAAGAAAACACTGAGAGTTTGATGACATTTGGCAAGTCGCCCTGTGCCCTGCGGTCATGGCGCCCTCAGTCTGAGGGCTGGCCTATGGCTTGCTGGCTAGGTCCCGCACTCTCTGCTCCTAGTCAACACCCCATCCAGGGTTCTCATTATCCCTTGCCGTGAGGTGTCCATGACACCTGAGAGGTGGCCTCCCAAGCCCTCGATGTTTGGCAATCTGAGGTGGTTTTTTAACTCACTCGTGTCCTACCTTCATCACCATGAAATGCAAATATCATAGCACCAGTCTCATGGGGCCTTGTAAAGATCAGTGATAATTAGCACACAAGTTACAAGGAGACTCAGTAGCCATCACGTACACATTCACTGACTCAGAAATGTATTCATACACCTTTCCATCTCTCCCTGGGCCCTGAACCCTGTGAATCCATAAAGAACTGGCTCTGATGCCCCTGAAGTGAGATCCTGTCTGTGTCTTCCATAATATGACATGTTCTGTATTTGCAGGACATTTATCAATTAGGTGAGTGGGAAAGTCTTCTTGGTTCTCTCCAGGAACACTGGGGTTCTAGATGTCATGGCCATCACCATCACCATCATCCTTGTCCTTAACATTATCACAGAGAGAGCAGCTCTAATTTCATTCTGCCCAACCACGTGGTAATAATAGTAATTGTCTGTATATTACCTTTAGCCCCCTTCTCCCAAAGCCCACACGTACCCACCCTAGAAGACAGGAAGGAGGGTCGGTTTCCTCTACTCACTGGAGATCCAGGATTCCCAGGCAAGTGTATCAGGCAGAGCAGTTTCCTTCAAGGAGTGCACCGGCGATGGGAGAGCCGCTCGCCCCCACCGGGAGAGGAGAGTCAGGAAAAAGCAGGGGACCAGGAGGATTCTGAGCATCATCCAACCAGACTCAGGCCACAGGCCAGAAAACTCAGGACCACTGAACCCAGACCTGCCCCCAGGGTGGAAGCAGCTGGATTCTGTACCCATGCTTCCTGTCTTAAAGTCGGCTACAGTCAACTTCTGGTTGTTTGAAAATCATCATAGTATATGGAGCTGACTCATATTGAAAATATTAAGTAAGATACACTTAAAACTAAAACACAGGGGAACATAATATGGCCTTGCCTTGTCGATTCTGGAGACATTCAAGATCAGACAGGGTCTCAGAAGTCACATCTTTACATTCGTTCTGCAGGGGAGCAGAAGTGCCCCGTGTGTCCTTGTGCTGTGTGCCCTGCTGGGAGCTGCCCCATCAAAGCGGGGTGCCAGGGCCTCTGTGCACCTCCTGTCTGAGCTTAGGTTCTGCATCCCGGGCTCTGGCTCCAGGGGTCAGTCAGTCTTAGGTGGTGCCACTCTGTGGACACTTGTCCCCGTGCAGCCGCTTCTGCCATAATCCAGAGGACCCTCTGCCAGCGCCTTGGGGTGGGGCAGTGCTGTGCTTGGCTCAGTGCTGCGGGGCTCCCACCAGACTCAAGAGGACAGCTCTGGTGAGACCACAGAGCTCAGGCAAGGAGGAGCCAACAGCAGATCAGAAGGAAGTCGGGGCCACAGGAAGGAGGGGTGGGTGGGAGGCTTGACTGGTCTCAGAGGATTCCTCTGATTTAAAAAAAAACCCCAACAACTGGTTTTATTGTCTCTTGTGTAATCAAAAAGGCTAATGGTGATGGCCAGTCTCATCCACTGCAGTTTTCTTGCTTATCTTTTGCTTTCGGGATTGGTTATTCTGCAAGGGAAGGCTTCTACTGCAGGTGCTTTTAGCCCTTCTAGCCACCCTGTCCTTTCAAAAAAGTATCATATTTAAATTTTGGAATTTTTAATAATGGCTGAAATGTTCTCATTGGACAAATCCTTCACAGAGTGTGAGAGGGAGAGTTTCTATCAGTTCAGCTAGATATAAAGGGAAACTCAAATAGCAGTGTGTCTAGCAAGTGTTAGGTTTACTTTCTCTTAGGAAAAGATAAAGCAGGTTGTCTGTCCAGGATGAAGGCCAAAAGACAGTTCATTCGTCTTTCTTCTCTGCCATCCTCAGCACTGGCTTTTCCTTGAGATTGCCTTATGGTTTTATTTAAGGTTGCCGGATCTCCAGTCATCACCTCTTCATTCCATACAGGAGGAAGAAAGGATAATGAGGGGAAAACGCTAACAACCCTAGATGTCAAGCTCCTTTAAAGAGCCTTCCTTAGAGCCCCCAACTAACCCTTTCTGCCTAAAGCTTTCACTGGCCTCCTATCTGGAGAGGATCTTAGGAAATTTTTTTTTTTTTAACTGGGCGCATTGCTGACCCTGACATAGCTCTCACTGGAGGTATCAGGAGGGGAGTACAAATAGACTGGTTTCCAGGGCTTTGAGCAACTGGAGGAGACATTCAAAGGGACTGAAATCCCTTTGATTTTTGTGTTACATCTAAATAGAACTTTTTCTCATTCATGCATTTAGCAAATATTTCTTTTTATCCAGTAAGATAATGAAAATCTGAGTGCTGTTTTGTTTATGGAGTATTTACTTGGCAGCAGGCCCAGTTCTGGATGCGTTGTATATATGACCTCACTTAGTCCTCACAGAAGTGTGTGCAGAGTCCATCAGGTATCGTCCCTATTGTCCAGATGAGGAACCTGGGATCCAGAGGGGTTTAGGAAGATGAGTAAGGTCACACTGAGCTTGGCTTTGAAACCAACCATCTGGTTCTTGGACCCAGAGATGTGAACAGGCAGACAAGCTCTCACCTATCGTATCTTTCTGGTGAAACAGACATAAATAGATCCAGAAACATCAGGAGGTTGTGGGTGCCCTAGGAGACCGGCCCAGAGAGATGGGGAGCTCTCATCTCCGGCAGTACCTCATGCCTGGAGAAGACACACACTGTAGAATCAGGTCCGAGATGAGCCTTCTGCAGCCCGCCTCCCCCAGGGGATGCACCCAGAATCTCAGCTAGGTCTGGGCTCATGACTCACCCTTTTCCTTGCAGCCAGCTCTTCCCAACTTGGATGGGCTCCCGAGTCAGGACCACGCCCTTCCAACCCCGAGCTGTAGCAAGGAAACTGCCCAGATCCGATTTCAAAGGCTGGGCGGGGGTCCAGGGATGAGTGACTGAAGGAGAAGAGGCGGGGCTCCGAGGGCCTGCAGTTTCTTCACACCGCTCACCCTGGCCTTTGCCCCACACGCCTCTTGATACCTAGGGACACAGTCGGGGATGGGATGCCTGGGGGCGGTGGGAGGGGAAGTATTTGCTGTTAGCACACCTTGGACCTTCCCTGGGCCGGTAAGACCCCCTGGACAGAGGAGCCGGTGGGCTATAGTCCGTGGAGTCGTAGAGAGTGGGACACAACTGAAGCTGCTAACACACACCTTGGACCTAAGGCCCCTCCTGTGCTTTCCACACCGTCCCAGGGCCTTCCTCTTTCAGTTCCTGACAGACAAGGTGGCCAGTGGAAGGCATAGTTTGTAAGCCCATGGCCATATTTTCTGTGTGTGCAATGCAGAGGAAGGTCCTGGGAGAGTCTTATCATGAGACTGTAGGCCGGTCCTGATTGGGGGAATGGTTTCTGAACTGGGGGTGATCCTCTGGATTATGAGTGGCCCTCTAAATTGTAGGTGGTCCTTTGGCCTGTGGATGATCCCTGAACTGTGGGTCATCCCCTGGACTGTGGGAGACCCGCTGGACTGCAGGTGGTCCTCTAGACTGTGGGTGGTCTCCTGAACTGTGAGTGGCCCTCTGCACTAGGGGTGGCCCTCTGTGAGTTGTCCTCTTGACTATGCGTGACCCATAGCAGTGCCTCTGAGGTTGGCCAGTGGGTCTGGCCTGTTGTGTGTGGTTGGTGAGGCTCACTTCAGTTTTGGAAGTGACCATGTGGGTTTTCAGATAAGGATTCTCAGAGCAGAGTCATATGCTTGTGCTCATTTTTACTTCCCCATTCCTCATTCTCCCTGTAACTGCTCCACTTGTGCAGAGGATTTGTCCAGTGGGTATGGGTTTCAGTCTCTAAGGCTAAGGTATCAAAGCTAGTGTGTGTGTGTGTGTGTGTGCGTGTGTGTGTGTCCGTTGCTCAGTCGTGTCTGACTCTTTGCCACACCATGGACTGTAGCCTGCCAGGCTCCTCTGTCAATGGAATTCTCCAGGCAGGAATACTGAAGTGGGTTGCCATTATCTTCTCCAGGGGATCTTCCCGACCCAGGGATCAAACCTGGTTCTCCTGCATTACAGCTCAGTTCAGTCGCTCAGTTGTCTCCAACTCTTTTTGACCCCATGGACTGCAGCACCCCAGGCTTCCCTGTCCATCACCAACTCCCAGAGCTTGCTCAAACTCATGTCCATTGAGTCGGTGATGCCATCCAACCATCTCATCCTCTGTTGTCCCCTTCTCCTCCTGCCTTCAATCTTTCCCAGCACCAGGGTCTTTTCCAATGAGTCAGCTCTTCGAATCAAGTGGCCAAAGTATTGGAGCTTCAGCATCAGTCCTTCCAATGAATATTCAGGACTGATTTACTTTATCATTGACTGGTTTGATCTTGCAGTCCAAAGGACTCTCAAGAGTCTTCTCCAACACCACAGTTCAAAAGCATCAATTCTTTGGCGCTCAGCTTTCTTTATAGTCCAACTCTCACATCCATACATGACTACTGGAAAAACCATACTGGAAAAACTTTGTGTCGGCAAAGTAATGTCTCTGCTTTTTAATATGCTATCTAGGTTGGTCATAGCTTTTCTTCCAAGGAACAAGTGTCTTTCAATTTCATGGCTGCAATCACCATCTGCAGTGATTTTGGAGCCCCCCAAAATAAAGTCTCTCACCATTTCCATTATTTCTCCATCTCTTTACCATGAAGTGATGGACTGGATGCCATGATCTTCGTTTTCTGAATGTTGAGTTTTAAGCCAATTTTTTCACTCTCCTCTTTCACTTTCATCAAGAGGCTCTTTAGTTCTTCGCTTTCTGCCATAAGAGTGGTGTCATCTGCAGTATCTGAGGTTATTGATGTTTCTCCCAACAATCTTGATTCCAGCTTGTACATCATCCAGCCTGGCATCTCACATGACGTATTCTGCATATAAGTTAAACAAGCAGGGTGACAGCATACACGCTTGACGTACTCCCTTCCCAATTTGGAACCAGTCTGTTGTTCCATGTCCGGTTCTAACTGTTGCTTCTTGATCTGCATACAGATTTCTCAGGAGGCAGGTAAGGTGGTCTGGTATTCCCATTTCTTTAAGAATTTTCCACTGTTTGTGGTGATCCACACAGTCAAATGCGTAGTCAAGCAAGCAGAAGTAGATGTTTTTTGGAACTCTCTTGCTTTTTCGATGAACCCATTTGCAATTTGATCTGTAGCTCCTCGGCCTTTTCTAAATCCAGCTTGATCATCTGGAAGTTCTTGGTTCACATATTGTTGGAGCTTCACTTGGAGAATTTTGTGTGTTATTTTGCTAGCATGTGAGATGAGTGCAATTATGCAGTAGTTTGAACATTCTTTGGTATTCCTTTCCTTTGGGATTAGAATGAAAACTGACTTTTTCCAGTCCTGTGGCCACTGCTGAGTTTTCCAAATTTGCTGGCATATTGAGTGCAGCACTTTCACAGCATTATCTTTTAGGATTTGAAATAGTTCAACTGGAATTCCATCACCTCCACTAGCTTTGTTCGTAGTGATGCTTCCTAAGGCCCACTTGACTTCACATTCCAGGATGTCTGGCTCTAGATGAGTGATCACACCATCATGGTTATCTGGGTCATGAAGACCTTCTTGTATAGTTCTTCTCTGTGTTCTTGCCACCTCTTCTTAATACCTTCTGCTTCTGTTAGGTCCATACCACTTCTGTCCTTTATTTAGCCGTTGCGTTACGGACGGATTCTTTACCGTCTGAGCCACCATGGAGGCCTATCTAAAGCTAGAACTCTCTTTTATTCTCTAAATTACGCCACAGTCTCTTCCAAGCTTACCCTGCCCCCACTGTATCCCCTCAACCTGGCTGCTGGGGAATTCAGATTCTTGCATTTTCCTTGTTGGTCCTGGGTCATCAAACAATCTTGGGGTCATGTGGCACCAGAAGATGGGGCAGGGGCGGTAGTCCAGGGAGTGAGGCGGCCGCCACAGCTGCTGCTTTAGCACTGAAGGCATGGCAGGCATGAGGCTCCAGAGTCCCTCTGCATCCTGCTCTGCCGATCAGGGGCCGCATGACCCAGTGATCTGTCCTGTGACCAGAGGCCCCCTCTTTGCAGGTACGCTACTTCTCCCGCGGCCTGGCGTGGGCCCCTAAGCCTCCACAGCTGCCCTTGGCCGTGTCCGGTGGGAGTGCCGTCTGCCTGATTGGTCCTGCCCAATGCCTGCTGTTGGACCACTTCTGACCTGGGCCTCTGTCTTGGCCTGGGGGGCTAGAAAGAGCAATGTTAACAGTGGAGGTGAAGCAGGACACACTTGGGCCACCCATGGGAGTCACGTGGTGTCCTCTGTGGCTTCCCAAACCCTCCAGAGCATGCCATCCTATATGTAACCATAGCCACATGTAGCTACTGTGACTGAGGAGCTGAATTAATTTTTTAATTTTTACTTCATCAATTAATTTAAAAGTGAGTGTATGTAGCTGTGTGTAGCTAGTGGTTACCCTATTGGACAGCACAGATGGAGAGCTTGTTGTCCTGATCTGGGTTGAGGGTTGGGCCATCACCCCGAGAAAGGATGTGGCCCTGGGGTGAAGGTTCAGAATGTGGCATCTTGTCTACTGGGCTTCCCCAGAAGAGTGTGTGCCTCTCCCAGGTGGAGATACCTTCCGCCAGGAGGGTGGGCTAGGCAGATGGAGATCCTGGGCCTTGGTCCCCAGTGGCCATGAGCCTCAATGTCCCCATCTCTGGGGGATTAAACCCCCAAGCAACTCTCAGGGCCTGGACAGGCCCCAGGTGTGGGGCCTGTCCAGGCCCAAGGGTCAGTGTGGCTTCTGGAACCCTAGACCACCAGGAGACGGAGATTCAACTGTCCATCCTATCTTTTTTGTTCTAATTTTTACTTTATATTGGGCCATAGCTGATTAAGCCTGGCGTGCTGCAGTTCATGGGGTCACAAATAGTCAGGCAGGAGTTAGCAACTGAACAACAGATAGTTGATTAACGATGTTATTAGACATGACTGAAATGACTTAGCATGCATGTAGGTACAGCAGTGATTCAGTTATACATGTATATGCATCTGTTCTTTTTCAAATTCTTTTCCTATTTAAGTTGTTACAGATTATTGAGCAGAGTTCCCTGTGCTATACAGTAGGTCCTTGGTTATCCATTTTAAATAGAGAAGTGTGAATATATCAATATCTTTTGTATTTACTCAATATTTGACACGTGTTTCTTGAGACCCATGGTGACCTAAGGGATCAATGTTCTAAGGCAAATGTGGCTGTGAGGAGGGCTTCTGGAGGAGGGGGCACAGCGGTGCCCAGTGAGGGAGCCTCACGTGTAGAGGGTGGTCTCTCTAATGAGAAGACATCTGAGTGGAGAACTGAGCGTAGGTGTGTGAGTGTGTGTGTGAGTGTGTGTGAGTGTGTGTGCATGTGTGTGAGTGTGTGTGTGTTGCTTGTTTTCCCTGTGCTGGTCTGGCAGCCGGAGTGGAGCTCTGGCTGCCCCTTGCCAGCCGCGTGGCCAGAGCCGGTCACTGAACCTCTCTGACCCTCCGTCGGCACAGGCATGGGGACACACAGTGGCCGGTGCTCAAAAGTTCCACCTGGAGTCATCTTCATTATGAAAACATGTTTCACTTCCCACTGGGAGTTCCCTGGGTTCCCCTGCAGTCCCTCTGCACGAGCCCCATATCTTTATAAAAATTTTTTTTTATTTTGTATTGGGCCATAGTTGATTCACAGTGTTATTAGTTTCAGGCATACAGCTAAGTGATTGAGTTATATATGTACATGTATCTATTCTCTTCCCATTTAGGTTATTACAGAATACTGATCTGTCCTTAAACCCCTTCTCTCCGTCCAGATATAGATTAATCCAGAGCTTCCTTCCTGGCATTCACACATTTTGGACCTATCTCTGCCCCTGAAGCCACCCTGTCATAGCCAGGATAGTAATTATGGTCATAATTCAACACATGCCTTAGCATCCATTGATCAATTACTTTGTCCCCCAAACTGCTGAATTATAGCACCAGCCCCGGCTTCTTCCATGCCAGAGCCCTTCCAATGTCGTGGACATCTCCATTTGTGTCCAAGCTCTTTCTTCTCCCCGTGGTTGCTGAAACATGCAGCACCCTTGACCCCATGCCCCTTCATGGCGTGGACTGCAGTTCTCTGACGTCCCTCTTCACCGAAGCCCCGTACCCTCCCTGCTAGGCTGAAGGTTGAGGCCAGCACGCTCATCTGCTGGACCCACAGTCAGCCGCCACCCTGCCTCTTTGTGGGGATCTGTTTAAAGCCACATCTCTCTCATTTTGCATTTTTGATGGCGACTTGTTTTTGACTTTTTTAAACAGAAGTAAAATTTTACATTTTCCTTCATTTGATCTTCTAGATTTGATCCGTATATCCTCTAGTTAAAATGTAAAGCTTCTCCTCACCAGCTATCTCTTACACACGGTAGTGGACATATGTCAAAGCTGATTTCTCCTTTCGTCCCACTCTTCCCTTCCCTTCCCACAAGTTTGTTCTCTGTATCTCTGGCTCCATTCCTTCCCTGCAAATAGCTTGATCAATACCATTTTTTTTTTAGGTTACAGGGAGCCCAGTCTGGTGCTCTGTGATGACCTAGAGGGGTAGGGGAGGGAGGCTCAAGACGGAGGCAATATATGTATAATTATGGCTGATCTGCATTGTTATATGGCAGAAACAAACATGACATTGTAAAGCAATAATCCTCCAATTAAAAAAAATTTTTTAATGTAAAGCTCCACATCATTGGCCAGTTGGAGGGGTATCCATTTTATAAATTGACCGGAAGATCTTTTGACTCAGTGGAGACCCAGAGCAGAGGCCTGTGGCGCTCCACTAGTGATTGTCTTTGCGGCCCCAGCATCTAACGCTCTAGGGCACTTCACTCAACACAAACAACTCACCTTGCAACACAAGCTTCAGTGATGTGGATGAAAGGATGAGTGACATACCACTAGATGTGTGATGTGATCTTATAGACAGGTAGTGGGCATGGCAATAATTTAGACACTCAACCAGACTTCTGATGGGTAGATGGGTAGTCACCCTCTTTCTCTCCTGTTCTCTTCTTTCTTTCCCCCATCCTCAGGCATGAGAAGCTTTTGGGAAGGCTAGCTAACTCTTGGGTAGCTGTTAATTAGATACTGGGGCTTCCCACGTGGCACTAGTGGTAAAGAATCCACCTGCCAAACAGGAGATGCAAGAAATGCAGGTTCGATCCCTGGGTCGGGAAAATCCCCTGGAGGAGGAAATGGCAAACCACTCCAGTACTCTTGCCTGGGAAAGCCCATGGACAGAGGAGCCTGACAGGCTACAGTCAACGGGGTCACAAAGAGTTGGACATGACTGAGCACAAAATTAAATACTAGCAATAAGTCACCTTAAATTCCTAGAACATTTGAACTCTTGCTTATCAATGATCCCAGTTTTAGTTGTTTTACATAGATATCCTCAGAGTTTGTGGGCTTGGTGCATCTGATCCGCTTCAGATTTACCTTTCAGGCTGGAGCCACTGAGCCCAGCCTGACAGACGGGAGGCTGTCTGTGTGCGGTCCCTTTGAAGTCCCCAGAAGTGCCTGCTCAGGGTGAAGGTCTGCGGAGGGAGAGGTGAGACGTGGAATGAGTGCAGACTGCCACCCAGCAGCACGAACGGTGACTGCAAACCCTGAGCTTCCCCCGGAGAAAGTGAGTCTGCCAGGCTCTGCCTGCTGGCCCTGTGCTCACCGACTAAGCCCATCACCAGCCAGTAGCTCGGTGGAACGGGAAAGTCACTAGAGGGGGGATTTTATTTTCCAAGGGCACATCCAGATGAAAGTCTTTCAGGATCACTCAGGTACATTGTTTCCAAGAGAAGACAACTCTTTTGTAACCTCTTCCGGAGCAACTCTCCTGTGCGCTGGGAGATTCGCTGGGTGCTCTGTAGTTGGTGAGTGGTGGGGGCACCCTCCAATCACGGGCACCCAGAGGCTGGCTCCTGCAAAGGGCTCCTCAGGGGGCCCTGACTTTCAGCCCATGCTTCACGGCATCTCTTGAGATTTCCACAAGTGTCCAACTCTTTGCAACCCTATGGACTGGAGCCCACCAGGCTCCTCTGTCCATGGGATTTCTCAGGAAAGAATACTGGAATGAGTTGCCATTCCCTTTTCCAGGGGATCTTCCTGACCCAGTGATTGAACCAGGTGTCTCCGGCATTGGCAGGCAGATTCTTTACCACTGAGTCACCAGGGAAGCCCCTGAGATGAACATATAGACTGTCTCTTTTAATCTACAAATGTGGGAAATAAGGAATAGGGGTTCTGGCTTTTATTTGTTTAAAGAAGTTTCAAAAATAAAACTGTATTAAAAAGTGTTCAGTGGAAAGCTCATTCCCACCATGGTCTCTGATCCGGTTCCCTCCAACGCCCCCTCCATCACCCTATTCTTAGTTTCTTATGTATCTGCCAAGACTTTCTTTATGCAAATATAAGCGCGTAGTTGAATGAGTCTTTTTCTGTTCTTTCCTATTTTCCGCAAAAACTATCACAGTAATTTTTGACTGTGAAACCACTTTGTGTGTGAAGAGGATCGGCTTGTGGGCGCCAAGCTCAGTGGTCCCGAGGTTAACGCGGTCAAATCTCAGGGTTCAGGGGCAACTGGCCCAGTGTCCCTTTCTCCTGGTGTCCTGCTGGTAGGGCTGTGGGCTTGTCCAGACATCCAGGTGATAGATGGACAGGCCTTCACAGTCTAGGAAGCCATGTGTGCATGGGCCCTGGTCCCCAGTGAAGCCCCAAGAGGCAGAGGGGTGGGTTGCCATCATCAGGAGCAGGCGGTTCTCAGATGCATTCCGAGGGCTGCGTCTGCATCCTCCAAGGTGATGGTTCGGAAAGCAGCTGAGGGTCAGGAAGGAGAGACTCGACTCTGACAGGCGGTGCTTCCTGAGGGTCACAGGCCCCCAAAGTCACTTTGACCCCAAATTGTATTTATAAAGCAGACAGATGAGGAAATGGAGACTGCAGGTTCAAAAGAATCATCTCAGAATTCTTCTGAGCAAATGTCCCTGCCTATTGAAAGTCACTGAGTTTTCGGTGGTGAGAGGCGTCTCCAGAAACCTTGGCTGGCTTTCAGTGAGCGCCTTCTCTGGGCCAGTGTCTCACACACCCTGATGCCTCTTAAGGATGGTCCCCATTCCTCGGAGAGGAAGCGGCACCTGAGTCACACAGCTGACAAGCGGAGGAGCCAGAGGCCCAGGCCACCTGGTCCCAAGGCCACGCCGGCTTCTCGATGGACAGCTAGGTCTCTGAGGTTTCCTAGGTTTTACCTTTAGAGCACCCAGGACCTTAGGCGGCGGAAGGCACCACAAAGACCCAGGCTGGGTGTCCGTTTTGATAAGAGACAACGGCCCACCCTCCCATCCAACCCTGTTCTCTTTAGACTCTGGGCTGGCCAGGGGGGCTGGGCTTCGAAGCCCTTCGTCCTGAGGACCTTGGTAATCAGCAGCAGGATTTTGAGCTGGGTAACACCTTTAATTTGACTCCATCTCAGTGCAGACGTCAACTCTGATGGAAGAGGAAGCAAATGACAGGTGCTTCCTAAGAAGGGAATATCTTTGGGGGGAATGAGTTTGAGGGAGGAGACGGGCAGAGTCGGTGACAATGAAAGTGAGTAGGAGTCCGGCTCTGTGAGTCACCATCAGGGGCCCCTGGGTGTGTCCGGGTTGGGTTGTGTCACCCCCGCATTCACCTGTTGAAGTCCCACCCCCGCGTATCTCAGAAAGAGGCCTTATTAGGAAATAGCATCAGGTGTAGATAGTGAAGATGGGGTCCTCCTGGAGTCGGGTGGGCCCCTAGTGCGTGATGGCTGCTGTCCTCCCAGGAAGGGGACCCCTGGGACGGGCGCTGAGAGAGGGTGTCGGGTGAGGGTGACAGAGGACCGCCAGGAGCGAGGAGAGCGGCTCAAACAGCCCGGAGGCTTCAGAGGCAGCCTGGCCCTGGAACGCCTTGATCGCGGACTTGCAGCCCTCGGAACTGTGAGATGACACGTTTCTGTGGTTTGAGTCCCCTGGTTTCCTTTGAGGCATTTGGTGATGGCAGGTCTAGGAAATGAGTATAAAACAGTGGCCATCCTAAAAGACGCTGCAGGAGGCGCCTCTGAGCAGCTCCCCACCCGCGCCCAGCTCTGGGTGGATTAACCCTTAAGAAGCATCTCCAGCAGTCTGTGAGTGAATGACTGAGGCAGGCCATCAGGTTTTATTTAAGCACATAAGATGTTTTCACTTTTCCTGCACTGCCGAAAGGCAACGGCTCAAAAATGGAGTGTGGTCTCTACATTTGCTGGAAGAAAAATTTACAAAGGGAAGACAAGGCAAAGTGTGCTTTATCCTTTCAAGTGACGGGTCTGATGCTCCATGCTGGAAGTAGGCAGTGGGGCGTGTCCACAGGCGGGCAGCTGTTTGGGTCGGTCACCCCCAAGGGCCCTCGCCTGAGCCAAGGGCTCCACGTAAGCAGGGAGCCGCACACGAGACAAATCGGAGCTTTCACGGTCACTGTTGTTTTCCAGCTTCTTTCCCTTCCACCCATGCTCACGCTCATCACTCCACATTCGCAGAGTGGGGCAGCGGTTCCTTAGGGGCCAGGAAGTCACATTTTCTGGAGGGACTTTTTCCACATTTCCTAGTTATTGAACATGGGTGTCTGTCTGTGAGTCTGACATAAACACGGGTTTGACAAGCAGTTCAGAAAAACAGGAACCATCAATTCATGAGAACTTAAAGAAAAAAATAGTTTAAAGAACCGAGAAGTTGCCACATTATAGTGAAAGAAAGTCAGGTTTGGGAAATGACAAAAGTGAGCAATTTTCACCTCGAAAACCTGGTGGAATCAGTTACACAAGATGTAACCACACACAAACACAGGCATTTCTTATCATATAAGAGCATTTACAGTCAAGAAGCTTCTTTCAGAGTATTTCATGGAAAGTTATTTTAGTAGCAAGGGGAGCCTTCAGCAATGAGTAGTCGTCAGGTGAAACCTTGAGTTCAAAGTCAGTAGACAGAGGAGCCCAGACTCAGAACACGAGGCGACTGGCAGGGTGGGCGCCCACGTGCACAGCCCCTGCCTCGGGTACTGTGTGCGGCCCTTGTGACCAGGCGGTGGAGACACCAGCTGCCGGGGCCCCCTGCTTGCCACCATCTGCTACAAGGGCCAGACTTTAAGTTTTTAAATAGTTCTTATAAAATTGAGGGCATGATTTAAAGCAAAGCAAAAACTGCGTGTAAAAAAATATAGTGCCCGTGGGATTCAAATGGCTTATTCCCTTAAGGTAATATCTGAAGAAAATATAAAAACCCCAGGTGGCAGTGGCCTGAGGATGGAGGCACTGTATGACTGTCCCAGGGCAGAAAAGGAGCTCTGCTGGGACCCTCAGCACCTGGACGCCTGTCGTGTCGCCAGGTGCAGACTTTCGAAATAGAGATTGGGAAGAGGGTGATGCCTGCCTGTATTCTCACTGCTAGAGCTTTCTGCTGTTCCCATCACAGTGTTTCCTTCTAGGCTTTTCCCCTAGTATGGATTTAGTAATTGCTTAAGTAATCTGTAATATAATCTTTAAAATTTAGACTAGTACACTTCATGGAGCACCACAAATAAATATATATATTTATTTTTAACTGAAGGATAATTGCTTGACAGCGTTGTGTTGGTTTCTACCAAACGACAATGAATCAGCCATGGGTTTGCCCGTGTCCCCTCCTACTTGATATCCCTCCCGCCTCACTCCCCATCCCACCCCTCTAGGTTGTTACAGAGCCCTGGTCTGAGTTCCCGGAATCCTGCAGCAAATTCCCGTTGGCCATCTACTTCACATGTGGTCATGTGTGTTTCTATGCATAGCACTCTCGCCTTCATTTTTGGGTTCAGCTTACCTTGCAGTCACGCACAACTAGTCTGCAGAAGACTCTGCATTTAGGGATGTCTTCAGAATTTGCCCTCTCTGCTGAAGAGTTTCTTGGCATAAACCTTAAAAGGTGTAGCTATACTCTTAAAAAAAAGTGAAGGACTAAACCCAGCCTCCAGAAACACTGATTTTTAAAAACAAATGTATAAACTGCAGACTGTTCTGGGGAGAGTTGGTTTAACGGAGAAGTTGGTTTAAAGGGTGTGACATCAATTATTCTTTTAAAAATTGTCTACTCATATTCTTTCCCTATTTTCCCCTTCCCTTCCTTCCCTCCTCTCTTTCTTTCTTTCCTTCAGGTCTCCCCCTTCTTTCCTCCCTCCCTACCTCCCTTCCTGTCTCCTTTCCTTCCTGGTTTTCTTTTTTGTTGTTGGTTCTGTAAGAGCTCTTCAACTATTCTGAATTTTAAACCTTTGATATATATACCCTGCAGATAGTTTTTTCCCAGCCTGTTGCCTGACATTTTACTTTGTTTCTTGTGTCTTATTCCTTTTATAGAAACATTTAATTTAGTGTAGTACAATCTGTTTTTATTTCCCTGACCCCCAGGTTTTAGCTTGCTTAGAAAATCTGCTCCCACCTCTAGATTACAAAAGTATTCTCATGTATTTTTTTTTGTCTGATGTTTTATAAGTTTATTTTTGAGCTTTAAAATTCCAAGTCCATGGGGATTTATTTTTGTTTATGATTTGAAGTTGGGGGGGATGCCTAATGAGTCTTTAAATGGCCAGCATTTTTTTCCCAGTATCATTTTTTAAGCAGTTCACTCTTTCCTGCTGAAAATATATTGTATATTTATACGTTTTAGGTTGGGGGAGATGGAGGGCGTGCCATAAATGATTCTGGGTGGAAGGTGGGGTTGAGGGCTTTGACACAACACCTCTGCCTTTCAAACATCCTGTGACCTCAGGGCTGAGGGATGCTCGGCGCTTTCAGAGAATGTGAGATAGAAAGAGGAAGGGGCAGCGGCATATAAATGGGAATACGCAGACAGTGGGCACAGTCAGGGGGACAGAAGCGCCTCGGCAGGGGAGAGAAGACGTCAGCAGAGGGCGAAGGGGACGCGTGGAATAAACAGGCTCTGTGGGCAGCCAGTTCACAGAGCACAGACACTCGGTGGGTGCAGGCGTGGCTGGGCCAGTGCTGAGGACACTCGTGGGGGCTGGAGAATTGGTTTTGGATGAATGTCTTCACATGGAGAAAATCTGACCTAAACGTGGAAAAGTAGACATGCTATCCAGAGAGAAAAGAAGCCTGAGTTTTCTGGAGCCAAAAACAAACAGATCAATGAAGATAACCTCAAGATCAGGTATGGACCCAATCTTTAAGAAAGAGCCTGACCTCGCCATGTGGAGGTGGAATCAAGCCAGATGATTAGAGGGGCTGCCAGGTCTGCTAAGGGCTTGAAGCGGGTGGAAATCTGGGGCGGGCATCCAGAGAGCCAGTCTGAGAGCCTCCTTTGAAAGAAGGCTTCCTGAGAGGCTGTGATGTCTGTCTTCCCACCGTGAAGACGTAGGGTGAGACCATTAAGTCCCCAGCATCCATGGCAGAGATGGACCAACCTTGGAGGTATGGGCTCTAGGCATCACACAGGTCCCTGTGCCCAGAAGGTCGGCACTTGGTTTAATGCCTGCTGTCACCATCTTGAAATTCTTCAGTGTTTAAACAAGGGACTCTGCAGGTCCCGTGGGCCCCCTGTGTTCTGCATCCAGGCGTAAAGGTGGGGAACTGGCCCCGCTGCTGTCCTGGGAGCCATCCCATGTCTTCCTGCTCACTGGGCTCCAGGGAGCCACTGCCCGAAGGAAGGTGGGGCCCTCAAGAGGAAAAAGACTGGTCCTGGGTGACTTGGGCTCTCCACGGCTGCTTCATGTAACAGCAGACCCTGATTTATGAAAGGTGGCTTGAGAGCAGCTGATGGAAATGAAGGGGAAGCGTGTGTGTGTAGGGGGGAGTTTGCAGTGAAATTTTGCCCCCTTGAAAGTACCCCCAGTCCTGTGAGTCCCTGCAGTTGGGCTGTGTTCTCTGCATTGCAAGGACACAGAGAAAAGGGAGCCTGCCGGCGGAGGCCCAGGTACTCCGCTGAGTGGAGGGTGCAGCCGTCTGCGCACATCTTCTAAACTGGTTCCCTTCTAGAACTAAGCGGCTGGGGGAGTGGGAGGCTGCTGTCTAGCACAGGAGCTCAGCTTGGCATTCCGTGATGACCTAGAGGGCTGGGGTGGGTGGTGGCTGGGAGGCAGGCTCAGGAGGAAGGGGAGAGATGCATGCTTCTGTCTGATTCATGCTGTTGTCCCGCAGAAATCAGCACAGCATTGGAAAGCAATTACCCTTGAATAAAAGTAA
Source organism: Odocoileus virginianus (assembly GCF_023699985.2). Taxonomy (NCBI): domain Eukaryota; kingdom Metazoa; phylum Chordata; class Mammalia; order Artiodactyla; family Cervidae; genus Odocoileus; species Odocoileus virginianus. The sequence goes on from NC_069675.1 coordinate 995,554, forward strand.
ATAAAAACAACAATGTTTTAGAAGAGAGGCCTGGAGCCTAAGGGATTGTATCTCTGCCCTGATCAGAGCCATCCTCCAGGGGGTGGAGCTGTTGGACTATGCTCCAGTGGGCCTGTCTCTGGGGAGCCCTGAAGACTGAGAGAAGCGTCTTCTGCTGAGGACTCTCTCAGCGCCCAGCTGAGTCCTGCAGCCTTGTGGCCTCCCCGCGCAGGCGGCGCCGCTGTGGCTTCAGCCCCCGGGAGTGAGGTAGTGAGGGGTGTTTCTGGACAGGAGGCTCAGGCACCCTCCAACCGGGGAAAACGTGCTGTCAAGCTATAACGGAAGCAGAAGGGCTCCCCTGGTGGCCCAGGCAGCAAAGAATCCGCCCGAAATGTGGGAGTGGGTTTAATCCCTGGGTGAGGAAGATCCCCTGGAGGAGGAAACGGCAGCCCACTCCAGTATTCTTGCCTGGGAAATCCCATGGACAGAGGAGCCTGGCGGGCTACCGTCCATGGGGTGCAAAGAGTCAGACACGACTGAGCGACTAACACACATATACACACAAAGGGGCCTGATGACAGCCTACCTTCCTGCCCCAGTTTTCCTAAACCCGGGACTCTGAGAGTTCTCCTTCTGGATTTCACAGATCAGGTTCTGACCACTGAGCGCCCACTGCGCTCAGCCCACTGCGGGGTTCTTGGAAGCTGGTAGCTCAACCAATCTGATCGCTGCTGAACTGAAACACCCAGGGCTTCTGACTGCAGTTGCCAGCCCTAGGAAACAGAGGCTTCAAAAAACCTTCTCTGCTGCTTTCATGTTCAGGCTAGTTGTAGGTCAGGCTGTTCATTATATAGCCATGTAAGTGAGGGTGTAGACCATACTAAAGGCTATGCTCCCCAAAGAGCCTACACCCAAGGATGGAGTGGGAAAGTTCGAGTTAATTCAAGATTTTTTATAGACTGCAGAACTTCTCAGAGCCTTTGGCCATGCTTTGTGAATACCTGAAACAGCATAACATAAGCGGGCAGATGATGGGGGAAACCTCTTCTCATTTATTTCTTGGAGAATTTTAAAGAACCAGAGTTCCAGTGAATACAATTTGGGACACACAGTGCAATATTATAGAAGATTACAATGAATATTTTTGTTTGGGCTGAAAGGTGACATTTGGATTGAAACTTAAAAGTGGGAAAAGATCCTTAAATGGGAGGGGTGCACTTCCCTGGTGGTTCAGATGGTAAAGAATCCACCTGTAATGCAGGATACTCTGGTTTGATCCCTGGTTTGGGAAGATCCCCTGGAGAAGGGAGTGGCTACCCACCCCAGTATTCTGGCCTGGAGAATTCCATGGACAGGGGAAGCCTGGCAGGCTACAGTCTGTGGGGTCACAAAGATTTGGACATGACATCACTTAATGGGAGGAGTGGCATGGTCAGAGGCAAACACAGCCTGTAGAGCTGGCTGGCGGGGAGGAGCCTGGGTGTTCTGTTAGAATCTCAATTGCCTGATCACTGTGTAAGGCCTTTAACCTGCAGGATGTGTGTGCGCATGTGCAATACTTAACGGTTTTGTAAAACCTGGGACAGGATGCTGAAGCTTTAGAAAAATGACTTTATGGGAAGCACTAAAGACCTACTGGTCTTTCCTGGTGGCTCAGACGGTAAAGCGTCTGCCCGGTGCTGGAGACCCGGGTTCAATCCCTGGTTCAGGAAGATCTCCTGGAGAAGGAAATGGCAACACACTGCAGTACTCTTGCCTGGAAAGTCCCATGGATGGAGGAGACTGGTGGTCTATGGGGTCGCAAAGAGTCAGACATGGTTGAACGACTTCACTTTCACTTTCACTTTTCAAAGACCTACTGGAGATTTGGAGCTCGCTTGGAAGGCACCTACTGGAGATTTGGAGCTCGCTTGGAAGGCACCTACTGGAGATTTGGAGCTCGCTTGGAAGGCACTTGTCACGGAAGCCTGGTGTGCATGGCCAGGAAGGAGTGACCTGGCCCATGGCAAGGTGGCAGATGGATACATGAGAGCCATAATCAAGACAGAAGCAGCGACTGGGAGAACTGGCTGAGTTGCAAAACTCCAGGGCGCCCACGCCACCCTTGACATTTGAGAACTCAGAGCAGATGGTAACACCTGGGCCAGTCTATACAGATGGGCAAGGAAGATAGCTGCTACCACGTGAGGGGTGGGCATGGGGTGGAAGTCATTTCTCTCGCCCAAGATTACAGAGGGATTCCCCATCTCCCCCGGGTGCGGTGGCTGAGCAGCACCAATGACAAATGGGAACACCTGTGTGTCAGGTGTGCGCCGTGGCGGGGGCCCTGCCGGCCACCGAGGCATGGCCAGCTCCTTCGGCCAGCTGTCTGCGCAGAAACTGCATGGTGACCGGAGGAAGTTGGAGGCATAGACAGGCCGTTTCAGTGGTGGAGGGCTAAGTACTGCCAGGCGGTAACTGCGGTCCCAGATGTGTATTTCATAAGTCATATTCCAATTGCATCTGGCTCTTTTAAAGCATAGAAATTGGACTTCCCTGGTGGTCCAGGGGTTAAGAATTCACCTGCCAATGCAGGGAACAGGGGTTCAATCCTTGGTCCAGGAAGACTCCTCATGCTGCCAGGCAACTAAGCCTGTGTGCCACAAATACTGAGCCCACACTCCAGAGCTGGGAAGGCCCAACTACTGATGCCTGTGCACCCTAGAGCCCATGCTCCGCAACGAGAGAAGCCACTGCGGCGAGAAGCCCGTGCACCACAGCTGGAGAAAGCCCATGTGCAGCAATGAAGAGCCAGTGCAGATAAATAAATAATTATTTTTTAAAAAAGATAAAGAAGCAACAGCCAGCCCACAGCTGTGGCCGCTGCCTTAAAAAAAAAAAAAAAAAAGCAGAGGAATTTCTTGTTATTTGGAACCAGCAAAATCCACTATCCTCTGAGCTGCCTGTCTTGGAATCTCACAAATTTGCACGTTGAAGTTCTTAATAAAGGACTAAGTAGGTAATTCAAACAAGCCCTGTGGTTTGGAGTCACAGGTTCTGGGGCTGAGTACTGAGATATTCAGGAGACAAGGTTGAGGAATATCGTCTCCTAGAACCACGCCACGTCTGGGCCAGATGCTGCACATTCAGACCGTCTCCCAGAGAGCTCCCCTGGCCTCTGCTCTAGGTCTGTTCCCATCCAAGCACATGCATATGTGTGAGTGCGCGCTCATGTGTGGGATGCAGACACTGGGACCATGAAGTTTTAACCCCTCCTTAGTTAAGGCATATAACCAGGACAGACTGACGGAAGGTTTTTAGTACTTAGAAGGGCAGACCTGATAGTCATCGTACATTATAAAGAGCACCAAAACATGCCATGCGCAATGAGGAAGTGGGCTTTCCAGGTGGCACAGTGGTAAAGAATCCGCCTACCTATGCAGGAGACGTTAATTTGATCCCTGGGTTGGGAAGAAACCCTGGAGAAGGAAATGGCAACCCAATCCAGTGTTCTTGCCTGGAAAATTCCATGGACAGAGGAGCCTGCTGAGCTACAGTCCATGGGGTCCCAAAAGAGTTGGACCCAACTTAGCGCGCACACACACACACACACACACACACACACACAATGAGGAAGTACTGAGATCCAAATGAAGTGAAAACCCACAAATATTTTATTTAAGCACCGTAGGTTCTGATGAGGACGCAGCCATCATTAGAAAAGAATTCTGGTGGAAATGACAGTGAGGGATATAAAGCTACACTGAAGGGGGATTTGGCCCACGGGAGTGAATGACTTACTCTGGGACCGTGGTGTCTGCCAAGGAGGTGGGGTCTGGACCAGACCTTGGGAGGCATGTAGGCAGGGACGAACAGTGGTGAGAAAAGGCTGTCCAGGTGAGGGTGCCTGCAGGTGCGAGATCACAGAGGTGGCCAAGTCCAGACTGTGCCTGAGACGAGTGTTGGGTGTCATCTGGCTGGTGAAAGAGTGAACAGAGGTAGAGAAGGAACTCAGCAGACACAGGAGTGTGTCCTGATCAGACCTGCTGTGACATGAATATGCAAATGAGTATTACCCCTCACCCCCAGACCCTCGGGACACCCATTCCGCCCAGGTTAAGATTGCTCAGAAGAGGGCTGAAGCTCCTTCTGCGGCAGTCCTCTCAGAGCCCTGGAGAACCACAGTGGAAAGAGCTCTCGCCCCCGAGCTGTGGCTCAGCCAGGCCCCCACCAAGCTCACTCTACCTGGCAGTTTCTAAACTCCCTCCCAGGAATTTGTCACTCTGTTACGCATCCAGAAAAGCATGGTGGACCCCAAAAGCTTTTCCAGAAGAGCTTGAAAACTGAACCTGAAGCAGCCCAAACTGTTACTGGCAAATCACAAGGTTTGTTTGAATTATTCACTTAGTCCTTTATGAACAGCATCAATGTGCAAATTTGTGAGAGTCCAGGACAAGCAGTTCAGTGAACAGTGGATTTTGCTGGTAAATAGCATGAAAAAGCCCTGACTTTTAAGAACCAGATACCTTTAAGAATATTCTTTATTAGTCACGTGGAGCATGAAGATGACTCCACATTATGTATTTGGTCTCTCTTTTTCCTACCGTCTTAGAGTGTCACAGTGCTCAACCTGGATGCAATTGGGGAGATAGAGTCAACTATCGCTGACTCTACTAGGGGAGGTGTTATCTGTGTCATTCCATGCTGTCCATGTGGCGGTCTTGGCTCCACACCGTAGTCCTTGATATTTAGGATTCCACACTAAGTTTTATGAAATCACAGTTCAGAAATTGGCTGGGACCATGTGAGATGAGGGTTCTCTGAGCACTTGCAGGCTGGTGTGGCCTCTGTTGTTTCTGGTGGCCCAGGAGATACAAACCCTGGACACCTTGCCACTGTTTGTAAGGAAGTAGACAAACCAAAGTGATTTCGAAATGTGTAATTGATTTACTGGGGCTGCCATAACAAAATATCTTAGACTGAGTGGCTTAAACAACAGAAATGTATCTGCTCTCAGCTCTAGAGGCCAGAAGTCCATGAGCAAGGTGTTGGCGGGTGTGGTTTCTTCTGAGGCCTTTTTCCTTGGCCACCTTCTCGCTGTGTCCTCACACGGCCCCGCCTCTGCTCGTGCATACCTGATGACTCTCTGTGTCTCCTCTCCCTCTTTTTTAAAATTTACTCTTGCCTGCATGGGTCTTCGCTGGGTCTCCTTTGTGAAGGTTTCCTCTAGTTGCCACGAGAAGGGGCTGTTCTTCGTTTGGGTGCACAGGCTTCTCTTTGTGGTGGGCTCTCCTGCACGGGCTCCAGGCTGGAGGGCTTCAGTAGGTGTAGCACTCCGGCTTTATAGTTGGGGCTTGCAAACTCTAGAGTGTGGGCTCAGTAGTTGTGGCATACGGGCCTAGTTGCTCCAAGGCATGTGGAATCTTCCAGGAGCAGGGATTGTGTTCCAGGAACACAGATTGAACCTGTGTCTCCTGCATTGGCAGGCGGATTCTGATCTACTGTGCCACCAATGAAATCCCCCTTCTTCTTATAAGGACCGTCATCTTGGATTAGGGCTCACCCATATGATTTCATTTTGCTTAATTCAACTCTTTGAAGACCCTACCTCCAAATGCAGTCTTATTGTGTGGGACTGAGTGGGGGTTAGAACCTCAACATGTAGATTTTAGGGAAACACAATTTAACCCATTTTTGGATGATGCATTTAAAAGACTCAAATCCATGCCAATGGATGAATTATGCAGCCAGTGACTGGATGAAATGTTTGGCCATTTGACATAATTTCTCTTGATTATAAAGATAAAATACGTTCACCTTTGCATTCTTCATTCTGGCTTCCATGCTTTAAATAGCAAATTCAGAATTTTGCTAGCTAGAGTGTCAAATCTTTGATCAAACAGTATACTTTTATCTCTACATATTTTGACCCATGTTCTTGTTGTGGTTCAGTTACTAGGTTGTGTCTATTTTGCAACCCCATGGACTGTAGCCTGCCAGTCTCCTCTGTCCATGGGGTTTCCCAAGCAAGAATACTGGAGTGGGTTACCATTCCTTTCTCCAGGGGACCCAGGGATCAAACCCATGTCTTTTGCATCTCCTGTGTTGCAGGTGGATTCTTTACCACTGAGCCACCAGGGAAGCTATATTGTGACCCATGGACAACTGCAAATAGGTGGGATGTGATTTTCATGCTCATGGGGGCACAGGGGCTCCTGATGTCCAGAACAGGACCCTTTGTTCCTGTGATAAGATGTCACAGCACCTGCCAAACGCCTTGACCTACTTGGTCCCTCTGGCAGAGAGCAACGCTAGGGGTCAGGCAGACCAATGACTGGATCAGCTCCACCCCCTAGGAACTGCTGACTCCGCTCTCAGACTCGAACTTCCTGCCCCAGGCAGGTTTCTCCCGTCGCAGAGAGGCTTCCGTCTGGTTCACCTTCCACTCTTCTTCTCCTTGCATGTTTCAAGTTCAAATTGTATAGACTCCTCCTTTGAAGGAGGAGGTTGGAGGTTGGAAGATGTTGGCTATTTTTGGTGCTTTTCTGCCCTAGATTTTTGGGTGTTGTTTCTTTTATTTGGTAATTTTTGATATTAATTTCTCCCACATGTTCTAGTCACCTAGGAAGTCACAAAGGTGATGACCAGATGGAGTCAAGGAATGCCTGAGTGAGTAACTTAGGTCTCGCTCTCAGACTTTGAATCCGTTTAATGTTGGCACTAGCGGTGAAGAATCTACCTGCCAATGCAGGAGATGCAAGAGATGTGGGTTCGATCCCTGGATCGGGAAGATTCTCTGGAGGAGGAAATGGCCACCCCCTCCAGTATTCTTGCCTGGGAAATCCCATGGACAGAGGAGCCTGGCGGGCTACAGTTTATGGGGTCATAAAGAGTCAAATATGACTGAACACAGCATAGCATGCTCTCAAAGACAATTCACCTGGGACTTCCCTGGTGGTCTGGAGGTTAAGACTCTGTGCTTCCATTGCAGGGGGCGCAGGTTTGATACTTTGTTGGGGAATTAAGATCTTGCATGCTGTGCAGTGTGGCCAAAAATAGGAAAATAAAAATATATGATTCACTTGACCTTCTTTTGGCAGCTTTGGTTCTTTTATCACTGGATTCCCAAAGACAAAGGCTTGGATTTTGAGCCCACCACATACTAGTTACATAAGTTAGATTAACTCAGTTTGTATTCCCAAATCCCAACATCCTCATCCGTAAGATGGAGGTAAATGATAACACTTATTTCTGTTTTAATTTTTTTTTAACTTTTAATTTTGTACTGGGGCAGAGCCAATTGACAATGTTGTGATAGTTTCAGGTGAATGGGGAAAGGATTCAACCATACTTTTATTAAAACCTATGTCCATTCTCCTCCATACGCCCCTCCCATTCAGGTTGCCATATAACATTGAGCAGAGTTCTATGTGCTATACATGGAACCCTTGTTGGTTATCATGTAGGTCCTCGTTGGTTATCCATCTTAAATACAGCAGTGTAATACCTGTTTCTTAGGCTGCTGCCAGTGTTAAATGTAAATCTCTTAACACAGAGTTCAATACTGAGTAGGTGCTTGGAAAATGTCAGCTGCATCGTAATATTTACTCTCACTTGGCTGTGACATCTCACCAAGTTTTTATTCATTCCCTAGAATCATCTCAAGCTTCAAGAGGACCCAGTGACCATCTCATATAACCCCCATCTGTACCTTTCTACTCTGTAGCATCTCCTCTAATGACCAGATGCCAAGGACACCTTCTAATGGCTAGTAAAGTGGGGTCTTCATTAAGCCAGGCTGTTTATTGGAAAATCTGCCAAATTCTGATCTACATTCAGCCCCTTGGACACAGCCCCTTGGACAGTTCAGCCTGTCTGTTCCCAGGCCTCTCTCGTGGCCCTCCAAGATAATCCAAGACCCAACTGAAGACGGGGGGATGTACTTCTCTTCTCCTGCACCTCATCTCCTGAAGCAGCCAGATCTCTTCCTGCCTCTCCCAGCCCATTCCTTCTCAGTTCCTCTTTGATTCACCCTCCATGTCTTCTTTCCCCTTCACCCCAACTCTGAGCCTCGCTCCTCTTCCATAGTCGGCTGGTAGTGGCATCTTTGGTTTGCTCCAATTTTTATCTCTTCTTCACCCTTGAAACCTTTAAACCTATCAGTGCTCACTGTCCACACCTCCAGAAGTCATCTTCCTTGGAAGGGATGATGATGCAGATTTTATAGAACCCAGTTGAAAATCTGATGTCTTCAATGATGAAGTTCTTTCAGGAAATCATTGATGTTAGATTCTGAAACACCTTTCCAGTCTTAAAGAATGAAGTCCCATGTATGTGATAGGGTTCAATCTTCCTCTGTAGGATCAATAACAACAATGTCCCAAAGGATCTGAGTGATTCCCCAGCTATACCTGAGTTATTTGGTGGTTTCAAACCTTGGCCCCAGACTACCCTGACCAAGTGAGTTCATGTGAGTCCCTAAAAAGTTGTTTCCCACCTAGGGTACAGGTTACTGGCCGAATCCGGGATGAACTTTTATAGTTGGGACCTCAGACACACACTTATTTTAGGAAGGCAGGTCCCAGGGAAGCTCACTGGGTATCCAGGAGCTTGTCTGTCCTCCCTGGGGTGACTCAGAGTAAAGCATCTGTTATTTAGTCGCCAAGTCATCTCTGATTCTGCGACCCCATGGACTGCAGCATGCCAGGCTTCCCTGTCCATCATCTGCTGGAGTTTGCTCAAACTCATGTCCATTGAATTGGTGATGCCATCCAACCGTGTCATCCTCTGGGGTCCCCTTCTCCTCCTGGCTTCCATCTTTCCCAGCATCAAGGTCTTTTCCAATGAGTTGGCTCTTCATATCAGGTGGCTGAAGTATTAGAGTTTCAGCTTCAGCATCAGTCCTTCCAATGAATATTCAGGGGCATCTGACAGTCCCATAACTGAACACCAAGATGCTATGTTCCTTTATTTTTTTTTTGGCCATGCTCGAAAGCATGTGGGATCTTAATTCCCCGGCTGGGGATCAAACCGGGAGCCTTGCATTGAAGCTCAGAGTCTTAAGCAATGAACCATCAGGGAAGTCCCTACATTCCTTACAAGTTTATGTAAAGACACATCTGTGATCCCTGTGGGATGCAGGGCCCCTCCTCTCTTCCCCACATCAGCCTACAGCTGTAGAGTGTCGAACTCAAAGCCCCTCAGGGAAGAAGGCAGGGAAGGAAGATGACAAAGGTCCGCTGCAGAGTGCAAAGGGAACTCAGATTCTCAGATTCCATCCAGCGGTAAAGAAGGGACATGGTTCCCTGCATGTCCGGACACTGGGGAGTGTCCTGAACCGAGATCAACTCTCCCTCCCAGACACCAGCTATTTTCACTGACAGAGCTGGTGGTGAGCATGGTGTTCTTACGTGGAAACAATGAGAGCCTTGATGTCACATCCCAGGACTAACCAGATGTGCCCACACTGACCAGGGAGAGGAAGGCCAGTCTTGAGTAAATGGTGTCCAGAAGTTGGACAGAATTTGTACATCTGGTTGTTTTGTTCCCCCTTAGAGGGACAGTGTGTGGTGATAAAAAAAAAAAAACACAAACCCTTGGGGCTCCCCTGATGGTCCAGTGGCTAAGACTCCAAGCTCCCAGTACAGGGGGCCTGGGTTCCATCCCTGGTCAGGAAACTAGATCTCACATGCTGCAACAAAAGATTCCACATGTCGAAATTTAGACCCAGTGAGTGTGTGCTAAGTCACTTCAGTTGTGTCCAATTCTTTGTGATTCTATGGGCTGTAGCCTGCCAGGCTCCTCTGTTCATGCGACTCTCTAGGCAAGAATACCCAGTGCAGCCACATAAATAAACAAAAATAAATATATAAAATATATATATATTTGAAAAATGCCTTGATTTCTAGCTTTTCCAGAATCTTGGGCAAGTTAATCTCTTCTAAGTCTTGTTTTTACCGCCTCTAATAGAGACAGAGCTCATCACATGGTTCCCACCTAAGGCAGGGGTCACGCTCAACTCAGTAACGGGTGGGGATTTGTGGACAGCCTGGGAGGATTCCACCTGTGTAAATACAGCTCTCCTCAACCTGGCCTTGTGCCCAGCACCTGCCATGGAAGCAGAAACAGCCTCTAAGTTTGCTCAGAATCCCTTGCAAGGCCAGGTGGGCTTGGTTGTGCCTTACATACGATGGGTCTCACCGTGAGGGCTGAAAGGCATCGCTCTCAACGTGGATCAGCTTTACACTGAGTCACAAGTCACTAGAGGATTTCTTTACTACTTGGGGCTTTCCGAGAAGTGTCTGTGCTTGGGTAGTTTTTGTCTTATAAAAGTTTCCCACCTGCAGTGGAGTTTATAATTACTTCAGAGCTTTTTATAAATGAACTAGATTTCCTTTGCACTCAGGATAATTTACAGAGTCATCAGTCACTTCAGTGCAGCTGGGAGCTTCACACCAACCGTGCAAACGCACCTTGAAAATGAAACTGCATGTAAGTGGGAGCCAGGAAGCATGCCTTTGAGGGAAGCAGAAACAACTGTCCAACAAAAGCTTGCTCCTGTGTATCTGCTGATAAAAACTCTTGACATTTTTAAGAAAAAAAAATCCTAAATCATTCACCAAGATTTATGTGAATCTCATAAATGAAACAATAAGGATTACAAGTTCAAAAAGAATCATTCTGGTCTAAAGCTTGTATTAAAATATCCTTAAATGATTTATTTAGCTGTAAAAGTGCTGGAAGGCATGACTTTCTGCCCTCCCCTGCATATCCTGCCCCACCCCCCTTTTTACCAACACTGTTTCTGCTTGGGAATTTTTTTGGTGAGCATGGATGACACCTTAAACTACTTGAGTTAAACTGCAAATAAAATCACACATTATGCAAACAAAAATGACTGCACTTCCCAATTTCGAGCGACTTGAATATGAACTGGACGTTCGCCTTCCTAAACCCCAGGAGACTCCGGGATTCTAGAAGGAGTCAGAACACACCCGCAGTTGTCTCCTGCCTGGGACTCAGTGTCATTCCTGGCACGTGCCTTTCAACGGGTCCATTCCTGTTAAGTTTGCTCTTAGCCTCGGGGCTTTTTTCCTGCCGCTGCACCTAATTCATTACTTTATAGTCTAGATTGCCCTTCGGAAAGGAGAATCTTGTCTCCAAATTGCATCTGGGCATTTTAAAATAAATAGGATGCAAATATTTAGCTAGCCTTGTATGTACTTAACTTCAGACTGAATAATGAATATGTAAGACAGAACGGGGGTGGGGTGGGGTGGGCGGGGAAGTCATTTGCATAATGGTGTTTGCTGCGGGGTGAAACTGAAACCCCGGCTGTGTGGGTGGGGCCCTGTTTCCTTACGTCAGCGCCGTCGCCCACGACCGCCCCCACCGACACATGATGCCCGGTGGCAGCCCCCCGAGGCAGAGGGATGGCGGGCGTGGGACACCGGGGAGGGGGGATGGACCACAAAGTGTGAAACCAGAATCAACACCTGGAGCTGGGCGGGCTTTGGGCTTCTTGGTCTCGCTCCTGAAGAAACAGACATCATCTTTTTCTCCTGATGCTTGTGTGACCCTCTTTCAAATGGGGTCTCATCTTGTGTGATAGGGAAAGTCTTGAAAAACAGGGATACGTCATTTTTTAAAAGAATTTCTTCTGCTGCTTCTCTTCCTCCTCTTCCTTCTCTTTCTTTTTTCCCTGTCCTGAGAGTCATTTCTGAGTTGACTTGAGTTTCAGAGAGCCCAATAACAGAGGTCAGGGTTGCCCGTGGCCTTCTATTTCCTAGAGAACAGTTCAGCCCTTGGGGTGTTATAAACGTAGCTCCCTATGTTAAACCAGCATCTTTCACCCACTTGGTGTGTACCCTGAAGTACGGAAAAGCAGTTTGGCTCGTAGTAGTTTGAAAACTATATGATCTTATATTTTCTGTCATGTTTGGCTAGCTAATGTCTCCAAGCAGTGGGGTGAGTTTGGGAGGGGGTTGGAGGGAAATAACACCAGAATGTTTTTTCATACAGTTCAGATTTGCTCTCAGTACTAGTTTCTCTGCTGTAAAATATATACTCCTTATAGGAGTTGTGAAAAGAAGAGGCTTTCACAGCAATGTTTCTTTCTGCTCTGTCTTCAGCTAGCAGTTGGCTTGTACCCTTGCTGGTTGACAGTGGGAGATGTTTTTCTAGAGGAGTGGTCCCACCCTGGAGGTCTCATGCCCCCTGGGATGTTCTCAGGGCCTCTGAAATCCACTTGCATGTCAGCCATTGTAAATAACTAACTAATGGCTCTGGCATTTATGTGTTTTATGACACAGAGGCTTTTTTAAAAAAATGTATTGATATATGATACAAATTCTTTTATATGCCTAGTTAAAATCATATCATTAAAAAAAATTGATATTCAGTTGCTAAGTTGTGTCTGACTCTTTGCAACCCCATGGACTGTAGCCTGCCAGGCTCCTCTGTCCATGGGATTTCTCAGGCAAGAATATTGAAGTGAGTTGCCATTCCCTTCTCCAGGGGATCTTCCTAGACCAGGCATCGAACCCATGTCTCCTGCATTGGCAGGTGGATTCTTTACTGCTGAACCACCGTATAACTAGTACCATATGTGTGAGGGGGTAGTGATGGGCTCAGGAGACGAGCATCACAGTCCTGACACAAGGTTTGGTGCTGGGCAGAACCCCAAGGAGATGGCAGTGCAGGACCAGGAATTGTGTCCTCCAGGAATTTTCATTTATAAACTTTGGTCACTGTTCATTTGTTCCTAAGATGAACATCATGGAACTACTTTTCATCCTTCCATAATAAGTATAGCTTCTCACCATCAACTTCTTATTTAAAAGTATTTATTTTATGGAACATTGAAAAGAAGGTAATTTATATGTGTGTGATTTTATTAGGCCTTTGTGTTTGCACTGAAAACCTGTGATTGAGGCCAAAAGACAGGAGCGGGGTCTCTATTTGATTAACCTAGACATTTTAACTGATCTGTGTTGCTTTTATTGTTTCATTTTGGAAGAAGGAGGAAAAAAAACAATTGTTTTTTTTTTTTAAAAACAGTTTTAAAACCAGGATTGGGTTATCACATGTGTTTATTTTCACACATATTCCATAAATGATATTATGTCCTAGGCACCAAGCTACCCTAAGGAATAATGCTTTGTCCTTGGGAGGTTCATAGCATAGAAGGGCAGACAGTTGTGAAAGGTAATGTGCTATCAATACTCTTTCCAAGGGCCAAATGCATGCCAGACTCTGGACCAGGTTCATCCTATGAATGATCTCATTTCTTCTTCACGCAGTCCAAGAGTCCAAGGATCCTATTATGACCTCTGTTTTGCAGATGAGGCTGTTGAGGCACAGAGAGGTTAAGTAACTTGTGCAGGGTCACACAGCAGGTAAGTAGCAGGGCCTGGATTTTAAGCCAACAGTTGGATCCCAGAGTGCTATAGTCTCAACTGCCATGGTACTAAACCAAACTATAAACGAAGCCTTCTGGGAGCACAGAGAAGAACTCGAGGCTTCTGTCTGTGGGCATCCAGAGTGTGTTCAAAGAAAAGTTGACGTTTAGCTCAGCCAGGAAGGGTTGGGGCACCTATGTTGGACAAATATGTGAGGAGGCTTCTCCTGCTAATGACAGTAGAAGAAAAGTGTCACAAGGCCATTTGTTCACACTTAGAGATGCATCACATTTTATAGGGCCCTGGTTACTTTTCATCCTGGTAGATCTCAGTTCAGGGCTACATGGTTAATGTTGGTGAGGATGACATTCCTGTCCCTCAAAGCAAGATGTCACTCCTCATACACGTCATTCGGGGCATAAAGTGAGTAAAAAATATAACACTGAAGAGAATATTTTATCAAGATATGCTGCCTGGGGATTTCACTTATTGGTATTAGAAAGCTTCCCAGTAAGTCATGAGAAAAGTAGATTTTGAAATGTTCTGATGTAGGTGATGGCTTTTCTGGTGGCCCAGTGGTAAAGAATCTGCCTGCCATGCAGGAGATGCAGGTTTGATCCCTGGGTTGGGAAGATCTCCTGGAGGAGGAAATGGCAACCCACTCCAGTATTCTTGCCTGGGAAATGCCATGGACAGAGGAGCCTGTTGGGCTGCAGTCCATGGGGTCACATAGAGTCAGACATGACTGAACCACTAAAAAACAACAACAAATGAAGGTGACATGCACCTGAAAGATGCCAAGCTGGGCCATGGAGGAGCAAGATGCCTCTCCTGCCCTTTGGTGGTTAAAAAAAAGTTAGAAAACGAAATACTTGTTTGGTGCTGCCATGCCCAGCCTTGCATCAGATCCTTTGAGGGCAGTGCATGGGCCAGTTAAGGCATGAGAGTGATGGTGCGTCAGGAGGACCAAAGAGGCCGTGAAAGGCGAGGCCCATGGACGGCCTGATGGGCTCCAGGGCGGACTTGGCCACTCGCACTTCAGTGCCCCCGCTTTCTTTCTTCCGCATCTCAGCCACTGCCAATGGGAGGCTAGCTGGGATGCCTTCTCTGCTCCTTGCTTCGGTGGGTCTTGGTTACACATTGAGCTCAAGTTCAGTATCTTGGTGCTTTTATTTGTCCTCGGGGCTGCACAGTGATGAGTGAATGAAAGATTAGGGCAGATCAGATGTCAAATCTCAGCAGATGCCCTTATGATTAGAGTTGTTTCTATGAAGCAATACCAAAACTTATGATAGGAAGATTATTTTTGAAAGGGAACTTTGATCAAAGTTGGATCCATGTTTCTTATTATTTTGAAGTTTGAATGTGAACACCTTTTAAAATCCCTTATTATATGGACCTATTCTGAAACCAATAATGCCAAGAAACCTGTGAGCATTATTTATCATAAACTAAATGAAAATGAAAAATCTTTATATTTTAAACTCTTCAAGATTTATTCTGTCCTATTTGGTCAGATTCCAGAGCAGGCTATTGATCCCCAAAGAAAATCAAATTCCTGGGGTAGAGGGAATTGGAATTTTTAAAAATGACTGAATGAGAAATAATGTTGAAAATAGAAGGAAGTTAATGATCGTAACATGTGACTTAGTCTTCTCTGTTTCAACAGTTTTGTCTGGCTTTCTGTTATTTTCTGTATGTTTTAGCTTAAATTATTTTTAACTTCCTTTATAATTGTAAAATTTTAAAGGAGTCTCAGAGGGGCCCACCTGGGAAACCCGGAGTAAGGTCTCTAGGATTTCTCATCATGCTAAGGCTTGAAGGGACTGAGAGAACTGTTTTATGTTTAATTTTATCTTCTGATATATGTTCCCATGTTTGTAGTTATGGGATGGAGTGTTGAGTAATGTTGAATATTTTAGAGAAAAAGAGGAATCTACACTTGTAGACCCTTTCCTTTAGGAATGGATAGTATATAATTGCAGATGAGCTTCAGATTTAATTAAGAATCTTTCCAGGTTAAGGATGACAGAAAATCCAACTCAAACTGGCTTAGATTCTAGAACTTACCATCTCATGGCAGTAAGCAGTCTCAGAATAGGATTTTCACAGACACCTCTCAGATGAAGTTAAGACTTTTCAGCTTTTTTCTCCTCTTGGCTTGGTTTCTAATGTTCTGACTTGCCTTCTCAAACAGACTCAACTTTTATGCCCTCAAGTGGCTGCCATTTGTCCTTCTGGGTCCAAATCCAGCAGCAAAGAGCTTTTGTCCCAGCATTCCTTGCGAAAGTGCTGAGATTCACTCTGATTGGACCAGCTGAGGTCAAGTACCTATCCCTGAACCAATCACAGTGGGTGGACTGTGATGTACTCATTGATTTACCTGACCTTATCTTCACTCCTCTCCTGGGGGCCGGGGGGGATGGAGTTATGAAGACTGAGAATAGGTAACTAGGGCAGCAAACCATTGATATCCACCAGAGTTTACTCAATGACACAAATGGATACTTACTGGTGTGCAAAGGAGCCACTTTTTGACTTCCAGGTAGCCACCTGTCATTTACTTCTCACACTTCCTATGCCTTTTGTTCGGCTGGCTGGAAGAGGGACCTCAGTAGCTTACAAGGTTGTTCTTGCTATTGAGTCGCTAAGTCGTGTCTGACTCTTTGTGACTCCGTGGACTGTAACCCACCAGGTTCCTCTGTCCATGGGATTCTCCAGGCGAGAATACTGGAGTGGATTGCCATTTTTTCCTCCAGGGGATCTTCCCAACCCAGGGATCAAATCCATGTCTCCTGCATTGGCAGGCGGGTTATTTACCACTGAGCCACCAGGGAATCCCAGCTTGCAAGGTAGTCGTTACGAATTGAGTTTTGTGTCCATTATTCTTCAGCCTGGTGTGCAGTTGGTGACAGAACAATCCCTATTCACAGATTGTCGGTCACTTCTCCCACCTCCCTCGCAGCAACCCCAGCTCCTGGTGCCAGCTGTCTGACTCCTTCCTTACTGGCCCATGGCATTGTCTTTTGTATTTGAGAAGGATTTTCTCATTTCATGCATCCACATTTTCTTTCTGTGAAGCAAACCCAGGGGCTTTGTCTCTCTGAGTTTCTCCATGTCGTTTAGCTAGAACCAGTGATTTGCTTCAGAAATGTTCTCTGATTCTGATAAAATGTTTTGTCATCTCTTATGCCCAAGAAGCAAGTCTTTCCTTAGCAGAAAGTACCTCCCAAAGATTCATCTATTTTGCCAGTCAAATGCCACAGGGATACTGACTCTAAGAATCCCTTTCTCAGTTTTGACCACTGGCAGAGTGACCAAGGCCACTTAGCAAAACAAACAAACAAAAAAACCGACCTCACATTTCTTTGTTTGTTTTAAAGCCTTTTACTCTGTAGTGGGATCTAGCCAATTAACAGGCTATACTGTGATAGTTTCAGGTGAAGAGCGAAGGGACTCCGCCGTGCACATACATGTATCCCAACCTCACCTTTCTTTGTCTTCCAGGTTTAAGGCATATCTAGTGAATTCTCAGTGATTATAACCCGTGAGCAAAGGATGGTTGCTGTATAACTCGGGAACTTCATTGTTTACTGTGGTTGTCCAGTTCACTTTTAGACGCTCACTTCATTTTCATTCATTTAGAAAGACACATACTTGTTCTGCTTGAGCATTCACAGTCTGTTTCTGATTAGTTAAAATGGTCTTGACCAGGGCTAAGTTCACATTTCAGCTTTAATTTATGTCTTCCCTATCAGCTGGGATATGTTGCTTTTTACCCCATACAACAGAAGATCTCTTATTTATTCCTTCTCATTTTCATGTGAACAAAGTAATTTGGTATGAGAACTACCTAGGCGAAGCTAAGTAGACTAATATTATAAGAGAATAAGACACAAAGATACTATATAAAATTCCAGATTACTGGTGCATAGAAGAAAACTTTAGTAATTTCTTGAGCTGATAATTCCAAATGCTTAGGTATCCTTCTTGAGAAGAGAAGACAAAGATATTAGAACTGTTCAAAAAGGGCTCCACGGAACTGGGCCAAGGTTTTTGATGAATGCATGTCCACAAAGATAGACTGTACACTTAAAAAAATTGTTTAATTAATGACTTATCTTTGGCTGTGCTGGGCCTTCTTCGCTTCAGGGGGCTTTCTCTAGCTGTGGTGCCGAGCTTCTCCTCGTGGCGGCTTCTTTTGTTGCGAAGCACCAGCCTTAGGCTCAGTAGCTGCGGCACATGGGCTCAGTGGTGTGGCGTGTAGAGTTAGTTTCCCTGTGGCACGTGGAACCTTCCCAGACCAGGGGTGGAACCCATGTCCCCTGCATGCGCAGGCAGGTTCCTATCCACCATACCACCAGGGAAGTCCACTCAGGACGTTTCGAAGAGAAAATATGCCCAACCAGATCGATGTTTTTAGCTCTGTGGCCATTTGTTCTCTGTTCCCTCAGTCTTATTGGCCCTGAATCCTGTTCAAAATGTGGGCAGGGTAGGAGCCCAAAGAAGGACCTGGTAGCCAAATTAAGGAAGAAAGGCTTCACAGAAGTCACTGACAGTTCAGTGATGACCTCATGTCTTCGCTGAAGTGATCTTCTCTGGGCCCCCTGTTCCTTTGAGGAGAAACACAGGCGTCTCAGCCTTTTGGCCTCCTCTGAGCCTGGGAACCAGGACACCCTTCGTCTCAATCCCACACCTTCAGCCTTCTCTTACACAACCCACCTTTGCAATAAATGTTGTGGGTGGCATTTGTATTTTCACTGTGTTCGTGGGTATGTCTGCCAAAATACAAAATCTTGCTGATAACACGTGAATTCTTCCGGTGCAGAAATGAATGCCGTCATCCAGAGGTACGGAAAACAAGCCCACTTAAAACTGTTTAATAACATGTAACTTTTATAACTTTTAGAAGATGGTACATTTCCTCTTAACCTCTGCCACCAAAGGCATTTGAAGACCTGAAGTGGGTTCCATGAAAAAAATCCACATGAAATAGCCTTGGAAAAGATATTGTGTGTGTGTATGTGTGTGTGCATTGTAAGATGTTAGACTGAGTGCTTTTGTTTTCTTTTCCCCCATTTATACAGACTTTTGTTCTGCTCTTAGATAAAATACTAATAAACAGGAAGTTCAAAAAAATGTGGTGCAATTGTTCTGAATGTTGTTTTTCTTGTAAGGCTTTACGGACCATACCGCACCATCCTATTCAAAGCAGCCCCTGTAGGTGGTGGTGTTAAAAAAGAAATGAACCAGTTGGGCTGCTGGAACCGGCCCTGCATCTGCCTGCCTCCCAGTGAGGCCTCAGCCTTCAAGATCAGTGGGGCCCACTCAGACTTTTCAGTGGTTTCCTCTTTATTTGCCCTGAACCCAGTTGTAGAATTTTAAGGATGTGAAAGTAAGGCCATTCCTATGGAAAAAAAAATTTTTTTCTTTGCTCATCATCCTGAGTATGTGAGGCTTTTTCATTTCCCCTGAGTATTCGTTTGTGTGTGTCTCTGAGAGAGACAGAGAAAGAGTCTAGTGTGTGTGTGTGTGTGTGTGTGTGTGTGTGTGTTTTAAAGAACCAAGAGCAAACAATTTAATAGGAATGTGCAAGCTTTGTTTGTCTTAAAGACAGCTCCTTGATCTGTTGCCATTGGAACAAGTTGTCAAGAAAAACCTGAATCTTGTTCTCCTTTTCTCAAAGTGGGACTTGAATAATCACAGCAATAGCTAGTTTCAGGATCTGAGAATGAATTCTGAATGGAACCCTCACCTCCCTAGGTCCTGTGCCCTTAGCAATTCCTGGCACTGTGTGAACTGGGGTCTGGGAGCTCCTGCCGCTAGGGCACGCAGAAGCTAGACAGGGGAGCTGTGGAGATGTTCTGGTGTTGGGGGGACAGTTATCAGTCACAGTGTAATGTCACCTTGCTTCTGATAATCCTGCACTTGTTTCTCTGCCTCTCAGGGCTTCCCCATGCTGTGTGAGGGTTTGCAGAACCTGGAGTTTTAGACCCTCTGGCCTTTAAATTTGCCCCCACCATGGTGTCACCTGCTTGGAAGTCCCATAGCGGGGGGTGCCAGCAGGAACAGAGATGCAGAGCTGCAGGAAGGGGGAGCTGAGGAAATCAGAATGCCAACGAGGGGACAGGCCGGGCTGTCCCGAGTGTGTTCAGGGTCCCAACCCCTGCCCAGGGGATCCCTCCCACAGAGGACCCCTGCCGTCACTTGGACGTTTATCCTCAGCTGCCCGGGTCTCATTCTGAACTCCCCAGCGCCTGCTCTCATCATCAGGCCTGGACCACGGCTGGTGCTGCAGCACTCAGACAGCTGCCTGTCCTAGACCTGCCCCTCTGTCTTGTCTGTTTCTGCACTCCGTGTTAAGTGAAACTCACTGCTAAAAACTAGAAGGAAAAGATAAGCATGCTGTCACAGGAACGTGACCAGGGCAAGGTAAGAGGGGGAAGTGCCAAGTGCCCAGACCCCACCCCGGGATCCCAGCAGCTGGAGCTCCGAGGCCATTTGAATAAGTGCTTATTGCTGTGAATGCCAAAAAATGGGGGAGAGGCGTGGTGGTGAGTCAGAGGCAGTGAGGTGGATGGAAGAGCCTGTTTTGCAGAGTGAAGTAAGTCAGAAAGGGAAAAGCGAATATTGTGTATCAATGCATAAATGTGGAATCTAGAAAAATGGAATGGAGATGCAGATGTAGAGAATGGACTTGTAGACACAGCAGGGGAAGGAGAGGGTGGGACAGATGGAGAAAGTGGCATTGCCATATATATACCGTCATAAGCTAAATAGATAGCTGATAAGAAGTTGCTGCATGGCACAGGGAGCCCAGCCTGGCCCTCTGTGATGACCTGGAGGATGGGATGAGGGGAAGGGGAGAGAGGCTCAAGAGGGCAGGTGACATATGTATAACTGCAGTTGATCTGTGTTGTTGTGTGGCAGAAGCCAGTGCAACATTGTAGAGCCACTTTCCTCCAATTAAAAAATAAATTTAATTTTAAAAATGGGAGAGAGGAAATAAATCCCTTCTCTTACCCTGAACCTGGTAGGATTTCACCAGTTAGTCATCCCATGAAGTCTTTTCTGGGCTTAGCCCTCTTGGGAGAAGAATTAGGGTCTGTGTGTGTGTGTGTGTGTGTGTGTGTGTGTGTGAGAGAGAGAGAGAGAGAGAGAGAGATTCTCTTTGGTTCTGGAGAAAGGTTCTAGAGAGACAAATGTCTCCTTCTGGAGTCTGGTGTTTGAAGGATGTTTTAGGGCAAAGAAGCCTGATTTTGACAGGATTAACCAGTGTCTTGGAGGGCAGTGATCACGGTTCCTGGATATGGTGGTTAGTGGATTTCCCTAAGACATTCCACATTTTATGTTGCATACATAGGTATTCGGCTCTCTTATGGTTATTTTTTTTTAAACGTGTAATTTTCTGTTGGGATATAGCCAATTGACAAGGTTGTGATAGCTTCAGGTGAGCAGTGAAGGGACTCGGTCACACATCCATGTCTCCATTCTCACCCACACTCCCCTCCCGTCCAGACCGCCACAGAACGTTGAGCAGAGTTCCCTGTACTGTACGGCAGGTTTCATGGCTATTTTTAACATTTTATTTTCTGTTCAGAGTCAAGAACTCTATCCACCTAAGTTAGCCCCTGTCAGCAGATAGAATGTCCCAGCAATGAAGTGTCTAAATGCTTCCCGGACCAGACCCCTGTAGTGTCTGTGAACAGAAACAACTAGAATTTAGTTCAGAAGCAGTCAGGTGAAGACACTCTGCAGGACCTATCAGGGTGCTTTTGTTTCTCTGGACTCCTGATTTATTGAGTCTTTTCTTAGATGGCTTGGAGGTTAGACAGCAGATAAGTAATTCATCTCTGCAACGCTGAGCATTTTCACTGATCTCAGTCTTACTCACTAGAAAATAATCTACTCACCCACAGATGCCAAGGGTTCTAGAGCAGAACCCCTCTGCCTCCCCCTGTAGCTAGTTTAGACCTCTTCTCCCCCGCTGTGGCTTTCACAGTCAAATGTGAGTTGACTAGCAGTCATTTGTGAGCCAGAGGTATTTTTGAAGCACTCGTTGCCTCTCTGTCACAATATTTGGTGGTGGAGGGAGGTGTGTACCATAAAATATCCACCCCAGAGTCCTGTGAGGGTCACCGCCCCCTCCAGATTCTGGCATCCAGACACGAAAGTTTGGGCATGATCATCCCTCAAATGCAACCTGATGGAACAACCAGTTTGTAAGGGCCCTGTTATGAAATTGCAGGACTTTCCCTGACGATGCTGTTTGAGTCATTTTCAAACATCGGCACCCTGAGTCTGATCAGCCTATTTATATTTTTGACATTTTATATTTTAGGAGGGATTGAAAATGAATTTGATCAGTTTCACTTTGAAATTTCCTGAAGGTCATTTTACCAGTTTTAGACCAAAGTCGATAAAGCTTTCGTTTTAAATGTTGGTATTTTCTTTCTGTGAACTGTGTGGTCTGGTGACCTGATGATTTCAAAACCCTACGGTGTGATAAAGCTTGGTCTTAGGGTCTGGTGGGGCCAGGTGGCTCACTTGGCCCACTTGTCCGGATTTTGCACCAAACAGTATATGACCAGCAATTACATTTTGTCCAAAAGAAAGAAATGGTAGAGGACCTTGATGGTGTACTTCTAGATTTTGGTGTTTGGTTGTTGGTCTGAAAGATCCCTTCTCTTCTCTAGATATATGTAAATATATATACTCTGTAATCTCTCCCTCCAGATAACTCAGAGAGCCTTCAGTTAATTGTGCCAAATCAGAAATTTGCTTTTCTAGAAAAATTTCCTGTTTTCCTAGGAAACCTATTCATATATCTGCTTGGTTATTGTATTAATAATATTTCATCTATACTTAAATATTGTATATTTTATGTAGTTAATGTATATATACCAATGAGCTGAATCCTTTTAAAAGAGAAAAATAATATTAGTTGATTCACCTCCATTTCTTGTCACTATCAAAAAGGACATTGTTATAATAATCCCAACAGGAGAGGGTTCAGAAATTGAAACAAGTTGATATTTTCTGAGTTCTGCATCAAAATGGAAACTTTAGCTTTCGTTTTTTTTCCCCCTCTATTAAGCCTTTTACACACCATCAGGCCTTTTCAGATCTAAGGTAAAATATTATTTAGAATTATATTTCAAATTAGAACTGTCATATGGTCACTCACATATTTTACTGTTGCTATAAAGTAGTAAACAGTGGTCTTTAATCAAAATTCACATAGGAATTATTTATATATGAAGATAAGAATTCAGTGATTCTTATCTTCATATTCACCCATATTGCATGGCATCAATATTTCACAGTTGCTTATTTCTTGAATTAGTATTTTATGTAAACTTGCCTATGAAATTCATATTTCATATTAGCTTGCCTATGCAATTGTTTTCTGTGACACTACAGCTCATCTTTTTAGTATACAAGTCTAGAAAATTAGCGAGATTAGTGTGGTTCCCTACACAAAATGAATGACACATGCTGACCCTATCTACACTTTTTGATGATAACAAATGAATTTGAAAAATAAAACTTGCCTTTTCTAGTCATAAGAAAACCTTTTTCTTTTTCTCTCCTCCCTCCTTTTTTTTTTTTGTTGGTTCTTTTTTGTTTTTTTAACCACTAAATCATCCACCTCAGCTGTCCCTTCTTTAGGGGAATCACTCACTGCGTTTTCTGTTGGGATCTGTGATGAGTTTCCTGTTGTTTCACAGAAATTTACTCAGTGGTGAGAGCGCGCTTGCATGCAGAGGACTTGTGATGGATACGAGATAGCAGCCTGACGAATTTTACCTCTGAAATGACTTCTGAAGGAGCAGTTTTTAAAGTGTGTCTTTCACCAAACCAAAACAGCAATATTTACCACTGAATCCTCTCCCGGTATACGGGCTTTCTATGCAATTAGATGTCTGGACTTCACTTCCATTTTTCAAATCTGTGGAAAAATTGCTCACATCGGTGACCCTAAAGAAGGCCACTTTGTTTTAATATATCTTACATGTTGCAGGACAGAAAAAGAACAGGGTACCAGATAAACCATAGTGCTATTTAATCCTTACCATGCTGAGAATATTTGTGAATATAAAAATATGGTATGATTGTGCTTATATAAAATACCTAGGGCTGTCAAATCCAAAGAGAAAGAAAGTATAAGAGGGGTTACCAGGGGCTGGGGACAAAGAGGAATGGAGAGTTATTGCTTAAAATGGGTACCAGATTTCTGTTCGGGATGATGCTAATTTCTGGAGATGGATAGTGGTGAGAGTCATACAACACAATGAATGTGCTTCATGCTACCAAATTGGAAGCTTAAAACTAGTTAAAATAGTGAAATTTATGTTATGTATATTTAGCCACAGTAAAAAAAAAAAAACAACAAAAAATATATGCATGGAAATAAGGCATTTGAATCACTGTGTATAATAAAGTTAGATGGTGGATGTCATTTGCAACGAATTATAGAAATTATGGAGGGGGGAAGAGTATCTCAAGAGCCACGATCGAGTCCAGACCTCTGGTTGCCCAGGTCCGAGAGCTGAGGCCGGGAGGGAGCGTGCCTCACCCCTAGGGATCGGGGAAGCTTAGTCCAGAGCGCTGAGACGACACATGGCCGCCTCTCCCTGGAACAACCTTTCCTTCTTGTTCAGAGTAGCATGCCATTGGTTAGATTAGCTTTGTGCTAAAGCCCTGTCACTAGGACCTTTTCATCCTGCAGTCTTGAATCCAGACAGTCCGTGAGTCAGAAGGATACATCACTAAGGGAAGCCCCCCAGACCTGCGGCCGATTTCCCAACCTTGTGATGGGCTTTCATTTCATGGGAAAATTGTGCTTGAAACTGAAGTGGTTCCTGGTGGCAGTTTGCAGCCCCCTGGCTCTTCCAGGGCACAGACAGTGTCCCTTGATGTGTGTTTTGCATTTGATGGGATCTATCCATGCTTTTGAACCTTCATTCATATTTAGTTTACATCTGCTAAGTCAAGTGTACCATCTTACCAAGGGAAGTATGTATGTGAGAATTAGTCACGTGATGTTTGTAAGTGGTTTAAGTCAGCCTGGGAGGTAAGCCCTCATAAAATGAATGTCAATAAACATTCTATGGCCTTGGAATAGGATCTCTCAAGAGATTCTATCGCAGAATTCTACCATATCATTCTATCATAGAATCTCCTTTTCTATGATATTCTTTTATTTTTTTACTATCATGTGTATCCCCATCATCAAACAAGTTCTTGAGCCATGTTTGATTTTTTAAAAAGTCCACTTTGTTGGAACTAACACATTATATTTAATTTCACACGAGCTGAAGTCCCACTTGTAGACAATTCACCTACTTCCTGAGAGTAAATGCCACACCCCTGCAAGGTTTAATTGTAACACATTTGTGCCCAGTGTCAGCATTAATAATTCTGGGTAGAGGCCGCAATGAAATGAAGAAATTGCCTTAGCTAGGGACCACAAATGCCTAAAGTGTGAGACAGGCATCTCAGTGAAACAAGTGCATGACATACTTTTTCTTTCCAAATGAGGCAGCACTACAACTAAAAAGCCAGCTTGCCTTTCGCTTTCTAAAATACATCTTGCTGGAGACAGCGATTGCTTCATCGCATCCTTCGCCCGCGGAAACGCCATTCGGAAAAGTCTAGCATGAATGACAGCACCTCTGATGGATTTATAAGTGGCCCTCCCACACCGTCCCAATGTGGAGCCAGAAATATCTACCACCTTCAACATCAGGATTGTTCCAAGCTGTGGTTAGTCTTGTAATTCAGCTCACTGGGACTCCTGTTGTTGTTTAGTCCCTCAGTAATGTCTGACTCTTTGCGACTTCATGGACTGTAGCCCGCCAGGCTCCTCTGTCCGTGAGATTTTCCAGGTGAGAATATTGGAGCAGGTTGCTGTTTCCTACTCCAGTGGATCTTCCTGGACTAGGGATCAAACCTGTGTCTCCTGCACTGACAGGCAGATTCTTTACTGCTGAACCACCTGGGAAGCCCCACTGGGAATCTTAGGCAAAAGTACATTTCTCTTAATCTGAGGAGTGTCTCTGGGTCTGAGTTCCTTCAGAAGTGGACCACACAGACATTAGGGTGGGAAAAAAAGAAAAAACCTCATGGAGGAAAAGGAAGGCAAAGGAGCTGAGTGGCTGGAGGAAAGTCACTGGTGGTCCAAGGCTGTTGAGAATTAAATGTTGATCTTGTCTGAATGGAGCTTGGGCAGGAAAAGGAATAGAACTCGTCTGCATGAGTGACTGATGTCTAGGAGAAAAAAAAAGAATCTAGTGTGGTAGGAAGGGTGACCAGGGTAATGGGGTGAAACCAAGAAAGGACGTCCTGGAATTTCATATTAGAGATTGACTTCCTGACAGGGGTGTATCTGTCAGAGTGTGAAATGGACTCATCAGAAAAAGAGCTGGAGATGGATTCTGGTGACACTGCCCAGAAGGTTAGAAGAAAAGTTGATGAACAGGATGAACTAGCAAATAAGGGGTGTGTTGGTGGAGTGTTGGGCCAGGTGCGGGCCCGAGAAACTATATGGCTTTTTTGCAGACACCCCTTGAAGCCAAACGATATTAGGGAAGCCAGGTGTACACATGCACCTCTGCCTGTGAATCAGGAGCTGTTTCTAAAACTGAGCCTTTTGTCACCTTCTCACCCGTCATCCCAAACGTGACCACCGGTGTTCCTCCGAAAGCCTCTCCATGACTGTTACATCACGTTCTGGAGGTCACAGCCAGGACTGACACGGGTAGTCCTAACGGTGCACTTTTCCTGTTTTTACATCTTCGGACTTTTCAAATAAGTTGCAGAATTGTCATTAACATCTATACATTTCCCATGATAACAGTAGTTTATTAAAAGTGCCCGGAGATGCCCCTGCTGGCTCCTGGCGTCTTCTGGCTTGGATTTGTTTTTCCCCAGCAGGCAAGGAGATTTATTCCCATAGCAGGGGTTTCCAGTGTTGACAGTCTTGAGACCATTCTCCCTGGCTTCATGTACTGACTGGTTTTTAAAACAGTCCGGTCACAATGCTAGGTAGGCAAAGTCATGTTTTTATCACGAGGGAAGATCACCTTTTCCCAACTTGAAAGGACCCTGTGAATCACTCTTAGTTTTGGCTGTGCTGGGTCTTCGTGTGGGCTTTCTCTGGCTCTGGCTCTCGGGTCCTAGACTGTGGGCTCAGTAGTGGTGGCCTGCGGGCCCAGCTGCCCCACCGCAGATGGGATCTTCCTGGAACAGGGATCGAACCTCCATCCCCTGCACTGGCAGGCAGATTCTTAACTACTGGATCACCAGAGAAGTACCTACAATTGCTTTTTAAGAACTGCGTGGAATAAGTATCTGAACCAGAGAGGAGGCCCGGGCTTCCTTCAGATTCTCTAGGCAGGAGCCTCAGTCTCTGGGTGGATTTTTCCTCCATCCCCCCCTTCCTTCCTTTCTTCCCAGATATCTCCCCTTCCCCTTCCTCTTTGTCCTCTTGCTTTTTTTCCTGAGTCCTCATCTTCTCTTTCTTTCTGAACTTTTTTTTTTTGTAGACAATGTATATAACTTGCTTAAAAAAATATAAGAAAAATATTTTTGTGTTTTTGCTTTAAAAAAGAAAAAGACACAAATTAAACAGTGAAACCACCCTGGATATATTCATTTACAGGAAGAGAAGGCCAAGGGAAGCAGCAAATAGCAGAAACACAATTATTTAATTATTTTTTCCAATGATGGAGTGACTCAGAGAGGATGTCCCTCCCACCAAGCGGGCCATGTGTGGTCTGTGTTGGGTGGTCCTGGGGAAAGAGATGGTCAGAGCTCAAATGAAGGGAAGGAAGAGAAAGGCCATGGTGCGCTGGGTGGTCCATGACTGTCTGCTTCCCAACGCAAGACCACGGGCCAAGCAGGAGAAGACTGGCTAAGGAGAAATGGTCCTCAGCCTCCCCTGGGAGAAATCTTATAAGCTGCCTGCTGGAGGGACGGGCTTGTCTCAAAACCCCACCTTCTCTGCTCCCAGCTCCCACAGTTTGCTCTGAAAAGAGGCCTGAATCCTGCTCTGAGACTTTTATGAACACGTAAGCCTCCTCCAGGTGTGTTCAGCGCTGGTCTGGGAGGCTGAGCCCAGGGGTCGGATGCCCACAGGCCACCTCCCCAGTCTTTCCAGGGAAGGGTCGGGAGTGGGAGCATGGAAGACGGGAAATGCAGTGCAGCTGTTCGGACTCGCAACCGGCCTGGAGGGATCCCTGGGGGATGCTCAGGGACAAAGGAAAGCTAAGGGAGGGAGACCCAGGCTCCCCAAGGCGCATGCTGGGAGAGAGGCGCCTTCTCCAGGTGGGAGTGATGAACCTGTGGTTCGAATTTCTTCCTTCATGTAAGAACAAACATCCAATACTGGAGACAGTGCCCTCTTGGCTTTGAAGGGCTCCATGGGCAGGAGATGGCAACTCGCTTCTTGAACACAGATGGGGTGTCCATGATGCTCCAGACAGGATGCTCAGGGAGGGAAGGCAGGGTCAGCCAGCTGCAGGTGTCCTGCAGAGATTACAGAACGGCCAGACACACGGATCTGTGGACCGACAACCTCTGTGGAAGCGGCTGCATGGGCTGTGGGTGGGGGCTGCTGATTTGCACGGTGATGAGGTGGTAAGAAGGCAGCGATGTGGGTTGGGGCAACAGAGGTCAGCCATCCTTCCCGACTCTTCACTTGCTGTCATCTGCAGCCAGTTCACCGCCTCCCCCTCTCCACCGCATGGCTCCCTTCTCCCTCAGTGAGGGTGACAAGAGGATCAACCTCAGAAGTTTGCGGCAAGTCGATCATGAACACAAAGCGCCTGGAACGTGGCCTCAGTGAACGGCAGCTATCGGTCTTTGTCAACTCGTGGGGCCCATCTGTGCCTCCCCTGGAACTGTGGTGAGTCCCAGGCTCCTGCTACCTGAAAAGTTGCATCCATCTGTCACTTGTGGGCCCATCTACCAGATTCTTACCCAGAGCCAACTCGGACCAAACACCACGCTGCGAGAGGATGAGACACAATCAAGCTGGACCGAGCCTGTCTCGACACTGGTCACCCAACTACTCGGAGGCCTACGTGTTTCAGGTGACAACATGTCCCAGGCAGAGGTGACAGGAGGTGACTTTCAAACCACAGAATGACATTTGGACTTCCATTCAAGTGTGGGGTGGTGGCATCTAAAGAGAGAAAGGCTCACTCCATCTCCACCAGTTTCCGGGGTCACGGCCACCAGCAGGGCCTGGACTCTGGCCACCGGCACGGCAGGCACGGAAGAGGGCTGGGGAAGCCACGTCCAGGGAACTGAGGTGAGTCTGGGTTTGAGGACAGAGACTGGGCTTTGCTTCCCTTTGGCAAGAGGCAAATATAGATCACCGGTACCACTCCAAATGCTAGGCTTCTCACCGAATCCGAGTGAAAAATGACAATGGTTTCCAAGCGACTCCTGGAAATAAACTGTGGGTAAATAGCATCTACTTAGAGCCTGGAAACCCAGCTTCCTTTGGTTTGTGTTTTTAAATGCTTTGACGATGTGGTTTGCTTCTCTCCAAGAACAAAAAGAAAAAAAAAAAAACAGTCAATAAAGGCTGACAGGGCAGTGAGAGCTGCAGCTGAGTTCTGCTCATCGTCCGCCGTCACCTGGGCAGGGCGGCGGGGGACGAGGACAGCTGGTACAGACCCGAGATCGGTCGCAAAGGCGCCGACCCCAGTGTGGAGGAGAAGACGCCTCTCAGCAGGGGCAAGTATTGCCAGCCTGCGGTGGGAATGTGCCACGAGGCTGTTCTGAAGGAGTGCTTCTGCCTCGTCACCAAACGGAGACACTGCTCACTGCCAAGTGTGGACAGCGGCTGCTCTGGTCCCTTTGAAGTGATTAGGGCTCCTTCCCTAGAAACAGGTGACCCCAGAAAGCAAGCCTGGTGGGAGTGTCACATAATCAACATAGTGGGAACAGTGGCAAGGACAGAGGCATCCCAGAAGGGAGGCACACATGGCAGGGCCTGTCACCTCCTGGCCTTTTGGTCTGTGACAAAGGCCACAGGCCGGTGGGAAGGGTCTTGCCAATGCGGGAATCCCTCTGGTGTGCTGAAATGTTTGGAAGATTTCACATCAGGTTTCGCAGGCTCGCCTGCCCATTCTAGAATCATCCCATCAAAAGTACTTTAGTGCTGTCTCATAAGTCCTTTTTTCTTTATCTGGCCTTCTCAAAACTGATCCGTAAAGGAAATTGGCTGATTAGCTGTCCCTGGGACCTTTGTGCACCGACTTTGAACTTTGTCAGGATGTCAAAGGAACGGGCAGGATGAGCTCTCTCAGAATCTAGAAGCGGAGGCCCCTGGGTTTGGGGGACAGGGAAGCCCCTCTCTCCCACCCCTCCCCAGACTCCAGCCTTCCGGGTGCTCAGGCACTGGTTTTGGTAACTTCCCAAAGGAAAGCCACCACACAGGCAAGAAGAGAACTCTTAATAAATGAAGCCCAGTTGTTTTTGAGTTTAGAAAATGAATCAAATGGCTGCTTCTCACTTAGACAGTCACAGAGCAGAAGCCAGACAGCACATATTCTTGTCCTCTGCTCCTCGGGCCCCGGTTATGCTTCCTTTTCTAGCTGCTGTGTCAGGCCCTGGTGGGGACTTCCTCTGGGCTGGCCCTCCTACCTATATGGACAGATTTTATGCTACATCTTTAAAAAAATGATTAACAATGAAAGCCTTGGGTTTGGGGAGAAGCCCTTTGTAAAACAAACTATGAAAAGTAATTGATGAGTAGTGGCAGTCTCTGAGAACATTTTTTTCTGTACCCCTTTACAAATTCTGTTTCTAACTGCGTGTGAATTCCTGAATCAGTATCCTGAGGCTGGTACCCTTTGACCGCTACAAGGTGAATTAAGGTAGAAAGGTCCTGACGAACAGAGTTCTTATTTAGAATGTACATTTTGGTCCTGTAACATCAACGACCATTTCCCTTTCATTTTGAAAGATGTGTGTGGTCCCAGGCATGAGGTTGTGTGGTTCAAGGGTGCTGTTGGCTGCAAATTTCACTTGGGTCTGCTACGGCTTCTCTCAAGCTGAATTTGTCTTTGACCTTAATTTTCATTTTCAACAAATTAGACAAGATGAAAAGTTATCTTTGGTAAAGAGTGAATGAGTGACTAATACATTCTTTAAACCCATTTCTTGTGATAGTGCAGTGGTGGTGATTCACTAAACCATCTCAATAAAATGTAAAGCATGGATACATGGGCACTAAATAGACTGACAAAACTATCAAATAATGTTCCTGATCTGAAGATGTCTAAAGGCTGATGTTTTTCTGGGGTATCTTACTGCTCCTTCGAGGGGACTTTGCTGAGGCAGTTTTCATCGTGGTAAAGCTTCTCGTCTCACTCTGGGTTTTCCTCCAAGTGGACAGTGTTGAGTGTTAAGTGAAGAACAGTTCTTATCAGAATGTTGTTTCCAAGACATGCTGCGTGAATAGTGGGTCAGGGTTTGGAGCCCTCTCTGTTTTAGTAAACATCATGCTTGTCAATAGCCCTGTTCCTCTGTGCTCAGTTCACCGTGGTCTGCTCACTCTGCCACGGTCCCTGTGACCCAGTGTGAAAGTGGGCTTCAATTCCACTTTGTCACCCTTGGCCCCACTTTCTTTTTAGTTAGTCTTAAGTAAGGAAGTGAGAGGACATGGAAAGATCTGTGTTCAGTAAATAAGAGTTAAATCTTTGCAGATTTCTAGGCTGGAAATCAACAAAACAAGATCTGCTCACAGAAGTGGTTACTTCTAAACTAAGTATAGGCTGGAGATAAATCTGACAACCTCTGACATCTTTAAATGTCAAATCCACCGCACGGCATAGATGACATTGTACCTAATGATCGAACTCACTTTAAAATATACCTCATGTAAATACATTTTTTGTGAAACCACAAGCTATTTCTCTCAGTTTTGTTTTCAGCTGGCTTTGATAAAGAGATTGGTTGGCATCTTACAGCTAATTAAACAGCTTTCAAGCCAACATCAATGAAGGATTTTTAGACTCAAAAATATACTATGCTATTCATGATCCAGGGTTATTCATGATGCTTTTAATGATGCTAACAGACCCCGTCAGAAGGAGAATTATTTAGCTCAAACCGGAGTTTCCAAACACATCATCCTATTTCTGATGCTGTAGACACAGGGTCTGATCTCTGTCAATTCACCAGCACAGTAGGTTGAATTCATACTAACAAGAAAAAAAAAATTGCAATACCTGTGTTCCTTTAGATTTATTAATATTTAAGATATTGCATGTTTCCAGTTCTTGTAACATATTTCATTTGGGGACTAGAGAGCTATTTGGTTTTTTCCTTGTGAAAAATAGAAAATGCAATGTGAGAGACCTTTGTTTCCAGGGCAAAGATTCTGAGCTTTTTTTTACCCTTGTCTGTCTGGCATTTTTATTTTCTTTTTTCCAGAGGCAATTATTTCTAGATTCTGGAAAATTATTTCTTGCTTTCAAGAAAAAAAAGGTTTGGTTTCTAATTTTAATTTTACAGTAGAACCTGTACTAACTTTTAAAGCCAGATTGCTCTAACAAAATTGTTGTCATTTCATATACAACAGATTGACTCCCAGTAAAAATGTGTATCTAAAAAATGGGGGAGAAAACCCTTACTTACACCTAGGAATGCCTCCAAATATAACAATGGTATTTCAAAACCTTGGTGTTAACACATGCATTTTTGTGAAAAAAAAAGAAGAAGAAGAAGAAGAAGAAGTTAGCTAGTTGTAGGTGAAGTAACTGTGCTGAGAACACGAAATTTTCATATGGTAGAATTTACCTTTTGATTTTTACACTTGCCAAAAAAGTGGGAGTTTTGTTTTTTTTTTTTTTAAAGTGCTTTGACTCTTTCTTCCATGAAAGCTTCTGTCCTGTGCCACCCTGCTCATGAGAAATTCCCAGGTTACAGATACAACTGAGGGTGAGCTTGAATTTGTTCCGTGAGCACGGCCTTTTTTACTTGTGGTAAAAGAGTTTAAATGACAACGGTTCTGAAGAAAGTGCTTAAAGACCAATGTCATGTTTCACTCTTTCCAGATGACTAAAATCACCCTCATTTCCCAAGTCTTATGTCGGGGGAAGGGGAGATATGTGGTTTAAGAGTAGCAAGTATTGGCTAAGGTCAGGGTTTTTCTGAATGTGAATATTCGATTATGCTGGTTAAGGGTGAGGGCAGATATTCTAGGGTAAGAGACTCATACAGAAAATGTCTGAAAGTAACAAATTCAGGTGATTGCCATAGCCTTCTTATTCCCTGTCATCTTTCATCGTAGGGTTCATTCAAGGTTTTTTGGTTTGCTCTAAAATGCTGTTGCCTTACGCAAGTCAGGCTGCTTGCTCTCAAGTATCAGAACAGTCCCATAATATTGAAAGAGCTGGATCATAAAATCATAAAGTGTGTAAATTCTGAATCACATGTTTTAGGTCTGATGTCAAACAGCCTAACCAGAAAATGTTATTACACTGATACTGTGTTCGCTTCAAGTTTCCCCAAAGCTATGCTGATCACTCCCCGAGAATGCCTGAAACTCACCACAAATGAGTTCATCCTTAAGGACTGAAAATTCCTCCTGTTAAGTTTTCTATCCATCAGTCTGTGTTCTGTGTTCTTCCTGAGCTGTGCTATTTGTTTTTAGTTCTTTTCACTGTTTATCTTGCTGCCCTATGTTTTAGGAAGAAATGACTTCTTACTCTGTGGGTGTTTACTTTCTTTATTATCTTAAGAATTTTCAAGTAGGAATAGATTAGGAGAATACATATTTGTGCAAAGAACTTGGTGAGGGGAAAATGAACTAATTTTTAAATTGTTTGAAATCAGGGGACTGCTGGACTGGATCTTTTGGGGTTTTTCAAATTGTTCCTCAATTTAATTAGCCAAAGCCCTGAGTAGTATTTCTTTCTGATATAGATGTTGAAAACACATTAGTTTTTCTAAATGTAAATAGCAAGGACTCTTAGTATTGCTTGCAAAATCTAGAAATATCTGCAGGCTGTTGTGAACAATTCTGTCTCTTTATGGAGAGTTGTTTGGGCTTTTTAGAAACTCATTAAATTGATTGTGAGTGCCTGAGTGTTATCAGGAAAAGGAGCTTTAGAAAATGGTTTCAGAATGTGTCATTTTCTCCTTGGTTTAATCTGAGATAGTGTGTGGGCATGCTGATATTTTAAAAGGCTAAAAATGTACATAATGCTGTGCCTTCAAATGTGAGATAGGATTGCAAAGAGAGAAGAGTTTTCTTAAGTCTTCTGTCAGAAATTCTGCTTTTCTTCCAACTAATACTTCTTGGATTTTTAACAAGGAGTCTTTCATCCTTGTTTCATCTTCAATTTGTTGTTGGAATTAAGCAAAAACAAATTTTGAAAAGCCAGGTCAGCTTTCTCTCATTTTGATCTGAATACTGAATGTTTCATCAAGTAAAACCCTGTGTTTTCATTTTAACTAGTTCATTATTTTTTTTTAATGAAATGATTTGTGGTAGAAGACTGCTCTTTGGTTTCAATATTAATATATAAGATGAACTACGTGGGTGTCATTTATTTTCAGTAGTAAATAAGTGCTTAACCGATTCTTTGCCTTTAGCAGAATTTAATTGACTCCTTTAGAATTTGGCTGTGCAGGTTCATGCAGTATTTGATGTGTGTGGATGTAAAATAAAAATTACCTCTTGTGTCATTAAAAGCTCTTTTCGTGGTGTCCTGTGGTCAGAATCGGGGGATGTTGTGTAGTTGGTTTCAAAATCCAATCAGTAGGTTAATCATTAATTATTCTTTTTTCCAGGAAATTCTGCTTAGGTTATTTCAGAATTTGAATTTGCTAGAATTCTTGTTTTTAATCTTTTATGTGTGTGTGTCACTTTAACCTTAAAAAGGGGTTAATGTAGCAAGATTAGGTACCTTTTCTGTTTGTATTGTGGCTTCTTCAATTTCTCATAAACTATTTGGTAGCTAAAATGTTGAAAGCAGTTTGGGAACAAAATGTCTGCTTCAACCATGACAAAATTGGCCACAATTTGCCGATTGGGCTGATAACAAAAGCCAGCAACACAAAATAGGTAGAAAAACAGTTTGTTCGGTGATGTGAGACCACTGCAGGTCTTTTTGCATGTTATTTTTTTCATTCTGCTGTTTATGTTGTGCCGGCAGAACGTGGAGAGAGATTTTTGCTCACCCCTGATTTTGATTAACCATTTCATCCAGAGGATTTCTTTGAAAACTTCAGAAAACAAGCTGCTTACCTGGCATCTGAGACCCATTTGAGTTAAAATCCAGCTTTGCATCTCAACCCCAGGTTTCATCCCAGCTCAACTGCTTGGAAGGTATCTCAAGGCTCAGAATTGGATGTTTTCAAGCAACTCTTCAATTCCCCTTTTTTCAAGACTTGGAAGTATATGGCTGGGACTGCATTTCTGCAAGTGTAAAACAAAAACATGAAAGTTTGCAGCTTAAAAAAAAAGTTCTCTACCTGAGCCTGCAGTGGACCAAAGTTTTAACGACTCAAAGTACCCATTGCCTCTCGTGTGGTTGTTATTGTAAACAAATATTAATGTTTGACATGAGACAATACATTTTTTCAAGTGATAGGATGAGATAACAGGACCGTCTCTCTCCTCTCTGTTGTTTTGAATTCTCATGCCTTGAGTGTGTGTCTGATGCTCTTTTTTCTTCTTTTTTTTGTCTGAAAAATCAGATACTCCAGGGCAATAATTAGGATGAGGTTTATGTTTCTACTTATCTAATCTTTGTTTTCACAAATAAATACAAATAACTCAAACTGAAACTTGATGGCTTTGGTGATAATAAAATAGCAGCCACGGGGAAATTTTCTTCATTTTAATGTTCTTTCACAACCCACATTCAGTTTCGGTAGGAAAATTATTAACCTTTTCAAGAGCATGCTAAAACATAGGTTCACAATAGACGCCTGAGTATGATTTGCAGGTTTTGGTTCTATTTTGAGATTTTTGGGTGTGCAGAGTTTTTTTTTCTTTTTCTTTCTTTCTTTCTTTCTTTTTTAAATGGCTTTCTTTGACAGCGATAGTCATGACTTGGAGTCATTTCGTTGGTGTCTTTCCAGTGTGGGCACATTGAGAGCGTTTGTATTTTTTTTTTTTTTTATGATGAGGAGGGAAGATTCCTGTTTCCTATCCTCTTACTATTTCGTGCTATGAAAGAGGAAATGTTCTTGGGTCTCATTGTTTTTCCTCATTTGAATTCTTGGGTGGACATTGTGAGTTCCTGGCCCCTATTAAAGAAAACAATCCATTTGAGCCACATTTCAGGGGGGGCAGATGGCCCTGGTTAAGGGGTCCTACTTGACTCCTATCTGCCTTGGGTGGCCTCGTGTCCATGCCCTTCAAACCAAAACAAGGCTGGCCAGTTTGGGTTTGTGGTCCTGAAAGGGTGCCCAGCATGGATGGAAGGCCTGGGATGGTGGGGTCTGCCTAGCTGACTGCTGTTAGCTTTGGAAGGAGCGTGGGGTACGGTGAGCATGATCTGGTCTTGACCTGAAACACAGAAAGGGCAGAACGTGGGCCAGCAGGGGCGGACACGGGGGATGCTCTCAGAGGGCAGTTTCCATTTTGGTGTCTTCTCCACGTCTGGCTGGGACAGCCAGCCCCGCCTGGAGGGCCCTGGATGGGGCGCCGTCCCCCCCGTGTGTGGCAGGGCTGTGCCTCGGGACTCACGGTCCCTTTCTCTCCTGCAGCCCCTCTCTGTAAGTCCCCAGGCTGGCCCAGCGCCCCAGCCTACCTGTTCCCGCCACCCCTGCAAAGTGGGAATGGGAACTGCAGGGCCTTCCCTTGGTTTGTATCCAAGGCTGCCACTTTCGGTGTCGTAGCCTGGGGCTGTGTTTTTCTTCTTCTTCTTCTCATACTTCCTGTATGAGGTTAGTTTTTTTAAATGATAAACAAACTATTTTTTTAAACGTTTTTTTTGACCTGGCCATGTGTTGCCAGCTACCTATCCGGCTGTGAGCCTTCAGCCGTCAACCCCTACCTGTGCACTACCGGGTGTGAGCGAGGCTCCAGAGCAGAGGGGGTCTGTGCTCCCCTCTCCTCCCAGCGGGGCAGTCAGGTAGAGGCATTCTCTAGTCTCCTGTTTGAGAGAAATACCAACAGACATCATGGCTCAAGGATTCTCCCCAGGCAGAGCGTGGGGGAGAGGAAGGCTATGTGTGGGAGGAGAGGGCTTGGCCAGGAAAGACGTGATGTGGTGGGGGATTCCCGGGTACAGGTGTAGAATCCCACGGTGTCACTCCCACGCTCTGCAGATGCTCAGCGTCTGGGAAAGAGCACTAAGGAATGAGCCATGCCGGCCTTTCTTCCCAGGCCAGTCCAGACCGTGCTGCCAGTCTCAGCTGGCTCCCGGGCTGCCGGTTCTTCCCTCCCACTGCGGCGTCTCAGGGCAGAGCCATCCAGTGAGGCGCCTGGGGACAGCTGACCAGACAGACAGCATCAGTAGACAGCCGACTCGCCATGGTCATGGTCACGGTCATGAGCCCACGGCCCGGGCATCACTCCCCGCTGGTGATACTCGGGTGTGTGTCACAATCACTCGGGCACTTGTGAAAAGAGCCATCCTTGGTTCCCATTGCCAGAGTTTCCGATTTAGAAGGTCTAGGGCACACCCCGAAAAATCTGCACTTATGAAAATTCTCAGATGATACTGTTGGTCCAGAGGTCCATGTTGAGGACTGTTAGTTAGAGCCATGGGCCAAGGGTGATTGGAAAACCTAAAGGCCTAAAGATTGTTTCTATTTTTCCCTTTAACACTGAGATTCCCTTCGTGTGTTTTAGTCCAACTTTAGAGGTAAAACCAGCCTTTCAGAAAGACCTTTGCATCCCTTAGTAACAGTATAGCAAGGTTACCTAACTTTGACCTTTTACAATGTCAACCAGATTATAGATCTGCTATAATGTTTTTGAGGTTTAATTCTTTGAAAAGAGGATTTTTTTTTTTCCTATGGATAGAGAAGGTGACCAAGGGGAGGGGGGTGGTATTGACTAGACCAGGAAATAATTGAGTGAAGCCCAGTCCTTGGGTTGCCCACCATTGTTTACATTTGTGGAAACCTTTAGTATTAACAGAGGGAAGTATTTTATGGGTTCCTTTTGGTACCAAGAGGTGCGCAAATTTCCAAGATCCTTGGGGGTCAGGGTGAATCACCCATGAACTCCTGTTCATCCTAAAAGGTGGAGGAGCATCACGATCAGGATGCTGGACTGGAGGCTGAGTGCTACCAGGTACCAGCTAGTGGCTGAACTTCTCCTGCCTCCCAGGTGAGAAAGATGCTCCTGCAGCAGCAATCTGAGAGGGCAGATGCTCACAGAAAGCACACATCCAGACTAGTATCTGGGATGGGATGGGATGAGATCAACAAACAATGGACTACAGGATGCCGCTTGTGTTTGGGGCAGCCCTGGGACAGGCTCGCGCTCTGCTGATGGCGTTGTTAAAGGCTGAGACTTCCTGAACCATGGGTAGTCTGTAATGATGCATGGAACACTTCGCAAAAACTGCTTCTCGGGGAGGTCCCCTCAGAATAGGTTCTATGTCTGCTCGGGGTTGTGTGGCTTTTGTTCTAAAAACGGGGCCCTCCCCAGAAACAAGGGGAGGGGGCCTCTCAAGGGTGGCTCCTCTTTCCCCTGCCCTGACATCTCTCGTAGCACAAAAGCTGAATCATTGGCACAGGGGATCCACATCACTTATCCTTAAAATTAGTCTGCAAGAAACAATGATGTCTGCTGAGCGTGTCCTCTAGGTTTTCATTTTCTGAGAGTGTGCACCTTGGCATTGCCAAGCTTGCCACACCCTCCTGGCAAGTTTCAAAAGCTCAAAAAAGTTGGCTTCCAACCCCATCCAAATCCGATATGAATCAACACGAACAGGATGTGAGTGCTTGGCCCATCATTTTCCCAGGAGCTGATGGAGCCCTCAATGAATGTGTTTTGCACGTGGGTGGCTGGGGGCTCAGGTCCGGTGTTTTGGCACTGGGGTCTCGGCACTGTTGAGGATGTTACAGCAAGTTGAAGTGTGTGCTCTTCGCTTCCCCATTCCCCTGCCCGGGTACTTGTTGTTGTTTAGTTGCTAAGTCCTATCCCACTCTCTCTGCTGGCTCAACAGTAATGAATTGGCCTGCCAATGAATGAGTCTCAGGAGATGCGGGTTTGAGCCCTAGGTTGAGAAGATCCCCTGGGGGAGAAAATGGCAACCCACTCCAGTATTCCTGCGCTATTCCTACCACCTGGGAAGTAGAAGCTTGGATGGAATAGAGGGGAAACGCCCTGATCTGTGACCCATCCAGTCAGGGGTGGATGTCTGAGCTCTGTCCCTCTCCACGTCTCAGTTTTCCAGGCTGAGGACCCTCCTCTGCCACAGGAGCTGAGAGGGTGTAATCTGGGGCCTGGCTTGGGGAGCATCCAAGGAATCGCCTGGGCTGCATCTCAGGCCCCTGATAAGGACTCATATTCACAGTGTGGTGTACAGATGGAGGAAAAGTGGAGCTGGGTACCCACAGTGGGGAGAGCACATGGGGGTCCCCTGAATGCTAGAGAGCTGCAGGAAGAACACAGCTCAGTCAAGCTGGGAGTAAGAATAAGGGAGTAACGTGTGACCAGAAGTTTCTCTAGGAATATCCCAGTGCAAAAGAAGTGCTGGTGGTCTCTGCCCCATTCCAGGGTATGCTGGCACATGGGAAGCCATTTGTATGGTCAGCTCTGAATCAGGGGCAAGCCTTTTAGAGTCCCTGGGTGTAAA
Organism: Odocoileus virginianus; assembly: GCF_023699985.2. NCBI lineage: Eukaryota > Metazoa > Chordata > Mammalia > Artiodactyla > Cervidae > Odocoileus > Odocoileus virginianus. The sequence goes on from NC_069675.1 coordinate 1,034,708, forward strand.
ATCTTGAGTTCCTTCAATGATAACTGGACTGCCCGGTCAGTGTACAGTCACTCAAGGTTTGACTTATGCATGCAAAAACTCCCACACCAGCTAGATCAGGTTTACAGCGGAAAGCTAGAATTCAGAATCTAGCGATGATGGTAGGAGAGATCCAGATCTCATTCCCAGCAATATCTTTTCCAGAGTGACCCTTAAAAGACTGCCAACTTCCTCATTCTGTGTATCTGTAAAATGTAGGTTGACCAGATGACACCTCCCCCAGTTGTTATTTTGGTCCAACTCCACATGGTCAAGTGATGCATATCAAATCCTGCCTGGGCTCTTGCACTTTGGTTTTTCCTTCCCACTCAGAACTGGAGAGGAGCACAGGCTCCTTAGCTGCCTCTCTGTTTCAAACTAGAGGAACCAGGTCGCCCCTTCCACCCATGTCAGCCACTGAGGCGTGTCTTAGTTCCTGTTTCTCTTTGCCCACCCAGGAAGGCACTGCATATAAAATCTTGGGCCCAGATTCTGATATTAAGTCACATTAGAAAATGCTAGCTCATTGAACACACACTAGGAAACTGGGATTCCCAACAGGCTCAGGTGGGCAGCGTTCTACCCAGGATGTTAGCAAGCACACAGCCAGGTTCATCATCACTCAGAAAGGTCACTAGTATAGGAGGCTTATGAGAGAAAAAGAAAAAAGGCTGCAGGAGTTTTGTGATTCAGCGAACTCATGTGTGGGGGACCTTAGAGGGAAAATATTGAGGAAAAACAATACAGAGTTCCAAGAAATAAACAGACTGTCACAACTGCCCTGTGAGTGTCAGGACCGCAAGGACTCAGTCTAAGTGAAGCTCTGCTCTCTGTTGCCCAGTGGAACCTTGTCTGCAGAGGTTCCAGTGTAAGAGGGGTTCCACTCCAGATATGTTTGGGAAGCACACAAGGAATTAATTTAAATGGCTTTATTTCCTAACTTCTCAGGGTCTTCTGCATGTTACTGTGCATTGTGAATGAATCTCTTCCAGAAGGATGGAGCTTTTCTAAAATTATGCAGCACCCCCTGCTCCCAGCCTTTTTTGCAGAAAGTTTTGTGCCATTAACAAAAGTCAGGAAAGGGAAAGGGGCCCAGGCAGCTGGCTTTCCGAGTGAACTCAGGGTCGCATCCAGCAAAGATGGCATGTGGAAGGGATGACAGGGTGCGCAAGAAAGTTCTGAACAGTCCTGGGCAGAGTGCATCCCTTCTCTGACCATCAGTGGTGGCTGGTCAGAGAATGCAATGGGGAAGAGTGGGCAGGTGTGGATTTGACTTTGCTCCCATGACAGTGCTGTCTCCAGTTCTCTCTTCTCCTCCAAGGCCTGAGCTGCAGATTAAGTGCAAAGCCCACTTTTGGGGAGAGGTTGGACTATTTGCATTCATGAATCAAGCCATCCCTCTCTCTGTCTCTGGACCTGTCCCTTCACTTGTTTGGGGAAATTAAGGGTGAGTTTCCACAAACAATGTGCTGCTTGGGAGCCAAACCATAACAGCCTCAAGTGGACAAAGCAGTTTTCAATAGAATCATAGTCTCTGGAGTTATCTTCAGCCCTGTGCTGTCTCTCAGGGTCTTTGCTTGGACAAGATCCCCCCTTTGACCATCTCTGCTTCCCCCTACCTCGCTGAGGCTGCTCAGTACAAGCTTGTGTGTGCATAATGCTGTGAGGTCCCTGGGAGACTAGCTGTCTTGAATGGGAAGAGGAGAGGGGACCAGAAGTTCATACAGCATCCTCCCCATCCACCTGCATCCAACTACAATTCCATGGTGACCTGTTTTAAGTCTCTTTGGACCCTTGAAGAGAGGCTGTCAAAGTATCACCTGGGTCAATGCCAGGTTTGTCCCAGGGAGTCCTATCTGACTTCAGCTAGACCAACAAAGGCACATAGGGGAAGTGCCATGGTGTGCCCCAGACTTAGACCTGGACCCAGAGGAGGCAGAATTGACTTAAACTTTTCAGTAAACAGGCAGTGGGCTTCTGGGAACATCTGCCTTTACAGCCTCTTTCTGAATTATTTTTGAACAGATGCCCCGCCCACCGCCATCCCCACCGCAGTTTTTGTTGATTATCACTATTTGAATAGATGCTGATAAATTTGATTCCCCATCTTGCTGTGGCATTTACGATCTGTCTTTCCCTTTTCGGTTTCCATGTACTGGAGTGACTGTGTCTCAGTGCGGTTGGCAGTGACCTGTGTTTTTCGTGCATGTTTTTGTTTCAGAATAACTGGGAGATGAAACAGGAAACTTTATGACACAGTTGCTTGAAAATGACACAGGACTCAGCCCCTCGGCAACACCTCTGCCTGCTGCCCACAGCCGAGTGCAGGGGCAGGGCTGGCCCTGGGACCTGATTCCAACCGCCGTGGACTCGACTCTCAGTGCGAGGTGCCTGCCATGCGGTGCTCGTGGTCTCGTCTGGCCGCTTTCCTATGTAGCTGGCCAGTCTCACTGTATCTTCGTCCCTTTCCCTTCATTAAAAGCATAACTAAAGAAAAATGGATTGTTTGCTTATTGTTGCTGTTCATCCGCTAAGCTGTGTCTGACTCTTTGAGACCCCATGGACTGAAGCACTCCAGGCTCCTCTGTCCTCCATGATCTCAATAGTTCTGTTTAAATCTCAATGTAAAGGAGACCAAATGACGTTTGAGATTCATTTCTCTAGGACCACAGAGAAACCATGTCATAACCACACAGCTCATTATGACAGCTTCTAGAAGAAGTGTGTTGAACTTGGATCACTTATTACTCAGTCTGGCCTGCCCTGCCTTTTCTTCTCTCTCTGGAAGCCCTCTCTCGAATCAGTACTGGCAAGTTGACACTTGAGAAAAAGACTGGGAGATGTTTGGAAGCCTCTTCCCACACCCTCTCTGGTCGTGGCCTGGAGATGGGGCCCCGAATCATCACCAACCTTGAGCTTGCTCCTGCAGACGTCTGTCTTCTCAGCTGCCCCTCTCCCTCCCTCTGCACATCAGTCTCCCATTCACTGTCTCATGCCACAAGGGTTTTTTTGGGCTTCTCTGTGCCAGGTTCTGAAGACAAGGGTAAGGATGGGGTCAGTCTGCTTGGCCTTCCCAACACCTCTAGTCTACTTTTGCCTGAGCCTCCCTAGGCTTCACTCACCAAGTGTAGTGGGTGCTGGATAGTTCATTACAGACCATAGATGCCCAGATTTTTTAAACCCACCCTTCACGTTGGAGCCCCTGGAATTGGCAGATAAATATTCCTTAAAATGAGTAAACATCAGCGTATCCCTTCTGCTGGATCACACTCTCTTCCCCAGCTCTTGGTAGGACATTCCCATGCTCCTGGGGACCTGGCCAAAGAGGCGATTAGGAGCTGCCTTCCAGAAATTCCCATCTGTCTTTGTGTTTAAGCTTAGCAGACACACAAGAATAATTTAAAATGACTGTGTCCTACTGTTTCACACATTTCAGAATTAATTTATCAGAAGACCATGATGATCATATCAAAACCCCCCTACTGAACAGTATATACAAGATGAGTATCTAGGTCTCAGCCCAAATGTCCCCAAGTCAGGGGGCCTCTCTGACCACCTGTCCGGAGAGACCCCATTCCCTCTACAGTTACGCTGCTTGTTCACTTATTAGTTAGCCGTTACTCTCACCAGCCCCTCCAGATTTCAATTCTCTAAAGGCGGGCTCTGATTTGCCTCACCCCTCAGGCTGTCCCCAGCACTTGACACTCTGCTCAGGGACAAGGTATTGACTGGCTCCATCGTGACACTGCTTCTCTGAGTGACCCTGTGAGGCTGAGCACCTTGTATTCTAACTACTGTCTGCTGGGTGAGGAAGCTGTCAATCCCTTTATTCTGATGAGCTAAGGAGATAAAGAGAGTAACCGCAGAGAGGACCGAATCTTCCTGCTAGGTCGCTGCCCAGCAGGAAAGGTTGATCACGAGCCATCTGCCCTCTGGGTACCCAGACCCTCATCTGAAACCGACCTTTGCATTTCTTGTGTTGCTGTTGTTGTTCATTCTCTAAGTCATGTCCGGCTCTTTGCAACCCCACGGACTGCAGCACACCAGGCTCCTCTGTCCTTCACCATCTCCATGAGTCTGCTCAAACTCCTGTCCATGGAGTCAGTGATGCCATCCAACCAGCTCATCTTCTGTCGTTCTCCTCCTCCACTGCTTATGAATATCCTAAAGTTACATTGTGTTCACTCACATTCCAGAAGGTGACAGTGACCTCCACATCCCAGGGGAGGGATGTGCTGGGTGTCTGGAGGACACAGCTCCCATCCTTGTTCTGCCAGCCTTTGCCTTGGCAAGTCCTTGAACTTGGGACACCAATTTCCTTAACAGAACACTAGGAAGTGCGGGTGAAAAGATTCCTGAGGCCCCACTCGACCCTGAGGTTCTTTTTTCCCACCTCCCTCATTACATTTCCCTGGATTCTAGAAGAGGGAGAGACTATGCAGAAGAGTACCATGGAGCAACAGAGACAGCCCCTGAGAGTGCCAGGAGCCCAGGACTATTCATGCGTTTGTGGCTACGCCCTGTGGGTAGATGTTTGGAGTAATGGCTTTGAACCCAGGCCAGATGTTAGAATTACCTAGGAGTTAAAAAAGAAAGCTCACATGCCCAGGCTCCAACAGGACTAATCACACTAGGATTTGGGGTGGGGGGACTGATATCAGTATTTTTAAAACTCCCCAGGTAAGTCCATACTGTAGCCAAGATTCAGAATGATTGGTTTACGAAAGTATGGATAAAAATGGCAGCCACTGACCATGAGAATCCATTGAAAGCTTAAAATGTGACTGGTGTGACTGAGGAGCTAAAATTTTAATTTATTTTTATCTTAGTTAATTTAAATGTAGATAGCCACCTGTGACTTATGGCTGCTATATTGGACATAACAGATAATAGAACCTTCATATTGTCACAGGAAGTTCTATCAGGCAGCTCAGTCTAGGACCAGTCTGAGGCCTATAACTACCAAGTAAAATTATACTGACCCTCTTGAAAGAAGTGTCAGGTCATTATCCCTGTCTGTTACCCTGACTAAGGCCTGCTCTCCTGTCTTGCATCTAGCAACTAAATGCAGTGCATTTTTCACCTAACTTTTGAACCAGGGCTTGCACAGCAGCAAGAGTGGTGAGACGGAAAAAAATTTTAAATCACTGCAGAAGTCTAAGGCCCAAACTGAAGTCATTTGGCATCCACTCTGGCCATTTATCCAGTTACGTTTTTAAAGACCCAGCTCTGGAAAGGGAGATTTCTGAATGATTATTTATTTAATCAGTGGAAAGCTGACCTTCCAGAAAGAACTCTTGGAAAAGCAGATGGCCAGAAGAGGGATTTGGAGTCTGAGAGGCATTTAGGCTTTTGAAGCTGACCTCAGCTAATGCTGAAGCTGAAGCTCCAATACTTTGGCCCCCTGATTCGAAGAGCTGGCTCATTGGAAAAGACTCTGATGCTGGGAAAGATTGAGGGCAAGAGAAGGGGGCAACAGAGGATGAAATGGTTGGATGGTGTCACCAATTCAATGGGTATGAGCTTGGGCGAACTCCGGGAAGTGGTAAGACACAGGGAGGCCTGGCGTGCTGCAGCCCATGGGGTCACAGATTCGGACTGGGCTATTGAACAACAGCAGGGCAGCTTGCAAACTCTACCGACTTGGGGTTAGAGCTGGAGAAAGAGAACTCAGCGCTGAATCATTTTCTGCTTATCACTTGCAGTCTGTCAGATTTTTTCTTTCTTTTCTTGGAGGGAAAGCACCTTACAACAAATAATAACACTATTTTGAATTTCAGAGCTTTCCCTTTTTCAAAGCACTTTACCACCTCTGACTTATTTTGTCCTTACAACAAGGTCACCCTGTAAGCAGGGAAGGGATTTTTAGGACTTGTCTCACACACTGAAGAGCTTTAATATTATGGAAAGAATTTACAAGTAAAGGTGAAGCCTTCGAGGTGTCCTTTTGTCATTTCTGGCCGCACTCAAGTATGCAGTACCACAGCTGGGATCAAATGCACCCCGAGTTGGTGCTCCTCCAGGGGACTGGATTTGAAAGGAAATGTAGGGCTTCACATGGACTCTGTCTTGTTTAATCCCTGTCTTCCAGCTCGTGTGAGTGAGCCATTTTTCCTCAGAGGTCTGTGGTCTGTAAATTCAACAAATATGCTTTTAGTGTCTGCCTCCAAGCTATATTTTTTTTAATTGAAGCATACTTGATGTTGGAGAAGGAGATGGGCATCTGCTGCAGTGTTCTTGCCTGAGAAATCCCACAGAGGAACCTGGTAGGCTACAGTCCATGGGGTCTCAAGAGTCAGACATGACTTAGCAACTAAACTGCCACCACCATAGTTGATGTACAGTGGTGTGTTAATTTCTGTTGTACAGAAAGTGATTCACTTACACACACACACGCACACACACACATATTTCTTTTGCTTCATGGTTTGTCAAGGTCGCTGGCGATCGTTCCCCATGCTCTACAGCAGGCCCGTCTATTAAGTTGAATTGTGCCTGCTCAGAGCCCTCTGGGCCTCCACGGGGACACTGCTGCTCCCTCCAGTAGCTGGAACTGGTGCAAAACCAGCCACAGACCAGCATTGTCCCCTTGGAGTTTTTAGCCTTCTCTAGGTGTAGAGCTGCGGAGAACCATTTCAAACCACACTTGCCACAAGGGAGAGAACTCTGAATAGTCCGGCTAAGACCTCCAGGGTGGCCACCCTGGCCATCTCCGGCAGCCGTGGTGGGACAAGAGGTAGCAGGACTGCCGTGATGCTGTGAGTGGATTCCTTCGGGGTGCCCTTCCTGTCAAGCGTGAGTTCTCCTGGTCACACCATCCTTTGGGCCATCTTTTGTATCTTACGTGCATAGGATCTGATGAGAGGTTTTCAGATGCTTTACTGAAAGCAAGACACACTTTCTGGGGCATTCCCCTAATTGACTGTTCTGGTGAAGCTCGTCAAAACAGGAAACGAGGTTAGCATGGAATGACTTTCTCTTAGAGAACTCGCAGCGCTCCTCTAGAGACCACCACTTTCTTCCCCAATGCCTCACGCCTCTTCTGGGCTTGCCTGGAAATTGGAGCAAGTCTGCTCTTCTGTAGTTTTTAGAACCGGTTCTTTTTTTTTTTTTTTTTTTTTTGTATTGGGGTATAGCAGATCACCAGCACTGTGAGAGTTTCAGGTGAACAGCTGAGGAACTCAGCTATACATATACGTGTATCCATTCTCCTCCAAATCCCCTCCCGTCCAGGCTGCCACATGACACAGCAGAGTGCCCTGTGCCGCACAGCGGGTCCTGTTGGTTGTCTGCATTAAGTATTGCCATGTGTACATGTCCATCCCAAGCTTCTTAACTATCCCTTCACTCCATCCTTCCCTCTGGCAAGTCCTAGAACCCATTCTTTTAGGAAGTGGTGGTGATATTTGCTTGTCCCCAATTTCCAGACCCTCTCCTTTTCACCCCAGTATCTGTAAGGTGTTTGCAAGTTTCCCTGCAGTTAGATCTGCACAAACACAATCCTGGCACAAACATGACTAAGCTGAGGGCTCCAGGTCCTCGTCCAGGATGGATGTGGTCACCCTTGGGATCCTGGGCTCCGGGTGACTCTCCCCTCCTGCTGGGTGGTCCAGGTATTCCCTTTCCATCAGAGATGCCAGTAAGAGAGGATGAATCCAGTGGAGATGAAAACTTGGTGTCGGCAGTCGACGTCCCTCCCCTGTTCCCCACGTGAGCATCTGGCTCAGAAAGGCACCGTGATTGAAACGGCGGGGCTGGCTTCACTCGCGTGAATCCCCACGTCGGGTCCTGACTCTGTTTATCAAAAGCCGTGAGGGTTTCATAGTTTAGGTGCTCTGCCGCAGGCATATGGAGACTGGGGCTTTCTGACAAACAGTTCTACTTGAGATTTCTAGATTTAAATGTCTTTTTGTTAAGACTGAAGTACTTTCAAATCACGTTTGTTTGCTTTGATCCCGTGGAAGGGAATCTACATGGCGGAAGGTCTAGACTTGACTCACAGGTGCATGGGGAACACTGCTGTCTCGAGATGTGAGACCTGGGGTCCCTCGGGAAGCTCTGCCTGTGTGTGATGCTCTCACTACTGTAATCCCAGGACTCAGCTGGATCTCGAAGACATCTGAGTCCCCGTGGCTGGGAAGGGGCACAGCCCCTCCTTCAGTCAGGGGTCCCTGTTCCACTCTACCCAGGTCTCCAGGTACTGGCTTTTCAGCCACGACTGTCCAAATAGACAGATTAATAAAGGGGCACCTTGAGAATCCCACTCTTTGGGGATTCACATAATTATTTCCAGTTCTCGTCACCGGCCACAGAGGTGGAATTATTATTCTTTTGTTTCGGTTAAGAAAACTGAGTCTCGTTTTGCTCCAAAGCACAAAGCTAGGAATGAGATGGTGCATGCTGACTGAACTCCAGAGCAGTCTGGCCTCACCTGTCCTGTGCTGTTCCGTCTCTTTGTGTTTTATGAACATGTGCCGGCAGATGCCATTTCTCTCCTTGTGAAAGACTGTGAACCCTAAGCACCAGCTGGAAGATTCGAGGGCACCACTGAGGGCGTCCCCAGTGGCTCCTCAATAAAGAATCCGCCTGCCAGTGAGGACGACTCGGGTTTGATCCCTGGGTCAGGAAGACCCTCTGAAGGAGAAAACGGCAACCCACACCAGTATTCTCGCCTGGAAAATCCGTGGACAGAGGGGCCTGGCAGGCTACAGTTCAAAGGGTCGCAAGACACTCGGACACGACTTAGCAGCTGAACAACAGCCACAGGGCATCCTTGAACATGGGGCGATCGGAAGTCAGATGACCCCTCTGAGATCCTGGCTCCCTTGTGGGTGCAGCAGCTTCCCTGCAGGTGGGTGGCAGCACCCAGACGTTTCTAGGGCAACTCAGTGACGCCGGCCTAACGCAGTGATGTTGGTCCTGCCTCCTGGCAGATGCAGGTGAGGATGCTCAGTCACTAAAGGGCCAGGATGTGGACAGGTCTGTTCTCTGCAAAGTGCCTAATTCTCACAGCATGGTGGGAGGGTAGGTCGAAAAGGCAGAGGCCCCACCCGGGCCCCTTGGCACAAGAGTCTGCTTTTCAACAAGATCCCAGGAGACCAGGGAGCACAGCTGTTTGCTCTGCTCTCTGGGCCCCTTGAGGTCAGAGCTCTGTGGTCACACCTTTCACCTCCAAAGCCCAACATGTGCCTGCCTGACGTAGGTGCTACCGAACTTCTGGTAAAGAGAATTCGGTCTTTATTCTTCTGAGGAGCTTGTGGGGTAGGCGGCGTGGGGAAATCAGTTAGACAGAAGCTCCTGGGGCCCCAGGCAACTCTCCAGCCCTCAGCTAGCAGCAGCACTGTTAGAGAATCACTGAGATGGGTTAAGGAGCCGTGAAAAGAGCTCCACCAGGAGAAGCGGTCCTCCCTGCCCTTAAGAAGATGAGCCAAAATGAGGGAAATGTACCATCCCAAACTGTTAGTGTTCTGAATGTGTGGTTGCCAGAAGGGGAAGGGTGGGGGGAGGGGGAGTTTGGGATGGACATGCACACACTGCTGTATTTAGGATGGATGACCGGTAGGGACCTACTGTATAGCATAGGACACTGCTTAGTGTTATGTGGCAGCCTGGATGGGAGGGGGGTTTGGGGGAGAATGCATGCATACGTATATGGACACATACATATGCATACACATATGGCTGAGTCCCTCTGCTATCCACCTGAAACTATCACAATACTGCTAATTGGCTGTGCTACAGTATAAAATAAAAAGTTTTGCCATACACTGACATGATTCATGTCAGTGTATGGCAAAACCACTACAATATTGTAAAGTAATTAGCCTCCAATTAAAATAAATAAAATAAAAAGTTTAAAAAAGTACTGCTGTGCCTCCAGCTCTTACTGATTCTTTTCCCATTAATTTTATTATTTTTTTAATCTTTGAAGCCTCTCGAGGCAGTGCAGCACAGCTGTGGGATGACTGTTCCTGGTCCCTTTAGGGGAGGAAGCCTTGGGTCTGCTCAGGACAGCCCCATCCATGCCTGTCAGACATCAGTGAGTGCCTGGTAATGCCTCTCCACTCTGCCTTTCACTCTGAAGCATGTCCTGGTTTGGACTGTAAAATAGTGGTTACTCTTTCTTTAGGTCACATTAGGGGTGCTTTTTCATTTTCCCAAGAAGTTGCTTTGCATATGTGCCAAGTTGCTTCAGTTATGTCTGACTGTGTGACCCCGTGGACTGTAGCCCACCAGGCTCCTCTGTCCGTGGGATTCTTCAGGCAAGAATACTGGAGTGGGTTGCCATGCCCTCCTCCAGGGGATCTTCCCGACCCAGGGATCAAACTCGCATCTCTTATGTCTCCTGCATTGGCAAACGGCTTCTTTACCAATAGCACCACCTGGAAAGCCCAAGAAGTTAGTTGCTTTACAAACACTTCTCCTTCACACAGCCATCCTCTCTTCCAGAAGGAAGGGGGTTTGGCAGCTCGTCCCCTGTTTCCAGTGCCCCCGAATAAGGAGGGTCAACAACAACGGAGGGCGCAGGTGTGCGTGTACACATGTGTGTGTACGTGTGCTCGCGCACATGTGGTGTGGTCATGTGAGTCTTGTGGGGATGGCACACGCGTGATGTGGGCGCAGCTGTTTATGGATCATGTGTGTGTGTTCAGTGTGTTTGGTGTGGCCCATGTGCTTTGTGTGTAACTGAACGTGGGTCTCTGCGGCACGTGAGCACCTGTATCTGTGCATGTGTGGATGCGTGTGCAAAGTGGGCGTGGGAGTGTGGGGGGCAGTCTGTGATGTGTGTGTGCCGTCTAGTGTCTGTGATGTATGCGTGCATGTCTATGTTGTGTGTGTGGATTGTGTGGGGGGGAGGATATCTGTGGAGTGTGTGGGGGGATGGGTGTGCTTCTTGACCCCTCGGGGGTTGTTGGCAGCCTCCCTACAGACTCACAGGACGCCACAGATGGGGAGGCCTTGGCCCCTCCTGTTCCTCTTGGGGCACTTCAAGGAAGCCACTCGGAGAGGCGACACGATGGGACGCATAGGGACGGACGCCCTCTGGGCCTGGTGAGCACAGGCCTGAGCCATCTTCACCCCGGGGCCTGGGGGGCAGGCCCCGGCCACATTGTTCATGCCCGGCTGGTGACTGGCACATAGTAGGGCCACAAGAAGGATGTGCCTGCTCTGGAAGCCCCTTCTCTCTGCCCTGCACGGGTGCCTGGGAGCGCTCCTGGCTCCAGGGCTCTGCCCAGTGTCTGTCGGAGGAGAGCCGAGCGGCCCGCTCCAGCTTTGCGTCTCTGCCTGGCGCCCCAGGACTGCCGCCTCCTGGACAGACTTGCAGAGGCCACGCAGCCCAGCCTGGGGCCCTTCCCTCGTTAAGGCTAGGTTCCCACCATGATCAGCACAGCTGCGAGGTGCTGACCACAGGCGAGGATGGCTGGCCTGACCCGCAGCTGGCATATCTCCCTGCCTGGCCCTCGCCCACCACATCCTCTGGAAGATCATTGCTCGTGTTAGCAGAGGGGCAGCTGACTCTCCTTGAGCCGTTCCTTCCCGAGGCAAGAAGGACCCAGGAAAGTACTTCTGAAAAGCTACAGTCCTGGGGCTCTTCCTCTAAAGTAGAGAAATGGAGATGCCATAAATTTCAGCAATTGATCTGTTGGGTCCCAGGTCCGGTCTGCATGGTCTTGGTCTGCAAGTTTGATCTCTTTGAGTCTTGATTTCCAAAATCATCAACTGGGGAGAGAAATGCTCCCCAGGCTGGCACACAAGAGTATTTGCTGCAATGTAGGAAAGCAGTTCCGGACTCAGGCATGGAACCTGCATCTCCTGTGTGTCCTGCAGCGCGAGCAGATTCTTTGCCTGGGAAGCCCCCTTATGAAAGCACTTAGCCCAACATGAGGCACAGAGTACAGAGTCAATGAACGGTGACCATCATCTTCATTATTTTAATACATGAAAATGGAGAATTTTTTAAAAGTCACAATTATAAATAATAAAGGAAGTGGTAGAAACAGGCTGTCAGCAAAATTACTGGGATGGGGTCTTAATGACCCCAGCTATAAAATCATATCCAAAGGAAGAAAAGGTCTAGAAAGTGAGGGAAGTAAAGACGGCAATACAGGAAAAGAAAAAAAGAAAAAAACAGTGGTAGAGAGAGAGAGCTGGAGCAGTGTGGGGCCAGCCAGCCAGAGCACGGCTTTCCCTGCTGCAGGGGCGTCATGAGCTGCCGATCCTAAACCTACAGTGCCAGACGCAGGAGAAGGACTCTGATTTGCTTTAATGTAAATATTTTGATGTCTTTCTTTTTCCTGAACTTTTAACCTTGCTGGTAAACAGGGTACATACAGTAAATGAATTGTTTTTCTGAGAACTGCCTTTTGAGGAAATAGGAAGGAAAAAAAAAGGAATTTTTTTATTAGCTGATTGTCAGTCTCGTGTATGATTGAAAGCCTCATTATTTTGCTTCTTAACTCAGCTTCGGGAGACTCTTGGCCAGCAAAAATTAATGAAAAAACACTTTCAAACTGTGTAAACAGAGCGGTTCAAAAAAGCACAAACCTCACACAATGAAGGGAGACAAGTCACGCCGTGGAAGGCTTTCTGAGACGAGAAAAACAGCCAGTCTGAACTCTGGTTTGTTGTTTATAATTAGAAACTCCCTGACCTTCATTTCCCTGTGGATTCGGGCCCTGGTGGCCATCACGGTCCATTTCCAGCCCTTGTAACTTCTCAGACGTTGTTGTTGTTCAGTGTCTCAGTCCTGTCTGACTCTTTGTGACACGCCAGGCTTCTCTGTCCTTCACCATCTCAAAGAGTTCACTGAAATTCCAGTGATGCCATCTAACCACTCATCCTCTGCCACCCCCTTCTCCTCCTGCCTTCAGTCTCTGCCAGCATCAGGACTTTTTCCAATGAGTCGGCTCTTTGCATCAAGGTGGCCAAAGGGTTGGAGCATCTGAGAAGTCAGTGGACATCAAGAGGGTGTCTCAAGTCTTGGCAGCTTCGACTGAGCCTTAAGATACATGTGTAATCTCCTTTATTTCTCCAGGCAGGTGGCTGACAGCCATCTTTGTTTACTAACACTGTCCCAGGGGGTGGATTGTGCAAGAGCATTTTGTGATAAAGGAGAACCAGGACAAGGAACTAACCAGAACAAGGAAGACCTGGGTTGTAGCATGAGCTTTTCACTTGAAACTGTCATTTAAGCTCTACCCTATAATTTCCTTAACTGTTAAGTGAAGATGGGACCTTTGGGTTTTCAAGCCCCGGGCAGATGTGTTCAAAACACCAGATCTGGAAGTTGCTTTGAAATAGTCAGAGGAAGAGATACGCCCTCTCTGTATCAAGTTGTACTGTGTCTCTTCGGCTAAAGGCTGGTGGAGTCTATCTTTCAAACCATGCTCCCACTCGGAGAGAAACTGAGGACTATTTCAGTCCCCTACGACACAGAGCAGGGTTAAGAGGACCTCTAAGGAAGTTGTTTCCGCTCTCTTAGAAGAAGGGGGGAGAAACAGAAGAGAAGGCGGCCGAGAAGATGAAACAAACAGCCAAAGCCTTAAAACTTTTGTTTATTTTTATTGACACAGTTGATGTAAAATATTATATAAATTTCAGGTGTACAACATAGTGATTCGCAGTTTTTAAAGATTGTATTCCATGTATAGCTATTGTAAAATACTGGCTATATTCCCTGTGTTGTACAATATATCCCCCTAGCTTATTTATTTTATGTGTTGTGGTTTGTACTTAATCCTCTACCCCATCTTGCCCCCTTTCCCCTCCCTCTTCTCATTGCTAACCACTAGTTTGTTCTCTATATCTGTGAATTGGTTTCTTATTTGTTATAGTTTGTTGTTGTTGTTTAGTCACTAAGTTATGTCTGACTCTCTGGGACCCCATGAACTGTAGAACACCAGGCTTCCCTGTCCTTCACTATCTCCCAAAGTTTGCTCAAATGCATGTCCATTGAGTCAGTGATGCTATCTAACCACCTCATCCTCTGCTGTCCTCTTCTCCTTTTGCCTTCAGATTTTCCCAGCATCAGGGTCTTTTCCAAGAAGCTGGCTCTTCCCATCAGGTGGCCAAAGTACTGGAGCTTCAGCTTCAGCATCAGCCCTTCCAATGAACATTCAGGGTTGATTTCCTTTAGGATTGACCGGTTTGATCTCTTTGTAGTCCAGGGGACTTTCAGGTCTTCTCCAATACCACAGTTCAAAGGCATCAATTCTTCAGCACTCAGCCTTTTTTATGGTCCAACTCTCACATTTGTACACAACTACTCGAAAAACCATCAGTTCAGTTCAGTTTATTTCAGTTGCTGAGTCCTGTCTGACTCTTTCTGACCCCATGGACTGCAGCACGCATGGTTTTGACTATACAGACCTTTGTGGGCAAAGTGTTGTCTCTGCTTTTTAATATACTGTCTAGGTTTGTCATAGCTTTTCTTCCAAGGAGAAAGTGTCTTTTAATTTCACGGCTAGAGTCACTGTCCACAGTGATTTCAGAACCCAAGAAAATAAAATCTGTCACCGCTTCCACTTTTTCCCCTTCTATTTCCCATGAAATGAAGGGACTTTATGTCATGATCTTAGTTTTTTGAATACTGAATTGTAAGCCAATTTTTTCACTCCTCTTTTACCCTCATCTAGAGGCTCTTTAGTCCCTCTTCACTTTCTGCCATTAGAGTGGTGTCATCTGCATATTTATTTGATGATATATCTGTATTTTTAGGTTCCACATGTAAGTGATATCACAAAGTGTCTTTCTCTGCCTGACTTATTTCACTAAACATAATGCCCTCTAGATCCATACATGTTATTGCAATTTGAAGAATTTTATTCGTTTTTTAGAAAAAGAGAATGAGTAGTATTTCACTGTATACAAGTACCATTTTTTTTTAATCTATTCATCTGTTGATGGGCACTTAGATTGTTTCCATATCTTGGCTATTGAAATAGTGCTGCTATGAATGTTGGGGTCCATGCACCTTTCTGAATTAGTGTTTTGGGTTTCTGTTGATGTAGACCTAGGAGTAGAATTGTTGAGTCATATGTTGCTTCTAGTTTTATTTGTTTTTTAAGAAACCTGCATGATGATTTCCACAGTGGCTGCACCAATCTACATTCCCACAAATTTAAAAGATGGGGTTGAAACACACCAAAAAATGTGTTAAGAGAGGCAGCCTGTGAAAAATCAATACTTAAGGCTCTGGGTTCCGTTCATCCTCAACTCCTTTTCTTTCAGCATAAGGAATGGGCTAAAGCCCAGGTGTTATATTTTTATCTGATGAATGATGTCATACTCCTAATCAGAGCTTATCTGTCCTATAAAGCACCCCCTTCCTGTTCCCCAGGCACCTCACTTCTATAAATGTCATGAACACACACAGATATGTGTATGATCTGCAGAAATCATACAGAGGTTTTGGTCCCCTGGAATTCATCATAGGTTTAGTTCTGGAAGATCTGAGCTGGCATCACCAGCAGACTGTTTCACACACTGCAATAGCTCTGTGAATCACCACTGTCTCAAATCAAACAAAGGCAGATACCTGTAAATACTACAGAATGGAACCTTCTCCTTCCCTTTCTGATCTTTCTAGTTGACAGGGGTATCAGTCAGTGCAATGTTGTTGGGACTGGTAAGTCTGAAGATTCATATGTAAGACTTTATTTGTAAATAAAATATTTTTCAGAAATTCAGTTGCTGTGGTCAATATGTCTTCCCCCTTCCTTGATTCATTTCAAACTATTTATTTATTTTCTTAAATTTTTAAAAAATTTATTAAACTATAGTTGATTTCCAATACTGTGTTAGTTTCAGATGGACAGCTTCAGATTCTTTCCCATCACAGGTTATTACACGATATTGACTATAATTCCATGTGCTATACAGTAAGCCCTTGTGGTTTATCTGTTTTGTTCACTTTTGGTGTTGTCTTAGTCACCAAGTCGTGTCCGACTCTTCTGCAGCCCCGTGGACTGCAGTCTGCCGGGCTCCTCTGTCCATGGGATTTCCCAGGGAAGAACACTGTAGGGGGTCACCATTTCCTCCTCCAGGGGATTCTCCCGACCCAGGGATCAACCCCCCGTCTCCTGCATTGGCAGGCAGACTCTTTACCACTGAGCTACCAGGGAAGCCCAGTCATTCATATACCGGATTGTACTAATGTGTCTATCCGTCCCATACTCTTAATTTATCCCGTTCCCTCCCCTTTCCCCCTTGGTAACTGTAAGTTTGTTGTCTATGTTTGTGAATTGGTTTTGGTTTTGTAAATTAGTTGATTTGCATTGTTTTCATTTCAAACTACTGAAATTGGAAAAAACTGTGTGCTGCTTTAAGATGCATCACCTTGAAACTAATTTAGTTGTCATGGTGCTTGCTGTCCATGTTCTGGCTGATTGGCTGATTCTAGTATTTTTAAGGCTCTTCATCCCTGGGCTCCTAGTAAAGCGCAGGCTGCTGGCTCTCCGGCCAGATGATGAAACAGGAGTTTTTAAAGCCAAGACTGCATGGGTAGTGTTACTAAATATAGTTCCTGTGTATGTGCACATGTGTGTTTCTATCTCAAAAGTGCTTTGCAAAATTACATAAATACTTGTTGTGTGCACCAAGAAAAGTAGATTCAAAACTATTCCCTCCCCTGGTAATAAATCTTCCCCAACGATTCATCATTACAACTACTGGTCACATCTGACTCTCCTCTCCTAAACCTCTGTTAGGAAAAAGGGCTCCCGAATGTGCCAAACTTGAGGGGAGGCTGTTACTTTGAGTATAACTCTTTTTTATATTGAGTTCAAACAGGAAAATTCTAGAGTTTACTGGGGGGGAAAAAGTAGTTCTACTTTATATCTGTTGTGCCACACTGGTTTAGATGACAAAACAAACAAACATGAGTACTGGGAAGTCAGGCCTCTCTCAAAGAAAAGGTTGTGAAATGACAGGGTTCAAATGAGGCAAAAGCTTCAAATCCTTTAAGAGTCACATTTTGGGGTGTCATTTGGATCCCCCTCCAGTGCTTGTAAAAACAGAAAGACTTTTAGCTGGAGTTAGGCCAGTGTTTGTAACTTCAGCATAAAACACAATCTCCTCTGATTCCTCCCTAAATTCAAGGAGAAACACATCTTTCCATCAAATGGAGACATGAATCTAACAGTTATTGAAAACCATGAAACATACTTGTTCTGAAAAGCACACCCCTCCACTCTTTCATAGCCCATTTCTCCCCATTTTAGGCTAGAGGAATGAAGACTCAGAGTGTGCACATGACTTTGTCCCCAATGACCCAGTTAGGAAGCAGCAAAGCTGATACTCAGAGTGGGTGTTTCTAACCAAATTGTTTAAAAACGTGAACTTCATTTATGAAACAACCTTATGTGGTTGGTATTACTGTCCCCAACTTTTCACCCACCATCAGGCCCAAAGCAAAGTCATATAACTAAAGACCAGCAGGACCAGGGGCTTCCCCGGTGGCGCTAGTGGTAAAGAATCCACCTGCCAATGCAGGAGACGTAAGAGATGCAGGTTCCATCCCTGTTGGGGAAGATCCCTTGGAGGAGGGCATGGCAACCCCGTGGTTGCCCCATGGACAGAGGAGCCCAGTGGGCTACAGTCCATGAGGTTGGAAAGAGTCAGACACGACTGAAGCGACTTAACATTCACACGTGCACGCACAACAGGACCAGAGCACAGGAGATTAATGCTTCTGACCACTTTAGGGTTTGCTCTTGTCCTTGCCTCTGGGTCCAAGTGTAGGATGGATGCTGCGAGAGCTGCATTGTAAGGAACCCCCTTCTGGAAAGAGGCTCCTCTCTGAGGACCAATGTCTTTCCCTTACTCTGTGGGATCAGAGGTCTTGTTCTGCCTGGACTGACAGAAACCTGTGGCTCTTCTTTGTCTGTCTTATCACAGGAGGGAGGAGTGGGAACTTTGGAAATGGGAGGCCTCCACTTTCTGGAGTCATCAGGAATCAGTTCCAAGAACCTGAAGACAAACGCTTGGCAGGGGCGTGGGGGTCTCTGCTGGGGGTCCTGAGTCCCTCGTGCAGCGGCACGGCGGCCAGATGCTCCTGATTCAACATCAGGCCGTGATGTTGTTGCTGTTTTAGTTGTTCAGTCAGGTCTGACTCTTCTGCGACCCCATGGACTGTAGCCCACCAGGCTCCTCTGTCCACGAGATTTCCCAGGCACGAGTACAGGAGTGGGTTTACATTTCCTTCTCCAGGGGACCTACCCAACCCATGTCTCCTACATGTGTGAGCGGCACTTAATACAGCTCTGCCTAAACTCGGGCAGAGCAATGCGGTCCTTCAACCCCACTGTAAACCCTAGCCCCGCTGACATCTCACCCAATTGCTTCTCGGTTCTTGTTGTTGTTCAGTCACTCAGTTGTGTCGACTCTTTGAGAACCCAGGGTCTGTAGTACAAGGACAGGGTCAGGCTTCTCCGCTCCCTCGTCCTTCACCATCTCCCAGAGTGTGCTCAGACTCATGTCCCTTGAGTCACTGATGCCATCCAACCATCTCATCCTCTGTCGTCCCCTTCTCCTCCTGTTCTCAATCTTTCCCAGCATCAGGGTCTTTTCCAGTGAGTTGGCTCTTTGCATCAGGTGGTCAAAGTATTGGAGCTTCAGCATCTGTCCTTGCAATGAATATTAAGGGTTGATTTCCTTGCAGGTTGAATGGTTTGATCTTGCTGTCCAAGGGATTCTAAAGAGTCTTCTCCAGCACAATTCAAAAGCATCAGTTCTTTGGTGCTCAGCCCTTTTTACGGTCCAACTCTCAGATCCATACACGACTACTGGAAAAACCATAGCTTTGGCTATATGGACCTTTGTTGGCAAAGTGATGTCTCTGCTTTTGAATATCCTGTCTAGGTTTGTCTCAGCTTTCCTTCCAAGAAGCAAGTGTCTTTTATTTTCGTGGCTGCGAAAATCACCGTCCACAGTGATTTTGCAGCCCAAGAAAATAAAATCTGTCACTATTTCTACTTTTTTCCCGCCTATTTGAGAGCAAAACTATGAAGCTCAGATACAGGATCTGTTCTTCTTGCCCGTGAAGACTTTTAAAAAGGCTCTGCACACTCACCCCCAAATCAGGACCTTGATCACTGTGGACTGACATTGTATTGTGGAAAGATGGAGGGGAAAATCCTTCTTTCCCTGAAAGTTCTCATCCATCATTGAGTAAACATCCTAAATCCATGGCAGAGCAGGCTGCCTGTATTCCAATTAGCTCCTGCTACAATTTTAGCTTCAAGGCTTAATGCTCTAAATGCAAATAACGTCGTAACCCAGCACAGGTCTGGTTAAGAAGGCAACTTTGCCAGGCTCAGGGTCAGAAAGTGGCTCCCTCATGCCTTCCTATTCCCCGTGGCTTGGTAACCACTTCAGCAAATTCCTGCATTAAATATCCAAGGCGATTGAGTGTAATAAAAATGAAAGGATGTGGCAGGTAAACACCAACATGTCTCCAGGCAGACCTCGCTGGGTGACACAAAGCAGCTCTGCTCATTTGCCCTCCAGAATCGGAGATGCCCCGTCAAGAATGCCAGCATCAAAGTTGATCATAGCATGCTTCTGCCCACTGCTCATCTCCAGTTACACTTCTAGGACAATCCACTTCCCAGGTGGTCTTTTGGTTTATACATGGAGTAGCTCATGAGCCCTGTTTACCTGTGACATGATTGATGCCCACATTTGAGAACCAGGCTAAGGATCACCCTCAGGAGGTGACCCGAATTTTTAGCACCTAACATCCGACCAGGGAAGAATGGGGCTTTTGTCTTGCCCAGATAGTGCCAACACACCACGTATAAGTCCTCTGAAGGATTCCTGGGTGGAAACCTAGTTGCTGAGCTTTTAATACACACTGGGCACGCTTAACAGGAAATGCTGACTTTTCTGTGAGGTGGCAGAGGGTCTACACACACGGGGTCTTTTTTTACTTTATTTTGGTCTTCACTGCTGCACACGGGCTTTCTGCTGTTGCAGTGCGTGCGCCTCTCACTGCAGACGCCTCTCTTGTGGAGCCCGGGCTCCAGGCTCGAGGCCTCAGCAGTGAAGCTTGCGGGCTCTAGAGCTTGGGCTTGGTAGCTGTGGTACATGAGCTTGAATGCTCTGCGGCATCTTCCTGGACCAGGGATCACAGGGGCCACAGTTTGAGATCCCATTCTTTTAAACTAAAGCCATCATTAAAACACCCTAGGGTTTCAGACACTGGGTCCATCTAAACTATCAGAAAAAAGGCTGGGTGTCAAGGCCCTTGCAGTCCAGCAGCACAAATTGTCACCTGCTTAAGAAGCACTGTGACCCACATCGTTACTCTCCCCAGATGCCTGGACCAGCAGGTCTCAGCGTGTGTTCTGCTGGGAGACAGCAACAGGCACTTTGCCAGAAACGAGTTCTCTGAGCTAGTAAGTTTGGGAAAACTTGAGTTACAGAATTGAACTATTTCCACTATGCGAGACTTCTGAGGGTCTTCAATGTGCTAGAAATCATGGAAGGGAAAGCAGTTCTTAAAGTCTGGCATTCTGTCCTGACCCTTGTGGACAGCCCTCCATGCGGACAGCATGTCTACACAGTATCCTCTGGGAAGGCTGTGTACCCACCTCAGCTGCTACTGCTCACAATATATCTACTCTATTGGCAGAGCAACAGTGGAGTCCAACCAGGAGCTCTGGATGCTGTGTCTCCTCATGACCCAGTGTGGATGAGCTCAACTTGGAGGATGTGAGGACAGGGGTGAGAGCTGGTGCATCTCTTTCCTCCATTTCTACAACCAGCTGCTTGAAGATCTGGTGTTTATGGTCTTCTAGAATGTTCCAGAGCCTTACAAGTCTCCTGTGCTCCTGCATTGAGACACTAGATGGAAAATCTCCATAAGAACACAGGCTCAGAGCTTCACGAAGGAGCAGCTGGCTTTAGTCAGGAAACCCAGGGACTCTGATGGGAGTCTGCGTACGGGACATTCACCCCCAGGAGGTCATCATCTCCTGAAATCTCAGTGAGAAGATAGGAGTTGAGGTCAGGAGTTGCTGCTATTCTGGAGAAACCAACAAGGGAGGGTAGTTTGGGGCAAGACTCTTAGTTCTGAGATGATCTTTGTGTGTGTATGCATGCTCAGTTGCTTCGGTCGTGTCCGACTCTTTGTGACCCCGTGGACTGTCTGCCAGGCTCCTCTGTCCATGTGGCATTCCAGGCATGAATACTGGAGTGGGTGGCCATTTACTCCTCCAGGGGATCTTATTGACCCAGGGATCTCTGAAATAGATATGAGAAAGGTGGCCAGTCCAGGCTTGAAGCATGGCGGGTGAGGGATGGGGTATGTGAAAGAGCTTCAAACAGAAGGCTTAGGTACTGTTCAGAGGAAGAGTTTAGGGGCAATTCAGACCTTTCTAGGTCTTTCTGAGGAGCAGGGCATTGTGGCAAACTTTGCAATTTGACTTACAGAACTTTTTTTTTTTTCATGTTTAAGTAATTTATTTGATGTTTGCTCCCATTTCAATCCTTGATGCATGTTAACTGCCAGACATGAAATATAGTGGTCAGTTTAAGAATCCATAATGAATGACAGTATTTTTAAAACATGCTTTATGAATACAAATATCTCCAAAGCAAAGAGAGAAAACCATGCTTCTTTAAGCATGTGCTTTAGTCACCAGCATTGAGCCTACTCCTAAAAACGAAGCAGTAAATAATGAGGGACTACAAGGCCTTATCCAGTCCACAGAGCCCTCCAGCATTCAGGGTGCAGGGGTCGACTGGGAGGTCCCATCCATAGGGCAGTGGTCAAGGCGTTCCTGAGCCTTATTTATAGTGTGTACATTTTACAAGGGTACTGTGAATTATTTCCCTAAGTGAAAGTTGCTTTTTAAAAGGGAAAAAACAAAGGGAATCAGGAAAAATAAGTGTGACTTTAGGCTCAGGCTCTTTTCCATCTCAAAAAGATGGGCGAGTTCCATGAAAACGTCCTTAGATTTGTTGTCTGTTGTTATCACCCAGTTTTGTTTCTCTCTCTCTCTCTCTCTCTCTCCCTCTTTCTCTTTTTCTTTTCCATTTGTGTGGCCACCTGACTTTCCTAGCGGTGATTACTAAGAAAACTCCTAAACTGAATCAAAACAAGGACAAAAGCGAAAACAAACAACCAAGTCAGCAGCAGCACAATTCAGATCCTCTTGGCTGGTATGGGTTTTCCACAGGCTGTCTTTGTGTTTCAAATGCACCTGCTTCCTTTTTTCTCTCTTATTCCCCTGACTACCACTGAGAAGCCCTCCCTCTTTCCCAGAGACCCAAAAGGACCTCTCCCCGGGGCAGGACCTACACTGGCCTTGGGGCCCACCCTCCCTCCTTCGGCACCCAGGATGAAGGGCTTTCACAGCTAAGGCTCCCCCTCCACCCAGGCAGGTGCCTGGTCCTGAAGACAGGTTTCAGAGAAAGCTTTTGTGGCTGTCTCCCTCAACCATGGAATCTTGGTGTTTCAGGGGAGACTTTTTTGGTAACACCAGGCAGCTTGTGGGATCTTAGTTCTTCGACCAGGGATCAAGTCCAGGCCCCCTGCAGGGGAGGTTCAGAATCCTAACTACTTGACTCATAGGGCATTCCCCTGGATATTTTAGAGGCAAATTGACTCCCTTCTTATGAGAAATCTGTCCACAGGAGATACCACCCCATCAGTGGGGCCCTATTTCCTCCTGGGAAGTGAGAAAAGGGGCTCTAATCCTCCCGTTTCCACAGTCTCACCTCCCCAGCGTCTCCACTTTACCAGTGAGAGTTTCCAGACCTCTATCTGACCCAGGCAGGTAAGGTGAACACGGCCTTGGCTCACTGCACTGAGCCAGGCAAAAGAGCTAGCAGGTAAGAGCCAGACAGGCATAAGATCAAATCCCAGCCCTGACCCTGACTAGCTGTGTGATCCCAGGCCGTTCACCCAAGCTCTCTGAGCCTCAGTTTCCTCATCTGTAAAATGGGAACCAGGCCAGACTGTGGGTTTGATGTAGGGGAGAAGTGAAGCAGTGCTGTGCAGAGCCTGGCACTGGTGCCCAGTCGAGGGGTTTCCGAGCGGGGCCTGACAGCTCACCAGGAAAGCCTGTGGCCCGTCCATCCTGGGGAGGCTGCACCAGATCAGAGGGAAGCTCAATAAGCCACTTGAAAGGGACCTTGACTCATTTTGTGGTAACTGAATGTGCAGTTCAGGAAGTGCTTTGCAAGAGCGAACTGGGCTCCAGCTGCCCCCTCGTACCCCTGCCCTCTGCTCCGCATCCTCTGTGCCATGATGCTGTTCCCAGCAGCGCTCCGGGCTCCAGCCGGTGTGCATGCGCAGAGCGTGGCCCGCAGGACCCGCGCATGCGCACTGCGAACTCACTGAGAGCTGGTGGGGGCGGTCCACGGCTAGACAGGCCGCACGACCACCTGGGTCCATCCGTGAGGCCAGGTGCTCAGCTTTCTGAGCCTGTTATAAGTAGTGTCCTCGCGTATCAGGCCAGCGCCGGTACTTGACCTGTAATAGTCACAAGCAGCTCCTCTGGAAAGTATTAAACTCACCATTTAAGGATGGGGAAACTGAGGCACGCAGAGGTTATGAAATGCCCAGGCCCATGGGGGATGATGAGTCTGGACCTGGGGTTTGAACCCTAGGAGCTGGACTCCAGACACTGCCTCCCACCTAACCCCTGGCATCTAAAACCTGCCCCATGGTAGGTCTCGGGGGGTTCCTTAAAGGAGTGGAAGTTCGGCCATGGTGTGCAATGCACGTGATGTTGTGAGTGTGGCGGGACAGAAGGATGTGGGGTGACCTCAACCCCTGCTTCTGCTTCCTGCTGGGCGGGGGAGGGGCTCTGCATGTGGGGGAGCCTTAGGGCATGTAGCAGGGCCCCCATGTCTCCAGGACCAGATTTGGCCTGGTCATGTCCATTCCACTGCATTCGTCTGGACCCTCCAGCCCCTCAGGACCTTTGAACACCCTGTGGACACTGACAGTAGGAGCCCATGGAGCAAGCACTGATGTCGTTGGAGAACCGTGGGGTGACCTGCTGGGAGGCTGCTGCCACTGGAGACCAGAGACTGGGTGGGGTGGGGACCTCTGGCAGGAACAGGCTGCCTGGCCATTACCCCGGGTCCACTCCCATCTGCCATCCCCAGGCGCTGGCCGTGTGGGGTTTCTGGGGAGAGGGAAGTGGGCAAGTGAAGTGATGTGGGAAAGTGGGTGGCACAGAATTGCAGCGCTAGCTCCCAGGTCCTGAGAAAAGCAGATCCTCCTCTGGCCCCTGCCTCCCAGGCCTGGGGAACCAGATCTTTGTAAACTGAGCTGTACGCCTGCTGGGAAGTCAGGGCCGGTCCTAGTTCCTCATTCAAGGCGCACGCCCTCATCCCCAAGGCAGTTAAAAGCCCCAAGTTGCCCAACTTGACAGGGGAAGGCTGGCCTGCCGTCCTGCTCACCCTTGGAACTGGAGCCCTGGCCTGCCAGGCCTGGTCTGTCTGGCCTCCAAGGCCGGACAGTGACCCATTCCCTGCATCCCAGAGCCCACGTGTCAAGGAGGAAGCTGCCATTCTGACAGCCCAGAAACATCTGTTCCCCATTCGTCACTGTCCAGCTCTGATGTCTTTGGGGACTATTTTGAAGGACAGTTTTTACTGCTGTAACCAAAAAAGCAAAAGGAAACAAACAGTTGCAGTCCTCCTTTATTTCAGAAGTTTTTTTTCTGTGTTAATAGAAAACCATTCCAGTAAACAGGAGCGTGGACCAAATCACCCTCCCCCACAGTGTGGCTAGAGCATCTCCCTCCCCCTGCTTCACACCTCATTGTGCTGAGAAATTTTGAGATATAAATACGTTTGGGCTGAGGCTGGGATGAAATGAGCAGCAGGAAACGTTTCGTTCCCACCTGCCCTTGTGTGTGCATCTTTCAGAGGATATCGTGAAAGCCAGCATGCCTGATGCTAGGTGATCAAAATGCCTTGAGCAACAGCAGCTGCTCTGAGGACCCTCACCATCCTCTGCCTTCCGAGTCTGCAGCAACTCCTACTCCGATCTGGATGTTTCCAGTATGCACTTGTTCACGCAGTGGATGCACCAGTTCAGACTCACGGAGACTGTGGAGACACCCGGATCAGCCCCAAGAACTCTTAGACCGTTTCCACTCGGTGCCCTGGCAGGCGCATCAGTGGGCACAGAACAGTCATAAAATGCCCCGTGTGCTGGAGGCTGAGGGTTGGTGAGCAGCCCTCTTGGAGCTGATGAAGGACCACTGCTTTTCCCAGGGCTCTGCTGAGCCCCAGGGCACCCTCCCTCTTAGGGACTTGTCCTGGGTTGGGACTCCAGGAGGATGCTCCCCAGCAGGAGGCAAGGTCTGGATTCCTAGGATGTGACACGTGAGCCCCTTGGTCTCTATCTTCCTGCTTGTCATGTAAGATGTTTTTGTTTCCTCTGGCTGCTGTAAACACCCTGGGTGACTTAAAACAACACAAATGTATTCTCTGACAGTGTTGGAGGCCAGGCGCCCCAAATCCATCTCACTGGGCTCCAGACAAGCCCTCATTCTTTTTTGGAGACTAGAGATACAGGGCTTCCCAGATGGCTCAGTTGGTAGAGAACCTGCCTGTCAATGTAGGAGATGCAAGAGACACAAGTTCAATCTGTGGGTCAGGAAGATCCCCTGGAGAAGGAAATGGCAACTTGCTCCAGTATTCATGCCTGGAAAATCCCATGGACAGAGGAGCCTGGAGGGCTACAGTCCGTAGGGTCACAAAGAGTCAGACATGACTGAGTGCGCGCACACACAGAGAAGAGATTCAGCTTCCTTGACTGTTGTAGCCTCTAGAGGCTGCCTGTACCCCTGAGCAGTACTTGGAGAAGCCTGGTTACAAAGAGGCAACGAAGCCTTGTCAAGAGAGCTGCAGTGTATCAGGGCTACCCATGCCTGCTGCACCCAGTTCCCCCTGGGGCCGTGCCCCTTCCTTCCATTGTGTGGTATCTTGGGGAGGGGGTGACTCTGAATGCCACACCAGAGTGAGAGGCTGGTTCCTCCTCTCCTCTCTCTGCATAGCCTGGGGGTTTGCTGGGGGGTGGGGGTGGGGGATATGCCACCAAGCTCTGTCGTTGGGATGCTGTTGTCTGAGACTTTGGGGCTTACCTTATTCAACTCAGCAGTGCCCTCCTGGACCACATTACTCCTGCCTCATGCCTATTTTTGCATACCTGGTCTCTCCCCTGCCCATTCCCAAACCCAGCGACTCAGCTTTCTACATGATTCACGGAACCTGCAGTCTCTTAGCACACAGGCCCCTTGTGATGCAGCTCACAGAGGGAGATTCTGTGACTGGTACCCAAAACCTGTGAGACAAGGATTGTCTTTGTTGTTTAGTCGCTCAGTCGTGTCTGACTCTTTGCCATCCCATGAACTGCAGCCCACCAGGCTCCTCTGTCCATGGGATTTCCCAGGCAAGAATACTGGAGTGGGTTGCCATTCCCTTCTCCAGGGGATCTTCCTGATCCAGGGATCAAACCCACGTCTCCTGCATTGGCAAGTGGATTCTCTACCACTGAGCCAGCAGGGAGGCCCACAAGGATTGTCCACTGTGTTGAATAAATGGAGGACTCGAGGATTCATTTTGGTGCCATCCGGCAGATGTCTTGATGTATCTGGGAAACCTAGTCCTGGCATCAAGGCTCTGGCTGCTGGTCAGCCAGGGGCGTGCTGGGAGTGCACTGGGGGAGGGGTGGTGATGAGGGATGCATGGGTTTGACTCATTTTTGCCCCTAGCTCCCTGTTGCCCAGCAATAGGCTCTTTGATTATCTAAGAGGACACCATTACAGCCAGAGCCACGATGAGGTTCAGAATATACTACCCAAAAATATATGGTACCTGGGCGTATCGAGTATTTTAAACTGAAGGGACTTGGGAAAATCGTAGCTGCCCTGTTCTACCTCCACTGTACTCCCTCCCTGAGACACAGGAGGTAAAATCCTCCTGTGAGAGGCACCCTCCCTTTACCTGGGAGATCATCCTCATCTCAGAAGACACAGGGAAGAGTGCTAACAAACAGGGCTTGCTCACTCTGCCCCAGTTGACTACACTCACCTCTGTTCCTTCACCTGTCATATGCTCCACACCTGGGCACTCCTCATCAAACCCAGCACAAAATACTCAGGTCTAATTTTTGCTTTGGGTCTTCATTTCCTTATGAGGGCTTCCAGATCATGTAAAATGTGCATACTAAATAAATGTGTATGCTTTTCTCCTGTTAAATCTTTGTCAGTTTAATTTTCAGACCCAGGCAGGGTCCCCCATGATGGTCAAAAAGACTTCTGCTTCTCCTTCAGCCTTAAATTTGCTCACTGGACTCCCACTTACCCTGCTGTGTGAAGGACACAGAAGATAAAGAAGTGGGCACGAGTGTTAGTAACAACAGGCCAGAACCTTAATGAATGCTGGCAGGGTTTTTGCTTCGTTTCATCTCCAAAGCACCTTGACATGCAATGCGTATTTGCTGAATGGACGAGTAAATGAAGGTTGCAGTCCAAACCAGCCTTCTTGCCAGGGGACTGACGCGTCCACTTAAAGCTACAGGTACAGCTTCAGCAGTGAGCCCGAGACTCAGCTAGAGAGCAGCGAACATTGCTCATGTCCTTTTGGTTTTGTCTTTCTGTTTTATTGTTTTAGGACTCCCATGGACCAGAAATAAAGCAGAAACGTGAATCCCTGGCGCGGGCTTTTACTCAAAGGTAAGAGGGCTCAGCAGTGGGCAGTGAATGCCAGTGCTGTACCGTTTTAAAGCATTTTGAATGATATAGATCTAAACACAACAAGAGCAAGTAAATGTTCTTTGTCATCGGAATGGTTAGCTGTGAAATTTACACATAACTTACAGTTTTTTCAGTTAAGTTGCTCAGTCGTGTCCGACTCTTTGCGATCCCATGAATCGCAGCACGCCAGGCCTCCCTGTCCATCAACTCATACTCATGCCCATCAAGTCGGTGATGCCATCCAGCCATCTCATCCTCTGTCGTCCCCTTCTCCTCCTGCCCCCAATCCCTCCAAGCATCAGGGCCTTTTCCAATGAGTCAACTCTTTGCATGATGGTTGCCAAAGTACTGGAGTTTCAGCTTCAGCATCAGTCCCTCCAATGAACACCCAGGACTGATCTCCTTTAGGATGGACTGGTTGGATCTCCTTGCAGTTCAAGGGACTCTCAAGAGTCTTCTCCAACACCACAGTTCAAAAGCATCAATTTTTCGGTGCTCAGGTTTCCTCATAGTCCAACTCTCACATCCATACATGTCTACTGGAAAAACCATAGCCTTGACCAGATGGACCTTTGTTGGCAAGGTAATGTCTCTGCTTTTTAATATGCTATCTAGGTTGGTCATAACTTTCCTTCCAAGGAATAAGCGTCTTTCAATTTCATGGCTGCAGTCACCACCTGAAGTGATTTTGGAGCCCCCAAAAATAAAGTCAGCCACTGCTTCCACTGTCTCCCCATTTATTTCCCATCAAGTGATGGGACCAGATGCCATGATCTTAGTTTTCTGAATGTTAAGCTTTAAGCCAACTTTTTCACTCTCCTCTTTCACTTTCATCAAGAGGCTCTTTAGTTCTTCTTCACTTTCTGCCATAAGGGTGGTGTCATCTGTATATCTGAGGTTATTGATATTTCTCCTGGCAATCTTGATTCCAGCTTGTGCTTCATCCAGCCCAGTGTTTCTCATGATGTACTCTGCATATAAGTTAAATAAGCAGGGTGATAATATACAGCCTTGACGTACTCCTTTTCCTATTGGGAACCAGTCTGTTGTTCCATGTCCAATTCTAACTGTTGCTTCCTGACCTGCATACAGGTTTCTCAAGAGATGGGTCAGGTGGTCTGGTATTCCCATCTCTTTCAGAATTTTCCACAGTTTATTGTGATCCACATAGTCAAAGCCTTTGGCATAGTCAATAAAGCAGAAATAGATGTTTTTCTGGAAGTCTCTTGCTTTTTTGATGATCCAGCGGATGTTGGCAGTTTGATCTCTTGTTCCTCTGCCTTTTCTAAAACCAGCTTGAACATCTGGAAGTTCACGGTTCACGTATTGCTGAAGCCTGGCTTGGAGAATTTTGAGCATTACTTTACTAGCGTGTGAGATGAGTGCAATTGTGTGGTATTTGAGCATTCTTTGGCATTGCCTTTCTTAGGGATTGGAATGAAAACTGACCTTTTCCAGTCCTGTGGCCACTGCTGAATTTTCCAAATTTGCTGGCATATTGAGTGCAGCACTTTCATAGCATCACCTTTTAGGATTTGAAATAGCTCAACTGGAATTCCATCACATCCACTAGCTTTATTCGTAGTGATGCTTTCTAAGGCCCACTTGACTTCACATTCCAGGATGTCTGGCTCTAGGTGAGCCATTGTGATTATCTGGGTTAGTAACTCTTAGATTCTGGGTCTTCTGGGAAACTAGCCTGGTGTCCTCAGGCTGGAGGTACCCAGAAGGGCCCAGACAGAGTGATTGTAGCTGAGATCCAAGGAGGCATGGGATGGGGTGGATGACATCGAACAGAACTCAAAGCCAGGAGAAAAGGCCGAAGCAGGCAGGGGCGGGGGGCATTCACACCTAGAAGCCTTTTGAACAGAGGCTCTAGGACGGGAAGCAGCTGCCCTGGGGAGAGGGGACAGCCTCCGACTGACAGTTCTTGACCTGCTGGCAGGGTGACTGAGAAACCTCCTGAGATATGGGCTCTGAAAGCTGGAGCAAGGACAGTCACAAGGCAGCCAGGACGGCTGGTCAAGCAAGTTCCAGCCTGTCTCTCGAATTCTCTAGTGATGAAAGAGCCTCGGTCCCCTGGGGCCACCGGGATGTGTCTGTCGCCCACTGGTTATGCTCAGGGTGGGTGGTGAGAACAGGGACGAGGACGACCCTACCATCCCCTCCTGAAGCAGAAGTCAGAGCTTTTCCAGGGTTTTGCAGTCTGTGGAAGGTGAATGCTTCAAAATCTTTAGGGTCCCACGGGACTGATAAGCGTTTCATTTATGACAATAAATTTTAGTATTTGAAAAAAATGCAGACAAGTTTCTCAGAGGTGGTACTGAGTCAGTGTAGAAAATATCCTTTCTCGGGGAAGGACTGGGAACATGGGGTTAGCAGATATAAACTGCTACACATAGGGTGGATAAACAACAAGGCCCTACAGTACATTCAACAGCCTGTGATAAGCCATAATGGAAAAGAATATGAAAAAGCATCCATATGTGTTTAACTGTATCACTTGACTGTACAGTAGAGATTGATATACATTGTAAATCGACTACACTTCAATTAAATATATATAATTTATATACTAAATCTGCATTTATAAATAATTATATTGAATTAAATATACATTTATAAATAATGTAGAATTTACATATTAAAATATATTTATATAACAAATAAAATTATACATTAAATATATATAATACATATAATTTATTGTATAAAATTTATATTGTATATTTATGTTTTATATATTATTTATGTGTAATGACATTGACATTCTATATGTATAGTGAAGCAACTTAGCATGGACACACATACATAAATTTATATATTAAATACATATAAACTTAAATATGAGGTGTCCCTGATAGCTCAGTTGGTAAACAATCTGCCTGCAATGTAGGAGACCCCGATTCAATTCCTGGGTTGGGAAGATCCTCTGGAGAAGGGAAAGGCTACCCACTTCAATATTCTGGCCTGGAGAATTCCAGGGACTGTATAGTCCATGGGGTAACAAAGAGTCAAATACGACTAAGCGACTTTCACTTTCAAACTTAAATATAAAATTTATATATATTTAAATATATATATGCACACACGTGTGTGTGCTATGCTTAGTCGCTCAGTCATGTCTGACTTTCTATGACCCCGTGGACTGTGGCCCCCCCAGGCTCCTCTGTCCATGGGGATTCTCCAGGCAAGAACACTGGAGTGGGTGGCCTTGCCTTCCTCCAGGGGATCTTCCCAACCCAGGGATCGAACCCAAGTCTCCCGCATTACAGGCATATTCTTTACTGTCTGAGACAGTAGGGAAGCCATATGTATAAGAAAATGTCCTTTCTCTAGAGGCAAAACTGCACAGGGGTTCTATGTGAATTTCAAAGGGAGAGCAGCTTGCTTTGAGCCAGTACGGCTCACCGAAGCTTAGTGTGGTACATCTTGTTACCAGGACTACCCCGTAGTGTAAAGGGATCCTGGAATCCAGTCCTTGAGGTCTCCGGCCACTGTTTCCTCTTCTTTCTTCCCTAAGGCTGCTTCTCCATGGGCTACTACTCACATTTTAATCTTCTAGAAATGCACAGATAACTCAATTGCATGTCAGAAGGGAAAAAAAAAAAATTACCTTTCATTTTTTTTAATATCTAAGTTCATCTTGAACTCCAAGCCCTTTTCCTACTGGTAGCAACCAAATATTTCATTTTACTACCTCAAGAGTCCTGAGTTAGTAAAAACTAACTGTAAAACTTAAGACAGTGAGCTCTAAGGTTTTGACATTGCCCAAGGTTTCTTTTCCAAGACACAGTCCAGGTGCCAGAGTGGACCTGTGTGCCCTGTCACATTCAGAAATCTTTGTCTTCCCCAAGACTGTAAAGATCTTCCACGGGTTTCACAGCTTCAGAATTTTACTTTTAAGTTATAAATGGTAAGCCTAAATGTGTGTTGCTTAATTTTTATTTGAAGATTTTCTAGACTTGTTGATAAGGTCTAATTCCAATTGGTCAGAGATTCATGCTGTATGATATCATGGCAAAAACAGTTACTGGCTGTCTCTAAAATAAACTGCAGGAGGACAAAAAGGTAGTCTTTTATTTTGCTCACAGATTTACCATTTTTGGTATCTTTTCCCCATGTTGAAGACTCAAGTTTCCTCCTGGTGTCATTTCTCATCAATCTGAATAACTTCCTTTCACATTTCCTGATGAAGAAGTCGCTCAGCTTCAGCTAACTAAAAACGTCTGTTTCCTGAATTTTTTGAAGAATGTATCTTACTGGATGTAGAATTTTAGCACTAATCATTTCATTATCTTATCATCTCATGATCTCTCGCTTCATTGCTTCTGATAAAAACTCAGATGTGATTCATGTCATTGGTCCTTGTATATGTGTCATTTTCTTCTCTGGCTGGTTAAGACTTTTTATTTTTCAGCAGTTTAACTATGACATAGCTTTCTGTGGTGAGTGTATATGCTTATCTTCCCTGGAGTTTATAAGATTCTTGAGTTTAGAAGTTAGTGTTTTCCATCAGGTTTAGGACATTTTCAGCCACATTTTTCAAATACTTTTCCTGCTCATTTTCCCTCTCTTCCTCTCTGAGATTCCAATTACACTTATATTAGAATACTTGATATTGTACCAAAAGTCACTGAAGCTCTTTCATTTTAAAAAATTTGTTTTGTATTGTGTTTTTAAGATTGACTTATTTGAGTAGAGATATCATCAATTAAACCATAAGAGAATGCTTTTTGACCACACACTTCTATTTCATAGCCACACCATGCAGCATGTGGGATCTAGTTCCCCAACCAGGGATCGAATCCATGACCGCTATCTTAGGAGTTCAGTGTCTTAAACACGGGACTGCCAGGGAAGTTCTCAATTTCTTTCTAAAAGAGCTCCTTTTACTTTAGATTTATCATAGATCACATTGCTCGGTTCCTATGGCATAATCTTTTTGAAGGCAGCTTACAGGGCAATTAAAGCCCATCTACCAAAAAAAAAAAAAAAAGATTGGCTTATTTGTATTGGCCTGTCTTCTAGTTCACTTACCCATTTTTCTGTTAGGGGTAGCCACTGAATTTTTCATTTCTGAGTCTTGTCAGTTCTGCAGCTTCCATTTGGGTCTTTTTAAAGAATTGTTTCCGTTGCTCTGCTGAGATTCTCTGCCGCAGCGGCGGTGTTGTTTCGTCACTAGGTCATATCTGACCTTTGTGACCCCATGGACTGTAGCCCGCCAGGCTCCCCTAACTATGGGATTTCCCAGGAAGGGATACTGAAGTGGCTTGTCGTTTCCTTCTTCAGGAGATCTTCCCAACCCAGGGATCAAACCCGAGTCTCCTGCATTGACAGATTTTTTTTTTTTTTTAACCCCTGAGCCACCTGGAAAGCCCATCGTGGCAGTGTTCTCCGTTAATTCCTCAAATATATTTAGAATAGCTACTATAAATTTCTTATCTGCTGATTCCAACATCTAGGTTACCTTAGAGTTCTGTTTCCGATTTTTTTTCTTGAGTGTGTGTCACATTTTTCTGTATCTTTGCATATCTAGAAATTTTTTATTGTATTTTTTTGTGAACAGTGGGTTTAGAGATTCTGTATCTTTTGTCTGTCTTTGACGATAGCAGGCAGGTAATTATGGCTATCAACTTGAAGTTATGGAAACTTGATTTTGACTTTTTTTTTTAATTGAAGGATGATTGCTTTACAGTATTGTGTTGGTTGATTTTTAATCTTTAAAGCGGGTCTGTTTTTGATAGTTTGCTTAATCTGAGGGAAATATCTTCGGTCTTGGGACATAATCTTTGATCGTCTCCCCTCCTTCTTCTCTGGATATCAATAAAATATTCAAGGTGTTTATGAAATCTCTCCTGGAAAAGTTGACAAGATTCAAACTCCACATTCTGTCTCTCTCAGCTTTTGATATCTCTATTCAGTTTAAAAAATTCTTAGCTTCTTTCCAGATCTAGCTCTTCGATTTTCGGCCACTCTGACAGCCCTGAATGAACTCTGTCCTCTGATACTTCAAACAGTTAAGATTGCAGCTTTCTGTCTGGCAGGCTGAGGAGTGCCCTCATCTGAAAACTGTCTAAACATAGGTCTCATCCTGTGTGGTTCCTTTTTTCAAAGGTTAAAGTCCGCTTTGGTTTCTGCCTGCTTCTGGTTGCTCTCAGATGCTTTCACATCGTTCCTCTCTAAAATATTTTGTTTCAAGTGTTTACTTGTTATCTTCAGGAGGTTTGGTCTAGTAGGAAGGAGCTACTCCATCCACCATTATCAGAACTAGAACTTCTTCACCCATTTAAGGATTTTAAAATGTATTGCAAAATTGGCCTTCACAAATATTGTACCAAATTATATTCTCACTCGTAGTAGATGAGAGTTCTTAATATATATCCTCCCCCTTGGCAGCCAGAATATGTGAAGCTAAATATCATGGAATGTTAGAATCTTAGAGACCACCAGATACAGTAATTCCAAGTTCAAGGTCCCTGGATTTCAAAAGGATTCCGGAAGGTAGTATATGGTTGAAGGACAATTTTTGTAAGTTATAAACGCTGTTTCCAAATATGAAATATATAGTTAACCCTTAACTAAACCTTTTAGTGACATTGCTTTTGGTTAACTTTTCCCTGGCGGCTCAGACAGCAGAGTCTGCCTGCAATGCAGGAGACCCAGGTTTGATTCCTGGGTTGGGAAGATCCCCTTGGAGAAGGGAATGGCTACCCAGTATTCTTGCCTGGGGAATCCCATGGACAGAGGAGCCTGGCGGGCTACAGTCCATGGGATCTCAGATAGGACACAACTGAGCAACTAACACTTTTGGTTAAAATGACATCCTATTTTTCATGGAAACATTGATTTCTTTTGATAACTTTCTGCAGAAGTAATCAACCAGGACTTCTGCTTGATAGTTTAATTATGTTTTTGGCCAACCAAAGTAGGCAAAATGCATTATTACTGATAAGTGAAGTGTGGCTTTTATGAAATAGGAACCTTGAGAAGAAAGTGAATCAAAGGAATTGCTGGTGGCCCTGGACCCTTTGAGCAGTGATGGGCGTTACCTGCCGATGAATTTAGACTTCATCTTTGAGTGTCTCTTTATCTGGATAACTTTGTCGGCTACGGCTTAAGTATCTTTATTTACTTAAGCCCAAAGAGATCAAGGGCTTCCATGGTGGCTCAGCAGTAAAGAATCTGCTTGCAATGCAGGAGATGCAGGTTCGATCCTTGGGTCAGGAAAATCTCCTGGAGAAGGGAATGGCAACCCACTGCAGTATGCTTGCCTGGGAAATCCCATGGATGGAGGAGCCCGGTGGGCTGCATTTCATGGGGTCACAAAGAGTTGGACCCGACTTAGGGACTAAACAACAACAACACAAAGAGATCAAAGACCTTGCCTGGAGTCCACAGGATTACTCCCACTGGGGGTGCAGAGATCAAAACCCAGCATCAGACTTCACTCTCGTCACTGACATACATCCTAACTGTGAAGAAGTGATTGTCCTATCTGCCGTGGTTCAGAAAGAAAACCAGTGAACTGGGAGAAGGGCTTGTCCTGGGAGCATTTTCATGGCAGGATGGGGCACCATGCTCTTTGCAGTGCCCACGATTCCCTTGTCACTAACTTTCAGAAACAAGAAAATGCCTCTGGAGTCCAGGTGAACAGATTTTCGCAGACCCATTGTATCTTACTAGGTTTTCCTTTCTTTTCTTTTCTTTTTGCTGCAATGTTAGTTTCTTATATTTTGACACTGGATTTGGTTTTGTGTGTGTGGATTCACTTCAGTCCTGTTTCCTAGATTTCTAAAGGCAGACACTTCCCATCTTTCGTAATCGCCGGAAATGACTGGAGTCTTGTAAACACACAGCTTGTTTTTCCTTTTATCACTCCTCCAACATCCAGGCAACTGGTACATATTCCTTAGTATGTATTTTCTGTAGCTAAACTTAGGTCTATTTCAGCACTTTCTTTTTTCCAGGAAAATCGGTGTACCTATTGGAGGCAGCAATCATGAAGCCACAGAGACTTTGTCAAAGTCTTTTGGATTTAAAAGGATCAACTTAAAAAAAAAAAAAGTTTCATTTGCTCTTTTTTTTCTCTTTTTTCTTTTCATTTATTTTTATTAGTTGGAGGCTAATTACTTTACAATATTGTATCATTTGCTCTTTTTAAGATTTTTATCCATTTGTCTACCTTATCTTTGGCCGTGCTGGGCGGGACCTTTCTCCAGGAGCGAGGGCCGCTCTCTGGGTGCAGCGTGCTGGCTTCTCATTGCGGTGGCTGTTCTAGCTGTGGAGCGCAGGCTCGAGGGCCTGCAGGCTTCAGTAGCTGTGGCTCCAGGCTCTAAGCACAGGTTCAGTAGTTGTGGTGCATGTCCTTATTTGCTCTGTGGCATCTTCTGGACCAGAGATCAAGAAACCGGCGTCCCTTGCATTGCAAGGCGGACCCGTAACCACTGGACCCCGAGGGGAGCTGCAGCTCAGCCCCCTTTGGTGAAAGGCCCAGGACACCAGCAAAAGGAGGCCGGGGGCCTGTCTCCTCTCCACCTTGAGTCTGGTGAACTCCGTCAAAGCTGCCCTTTGCAGGCCGGGGCCTGGCTCATCCGTCCAGAGAACCGGGCTGGAGGCAGACCAGGCCGGCGGGCCCTCCAGTTGTGGGATGCCAGGCCCGAGGGTGGGGCATCCACAGGTAAGATGGGAAAGGGGTCTGTTCCCCATCCAGGCCCTGCTGTCCTCTGAGCCAGGTAGACGATTCCCGCTGGGGCTTCAGATCCGCTCGGACGGTCTCTCAAGGAATTGTATGTGGGGTGAAAACAGGGCCAGGGGACCTCTTAGAGTCCAGGCCAGTCCATTTGGATCTGTGAACTGTGTGTTTCTTCCCCTGCTTTCATCTGAGCTCTTCAAATAAAAGGATTTGAGAAGCTGAATGCTTTGGACTGTCGACAGAAATAATCGATGAACAATCTATAGTCAGAATCAAAAAGAGTTTTATTTGAGCCAAACTGAGGACTGTATAGCCCAGAAGACACCCTCTCAGAGGATCTGCTTGGGAGAAGCATGGTTTTCAGCAGTTTAATGTGTTGTCAGAGCAAAGAACATTAAACAAGTCATGGATACACTCCTTCAAGGTTTAAAAAAAAATAGATCAGCATGTATAAAGTGAGTCAATATGGCCTTGGCACCTGGGAGGAGAGTCATATCGTCAAAGGAGGACCAGCATGGGCATCGCAGGGAGAGGGATTTGATCTTTATTTTTAACATGCTTTACTTCTGGCCAATGAGCCTTTTCCTTTTATAATTAAAGTAGATATACAATGTGTGTTTGATAGGCCACAAACAGGCTATGATAGCATGAAATTCAGGTTAACTCATGTATAAGGCAGAAAGACTTCCTCATACCTCAGTATGTGAACACTTATTTTATCAGGACACATAAAAATATGTGTGGGCCCTGAAGCCAGAACACCTGGCTTAATCCCAGCTGCAATACATACTGGCTGTGTGATCTCGGGTAAGTTGCTTAACTTGTCTGGTCCTCAGTTTCCTCATCTGTGGAATATGACAATAATAGTACCTATGTCATCATTATTAAGATTGTATTAGCGATTATGTATGAAAAATTCTCTGCCCCCCTGCCCCCCGGCATGCAGGATGTTAGTTCCCTGACCAGGGATCAAACCCAAGCCCCCCTGCAGTGGAAGTGCAAAGTCTTCACCACTGGACCATCAGGGGAGAGCCTGCTATTATGTAAGAAATTCTTAAAGAGGACCTGCCATGTTGAAGGAAATAGCAACCCACTCCAATATTCTTTCTGGGAAAATCCCACGGATAGAAGAATCTGGTGGCTACAGCCTGTGGGGTCACAGAAACTCAGACACGACTGAGCAACTGAGCGCATACACACATTTACAATTCACTTAGAAAGCACTACATACACGTGAGCCGTCATCGTCTCTGCAATTGTTATTTTGCTTCCTTTCTCTGTGTTTATTACACATTTCTAATTGCTAAAAAGAGATCCTAATCTTCCATTTATTAAGACGAAAGGAAAGCCTAGCTAGCCCCTGCCCCCTTGGCCCTGGCCTGTGCATGCTGTTCATCCAGGCTTTTCTTGCTGGAGCCAAAGACACACAATTCTTGTGCCCATGCCGAGGTAGGGGTGTTGAGACAGAGCAGATGTACCTCCTAGACTGTGATTTGGGTGCCTGTACTGTCTTTCAACTGCCTTTTCTTTTTTTTTTTTATCATCACTTTAGTTTTTATTTATTTATTTATTTATTTATTTATTTTCGTTTTCATTTTTTTTTTCAACTGCCTTTTCAACTCTGTAAATTTTTTGATCCTCATTTAACGAGGGTAGTCTTTTGTCGTAATTATTTTTTGAAAATTAATATATACACATTGTAAAAATATTCAAGCACAAAACCCCCCTAACTCTTATCCAAAGGTTGATTTTCTTCTCCTGTTAGTTCCTGCATGTGTTAGTTTCCTGAATATCCTTCCAGGCTGGTTCTAGGACAGCATTCATTTGTTCTGTCTTCTCTGCTTACTGATCAACACCATTGGTGCAGGCGTGTAAATGCGTGTGGGTGTACAGACTAGAGTGAGGCTGACCTCTGGGCTCATCTGCCCAGCTCCCCACAGCCAAGGCCATCTGTTTGCACCTGCAAGTCACCAAGGTCATAGACCTTGGGGCTGGGCCTATCTTAGTCCAGAGACGTTCAAGAGCCAGTTTAGTAAGTTGAATGTCATCTAGGTCATTGGCTGATCTTGCAGCTAGGTTCTAAAACCCATCCTCTCCCTTTGATCTGGTTCTTGAACCCCTCCAACCTCTTCCCTTGAGCCTGGGTCTTTGACCTGAGAGTTTGCTCAGGAGCTCACCCTGTCCCCTCCAGTCCTGCCCAGAAGCCCACACAAGAGTCCAAGGCTGCCCATTGCAGCCGCAGCCCATTCCTCATGCCTGGTCCCTCTGGTCTGTCTGGGTCACTGGGCTTTCTCTGTCAGGACCCTTGCTGGAACCTGCTGACACTGTCCTTGTCCTGCAATGCCTCTGATTCTGTGGTCTCCACACTCTATGGGAAGACTCCCTCTCCCTAGCTTTTTCTAATCCCGAGCACCTTAGGATTCAAGACCTACCCATGGGACTGAGAGATTCACTTAACCTCTTATAAGCCTCAGTTTCTTTGTCTGTAAAATGGGCCTGATAATCCCTGCCTAATTCACAGAGTTGGTTAAGAGCCTAGTATTAAGTCCTGCCCTGTAGATAGAAATCCCTTTGGCTTACTTCCACCTGCCTTAGTGGAGATATTGAATTTCCAGGTCCCATCAGCTTCCTCTCCAAAGCACCCTGGCTGCTCACCAAGCTCCAAGCTTCCACTTTAACTTAAGGCTTGAGACCAATGACTCTCAGTTGACTTAGCTTTTATTCCTCCCGGATAGGTCATCAGAGCAGTTCTAGGAGAAGATCATCTCTAAGGGTCTTGAAGGGTGGTTAGCAATGACATCATAATAAAAATGGTGGTCAGTATTCATTGAGCAGTAACTATACGCCAGGTATTCTGCCAGGAGCTGTATATGAAGGACCTCATGAATCCTTTGCGACCAGCTATGGAGACAACCAGTGCCATTGACTCATTACTAATATGCCCAGACAGAGGCTGAGAGACTGGGAGTGATCTGATAAGGCACCACCACTAACAAGTGGGAAATGGGCATTTAACCTGTGGGAAGACTCGAAGATCAGCTAATTTATTCACAGCTAATTATTCAGAGCTAATTTATTCTCCCCTTGCTAGAGAGAGGGGGTCAGCCACCATCACTTGCATGTAGCAGAGACTCAAAGACAGGGGGATGGGAAAGCTTTATAGTGAGGGAAGGGTGAGAAGGGATCAGAGGCTGTTGGCGCAGTGGATCTGGAGGCTGTTGGCACAGTGGATCTATCTGGAGGCTGTTGGCATACTGGATCTGGAGGCAGGCTACAGAGGACCGGACATCCTGTGTAATTGATTAGGGCTTATATCAGGCTTTCTCGTGTTGGCCCTAAATTGAATGTGGGGACAAAAATTAGAGAAGCTGTCAGTGATTCATCAAGTCCTGGCCATTTTGGCTGATGGTTACAGCAATGACTGTTTATCTTCCTGGATTGTCAAGCAGAACAGCAATCTAGGTTCCTGTGAGTCTGACTTCGAATACGTTGGTTTCCTGGGCTGTTGGCTGTGGATTAAGGCTTGGTTTCCTGGGTAGATTGCTGTAGGTTCTGGGGCAGAATTCTGCTTTTATTTAATTAAAAAAAAATTTGGCTATGCCCGCAGCATGCAGAATCTTAGCTCCCCAACCAGGGATTGAACCTGTGCCCCCTGAGGTGGAAGCACAGAGTCCTAACCACTGGACCACCAGGGAAATCCCAGAGTCTTGTTTTTATATTTGGCCTGATCATTGTCCATTTGTGCATTCAATCTCTCAAACCTGAGGAAGTCTAACTCCATATTCTTGGAATCTGGAAAATTCTATAGGGCTAATTCAAGAGCATCTCAGAAGTCCTAGATTCTGAACCTATGAAGGTTTAATCTGCTTCGGGCTGCTGACCTCTGTGGCTCCGAGGTGGGTGTGTTTCTACTGTCTCAGAGGTCTAATGCCCCAATGCCTCCTGACAGCAGCAGCTGCAGTGTTTCTTGGGGGTCTGAGCCCCTCTCCAGCTAGAGGCCAGGCACACAGCCACACCCTGAGCAGACCCCAAGCTCCTGCCCCCACGATAGGGTCTGCAAAGATCAGCACTGCAGACTGGCCGGCTCAACTCCGCTAAGGCTGCCAAGACAAGTTTCTGCTGGGCACATTTTCTATGTGGTGTGTTTTTCTTTCTTTGGTAGCTCATAAAATTCCCCTGCCTGCCCTGGGCCTCTCGGTCTTTAATCTTCAACCTCTCCTGGAGCTGTCCCTATTTCTTTTTAATTGTGCCTCTTTTTTTTTTTTTTTCCTAAATGGAAGTTTCCTATTGACTTTTTATGACAATACCGAGACGTGGATGGACTCCAACAAAAATGAAATCTTTATGGAATAGTCATCTGTCTCCTGGAGCCTCCTGACAAATGTTCCTCCCTGGATACCCAGACATCTGTACATATTGGTGGGGAGCAGGGGGTGGTGGGGAGTCGCTCTGGTTTTGGCTGAATTATCATGACCGCAGAGGGAGAGGTGTGCAGCTCAGCCAGGGGGAGGGGGGAGGGGCCGTGAGGGTGACATGAGGCATGGAGCAGGAGAAATAAAGCTTTCCCAGGTACAATCCCCTTGCCTCAGTGTCAGCTGCATTGGCACTGCTCCCTAATCCCAAACAACCCGGCTACGTGACTGCACATGCACCACACGCCAGGAGGGGACATGCTCAGTGATCCCCTTATTCAGCATCTCTTGCCTTGGGCCCCCCAGCCTGGCCTGAAGAGTCTTTGTCTTTGGGCCCTAACACCAGACA
This sequence comes from Odocoileus virginianus, assembly GCF_023699985.2. Taxonomy (NCBI): domain Eukaryota; kingdom Metazoa; phylum Chordata; class Mammalia; order Artiodactyla; family Cervidae; genus Odocoileus; species Odocoileus virginianus. Next base: position 1,075,910 of record NC_069675.1, read on the forward strand.
CGACTGTCTGGGGTCGTGGGCTGTTTCTCTTGGGCAAGCTTCCCAGAGTGTGGTCTGGGGATGGCTTGGGATCCACTGATGGTTCTCTAGGGATCAGGAGCCTATGCAGGCATGAGTTACTTGTGCCAGGAGGGGAGGAACAGTTCTCCACTTACAAATCAGTATTAGAAACCACCCACACGACATGCCTGGCCCAGATCTGGGCACTGGGGACTTCACGTCACGGTCCCTTGTCCCACGGGGCTGATGTTCTTAAAGGAGGAAACAGGCAAAAATTAGAAGCCCCCCCCCCAAAAAAAAATCAAGTAAATATGTAAATGGTGTGACATTTTCAGCTTGTGGGGAGCACGTGGGACAAACAGGGGCGAGAAGGCTGCTGCAGGGGAGGGAGGCATCTGCTCTAGACCACAGTCAGGGAAGCCTTCCTGCTGACACTGGGGACCAGCTCAGGTCAAGGACAGAGCAGTTCAAGCAGAGGCAGCAAGTGCAAAGGCCCTGAGGCAGTCGTGGGTTTGAAAGCCAGAGAGAGAGTGAGGGTGGTTGAAATGCCGTGAGCCCCCAGAGGAGCAGAGGAGGAGGGTCGGGTCTGGGGCTTTGTAAACAAGCCTTCCTGATGAGCAGCTCTTGTTTCAAGTACAGCGTGAGCCACTGTGTGGATTTAGGGAGTGGGAGCCTGACACAACCTGACTTTCATTTTATTTATTAATTTTTTTAAATTGGAGTATAATTGCTTTCTTGGGCAAACTCTGGGAGATGGCGAGGTACAGGGAAGCCTGGTGTGCTGCAGTCCATGGGGTCATGAAGAGTCAGACACAACTTGGTGATTGAACAACATAATTACTTTATAATGTTGTGATAGTTTCTGCTGTACAATGAAGTGAATCCACTATAAATACACATATATCCTCTCCTTCTTGAGCCTGCCACCCCACCCACCCCCATCCCCCTGTGTCATCACAGAGCCCCAAGCTGAACTCCTTGTTCATAGCAGCTTCCCGCTAACTGTCTATTTTACACACACAGTGTTAGTGAAGTCGCTCAGTCATAGCTGACTCTCTGCAACCCCACGGACTGTAGCCCACCAGGCTCCTCTGTCCTTGGAGTTCTCCAGGCAAGAATACTAGAGTGGGCTGCCATTTCCTTCTCCATTTTATACTTGGTCATGTGTATGTGTCAACATTGCTTTCCCAATTCATCCCACCTTCCCCTTCTCTCTCTGTGTCCACACGTCTCTCCTCTATGTCTGCGTCTGTATTCCTGCACTGCAAGTAAGTTCATCAGGGCCATTTTTCTAGCCATAAAAAGAAACAAAAGGGGGTCATTTGTGGAGAGGTGGGTCAGACATGGCTTAGGACAGAGCACGCATGGATGAACCTAGAGCCTGTCATAAAGAGTGAAGTCAGAAAGAGAAAAACAATATTGTATATTAACCTATATGTACACGTGTGTGTATATATATATATATGGAACCTAGAAAAATGAATTTCATTTTAAAGATGCTGTTTTAGCATTGAAGCATGTATATTATCTAGGGTGAAACAGATCACCAGCCCAGGTTGGGTACATGAGACAAGTGCTCGGGCCTGGTGCACTGGGAAGACCCAGAGGGATCGGGTGGAGAGGGAGGTGGGAGGGGGGACCGGGATGGGGAATACATGTAAATCCATGGCTAATTCATTTCAATGTATGACAAAAACCACTGCAATGATGTAAAGTAATTAGCCTCCAACTAATAAAAATAAATGGAAAAAAAAAATAAAGATGCTGTTTTGACTGCTGGGTCTCTAGAGAATGGACTGTAGAATTGTATTAAAACCAAGATGCCAAGTTTTTGGAGCTCTGAGAAGGCAGCACGAGGCTTCCACTCTCAAGGGCTTTGGGGAGGAGGGAGACGTCAGGGTGACTGTTTCTTTAGGTGGTTTGGGTCTAGAACTGTTTGCTTAGACATCAGGGCCTCCTCTGAAGCTTGTCCCCAGCCTGAGTTTGGAGGATGACTGAGAAGTGATAGTCATGTTTGCCTCCCCGCCAAGTACAGGCTTTCAGGAGAGGACAAAGCACTGCAGCCTTACCTGTGAAGTTTGTCAAGAAATGGAGTCTCCTACATGGGTGGCAGCTGTCTACCCAGTAGGAAGAATGGTTATACGCATCTTAATAAGAAAGGAACATGTTTTAGCACCTATGTGCCAGGCTCTATCCCATGTGTTAAGTCTTATAACTGCCACCATTGCCCGGAAAAGCACTGTTAAATATGAGATCTGGGCCTTCCTTGGTGGTAGAGTGGGTAGGAATCCACCTTCCAGGGCAGGTGACACGAGTTTGGTCCCTGGTCCGGGAAGACCCCACCTGCCACAGAGCAGCTAAGCTCGTATGCCGCAACTGCTGAGCCCACGCACCCTAGGGCGTGTGCCCTGCACTGAGAAGTCACCATAAGGAGAAGCCTGCGCACAACCCACGGAGAGCAGCCCTCCCTCATCTCAACTGGAGAAAGCCCCTGCAAAGCAGTGAAGGCCCAGCACAACAACTACAAAAACTATGAAACCTGGAACCAGAGAGGGCAAGTAACTTGCCGAAGGTCACACAGCACTAAAAGGCAGAACTGAGGCTGTGAGTGGCCTTGGAGAGCATCCACGTGCTGAGGGCTCAGTGGGCCCCCTCCCATAAATTCTGTCATGGTTCCTCAGGGAGAATGAGGATCATGCCTGGGAGAAGCTGGGGCACCCTTGGGAGACCCTTGTGTCTTCCACACAGAGTCTGCCTGAAGCCTGCAAGCTTTCAAGAAACATGCTTGACACTGGCCCAAAGAATCAGCTTCCCAGTCTAAGAAGAAAGCTGCAAAGTCACAGCTAGGAATTCAGACCAATAGAGAATAAGAAACGCGAAAGACGTTCTTTTAGCTCCGTTTCCTCCTTCTTCCACACTCATCTCTGCCTTTTGCTGCTCCGCTTGTCTGACCTCCATCACTTTCCTTCTGCCTGAAAAACTCCTTTTAACATCCCTTGCAGGGTACATCTCCTGGCAATGAATGCCCTCTGTTTTTGTTTGTCTGAGAAAAATCTTTCTTTATCCTTCACTTTTTTTTCCAATTAAATTTTCATTGTGAGGTAATTGGAAATTCACATGTGTTGTAGGAGATAAATCAGAGAAATCCTGTGTGCCCTTAATGCTGCTTCCCCAAAAGTAACATCTTACAGACCCATAGTAAGATATCACAACCAGAATACTGACATCGCTGCACTTTTGTGTATATCCATTGGTACGTGTGTGCACACACAGGTGCACATGCATGCAGTTAGTTCTGTTCAATTGTTCCCATGAGTGTATTTGCATATCCATCACCACAGTCAAGGTATGTCTCACCAGAAGGATCTCTTAGTGTGCCCTCTCCTGTCCCTCAACCCTGGCAACCAGTGGTCTGTTCTCTTTTTATAATTTTACAATTTCAAGAATATTTTATAAATGGGGTAGTGGTCCATATGTCTTTTTCGCTCAGCATAACTCTGGAAATGCATCCATGTTGTTGGGTGTATGGATACCCAACCTCCCTCTGGATTGCTGAGGGCTATTCCGTGATAGATGTACCTTGGTTTGTAGTGTTTAATCACTCATCACCAAACGACATCAAAGGCTGTTTCTCATTTGTGGGCAGGGAGATCAGGGAGAAAATGGTCCAAGAGAGGATGGAGAGAGTCTCCACCAAACCAAACCAACTGACCAACCAAATGAGCTAGAGAGAGAATAAGCAAGCCCATGCAGTGAGTGAAGATGGGGTGAGGGGGTTGGGGGGAGGTGGAAGTGGCTGCTCCAGGAGGGCCCGTCCGGGATGAAGCGAGAACTACAGAGAGTGGAGAGTTGTAAAATAAATTCTCATGCCCCTGCACGTTCCTTATTTTCAGTAAAACCCGTATTCTCATATAAGAACTTGCATAGCAGACGTTCCTTCTCTTGGGAAGAGGCAGCCCAAGTCATTGCGGGTCACCTGCAGCACCCAGCCCTTCATGCACATACTCCCTTGTTTGCTAATGTGCACACACTTCTGCACACATGCACACAAGTCCAAGGCTTTTCTGGACTTCCTGGTTGCTCAGCGGTGAAGAATCCACCTGCCAATGCAGGAGACACAGGAGACTCGGGTTTGATTCCTGGGTCAGGAAGATCCTCTGGAGGTAGAAATGGCAACCCACTCCAGTATTCTTGCCTGGGAAATCCCATGGACAGAGGAGCCTTGCGGGCTACAGTCCATGGAGTTGCAGAATCGGGACACGGCTGAGCAACTGAACAACGAGGCCAGCCCCAGTGCTGCCATGTTGTCAGGGGCTATGCCTCCTCCTCTCTTAAGGCAGATATTCTTGCAAACGTCAGAGAATGATCTTTTCATATGTTAATAGCTTCTGATCACCAGCCCCCTTGCCCACTGACGCCTCTTGGGGGTTAGGGGTGAGGGAGTAAGAGTCGTTTATTCTTGGCATCCTGATTAGAACTTGGAATTTAGTGCCTGCTAGAAATAATACATGGAGCATGGAGTTTTAGAATTACGTCTTTTGTGGAATATCATAGGACTCCAGTCACCCCAAAACATTTTTTCTGTGGGAAAACGTACCTTGAGTTCCACCTTGCCTATGAATTTTTATGGGTTTGAATGTTGTGTAAACTCTTCATATTATCCAGCAATATGTGTTTATTGTAAAAAAAAAAAAAAATCATCAGGATAAAGAAGAAAGTAAATATAACCCATGGTTTTTTCATTGAATTTTTTTCTTACAAAAACATTATCATATTGCTCATATTGTATCACATCTGGCCTTAGTTGGTAACTGTATAATGCAGAATTGTAAAATTGGCCCCCAAGATTCTATGCCTAAACCCCAGAACGTATGAATACCATGAGCTGCCATGCCCATGAAAAGATTACCTTACTTGGCACAAAAGGCACAAAAGAACTTGGTAGATTTAAGGTTATTAGTTCAGTTCAGTTCAGTCGCTCAGTCGTGTCTGACTTTTTGCGACCCCATGAATCGCAGCACGCCAGGCCTCCCTGTCCATCACCAACTCCCGGAGTTTACTCAAACTCATGCCCATCGAGTTGGTGATGCCATCCAGCCATCTCATCCTCTGTCGTCCCCTTCTCCTTCTGCCCCCAATCCCTCCCAGCATCAGGGTCTTTTCCAATGAGTCAACTCTTTGCATGAGTTGGCCAAAGTACTGGAGTTTCAGCTTCAGCATCGGTCCCTCCAAAGAACACCCAGGACTGATCTCCTTCAGGATGGACTGGTTGGATCTCCCTGCAGTCCAAGGGACTCTCAAGAGTCTTTTCCAACACCACAGTTCAAAAGCATCAATTGTTTGGCGCTCAGCTTTCTTCACCGTCCAACTCTCACATCCATACATGACCATTGGAAAAACCATAGCCTTGACCAGATGGTCCTTTGTTGGCAAAGTAATGTCTCTGCTTTTTAATATGCTATCTAGGTTGGTCATAACTTTCCTTCCAAGGAATAAGCGTCTTTAATTTCATGGCTGCAGTCACCATCCGCAGTGATTTTGGAGCCCCCAAAAATGAAGTCTGACACTGTTTCCATTGTCTCCCCATCTATTTCCCATGAGGTGATGGGACCAGATGCCAAGATCTTAGTTTTCTGAATGTTAAGCTTTAAGCCAACTTTTACACTCTCCTCTTTCACTTTCATCAGGAGGCTTTTTAGTTCCTCTTCACTCTCTGCCATAAGGGTGGTGTCATCTGAATATCGGAGATTATTGATATTTCTCCCGGCAATCTTGATTCCAGCTTGTGCTTCTTCCAGCCCAGCGTTTCTCATGATGTACTCTGCATATAAGTTAAATAAGCAGGGTGACAATATACAGCCTTGATGTACTCCTTTTCCTATTGGGAACCAGTTTGTTGTACCATGTCCAGTTCTAACTGTTGCTTCCTGACCTGCATACAGGCTTCTCAAGAGATGGGTCAGGTGGTCTGGTATTCCCATCTCTTTCAGAATTTTCCACAGTTTATTGTGATCCACACAGTCAAAGGCTTTGGCATAGTCAATAAAGCAGAAATAGATGTTTTTCTGGAACTCTCTTGCTTTTTCGATGGTCCAGCGGATATTGGCAATTTGATCTCTGCTTCCTCTGCCTTTTCTAAAACCAACTTGAACATCTGGAAGTTCTCGGTTCACATATTGCTGAAGCCTGGCTTGGAGAATTTTGAGCATTATTTTACTAGCGTGTGAGATGAGTGCAATTGTGTGCTAGTTTGAGCATTCTTTGACATTTGTCTGGGATAGGAACGAAAACTGACCTTTTCCAGTCCTGTGGCCACTGCTGAGTTTTCCAAATTTGCTGGTATATTGAGTGCAGCACTTTCATAGCATCGCCTTTCAGGATTTGAAATAGCTCAACTGGAATTCCATCACATCCACTAGCTTTGTTCGTAGTGATGCTTTCTAAGGCCCACTTGACTTCACATTCCAGGATGTCTGGCTCTAGGTCAGTGATCACACCATTGTGATTATCTGGGTCATGATCTTTTTTGTATAGTTCTTCAGTGTATTCTTGCCACCTCTCCTTAATATCGTCTGCTTCTGTTAGGTCCATACCATTTCGGTCCTTTATTAAGCCCATCTTTGCCTGAAATGTTCCCTTGATATCTCTAATTTTCTTGAAGAGATCTCTAGTCTTTCCCTTTCTGTTGTTTTCCTCTGTTTCTTTGCATTGATCGCTGAGGAAGGCTTTCTTATCTCTCCTTGCTATTCTTTGGAACTCTGCATTCAAGTGAGAATATCTTTCCTTTTCTCCTTTGCTTTTCACTTCTCTTCTTTTCACAGCTATTTGTAAGGCCTCCTCAGACAACCATTTTGCCTTTTGCATTTCTTTTCCTTGGAGATGGTCTTGATCCCTGTCTCCTGTACAATGTCACGAACCTCCGTCCATAGTTCATCAGGCTCTCTGTCTATCAGATCTAGTCCCTTAAATCTATTTCTCACTTCCACTGTGTAGTCATAAGGGATTTTATTTAGGTCATACCTGAATGGTCTAGTGGTTTTCCCTACTTTCTTCAGTTTAAGTCTGAATTTGGCAATAAAGAGTTCATGGTCTGAGCCACAGTCAGCTCCTGGTCTTGTTTTTGCTGACTGTATAGAGCTTCTCCATCTTTGGTTGCAAAGAATATAATCAATCTGATTTTGTTGTTGACCACATGGTGATGTCCATGTGTAGAGTCTCCTCTTATGTTGTTGGAAGAGGGTGCTTGCTATGACCAGTGCATTCTCTTGGCAAAACTCTATTAGACTTTATCATGCCATGTGGGGTCACCCAAGATGGTACGGTCATGGTGGAGAGGTCTGACAGAATGTGGTCCACTGGAGAAGGGAATGGCAAACCACTTCAGTATTCTTGCCTTGAGAACCCCATGAACAGTATGAGAAGGTTATTAGTTAGTTGAGTTTAATATAAGCAGGTGATCCTGGATTGTCTAGAAGATTCCAGGGGGACTCCCATGTGCCCTTAAAGGCAGAAGGAGAAGTCAGAGAGACTCAAAGCATAGGAGGGATTTGATGTCCATTGGTGTCTTTGAAGATGGGGCCACAAGCCAAGGAAAGAGGGGAGGCATCTGGGAGCTGAGAAAGACCCTAGCTGGCAGCCAGCAGGGAGATGGAAATCTCAGCTCCAGAGTCACAGAAAACCGAATTCTGCCAACTTTAAAGCATCTGTAAGCAGATCCTTCCCTTGAACCTCAGGATAAGAGCATAAGCTAGCTGACACCCTGATTTCAGCTTGTGGGACCCCAGACAACCCAGACACCCCAGTGAGCCTACCCAGACTCCATACCTACAGAACTGTGAGATAATAAATGGGTGTTGCTTTATGCTGCCCAGGTTTGTGGTAAATGGTTATGCAGCATTAAAAACCAATCCTGTCATAGACCACAAGTATTTTCCATGCCAGTGAGCTTATTTGACATGTATTGGTGGCTACAAAGTATCCTATTACATGGATGCCCCATACTTTGGTGAGTGTTCTTTAATGATGGACACTAAATCATCTTTGAGTTTAACACATTCATTTGCAGAGACTCCCAAACCAAGGCCTCACATATCTTAACTCTTACTCACCGGGACAGAAGGTTCTGAGAAATACCCTCAGCATCCGTGGGCCTCAGCCAGAGCAGACTAAACTCATGATTTCTGATGTGTGCTGGGTCTTGCTGACCCTGTGCCCTGACTTCAAACAACCTCTCTACCCATGCCCTGCCACGTGTTAGTAGACACACTTTTCAGAAAGCAGAGTCTCCAAACCTCCAAATCAGTCAAATGGAGTGACAGGGACCAGATTTATCCTCTTGCATGAAACAAGCAAAAATGGCAAAACTATATGAATCTACAAAAACTTACTAGAACTGAGTTCAAAAAAGGGCAGTATCTTAGATCTGTATAAGAAAATTGCTTGCATTTTTATGTACTAGGAATGGACAATCAGAAATTGAAATTAAAAATACCACTATAGTAATCTAAAATATAGGAAATATTTAGAAATAAATCTGACAATAGATTTGAAAGTATGCTGAAAACTGGGTTTCCCTGGGGCAGGAGACCCCAGTTTGATTCCTTGTTCGGGAAGTTCCCCTGGAGAAGGGACAAGCTACCCACTCCAGTATTCTTGGCTTCCCTGGTGGCTCAGAAGATAAAGAATCCGCCTGCAATGCAGGAGACCTGGGTTCAATCCCTGGATTGGGACGATCCCCTGGAGAAAAGAATGGCAACACACGCCAGTATTCTTGCCTAGAGAATTCCCATGGACAGAGGAGCCTGGTGGGCTACAGTAATTGGTTGCAAAGAGTTGGACATGACTGAGCGTGTTTTCAGCACTTGCTGAAAACTACAAAGTATTGCTGAGAAGAATGAAATAAAACCCAAGTAAATAGAAAGATATACATGTTCTGGGTCAGAACACTCAATATTTTTAAAATGGTGATTTTTCTCTAAGTTGATATATCAATTCAATGCAATCCTGGTCAAAAATCCTCAAAGACTTTTTTTCGTTTTTTTTTTAGAAATTGATAAACTGATCCTAAAATTTAAAAGAAAACATAATAGACCTGGGATAGCTAAAGGATTTTTGAAAAAGAAGAACAAATTTGGAGGACTAACACTACCTGATTTTAGATCTTATTGTAAAGTTATAAGAATGAAACAATGTGGTATTGACATGCAGATGGACAGATGGATCAACAGAACAGAATCTGTGTTTTAGAAGTAGATCAATTGATTTTCAACCAGTATGCAAAGGCAGTTCAGTAGAAAAAAGATACTCTTTAAACAAGTGAAGTGATGCTGGAACAATCGAATATCCACATGCACAAAAGGTTGAACTTTGATGAATATCTCGTACCATAAACAAAAATTAACTCAAAATGAATCATAGGTCAGCTTTTAAAACCTACAGCTGGGTGGGATGATTTAAGAGAATAGCACTGAAACATGTGCATTACTGTGTGTAAAATAGACGACCAGTGCAAGTTCGATGCGTGAAGCAGGGCATGCAAAGCTGGGGCTGCGGCACAGCCCAGGGGAATGGGGAGGGGAGGGAGGAGGGGGCGGGGCTCAGGATGGGACGCACACATGCATACCCATGATCGATTCATGTTCATGTGTGGCAAAAGCCATCACAATGTTGTAACGTAATCATCCTCCACTTAAAAAAAAAAAGCCTACAGCTGTGTAAGTTCTACAAGAAAATGCAGAAGGAAATTCTAGGCAGAAGAGAGAGTCAGAGAGCCTCTGAGACTGAAATTCTGGGTTAGGCACAATGCTTTTAGATATCTGGCGACAAAATCACGACATATGAAAAGTTGGATTCATTGGACCTCATAAAATTTAAGGATTTCTACTCTGTGAGAGACACTGTAAAGAAGATGAAAAGATAAGCCATAGACTAGAGCATATTTGCAAGTCACATATCTAACAACAGATTTGCATCCAGAATATGAAAAAAAGAATTCAAAATCAGTAATAAGAGAACAACCTAATTTTATAAATGGGAAAAAGAATTGAACATACACTTCATCAAAGAAGATGTATGAAGGCCAAATAAGCACAATATCATTGGGAATTCGGAAATGAAGTGTAGACTACAAGACAAGATAATACTCCACACCCATTAGAATGTCTGAAATTTCAAATACTGATTGACATGTGGAGGAGTTGGCACGTTATACACTGCCAATGGGCACGCAACATAGCACATCCACTGTGGAAAACAGATGGGCAGTTTCTTAGAAAAATAAGCATACAGTTGCCCTGTGACCCAGCAACTCTACTCTTAGTATTTGCCCAAGAGAAATGAAAGCACATGTCTGCTCACATGAATGTTAACAGCGGCTTTACTTCTTAAAAATATTTAATTTTTGATGTGGACCATTTTTAAAGTCTTCATTGTTCCCATTTCTGTAAAGTCAATGTTGTTTGTTTTATGTTTTGGTTCTTTGGCCAGAAAGCATGTGAGATCTGAGTTCCCCAACCAGGGATCGAACCTGCACCCCCTGCATTGGAAGGCCAAGTCCTAAACTTGACTGGACCGCCAGGGAAGCCCTAGCAGCTTTGCTTTTAATAGCTCAAGACTAGAAACAATCCCCAAATATAGCAACAAGTAAACAGTTGAACAGTGATGTGTCCCTAAAATGGAATAATGAGATAAGAAAGTTGTTACTCGTGGGAGTATGGGAAATGAAGCCCCGAATCATGAAATCTGAAGCTTAAGAGTTAGACACATGGATGGCAGATCCTGGGAGCCAAGTTTCTCATCACTGGAGTGGAAGGTTACAGACAGGCCAGGGGGAGAGGCTGAAATGATCTACGGAGCAGTGGATTAGCAATGTAGACCTCCATAGGGACTCATGTTTAGCTTAATATCGATACAGATGGACGCATACAACATATCTATAGATACAAAAGTGAAATTGTTAGTCGCTCAGTCATGTCTGACTCTTTGTTATCCCATGGACTATAGCCTGCTCCTCTGTCCATGGGATTCCCCAGGCAAGAATACTGGATTGGGTAGCCATTCCCATCTCCAGGGGATCTTCCCAACCCAGGAGTTGAACTCTCATCTCCTGCATTGCAGGCAGATTCCTTACCATCTGATCCACTAGAGAAGCCCATTTATAGATATGGGTTAGTATAAATACCCATGTTTAAGTTTAAAAAATTTTTTTATTTTTATTTATTTCACTGTGCTGAGTTAGTTGTGGCATTCAGAATCTTTAGTTGTGGCATGTGGAATCTAGTTCCCTGACCTGGGATTGAACTTAGGCCCCCTGCATTAGGATCATGGAGTCTTAGCCCCTGAACCACCAAGCAAGTCCCAATCCCCATATTTACTTGCTCTGTCAGCTAAGAAGTCCTGAAAGAAATGACGTCCCTGTAGCAAGTAAGCACACCTAGTGCCCAGGTCTTAGGCTTTACGACCATCCTCCAGTAAAAGGGAGTAAGACTTCTTGGAGAAATGGCTATTTCTAGGATGCGCAGGATGAGCCTGAAGCATCTTCTGAGGTCAGAGAGTAAGTGCTCAGAAAAGCAGACAGCAACAGGCAATGATGGAAGCGTGTCCAGGGAACACAGCCGCTGCAAGAAAGAGCTCCCATTGGCCAAAGCTGAAACAATGTAGGCAATAAAATAGTGTTGGATTATAAATAATCCAAATATAAAATAAATATGGACAATTTCATACTGATAATATGAATAAATAGATGGAGAATAGGTAAGTCTCCCACACAGTGGAATTTCAGATAATTAATGTAGATACTCTGCCCCCAAGGAGGTGGAGTGGAATTTCTGCACACAGAAACTCCCTTTCAAGAGTACAGTGTAGAAAGGGAGAAGAGCCTTGAAGGACTTCTCAGGTGGCCCAGTGGTACAGAATCCATCTTGCAATGCAGGGGACGCAGGCTCGATCCCTGGTTGGTTAACAAAAATCCCACATGCACGGAATAACTAAGTCCGTGCTCCACAGCTACTGGGCCCACGCGTCATAGCTAGAGAGTCCATGAGCTTCAACAAAGACCCCGCATGCCACAACTTAGACCCAAAGTAGCCAAGTAAATAAAATAAGCTTTAGAGAAACCCAACAAACACCACCTTGGCCAGAAGATCAAGGTCAACATCAAGAGTAACGAGGCGTCTTGAATGTATGTACCCTTGCTGTAATCTGATGAGAATGGCACTTGACTTCTGGGTTTTCCTCCCAGAAACCCATAATCCCAACCTAATTGTGAGAAAATGCCAGGCGAATCCTGATTGAGGAACACTCTGCAAAATACCTGACCAGTGCTCCTGAAAAATGTCCAGGTCTAAAGCAAGGACAGTCTGAGACAATGTCTCAATGAAGAGGAGGTTAAGAAGACAGGACCACTTCATGTAATATGATGTCCTGGATGGAATCCGAGAACAGAGGATGGAGATGGAGACAAAACTAAGGAAATCTGAATACAGAGTTAAAGTGTTAGTCACTCGGTCATGTCCGACTCTTTGTGACCCCATAGACTGTAGCCCACCAGGCTCCTCTGTCCATGGGATTCTCCAGGCAAGAATACTGGAGTGGGTGGCCATTCCCTCCTCCAGGGGATCTTCCCAACCCAGGGATCAAACCCACATCTCCTGCATTGCAGGCAGATTATTTACCACTGCACCATCTGGGAAGCCCTCAAGGAGTTTATCAAATCCCAAAGGCAAAGTTACATCCTCTTGGGAAAGTATCCGCAGAGAGGCAACCGTCTGGTTTCCTTTAGCTGTCCTTTTGGACCGCAGCCGATTCCTCACATATGCACGTGGCACCTGAGCGTGTGGGCAGAAATGTGCCTGCTGAGTGGAATGAAACCCTGCAAGTGCTCTGAGGGTTGAAACTTTGAAGAGGTTGAGATCTTTGAGAGCTGAAGAACCTTTGAATCTCCCTTTGGCTCCCTCTACCCTGACCACAGCCCTTCTCTTGATGTAAAACACGTGCTCAGATTGACAACAATAAGGCGTGTGGCTGAGCCGACAGGTCTGTTTTGCTCTTTGCTTCCTCAGTGGTTGGAAACAGACCCTCCTGAGATCTGCAGGAGACCATAAATGGGTGACCCATCCCCCCCACCTCAGTCATATCCGTGGAGTTGTGACAGGGAGCAGGGACTGGCCTCTCTGCAGCTGGGAACAGAGTCTGTGTGGCTGGCTGTACTGGGATGGGGTTCTCACAGCTTTGGTGAAGATGGAATGAAGGTGCCTGGACTTTCTTGGAGGCGTGTAAAGGTTAAACTGAAATGTCCAGGATCCCATAGAGGGAAACTTCCAGAACAGGGTATGCATGACCACCCTCACCCACACCAATTCTACCAATGACATCTTTCTCCATGTGATAGACAGCCTGCCTTCAAACAAGGACGCCAGGTTGCCACGCTCCCTTCTGCCACTGAACCAGCTGTGCCACCCTGGATGAGTCCCATGACCTCTTATCAAAGAAGTGGACTGAATATTTTCTAAAGACTCTTCCAATTCTCAGAAGTCTATGAGGTCGTTTGTTTCCGAACGAATGGAAAATTGGCTACATCTCATCCTCCTCTCTGTATGATCCAAGTTGCGTTCATGCGTGAGTGCTCAGTTGTGCCAGCTCTTCAGGACCCAGTGGTACTATAGCCCTGCCATGCTTCTCTGCCCGTGGAATTTTCCAGGCAGGAATACTGGATGAGCTGCCATTTCCTCCTCCAAGGGGTCTTCCTGGCCCAGGAATCAAACCCAAGTCTCCTGCTTGGCAGATGCATTCTTTACCACTGAGCCACCAGGGAAGCCTTATTGATACTCTTTGGGACCTAATTCCTCACCTGGGTAGGCTAACACTAGAAGCATCATTCATAATGTCCATCATGTGAAAGAGTTTTCAGGTCTCCTGGAAACAAATTGGGATAACTGGAAAATTCACAAGAGGCCAGGTCTGTAAGTTGTTTAGACAAGAGGGATTGTTCTACACCGTGGTTTCCAGAGAGTCCCCCCTGTGCCCAGAAGGGGAATCGGATGCTTTCATTGCTTTGGAGACCTTATGGGAGAAATAAACAGTATAGTTTCTGCTGAGAACAAGGCAGGGTAAAGAGTCCAAGAAGGCAGTCTGAGCTGAGGTGGTCTGAGCTGAGAACCCCTGAGCTGTGCTTGCCTTGCAGGTTTCACCATTCGTTCCAACTTAAAGTAGGCCCAGTGCCTGTAGGGCAGAGCTCGAGGGGCCTTCACAGTTCATTTTAAAGGTAAACCACCCACAGCACCCGAGTCCCTCATCTTTGCCTTTCTAGTAGCATCTGTACCAGTTTGCTGGGAGCAGCATAACCAAGTGTCAAAGCCGGGGGCTTAGAACAGAAGCTGACCGGGCCAGTTCTGCAGACTGGAAACCCGAGATCAAGGGGTCGGCCAGGCTGGCCCCTTCAGAGGCTCGAGGGGGAGTCTGCTCCCGGCCCCTGCAGGCTCCTGGACATTGGCTGGCTGTTCTGGGTGGTCCCTACCTTGTAGCTGCATCACCCTCTTCTCTGCCTTTATCTTCACATGATGTTCCCTCTGGTTTTTTTTTGGCTGTGCCAGGTCTTAGTTACTGCATGTGGGATCTCACTGGAAAAGACCCTGATGCTGGGAAAGTCCAAGGCAGGAGGAGAAGGGGATGATAGAGGATGAGATGGTTGGATGGCATCACTGACTCAACGGACATGAGTTTGAGCAAGCTCCGGGAGTTGGTGATAGACAGGGAAGCCTCAAGTGCTGCAGTCCATGGGGTCTCAAAGAGTCAGACCCCACAACTGAGTGACTGAAATGAACTGAACTATGGGATCTAGTTCCTGGGCCCCCTGCATTGGGAGTGTGGAGTGTAAGCCACTGGACCACCAGGGAAATTCCATGATGTTCTCCTTGTGTGCACAGCTCTGTGTCCAGATTTCCCCTTTTAATTTTTATAAGGACATCAGTTATGTTGGCTTAGGAGCCCAACCTAATTCAGTAGGACCCCACCTTAACTAATTACATTTGGCCTCTTTCCAAATAAGATCAAAGTCTGAGTTTCTGGGGGTTAGGCCTTTAAAATGTAAATTTAGGGGGACATAAAGCTTCCCTGGTGGCTCAGTGGTAAAGAATCCATCTGCCAATGCAGGAGACTTCAGTTCAGTCCCTGGGTTGAGAAGATCCCCTGGAGGAGGAACTGGCAACCCACTCCAATATTCTTGCCTGGGAAATCCCATGGACAGAGGAGCCTGGAGGCTTACAGCCCATGGTATAGCAAACAGTCGGACATGACTTAGTGACTGAACAACAAATCAACCCGTCGCAGCATCCTTTCCACACAGGGAGTCAAGTTGGAGGGCCCATCAAGTCACAGGCAGGGAGAGGGATGTGGTGGGCGGGTCCCTCGTGTGTGAAGCAGTTCTGGATGCTCTCTGCTTCCCCCTTCCTCTGGGCCCCATCACTGCTGCATCACAACATAGACTGAGCTCAGGTCCCCGGCAGAGTGCGGTGTGAGCTGACATCAGTGCCCCTGCTGGGGGGCACTGGGCCGGGACTCTCAGGCCCACCCAGAGGAGAGCAGGCAGAGGAGGATGCGTGGTGCTGGCTCACACTTCCCCTTGTGAAACAGGGGTGATGCTACGCCCTGCCCCGCCCGCCTAGGGTCAAAGTGGTAGTCACACAGTCGTGTCTTGACTCTTTGAGGCTCCATGGTGCCCACTAGGCTCCTCTGTTCATGGGATTTCCCAGGCAAGAATACTGGAGTGGGTTGCCATTTTCTTCTCCAGGGGATCTTCCCAAGCCAGGGTTTGAACCCAGGTCTGCCACATTGCAGGCAGTTTCTTTACTGTCTGGGCCACCAGGGAAGCCCTAGGGTCAGGCCAAGCCCAATAGGAAAACTAGATGGACTGGCTTTGAGAAGACCTCACAGCTGGTGACCCAGGAAGCCTACTGACTGGATGCCCTGTGCCAGCTGGTTGTCTCACCTCCTCGGGGCATCCCCTGCACTGGCTGGCAGGGACCCTGACTGATGACTAAGACGTACCTGGCCTTCCCCGGCCCCGCCTCACTCACAGCAGAGGCTCAGCCAGTCCCCATTGGCAGCCTGCCTGCCTGACCCCCTGCTCAAAGCAGAGGCTGAAACCCCCCTGGGTTGCATTTCAGGAGCCCCAGCCTGCTCTCCTCGGGCACTGCACTCTGAGCATCACAGACTCGGGGGCTGTGCTCTGGCCAGGTGAGCTGGCCGCACCTATGGCCAAGGTTTCTCCCTTGGGGTTCCCCTCTCTCTCCACCAGCCTTTTCCCACCAAATCACCTCCATCCTGCAAGACTGACAGCTGACTCTGGGTGGGGAACAGAGGGTAGGAAGTGGTCTTTGCCTGAAGCCCGTTGCCTTATTTACGCTGGCCGCCAGGCCTCTCCCAGCAGCCCTAAGAAAACAGAGGACTGTCCAGAGTCAAGTTCTTGCCTGTTTTCGCCCTGGAGGTGGATCAGGTTCTAAAGGAAGGTTTCCGGCGGCCTGCAATACCGTTTTGGTTTGTTTTACCTGTCTCCACCTGCCGGACAGGGAATTAGCCTGCTGGCCGGGGGCCGGGCCAGCAAACGCCGGCAGGCAGCAAAGCTCAGGGGTGTGGGTCTGACAACACACCGAGGAGGCCTGTTCCCCTCCACAGAGCTCTGCGCGAGGGAGGCCCAGGCCCCGATCTGAGCCGGGCTCCGAGTAACTCGATATGTTTTCTTTCGTTGCTGTGGACACAGTGGGCCAGATTTAACTCTGCCGCATCTGTGTCTATCTGTCCGGTTGTTGCAAGGGCAGGGGGCCAGGGGGAGGGTTATCGGAGGGAGAGGGGAGCATGTCCCTGTGTCCTTGTTTTTTCCCTATCCATCTTCCTTTTTCCCTGGCTGCATGCTCACTCTGCTGTATATAACCCGACTGTTGCGTGTCTCGATCCTTAACCTTTGGGGAGGACCACTGTGCTCTCTGTCTGCTATAAGCCGCTGTGCAGACGCCTTCGGGCGCCCTGTCTGGGAAGCCCTGGCACTGTCAGAGTTAACAGCAGGCCTCTGGAAACTTGAACTTCCCCAGAAGTGCTTGTGCAGCAATTAGCAGAGCCCCACTCAGATGCAGAAAAAAAGTCCCCTCGGTTATAAATGAACAAGCAGCCCAGGGTCTTGGAGCCAAGAGTCACCACTGTGCCCAGGCCTGCGGCGGTTACCCCCTTTGCAGAAAAGCCTGCACCTTCCAGGACTGTATTGGAGAAGCCTGATGCGCTAGCAGGATTCTGAGGAAAAGTGGGAATCTGATGTCCAGTGAAAACCCATCAGGCCGGGCCTCACGTGTAAGATGCCCAAGGTGCACCAACCTGAGGATGGTAGAAAGGCGCACGCATTGCATCCTGGGGTGATGGATGGATGGCCTTTTCTGGGTGAATAGGAGCCTTGCTTTGCTTTGCTGGAGGGAGATACCAGGCTGGCAGAATACTTAGTATTGACTAAAGAGTGGTGGCCAGAGATAGTGCCTCACCCAGCGCCGCACTCAAGGGGGGCGGACGTCATTCCTAAGGCCCCAAGGCCCTGTGGGATCAGGGGACAGGAGTGAAGAGCCTGTCTCTCTGTTTATACCTTCCGGCCATCACAGAAGTGCTGCAAAATACAGAACCGTAGGTCTTGCGAGGAGAAGATGTCTTGGGTCATCCTGGGCTATATTTAGAATGGAAAATGTGCTGGCTCATAGAAAACCGATCATGTGCCCTTCTCCAGGCTTCACGCTGAGCTGGGAGCCCTGCCCCATCACCCGCCCTCCCCATCCTTCCCACAGCCCTACCACCCGCTTCCTCCTCCAGGGAGCCCTCCAGCTTATAGGGAGACCCCGCAGGGGAAGACCCAGCTTCTCTTGTGAATATTCACAGGCATCCCCCTCTCGTGAGCACCATGAGGGTCTTGTGGAGGGTTGTGTGCAAGGCTGGCTGTGAGCTCAGAACTCAGAAGGGGGTATTTGACTTGATGGTGGGAATTCCTCGGCCTTCCCCAATGCCCACTTCTGCTTCTCCAGGTGTGAAGGCTGGGGACATCGTGGCAGGGAGTGGAGCCACGGATCCCTAAGGACCGTCCTGGGTCTAGCCCCTCGGTTGTGCTCTGGGCAGTATTGTCACTCTAAGACTCCTGACAGTCCCTTGGACAGCACGGAGATCAAACCAGTCAGTGCTAAAGGAAATCAACCTTATTGGAAGGACAGGTGCTGAAGCTGAAGCTCCAATACTTTGGCTACCTGATGCAAGGAGCCATCTCATTTAGAAAAGACCCTGATGCTGAGAAGGATTGAGGGCAAGAGGAGATGGAGATAACAGAGGATGAGATGGTTAGGTAGCATCACTGACTCAATGGACATGAGTTTGAGCAAACTCCGGGAGATAGTGAAAGAGAGGGAAGCCTGGCGTGCTGATGTTCATGGGGTTGCAAAGAGTGGGACTTAGCGACTGAACAAGAACAAGAGGCACAGAGAGAGAGCTTCATGGTGGTGATTGTTGGACCAGTCCCCATCAGTGCCCTGTTAACTTTTCGTAACCATCAGAATGTTTTTAAGAACCTGGAAGTTCATTGCATCACTGTTTTGCTTTCGGAGCTGCACGTGATTTCTCAGAAGGAGCAGCCCAGACCCGTCCTGTCTCCGATACTGACCCAGCCATGAATTTCCACTTTACTGGGGACAAGGGGTCAGAAGTGGCACCTCTGAAGGCAGCGTCTGTTGCTCGTGCTCGAGGGGGCAAGGAGGCGGTGGCGACACAGTGACACTCTCAGTTCTTGGGCACATGCTCTGGGCTGGGGCGCCACATCCATTTCTGATCTCCGCAACCCCCTCTGAGAGGTGGGAACTATTGCGTCCATTTTCCCATCAAGGAAACCAGGGGTTAGATGCCTTGTCATGGACCGTTCCCCCACCCTCCTTGCCCAGCTCCCCACCATGGTCTTGCTGGTCCTCCTTGTGACATGCATCCCTTGTTCTCCTGTGACATCACTTGGCCCCCAGTCCAGCCTCTCGCCCCACTGGACTCATTCTTCACACAAACCAACTTGATCTTTGGGAAAGACTGAGCTGTACCCTTCTCCTCCTTGGAGCCCAATAGTGGCTCCCTGTTGCCCTTAGAAGGGGATTCTGTCTCCTCCCTGCGCATGGTCTTGGCTGCGGCTCATCCCCTCTACTCAGGCAGGCCAGCCTCAGGGCCTTTGCGCCTGCTGTTGTGTGTCCCTGGCGTGGACCCTGGACTCTGAGCACACGTCTGTCTCCTTCCGACAAGGGCTGAGGCCCTGTTCTCCTTGTGGTTAGCCGTACAGCCCCCGCTTGCACATCTGTTCTCTCGGGCAGGAAGCAGGCGTTCAGGCTCCCACACTATGAGGCTGGTACCTCCATCCCCAAGACACAAGGCCTTCCCCAGAAGCCTGGAGTCCGCTCCTTTGTCCCAGGCTGAGACAGGCTCCCAAGAGTCAAGTCACTTGCTTCCTTCTTGCATAGGTTGTGATGGACGTGATTCTTCCACCTTGGGCCCCTTGGCCAGAACTGCAGCTCTGCAATTAGGGTGAAACAGCTCCTCGTTCATGAAGCTTTAGGACATGAACTGACACATATGTCCTCCAGGTCTATCCAGAGGGGAAGCGGACCACCTCTACCTGCATTAGATAGCCTTACTTAAACCCAGCACACTGACATGCTTTCTGCACCTGGCTTTTCCTATTCAATTATCGCATCATCTCAGAAGACAACTCCCTTATAACTAGTGAAGCTTGGGCTGGCTTGACCATCCTGCTCCTTCCCACACACCATTTGATCTATTGTTATCATTTAGTTGTTAAGTTGTGTCCAACTCTTTGTGACCCCATGGGCCATAGTCCCGCCAGGCTCCTCTGCACATGGGATTTGCTGGGCAAGAATACTGGAGTGGGTTGCCATTTCCTTCTCCAGGGGATCTTCCTGACCCTATTGCTTCAAAAGAATTCATTCCCAGTTATCAGGCTCCTGAGATCCACCAGTCACCTGGAAGCAGCCATGTATTTGTTGCTCAGAAAAACTGGCCCTTTCAAAGGGCTACTCTAGGATGGCCTGGGACAGTAGCCACCTGGAGGAGACTCTTTAAGACGACAAGTGATCCTTTGCGCAAGATGCTGTTTGAAGGCCCTCACGGAGGCTTCTCCAATGGCTCAGCAGGTAAAAGAATCCTCCTGCAATGCAGGAGACGCAGGAAACACAGGTTGAATCCCTGGGTTGGGAAGATCCCCTGGAGGAGGAAATGGCAACCCACCCCAGTATTCTTGCCTGGGAAATCCCATGGACAGTGGAGCTTGAGGGCCTACAGTCCATGGGGCTGCAGAGAGTTGGGCACTACTCAGCATGCATGCCTGCAAACAGGGCAAGTAAGTTTCCCTTTCTCTTAGCCTCTGCCGGTTTTACCAGCTTCCCCATCTCTGTGCCTTCTAGTTCAAAACCGAAAATTTCAAATGAAAAAAAGAGAGAGAGAGAAGACAAACATGAAGTAACATTGACTAGTTCATTGAGGCCATCTGTCAACCATATTTTATGTCCCTGATTTATTTTATAGCCCTAGTGTCAAACCTTCCTTGTCAATTTAACACATGAAGATTTTTTTTTATTAAAATTCAGTATCATCAAGCAGGTCATAGAGTGTGAGCAATATTCTCTTTGTTCTAAAAATCCTCATGTAATGAAGCTGCCATTCACAATTGTTTCCCAATGACCTGCTTATTAAAAAAAAAAAAAAAGAAAAGGTTTTCAAGGAACAGAAATAGGTGCCTTTTCGCAGCATGGGGTCCAGCAGGAATGAGAAGCTTACCAGTCACAGCCCAGCCCCTGCGAGATGCCAAGGGTGGGGAATGTTGTCAGATGTCAATTTGGACTGAGTGGTTCTGAATACATGTGACTGCTTGGGTTTCCTGTGGTGCATTTTATAGACTGATGTCACTTTTTAAGAGATAAATTATTAGATGAATGTTGATAAATGAATGTACGTTCAGTGTGCTGGAATCGAGATGAGAACGCCAGTGAAGAAGCAGGAAAAGGCTTCAGAAGAGAGTCGGGGAGCAGGGCACTGAGCTGGGGCACATTGCCCATGACCAGGGCCTTCTGCACCAGAGACAGACCCCCCAGAGTCCCACCTGGTGAGCAAGCCAAGCCAAGGCAGCCTCTGCCAAAAGCCCCAAAGACCCACAGCGAGGGTTGCAGATCACAGCAGGGCCTCATTTGGGGGGTTTGTTTTCAATTCCTGAACCAACATGTAGAAATCTAGTGACTTCTATATGTGAAGCACTTCAGTCGTGTCCAATTCTTTGTGGCCCTATGAACTGTAGCCCACCAGGCTCCTCTGTCCATGGGGTTCTCCAGACATCAATACTGGACTGGGTTGCCATTTCCTACTCTAAGGGATCTTCCCCACCCAGGGACATAACTCCCATCTCTGAAGTCTCCCGCCCTGGCAGGTGGATTCTTTACCACTAGCGCCACCTGGGAAGCCCTACTGACTTCTGGTTCTTTCCAAAAACCAAAGGGTCTGGGGACTGAACTTCCCTGGTGGTCTGGTGGTTAAGAGTCCGTGTGTCCATGTGAAGGATGTGGGTTCAATCCCTAGTCAGGAAACTAAGATCCTACATGTTGCACATCACAGCCAAAAGATAAACCAAAAAAACCCCCTACGATCTGGGCTCACAATGTCTGTATCAATCCACTTAAGCCACTTATTAGCTGTCCAGGACCCCTCACCTCTTAGCTGCTGAGCCCTATAGTTCTCTGAATTGTGGCCTCACCCCGAGGAATATTTAGACAGGAGGAACAACTTTTCTTCCTTTGTAACACCTCACTCCCTCCTACCAGGGTGGTCTTGGGCAAATCATTCTGATGGCAAGCCTCAGTCTTCCCATCTCTATAGTGGGATGACAGTGGGACCTCATAGTTATGTGCTGTGTGTTCACTCACTCAGTCATGTTTAACTCTTTGTAACTCCATGGACTGTAGCCTGCCAAGCCCCTGTGTCCATGGAATCCTCCAGGCAAGAATACTGGAGTGGGTTGCCATTTCCTTCTCCAGTGCATCTTCCCGACTCAGGGATTGAACCCACATCTTTTGTGTCTGCTGCCTGGGCAGGCGGATTCTTTACCACTTGCGCCACCTGGGAAGCCCAGGACCTTTAGGGTGTCAGTTAAAGCTCCCTCCCCTCTGCCTGCATGTCTTTAGGGGCCACCAGTGTAGTTTTAGGGAGGGAAGACAATTGGGTGCTGTGTGTGCCAGCAGCCTCCCTGCTGGCTTCCTCTCGAATGTCTTGTTGGAGGAGTGAAGACAGAATTATTCAGAAACAAGTGATTTCCCAGCTGTAGGCGCCTCTGCGATGACAAAGGACTCACTCAGCCCAGATTGGTGGTGAGGCAAGAATTACACACTACAGAGAGGCTGCTGGGACCATCTTGAGTTTGTTTGTAACCAATCTCAAATAATTTAGATCTTTTTAATTCGCAGCAAATCCTATTCCCTCGACAACATCTGCGGTAAAAAGGCAGGAACGTGTGTGGGGACCAAGTGTTGCGGGGTGAGGAGGTGCTTTTTGTTTTCCCACCACTGAATCCATAGTTACTCTCTCAGTTGAAATCTTATCATATTTAACTGGTTCCACATAAACAGATCTGTGTATATTTTCAGTAGTTTCAGCTGAAACCTGTTAAGAACAGATGTGCAGATGGTTGCCCTGCAGCGACCATTTAAATGTATTTTTCCACAAGCAGTGTTTTTCCTTCAGTCCTTCCTTGAGAGAGGAAGGGGTAAGAAAGTGGGACCTTTATTGAGATGTATGTTACATGCTTCTGAGTCTCTGCCACCAGTGCTTTGCTGTTGGTTGTCCAGCAGCTCTTTAGCACATGGGGCTGTGAGCACTGGGTGTGCATTGATGTGATGGGTGGTGTCTGCCCTGAGCCTCTGTAGCTGGCAGGATGGGCTCTTAGCTCTTCTGGATACCACCCATCTGAGGGTGGACCAGTCTTTCCCGGCTGCTGCAGAATCAAGTAGCCTCTGTCCAAAGGCTGGAGTAAGTTATCCACTTTGACCCTTAAATTTTTTTAAGCAGGAAAAAAAGGAGGGAGAGGGGAATGTAAAAAACTCAAACTCAACAGCAACCAAAACCAAATCATCTGATTTTTAATTGGGCAAAGGACTTGAATAGCTGTTTCTCCAAAGAAGACAAGCAAATGGCTAGCATGAAAAGATGGTCAGTATCACTGAGAATTCATGCTCTTACTCAGTTGCTAAGTCGTATCTTTGACTCTCTGTGACCCCGTGGGCTGCAGCTCAGCACGCTTCTCTGCCCATGGGGTTTCCCAGGCAAGAGTACTGGACTGGACTGCCATTTCCTTTTCTTGGGCATCTTCCAGGCCCAGGAACTGAACTCGAATCTCCTGTGTGGCAGGCGGCTTCTTTATCACTGGGCCACCACGGAAGCCCCACTGAGAATTAGGGAAATGCAAATCAAAACTATAAGGGGATATCACCTCATACCCAAGAGGAGGGTTAGTATTAAAATTAAAAAAAAAAAAAACAGAAAATAACAAGTATTGGCAACGATGTGGAGAAATTGAACCCTTACACACTGCTGGTGGAAGTGTAAGATGGTACAGCTGCTTGTGGAAAGTGGTATGGAGGTTCCCCCGAAATTAAAAATAGGACAACCATGAGCTCTAGCAATTCCTCTTCTGGGTATATGGACAATAACCCTGAAAGACCGAAAGCCTGAGCTTCCCAGGTGGCTCAGTGGTAAAGAATCCACCCGCCAACGTAGGAGACGCAGGAGACGTGAGTTCGATCATTAGGTGGGGAAGAACCCCTGGAGGAGGAATGGCAACCCAGCCCAGTATTCTTTTTTTTTAATTTACTTATTTTTCTATTGGACCACTCCAGTACTCTTGCCTGAAAATTCCATGGACAGAGGAGCCTGGCAGGCTACAGTCCATGGGGTCGCAAAGAGCCGGACAGGACTGAGCCCACATGCATTGGAAGCAAGATCACAAAGAGACTTTTTCACACTCCTGTTCACAGCAGCTGTATTCACAATAGCCAAAAGGTGGAAGCACCTCGTGCATCCATTGACAGATGAACGGACAATCAAATGTGGTCCATTCATACAATGGAAAATCATTCAGCCCTTGAAAGGGAACATACTACAACATAGATGGACCTTGAGGACATCATGCTAAGTGAACTAAGCCAATCACTGAAAAGACAAATCCTGTATGATTCCATTTATATAAGGTATATAGAGTACACAAATTCATAGAAACAGAAAATGGAGTGGTGGCTGCCACAGGCTGGGAGGGGGGGAGTGGGAAATGACTGTTTAATAGGTAAAGAGTTTCAGTTTTGTGAGATGAAAAAGTTCTGCAGACCTGTCACATAACAATATTTATGAACTTACTATTGAATGTACACTTAAAATGATTAAGATGTTAAAAATAAAACTGTGGGAGGGAGGATGTAATCACGATACTCCTGGATGGCGAGAGGATTCTGTGAGATAAGGCACATTTAGCAGGACTTCGCCTTTTCATACTGTAAAGAAAAAATAGCTATGACAAAACTAGACAGGATATTAAAAAGCAGAGATATTACTTTGCAGACAAAGGTCCGTCTAGTCAAAGCTATGGTTTTTCCAGTAGTCATGTACAGATGTGAGAGTTGGACCATAGAGAAGGTTGAGTGCCAAAGAATTGATGCTTTCATAATGGAGAAGATTCTTGAGAGTCCCTTGGACAGCAAAGAGATCAAACCAATCAATCCTAAAGGAAATCAACCCTGAGCCTTCATTGGAAAGACTGATGCTGAAGCTGAAGCTCCAATAGTTTGGCCACCTGATGTGAAGAGCCGACTCATTGGAAAAGACCCTGATGCTGGGAAAGATTGAGAGCAGGAGAAGGTTGGATGGCATCACTGACTCAATGACATGAGTTTGAGTAAACTCTGGGAGATGGTGAAGGACAGGGAAGCCTTTGCGTCCATGGGCTCACAAAGAGTCGGACACGAGTGAGCAACTGAACAACAACAAAGAGCAGGACTTTTTCCTGTGGGCTGTGGAGATGATAACTAAGGTGAAATGAGGTAAGGCGGGTTGTTTCCCCGGCTTTGAATTTCCGTTTTCCAGAGGGTTCCTCTCCCACTTCCTACTGCCCATGGGACAGAGTTCATCCCGCCTCCCAGGTCCGTGTCATAGGCTGAGCCCTCTCGAGGAGTGTCCCCATGGGGCACTGTGGGCCTCTCAGCCCGTGCCTCTGGGGCAGAGCTCTGCCTCTCCGGCCAGTTCTCCGCGGCTGGCGCTGGCTGTGAGACACCGCCTGGCCCCTTCTGGTGGCCTCTGAACAAACCGAAGGGCCCCCGGCCCTCCTGTCTGCAGGCACTCATCCCACGAATTTGCCCTGCGTTGGGAGGAGGGGAAGGAGGGCCTGCGTGGGTGCCATGATGACAGGTGAGCCTCGGGGCTCAGTGACACCTGCTTGCAGCTCCAGTCTGCTGCTTGTTGAACCGTTAGCCCCACTGTGTCCCAGGTGAAAGGGGTGAGGCAGAGTGGGGCTTCATCACCGCTAAAGATCCCAGCCTTCCGCGGGCTCTGTCCCCCTGACCTCTCTCCAGCCTGCCCCCTTCCGCAGGGCACGGCCGCCAACACACTCACCACGCCTGGGTGTGTGGTACCTCGCAGGACGCCGGGAGTTGGGTGTTAACACAAGCATGTCTGTTTTTTTCACATGAGCTTGGGGGGTATGTCCTGGGCTCTAAGAGCAGAGTGAGGCTTGGAGGCCCCTGGCAGAACCGTGGGAGAGTGGTCGTTGGCAAGACTGGCATTTCTGTCCCCTGAGAGGAGGAGACCCTCTGGCAGGGCTTGGCTCAGCTGAGCAGAAAGATGAGTGGTTGACTTGGGAGGTGAGATTACTGTTCCTGGCAAAGTGACCCCACATTTGTTTCAATGAGGAGGAAAGAACAAAAATCAAACCGTTCGTTAACATTTCAAAGAGGTTAAAAGAGCCACTTGAGTTCCCACTTGGGTTCCTCTCCTGGCCAGTTCTATGGTGGGGGAAGCCAAGGGCTTCTCTTGCTGGTGGAGAATTGTGGGGCTTCTCTGCTCTTGGTGGGGGTCTGCTGCTTCTGGGTCCCAGACTCTGATCCATTTAGGAGATGGTTCTGGGGATTCACACTTGTCTTTGGAAAGCCTGATCTTCTCCAAGCTTTTCATATCCCTTCTGTATTTCTTTCCCATGCAGATTCTCTTGCTGGCTCTTTTTGCTGTTGTTTTCAGAAGTTAATATTCACAAGCTTTGATTTCTAGGACCAGTCCTAGACTTTATAGAAGTGAGAATCAACAGGCTCAAAACTCGGCTTCGTTACTCATTTGACTCAAATGGGTTCAGGGCAACACCCCTGAGCCACAGCCAGAAACAAACGTCCCCGAAGTGGGGCTCTTGCCTGGAATCTCCCCGCTCAACCAGGAGACCTGAGCACACTTAGCAAAGTGAGAAAGATGCCCCTCCCTTCCCTCTGGAACAGAGACCCCAAGATGAGCCTGGTCACTCTCCTCCTCGGCCTCCATCTTCTCCAGCCTGCTTCCAGATTCCTTTCCTTTATTCACATTGCTATCCCCTCATCCACCAGTATTTTCAGAATCCACACATACATTCATCCATCACTCCAGTTTCCAAATATTACCTTTATCAATACAGTGGTATTTCCCTAAAATGAATGACAGCTCCACGACCTTACCTCTCAGCCACAAATGAACGGGGACTTAAAAGTGTGTGTGCATGCGTGCTTGAGTGCATGCCTGCCCCATGTGCATAGTCCTAATGGAAACCAGGATAAATTACAGAGAATGGTCACATAATGATCACAAAAACGTACACGAGGCATAACCCATTAATGAGCTACATTTTGTTCAAAGCTGAGATACACCTTTGTGCTGGAACGCAGTCATCTGTAGCAATGACTAATAATATAGTTGAGGATCTGTTCACATTTTCCCCCTTTTGTGCCTATTTTCATAAGTTAATAACTCAAGCATGAAATTGTTTCAGGCTGAAAACTTGGTGGTGAGAGCACGGCAAGCTGTGTGGGAAACAACTTTGTGTTGTTCTTGTTACTTAATTTAGCTTGGCTGTTTTTTAAGTTACGGGCGTAGAAATGTCCATACGGGTTTTCTTGAGCCGTGCGTTTGTGAAGCCCAAGAAAGTCTGGGTTTGTGTTAGACAAGGCACATTTTTAATAGTTACAGATAGAAGCTTCCCTTCATACATGTGTGTGCTTCAGCTGTACTAACAGGTCGATATTGTTGAGGGGGGTAGGTTTGGATGATATTGAATCAGAACGCTGTGAATGACATCATCCTGAATTCACCTGCCTTCACCTAGAAAACTTTTATCCGAAATCAAAGAGCCTGGTGAGCACACAGCTGCCTTAAATAGATGAGGACAGGAACAGGGCTGGGTCTTATTAATAGTAAATTCCTAAAACAGCGGAAGGAGCAGAAACAAGATGAATGGTCAATCATAATGCTGTTCATCCCTCCTGGAGTTGGATTTACTGGGCATTTTCCTGTGTCTCCCTAGTGGCTCAGTGGTAAAGAATCAGCCTGCAATGCAGGAGACCCGGGTTCAGTCCCTGGGTCAGGAAGATCCCCTGGAGAAAGGCATGGTTATCCACTCCAGCACTGTTGCTTGGGACAATGACCTCTGTCATGACCCATGGACAGAGCAGCCTGGTGGGCTACAATCCATGGGGTAACAAAGAGTCAGACACGACTGAGCAACTAACACTTACTGTATCCTGAACCAGAGAACGTCCTCCTGCAGGAGACCAGATTTTCTATAAGTCTTTTTTTCTTTCCTTTTCTTTTATTGGGGCAGGAGACTGAAAAATGCAGAGAATAGTACAACAGAAGCCTAAGTACCCACATTCCAGAATTAGCAAAGGTTAGTATTTTGTAATGATGACTCTAACATTGCTCATAAAGTTGTTCTCTTTATTTCACAGATGGGCAAAGTGAGGAGGAGCAGGAGGGGATAGGATGTGACTGAGCCATACAGCCTCCAGCATCTTGCTCCTAGACGGACTGGATCCTACAGGGAGACTCTGGAGCTTAGGTAAGACAAGCATTCTCGTCCTATTTTAAAGATGAAGAGCTTGGAGCCCCCAGTGCATGTGGATGAGGTCCTCCATGTTCAGAGCCCTGTGCTGGCCTAGGAGGACAAAACAGAACGAAAAGCCCAAAGCAAGTGGGACACCTGCATGGTGAGGGTGCAGAGAGTGGCTGCATGGAGGGGGGAGGGTTCCCTGCAGCCAGGGCAGCTTCCCCAGGCCCCTAATCCAGGAGCAAACCAGCAAATACTTACGGGGACGTCCCATAGAAAAATCGTGTACTTCACAGGGCATACCTGAGCCAGTGACTCGAATTATGGATCATCACCAAAGAAAAACAAAATATCCTGCCATCCAGTGAGATGATGTCATGCTTTTTATTTTTACTAGTAGATTGTTCCATTTATAAATCTTTGATAAAACCCTCCCCCAACCAAAGAGCAGCTGAATTCATCAATTAAAAAAAAAAGTGAAACTGATGGGGGATGAGAGCTGGCTTTCTGTGAGTCCTTAGCTTCTCAGGCTACAGCTCCGGAGTGGCATCAGTGGAGCCCACGCTAGGTTGCATCATAGTCTGCTAAGCCACCTGCGCTCTGAGGGTGACAGGAGCTGGCTGGGGGTCCACCAGCTGGAATCTCAGAAAGCGTGATCTCTAAAAATACCCAGCTCTGCAGATTCACCTGGGGCCAAGGGGGCTTCTTGGTTGATAGCTCCCTTAGGCACTAACCCAAGTTCAAAAAGGAAAAAAACACTGCCTTTTCACCTTGATTGATTTTAGCTCTGGAGAGTTTTCGCTGGTCCTTTCAAAGTGATAGAAACTCCCCGGAATTATTTTAGGAAAAGTAAAAGACAGCAAAACGAAGTTAGAAGCCAGGCTTCGTCAGAGGCTGGGGCTCCAGCGCACATGACGGACGCCCAGTGTCACTCCCCGCAACCGAGGTCACGGTTAGGCGGTGCCGGCATCTCCCCATGGTCTGGCACACTCGGACAGGACGCGTGCCTGGCAGCTAGGCGGGGCTGCAGCCAGCCCCTCTCCACCCCAGCCTGGAGGCTACCTCTTCCGCACATCCATGGAGCAAGGGGAGGGCATGGAACTTTACAGTCCCACCGCATAAGGGAGAAAACCAAGTCCAGTTGGCCTGAAATGAAGGACACAGCCCTGGTGTTCAGGGTCTCGCCGTCCTGGTGTGTGCGAATGAGTTGTCCCCCCAGCAATATACAGAGCGCTGTTTGGGAAGAAAACTGCCTCCTCCTAGTCTTATTGCTTCAAAGACAGAAAAACCACAGGTTCCTGACAAGGGGCATGGGCTTTATCAGCTACAGCAGGTCCTTCCTGGCCTCAGCTTGGTCGCTTCCTCTCACCATAGGCAGAGACACAGACAGAACGCCCAGCTCAGGCCCTGACATGGTGGGAGAGTTGTGTTCAATCCTCAAAAAAGCGTTCAGAAGAGTTTGCTGAGCCGTGATGCATTCTGCCTTCCTCTCTCCAGTTGGGTTGGGCACTGAGCCACCTTTGAAGTCACCTCTGAAGTCACCTCAATCCAAAGACAAGCAAACCTAAAGAGGGCAGGGCAGTTAACACCGCACTAGTTTCACAGGCTTCCCTGATGGTTCAGCGGTAAAGAATCTGCCTGCCAGCGCAGAAGATGAAGGTTCAATCCCTGGGTGGGAAAGATTCCCCGGAGAAGGAATGGCAACCCACTCCAGTATTCTGCCTGGAAAATTCCATGGACAGAGGAGCTTGGTGGGCTACAGTCCATGGCGTTGCAAAGAGTTGGACACGACCAAGTGACTGAGCACACACACACATAGAATTTAAAGACTTTCATTCAATTAAATAAACACAACTCATTTAAAATACTGAGTTTTGTAACCCATGAGCACAGTATCTCTCTATTTATTCAGGTTCTTTTTAATTTCTCTCAGCAGTGTTTTATAATTTTCAATGTATAGCTATCGTCCATCTTCTATCAGATTTGCCCTAAGTGTTTTATACTTTTTGATACTATTTTAAGAGCTATTTTTAAAATTTCAATTTTCAGTTGTTCACTGAAAGTATACATTTTTTTGTTCATTAATCTCTTATGCCATATCTTCACTGAAGTCACCTTTTACATTCTAGTAACTTTTTGTTTCTGTAGGATTTTTTACATAGATTCTCATGTCATCTGCAAATGAGGATGGCTTTACTTCTTTAGTTCCAATCTAGAACTTTTTTATTTTTATTTCTTGCAATATTGCACCAGATCAAATCTTCAGTGCAATGTGGAATAGAATCTGTGAAAGTTTCTCATCTTTGGAGAAAAATATTCCATCTTTCACCATTAATAATGATGTCATTAGTTATTAGTTTTTAGTAGATGCCCCTTATCAGACAGAGAAAGTTCCCATCTATTCTTAATTTGCTGATAGTTTTTATCAGGAATATTAGCTGGATTATATCAAGTGACTTTTCGCATATATTGAGACGATAAATTTCTAGTGCCATCATTTAGCAACTTGAGTCAAGTCTAGAAGATTTACCTCTTTTTATATCTCTTTTCCCTTCCTGTTTATAATTGTCTTAAATATTTCTTCTACATATATTGTGATTCTCATTAGCAGTGTTACAGTTTTTGCCTCAACCATCAACATAATTTAGAAAAATTAAGAAAGAAAAGAAAGTCCATTGTAATTACCAGTATTACCAATATTTTTATTATTGTGTTGTTTCTTCCTTACTGATGTTCCAGAAGTCTTTCTTTTATTGTTTCTTTTTTTGTCCAGGAAACTTCTTTTAGCCACTTTTATATGGTATATCTGCTAGTGACGAATATTCATTTTTCATTTTTTGGGAATGTCTTAATTTCCTTTTCATTTCTAAAGGATCCTCCACTGGAAAAGACCTTTCAACTGAACACAGGAGTTTATGCTAACAGTTCTTTTCTACATACATTGTAGCAGTTCTTTTCTTTCAGCACCTGAAAGTACTCTGGCCTCAGTGGTTTCTAATGAAAATGTGCTGTCATTCAAATATTTTCTGCCATAGGTAGTGTCACTTCTCTGTTTTATATATATGTATATACGTTATATATATATATATATATATATATATATATCTGTGCTGTGCTTAGTCGCTCAGTCATGTCCGACTCTTTGTGACCCCAGGGACCGTAGCCTGCCAGGCTCCTCTGTCCATGGGGATTCTCCAGGCAAGAATACTGGAGTGGGTTGCCATGCCCTCCTCCAGGGGATCTTCCCAACCCAGGGACCAAACCCAGGTCTTCTGCACTGCAAGCTGATTCTTTTACTGTCTGAACCACCAGGGAAGCCCAAGAATACTGGAGTGGGTAGCCTGTCCCTTCTCCAAGGGAGCTTGCTGACCCAGAAATCGAACCAGGGTCTCTCTTTGTTTCTCAAGTTTTACTCTCGTGTGCATTGACCAGACTCCCCAGGTGGCGCTAGCGGTAAAGAGCCAGCCTCCCGTGAGACTGGATATTTCATGTCTTGTCTTCCAGGCAACTACCGTCCTTTACTTCGCTGTTAAGCTCCTCCATTTAGATGGGTGTTTTGGTTGTTGCTGTTATTATGACTATATTTTCTGTTATAAAATTTTCATTTTGTTCTTCTACATTTTTTCTGTCTTGCTTGAGACTTCCTATCTTTAAATTTATTTCAAGAGTATTTGTGTTTGCTCTTTGAAGCATTGTAATGGTGGTTGCTTTAAAATGTTTGTCAGATAATTTTAATATCTGTCATTTCAGTGTGAAAGTGAAAGCGTTAGTTGCTCAGTGGTATCTGACTCTTTGTGACCCCATGGATTGTAGCCCACCAGGCTCCTCTGTCCATGGGATCTTTCAGGCAAGAATACTGGAGTGGGTTATCATTCCCTTCTCCAGGGGATCTTCCTGACCCAGGGATTGAACCCAGGTCTCCTGCATTGCAGGCAGATTCCTTACCGTCTGTGAGCGTTTAGCAGTTGCTTTCTTCATTCAGTTTGAGATGATCCTGGTTCTTGGTATGATGAGCAATTTTCTGCTGAAAACTTGACATTTGGGGTGTTCCGTTTAGAGATTCTGTATCTTATTTTAATCTGTTTTCACTGGCTTCCTCTGACACTGTAGGCGAAGGTGTGGGAGGTAGGGTGGTGGTGGCAGTGAGCTGCCTTGTCAGCGCCAAGTGGGGGTGGGAGTCCAGGCCTCTCACTTGACCTCTGTTGACATCAGGGGCCGGGGTCTCCTTCTTACTGCTGGGTGGGAGGAGAAATTCAGCCCACTGCCACGTGCTAGGCCTCCGCTGATAGCGCCCCCATGGGGAGGGGCCAGAGTGCTTCGTTGCCATTCCCCACGTGGCCTTGTTACCCCTGAGAGGCGAGAGTATCCTGACTCACCACTGGGCCTCCCAGATGCCGCCCGCCCTGGGCAGGAAGGAGCCCCTTGTTGCTGTGTGTGGGGATAAACGCCTAGGCCCGCGATGAGGTCTGCACTGACCCGGGGGAGGAGCCTGTTACACGGGGTAGGGAGAAGAGTCGTAGCTCCCTGCTCAGCGTTCTCAGACACCACCCTGGGATGGGCGGCAGATAGGGTGGTTTGGGGCACCCAGTTTCAGCCTGGTCATGAGGATGGATGGACAACTGAGCTCCCCATGGCCTTTGCTGACTGAACCCGGGTCTCCTGCATTGCAGGCAGATTCTTCACTGTCTGAGCCACCAGAGAAGCCTGATGATGTAGTTTCTATGATGTTTGGCAAAAGTGGAACAGTTATTGCCTAGAACTTTTCGTTCTTAGCGGCTGCCCTTTTCCAGGCTCTTTGGCTAGAGAGAGCAGGATCTGGTGGGGACTTCTCCTGTGTCTGCTGTCTTTTGGAATATGAGTTCCCGGCTTCTTCAGTGCCTCATCTGAGATACACGAGACAAAAAGAAACCAGAGATCTCACCTCTCTGTTCCACTGGTCCCAAGGTTCCTATTAGTCTGTCTTTTCTCTATTTTCTAGAATCCGCTTAATGTTTGTTTTGTATATTATATCAGGGTATTTAGTTGTTGAGAGCAGGAGAAATGGATAAGTATGTCTGTTCCAACTTCCTGGAAGAGAAAGTCCTCATCTCACTTTTGGGATGCATTTACAAGTAAGTTGCAAAGATTCACTCTTAAATACCTCAGCCTGTGTATTACTAATTATAGTTCAGTATTCATAAGAGGCACAGGTTCAATCCCTGGGTTGGAAAGATCCACTAGAGGAGAGCATGGCAACCCACTCCCGTCTTGCTTGGAGAACCGCATGGACAGAGGAGCCTGGTGGGCTACAGTCTGTAGGGTTACAAAGAGTCAGATACAACTGAAGTGACTTAGCATGCATGCATGCACATTTGCTTATATCTTTCTAAGTTAAACATTGTACACACATGAAAAAGTAGAAATCTTAAGTGGACCATTTGATGACCATAGCCCACCCTCTGTCAAGATATAGAGCTGATCCGTTATCTGAGAAATTCCCTCATACTCCTTCTCAGTCAATCCTTGTTGTCAATCACCCCCCAGAGGCAAACATTGTTGTGTTTCTTCTAACATCCTAAATTAGTGTTATTTGTTCTAGAATATCACATGGATAGAAGCATGCATCAGACACTCTTATGTGTTTGGCTTTCTTCTTTCAACATGATATTTTGAGATTTATCTGTGTTTTATCCTTCATTCTGTTTTACTGCTGAGCTATATTCATTCCATCACATGAATATACCACAGCTTGCTGATCCATCCTCCTATTGATGGACGCCTGAGTTGTTCCTAGGTTTTGGCTGTTATAAATCAAGCAAAGGAGAATGCTTTTAACTTGGAGCATACTTTTTTTAATTTTTTATTTAAAATTTTAATGATTTATTTTTGGCTGCCTGTGCATGGGCTTTCTCTAGTTGTGGCAAGTGGGGGCTACTCCCTAGTTGCCCCCCATCTTCCCAGACCAGGGATTGAACACCACATTGGCAGGTAGATTCCTAACCACTGGACCACCGAGGAAGACCAGGAGCATATTTTTTAATGGTCTGAATCAACCTTCATCTGAATGCAGGGTCATATTTGAAAATGTCACCTACAACTCTGACATAGCAGTTTTTATAGTTTTCTGAAATGATATAAAGTATCATTCTTTCATTCGTTTGTTTGTTGAACCACTGTTTAGCAAGCCTGTTCTCTGTGCCAGAAATGATGGTAGGCCCTGGGATTAGTGAGGAGGAGGACAGACTCAGGTCTCTGCCTGGTGAGCTGGTATTCTAGTGAGGGCAGAGGGGCGGCACAGTAAGCCAAACGAGAAATAGATACATAACATCCATTAGCAATGTGTGCTCCGAAGGAAAAGTCAAGCCAGGTCCATGGGTGCAGGAGGCAGATGGGTGGCCCGGGGGTAGGTGGGTGTTATTTTTAACTCTGGAGGTCAAGGGAGGACATTAGAGGAAGGCAGGGAGTATAGTTGGAGAAGGTGAGGTTTGAAGACACAGGACCTTTTAAAAAACTTGTTTTATTTAAATTAGTTCTTAAATCTTTAGCCATACTGCGTGGCATGCAGGATCTTAGTTCCCCCACCAGGGATGGAACCCATGCCCCCTGCAGTGGAAGCATAGACCTGCTAGACTGCCAGGGAAACCCAGGACTTTTTTTTTTAAAGTCTGTGTCTTTTAAGCACCTTCATGCCTAGGAATTCATGCACTTCAGAAAAGACTTCTCTGTCACCATTAAAGGGTGGGGAGATCCAAGGCCCCGAGGGGGCAGTGGGCCAATTATGTCACAGGGACTCTGGACCAGCCAGACTAGAGGAGCTTGCCCACTGCCTGGGCCTTGACGAGCCGACCTTCTAGGCTTCCTGAGAGGTGCTCTCAGTCTCCCCCGCCTCTCTGCCCGCCCCTCCCACTCCTGCAGCTGCTTCCCCAGGAAGTGTTAGCATGGAGTGAGAAAGCCACCGGCAGCCTGAGGTCTGGGGCTCTTCTGTCTGTGCGTCCTTGAGCAGATCTTCTCCTCTTGCTGGGAGGTTCAAGTCAAGTTGGTGGTGTGACACCGCCCCCCACCCCCCCACCGTCCTCCTCCCCTTACCAACGTTGTCACAACACACCCTCCTGTGCACGCATGGGCCGGGGGCGCTTTCTATTTCATCTTGTTTAACTCACACACCCACCCTGTGGGTAGTTGCTCCGTTCTTACCCAGGGAAATGGGAGCGGGGCATCTGCTGAGGCCAAAGCAGAATGCTAAGCTGAGTGTGTCTGATCCTAACCAGAATGCTTTGAGCTACTGCGTTTTATTGTTAACTCAGTTCTGAACAGAGGGAACTCTTGCCCTTTGGGGATATGAGTTTGCAGAAGTCAGAGGGAAGGATCTGGAAAAAAGCTAAAGGGATGTTTCCAGGGGAGGGGTGGG
The DNA here is from genome assembly GCF_023699985.2 of Odocoileus virginianus. Taxonomy (NCBI): domain Eukaryota; kingdom Metazoa; phylum Chordata; class Mammalia; order Artiodactyla; family Cervidae; genus Odocoileus; species Odocoileus virginianus. The sequence goes on from NC_069675.1 coordinate 1,111,444, forward strand.
GTGGGGTGGACCTGCGTGGGTCTGAGAGAAGCCTTGTGTGGATCTCCATGTGGAAGGTGGGGAAGAATGGGGAGTTCGATAGGAAGGAGCTGGGACTCAGAGTTGGAAAACCCTGAATTCCAATCCAGACTCCACACTAATGCCATGGATGGTGGGATTTGGGGCAAATCCTGTGAATCCTCCAACTTCCCCTTCCGCATCTGTAAATGGATAATGGTATCTCTCTCTCTCCAACGTTGCTGGGTGGGACTGATGAGGAGACACATGTAAAGTGCGCAGAAGGTGCCAGGCTCACAGTAAATGCCCAGTAAATGCTGGCTGGCTTGTCTAAAAAGTGGCAGCACTACAGACTCACTCGACAGTGTTCAACGCCAGGAAGCAGTGCGGTGAAAGCAGGGCTTGCGTCTTACCTGGGAGTGGGGAAACCTGGCAGCCCCCAGACGCTTGCAGGACACGTGCAGGAACCGGGACTTCCTGCATCAGGGGCAGGAGTGTGCTCTGGGTTGTTTTCCAGCCTGAAGTTGTTGCTGTTGTTGCTTAGGCCTTAATCACGTCCAACTCTTCGCAACCCCACGGACTGTAACCCACCAGGCTCCTCTGTCCATGGGATTCTCCAGGCAAGAATGCTGGAGTGGGGGGTTGCCATTTCCTCCTCCAGGGGATCTTCCCAACCCAGGGATCAAACCTGTGTCTCCTTCCTTGGCAGGAGGATTCTTTCCCATTGAGCCACCAGGGAAGTCCTGTCCAACTTGGAGACGTCCTGTCCTTTCAAGTCTTCCTACTGCAGCAGCTGCAGCTCCAGCGAGGGAGGGCGCAGCAGCTTCTGTCGGCTCCCAGACACCAGCTGTGGTCTCTGGGAATGTGTTTATCCAGCCCAGAGGGAAGTGGGCGAGTGAGACGGGAGCGCCAGGCTTTCCAAACCCCAGCCTGTGAGCTCTGCACCGGCGGCACGGACACCCAGCCAAAGCAGCGTCATGGCCGGTTAGGGCGCGCTGCGCGCTCACTGCATCAAGATGTATTTTGCAAACTTATTATAAACATATTACATTTCTTATCCTAATGTGGCTGTTGGCAAGCTGCCCGTGAGTTTTAGCCTCTGGGAGAAAAACAATTGCTTGAGCCGAATGTTGGGTAGTTTTACTTTCCATACGCTACTCAGGGCTCCTTGGAGTCCCTACTCCAACACACACACACACACACACGCTGCCCTTCATATAGATGTGCGATCGTGGGCCACTGGCCCCCATCTGCTGCTGAGATGTTCTTCCACCACATGTGTATTTGGGGATCCAGGACCTGCTAATATTTTGTGGCAATTTTTTTTTTTCCAGGAAAAGTCCTGAAAACATGTTCATGTTGAACTCACTGACTTTCACTTCCAAGCTCTTCTGCCGCCTCAGTTAAATACCTGAATAGTCCACTTTGTTACTTAGTGTTCAACATGCCTTTTATAAGGAGAGGGTGAGGCCAGGGAAGGGAGGTTATTTGTCTAAGGTCCCCAGCCATTCATCTCAAGGATTCTCCAGCGAGTTCCCCCATAAACCATGACACTATTGTGAGGAGACCCTTTCAGCCACCACGACCATCTCCTTGAGGCCGCAGTCCAGAGCCCAGAGCTGATCACGATTAACTGCTGGGGATCTGAGACCCAGCCGGCAAGACATGTGGCAGGGAGCCCTGGGCAGTGGGGCCCCTTGCCCCTTCCTATCAGCCTGCATGCAGGTGATTTCAAGAGAGAAACGCAGTGTGGGTTTGCACCAAGCTCCCTGCTGCCTGCTCCACGCCCTTGGGGCTCCCCTCCACCCCCTCCAAGTCTTCAGTGCCCCCTCTTCCCCTCCGCAGCCCGTCTCTGCCCCCTCTCTCTGTCTCCCTCTCCGTCCTCTCTTCCTCCCTTACCTTGTCCTAACCAGGAATGCCAGCAGCTGCCCCTGCCCTACATCCTCCTGAGCCAGAAAAGTGGGCACAGAACGGGTGCCCAGGCTGGGCCTCCGAGGGCCCCACTGCAAAGGCACAGGAAAGAGGTCTGTTTCCCCGTCCACTGACAGGTCGGCTGATGTCTCGCCAGGCAGAGCCTCTGCCTGGGGAAACAGCCCTGTTGGCCACGCCGGGCACCTGGCTGTTTGATCTTGCACGGCAGGCGGCCGGTCTCTCGAGGCCTTTCCTTGTGTAAAACGGCTGATGAACCAGAAGGTGATTCTAGTCCCCTTCTGACCATGGAGCAGACATGTGCAGCTGCCTGGTGACTGTGTGGACACAGTGCGCACGTGTGCACAACTCAGCCCGTGTGCACGGACTCACGCACGTGCACACGCTCACAGACACACGCACACACACACTGGGTCATCCACAGAGGGCTGGCTTCACGCCTCTTACTCAGCACTTCCTCAGCTCATCTGAAAGCAGAAAGACAAATGTGATGCCGCTTATATGTGGAATCTAAACAAAAAAAGATACAAATGAACTTAACAAAGAGAAGTAGACCCACAGAGGTATAGAAAACAAACTTATGGTTACCAAAGCAGAAAGGTGGGGGTGGGATATACTGGGAGGCTGGATTAACAGATACACACGACCCACCACACATAAAACACAACCAGCAAGGACCTACTGTACGGCACAGGGAGCAGAGTGCTGGACATTTTGTAACAACCTGTGTGGGTGTGACTGGGTCACTGGGCTGTACATCGAAGCTATCACAGCATTGTAGATACAATCCAAAAAAGCGCATACTCTACAAAACTGTAACAGAACATATAACCTAGTTATAAGATATATAGTCCAAAAAAAGCCGCATACTCTACAAAACTGTAACAGAACATATAACCTAGTTATGAGATATATAGTCCAAAAAAGCCGCATACTCTACAAAACTGTAACATATAACCTAGTTATTAATATAATTTAAATACACACAATGATATACATGCTATATAGTATAATCTATATATAATATATATAATGTAATCTAAATATATATAATCTATATATAATCTAATTATATAATATATAATCCAAAAAAAGCCATATACTCTACAAAACTGTAACAGAACATATAACCTAGTTATATAATATATAGTCCAAAAAAGCCGCATACTCTACAAAACTGTAACAGAACATATAACCTAGTTATATAATATACAGTCCAAAAAAGCCACATACTCTACAAAACTATAATATAACATATAACCTAGTTATATAATATAATTTAAATACACACAATGATATACATGCTATATAGTATAATCTATATATAATATATATAATGTAATCTAAATATATATAATCTATATATAATCTAATTATATAATATATAATCCAAGAAAAGCCACATACTCTACAAAACCATAACAGAACATATAGCCTAGTTATAAAATATATAGTCCAAAAAAGCCATATACTCTACAAAACTGTAACAGAACATATAACCTAGTTATGAGATATATAGTCCAAAAAAGCCGCATACTCTACAAAACTATAATATAACATATAACCTAGTTATGAGATATATAGTCCAAAAAAGCCACATACTCTACAAAACTATAATATAACATATAACCTAGTTATATAATATAATTTAAATACACACAATGATATACATGCTATATAGTATAATCTATATATAATATATATAATGTAATCTAAATATATATAATCTATATATAATCTAATTATATAATATATAATCCAAAAAAAGCCACATACTCTATAAAAACTATAACATAACATATAACCTAATTATATAATATAATTTAAATACACATAATGATATATATGCTATATAATATAATCTATATATAATATATAATGTAATCTAAATATATATAATCGATATAATCTAATTATATAATATATAATCCTAAAACCATATAATCTATAAAAACTATAAAAAAGATATACTCAAAAAATCTTTTCCTGCTGAAAACAGATAAATGAATGAGTAACAAACAGCAGTCTCTGTCTCAGGCTATTTGTATGTTTTAAGAACTAACCAGTCTCTCCCAGGATCTCTGTTGGAGACACCTGACAGCCAGCCTTGAGTGGGGCCCGAGGGAAGCCCTAAACAGATGCCAGCGCTTCCAGAGGGGTCCAGACAGCCTTCGACATCTGCACGCATCTGTGGGCGGTCTGCCAGGCCTGGAGGGCCGCGAGGACACCCGCCCTTCGCGGCATTGCAGCTCCCACCAGCCTCTCGGCGGATGGACTCCGGGTCCCCATCCCAGGAGCCAAGAAGCCGACTGCCAAGCCGGGCCCACTGGGGACTTGGCAGCAAGCCGCCACCCACAGCTGCGGGGATTCAGAAGACAGCAGCCGAGCCAGAGACCCGAGCGTGGTGACGCGCGACAAAGCCCAGAGCCATGGCACACCCTGCCCCTGAAGAAGCGGTGGGGCCCTCCGTGGGCTCACTCCCCCTCAGGGTGCAGCATCAGTGAGACTTTGCTTCTGCTTAGGGTGCAGTGAGAAGAGCAGGTTGAAGGGCTTCATTTGAAACCTGCCCTGGGGAGAGGTCAAATATGGGAACATGGAGCTGCGAATGATGCCTTTGGTCCTGAACTTGTTCCGCATCTGTGGGCCCGCAGTACCTAAGTGTTAGTTGCTCGGTCGACTCTTTGTAACCCCATGGACTGCAGCCCTCCAGGCCCCTCTGTGCATGGGATTCTCCAGGCAAGAGCACTGGAGTGGCTTGCCATGCCCTCCTCCAGGGGATCTTCCTGACCCAGGAATCAAACCCTGGGTCTCCTGCATTGCAGGCAGATTCTTTACCGTCTCAGCCACCAGGGAAGCCCCAGTACCTAAGAAGCACAAGCAACTGTGACATTTTAATTATTTCAGATTTAAAACATGCTCTCCTCTGCCTGCCTCCAAAATGATTTGAAAGGCTACAGAATTCACCACTGATGTGTATGAATTAATTCATAATTAGATGAAAACTTGTGAGCAGGGTACCAGCAGGCCCCACATGTGAGGTGATGGCCACAAGGGAGCGTGGAGCACGCCTCCACATAGCACACAGCTGAGGTCCCACCCACACCTTCCACACTGTCGTCTTGACAGCTGGGACACCTGGCCAAGCAGTGGTGACCCAGCCAAGAGATGGGTGGTGGCATCCACCTGGGCACCCAGCCACTCACATGCTGACTCTGTTACTGGAGAGAAAGAAGAACAGAGATATCTTGCCTTTTTTTAATTTTAAAAAGAATTTTAAATCAATAACGATTGCACATGGTCCAAAATGTAAAAGATTCAAACCAACGTGTAGAGAAGACTTCATCTCAGCCTGACCCCCAGAACCCTCCTAGAGGCAAACATCATCTTCAGATTCCTTCATGTAGAGAAGACTCCACCTCAGCCTGGCCCCCAGAACCCTCCTAGAGGCAACCATCTTCATCAGATTCCTAGGGATCCTATTTTTTACATGAACTACAACTTTTACTTTGTTACATAAAGGATAGCATACTGTGGTAATGGTTTAGGTGCTAAGTCATGTCTGACTCTTTGTGACCCCATGGACTGTAGCCCACCAGGCTCCTCTGTCCATGGGATTTCCCAGACAAGAATACTGGAGTGGGTGGCCATATCCTCCTCCAGGGAGCATACTGTACTACTTTTATATAACTAATTGCAGAATATTAGACGTTTGGGTTGTGTCCCATCTTTGGCAAATGCAGATGATGTTACCTAAATGTCCTTATATGTGCACATGGCCTATACATGTGTAAGAATTTCTGTAGATGAATTCTCAGACGCCAAGTTCCCAGGTAAAGGGGATAAATGAACTTAAGAGTTTCGATATATGTTGCAAAATTACTGTCCACCAAAACTGTACTATTCTACAAATTACTAGAATGAATAAAAGTGCCTGTTTTGAAACATCTTTTTGAATATAGCATGTGATTAAAGTTAGACCATCTGAAAGATGAAAATGATATCTTGGTGTAAATGTGCATTGCATTTCTCTTTCCATGAATGGTGCTGAGTGTTTCTTCCAGTGCTCAGGGCCACTGGTATTCCCATTCCTGTGTCTTGTCAGTTCACCTCCTTTGCCCCCTTTTTCTCTATTTTGACCCTACGATTATAGCCCACCAGGCTTTTCTGTCCATGGAATTTTCCAGGCAAGAATACCAGAGTGGGTTGCCAGGGGAAGATTCAGGGGATCTTCCCAAGCCAGGGATTGAACTCCCATCTCTTATATCTTCCGCATTGCCTGGCAGATTCTTTACCACAGAGCCACCAGGGAAACCCTTCTCTGTTTGACTGTTGGTCATTTATTGATTTAGAAGAGTATTTATGTATTAGGGATATTTGCACTTTTTCAATAGTGTTTATCAGTTTGATGTTTGCATTTTAAGTATGTCTGTGGTAGGTTTGGCCATGCAGAGAAAACTTGATTTTTATGTAGTTATTTTCATCAAATTTTCTCTTTTCGGTTTTGTAATTTGTGTTTATGCTCATAGAAGTATTCCTCCCTCTGAAGTGAAAAATTGTTTCCTTTCAGTACTTTCATAGTTTAATGTTTTTACATGTAACTATTTGATCTATGTGGGCTTCCCAGGTAGCTCAGTGGTGAAGAATCCACCTGCCAAGGAAGGAGATGCAGGTTTGATCCCTGGGTTGAGAAGTTCTCCTGGAAAAGGAAATGGCAACCCACCCGAGTATTCTTGCCTGGAAAATCCCCTGGACAGAGAAGGCTGGCAGGTCACAGTTCATGAGGTCCCGCCAAAAGTCAGACATACTTAGGGACTAAACAACAACAGCATTGGCTCTGTGTAGCTTTTAGTTGGATATGTAATTGTTGTGTGGGTTCATGTTGTACTGAACGCTAGATCATGTGCCCAACACACAGCAAGTTCAACCCAAAATGTCAGAATTTCGAGCACAGACGATTCATAACAGGGCCAGGCAAAGAAAACAGCTGGCTCATGTCCAAAAAAACCAAACTCCCTGAAGGGTTTCAGCAAAGAACTGCTAAAGGCCAGATGAGGGCAGGGCGTGGTCGGTTGTTGCCAACGTCCTGGTACAGGAATCCTTTGTTCTCGCAGCTGTCCTTGTAGGTCAGGTCATGATGTTCCTATAAACCTCAACAACTCAAATGTTATTCTCTATTCTGCAACTTTTTATCTCTATGTGAATGGAAAAGTGTTATACCCTTAAAGGTCAGAGCTTTAAGAAAGGGCTATCCTGTATATTTCAGGCTGTGGGCAACATTCTTAACTCAAAGCAAAGGCTATAGAACACAAAGGTTAAAGTAAAAGACACAGATTAAATGAGTCATATTTGTTCTTCCCTCTTACAACCTTTTTTCTCCAGGTGGCTGCCCTGTAGTTCCAATACTATTCCTGAATTGCCCACTTTCCCCACTGGCTTTGCTTGCCTTTGGCTTTCTCTGGACTTCCCACTCTGAGGAACAGAGATGCTTGTAAGTGAGCAGCAGGCTCAGAAGCGCAGAGCAGGACATACCCTCAAAGGCCATCCCTTTTAATCTATGGTTTAAAATTCAAAGAAGCTGCTCCTTGCTTTAGAGAAGACAACCTTTCCTGTTTGTTTGCCTCGTCACGCTGTCACCTTCTAGGCCTTCCTCCATCGCGCTGCCCTCTCCCAGAGGCCCGCCCCCAGGGTTTGACGGTGAACATTCATGCTGCCGGCCCTCTGTGCAGAGCTCAGGACTGGCCAGACTCCGTGACGTCAGCAGGAATGGGTCCTAGTCACCCGGCTGCTCTGCTTTGTCTCACTCTTAGCCTCCCTACCCCCAAAGGTCCCATGAATTGGCTGCCAGCAGTCCAGCCCACAGCCTGATGTGGGCTTAGCAGCCCAGATAGCGGATGTTGAGGAATGTTGGTGACGGAACCAGCTGCCCACCCTGGACTGATCACTGGGGCTGGATTCTGGAATGTACTGGTATCGGTTCCAGGTCACATGTTCAAATTTTGAATCAGGCAACCCATCTAAATAATGTGGGTCTTTTTACTTGCTAAGTTGTGTCCGACTCTTCCAAGTCCATGGACTGCAGCCCACCAGGCTCCTCTGTCCATGGGATAAATTAAAACTAGCTGACCCAGTTGAGAGATTCCCTTCTTCCTCCTTTGACACATGAATGTGAAAGCAGGAGCCCCTGCAGCTGTCTTGTGACCTTGAGGGCAGAAACTGGTACTATGGTGGTGGAGCAGAAGGACAGGAAGAAACAGGCCCTTCTGTGGGTATATCTAATTAGGGGCCCAGACATTTTTATTTATTTATTTTAAATTGAAATATAGTTGATTTACAATGATTCAGATGTACAGCAAAGTGATTCAGCTATCTTTTCCAGATGCTTTTCCATTGCAGGTTATTACAAGGTATTGAATATAGTTCCCTGTTATTACAAGGTATTGAATATAGTTCCCTGTCCTATATAGTAGGCCCTTATTGCTTATCTATTTTACATATAGTCGTGTATATCTGTTAATCCCAAGTTCCTAATTTATCCCTCCTCCCTTCCTCTTTGGTAACCATAAATTTATTTTCTATGTCTGTAAGTTTATTTCTGTTTTGTAAATAAGTTCATTTGTATAATTTTTTAGATTCTGCATATGAATGATATCAAATGATATTTGTCTCTGACCTACTTCACTTAGTATGACAATCTCTAGATACATCTATGTTGCTGCAATTGGCAAAATTTCATTCTTTTTTATGAATGATTAGTATTCCATTGTATATATGTACCATGTCTTCTTTATCCATTCATCCATTGATGGACACTTAGGTTGCTTCCATGTCTCGGCTACTGTAAATAGTATGGCTACATACAGTGAAGGGCATGTATCTTTTTGAATTAGAGTTTTCTCCAGATATATGTCCAGGAATGGGATTGCTGGTTTACATGGTAACTCTATTTTTAGTTTTCTAAGGAACCTCCAGAGGCTTCCCTGCTGTCTCAGTCAGTAAAGAATCCGCCTACAACGCAAGAGACGTGTGTTTGATCTCTGGGTTGGGAAGATCTCCTGGAGAAGGAAATGGCATCCAACTCCAATATTCTTGCCTGGAAAATCCCATGGACAGCAGAGCCTGGTGGGCTGCAGTCTGTGGACTTGTAAGAGTTGGACACAACTTAGCAAGTAAACCACCAACATACTGTTTTCCATAGTGGTCACCAATTTACATTTCCAGCAACAGCAGAGGAGGGTTCTCTTTTCTTCACAACCTCACCAACATTTATTATTTGTAAACTTTTTAATGATGGCCATTCTGACTGGTGTGAAGTGGTTCGTAATTGTAGGTTTGATCTACATTTCTCTAGTAATTAGTGATGTTGAACATGTTTTCTTGTGTCTTTTGGCCATTAATACGTTTTCTTTGGAGAAACCTTGGATGGAGAATGGATTGCGGGTGCCATAATTGCTTGCCTCCAATATTTACCATGACCGTTGTGGTCAGTGATGTATATTCCTTGTTGATGATTAATCTACTCCCACTTGGAAATGTATGATGCAGCCTCCACTCCTGAGGTTAGTTAGATCTGATCTGTATCATTGGATTACCTTTTTCTTTTTAACCCAATTTATACAGATCTAATCTACTAAGGAACTGTTTGAATTTTACTCAACTGATAAAGTGACTTCTGGTCTAGTTTTATCTCTGCTACCAGATGTCACAGAGCAGCAGGGTGGAAGAAATGAATCCAACCTTCATTCCTACATGCAATAGACGTTTCCTGAGAATGATGTTAGTCACTCCCTCCGGCATGCCATAGTCTGTTGATAATTACACTGGCCATCCTCTTTGTCCCATAATTAATAATTTTATGGGTTTCCATCTTAAAGAGAAAAAAATGATCAAATCCAAATCCCCAGAAGATGTGGGTCCATGCCTGCTCTCTTGGGCCAAGATGCAGCTCTTCTCCAAGGGCCCAAGTATGGATTCAAGCCCCTTAGGACTCAGAGTCCTAATCTCCCTGGGACGGCCAGTCATTGAGGCAAGTGACATGCTGTCCCAGAGGGCAAAACTGGGGCTCAGTGGTAAAGAACCTGCCTGCCAGTGCAGGGGACTGGCCCGGGAAGACCCCACATGCCGCGGAGCAGCCAGCCCATGCTCCAGAGTGGTAAAGAACCTGCCTGCCAGTGCAGGGGACTGGCCCGGGAAGACCCCACATGCCGCGGAGCAGCCAGCCCATGCTCCAGAGCTGGGGAGCCGCAGCTGCTGAAGCCCGAGCGCCTAGAGGCTGTGCTCTGCAGCCGGAGGGGCCGGTGCAACGGGAGGCCTGCGCACCGCAGCGAGAGAGGAGCCCCGGCTCTCAGCCACCGGAGAAAGCCTGCGCAGGAGAGAGGAAAAGCCCAGTGCAGCCAAAGACAGACAATAAACAGAAATGAAGAAAAGCAGGGCACACCCTGGCGTGATATCCCTCTAATCATGCAGGCAGGCGTTACAGCCCCACACGACCTTCTGTCTTCCAGACGGCACGTCGTCTCCAGCTGTTTCACGTCATTCAAGGTTTCCAGCAATCTAAACTCACCAGTTGACATTGTCAGGGCACAATATGCGACGTTTTGTTTCATTATAACTTTGTTTGGTTTCAATACCATCTTTGCCCTTATGACTTTTGTCTTTACTTTAAAAAAGGTCACCTATAAAGCTCATTACCTAGAGATGACTACAAAAAAGAAGAAACAAAATATTAACTATTTTTTTCTGTATATATAAAGTATATATGTATTTTACTTTACAATATTGGGATCACAGTATCTCCGGCAGTTTTCATTAGGAAATAGTCTTGTTTAATATGCTTAATGTCTGTGCAATAGCTCACCTTACAAATGTATCGTGATTTATTTAGCCATACCCTGCTGACTTGCCTCTAATTAGAAAAAAAATTCCTTGAAGTGTCACCTCTGGGTGAGAGTAATCTCAGTCAATCCTCTTGACAACCCTGTCAGACAGGAATTATGATTATTTCAGTTTATAGCTTGGAAGGCTAAGTAAACTACTTAAAGACGCTCAGCCAGTTGAGTGCTGCGGGGAGAACCTAATTAGCACCCTTGTATATGATGGTGCTGATTTAGTTGCTAACTCGTGTCCCACTCTTTTGACCCCATGGACAGTAACCCTCCAGGCTCCTCTGTCCATTTATCTCCCAAGCAAGAACTGGAGTGGGTTGCCCTTTCCTCCTCCAGGAGACCATCTCTACCCAGGGATCAAATCCGAGTCTCCTGCATTGCACAGCGACTCTTCACCACTGAACCACCACATAAGTCTACCCTTGTATATACTGTCATCTATTTTTGCCATCTTGAAAGAGAAATGTTACCTTACTGTTTTTATTTGCACTTATTTGGTTGTTGGCAAGTCTGAGCGTCTTTTAAGTTCTCATAGATCATTGGCATTTAGTTTCCTTTAATATCTTTGCTTTTATTTTTTTGTCAGTTTTTCTGTTAGTCTTATACTTTGCACACACATGGGCTTCTCAGGTGGCTCAGTGGTAAAGGATATGCCTGCCAGTGCAGGAGACATGGATTTGATCCCTGGAGAAGGAAATGGCAACCCACTCCAGTATTCTTGCTTGGGAAGTCCCACGGACAGAGGAGCCTGCCAAGCTCCAGTCCACGGAGTTGCACAGAACTGGACAATACTTAGCACCTGAGCACTCACACATGTGTGTGTATACATATACATACACACACAGTTACCCACTATCTGATATATATGTTCCCGGTTATTCTCTTGTCTTTTAATTTTATTATGTGATTTAAGACCCTGAAGTTTTAAAATATTTATGTCTACCGATATTTTCCTTTATGATCATTCCCAGGAATTTTATCTTTAGGGTGTTTTCACGCCTCCCAGATGCAGATAAATATTTATTCTTATTTCCTCTTAGTGGTACAGGCAGTTCACTTCACATTTCATGTCTCCATCTGTCTGGAAGGTACTGTTAATTGTCTTCTCACAAGGTGAGTCCAGAAGTATGTGAGTCAAAGTTTGTGTGGGATAACCATGCCTATTACCTGTTCCATCATGCCTGTTCCCTAAAAGATGAGCTCTTAGCAGGTTGCCACACCTGGGTACCTGCACTGGCCCCCTGAGGGTAGCACATTATAGAGACATTATACTTCCATGGATATGGCTAAAGCTACATCGGCTTTTAGCACTCCCATCCAGGACTCACTGACATTAACTTCACGGCAACACAGGCTGCCAGACTTCCTTTTCTAAGAGGGTGAGGGTACAACTTTGAGAGAAGCATTTCCACCAGTTGTTATAAATTGGCATGTAACACTTCTCCATAACTATATCCATCCAGTAGATAGTATTTGGTCTTTGATTTCTTGTCTTGTAACATAATTTCCATTAATATATCCAGGTTAAAATAGCCTTCAGAACTGTGCACTTCTGTTCCTTAGCTCTTTCTCATGTTGGACATTTGGGTTATTCCTTAGATATTGTCACACAGAAAGCTGAGGAAATAACCAGTCCCTCCCCTGCATGTTCTTCTGTGTTGCATTTTTAATACTCAGTATTTTTATTGACATATATTCTCACTTGATTTTTATTCATCTTGTTAGTTGGCCTCTTATTCCATCCAGCTGAAATGAGTTTGTGTCATTGGTGGTTTGGTTGTTTATGATATATGTTGTCTTTCTCAACTTCTGGTTGCCCACATATTTGACACTAGTGCCTTTGACATTTTGTTTAAGGCTTTGAAAACTGTGTCCGTAGACGAGGAAAGCGGGGTTCAGAGTGACTGGACCAAAGTCACATGAGTATGCGACTTGGATCCGAGGTGGGGACCCAGGTCTTGTGCCTCCCAGGTCGGGGCACTGGGGGGACCAGCAGTGGTTGTTGTTTAGCCACTAAATCCTGCTGGTTTCCTTGTGACCCCATGGTCTGTAGCCTGCCAGGCTCTTTAGTTCATGGGACTTCCCAGGCAAGGATACTGGAGCAGGTTGCCATTCCCTTCTCCAAGGGACCTTCCCAACCCAGGGATTGAACCCACGTCTCCGGCTTGGCAGGAGCATTCTTTACCCCTGAGCCACCAAGGAAGCCTTGAAACCCTTTGCGGTTAAAAGTGATAGAAACCTAAAAAGAGAGCCTACTGGCTCAGGGAATTTTCCCGAGGGTTAGCCCTCAAGCCAAGTCTGAAGGTCAGCCATTTTCAGGCACAGCCGATCAGAACCCTGCCTGTGCCCCCAGGCTTCGGATCTCTCCATCTCTCTCTGCTGCTGCCCCCTTTGGGAGTGGAGTAGTGGCACAGTCACCCCCTATCTGCTCCCCTTACCCGTGAGGCCCGGCCCCCAGCCCAGCAGGGCCATGTGGAGCATCAGACCGCAGAGCTTGGCTCCTTCTGCTAGCAAGTGGCACCAGGCCCAAAAAAGGGGGAGCTAGGCTCTGAACTTGGGAGCTGTACTTCCCAGAAAGCAGAGTCGGGAGGCTCCCTGAGTGTGAGTGATTTCACGGACACTCCTGGGAAGGCACCGCCTCCACTCTGCAAATGCGGCCCTTTTCCAGCAAGACAGACCTCATCGGAGTGGAGAAAGATGACTGAGCCCTGTGTCCAGGTCTCACTTTTTACTCCCTCCTTCACCCCGCTCCTGGCCGTGACATTCGTCTCCGACACCTGCGAGACTCCTTCCTGTCCTCCCCGCTGCTTGTTCCTGAGGGCTGGTAATTAATTGACTTAGTCTTTGTCCTTTAACCCCATCTGTGCCTTCCAGATGGCTTTTGCAGCTGGTATCTGACCTTGGAATCGCCCTCAGCCCTGGGCGCAGTCTTAAATTCGTTTGCTTCTTTGCGGTGCACTCTTGGGCTGTTCTGGGACAAGTCTGATCACTCGATGTGCCTATATTGTGACATCTGTCACCTGCAATGCCGGGCATCATTGTTCTGTTTTTTTGTTGTTGTTGTTCTTGTTCAGTTGCCAAGTCGCGTCTGACTATTCATGACCCCATGGACTGCAGCATGCCAGGCTTCCCTGTCCCTCACCATCTCCTGGAGCTTGCCCAAGCTCATGTCCATCCAGTCAGTGATTCCAACTAACCATCTCATCCTCTGCCGCCCCCTTCTCCTCTTGCCCTCAATCTTTTCCAGCATCAGACTCTTTTCCAGTAAGTCAACTCTTTGGATCAGGTGGCCAAAGTACTGGAGCTTCAGCTTGAGAATCAATATACTTCCAATGAGTATTCACGGTTGATTTCCTTTAGGATTGACTGGTTTGATCTCCTTGCTGTCCAAAGGACTCTCAGGAGTCTCCTCCAGCACCACAGTTCTTAAGTATGACTTCTTCAGTGTTTATCCTTCTTTATGGCCCAGCTCTCACATCTGTACATGACGACTAGAAAGACCATAGCCTTGACTATATGGACACTGTTTTTTAACAGCCTGGAATCCCTTCCTTTGTGCCCTGGCTTTGACCTGTGCGCCGTATCAGTGGACTGGGGAGTGCAGGTGCTGTGTGCCTTGTAGCAGAGTAGAAAGGTGGTCACAGTTTGTCTGCAGAGCCCCGTCCTCTGCCCTGGAGCAGCCCCGAGCCCACTGAGTTCAGCAGCCTCGGAGTGAGCGACGCCAACCCGTTCATCCACACGGAGACGCTTGACAGTGGGATGTCTCTGTCCTAGGCTTCACAGGCTCTGAGCTCAGAACCCAGCTCTCCTGTGCCACCGTGAGCATCTTGTAGCTTCTAATAACAGTTTCCCTTTTTTGCTTGAATCAGCAGGAGCAGTTTCATTTGCTTTCAAGGACCCTAGCTGATATTCTAGGGCCGTGCTTCATCTTTTCTGGTTTTGTTGATTTACTGGGGCTTTTTAAAGATGCCTCCCTCTGAAGTTTCTGCTCAAACTCTTCCTGGTCACACTGGCAAGTCTCCTGCAGTGTGTTCTTCTCGGATTCGGTTCATACATCTTGCTGGCTGCCAGGACCCCACTGTTCTGGGGTGGATCTGGGCTGCGGTCCAGGAGACACAATTCTCCACTCTGACACCATCTACATGCCCAGATGTTCCTTCCATATACTTCCTCTCTCCTCCTTCCACTGCCAAAGTCACGAACTTCCAGTGAAAGAAGGAATGAAAACACCACCTGTAACACCAGTTCCTTCAATTTCCTCCCCTGAACTTCAAAGTGAATAGAAATAGATTGGATTTAGACTCATGGGCTCACAGACCATCCCACTTGAAAGAAAACTTAGAAACCATCACAGTCTTTACTCAAGCGCCATCTTCGATGGATTGGTTGTGCCTGACTGGGTTTTACATCTGGACTCCGAAAGGTGCTGTGAGGGATTGATGATGCCTGTCTGGGTGTGGTAAGG
The DNA here is from genome assembly GCF_023699985.2 of Odocoileus virginianus. Classification (NCBI taxonomy): domain Eukaryota; kingdom Metazoa; phylum Chordata; class Mammalia; order Artiodactyla; family Cervidae; genus Odocoileus; species Odocoileus virginianus. Next base: position 1,126,717 of record NC_069675.1, read on the forward strand.
GAAAGTACCAGCCTACAATCTGATGGTCTGATGAGTCTCTCTCTTCCAGTTACCTACTCTGCGTTTTACAAAGGAGGAAACTGAGTCATGCACATAGTGTATTAAGTTGTCTAAACCAGGACATTATAGGAAGCCAGGGCAGGTTTGAGGACAGAGTTTAGGTTGTCAGGACCTTTCCTATCAATGACAGTGATTTCTCCTCTGGTCGGAGTTCAGTCTCCTTTGACGTCGTCAAAGTCGGCTTGCTGGTTGCATGGTATGGATTCTATGCTCGGCCACTTCTGTACATTCCAGCAGGGTCTTGTGGGGGCCTGTGGGCCAATATTAATAGAAGACTTTCACAATCAGAATTCTGATGCCCTCAGGCAGTCTAGGGGGCAGCGGGCCTGAGAGCTCACCTATTAAGGGGGACCTTTTATCAGGTCGCAACTGGAAAACTTCAGAAACTGCTGTCCCAAATGAAACATACTCCAGTTCTCTTCAAATTGGCAGAAAATAAACATCCAGGAGACCCTGGCCCAAATGCTAAAGCTCATCACACTTGAGACATGAAATTGGGTCCAAATCTACACCTGGCATGGCTCATGAGGGCTTACTATGGAAAAGGGGAGACAGAAGGTCTTCAACCTTCCTGTGAACACCAGCTCCTTAATTTTACATTTAAATTCTTTTTTTCTTTTGGCTGAACTACATGGCATATGGGATGTCAGTTTCCAGACAGATCTCACGTGGCCTTGGCCAGCAGTGTCTTGGAGCAGGGCTTGGGTTCCCAGCCAGAGATTGGCCTGGGTTGCGGCAATGAAAGCACCAGATCCTAGCCACTGGACCAGTGGTCAGTGACTAGTACCTTGGTCCTTTGGTTTTGCAGAAAAGAATTTCCACAAAGACAGAAAGTAGTGAAGCAAGTAAAATGTTTACTAAGAGGAGAAAGAGGACAGTAGCTGTGGACAGACACACGGGCAGACTCAGAGGGACAGTCCCTGAGCTGCTAAGCCGCACGCTCGTGGCAGGCTGAACTACTTTTATGGGGCATTTCTTCTGGGTTTCCTTTGGCCAGTCATTCTAATTTGCCTGGTTCACAGTCCATATTTGGTATATCTCAGAATCTTTCCATGTGTGCACACGCATCTCTTAGCCAAAATGGGTCTTACTGAAGAGGCGTTATGGGTAGATTATCCCTTGACATGACTTCCCTTTGACCTCCAAGGAGCTTTCTCTATGCATGTGTGGTCGGGAGGTCTCCTGACTTCCAAACGAGAAATATGTGGTCTGGGCAGGGTTCAGTGTCCTCCCTTAATTGCCCTGCTGTTCTCATCTTGGAGTTTCGGTCAATAGAGAATCAATCTCCAATTGCTTTACCCTGGGGGTTGCCCATCTGCCTCCTGCCTGAAGACCAGGGATCGAAACCACCCCCTGCATTGGAAGTGCGGAGTCTTAACCACTGGATCACCAGGGAAATCTCTAGTACCTTATTTACTAGTACCCATTCTGTTTAAGAGACCTGGGTTCGATTCCTGGGTTGGGAAGATCCCCTGGAGAAGGCAATGGCAACCTCCTCCAGTATTCTTGCCTAAATAATCCCATGGACAGAGGAGCCTGGTGGGCTACAGTCCATGGTGTCGCAAGAGTCGGACACAACTTGTCGACTAAACCACCACCAACATTCTGTGTAAATGTGGTAACAGGCAAAATGCACTCCCAGAATTAGCAGGAGAGGGCGCCCTCAATAATGGTGAGGACCCTGCAGGAGCGCTCAGCTCCAGGATCTGGAGTGGCCGCCTGCAAACATTAGCTCAGCAAGCCCCTGGGAGACTGGCCTTCCTCCTGGGCCAGCAGCCCCCAGCGATAAGGAACCACAAGACTGATGCTCTGGGGGGGTAGGCAGTTCTGGACTGGGGCCCATTCTCAGGACAGTCGTCAGCGGCCTTAGTAATGGGACAGCATCCTGTTTTATTAAAAGCCTGTTGCTGGCCAGGAAAACTGTCTGTCCGCTGTGTGGGCAGGGGCCCAATATTGCTGCGGGCAATTCCAAGCCAGTCCTTTGAGTTGACACCAAATCAGGAAAGAACAGGACTATTTTTCAGCTGATGAAGCAGTGCTTTTTCTTTCTTTTTTAAAAGCAGTTCTCTCTCCTGTTCCACCATGCACATTTTGTCTGTGCGGGAACGCACGTGAATCTTCCAGCCGGCTGCAGATGGAGTCCACCTCGCCACCCCTCCCCCCTCTCCTCCTGCTCCTTCCTCTCCCCGCCCCCAGAGCCCCACCCCTGCCTCACTGGCCCTCCCAGCCCCCAGCCCCCAGCCCCCGGTAGACACCCTGAGCCGAGGGAGGCCCAGACGTGGCCTGAGGCTATTTACAGGGGGTGGGGAGGGGAGAGAAACTGACTGCTTTGTTTATCTTCGGAGTCTGGAAACTCTACAGAATTCCTCCATGTCCAAGGAAGCCCTCATTTGCAGGTTTCCAAAAATAAAAAATAAAAGGAGACGCACTTCAAAAGGAACCAGAGGAAAAGCTGTTTTCTCTGTGAGCCGATTTGTTTATTATTATTTTATTCTTTAGCATTAGATTTGTTGAAGGTAGGCAAGGACGATCATTTTTTTCCCCCATATTGTTATTTCGCTTTCGTCTTTTTTTTTTTTTCCTTATCAGTGTAGAGGGCAAATAATATTTGAAGAGATGGCTATGAAATACTCATTTCATACATGTCTGTGGGAAACTGAGATTTTCTGTAAACTTTTATATTCAGATTTTCAACTGAGGTTATGGATGACTGGAATCTTCCTTCAGGTTGTAAATTAAAATCACTCAAATGGTGTCACTTTTACAAATTAAAAGAAATTAAATGTGCTTCAAAACAGATTTTTAAAATAATTTCAAGAAAGTTATAGCAGTTTCAATATGCTGGTTAGTTGTGTGTACCTGATTTTGCTGGATCTTTTGAAAATCTGGAGTGGATAGTGCCCATAGCAATAAAGAGTATGTTAATTTACTAGCTTCTTTTTAACCCTGCATTCTAGCACTAAACTTCAGGTAGTGCCAGAAAATGGTACATATTTTGAATATTTCTAAAGATAGTAGCATTAAGAGTAATTCAGAACAAAAGAACTATAAAGTGCACTTGAAAATGTGTTACTTCATGTGTGAATATTCAATTTCAACTTAAGGATAAACATATGCCATTTTTAAAGCTTCTTTTACTTACCATATTATTTATGAATCGCTGTACTGATGTAAGCCCAAAGTCATGTAAACTTACAGGTTTTGCCATATATTTTAATATTGTATGCATTCATTATATAGTTGTTTTCAAAATCTTGGGAAGACATAATATATGGCACCTAAAGAATGATAAAAATCATGTTAGATCTAGTGTACTTTTTCCTAAATTGTGTCTTCAAGATATAAGATAGTCAGCAGATTGGATTCTTTCCCCCATACTCTCTGGTTACTTAAGAGAAACGAGAAGATTATCTCTATGGTGAGGGAAAAGGTATAGAAAGCAGTAATTTTTCTTATTTTTGGAGAAGGGGAAAGACTTGATTAGCTCACAGTGTACTGGCTACTGTGTCTTTGTGGTAAAATCTAAACATTAACTCCAAGCTTTAATAGTGCACTTTCCTGCAGGTCACTGGGCCGAAAGCCCATCCAATATTGTCAGGCAAAGGCCCAAGATGAGAAACAAGTAAAACACAGATACAAGGTCTTTCCTCGTGCAGCTAAACATTTGTAATTAAGAAAACTCCAGTAGTTCCACAGTAATCTGTCTCTAGATAAATGTATTCGTAACCTTCAGCTCCCAAGGGGAGAAAAAAAACCCCTTCCTTCTGTTGCAGGAAGGGGGACCCCTTCCAGGGCCCGAAACTGGGCTCTTAATTGTCCGAGGAGACGCATGTGCTGACAAAGCAAGAGATTTTACTGGGAAAGGGCGCCCGGGTGGAGAGGAGGGTAAGAGAACCCGGGAGAACAGCTCTGTCACTGGCTGGCAGTCTCGGGTTCTATGGTGATGGGATTAGTCTCCGGGTCGTCTTTAGCCAGTCATCTGACTCAGAGTCCTTCCTGGTGGTGCGCGCCTTGTTCAGCCAAGATGGATGCCAGAGAGAAGGATTCTGGGAGGTGGTCTGACATGTGGTGTCTCCTTTTGACCTTTCCCGAACTCTTCCGGTTGGTGGTGGCTTATTAGTTCCGTGTTCCTTACCAGGACCTCCTGTCTTAAAACAGCTCATGCAAATGGTTACTATGGTGCCTGGCCAGGGTGGGCGGTTTCAGTCAGTGTGCTTCCCCTAACATTTAAAGACACTGGATGAGGAATGGGAAGAGCTCAAAGAAAAGCCATTTTCTGTGTTATAGACAAGTATTTACATTACGAACCAACTTTTGATTCAGGAAAGAAGTGATAACCTATTTGGGTTTTCAAAAGCAATTCAATATCCTGGGGTTAAATACAGAGCAGGTTCTCAGAGAAACCTTGAATAATGCAATTGATCTCTTCCAAGAAAGCAGAGGGTGGCGTTGTGGTCATAGGAAGCACCATTGATAATTTTTTTTTTTTTCTGGAAAATCAACCGGGAAAGAAAATAATGTCTGAAACTTTTAAAAAATAGACTGTCTTGGCATCTGGATCTGGAATGAGATGGTGTAGATTCACTTTCCCTCCTCTGTTTTTTTAAGTACAGCTAAAAACCCTGGAAGCTATTCAATGTGTGTGTGTGTTAGTTGCTCAGTCATCTCTAACTCTGCGACCCCATGGACTGTAGCCCACCAGGCTTCCCTATCCATGGGATTCTCCAGGCAAGAGTACTGGAGCGTGTTGCCATTTCCTGCTCCAGGGGATCTTCCGAACCCAAGACTGAACCCAGGTCTTCTGCATTGTGGGCAAATCCTTTACAGTTTGAACTATCCAGGAAGCTACTTAATAGGCAATGATAAAAGGATTCTGAAAGTTGGAAAAGTAGAAGGTGGACTGGCAGGGATCCTCAAGAGTTGAGGAAACAACTTTTTGAGTTCCCTGAGCTTTTGTATCTTCCATATACCCTAAACAGAGCACCAAAGAGGCACGCCATGCAGGATCACCAGCAGGCTCAGATAAAACAAACAAATGAAAAGCCCCAAGAGTATCCTGCTATCTCTGGCCAAAGTCCAGGAAAAGGAAAACACAACAGAGACCAATAAGAAGTCCCAGCCTCCTCTTTACAACCCAGGGTTCTTGCAGACAGTCCAGTCAACCAGCTGCAGCAAAGCCCTGGACACTCCTGGCTCCAGGTTCGAGCTGAGATTCCATCAGGAGGCTAGAGCCACCCACAGCCGCAGCTGCAGTGAAGCCCTCGGCCTCTGTGCAGTGGCAGACGGAGCCCTGGGCCCACCAGCTTCTTCCTCATTCCCAGAGCTTTCCCAGCCGCACAGTCCCCGAACAAAATAATAACTAAGATAGGGAATACATGTAAATCCATGGCTAATTCATTTCAATGTATAACAAAAACTACTGTAATGATGTAAAGTAATTAGCCTCCAACTAATAAAAATAAAAAAAAAAAATAAAATAATAACTAAGAAAACAATATGAAGGGATTCACTGAAAATACAGTTATATCAAAAAGGAACTCTAAAATTGTTCAGGTCACCCAGAGAAAGTCAATTAAAAAAAAAAAAGAATGATGAAAAGAAAGAACAAACAGAAAACCAATAAAATATCAGACTTGGTCCTCATAGGCCAGCGCTTGCGATTGTGGAAAGTCGTGTTCAAATCTTTGCGACCCCATGGACTAGCCCACCAGGCTCCTCTGTCCATGGGATTCTCCAGGCAAGAGTACTGGAGTGGGTTGCCATGCCCTCCTCCAGGGGATCTTCCCAGCCCAGGGATCAAACCTGTTTCTGTCTCCTGCATTGGCAGGTGGATTCTTTACCACTAGTGCCACCTGGGAATCCCCAATAGGTCAGTAGTTACCTTCAATGTAAATGGTGTAAGTACACCAGTTAAAGGTAGAGACTGGCACAATGGATTTAAAAAACATTACCTGACTATATGTTATTTACAAGAAACTCACTTCAAATTCAATGACATAGGTAGACTGAAAACAAAGGAAAGGACAAACATATACCATGCAAACATTAATCAAAAGGAAGTGGCTATGTTAATATCAAAGTAGACTTTAGAGCAAAGAAATTTACCATGGGCGAAGAGGGAAATTATATGATGACAGGTAGGGTTATTCTGGGGTTTCCCTGGTAGCTCAGCTGGTAAAGAATCTGCCTGATATGCAGGACACCCCAGTTTGATTCCTGGGCTGGGAAGATCCCCTGGAGAAGGGATAGGCTTCCCACTCCAGTATTCTTGGGCTTCCCTGGGGGCTCAGGTGGTAAAGAATCTGCCTGCAATGCAGGAGACCTGGGTTCGATCCCTGGGTTGGGAGGATCCCATGGGGGAGGGCATGGCAACCCGCTGCAGTACTCTTGCCTGGAGAATCCCCATGGACAGAGGAGCCTGGCGGGCTGCAGTCCACGGGGTCGCAGAGAGTCTGACACGACTGAGCGACTAAGCACAGCACAGTCCACAGAGAAGATACAGCCATCCTGTGAACCGAACAACATACTCCACAATATGTGAAGCGAGAAGTAAGACAACGGAAAAGAAAAACATAAAGCCACTATTGTGGTTGGGAGCATAAATTTCCATTCGTGTCCCACTCTGAACTTCCAGAACTACTAGAAAATCAGCGAAAATATAGAAAAGAAAAAATATAGGACTCAATAGTACCATCAGCTGAAAAGATCTAAGTGACATTTATAGAATGCTCTGTTCTGCAACAGCAGAATATACATTCTTTTAAAGGGCCCATGGAACATTTGCCAAGATAAACTATATTCAAACTTTAACAAATTTGAAAGAACTGAAATCATATGGAGCCTGGCCATAATAGAATTAAATTAGAAGTCAAAACCAAGAAATCTCCAGACCTCTGAAAACTCAGTAATAAACTTCTAAATAAGTCATGGGTCAAACAGGTGATCTCAAAGGAAATTTTAACAATACACAGAACTAATAAATACATTGTGAGCTGCAGCTAAAGCAAGGCTGGAAGGGAAATTTATTGCACTAAATGCTTACATTGGAAAGGAGTTAGCTCAAGTAACTAAGTTCCTACTTCAGAAAATCAAAAAGGAACAAAACAAAATAAACTCAAAACAAACAAAAAGAAGAAAATACTAAGGAGCAAACATCATAAAATAGAAAGCTGGAAAATAATAGAAAAAAAATAATTGGAACAAAAAATAGTCTTCAGAAAGAAAAAATAAAGTTAACAACCTCTAGGAAGATAGGCAAAAATAAAAACGGAAGAAGACACAAATAACCAGCATCAGGAATGAAATGAGATACTACAACAAATTATGGAACCTTTAAAAAGATAATAAGAAAGTACTACAAACAACTTTATGCTTACACATTCAACAGTTTAAAAGAAATGGGCCAGTTCCTCAAAAACCACAAACTACCAAAACTCAGCCAAGATCAAATAGATAATCTATTCAGTCCTATAACTGTTAAAGAAATTGAGCTGTAGTTAAAATAATACCTCCAAATAATCTTCAGTCTCAGATATTTTCCCTGGAAAATCTTACCAAACATTTAAAGAACAATTAGGACTTGCCTGATGGTTCCACTGCGGGGTGTCCTGGGTTCGACCTCTGGTCAGGGAACTAGATCCCACGTGCCACAACTAAAGATCCCACTTGCCACAACTAAGACCCAGAACAACCAGGTAAATAAGTAAACATTTTTTAAAAATAAAAATTAATGACATTTGTACACAGTCTCTTCCAGGAAATAGGAGATTTTAAAATATATGAATATCATTTCTGACATCAAAACCAGCAGAGGCAGTTTAAAAAAAAAAGCTAAAGACCAATATTTCCCAAGCACTTAGATACAAAAATTATCAACCAAATTTAACTATCCAAACACAGCAATTTATAAAAGAATAAAGCGCCATGACCAAGAAACATTAATGACAGGTATGCAAGACAGAGTCAGTGTTTGAGAATCAATCAGTATAGTCCTCTATATAAATAGATCAAAGAAGAAAAAGCATATGATCATATTCATTGATTCAGAGAAATCATTTGGCAAAGTTAAATGCCCATTAATGACAAAAAGAGATCCTCTCAGTACACTAGGAACAGAGAGGAACGTCTTCAACCTCACAAACCCTATAATCAAACTGTATTTAATAGTGAAAGACTGAGTGCATTCACTCTAATTTCCAGAACAAAGCAAGGATGTTTGCTCTCACCTTTCTTATTCAACACAGTACTGGAGGTTCTAGCCACTGCGATGAGGCAGGAAAAAGAAAAGTCATACAAACTGGAAAAGAAGAAACAAAACTGTCTTTTGTTGCAGGCAACGTGATTTCCCACATATTAAAAGAAGCTGTCCTCCTTTCAGGCTGCACTGACCAGGAAAAGTGTCCCCGGGCGTGGCGAACCAGGTGGGTCCCAGCACCGCTGTCCCCAGCCGCGCACCCCAGGCACTCTGCGTGGCCTCCCGGGGCCTCGGTGCCCTGGTCCGAGGTGGAGGGGCCTATCGCTGTGAGTACTGAGTGAGAGCGGAGCATGCGAGACAGAGCAGCGTTCCCGCTGCGGGCGCTGCTGCTGTTGTGTGTGGCCCCGTGCTATCTGTGCTGCCCCAGGAGCGCCAGTGCGGCAGTGGGCCTGTGACTTACCAGCTCACTCACCCTTCTGAGCCTCAGTGCTTTCATTTATAACATGGGGAGGATAGCCCTTTTCTCGTAAGATTCTTGTTAAAACCCGATGAAACAACACATTTTTGAAGTGCTTTGAGCACTTTGTAATGATACTACTAATGGCAGATAGAAGTTATGGAATACTCCCTAACACCAGCGCCATGGATTGCTTTTCACTTACAATTTTTTACTTAATCCTTATAACCGTGAGTCATCAGTCTCATTTATGTAGATTGGGAAACTAAGGTCCCTGAGAAGTAATCTGCTCAGAGACACAGCCTGTAAGCAACAGAATCCAGACTTGGACCCCTCGCTCCAGATGTGGGCTTCCCAGGTGGTTCAGTGGTAAAGAATCTGCCAGCCAACACGGAAGATGCAGGTTCGGTCCCTGGGTTGGGAAGATCCCCTGGAGAAGGAAATGGACACCTACTCCAGAATTCCTACCTAGGAAATCCAAGGGACAGAGGAGCCTTGTGGGCTGCAGTCCACGGGGTGCACAGAGTCAGACACAACTTATTGACTAAACAACAGCAGCAGCAACCACCCCAGGATCTGGCTGTGCTCTCATGGTTCACAGAGAAAGTAAGCCAGTGAGGCAGCGTGGCGTGGGGGCTCACTGCCACTGGCAAGGTGAGTTTAATCCGTGGGGGGTCTCAGGTGCAGTGTGTGACAGGCCGTGGGGGGGGGGGGGGGCAAGAGTCATCCTTGGCAGGGGCAACTGGCCCCAAACTAACACTGTCTGAGAAATAAAGTCCTCTCTGGTAGGACACTGTAGGGTAGGATGTTACTCAGAGAGTAATACCTCCATTTCCTTGAAGGATCCAGTGATCAGACCAAGGCCGACTACGTGCCCCGGTTTAAAAATAACTCCGTGACTTCTAATAAGTACTCAGTTGGGACTGAAGTCATCCTTTCAGGTGCAGAAAAGGAAAGCTTGGTCGTACGTCATGGACTTAAAATAGGAGTGGGGTCAGAGGACCAGCTGGGGCTCACGGGTGCCAAGTGGGCAGTTTCTCAGCTGGTATTTCCTGATATTTCCTGCTTTGGACAGCAGGTTTCTGCCTTTGTTTTTGAGTTGAGAAGGGGTGAAAATGTACGTTTAAAAGCTCACTTGCTTTTCTTTCTCCTTCTCCTCATGTGCCCTTGTCATCCATAATCCACATTCACCTTTAGTGGTTATTCATGCGTTGTCCTGAAATACACTAGGTACAGAAATTAAAACAGGTTAAAACAGGCTACTTTGCTTCTTTCTCCTTAGCTCTATGCAATGGGTACATGAAGTTTTCCTTGAATATCTTTGCCCAGGGTGAAACAAAGAGGCCACTTGTTGAATAAATCCCACCATCCCATGATGTGGTGGAGGTCCTTATGTGAGGGTGGGTGCTCTATGGAAAAGTCTCCTTTGTGAAGGAGGGTGGGCTAGAGCCTAAGATCCTACCAATTCTAAGAGTCTGGGATTTGGTTCCTTTTTATAGTCTGGCTATATTTAGGTCAATGAATTGTATTGAAGATGGACTCATCAGTGATTCGTTCAATGAATTCTTTCATTCAGAAGTTATTGAAAGGACTTCTGCTCCAGATAGAATAGCATAAAATTGTTCCTCTCTTCTCTTCTCCCAGCTTGGGATAATGATAAACTCTGGAAAAAATTCAAGCCACCATTAAGAATGAAAAGGCAAGCCGCAGTGGGAGAAGATATTTGCAAATCTGAAAACTGCTAAGAGGCTTGTATCCATAATAATTTAAAATTTCCATACATCCAAATGAGCCAAAGATTTGAACAGGCACATCACCAAAGAAGTTACACAGTTTGCCAAGAAATAGGAGCAGCAGGGTGCAGTGTGAAATCCCAAGGAGACACATCTGCACATCCACCTAAGTGGCTGAAAATAAACAAACTAAACAATACAAAGTGCTGGAGAGGATGTAAGGCAAATACACTGGCCATCCACTGGCTCGTAGTGGTGTAAAGTGGCATTTACCGTCACTTTGGAAAATTGTTTGACAGCACTGAGTGCTAAGCATTGTATATCCTACGGCTCAGCAATTCCACCCTCTGTATACACCCAACTGAAGCACATACTTGTGTGCACTCAAGACATATAGAAAACTGCTCATAACTATTCAGTCACAATAACAAAAGGCTGAAAACACCCCAAGTGTCCACCAACAGTGGAGTGGATAATTATATTGTGGTGTCCTTCGAGATGAAATTGAACAATTGAATGCAACACACATAAGACAGAACTGAAATCATGCTCGATGAAAGAAGACAAACAATTAAGAGGGTACCATGAGTGGTTCTACATATTCCAGGTTCAAGAAAGACAGAGTTAGTCAGTGAGGATTGGCATCTAGGTGGTAGTTATTTGGAGGGTGTGACGGGAAGGAGGCAAAAGGTGGGGTACTTTTGAGGTGCAGCAAATGTCCTGTTTCTAGATCTGGGCTGTGACTTCATAGGTTTGGACAGTGAACATTTGTCAAGTTCTTATGCTTATCATTCATTCGCTTTTCTCTATGTGTGTTTCATTTCAATAAACAGTTTACTTAAAAGAACGTACTTTGGTTTGCTGAGCTGAAAACAGCTACAACATCTTCATTGCCTTGAAAAGAGTTGTTGTGTTTTGTTTTTTTTTTTTCGCTGTTCAAAAACATGAGAAACCAAGATGCTGGTCTTCCACTCTGAATCAATAAACAAACAAATTAATAGTAAAGTAAGTGGGTTCACAGGCTTCCCAGGTGGTGCTAGGGGTGAAGAACCCGCTTGCCAATGCTGGAGATGTAAGGGACTCGGGTTTGATCCCTGGATTGGGAAGATCCCCTGGAAGAGGGAATGGGATCCCCTCCAGTATCCTGGAGAATCCCAAGGACAGAGGAGCCTGGTGGACGACAGTCCATAGGGTCAAAAAGAGTTGGACACAGCTGAAGCAACTTAGCACACATGCAAGCGGGTTCACAAGTGACTTACTTGTAGACAGTCTACACCGAGTGTCCTCATATCTTCCATCCACAGACAAGCCAGCCTTCCTTTCAGCAAAGTAACCTGTTCCCCTCTCAGCCCATCTGCTTCTCCAAGTCCATGGAAGTTGGTTATACCCAACTCCAGCCCTCTCATCCCCGTGCTGGGGATCTGCTCGCCAGACATCAGACACAAGGGAGACTGGGCCACAGTCAGCCCTCCTTTGTCACCGTACAGCTCACTGGTGACCTGTTTTTTTCATTCCATGCTGGTGCCCCCTGACATGTAGAATTGGGGATAGAATTTTTGGGGATTTCCTCTCTCTGGAAACCTCTAGAGAGCTTTAGCTGAGGTACTCAGGATACTAAGGTGTCTTTCCTGAGATACTTGGTGAAAATCATCCAGGCGTTTTTTTTGTTTGTTTTTTTTTAATGAGAAGAGGAGCTCTAATTTGGAAGCTACATCTGCTGAAGGAATGTACCCTACACAAAAGGGCTGCTTTATTTCATCTTGAGATCTTAGGGCATTCCAATTAATCCCATACTCTTATCAACCCACAGGGTGAGAGGTGTTGATATAACCAAGTGGACCTTTTTGACAAGCCATCTTTGTGTGGCCCATCATCATCCCTTCCCAGTAGGTTGCTGAAGTTACAGTAAAGCAAGTGGGCCTTTGAGAACCCCCGGCATCGCCTCCTGGCTTTCAGGGAAGGACCAGGAGGGAAAGTGGAGCAGTAAGAAGACAGATCTTTGGGGATGCCTGGTAGCGACCCCACTGAGGGATCCCAGGACAGGGCAAGTCTTATTCCAGAAGTAGCTGTCACCTCCTCTCCTTGAGTTGTTTCCTTTTCTTCTACCATCAAAGTCAGGTTCCAGAAGCCTCCCTAGGAGGGACCAGGGAGCTGGCTGTGCCTCCTACTAGGAGCCAGTGTGCTCAGGCAGCCTCAGCTGAGATGGGCTGGAGGAGAGAGGCAGCCGTGTGAACAAACAGGCAAGAAACATGCACTCCTGAGCTGCCTCGTGGGGGGCTGTGTGAGGAGCGAGGGTCTTGGCTTCTGCAGGTGCACCTCTTGGGTTGAAATCCCACCCCCGCCTCCTGTCCTCTGCACCCCCGTCTCCCTACCTATGAGGTAGGGATGGTGGTAGAATCTGCTTTGTTGGGTTGCTGGGAGCAATGAATAGCATGTGAAGCACTTAGAACACCATGGGTGATGCTAAGATGAGGGTAGATGACCATCAGAAAAGGCAAGGGTACGTTCTTCTAACTGATAAGGTGAGACAAAGGCAGACACAGCGTTTGGTACTTGCTTCCCAGGTGGCACAGTGGTAAAGAATCTGCCTGCCAGTGCAGGAGACCCCTGGGTTGGGAAGATCCTCTGGAGAAGGAAATGGCAGCCCACTCTAGTACTCTTGCCTGGGAAATCCCATGGACAGAGGAGTCTGCCAGTCTACAGTCCATGGGGTAGCAAAGAGTCGGACATGACTGAACACACACACACGAAGATAGAACCTGTCTATTGCCCAAGCTAACCACTGTACTATCTGGCCTTAGTGGAACCCTGGCCTCTCAGTAGGACCACCTAGGTATCCAGTGACCACGTGATGTGGCTCCAGAGGTGAAAACGGAAGAGTCTGATGAGTGGATCACTGGCCGGGGCTGGCAATGGCACCAAAGGCAAAACCGAGGTTACCTCCTCGACTGGTCAGCTCTCAGGGATATTTCTAATCAGCACCCAGCCTGGAGGATGCTGGGGGCAGACAGGGGGCCAGTGGGGAGTCTCTCTGCAGAGTCACCAGGGGCAGCCTAAGGTGCTCAAAAAGTTGGGGACATCTTTCCCCTGGGAAAATAATTCCCTCCTGGGAACTGTCAGTTGATGGTTGCAATATCCACTGTTGGAGAGCTATTTCTTTGGCTTAGTATTTGATTTTCTCTTAAAAGCAGAACCCTCACTGGCAGAGGAGAAGATAAGTACGCCTTGATTCCTAACTCTGTCAGTTGCATGCAATAGGCTTTAAAGAAAGTAGGAGAGAAAGCTTTAGGGATACCTCCTATCTGAAAGGAAAGAACCATGACAACGCAATTTATAGAGACCAGCCGGTTTTCTGTGCTGCCCCAGTTTTAGCTGTGCTGGACTCAGTCGCTAAGTCATGTTTGACTCTGTGCAACCCCATGGGCTGTGGCCCACCAGGTTCTTCTGTCCATGGGATTCTGTAGGCAAGAATATTGGAGTGGTGGTCATTCCCTTCTCCAGGGGATCTTTCTGACCCAGGGGTTGAACCCGGGTCTCTCGCATTGCAGGCAAATTCTTTGCAGCCTGTGCCACCAAGGCCTGCAAAATGGGGGCAATGGCGCCTCCCACTCTTGGAAAACCTGTTGTATTCTCTGGCATCTTAGGAGTTTCCCAGCATGCTTTGACCCAGCTCTGGTTCACTGTGCTCAGCAAACCAAATGCAAATAAGGCCTGGCTTTCTAGCTTCCATCTCCCTAGCTTGGTATGGCCCCTCCCCAGCAGCTCATTGCCACATCTGTCCAGTAAGCTACCTGCCAGAGGGTTTTCACAAGCTGTCCCGGGTCCTAGGCTAAAGGCACAGTGCCTGACAGGAAGGGCACTCAGTAAACCATAGTTGCCCTGAACTATTTTTCTGTTCCTGATTCACTTCTAGTCTTGCTTATGTCACTTGCTGTGCCACTATCTAAAGTGAAATGCTCCCTCTGAGGAGTAAAAATACAATGAAGTGGGAATTCCCTGACGGTCCAGTGGTTAGGACTCTCTGCTTTCACTGCCGAGGTTGTGGGCTCAATCCCCAGTTGGGGAACAAAGATCCCACAAGCCGCATGGTGCCCATGCACTGTAGCCTGCCAGGCTCCTCTGTCCGTGGGATTCTCCAGCAAGAGTACTGTAGTGGGTTTCTCTGAGATTTCCTCTCTAGCCCTATCTGCACTCAGGAATGAGAAATGGCCCCCTGCCCTTTCTTTGCTGGCCAAGAAATAGGGCTTCCGCCAGCTCCAAGGTCACTGTCTCTGGGAATGGAAAACACCACCTTTCTACTACATCACCTTTCTTCTCTTTCCCAATGCTCTCTCCAGCCTTGTTGTTTTCTCCTGCCTTTTCTTTTCGTTTCTTTGGCCTTTTCATCTCCTTTACCATCTTCCTCTTCATGCTTCACACCCTAATATTTACTTAATTTTGAATGTTTTGTCTGTGTTGGCTTGGTCCAGACTCAGTCCAGTTCAGTCGCTCAGTCATATCCGACTCTTTGCGACCCCATGGACTGCAGCACGCCAGGCCTCCCTGTCCATCACCAACTCCCAGAGTTTACTCAAACTAATGTCCACTGAGTCGATGATGCCATCCAACCATCTCATCCTCTGTTGTCCCTTCTCCTCCAGCCTTCAATCTTTCCCAGCATCAGGGTCTCCTCAAATGAGTCAATTCTTTGAATCAGCAGGCCAAAGTATTGGAGTTTCAGCTTCAGCATCAGTCCTTCCAATGAATACTCAGGACTGATTTCCTTTAGGATGGACTGGTTGGATCTCCTTGCAGTCCAAGGGACTCTCAAGTGTCTTCTCCAACACCACAGTTCAAAAGCATCAGTTCTTCGGCGCTCAGTCCTCTTTATAGCCCAACTCTCACATCCATACCTGACCACTGGAGAAACCATAGCCTTGACTAGACAGACCTTTGTTGGCAAAGTAATGTCTCTGCTTTTTAATATGCTCTCTAGGTTGGTCATAACTTTTCTTCCAAGAAGTAAGCATCTTTTAATTTTATGGCTGCAATCACCATCTGCAGTGATTTTGGAGCCCCAAAAAATAAAGTCTGCCACTGTTTCCATTGTTTCCCCATCTATTTGCCATAAAGTGATGGGACTGGATACCATGATCTCAGTTTTCTGAATGTTGAACTTTAAGCCAACTTTTCACTCTACTCTTTCTCTTTCACCAAAAGGCTCTTTAGTTTTTCTTCACTTCCTGCCAGAAGGGTGTCATCTGCATATCTGAGGTTACTGATATTTCTCCGGGCAATCTTGATTCCAGATTGTGCTTTATCCAGCCCAGTGTTTCTCATGATATACTCTGCATATAAGTTAAATAAGCAGGGTGACAATATACAGCCTTGATGTACTCCTTTCCCGATTTGGAACTAGTCTGTTGTTTCATGTCCAGTTCTAACTGTTGCTTCCTGACCTGCATACAGGTTTCTCAAGAGGCAGGGCAGGTGGTCTGGCATTCCCATCTCCTTTAGAATTTTCCACAGTTTGTGGTGATCCACACAGTCAAAGGTTTTGGCATAGTCAATAAAGCAGAAATAGATGTTTTTCTGGAACTCTTTTGCCTTTTTGATAATCCAACAGATGTTGGCAATTTGATCTCTGGTTCCTCTGCCTTTTCTAAAACCAGCTTGAACATCTGGAAATTCATGGTTAATATACTATTGAAGTTTGGCTTGGAGAATTTTGAGCATGACTTTACTAGTGTCTGAGATGAGTGCAATTGTGCGGTAGTTTGAGCATTCTTTGGCATTGCCTTTTTTGGGATTGGAATGAAAATTGACCTTTTCCAGTCCTGTGGCCACTGCTGCGTTTTCCAAATTTGCTGGCATACTGAGTGCAGTACTTTCACAGCATCACCTTTCACGATTTGAAATAGCTCAACTGGAATTCCATCACTTCCACTAGTTTTGTTTGTAGTGATGCTTCCTAAGGCCCACTTGACTTCACATTTCAGGATGTCTGGCTCTAGGTGAGTGATCAAACCACTGTGGTTATCTGGGTCATGAAGATCTTTTTTGTACAGTTCTTCTGTGTATTTTTGCCACCTCTTCTTAATATCCTCTGCTTCTGTTAAGTTCATACCATTTCTGTCCTTTGTTGAGCCCATCTTTGCATGAAATGTTCCCTTGGTATCTCTGATTTTCTTGAAGAGATCTCTAGTCTTTCCCATTCTATTGTTTTCCTCTATTTCTTTGCATTGATAGCAGAGGAAGGCTTTCTTATCTTTCCTTGCTATTCTTTGGAACTCTGCATTCAAGTGGGTATCTCTTTCCTTTCCTCCTTTGCTTTTCGCTTCTCTTTTCACAGCTATTTGTAAGGCTTCCTCAGACAGTCAGTTTTGCTGTTTTGCCTTTCTTTTTCTTGGGGATGGTCTTGATTCCTGTCTCCTACAGTGTCATGAACCTCTGTCCATAGATCATCGGGCACTCTGTCTATCAAATCTAGTCCCTTAAATCTATTTCTCACTTCCATTGTATAGTCATAAGAGATATGATTTAGGTCATACCTGAATGGTCTAGTGGTTTTCCCTACTTTCTTCAATTTAAGTCTGAATTTGGTAATAAGGAGCTCATGATCTGAGCCACAGTCTGCTCCTGATCTTGTTTTTGCTGACTGTATAGAGCTTCTCTATCTTCGGCTGCAAAGAATATAATCAGTCTGATTTTGGTGTTGACCATTTGGTGATGTCCATATATATAGTCTTCCCTTGTGTTGTTGGAAGAGGGTGTTTGCTTTGACCAGTGCGTTCTGTTGGCAAAACTCTGTTAGGCTGTGCCCTGCTTCATTCTGTACTCCAAGGCCAAATTTGCCTGTTACTCCTGGTGTTTCTTGACTTCCTACATTTGCATTCCAGTCCCCTATAATGAAAAGGACATCTTTTTTGAGTGTTAGTTCTAAAAGGTCTTGTAGGTCTTCTTGTAGGTCTTCACAGAACCATTCAACTTCAGCTTCTTCAGCGTTACTGGTCGGGGCATAGGCTTGGATTACCGTAATATTGAATGGTTTGCCTTGGAAATGAACAGAGATCATTCTGTCGTTTTTGAGATTGCATCCAAGTACTGCATTTCGAACTCTTTTGTTGACTATGATGGCTACTCCATTTCTTCTAAGGGATTCCTGCCCGCAGTAGTAGATATAATGGTCATCTGAGTTAAATTCACCCATTCTAGTCCATTTGAGTTCTTTGATTCCTAAAATGTTGATATTCACTCTCGCCATCTCCTGTTTGACCACTTCCAATTTGCCTTGACTCATGGACCTAACATTCCAGGTCCCTATGCAGTATTGCTCTTTACAGCATCGGACCTTGCTTCCATCACCATCACATCCACAGCTGGGTGCTGTTTTTGCTTTGGTTCCGTCCCTTCCTTCTTTCTGGAGTTATTTCTCCACTCATCTCCAGCAGCATATTGGGCACCTACTGACCTGGGGAGTTCCTCTTTCAGTGTCCTTTCTTTTTGCCTTCTCATGCTGTTCTTGGGGCTCTCAAGGCAAGAATACTGAAGTGTTTGCCATTCCCTTCTCCAGTGGACCACATTTTGTCAGAACTCTCCACCATGACCTGACCGTCTTGGGTGGCCCCACACGGCATGGCTTAGTTTCATTGAGTTAGACAAGGCTGTGGTCCATGTGATCAGATTGGCTAGTTTTCTGTGACTGTGGTTTCAGTCTGTCTGCCCTCTGATGCCCTCTCACTGCCTCCCATCATACTGGTGTTTCTTTTACCTTGGACGTGGGGTATCTCTTCACATGATATATATGCAGAGTGCATCATGTGAAATCCCAGGCTGGATAGAGCACAAGCTGGAATCAAGATTTCCCAGAGAAATATCAATCACCTCAGATATGCAGATAGCACCACCCTTAAGGCAGAAAGCCAAGAGGAACTAAAGAGCCTCTTGATGAAAGTGAAAGAGGACAGTGAAAAAGCTGGCTTAACACTCAACATTCAAAAAACGAAGGTCATGGCATCCAGTCCCATCACTTCATGGCAAATAGATGGGTAAACAATTGAAACAGTGACAGACTTTATTTTCTTGGGCTCCAAAAATCACTGCAGATAGTGACTGCAGCCAAGAAATTAAAAGACACTTGCTCCTTGGGAAAAACTTTGACAAACCTAGACAACATATTAAAAAGCAGAGGTATCACTTTGCTA
Source organism: Odocoileus virginianus (assembly GCF_023699985.2). Lineage (NCBI taxonomy): Eukaryota > Metazoa > Chordata > Mammalia > Artiodactyla > Cervidae > Odocoileus > Odocoileus virginianus. Next base: position 1,145,344 of record NC_069675.1, read on the forward strand.
TACAGTCAAAACTACCGTTTTTCCAGTAGTCATGTGACAGTTGGACCATAAAGAAAGCTGAGTGCTGAAGAATTGATGCTTTTGTACTGTGGTGTTGGAGAAGACTCTTGAGAGTCCCTTGGACTGCAAGGAGATCCAACCAGTCCATCCTAAAGAAAATCAGTCCTGAGTATTCACTGGAAGGACTGATGCTGAAGCTAAAGCTCCAGTACTTTGGCCACCTGATGCAAAGAGCCAACTCATTTGAAAAGACCATGATGCTGGGAAAGATTGAAGGCAGGAGGAGAAGGGGAAGTCAGAGGATGAGATGATTGGATGGCATCACCAACTCAATGGACATGAGTTTGAGCAAACTCCAGGAGTTGGTGATGGACAGGGAAGCCTGGCGTGCTACAGTCCATGGAGTCGCAAAGAGCCGGACACGACTTACTGACCGAACTGAACTGAACTGAGGTTATTCTGATACATCTTGAAATTTGAAAAACCATTGCTTCCAGTGCCTAGATATCTCAATTCCTATCATTAAGTGAAAGACTGTTTGCTGATGTAGAGATGGCCGTGGTGGGCCGCAGATGTCTGAGGAAGGCTGAGTACGAGGTGGGGCAGAGGAAGAAGGAGGAGAGAGAGGTGGGGTGTTCATAGCAGGGGAGACTGGTCACGTTCCATTACGAACTTGGGTTGGTTAGGGGGCAGCCTGGCTGGTTACGGGGAGGGTGATTTGGGGAGTTAGAAAACCAGGAGAATTTGATTCAAAGAAAAATGTCCTTATTCCCAAAGATGATTTCTGTACTATCTAAATAAAATAACTAAATAACTCTGCTTGCTTCCATAGCAAAAACTAAGTGAAGTAACCACTTGGTTCTTAAATTATTTCTGATAAATGGAGAAAAGGGGTCCTTCCAAAAATTATGTAACTTTCAGGTATACAAAGGAAAAACTTCAGGGAGTAATATCAAATCACTTAATAATGATTTAATAGAGACAACATTTAAAAACAATTTTTATCATGGTAAAATTCACGTAATATAAAACATAATGTAAAAACCATTTTACCACATTTCACTGTACAGTTCAGTGGCATGAAGAGCATTCACACTGTTGTATACCTCTTACATCCATCTCTTGAATTTTTCACCTTCCTAAGCTGAAATTCTGTCTCTATCAAACATGAAGTCCCCATTCCTCCTCCCACCCCTCCACCTCCAGCACCTGGCATCTACCAGTGTGCTTTCTAACTCTAAGAGTTTAACTATTCTAGGTACCGTGTGTAAGTGGGATCAAGCAGTATTTGAACATTTGAACAGTGACAACATTTAGTGTGTGGTAGATGATAATATTTTATTATATTGGCTCCAGATCTTTTTAAAGAGCTTGCAGCTGGACCCCCCCCCCCATGCCCCCATTGTTTAGTAGGTTTTACACATTAATATAAATGGAGGAATTCTGCAGTCTGCTTTCTTGTTTCCATGTTGCTGAATTCTACTTTTATTGCTACCCCCGGGCATGGCTCATTCTCACCGCCAGGTGGTAGGTGGCCCCTTCTCATCCTGATGGGCATTTAAGTGAGGATCCTGTTCAATGTTTCCATGTGCTCAGGTGGGAGAGTAAACAATGGAAGTAGGCAATTATCTTTAAATATATTTAAGAAGAGGTGTTTTTTTTTTCACCCAGTTTAAACAGAAAGGTCTTCAGATACACAGCTGGGGCTACACTATCAGTTTTCCAAGAAAAAAAATTATTTGTCCATAAGCCCACATTCTTTTCTTCTGTGACTCATTCAGCCAACCATGGTTGAGCAGCTCACTTGGGTCAGGCACTGTGCTGGGTGCTGGGGAATGGCGGGGGGTGCGGGGGCAAGTCCTAGAGGTCTTTAGAATCTGCAGAGTCAGGATGCCTTTGTGTAGGTGGCAGAATATCCATCTGGTTGCCTAGGCAACTCCAACCTGGAAAATGAATGAGCCCACCACATCCTGTCCCCCCTGTTTCTAGTTTTCCTAAAATCCAAGCTGTTCCATGGAAACAGACCCCCCCACCCCCACCCCAAGTGTGGCAACTGTTAGGACCCACCTGCTCTCTGGGCACAGAGGACCCACCCTGCCGGGGGCGCTAGACTCCGCCTGCCAGCTACTCCAAGTGAGCCACTGAGCCCGTCTAGCTGGAGGTCCGTATTCAGTAAGTGGAGGGCTTTTCACCCTCTGCTTATGTATTCTTGGCTGTGCTGGGTCTTCGTTGCTCTGCGGGCTTTTCTCTAGTTGCAGTGAGCGTGGGCTGCTCTCTAGTTGTAACGTGCGCGCTTCTGGTTTCGGTGGCTTCACTTGTCTCAGAGCGTGAGCTCTAGGGCACACTTGGGCTTCAGCAAGTTGCAGTTCCCAGGCTCTAGAGCTCCGGCTTGGTAGTTGTGGCACACAGGCTGAGATGCTGCATGGTAAGCGGGATCTTCCTGGATCAGGGATCGAACCCGTGTCTCCTGCATTGGCAGGGTCTTCTTTACCAGGGAGCCACCAGGGAAGCCCTCATGCTTTGCTTTTGAGAGTCCGCTCTTTCCAGCCCTGTGGGGGGCACCAAGGATGAATTAGTAGCTCAGACTGACTTGGACCTCCCCAGGGAAGACCCACAAGAGGAGAACCATGGGGCAGTAATGGAGGTGGGGGAGGAGCCGTGGGAGCCCAGGGGGCTCCTAACCTAACCTTGGGGTACAAGAGAAGCCCCGCAGGCTGGGATGGGAGGAAGGAAGGAGGAGACAGGCTGCAGTGTTAATTTTTTTGCATCAGTTTGATTAGGCTAACAGATGCACAGATGGGCCTCCCTGGCGGCTCAGTCAGTAAAAACATCCAGCTACAATGTGGGAGACTGCCTTCCAATGCAGGAGACTTAGATTCGATCACTGGGTCCGGAATATCCCTGGAGAAGAAAATGGCAACCCACTCCAGTATTCTTGCCTGGAAAATCTCATGGACAGAGGAGCCTGGTGGGCTATAGTCCATGGGGTTGTAAGAGTTGGACACGACTTATTGACTAAGCCACCAACGGATGCCCAGATAGCAGGGAAAACATGTTTGGGGGTGTCTGTCAGGGTTTTTTGAAAAGATCAGCATTTCCATCAGTAGACTGAGAGAAGCAGAGATCCTCCCCAGCATGGGTGAGCATCACCCCCCACCCCAGGGCACCCAAATGGAACAAAAGAGCAGAGGAAGGGTGGGTTCACTTTCTCTCTGCTTGAGCTGAGATATCCGCTTTCTCCTGCCCTCGGACATCGCTCCTGGTTCTCGACCTTTCAAGCTCAGATCAGGTCTTAGTCCATCCATCCCCTCAATTTCAGGCCTCTGGACTCGGGTGAATCACACCAACGCCTTGCCTGGTCCTTCAGCTGGTGAACAACAGTTCATTTCAACCTCTGTAACTACATGAGCCAATCCCTGCAATACATCTTCTCTTGTATATATCTCTGTATGTTTTAATGGTTCTGTTTCTCTGGAGACCCCCGACTAATTCACAGGCCGGGAGGGAGGAAATGAGTTCCAGCTTGAGCAAGGGCCAGAGTCTGGCCTCTGCAAGATCTGAAAGGAATTCAGGGCAGGGATCAAAGCCATAGGGTGGCAGGGCAGGAGAAGGGGCGACAGAGGATGAGATGGTTGGATGGCATCACCGACCCAATGGACATGAGTTTGAGCAAGCTCCGGGAGTTGGTGACGGACAGGGAAGCCTAGTGTGCTGCAGTCCATGGGGTCACCAAGAGTCGAACGCAACTGAGTGACTGAACTGAACTGTCTCTGGAAAGACAGAGAAGCAAAGGCAGAGCGTGAATCAGTTCTCAACCCGTCCCAGGGCCTGGAGCTCTCTCTTGGGTGGGGCGATGGCACACAGGGCCCTCCTGCTTGCTCGCCTTTTGCACCTTCCCAGTATTTCTAGCCACTGCTGGGGGTGGGGGAGCTGGGGAGGCTGAGGATGCGCTGTCACCTCCTGGACACCTGAGAGATCCCATGCTCAGCAAAGGCGTGCGCACAATCCTCATCCTCTGTGTTTATTTATCAGGCTGTGTCAGACCCTGGTCCATTTGGTGGCCAGACGGTGGGCTCGTCCTCCCATGTAGCTGAGAGCAGGCTGATGGGCAGATGCTGTGGTCGAGGTTCAGGGCTGCAGACAGTGGCAGCTTTAATCCTATTTTGAAGCCAAGTCTGGAATTAAAGGATGCCTCTTTACTCAACTCACCCTCTTACCCAACCAGCCAGTGAGACATTGTGATGTCAGGAAACCTCACAGATGTCTGTTCATTTCAGATTTGATGGAGCAGCTGGAGGCCACAGGCTCAGGATGTAAACTTTTCAATTTATTTGAAGCCCTCTTTTGGTTCAGGTAGCTGCTCCAATGCCATGCTTCCACCTACTTTAAAATGATGTTTACATCTCTGTTTTCCTTGGGGTATGCAGATGAATAATCCAAGATAGGGTAGTTTGCTAAAAAAAAAAAAACTAAGCTCATGGCATCCGGTCCCATCACTTCATGGCAAATAAATGTGTAAACAATGGAAACAGTGACAGATTTTATTTTCTTGGACTCTTAATATCACTGCAGATGGTGCCTGCAGCCATGAAATGAAGAGATACTTGCTCCTTGGAAGACAAGCTATGACAAATCTAGACATCATATTAAAAAGCAGAGGCATCACTTTGTCGACAAAAGTCCATATAGTCAAAACTATGGTTTTTCCAGTGGTCACATATGAATGTAAGAGTTGGACCCTAAAGAAGGCTGAGCGCTGAGGAATTGATGCTTTCAAATTGTGGTGCTGGAGAAGGCTCTTGAGAGTCCCTTGACCAGAAAGAAGATCAAACCAGCAAATCCTGAAGGACATCAACCCTGAATATTCATTGGAAGGACTGATGCTGAAGCTGAAGCTCTGATACTTTGGCCACCTGATGCGAAGATCTGACGCATTAGAAAAGACCCTGATGCTGGGAAAGATTGAAGGCAAAAGGAGAAGAGGGTGACAGGGGATGAGATGGTTGGATGGTATCACCAACTCTATATACAGGAGTTTGGCAAACTCTGGGAGATAATGAAAGACAGGGAATCCTGGTGTGCTGTAGTCCATGGGGTTGCAAAGAGTCGGACACAACTGTGCAACTGAACATCAACAACAAAGGGTGGTTTTCATGTCCAGACACCAGTTTTCATTTGGGGTGAAGCTTCCACTGTGTAACTGCATGAAGTCCTGCTGAAGAAAATAATCAAAGGTGACACGAAATCAACCTTCCTCCCCAAGGGAAAAAGAACCCTTGGTTTGCCGTGGGGCTCGGGGAAAGGCTGAGGCTCCTCTGCCATCCCCTGCTTCCAAACTGCCATCTTCCCACTTCCTCCTGTCCAAAGACATCTCTCCCTGCTGACTGCAAGTTTCTGTCCTGTTTATTCTTCTGTTTAGAAGTCTGGGAAGACAGGAGGGAGTTGCAGAAATACCTGCAAACCATTGCTTCTGGGGTCTAATGAGGGGACTCTGTCAGCATTCACTGCAAACCCCACTTGGACCCACTGGGATGAAAGCTTTCCCAAGGATGGATTGAGAGATGCCCCCAGGGGCAGCTGTGCTCACTGGTGTTGATCAGACAGTCACCAATCTCTTTCCTGCCAGGATCCTCTCCCTCCACCTATGAGACCAAAATTCCCTCTTTCCCACCTTATCCCTCATGTTGCCCCAGATAGGGGTCGGGGGGCAGGTGGGCAAAGTGGGAGCTGACTGAGAAGATGGAGAGAAGCTTGGTCCTCTGGCTAGAAGTCTCTGCAGGCTTTGGAGCATCACCATCCAGTCACCGTGTTTTCTCTTTCTTTAAAGAATTTATTTGGCTGTGGCAAGTCTTGTTGTGGAATGCAGGACGTTGGATCCTTAGTTGTGGTCTGTGGGATCTAGTTCCCTGACCAGGGGTTCCCAAAGCCGGGCCTGCTCTGTTGGGAGCACATCGTCTAAGCCACTAGATCCCCAGGGAAGTCCCATGCCTTCTCTTTCTTTGAAAAGCTCCCATTCTGTGGGCATGGAGGGCCAAGGGTGGTTCTGGATGGCCCTGTGACCCCAAGGCCAGAGTCTGGGGATGTAGGACCCCAAGTCCAATAGGAAGAGGGAACTCGGCAGTGGCTGTGAATGCCCGGAAAGCCTCTAGGACCAGGCGAGGGGCGAGGGCAGGACAGGTGTCAAGACCACGAGGGCAGCCTGCTCAGCCTTCCCGCAGCCCCCGGCTTCCCTTTGACTCCCAGTAAGCACGCGGGACACAGGCCCAAGAATAGACTCACAAGCAGCAGCAGGAAGGAAACTGCCAAGGGGTGACGACTGCGTCAGGAATTAGCTCTGAGCTTCCTGGGAAGGAAAGGGGAAAGCGAAAGACAAACAGAATGGTCTGCAGCCCTCGTTGTCTAATAAAAGAAAACATACCAGTTCTTTGGGGAACACTTTTTTTCTCCCTAGCAACAAATTCTTGGAAGAATTTATGTTACAGAACACCCCAGGGGAACATTCTTGTGTTGTTAAGGAGGCCACCTAGTCTGAGAGGCTGTGGAAATTCCAGTTGCGCACATGGGAGGTGGGCCAGGACAGGCCACCGTGAGGGTCCAGCGGGCTCCAGGGACGGCGGTGCTGGGGGTGGGGGTGCTCGGAGGGTGTTCCCTTGGCATGAGGGAAGGACCTGGCCTGACGGCCCCAGGGACTAAAGGCAGAGAGCACAGGATAGCACAAAGTCCCAGGGCCTCTGTGATATCAACAGGATCAACGCTCCGAGAGTCTGTGCCTCTTCTCAGGGATAACGCTGACGATGGAGCCAGGAAGGCAGGACCTCGCTCCTTGGCCTGGGTTGGCTGGAGCAGGTGAACCACACAGCTCAGAATAAGTGGTCAGTAATTCCCCAAAGCCAGGAAAGCGGCTCTGGGCATCTGGAGAAAGAAAGGAGCCCGCGGAGCCTGTGAGGTGCAAGGCCTGCAGCTCCCTGGGCTCTTCAGGTCCTGGGGCGGGTCAAGTGATGCTGGAAGGAGAGATGGAAGGGGAAGGGCAGAGAAGGGAGCAGGAGACGCAGGAAGAAATAGGGAGCTGGGAGAATGCAGCGCACAGCAGGGATGCGGGCCAGGGCGGGAGGCTCTCTGGCTTTCGGGATGGCCCAGGGGCCTCAGGGAATAAAGTTTCAGCGCCTCGGCGGCAGGGTGGGGGTGTGAGAAGCTGTCCACGTGGGGGGCCTTGGGAGCAGGCTTCTAGGGAGGGTTCCCGTTGGCCGAGGGAGGGGCGGTCAGGGCCTTCAGGGGAATTATTGTGCATAAAGGGATCTGGGCAGGGTTTCCTGGAGATGTAGACCTGGGTGGAAGGGGGCTTTGCCGAAGCCATGGGTGATTCTGGCTCAGGTTCCCCTCATCCCCTAAAAATCGCGACACACACACAGGTGATGAAAGTCACACCAGTTTGGGGGAAGCAAGGAAGAGAAATATCTGCCAACCAAAGCGTTAAATAAGCGCCTGGGAGACAGAGGTGTGAGAATATCCAGGCTGAGGCCTCACCTAAGGCTCCCACCTGGCTGGCAAGGCTGCGGGCAGAGAGAGAGAAGGGTCTGCCTGCTTCCCTGCCTCCTGGCTTCTCCACCCGGCGGTGTGGCTCAGGCTCCCCCAGCGCACCCCAGGAGGAGCTGGCTCCTGGGTCTTTCTCCTCTGCTGTCTGGGCATTGGAGGGGTGTGGAGGGATTTGGCCTGCACAGACTGAATGAAGTAGGCCCAGCATCCATCCCAGTTCACATCTCTGGGGCCCCCTGCACCAGGGCAGAGGGTTAAAGAAATACATTCCAGCTGCCCCCACAGAACCTTCATGTCCCGCTGACAGCATAATCCAGCCACCCACGGCTCCAGAGGACTCAGCATGGCTGAGAATACTGTCAGCCCTCTCCACCCTAGAAAAAGCAGAGATGCTTCAGGAAACAGAAAAGCATCTCAAGAGATGCTCAGTTTGACTCCTTTGAGATTTCAAGAAGAGGGTCTATTCCCAAACTAAACAACCCATCCACCAAACTGCACAGAAAAATACCTTAATCACATTTTGTGTGAGGTGTGAAATCTCTCACCCTGCATATTCCCTGTTCTCTTGTATCCACTCCTTCCTTCCTACCAGATTTAGAGCAAACTGTACTTTGGAAGTAGATTTAGTAGTAAAGATCCCACCTGCCAACCCAGGCAACACAGGAGATATGGGTTTGATGCCGGGGTCAGGAAGATCCCTGGAGGAGGAAATGTAAACCCACTCCAGGATTCTTACCTGGAAAATCTCATGGACAGAGGAGCCTGGCAGACTACAGTACATGGGGTCAAAAAGAGTCAGACACAACTCAGCAACTGAGCACACACACACTTCAAATGTTTATGAACCACCATTTGTTACTTTACCATGAGTGAAAAATAATTTTTTCTGCATTAAACATTTTGAAATTCTTATAGAAAATTACGAATTTTCATTAAAAAAAAAAAAAGATCAAGTTCTACTAGAAATCACATTTTCTAGAAACTTCCAGATTTTTCCCAGACGGCCTCAGCTTCGAGGTTTGCCATTGGTGTCAACAGCTGAGCCGTGTCCTTGAAGCAGGCGTGACTCAGCTGGTTCAAAATTAACTCGAGTGTGGATTCTCCTCTCTGAAGATACGGGAGTCATCCTTGGCAGCTGCCCTGTGATCACTGCGTCACGTCAGCCACATCTGCTCAGGAATGTCGCAAGCCTCCCTGACTCATGGGGGAAGCACAGGCCGCAAACGGTTGAGGAGCTCATGCACGTGGGGTGGGGGCCATGTCACCTGCAGGGTGAGTCAGCAACCTACAGAGGCCTCCACGGAGGATCAGGAAGGAAAAAAGAGAGAGAGAGTGGCTGGTCCCCGAGAAAATACAGTGGCAAACTTGTTTTATGATTTGCGGGAAATGCTGCTGGTCAGGAGTGAATTCTCATGTTCTTCAACCAAGTAGCTCAAAACGGGAACAGCTGCTTCTTTGGGCAGGCAGAGGTCAAGGCTGTTTGCCCTTGAGCCCTGGGCTGGGCCCAGGCACCGTCTGGGGGACTCTTCTGCCCTCCATGAACTTGGGTTGGCTCCCACCCCTGCAGTTCCTCCTGCCACGTTCACAGGGTCCCTTGTGACTGCAAAAAAGGGAAGTCTCAGGCAGGAAACCAACTGAGTGTTCTGTGCCCCCTGCCAGGGGCACAGTGACCCTGACCCTATGACCCTGCTCTGCAGACAGTCCCTAACTTGCTTTTGCAAATGGCTCACAGGGTCAGGGAGTAGGGCCCCACCCTCTCGGGCCTATTGCAACTCAGAGCTGAGAGAGAGGAGAGTTTGAGCTTTGGTGTTTGGAAGGTCAAGGGTGAACCCAGCTCTGGAGAGGTCTGTCCATTTTGTCGTCATGGTCAGAGTTAAGGGAGGATGTTTGGCACAGCTTAGCTTTCTAATACTCACGCAGAGGAGGGCAACAGGGCAATAGTTCATTGATGGATACAATAGCCCAGTCGTCTGGAGGGTCACCTTCTGAGAATCAGAGGGTCCTTGGTCCTAGCTAGGGAGTCAGGTCCAGCCACTCAGAGCATCTCTTATGTGTCAGTCCCATCCGGCCTCTCTGGGCCCAAAGCTGCTCTGGGGTGGTGGTGGGGTTGACCGGGGGAGCCCAGGAGGGCAGAGGCTGAGCTGTCAGGAGACCCTGGAGGGGGCTCCGGGGCTGAGGGTCACCACCCAGGCTGGGCTTCAGCCCATGCCCATCAGAAGGTAGCTTTTGCCCTGAGCTTTCAAAGTTGAATCCAAAGCTCCCCGATTTGAATTCTTTTTCTTCCGTCCTTCTTTCAAATTCTGGGTTTCTCCACCTTGTCCTTCCACAGCCCAGGGCCTCAGCGTGACTCTCTGACACCTACAGTCTCCTGCTCCTGGTCCTGCAGAGGCCCGCCCTTTAATCCCACCTCTGCCTTTCACTCTGTAGTCACGTCTCTCGTGTCTCCTTGCTGGGACAACCTTCTTTCTAAGAGCCCCTTGAATTCTTAGGGTCATGACCTCTGATCCTTTCCCAACAGTGCACACAAATCAAAACATGAAACAAAGCGACTTCCCGGCACTCCAGTGGTTATAACTTCGCCTTCTACTGTGGGCGGTTCAGGTTCGATCCCTGGTTGGGGATCTAAGATCCCACGTGCCAAAAAACCAGAGCATACAGCAGAAGCATTGCTGCAACAAATTCAGTAAAGTCTGTTTTTAAAAGGTTTAAAAAAAAACATAGAACAAAGACACAATTTTAGGACATTGAAGGCACCCTGAATCTAGGTTAGGTACCCCTGGATGCATTAACCTCTTACCCATATATGTAGGGTTTCCCAAATGGAACCCACCTGCCAATTCAGGACACTTAATAAGAGATGTGAGTTTGATCTATGGTTCGGGAATATCCCCTGGAGGAGGGCATGGCTATCGACTCCAGTATTCTTGCCTGGAGAATCCTATGGACAGAGGAGCCTGGCAGGCTACAGTCCATGGGGTCACAAAGAGTTGGAACAACTGAAGTGACTTAGTGTGGGCATGCGCACACACACACACACACACACACATGCACACATACCGTATACATAACTTCCCACATGCATGCTGAGCTTTCTAGCAGCAAGTATGAAATGAGCCCTCATCAGGAAGGATCTTTCTTGAGCCTGACATATTTTTTTGAGAACCTACTGAAAGCCTTGGATTTTTTTCTCCCATAAAATGCATATATCCAAATACATCTAAATTTTAGCTCTCCTTTTCAGAAATTTCATACTTCTCCTGCAACCCATTCATGAGAATTTAGCTCTGTTTCCTAACGATATTTGATCAATTCTGAGTCTAAGCACCCCCTCCCCTGATGCCCCAGTTGGGATGATTCCTCCTCCGTGGGATTTCTCCTGAATCCGCAGCTGGAAATCCTCTCTTCTTCCTTGGGTTTCCACACTCATTCTGTGGCTCTTCACCCTGTGACCACCCCCCCAGGGGTAAAGGCTATGGGTTTCCAGTACCTCTTGCCATGGCACCTAGATATATGGTCAACATTTCATTTTTTCATTCATTCTGTTTTTGAATGAGGTTCAGGGAATGGGCGATTATGGTTTTCTTCTTTAGTACATTGAACATTTGGATCTCTCCCACCCAAAGGTTAAAATAGGCTGAGCAGAACACACCTTGGCTGGATTTAAGTTTGTTTATTGGGTCAGAAATGTATCCAAATTAGGAGCTAAGACTTGGTATGAGGAGACACCAAAAAGACTGAGAATTTTTCATCTGTGAAGATGATGACTGAAAGGGCACGTATGTAATACCAAGGAAATGATGAAAGCTAACAATAATGCATACTGGGATTTGCTTACCATAGTTGAAAATATTGAAATTAAGGTGGTCTGCAAAAAATAGATACAGACAGCATCTTACACTGGCTTTAACAGTAACTCGAGTAGCGGGGAGGGAAACTGGGCTGTCATTATCCTGAGACTGTGTCAGTTATAAGATGTAAACAGGCCCACGAAAGGTCGAGCAATCGCTACAAGAAGTTAAAGAAGACCTAAATAAATGGAAAGGCACCCTGCATTCATGAGTGGGGGCGCTTAATATGGTTGAGCTGTCAACACTACCCAAAGCAATGTGGAAACAATCCAAATGTCCATCAACAAATACCTAGATAAGTTATAGATGGTGTATACTTACAGTGGAATATTATTCAGCCTTAAAAAAGAATGAAGGGCTGACCCATACTGCAACATGAATGAAGCTTAAAACCACTGTGCTAATTAAAGTGAGTGAGACTCAAAAGGACAAATAGTACATGATTCCACTTACAAGAAGTACCAAGAACAGGAAAATTCATAGAGAAAATAAAATGGTGATTAACAGGATCTGGGAGAAGAGGGACTGAGGAGTTATGGGTTAAATGCACAGTGTTTGTGTTTGAGTTGATGAAAAAGTTTTGCAAATAGATATGGTGATGATTGCATAACACTGTGAGTGTCCTTAATGCCACGAGTCAAACACTTTTCAAAAAAGACATGTTTAGAGAAATATTACTCACATCATAGGTCATCAAGAGCATGGAGGGACGAACCGCTGGCCTTGACAGTGGCCTTTGCCCCTCATTCCTCACCAGTGATAGGCTCTGGTCTCAGCTGTGAAGGAACCCCTGGGATCCACAGGACTAGCTTAAGGGTGAGCTTTTAGTTCTGCAGGGACCTGTCCTGGGATGTCCACAGATACGGTGATTGCTGGCATCCCTCGGGCAACACTAAACAGCTTTGTGCATTTCTGGAAGGTCCAGAGCTGCTGGCCAGTGGAATGTTTTGAAGTGTTAGATGTTTCCCAGATAGGGAAGGTCCTCCTGGCATGAAATCTTCACTTCTTTAAGGGAATAACAGCAACAAAGGGAGCAACATTTTATTAATTTACTGGAAAGGAAGAAACACATACATGCAGACTCTCCCCGAAGATAGAGTTATCAATTACAGATATTAGCAATGACTACGCTCTATTTGTGGGGCTTCCCAGGTGGCTCAGAGGTAAAGAGCCTGCCTGCCAAGGCAGGAGATGCAGGAGACACAGGTTCCATACCTGGATTAGGACGGTCCCCTGGAGGAGGAAATGGCAACCCACTCCAGCATTCTCGCCTGGAAAATCCCATGGATAGAGGAGCCTGGCTGGCTATAGTCCATGGAGTTGCAAAGAATCAGACGTGACTTAGAAATGGAGCACACATGCTTGAAAACCTAGTTTTAGGTGTAGTTTTACAAACCCAGGCTGCTCCAGAGGGCTGGGAAAGCAACAAGCACAGCCCTTTCCTCACAGAAGAGGCTGCCTGTCCCAAGTCCCAGCTGGACCGCCCCTCTTGGTCCCTGGGTCACTGATGCTGATGTCACACTCCGGGTGAGGATCTGGTTGGGTCACACACCTCTCTGTGAGTGCTCAAGAGCAGAGAGAGAGGTTCTGCTTCCCAGACTTCCATGGTGGACGGTGACACCTACAATATTCTCCACTAGCCCCAAACATGATGGAGGAGGAACTGTCCCCCAAAAGGAGGCTGGAGTCCAACCAGAAGCAGGACTGGACTGGGACAGCCAGAAACCCATTGAAATGTGAAAGTGTCAGTCGTTCAGTCCTTTCCAACTCTTTGTGACCCCATGGACTGTAGCCTTCCAGGCCCCTCTGTCCATGGGATTTCCCAGGCAAGAATAGAGGAGTGGGTTGCCATTCCCTTCTCAAGGGGATCTTTCCGACCCAGGGATTGAACTTGAGTCTCCTACTTTGCACGAGGATTCTTCACCATCTGAGCCACCAGGAAAGCCCTCAGAAATCCAATACATACAGTAAATTACTGCCCTCCTGAAAAGCATTCGGTTCCCACTGGACTGAGAATCAGGGATCAGGACCCATATGAGGCTTTATAAATATTTCTTCTCTCGGAGTCTCAGGGTGTATTTGTGCATCTGCAGGAGCTGGTGCCTGATTGAAAATTCGTGGGTTTCTGACTTTGGCAGATGGTCCCTCTGCTTTCCCACAAAAGAAGCCCCGGCTGCCTTATTCTGCAAGTCTTGGTAGCAGGAGCCCCCAAGTCCTCCCCGCCAAGGCCAAGGCCCAGCAGACTGCTCCTGGAATGTCAATAGTGGGATGATACTACCCCAGGGCAGAGGCATGGCGGGACCCCCTGGGCAGAGACTGTGGCAGTCTGGTGATATCACCCCGTTTTCTGGAGGCAGCTGACCCCTGGGACATAGAAATGACTTAAGTGGAGAGAGTGACAAGCATCATTTATTCCTGGTTGCGGCAATCTGCACTTCTGTGCAACTGCCAGGTCAGAGGTGGGGCAGGAAGCCAGGAGAAGAGTCAGGGCCCAGTGGTAGAGAGGAACACTCCGCACCCATGGGTGGAAGGTGGGGCGTGAGAGCTTGTTTACCCACAGTGGGGCTGCAGCAGCAGGGGCTGATCAGTTACAGGGGGAGGAATCCCAGAGAGGGGTCAGGCCAGGTGGGCAATCAGGAGGCCCGTGCCACGCCTGTTACCTGAGGAAATGTGCCAACTCTCAGACAATCCCTGATGGGCAGATGAGAAAGTGGGCAAGGCACCCTGCTTTCCCAGGGCAGGGCACTTGGCCAGTGAGCATCAGAAACAGGGTTCAAATCCCAGCCCCTCTTGGTCAGACAGAAAAGCAAGTAGAATATGAACAGGGATGGATAGGGATGTAGGGACAGTGTGTGTGTGTGTGTGTGTGTGTGTGTGTGTGTGTGTTCGGGGCCAGTAATGAAGTGAGTACCAGGTCTCACAGACAGATCCTGGTTCTAGTTGAGTCTATTGTATTGGGTTGACCGCAAAATTCATTAGGGTTTTTCCATAAGATGGTATGGAAAAACCCAAACGAACTGTTCAGCCAGTCCAAGAGCTCATGAGCCAAGGATCCCAGGAGTTCTGCCACACGGGGCCCACAGGACCCAGAATCAACGCCCCCATGAACATTGTGAGCTTCCCTGGGATGGGGCTGGGTGCTCGTTCCAATGCCACTGCCCTCTGGGGGTCCCCCCAGAGCTGCCCACTAGCTGGGACTGACAGTGGCTGGGCAGAAGCAGGGAGGCACCGGACTCCACCCACACAGGTTCAGAGGGACCATGGAAGGTGTCTTCAGAGTTCCCTGTGGGTCCCACCTCACTCCTATTAAACCCCAAACCTGGTTGCTGTCCCTCTCAGCTGCTGTAGGCAGAAGTGGAAACCTACAGTCCCAAGGACCCTGGAAAGGCCTTCAAGTAGCTTCCTCTGGCCTCGTAAATGTGAGTGCAGCCTTCTCAACCCCTACCTAGAGGGCCTCCCTGTCCCAGAGTGTCCCCAGGCCCGCTCTCTGGCCTTCAGCTCACAGTCGTGGGGACCTCAAGGGGGAAGCGTCTTTTTCCCCTGCTTGGGTGCCTTTCAGATCATTCTTATATATTTATTTATTTAAACTTTTTATGGGAGGGTAATTGCTTTACAATGTTCTGTTAGTTAATGTTGTGCAACAAGGTGAGTCAGCTGTCTTATTGTTCAGTCGCTAAGTCGTGTGTGACTCTTAGTGACCCCAAGGACTGCAGCACGCCAGGCTCCTCTGTTCTCCATTGTTTCCTGGAGTTTGCTCAAATTTATGTTCATTAAGTTGGTGATGTCATCCAATCATCTCTGCCACCTGCTTCTCCTTTTGCTTCAACCTTTCCCAGCATCAGGATCTTTTCCAATAAGTTGGCTCAGGTGGTCAAAATATTGGAACTTTAGCATCAGTCCTTTCAAAGAATATTCAGGGTTGATTTCATTTAGAATTGACTGGTTTGATCTCCTTTCTGTCCAAGGGACTCTCAAGAGTCTTCTCTAGCACCGCAATTGAAAAGCATCAATTCTTCAACACTCAGCCTTCTTTACGGTCCAACTCTCACATCCATCCATACATGACTTCTGGGAAAACCATTTGTTGGCAAAGTGATGTCTCTGCTTTTGAATACCCTGTCTAGGTTTGTCAGAGCTTTCCTACCAAGGAGTCAGTGTCTTTTAATTTCCTGACTGCTGTCACCATCTGCAGTGATTTTGGAGCTCAAGAAAGGAAAATCTGTCACTGCTTCCACTTTTCCTGCTTTTATTTTCCATGAAGTGATGGGGCCGGATGTCATGACCTTAGTTTTTTGAATGCTGAGTTTTAAGCTGTCTTTCTCACTCTCGTCTTTCACTCTTATCAAGAGGCTCTTTAGCTCCTCTTTGCTTTCTGTCATTAGAGTGGTATCATCTGCGTATCTGAGGTTGTTGATGTTTCTTCCAGCAGTCTTGATTCCAGTTTGTGAGTCATCCAGCCTGGCGCTGTGCATAAAGTGCTCTGCATGGAAGTTAAATAACCAGGGGGACAATATTCAGCTTTGTCATTCTTCTTTCCCAGTTTTGGACCAGTCCATTGTTCATGTCTGGTTCTAACTGTTGCTTCTTGACCTGCATGCAGGTTTCTCAGGAGACAGGCCAGGTGGTCTGGAATCCCTGGTGGTTCAGATGGTAAAGCATCTGCCTGCAATGCAGGAGACCCGGGTTTGACCCCCAGGTCGGGAAGGTCCCCTGGAGAAGGGAATGGCAACCCACTCCAGTACTCTTCCCTAGAAAATTCCATGGATGGAGGAGCCCGGTGGGCTACAGTCCATGGGGTTGCAAAGCCATCTCTTTAGGAATTTTCCAGTTTGTTGTGATCCACACAGTCAAAGGCTTTAGCATAGTCAGTGAAGCAGATGTTTTTCTGGAATTCCGTCACTTTCTCCATGATCTAGCATATGTTGGCAATTTGATCTCTATTTCCTCTGCCTTTTCTAAATCCAGCTTGAATATCTGGAAGTTCACTGTTTATGTACAATTAAAGTCTGGCTTGGAGAACTTTGAGCATAATCTTGCTAGCATGTGAGACGAGCCTAATTACTGCACAGTAGTTTGAACACTCTTTGGCATTCCGTTTCTTTGGGATTAGAATGAAAACTGACCTTTTCCAGTCCTGTAACCTCTGCTGAGTTTTCCAAATTTGCTGGCATACTGAATGCAGCACTTTAACAGCCTCATCTTTTAAGATTTGAAATAGCTCAACTGGAATTCCATCACCTCCACTAACATTGTTACTTGACTTCACACTCCAGGATGTCCAGCTCTAGGTGAGTGACCACAACATCATGGTTATCCAAGTAATTTAGTAATTCTGGGCTCCAAAATCACTGCAGATGGTGACTGCAGCCATAAAATTAAAGATGCTTACTCCTTGGAAGGAAAGTTATGACCAACCTAGACAGCATGTTAAAAAGCAGAGACATTACTTTGCCAACAAAGGTCCATCTAGTCAAGGCTATGGTTTTTCCAGTAGTCATGTATGGATGGGAGAGTTGGACTATAAAGAAAGCTGAGCGCTGAAGAATTGATGCTTTTGAACTGTGGTGTTGGAGAAGACTCTTGAGAGTCCGTTGGACTGCAAGGACATCCAGCCAGTCCATCCTAAAGGAGATCAGTCCTGGGTGTTCATTGGAAGGACTGATGTTGAAGCTGAAACTCCAATACTTTGGCCACCTGATGCGAAGAGGTGACTCATAGGAAAAGACCCTGATGCTGGGAAAGATTGAAGGCAGGAGGAGAAGGGGACGACAGAGGATGAGATGGTTGGATGGCATCACCGACTCGATGGACATGGGTTTGGGTGGACTCCAGGAGTTGGTGATGGACAGGGAGGCCTGGCATGCTGCGGTTCATGGGGTCGCAAAGGGTCAGACATGACTGAGCAACTGAACTGAGCTGAACTAAAGTATAGTTCTGTGTATTCTTGCCACCTCTTCTTAATCTCTTCTACTTCTGTTAGGTCCCTGCTCTTTATGTCCTTTATTGTTAAATTCCTTGCATAAAAGATTTCCTTGATATCACCAATAATCTTGAAGAGATCTCCAGTCTTTCTTACTCTATTGTTTTCCCCTATTTCTTTGCATTGTTTATTTAAGAAGGCCTTTTTATTTCTCCTTGCTATTCTCTGAAATTCTGCTTTCAGTTGGGTATATCTTTCTGTTTCTCTCTTGCTTTTCACTTCTCTTCTTTATCAGTGATTTGTAAGGCCTCCTCAGACAGCCGCTTTGCCTTCTTGCTTTTCTTTCCTTTGCGATGGTTTTGATCACTGACTCCAGTACGATGATACAAACCTCCGTCCGTAGTTCTTCAGGCTCTCTGTCCATTTGTCACCCCCACTGTATCTATTCGTCACCTCCACTGTGTACTCATAAGGGATTTGACTTTGGTTTTGAATCAGCTGTGTGTATACATAGATCCCCTCCTTTTTGAACCTCCCTTCCCCTCACCTCCCACCCCACCCTCTCTGTCCTCACACAGCACCCAGCTGAGCTCCCTGAACTAGACAGCGGCTTCCCACTAGTTATCTGTCTTGCAGATGATGGTGTATATGTGTCAATTCACCCGGAACTTGGCTCATACTTAATACCTTCCCTTTGCTCTTCATCAGCTTCAAATGCATCAAGATGTCCTGAGGGCAAAAGAACTGATTTAGCGCTCTGATTAGAAGGACCGCTCTCTGCCTAAGCCTTGCTCATTTTGAAATGCTGACATTCGTGGGGAAAATCACTCAAGTTCTCTCTTTACTTCCTGTGCTTAATTAAGTGGCTCTGCAGGTGACTCAAGCCTTTTATTTTGCAGAATGACGTCAGACTTATTTTCCATTTTAATAGCCTGGTTACTTCATTGATTTTTTAAAAATCCAATTTCACTTTCTGGTGCAATTTTTTCTTCTCTGTTTCTTTTACCCCCTCCACCCTAGGACACGTTAACTCCCTCAGTGGCTAAACTCCAACTGTCATAAGTACCTCCAAAATCAGAATTTGAAGAAGCAATTAGGGTTGTAATTTTTTTTTTTGCTGATTACCCACATAATTTCACCAAGTGATGGAGTTATTAATATAATTAACGATCTGATGCTATCTCTGACCAGTCCCCAAGTCCTGGGGGTGGCATGTGGGTCCCTGCAAGAAGCTACACCTGCTCGGAGAGCCCTTCTTGCCCACAGAACCCTCTCCCCTCTCATCAGTTGCCCCTATCCATTTTCACAGGGTGATCCCAAACTCATACACCTGTGTCCAGCTTCTTCAGATTTTATCAGGCAGCCGTGTGACATTTGTTCATCCGGAAATGAATTGTCATGGCTGTTTGGCAGATTCTGTAGTTTTTTAGGGAGACCCAAGAATTAGTCATCTTACTATAACACGTTTGGACTCAGAAAAAGCAGACATTTCACGTGGCATGTGGCATTTATTGTCTGTGTGTCTTCAGTTTGGGTTTTCATTTGTTACGATCCTCGGGAGAACTGCGGGGTTTCATTTTCTGCCCTTGCTGAGGGGTTTTCCTCCATTGACTCTTCATGCCCTGCTTCAGTTTCCTGAGACAAGCCATCCTGATGAGAGCAGGGAGGGCCCTCATTCCGGGCCCCACCAGGCTCCTCTGTTCATGGGATTCTCCAGGCAGGAATACTGGCGTATGCTGTCATGTGCTCCTCCAGGGGATCTTCCTGATCCAGGGGTCAGAAACCTCATCTCTCACATCTCCTGCACTGGCAGGCAGGTTCTTTACCACAATCACCACCAGGGAAGCCCCATGAATAGTAATGTGTGTCTGTTAATCCCAAATTCCCAATTTATCCCTGTCCCCCTTTCCCCCTTGGTAACCACGAGTTTGTTTATGAGTTTGTTTATGAGTTTGTCTATGAGTCCGTTTGGTAAGTAAATTCATTTGTATCATTTTTTAGACTCCATATGTAAGTGATATATGTGGATTTTTATCTTTCTCCGAGTAGGATGATCTGTGGTCCACCCATGTTGCTCCAGATGGCATTATTTCATTCTTTTTATGTCTGAGTAATATTCCATTGTATATGTGTACCACATCTTTATCCATTAGTCCATTGATGGACATTTAGATTGCTTTTGTATTTTAACTATTGTAAATAGTGGTGCAATGAACATCGGGGTGAAAGTTTTTTTTTCAACCTTGGGTATGGATCCTCAAGGGTTCATTTTATTAACATGATGATTCTTTAAACTGCCAGATCCATTTTTTAACACACAATACACTTTATGGCATATCTCCACGATGTGTTTCACAATAAAAAGCCATTTATAAGGAGCATTCTTGCCATGACTGCCTCCTCGCCATCTCTCCAAGGCCGGGCAGGCCTGCGGGTCTGAGGAGGACACCCCTCTGCCGCTGTCGCCACTCTCCCTGCCTTCCACGCTGACCCAGCCACATCAAGTCCTGGCCTCGGTCACACAGCAACTTTCCGGATACCCCACTGTCCTCTCCCCTTCCCAAGTGCGGCATACGGTACTGCTGGTGCTGCTCAGTCACTGAGGCACTCTGCGACCCCATGGACCGTAGCACGCCAGGCTCTTGTCTTCCACTTTCTCCCGGAGCTTGCTCAAACTCGTGTCCACTGAGTCGGTGATGCCATCCAACCATCTCATCCTCTGCTGCCCTCTTCTCCTTTTGCCTTCAGTCTTTCCCAGCACCAGGGTCTTGATTTGGAAACTATAAACAAGAATGTATTGCAGAGAACTCTGCTTCCAAAACTGGAATCTTCATCCCAAGTTTCTGCCCAGTCTGGTGAGTCTGTTTAGGAAGGCATGGTGACTTTCTAGAACATGCATGGGGCCAAGTGACCACCCAGAAAGTGCCCGAGGTAGGGAGTCAGGCAGCCTGAGCTGGCCCCTCAGCTCTGCCCCTAGCTGGTGGCACACCTGATTCTTCCTCCACTCTCCCTGGGCGTCTCTTCCGG
This sequence comes from Odocoileus virginianus, assembly GCF_023699985.2. Lineage (NCBI taxonomy): Eukaryota > Metazoa > Chordata > Mammalia > Artiodactyla > Cervidae > Odocoileus > Odocoileus virginianus. The sequence goes on from NC_069675.1 coordinate 1,165,672, forward strand.
GACTGAGCGACACCTTTGCTCTCTTGCACTTAACCTTCCAGGTCCACCTCTATTCACTGTGCCATCCCCAGATTACCCACTCCACCCTGCTCCCTGCTCAGGGCTCCCCGGCTTCACCTTTGCCCTGACTGTGAACTTGGTGAACATACCTTGACAGTTGTGGAGTCTTTCTGCAAAATGATCAACGCTGAGGAAAGTCTAGGTAAATGAATATCTAAACTAGCACGTCCAAGTTTACACAGTTGATCACTGGGCTGGACTCAAGAGCCCTTCATGGCTTTTTGGACCCTGAAGCTGGGTCATTGATCCCACTGACCAGACATAAGTTTTCCCTTTGAAATGTCTACAAAGTGGATGTATTGAACCAAAGCTAACTTGTGGGTGGGTGGGAGGGGGCATTTGAATATTAGTTGGTTGCAGCCAATGTTTAGTTCGGCAAACATTTTTTTTTTTTTTACTTTAGCATTCAGTAAGTGTTTATTAAGTGAATTATGTTCTCTCTCGTTTCTGTTCCACAGTTCCAAATAAATGGTGACATGATGACAAGTGACAAAAGTAATGAAGATATAAGAAAGTGGCCCATAGAAAATTGTGATCTAATTGAGACCACATTAAAAAGTTAACATTACAAGTTCTCAGGACCTTCTAACTGAAATAACTGTCCTGTGGGTCTGCAGACCCTTAATGAGGATCCCAGCTCAGCTAGCAAGGGCAGGGGCCATCGGCTTGGACTTGCTCTCCCATCCGTGGCATAGAGCCTGGTGTGGATGCCTTAGATGAACCTGTGTGTACAGCCTACCCCTGCCAGTACCTGTGTGTTCTTGGGCATGTTGAGTAGCCTGTCTGAGCCTTCATTTCATCAAGCATTGTATGGGGGTCACAATCTCCACTTCACAGTGTTGAAGGGGCTTACACGAGATCATCAAGGTCGCCCACCAGCCCAGGATGTGGCACTTCACTGGCCCTCAGGCTGAGTCAGCTTCTTGCTGCCTCCCTAGGCTCCAGCACGCACCTGTAAAGGAAACTGTGTGCATGCGTGTGTGCTCAGTTGCTCAGTCGTATCTGACTCCTTTCGATCCCATGGACAGTCGCCCACCAGGCTCCTCTGTCCATGGGATTTTTCCAGGCAAGAATACTAGAGGAAGTTGCCATTTCCTCCTGCAGGGGATCTTTCCAATCCAGGGATCAAACCCACAGCTCTTGCATTGGCAGGGGGATTCTTTACCACTGTACCACCTGGAAAGCCAAAGGAACATGAAGCTACCAGGACATCCAGGCTTGGCCAGTGTCTCTGATGATCCCAGGAACTAGGTAGTCCCAGGCCCAGAACCCATTCTGTTCTCTCACTTTGTGGCCTTGATCAGGGGACTACCCCATCCTCAGAAGCCTGACCCCAGGCAAGCACTTTACCCAGCACCCTGGCCTCATGCAAAGAGCCCCAATTGAGGTCTGAAACCACAGCAGTTGAGAGCCAGGAGCCACCGAGCCTGAACCTAAATTTTGTGGAGGCAGAAATAGACCTCCACTAGCTTTGTTCATAGTGATGAAGTGCTGGATGAAGCACAAGCTGGTATCAAGATAGCGGGAGAAATTTCAGTAACCTCACATATTGCAGATGACACCACCCTTATGGCAGAAAGTGATGAGGTGAAAGAGAAGAGTGAAAACGAAGATCATGGCATCTGGTCCCATCACTTCATGGCAAATAGATAGGGAAACAATGGAAACCGTGACAAACTCGGACTCCAAAATCACTGTGGACAGTGACTGCAGCCATGAAGTGAAAAAGACATTTGCTCCTTAGAAGAAAAGCAATGACAAACCTAGACAAAGTATTAAAAAGCAGAGATTTACTTTGCCTACAAAGGTCCGTGTAGTCAAAGCTATGGCTTTCCCAGTAGCCATTTATGGATATAAGAGCTGGACAAGAAAAAATGCTGAGCACCAAAGAATTGATCCTTCAAACTATGTTGCTGGAGAAGACTCTTGAGAGTTCCTTGGACTCCAAGGAGATCAAACCAGTCAATTCCAAAAGAAATCAACCCTGACTATTCATTGAAAGGACTGATGCTGAAGCTGAAGCTCCAATACTTTGGCCACCTGCTGCGAAGAGCTGACTCATTGGAAAAGCCCCTGATGCTGGGAAAGACTGAGGGCAGGAGAAGGGGACGACAGAGGATGAGAGGGTTGGATGGCATCACCGACTCAGTGGGTGTGAGTTTGAGTAAGCTCTGGGAGACGGTGATGAACAGGGAGGCCTGGCGTGCTGCAGTCTGTGAGGTCACAGAGAGTCAGACACGACCGAGCGACTGATCAGCAGAAGAGGCAGGCCCTGGAGGACAGCACAGAGGTGCCCCGTTTGTCGGCGTCACAGCCCCCCTCACGCGGCCTTTTTCTCACACTGCCCTGTGCTCACCTAGGCATCCTTCCTGCTGGTTTTTGGTCATTTCCCTTGGATAGTTATTTCCCTATGAAAGCAATAAACAGCTTCATGGGGATCCCCTGAGAGAAGCCAGGTGAATTTTAGAACTGGACTTAAAAAATAAAATGGAGCACTATGAGGAGCCGACTGTGGACAGAGCCTGTGGGGGCCAAGTGGCAGTTAGTCGCTCAGTCGTGTCTGACTCTGTGACCCGTGGACTGCAGCCCACCAGGCTCCTCTGTCCAAGGGATTCTCCAGGCAAGAATACTGGAGTGGGTAGTCATTCCCTTCTCCAGGGGCTCTTCCTGACCCAGGGATCAAACCAGGGTCTTCTGCATTGCAGGCAGATTCTTCACCATCTGAGCCGCCAGGGAAGCCCGTTGGTGATAAGAGACGCCAGCAAAATGATGGCAGGGGTCTGTTCTGCTGACTGCCAGGCTCGCTGACCGCCTGGGCTGTGCACACATGAAATGTGGGCCTCTGTGCCCTCAGGTTTCCTTCCTACTGAGAAAGTCTCACAGATTCCATTATTCGGTCACAGTTTTGTATACAGCCTAGCAGTAGTCTTCAAGTCGACAGCCAGGATTGATGTGGGAATAACATCCCCAACTGAGAGTTCAGCTCAGGGTGGGCAGCAGGACTGTAGCTGATGTGTCCTCAGCGGGGATGGGTGGATGCCCTGAACGTTCCGTTCTCAGACTGGCCATCAGCTGCTGCTCTTTTTCTACCTTAGCCTTCAGAATCTTGGACATGCTTCCTGGACTCTGGAACTTGTTCCCATCATGACCTCCCCAACCAGAGAAGCCCCCTGGCCAGGCAGATCACCATCTGGGGCTCTGCCATCGCCTGAGAAGTTGGAGGCCAAGAGCATCAGGTGAGCTTAGACTCATCCTGGATGCTGCCTGAGTCCAGGCTGCACGGCATTTCTGGTACTTGGCACCTGCGACGGTGCCTGGCACACAGTAGGGCTGTTTCTCTTTGAGTAGTGGAGGGATGGGGCGTGTCAGAGCTGGGAGGCACAGGGGCTTTGCTTGGATTTCATGAGGCTGAGAAAGCGACGGTGAGTCACTAATATCACACAGCTGGTTGGGGACCATGCTCGAAGCGTTTCAGGATGCATCTGGCATGCAGCCAGCATGTTTTTATCGAGCTGTACAAAGTACCAGGCCCTGTGTTTGAGTGAAAGGTCCAGTCCAGAATAAAGCTGTCTGGAGAAAGAGAAATACTGTCTGGAGAAGGAGAAATACCATCTGACATCCCTTATATGAGGGATCTGAAAAGAAATGATACAAATGGACCTATGAAACAGAAACAGAGGCACAGACTTAGGGAGTGAACTTGTAGCTGCCAATGCGAAGAGTGAGGGGAAGGGATAGTCAGGGAGTTGGGGATGGGCATGTGCACACCGCTGTATTTAAAATAGATGATCAGCAGGACCTACTGCCCGGCACAGGACGCTCTGCTCAATGTTCTGTGGCAGCCTGGGTGGGAGGGGAGTTTCGGGGAGAAGGGACACATGTGTGTTTATGCTTGAGTCCCTTTGCTGCTCACCTGAAACTGTCACAACATTGTTAACTGGCTTATCCCAAAACAAAATAAAAGGTTTTTGTTTTTTTAAGAAAAGAATAAAGCTGTCTGTTTTTTGCCTTTACAGGGCACAAAGTCTATTATGACAACAAAGGTTAAACAAATAAATAGAAATAAATTGTGTACAGTAAGTGCTAACACAGTGGGTGCCCAGGTCTGGAGAGAGTTTTCTCAGGAGGTGAGGTTTAAGAGGGAGTAGTGTCGGCCATGTGAGGAAGTGAGAGGGGCGTCTCTGGTGACAGAACAGCTTGTGCAAAGGCCCTGAGGAAGCCTGCCTGCATTCTGGAAACTGGGGAAAAAAGAACAGTGGGAAGAGGCAGGGGCAGAGAAGTTATGGGTCATGTCACCAAGGGCCTCAGGATGGGTAGGAGTTTGGGTTTTCCTTGACATGTATCAGGACACCCCAAAAGGCCAAATGGTGGGGTAACATGGTCCAACTTGCATTTTATAAAGGGCAACCCAGCTACTGTGCTGATTGGAGGGAAAGACAGGGAAGCTGATGGCTCCACAGGAGATGTTTGCACACGCTGGTGACGGACGGCCCCTGTCACTCACCAGATGTGTGATCGTGACAAGCAACAGGGTTTTTCAGCTTCCATTTCGTCCATGTGACAGGGATGGTCACGGCTCACAGGACTGCTCTGGGGGGCTGCACAGTACCAGTGCGTGCGTGCTAGGTCACTTCAGTCGTGTCTGACTCTTTACAACCCTACAGACTGGAGCCTGCCAGCCTCCTCTGTCCACGGGATTCTCCAGGCAAGAATACTGGAGTGGGTTGCCATTTCCTTTTCCAGAGGACCTTCCTGACCAAGGGATCCAATCCATGTCTCTTGCGTCTCCTGCATTGGCAGGTGGGTTCTTTACCATTAGCGCCACCTGGGAAGCCCAGGGACACTGCCATTCTTTCCCACAAGACCTTTCCTCTGGCTTTTTTTTTAAAAAAAATAATTAATTAACTTGGTTGCTCTGGGTCTTAGTTGTGGTTTGTGGGATCTAGTTCCCTGACCAGAGATCGAGCCTGGAACCCCCGCATTGGCAGCGCAGGGTCTTAGCCGCTGGACCACCAGGGAAGTCCCTCCCCCTAGCTTTCTTAGGAATTATTCAGGACCCAGGAAACCCAGACTTTAGACACTGGCTTCCCTCTTTGTTTTCAGATGGAGAGAAGCTCTTTATCTTAATGTGGTTTGTGCTTTTTGTGTCTTGCTGGCTCAGATGGTAGAGGATCTGCCTGGAGTACAGAAGACCTGGGTTCGATCCCTGGGTTGGGAAGATCCCCTGGAGGAGGCATGGAAACCCACTCCAGTGTTCTTGCCTGGAGAATCCCATGGACAGAGGAGCCTGGCGGGCTATAGTCCATGGGGTCACAGAGAGTCGGACACGGCTGAAGCAACTTAGCACAGCATGAGTCCGTCTTCCCTACCACAATGTCATGAATATATTTCTCATGGTTGGAAGGTTTCATTTCTACATTCAGTTTTAGTCCGTCTGGAATTTGGGTCTGACTGTGAAAGCCAGCTTCCCACTGCTTGGCTGTGTGACACTGAACATCTCAGGATCCCCGTGTCCCCACCTGACAGGTGAGAGGTCAGGTTAGGTCAACTCCGAGGCTTCTTCCCTAACGTGCAGTTGTGAGAACTCAGTCCTCCTCTCTTCAGCCTGAAACCACAGTGATGTTCCAGCTGGTGTGAAGCTAAAATCAATCCACAGATTTCCAATAGCCCTACAAAGATGCAGTCATGTTTACGCAGGGTCGGCCGCCCTCCCGTCTCTCGGCCTTTTCTCCTCCACAAATGAAAGCACAATGAGGCAGGTTTCTTAATGACCAGTTCCTGGCTTTTAATCATTGCTCTTTGACATTTCAGTTTTAACCATACTGCACGTACCAAGCCAAGAATGCAGGAGAAGCCTCCGTAACTAGAATTGTTATGAAAACCAGATATCTGACTTACCTGGCATTTCTGGAGGCTCCAGTTTGCAGGACTTGTAAGTTTAATCATTAAAATCTTTCAAACTTGCACTAAGCGGGCTCTGAGAGGTACCATCTCTGTGCAGGTTAGTGATCACCTCGTGGAACTATGTCTCTGGACGCAAGTGTTTGATGACAAAAAAGCATATACACAATTAAAAACGCAGTTTCCAGTTTTCACCCTGATTGTTGTCACAGAATGGAAGGTAGAATACTCTGTGGCAGGCCAGTTTGCTGGGGGTGACCCAGCCCAACAGGTCTCGGGGTGGGGGAAGGTCCATGAAGACCCCATGGTGGAGGAAGGGCCAGATGGAAAGAAGCCAGTGTTCACAGGGGCTGTGGGGGTGGTGCAAGTAAAGAAATGCACCCCAAGGTAATTTAAGGGAAAAGGTGTGCCCATGATCATAGTACAGGCTCTGAGAAGGATGGTGTCTTTAAGGACTCAAGGGTTGGCAAGGAGAGTGGGAAGGTATATGGAAAGAAAATCTCCAATCAACTGGGACCCAGATCCTGCCCAGGCAGAGACCGGGTGGTCTCCCTGCTCTTACTGGGAAATTCATCTGGAGAGGGAATTTGACTGACAGTGGACTGGGCCATGGAGGGCCCAGATGTTTGATCAAACATTGTTCTTAGTCTGGTGTTTCTGAGAGGGCTTTTCTGAATGAGTTCAGAGTTTAAGATTAATAGACTGAGTAAAGCAGGTTGCTCTTCCTAAAGTAGGTGGGCCTCATCTCATCAGCTGAAGGTCTGAGTAGCCCACAAAAGCTGACCCTCTCACAAGGAGGGCACTGCTCCTGCCCCGCTGCCTCTGAGCTGGGACTTGGATCTTTTCCTGCCTTTAGACTCGAGATGAAGCACAGCTCCTCCTGGGTCTTGCCCATACTGGCTCGCACAGTGGAACTCACAGCACTGAAGCGTTGGTTCTCAGGATTTGGGACTTAGACCAGGACTACATTTGCAGTCCCCTTGTCTCTAATTTACTGAATGCAGTTATTGGAACCTGTCAACTTCTGTAATCGTGTGAGCTGGGTCCTTACAATAAATCACTCTGTGTGTGTGTCCTGTGGGTTCTGTTTTTCTGGAGAATCAGTCAAAAGAAAGATCCCGTGGAGCGTGTGCTGCTTAAGACCCATGTCTGTGATGGGGAGGCAGTTCTCCGACCAGAGGACATCTGGGCTGAGCCAACGCCCCAGGAGGTCTGTGTGGCCATTTCACACCAGGAGCCACAGGAGAGCCCCGCTCTGTGCTCCGGGAGCATGCTGCCTGGGTGTCCATGGAGCCTTTCGTGCACGTGTGTCCAGTCTCCGTGCTCCGCAAGGTCAGTGGTTTGGCTCTGGGGCAGTCCTGGAGCCTTGGTACGTCAAGGCTCAGTCCAAGGCTGAACAGTGCTCAAGTGTGGCTTTTCAGTTAATGGGGTCTGAGGTGGCTGTCAACACGCAGGGCCAGGAGACCCCAAGTCCTGTGACCTGTGGTGACAGAAAGGGCCTGCACCCCAGATACTTCTCTACCTGCAGGGCAGGCAGGAAGGCCATGCCCTCTGTTCTTGCTTTAAGCTAAAGCTTCGAGGAGTCCCCTGTCCCCTAGGCACATGCAGGGTCAGGAGAGGCTGCTCAACCAGAGAGTGTGCGACACCAGAGCAGCCTTCCTCCAGGCCCAGCATCAGGACTTGCTGTTGTAGAAACCGAAGGGCTGTGATTCCCTCTGTTTTTTTTTTTTAGTTCTCTGAATGTTGAGTTTTTTGGTTTTTTTTATTATTGGAGGCTAATTACTTCACAACATTGCAGTGGGTTTTGTCATACATTGACATGAATCAGCCATGGAGTTACATGTATTCCCCATCCCGATCCCCCCTCCCACCTCCCTCTCCACCAGATTCCTCTGGGTCTTCCCAGTGCACCAGGCCCAAGCACATGAGACAACATGCATCCCACCTGGGCTGGTGATCTGTTTCACTATAGATAATATACATGCTGTTCTCTCGAAACATCCCACCCTCGCGTTCTCCCACAGAGTCCAAAAGTCTGTTCTATACATCTAAGTCTCTTTTCCTGTTTTGCATATAGCGTTATTGTTACCATCTTTCTAAATCCCATATATATGTGTTAGTATACTGTAATGTTCTTTATCTTTCTGGCTTACTTCACTCTGCATAATGGGCTCCAGTTTCATCCATCTCATTAGAACTGATTCAAATGAATTCTTTTTAACGGCTGAGTAATATTCCATGGTGTATATGTACCACTTTCACCTAAGACTGACTTGCAGAGGAATGACTCCAGCCAAACCCCAGGCAGCGTCCGCCAGCCGTGGGCGTGCGCCGGAGGGCTGCCGCTCGCCTCGCACTACCCCTGGATCACTCCTTTACTTCCAGAGATATTTGTTCAGAGCCCGGTGGGAGGAGGTGTCAGTAGGAAACAAGAGGACATCACCTCTTGCCCTGCCTGTCCCGCCACAGGCAGTGGCAGTGGGCTGTGCGCAGGCCCCAGTGAGTGCCCTGGGCCTGGCACGCGTCCCCACCAGCCCTTGCCCTGGTCCTGTTCCTCTCTCTCCCCTCAGTGTGTGTCCACCCTCGGTGAATACCTTGGTGACATCAGCCGTGGTGTGGATCCCGGTGGCACTGGGTCACGCCTTCCATCTCTGTTCTGATGGTCCTGCGTGTCCTTGGACACCAGGGCTGCACAGACATAGGACTCTGAGGCCTGTAGCACCTTTCAGGGATCTCTGACCTCCTCTCTTGACACAGGTGAAAAGTTCCAGAAGAACCCAGCAGTGAGGGGATCAGAGATACTCTGTGTCCGCATATATCCTCTCCAGGGTACCCTCATGGAGCTGCCTCTCAGTAACAGGCACCTCTCATGCCCCCCTCACCTCCCAGCAGTGCTGTGAGTCACATGTTCATGCACATGCTCACACTGTCCATGTGAGGCTGAACAGTGTCCCCCTAAATCCACGTCCACCCAGAACCGCAGAATGTGACCTAACATATTTAGTGATGGTCTTTGCAGATATGACTAGTTAAGATGTGTGCGTGCTAAGTCGCTTCAGTTGTGTCTGACTCTTTGTGACCCAATGGACTGTCACACACAAAGCTCCTCTGTCCATGGGATTCTCCAGGCAAGAATACTGGAGTGGGTTACTGTGCCCTCCTCCAGAGGATCTTCTCAACCCTGGGAACAAACTTGCGTGTCTTATGTCTAATCTGCATTGGCATGTGGGTTCTTTACCAATAGCACCACCTGGGAAGATAAGGACTTCCTAAAGTGGCAGGTGGTGTATGCGTGATTTTATTTTGAAGGTCATATATATCCAAAATACACTAACAGCTTATACTGCTCAATACCAAAACAAAAAACAAACAAAAAAACCACCCAATCAAAAAATGGGCAGAAGACCTAAATAGACATTTCTCCAAAGAAGACATACAGATGGCTGACAGGCACATGAAAGGATGCTCAATATTGCTAATTATTAGAGAAATGCAAATCAAAACTACAATGAGGTACCACCTCACATCAGTCAGAATGGCCATCATCAAAAAGTCTATAGACAACAAATGCTGGAGAGGGTGAGGAGAAAAGGGACCCTTTCTAACTCAAAGGGAACCCTGGCATGCTGCCTGGCGCATGGCAGGCTCAGCAAATGAGGTGACCGCCACGGACTCCGCTGTGAGCGCTCTTGTGAGGCCTCCTGCAGGCCCAAGTCCTACGGTCCACACCACTTCCATCCTTCCTCGCCAGAACTGTCTGCATCATGGGAAGCTGCAGGCTTGTCCTGGTGGGAAGGCAGAGGCCCTTCTAGGTTGCCTAGGCAACCAGAGGACAGCTTGTGAGCACCTGGTGATGAATGACAGCTCTCCGTAGTCCCTCACTCCTGGGTCACGGTTCAGACCTGGAGCCAGCATGCTGTGACCATGCTTCCACTGTTGCAGCTTTGGAATAAAGGCATGCTGGGTCACTCTGGGGCTGAGCAGGGCAGAGATACCTGTTGTGTTGAGATTGTACTGGCGCTCTGCTCTCTGGAAAGGTCTGGAAAGAAGGCCAGGAGGACTCTTGCTTTCCTGGTGGCTCAGATGGTGAAGAATCACCTGCAGTGCAGGAGACCCCGGTTCGATTCCTGGGTCAGGAAGATCCCCTAGGTCAGGAAGATCCCCTAGGTCAGGAAGATCCCCTGGAGGAAGGATAGGTTACCCACTCCAGCATTCTTGGACTTCCCTGGTGGCTCAGTGGTAACGAATCCCCCTGCAGTGCAGGAGACCCAGGTTCTATCCCCGGGTCAGGAAAATGCCCTGAAAGAGGAAACGGCAATGCACTCCAGTATTCTTGCCTGGAGAATCCTATGGACAGAGGACCCCTGGCAGGGTCCATGGGGTCGCAAAGAGTCGTACACGACTGAGCGACTAACACACACAGGCCTCTTGCCTAGACAACCACGGCAAAGATCCTCCTCCAGACTCTGCAAGGAAGGGCTTGTTGAGAGACCCGAGCACCTTGTCCCCAGGGTCACCAGCACGTCCCTGGTGTAGCCACACAGACTGTATCCAGAGCCGCAAGCAGGCCTGGCCTCACTGGCGTCTAGTCTGGACTCCTCCCAGGTCCCCAGGCCCAGCATGGCCCCGCTTCCAAGGGCTCTTCCAAATGTAATCACCATGCCCCAGACACACGGCTTGAGAATCACTCCTTCAAGTAATATTCTCATTAAAATATGGGCTTCTCTTGAAATATCCCACCCTCGCCTTCTCCCAGAGTCCACAAGTCTGTTCTATGCATCTGAGTCTCTTTTTCTGTTTTGCATATAGGGTTATCGTTACCATCTTTCTAAAGTCCATATATATGTGTTAATATACTGTAATGGTCTTTATCTTTCTGGCTTACTTCAACTAATAAAAATAAATGGAAAAAAAATAAAATAAAAAAAATAAAAAAAAACAAAGACTATAAGGAAAAAAAAAATATGGGCTTCATTTGATGGATTCTTGATACTTGTGTGACAAATATCTGATATTCATTTATGGTGGATTTTTTTCTTACTGTGGTAAAATCTACGTAACATAAAGTTTACTATTTTAACCAGTTTTAAGTGTACAGTTTAAGGCCCACTATTTCTTTTAACAGTAAACCATTTTTTTTTAAGTCTTTATTGAATTTGTTACAATGCTGCTTCAGTTTTTTATGTTTTGGTTTTTTGGCCACAAAGCCTGTGGGATGTTATCTCCCCGACCAGGGATTGAACTGGCACCCCCTTCACTGGAAGGCAAAGTCCTAACCACTGGGCCACCAGGGAGGCCCCAGACCTGTGATCTGTAATGAACCTTAATCTGCGTCTGCAGACATTTAGTAAGGCTCGGATAGGTTGAGGAAGTTCACCTCTGCTCAAGGGCTATTAAAGGGCCGGATGGGGGTCGAAACCCAGGCTGCCTGATCTCAAAGCTGTGCTTATCACAACGACAATAAGAACCAGAGGAAGAACAAAAAGAAGAACAGTTAATATTTATGGAGCCTTCACTATGCGCCCGGCATTGTTCTAAGCACTTAAACAGCTTTTGTCTTCATTTGTTTGTTTATCTGGCTGCGTCGGGCCTCAGTTGTAGCGCGTGGGGTCTCCCCTGCGTTGTGTGGGCTTGAGCTGTGGTGTGGCTTGGTTGCTCCACAGCGTATGGGATCTTACTTCCCCGACCAGGGATCAAACCTGTGACCCCCGCGTTGCAAGTCAGAGTCTTAACCCCTGGATCACCAGGGAAGTCTCTGTTCTAAGTACTTTAAATAGTATATGTATTTATAATGTCACAGATATTTATATCTAAAATCTCTTTTATGTATAAATATATATACAATTATATGTATATATATTCTTATATAATTCATTTATATTTATATATATAATTTCATATATACACATGAGTATGTATATAGATACATCTGTGTATACACATAAAACCTAATTTAATCCTTAGGTCAACTCTGTGAGGTAGGCCTCATTTTTATCCTATTTTATAGATGAGGAAACTGGCCTAGTGAGTTGAGCTGCCCAAGATCACGTGGAGGGTTAGGAGCTGGGAATCTAGCCCAGACTGGCTGGGGGCTGTTGCTGTCACCTCGCCCAGACCGCCTTTGTCATGGGCTGAGAAGAGTGCGTTGATGGTCTCTACCTTGAGACCCTGCCATGGCACCCCCTCCAAACAGAGGGGCAAAGAGACTGCCCACACTGGGCCATGTGTGGGCCTTGGTCCCTCTCAGCTAATGGGAAGCATGGAGAAAACCATGTCTGGCTTGGAGCTGAGCCAGGGCAGAGAGTGAGACGCTCCAGGCACCCAGAGGCCGGGCCATGGGCATCTGTGTGCCGAGTGCTCTGGGAGGACAGCCCGTGGGTGTGAGGCTTGCAGAGGGAACCACCCTTGAGAACTGACCCTGTGACCCTCAGCTCAGCACCAAGGTGCCTCCCCAGAGATGAAAGTATTAGTCCCTCAGTCGTGTCTGACTCTTTGTGACCCTATGGATGGCAGCCCACCAGGCTCCTCTGTCCGTGGGATTCTCCAGGCAAGAATACTAGAGTGGGTAGCCACTTTCTTCTCCGGGGGCTCTACCTGACCCAGAGGTCCAACCTGGGTGTCCTGCACTGCCGGATTCTTTACTCTCTGAGCCACCAGGGACGGGGCCCTCACATAAATCAAAAGCCAGCTAAACCTTTGGTAGCCTGGGCAAGGCAGTGGTGGGGAGACACCGCCAACAGTCCCCAGGTCCTTCGAGACAATTCCCCATCCTCCCGCAGGCCCTGGAGTGAAGGGGAAGCGGGGAGCAGGGCCTGGCTGGGTGTGGGCACGGTCTCCCCGCAGCGGCAGACTGGCTGGCCTGCAGCAGCCACAGCCACCGCCACGGCAGCCTCGCTGTGAGCTGCGGGCGGCCTGTGAGCAGGGCCTCTGGGGCGGGGGTGGGGAGAGGTTCCCAGCTGGGGTCTGAGAGCCCGCTGCTCCGCAGGGCCCATATCTGTTGCCTTTCAGCTGCATCGGAACATGAGGTTTCTGGCTCCGTGTGTTTATTTTCTGGTTCTGGCTCCTGGCCTGCGTCTCCATTCGCCAGCAGCACTGGAGCTCTGGGCTTCTAGAAACGTGCACCTGGGAGCACTCAGGAAAATAAAACAGAGCCAGGAGCTGGGTCCCTGTGAGCGTGGCTTTCTTCTGCTGCAGGAGCAGCTGACACAGGGCACCGGCCTGTGTGCCGCCTGCCTCTCTCCCCGAACGCAGTGCTGTAACTATTGAGGGGATTTCCTAGGGCCTTTACAGAAACCTTCTATTTTAATTGGACCTTCTAAGAGTCCCATATGCAGGAGATGATTTTCTTTGCTCCCTTCAACACATAGCAAGATACAGGAGGAGTGAAGTATCTGCCTTTTCTTCTCTGGCATCCAAGCCCTCACTAGCTCATATCCAGCAAAGCCCTTGGCCTTGAAGCTGCCTCTCCTGGCTACATGGCTGAGAAACAGGAGATGGGCGTGAAGATGGGTCTGGGAGGGGCCCTTCTCTGCTCTGTCCAGCTCCAGGCCCCACTCTCAGAGCAGAGAGAGAGAGGGGCCTGAAGACCCTAACCTGGTCAGCCATGTGGGGGCTGGCTGTACTTCACTGCATGAGGAGGCAGACAGAGCTTAATTCTCCCAGCTTACAGAGGATGAAAGACCCCTGCCCTGACGCTGGACACCTTTCTGGAAGCATCACGTACCCACTGGGTGTTTGTAGACTGGTGTGGGTAAGTACAGGGTGAGCAAAGGCCCTGTTTGTTCCAAGCCCAGCTCAGATCTCAATGGGGTGCACACTGTGGGAAACTTTGCTTCATGCCTCTGGGTCCTCACTTCCGGATCTAAAGAACAGGTCGGTCTGCTATTTACAATAGCCAGGACATGGAAGCAACCTCAATGTTCATTAACAGAGTAACGAATCAAGATGATGTGGTATATATACACACAATGAAATATTACTCAGCCATAAAAAAGAATGAAAACAGTGCCATTTGCGGCAACATGGATGGCCCTAGAGAGTGTCATACTCTGTGAAGTAAGTCACACACAGAAAGACAGATATCATATGATATCTCTTATATGTGGAATCTAAAAAAAAAGGTACAAATTTTAAAAACACAGAAGTCACAAATGTAGAAAATAATCTTATGATTACCAGGGGTGGTGGGGTAGATACTGGGAGATTGGGATTGACACATACACATTACTATGTATGAAACAGATAACTAATAAGGACCTACTATATAGCACAGGGAACTCGACTCAAAACTCTGTTATATATGTGAAAAGACTCTAAAATAGAGTGGATATATGCATATGTATAACTGATTCATTTTGCTGTATGCCTGAAACTAACACAACATTGTAAATCAATTACACTCCAGTAAGAATATATATTCTTTATATAACAGAGTTATATAAACTCCAGGAGCTGACTCCTTGGAAAAGACCCTGATGCTGGGAAAAGATTGAAGGCTGGAGGAGAAGGGGATGACAGAGGATGAGATGGCTGGATGGCATCACCAAGCCATTGGACACGCGTTTGAGTAAGCTCCAGGAGTTGGTGATGGACAGGGAGGCCTGGCGTGCTGCCAGTCCATGGGCTCACAAACAGTCAGATACGACTGAGCTACTGAACTGAACTGATATATATGTGTATATATATATATAGGATGGGCTAATCGTGCAAACCCTGGCAGAATGGTTGGGAGATGAGACGAGGAACCTGTGGTGGGACTCTGCACAGACTGGGGGGCCATGTACGTGCACAGCTCTTTCAGGAAAGAGTCTATAGCAGGCTGTGCTTGTGATGTATGCTCACCTGCTAGACCGAATTTCAGGTCTGAAAAATGGTTGTTATCCGACCAACTCAGCAGCCCCCCAGAATCCAGAGCAGCCCGGCCTTCTGTGATGTCAGCAGAGAAGCAAGCTGGGCTCTGGCTGGTGGTGTGGATGTCCCAGCCAGCAGCAGCCTGAGGTTTCTAGAACTGATCCCAAGAGAGGGGCCCAGTACCACCCACCTCCCACCACTACCACACACAAATGTGTGTACCGACACAGATGTGTGCATCACACTCATTCACACACACACAGACAAACCCATCCATACACAGAAACACACTCACACCTGTGTTCACACACAGACATGTGCACACACACCCATTCACATAGATATTCACACATGTTTACAAGCAGATACACACACAGGCATGCAGATTCACACACATACAGTGAGAATGAAATGGTTGTTGAGCCTGAGTTGAAATTGTGTCCAACTCTTTGTAACCCTATGGACTGCAGCCCACCAGGCTCCTCTGTCCACGGGATTCTCCAGGCAAGAATCCTGGAGTGGGTTGCCATGTCCTCCTCCAGGGGATCTTCCCACCCAGGGATCAAGCCCGAGTCTCCTGCATTGCAGGTGGATTCTTTACCATCTGAGCTATACAGAGACACACTCATTCACACACATATTCACACATGTACACATACATGCACAGATTGACTTTCACACATTCACACACAGAGGCACATAAACAGACATGCAAATTCACACACACACATATACAGAAACTCTAACTCACTCATGTGTACACCTGTACACACAGACACAGTTTACACATAAACATATATCTACACATAGAAACACTCAGACACATATACATATGCATAGGCACACACAGACACGCTCACTCAAGTGCATACACATACACACATAGGCGCTCACACACACCATCAATAGGACCCAGTTGACACACAGCATTGGCCTTACTTTTAAAAACTCAGACCTCTGCCATCACCCCCTCCTGTTCCACTCAGATGCCAAGAGATGTGACCCAGGGCCGCCTTCGAGCAGCGGAGTCTCCATGCGGGGCACTTCTGGGGAAAACTTGAGGCCGAACACAGTCACGGCGCTGTCCAGCTGGACTTCGTGGCCTCAGGCCTCTTGTCCTCCAGCCACACACATCCCTGCATGGGAGGTGGACCCTGTAGCCGCAGGAAGAACGGTGCACTGTTGGATCTGCTCACCCACTGGCCAGGCCTAGTATGGCAGTCGTCGTGAGTGGTTGCTTCCTGAGCCCCCAGCGAGGGGGGTCACTGGTCACCCCTGCCTGTTGCAGGCTCCAGAGCGGCTGTCCAGAGGGCCCACTAGCTGCCACGCGAGGCCCCTGAAGCTGGTGCAGTGAGGTCACGGGCGTGACAGATGGGAGACTGGCTAAGAGTTCCTGCAATCTCAGGAGATGAGCCAAAGGAGAAGCAAGGTAAAACCCAGGTGTTTGGGGCCAGGAGCCTCTTTCCCATCCCTGTCTCTACAGTTGTGTGATGCTCCTCAACAGGGCAGACATGTAGCCTGTCCCTCCCTTCTTGGCCAGGTTCCAACCCTGCCTCCCGCAGTCTGTCAGCTTGGCAGGGTACGTTTTATCCAATGGCTGTTTCACCTTTAATCTGACAAAGCCAGTCCATAAAAGTCATTACCTGCTGTGGGACAGAGAGCAGCAGGACAAATACATGTGTGCCCAGGCGTGTACACACACACACACCCATGATCATTAGCATGCTGGGGGCAGTTCATGGCAAGAGAGGAAATGAAATACACTGGGAGAGAAAACTCACCCACTGGCCTACCATTCCCATCATACAAGAGACGAAGCCCATGGTGGGTGCCCTGTGGTCTGTAGGTGGGGGCTTCCCAGGGGGCTTAGTGGTAAAGAATCCACCTGCCAATGCAGGAGACATAAGAGATGTGGGGTCAGTCCCTGGCTTGGGAAGGTCTCCTGGAGCAGGAAATGGCAACCCACTCCAGTGTTCTTGCCTGAGAAATCCCATGGACAGAGGAGCCTGGTGGGCTACAGTCCATGGGGCCGCAAAGAGTTGGACACAGCTAGAGAGACATCACAAGCACACACGCACAGTCTATAGATGAATCACAGGGCTCATTTGACTTTGCCCGTAAATCATCCTGGGGGGCCACCGGGGCAAGTTCCCCAGCTTTCTTGCAGATTCTACAGATCACCAGAGAAAATAAAACCACCTTTCTTTGACTCAAGACCACAATGTGGAAAAAGTCTTTCCCAGTTGGAAAGGGGGAGGGGGTAGGCAGGGGCAGGAGCCAAGGAAATTTCTTCAAGAGGAAAGAAAAAAAAAAAAAAACAGAACCCTCATAACTCTTTCCCCAAACTGACAAATTTGACTTGTCAGATGCAAGTTCAGCTTATGGACAGCCCACTCACAGCTGATAATCTCCATGGTAACTGCTGCGTCACGTGACAACACAGCCTCATGGAGACAGCCCTGCTGGCAGATTCCACCGAGTCAGCCTAATTAACAAGCGCGGAATAGAGACCTCGGTTTAAATCATCGGCAGATGTTCTTGAAGAAGAATGAAGATATTCTAGCATCTTCTCTCCCCATTCATGTGCCTAGATCAGGGTGGGGTGGGGTCGGGGGGCGGAGCTGCAACCTGGTACCCCCTCATCCTTTGTCCTGATCATCTCCCAAATACCAAGCAGCACTCTATGTGCGGCTCTTTGCGGCACCCTGTCCGGAGGAAAACTCTTTAATTCTTCTCTTGAGGCTTTTAAAATATCAGAAATTGTGAGAGAGAGAGTCAGGAATATGCCTCTGATGGATCCCAATAGCTCTTTTGATTTAAGACGATAAAATTCTACTTCTTTAATTTCTCACTGCTTCTCCCTGAAAAATACAGGTATGATGTATTGAAAGCTCTCTGTCTGTGATGACATTTTGTTCTCATATAAGAAAATGCTGTCTCCTTCCCAAGAAGTATTTCTGTAATGTAGGTCTGGGTGACTTGATGAAAGTGGAAAGAGGTTGATTTTCATAGGCTCAAGAAGTGAGATGCCTTTTGGCTGCTCAGAACCTCTGTGACTTGTTCCAGTGCGGAGGTGACCGGGCTGCTGGTGGCCCAGCCTGTCAATGGCTGCGCCTTCCACTGCCAGCCTCGACACGTGGGAATCTGTGCCCAGGCCACTCAGGCAGCTTCGTTTGTCCCAGACTCCAGCACTTCGCTCTGTCTGCCCTGGGACAATTGTCCCATTGTCTCCAGGTTAATAAAGTTTCTGGTCACAACACAATGATTTCAGACATCTCTTGGGCCCCTTTACCATTCATCTGGGACAGACTGGTCCATCAGTTCTGTCCAAACTGCCTCCTCTGAGTGGGTTCTGCAGTCACTGTGAGCCTGGGGGTGGGTGGGAAGGCAACCCCAGCTGGAAATGAAACTGTGTGTGAGGGTGCCTGAGCCATGGAAATGAACAAAAACCTCCTAAACGAGAACAGGAAAGGGCTGTTTGCATGGTTGCCTGCTCAGCCATTCAGTCACACCTGACTCTTTGCAACCCCATAGGCTGTAGCCCACAAGGCTCCTCCATCTATGGGATTTTCCAGGCAAGAATACTGGAGTGGGTTGCCATTTCCTCCTCCAGGGGATCTTCCTGACTCAGGGATTGAACACGCATCTCCTGTATTGGCAGGCGGATTCTTTACCACTGTACCACCTGGGAAACCCCAAAGGCTGTTTAACGGGAGCTCATCCCAGCATGTGGGTCAGATACCATCACTTGTATCTGGCATCACTGCCTCGGGCAGGGCTGAGAAGGAGCTTCATGGAGGAAAAGAGGGAGGGTTCCAGGTGTGCCCTTCTTGGAGGCTGTTTTTGTGAGAAGCTGCAGCTGGCAACTAATTGTAGGAGAGTCATCCTTATGGCATACACTAGGGATGTACATCTGGCTTTCTCTCATGGGTCTTAGGTTGGAAGCAGGGACAGCACTTAGGGAAACAGTCAGTCATTATCAAGTCCTGACATTTGGGGCCAGTGGTTATGGCTTGACTTCCTGGGGTGGTTGCTGCAGATGGTGGGTCCGAGTTCCATCTTACGTATGGTCTGGCCATTATCCATATGTATGTTCAGTCTCACAGTGTATACAAGACTGTCCTCTTCTAGAACCTGCTTGAAACTCAAGAAGTTGAACAGGTCAAGGGTGATAGAAGGAAAGTCATCTTTTTTGCAAATAGTGGGAGGTGGAAATTCAGGGTGCTTTTGAGAGAACTGAGTTTGAGAGATTCTACAACAACTGCTTGGCCCAGGTGAAGGTCACCCCATGGTCAGTGACCTTTCTCAGGCATTGCTGAGAGTTGAGGATCTAAGTTAGAGGCCACCTTTGGGTCCCACCTTGGGCTAGAATGGAAACCATGAAATAGATCAAGATCGCCTCCAGACATACTTACCCCTCTCTTCGGGGCTCCCAGGTGATACAGTGGTAAAGAACCTTACTGTCAATGCAAGAGGCGCAGCAGACGTGAGTTCAATTCCTGAGTCCGAAAGTTCCCCTGGAGGTGGAAATGGCAACCCACTCCAGTATTCTTGCTAGAAAACCCCATGGACAGAGGAGCCTGGTGAACAGTCCATGTGGTGGCAGAGCTGGACACACCTCAGCACACACACACTCTTTGTCTTTTCTCCCCACTTTGTCCCACCCCAGGGAACTGGCTTACTACCAAACCCACCACAGTTCCAGCTTCAGTGCCTTATCTTCAGACTCGCTGCTTTTTACCTAGGGAGGAGTTATTGAGAAGGCTCCTCTATCTTTAACCAGAGACAAAGCCCAGAGAGAACTCCGTCCCTGGTTACGGACTGTCACATCCCTGGTAACAGCTGGTGGCTTCTGAGCTGCCGTGGTGCAGACGGCAGCCAACTGCGCCCACCTCTCAGGCGGGTGACAGTGTTTCTAGAAGCACTCCTGTGTAGACGAGGAGCTTCTGTCCCCAGTAACATGCCCTCGACCTTTCCAGAGGTCACAGACTGGAGGCCTGGGGGACATGTTCAGTCTGGAGATGTATTTTGCTTGGCCCGTGTGTGTTTTAAGCTTTTAAATTACTTGTCAAGATTTAAAAATCAGGAACTTGCCTTGCACATGAAAAGAAGCTGTGTTTTCCAACTTCTTTAAGAAAATGGGTTGATCTGGCAATGTTGGGTCATTGCTCTATCCAAGGATGCTTGGCACAAGGATCTTATTTTCTTCTTCACCACAGTCCCCATTTGTCCTACTGATTTTCCCTGTTTGTGAACTAGGTGTGTGTGTGTGTGTGTGTGTGTGTGTGTGTGTGTGCGCGCGCGCGTGTAAGACCCACCCCCCCACCGCCCCACCCCTCTGGCCAAATTCATGTTGAAACGCTAACTCCCAGTGTGATGATATAAGGAGATGGGGCTCCTTGAATCAATTTGGTCTTGATGTCAGGACTCTCATGAATAGGATTAGTGCCCTTTCAAGAGAGACAGTGCCAAGGGTTTTCTCACCCTCTTTCTCCTCTATGAAGATACAATGAGGGTACAGCAGCCAAACCCACTCCTGGGCATATATCTGGGACAAAACGGTATATAATTTGAAAAGATACATGCGGCTCAGTGTTCACTGGAGCACTATTTACAGTAACCGAGACACGGAAGCAACCTAACGTCCATCAACAGAGGAATGGATAAAGAAGATGTGGTACATACGCACAATGGAATACTCATGTGTGTGTGCCCAGTCGCTTCAGTCACGTCTGACACTTTGTGACCCTAGGACTGTAGCCGGGCAGGCTCCTCTGCCCATGGGACTCTCCAGGCAAGAATACTGGAGTGGGCTACCACGTCCTTCTCCAGGGGACCTTCCTGACTCTTCACTTCCCAGGAGAATTTCTGAACAGGTTTGCTCTGAGAGACAGAAATCTGCTTCCCTCCTCAAATTTTAGGCCTAAGATCAAAGTAATAAGGACTCCTGTCAAAAAAAAAAGAACCTAAAGACAAATGCCTCCTGAGCTTCAGTGTATAAGACCAAGGTCTTCATACCCAGTCAAGGCTTCTCTTGGGGTCTCAGTGGGACTGGCATGTGGGCATATTCAGTGTACTAGCTTAATGCTGACCCCATCAACAGGGCCATGTCCAGTGGAGGAGGCAGAGCCTACTCATCTCAGTGAAAAAAGTAAAAGTGCCAGTCAGCCAGCTGTGTCTGACTCTTTGCAAGCCAGGCTTCTCTGTCCATGGAATTCTCCAGGCAAGAATACTGGAGTGGGTTCCTTTCACCACAGGATCTTCCCAACCCAGGGAACTGAACCCAGGTCTCCTGCATGGTAGGCAGATTCTTTATCATCTAAGCCACCAGGTTCCCCCTTAAATTAAAGGTAATACTCATGCTGACGTGAGACTGTTAATATACAGGGAATGCTACTGAATATTTCTCCCAAGCTCTGATGAGAGATTGCCTCTTTGGGCTGTGGTGTAAAGGCCTCTTTGGAGGATGGTGCATAGGTTCTTGGGGAGTGACCGTGAACTCTGGGAAAGTACAGCCTTGGTCTGCTCCTCAGCAGGGAGCAGAAAGTGCTGTCTCCCCACTGCCCCGAGACCGATGAGGATGCATGGATATGCAAGGCCTCTCTGATATCTGTCTTTCAGCCTCATCCTGAGGCCTCTCTAAAGAAGACCAGGAAGAGGCGGCTGAGAAGACTGTGCTGTGAACACAGAGCGCAGAGACCTCCATCCCATGGCACCGTGCCTGCTGCTGATCCAGACGTCCTTTGACGAAAAAGAAATGAGGGGCTTCCCTGGTGGTCCAGTGGTTAAGAATCCACGTGCCAATGCAGGGGACGCAGGTTCAATCCCTTGTCTGGGAAGATTCCACATGCCGTGGGACAACAGCCTGTATGTCACAACTCCAGAAGCCCACACTCGAGCCCAAGCTGGCAACAAGAAGCCCCTGCAGTGAGAAGCCTGAGCACCGCACAGAGAGCAGCCCCCGCTCGCCTCCACGAGAGAAAGTCCGTGTGCTGCGACCAAGGTCTTGCACAACCAAAAGTAAATACACTAATGAATCTTAAAAGAAGGAATGAGAAAAGGATTTTGAAAATACTCTCCCGGATGACAAAGAGCTCCTGTGGTGATGCTGAGCCCTCATCCTGTCCCACACCCTCTTCGCAGCACTTTCTGGGCTTTGCTTCATTTAATCTCTGCAATAACCTATCAGATAGCTACTACTATGATTTCCGTCTTACAGATAAGGATTATTCTTAGCTCGGAGTGGCCTGAACGTTATGAAACTCCCTCAAACCCTGCATCACCTCCAAAACAGCCCCACTTAGGGCTGCATATGTGGTAAGACAAAGGTGCCAGGCCTCCCCCAGCCCCCTTTTTCTCAGGGGTCATCACCCCACCTCCTCTTACCCCTGATAGAAGCTGGTGTCGTCACGGACCCCCTAATCTGTGTCAGGCCCTGATGTGAGGGCTGGACAGCATTCAGCTAAGACACATGACTCTGTTCCGTCCCCTACTCGCCCCCCTCTTCCTCATATAAAGTCGTTTAAAATGGTCAAAGCCACACAGAGCTCACAAGGGCAAAGCTGAGATGCAAACCATGCAAAGCAAGCTTAGAGCCACTGGCAACTGTGTTGCCTCCTATTATAATATGATTATAGTATAGCCCAAATCTGGAAGACCACCCACTGCTTGCTTTATTGGCTCCTTCCAATAAACTGGTCATGCTGGTAGCACAGTTCCTGAAGGAAATCGAAAATGACTATTCTAAACTAAATCTGGAGGATACACCCAGCCACAAAGTGGGAGGTATTTTATACAAACACAACCAGGGCCTTTCTCTCCAGCCAATCTGTGCTCAGAGCTAAGGATCCAGGACTTAGCCACCAAGGCAGAGGGTAGAAGCTGGGGGAGAAGCTGAAAATGCCAGCTGGCAGCAAGAGGCAAACAGGGCAAAAAATGGAAAGGATTTAAAATACAAATAGAATTCTGACAGCTTCGAATGCCCTTGTGAAGGACTCAAGATCAGTGGGCGGGGCTTGGGGGGCCACATTGGGTAGGGCTTGTTTGCATAATACTTAACAGCAGCTAAGCTAGAAGTGCATCATTGACCAGCCTCTTTCTTTTTTTTTTTTTCTGTTGAATGAGTAATTTTATTTTTTTTCAAGCTTTGTATTTTATACCGGAGTACAGGCTTAGCGGTAAAGAATCTGCCTGCGATACAGGAGATGCAGATTTGATACTTGGGTTGGAAACATGTCCTGGAGGAGGAAATGGCAACCCACTCCAGTATTCTTACCTGGAAAATCCCATGGACAGAGAAGCCTGACAGGCTACAGTCCATGGGGTCACAAAGAGCCGGACACAACTTACCGACTAAAGAACAACATAGACAATTCACAATGCTGTGATAGTTTCAGATGCACAGCATAGCAACTCAGCCATACATATACAGGTATCCATTCTCCCCCAAACTCCCCTCCCACCCAGCTGCCACATAACATTGAGCAGGGTTCCATGTGCTGCACAGTAGTCCTTATCCATTCTAAATATATCACAGAATGGTTATCCATTCTAAATATATCCGTGTGTACATGTCCATCCCAACTCCCCCCTCCCATGCTTCCCCCTGGTAACCATAAGATCATTCTCTAAGTCTGTGTGTCTCTTTCTGCTTTGTAAGTAGGTTCATGTGTACCATGTTCTTTTAGACCCCACATATAAGGGGTGTCATATGGCATTTTTCCTTCTCCGTGTGACTTACTTCACTCAGTATGATGCTCTCTCAATTGGACCTGGGTCCTGAAGAAAACCTCTGATCCTTGGGCACTGTTTCTAAAGACCAGAAATATGTAGTCACAAAAAATGCTAGAAGAACAACATGCATTATTTAAGCATTTTAAGTCATCTCCTGATGCTTGACTTCCCTGGAATTTGGCCTCCTGGAAACACCTTGACTTAAAATGTGCCATTACAGACAGTGACAAGGCAAGGGAAAGAGTTATTTAACATTTTATTCATGATCCCACAGATTCATCTGGAGAGCACTGTAGGGATTATTTCAAACCTGAGTCTTCTTCCTTAAGTATAGCAGTGTGTACATGTCAACCCTAACCGCCCCCCCCCCCCCCACCGCCCTTCCCCTCTGGTAGCAATGAGTTCATTCTTTAAGTCTGTGTGTTTGTTTCTTCTTTCCTAGTGATCAGCATCGCCTGAGAGGGGCTTTGATTAGCCCTGTGCATGAGGGGACCTAAGAGACAGGGACTCCCTGGCCTGGCGGAAAGCAGCAGAATCCTCCACTGGGTCCTGGGTCCTCCTAGCTGCCATTGTGGACTCAGCCCACATTCTGGAGGCATCTCTTCGATCAGGTAGGGGTGGAGGAGGGAGGAAAAGGATGCGTTGCATGGAAGAGGGGAATGGAAATGCCAGGGGGGAAACTGAGTGAGAGGAAGTTGGGATGGAAAATGAAGGAAGTCCCTACCGAGGCACTGAGGCTGGGGAAGAGCTGGGCTGGGACAGGGCAGGGGAGACCTGGTGGGGCCTCCGCCAGAACCAGAACCACTGTTAACTCGGGCTCAGCAAGAGAGACGGCAACAGCCTCGGAGTTCAGAAGCCCCCTCCAGACAGCTGGGTTATGTGTTTCCAGAAGCCCCCTCCAGACAGCTGGGTTATCTGGTTCTAGAAGCCCCCTCCAGACAGCTGGGTTATGTGGTTCCAGAAGCCCCCTCCAGACAGCTGGGTTATGTGGTTCCAGAAGCCCCCTCCAGACACCTGGGTTATGTGGTTCCAGAAGCCCCCTCCAGACACCTGGGTTATGTGGTTCCAGAAGCCCCCTCCAGACAGCTGGGTTATGTGGTTCCAGAAGCCCCCTCCAGACACCTGGGTTATGTGGTTCCAGAAGCCCCCTCCAGACAGCTGGGTTATGTGGTTCCAGAAGCCCCCTCCAGACAGCTGGGTTATGTGGTTCCAGAAGCCCCCTCCAGACAGCTGGGTTATCTGGTTCTAGAAGCCCCCTCCAGACAGCTGGGTTATGTGGTTCCAGAAGCCCCCTCCAGACAGCTGGGTTATGTGTTTCCAGAAGCCCCCTCCAGACAGCTGGGTTATGTGTTTCCAGAAGCCCCCTCCAGACAGCTGGGTTATGTGGTTCCAGAAGCCCCCTCCAGACAGCTGGGTTATGTGTTTCCAGAAGCCCCCTCCAGACAGCTGGGTTATGTGGTTCCAGAAGCCCCCTCCAGACAGCTGGGTTATGTGTTTCCAGAAGCCCCCTCCAGACAGCTGGGTTATGTGTTTCCAGAAGCCCCCTCCAGACAGCCGGGTGCAGAGCCCTGCCCCCCTCCTACCCTCCCCCAACCCTGCGCTCTTCAGAGACTCTCCCGTCTCCACGGCTCAGGACTCTCCTCTCGTCAGCTCCCCTGTATCTGGTGTCCCTCTTGGTTCTGGAACCTGTAAGTGAGCCCAGCAGTCACACAGGCTTCTAGGAGTTACTTCTTTCCAGTTTCCTGTACCGGTTTTCCAAATCACCTCAGAAATGCCTTTAAAAATAAAGCTCTAGACTAGGAGGGCACTACGCTAAGTGAAAAAAGTCAGACAGAGACAGACAAACACTGTATGATATCACTTATAGGTGGAATTGAAAGTCCCACAAACTAGTGAATGTAACCAAAAAGAAGCAGGTTCATGGATAGGAGAATAAACCAGTGGTTATCAGTGAGGGGAAGGGAAGCGGGAGGAGGAGGGGCAAGATGGAAGTGGGGGAAAGGGCGGTGCAAACTACCAGGCATGAGGCAGGCTCAAGGACGTGTGGTTCAACACACAGACAAAATCTTTAATAACTGTAAATGGAGAGTAACCTGTAAAATTGTATAAAAATTAAACATTTCAGGGAAAAACCGAGGCGCCACACAATCAGGAGCGTTGCTCACCACAGCTCCATGAAAAATGGCAGGCTCAGTTCTGGCAGGCTTGACGGTTTTGTTAGACGGCACACCAGGCTAGGTTTCTGAGGCAATGAGACCTGCCTGGAGACAGAGAATCCAGATCGCAGGCAGCGCCCCTCACAGGCCAGGCCTTCCGTGTGTGAGTGGCTGTGTCAGGGCAGTGAACACGCTTGGCTCCTAGCTCTGATCCTCGCTCAGCCCTGCCTGCAGAACCTCCAGGCCCACGCGCTAGGTACAACTTTCCCCATACACCATTTTAGAAAACTGTAGACCTTGAGAGACAATTCTATCTGAAAGTTGGCTTTAATCTCATAAAATTTATCAAACTTCTTTCCCCCACCTTTTTTTTCTGCCAGTTTTGAGGCATAACTGACACATAGCACTGTGGATGTTAATGGTGTTCAGTATCATGATCTTCGTAAACTTCATTTATTTATGTGTATAAACTTGGGCTGTGCCGGATCTTTGTTGCTGCCCAGGCTTTCTCCAGCTGCAGTGAGCAGGGGCTGCCTTTGTGGCAGTGTGTGCGCTTCTCACTGCGGCGGCTTCTCTCGTTACAGAGCATTGGCTCTAGATGCTCAGGCTTGGTAGCTGCAGCGCTCAGGCTTAGTAGCTTCAGCACTCAGGCTGAGTAGTTGTGGCACATGGGCTTAGTTGCTCCGTAGCACGTGGGGATCTTCTTGGACCAGGGATTGAACCCATGATGCCTGAATTGGCAGGTGGATTCTTATCCACTGTACCATCATGGAAGTCCCAGCATCATGACTTAACTTACATACTTCATGAAATAATGACCATCATAACTCTAGTGCACATCCATCATCTCATACTACAAAGTAAAAAAAAACAATTTTTGTTATAATATATATATATATTTTTATATATATATAGAAGAACCTAGGATTTAAACTCTTAACAACTTATATAAGTTGTTCTTCTATAGCAAACAGCAGCGTTCATTATATTGTACCTGACATCCCTCGGATTTGTTTTTCTTAAAATTGGAAATTCGTACCTTTTAACCACCTTCATCCAATTTATAAAAGTTTTATGATTTTAAATCCTTAGACTTGTATTTTTAAAAAAGCAAAATTTGGGGCTTCGCTGGTGGTCTGGTGGTTAAGACTTGGCCTTTCAGTGCCGGGGGTGACAGCTCAAGCCCTGGTTAGGCAGCTAAGATCCTATGTACTTCCTGGCTGAAAACCAAGACGCATATCGTAAACCACGAGCAATACTATAACAAATTCAATGATTTAGAAATTCATTCATTTTAAAATGCAAACGTATTTGATTTAAAAATGGTCCACACCCTCTGTCCATCCCCTCCCCGAAAAAGAAACTTTAAAAAAAGCGAAACTTGGTAGATTTGGTTACAGTATATGAGGAATGTCATCAAGACCAGAAGGTCATGATGGAGCCAGACGTGAGTCTGTGTGCGCCAGAGAGCCAGGGCCCCGAGGTGCCAAACATGGAAGCACACCGACATTACGTCTGTTTTGGTTGGCAGGGCTTGTCCCATGATGATGGAATTTTCTAGATGGAGTCCTTTCCATTATGCAGACTGGAAAACTGCAGTCCAGAGAGGAGCGGGGTTCACTCAAGGGGCCTCAAGAAAGAGAGGCGGAGCAGGGGACTCTCATCCCTGACCTCTGACCCCAACCACTGTTGTTCATTTCACCACATTACTCCTTAGGGGAACAGGCCGACCCTGGAATTTTACATGAGAAAAAGATGTAATTGGCTCAGATGGTAAAGAATCTGCCTGCAGCCCAGGAGACCTGCGTTTGATCCCTGGATTGGGAAGATCCCCTGGAGAAGGCCATGTCAACCCACTCCAATATTCTTGATATTGTCCCTTCCCAGGGACAGAGGAGCTTGGTGGGCTACAGTAGGTAAGGTTGCAAAGGGTTGGACATGACTGAAGTGACTTAGCACGCGCACACACACACACACACACACACACAAAGGATGTAATGGCACATCATTTCAGAGGGGGCTGGTCTTCACATTCAAGGGAGACATGAACCCTAAAGGAAGAGGCAGTTTTTCTTCCACTTCCATATCAAGATCTGTGTCACATCTTAACGTTTCCACTTCACGTTGCAGACTTACAATTAACTCATCATGATCAGTGAGTGGCTTTTCCATTTTGTGTACTTTTCTGAAGCACCTGGGGCTCTTTGCTTTTTGTGGTAAAACCAGGAGGAGAAGGAAAGTTAGTCATAAAAATGATTAAGATTGGGAGAAAGATGCACCACTGGCCTATCCGAGCACAGCGCAAGTACCCCTGATGCCGGAAACTCATCCTTAGTGCAGACCGCGGTACCAGACTGAATCTTGGAGACTTCAGGGGAGTAGCCTTTCCAGTTGGCACCAGTGGTAAAGAACCTGCCTCCCAATGCCAGAGGCATAAGAAACTCAGGTTCGATCCCTGGGTCGGGAAGATCCCCCTGGAGAAGGGCATGGAAGCCTGCTCCAGTATTCCTGCCTGCAGAATCCCATCGTCAGAGGAGCCTGGCGGGCTACAGTCCATAGCGTCACAAAGTGTCAGACGCCACTGAAGTGACTTAGCACACACACGCAGAAAAGCTTTATTGCTTTGCCAGGCAAAGGGAGATACAGTGGACTTGTGTCCTGAAAACCTGTTTGTCCCAACCCCGGCTGGGATTTGGTGAGGAGTTTAATTGCAATGGTTCAAGGGTAGGGTGCTGATAAGGAGCAGGGTGTGTGCAGGCCCTGCATTCCTTTAGTCTGGCCTCAGGAGGTCTCCTGATGAGCTTCTCTGGTTCTCCAGGAATGAAGAATGCTTCATCAAGTAGTTACCATCTTGCATTTCTTGGGGTTTTTACTTCTGTTGTTGTTCCGTCTCTCAGTCTTGTCTGACTCTTTGTGACCCCATGGACTGCAGTAAGCCAGGCTTCCCTGGTCCTTCACTATCCATCTTGCCCTCTGTCGCCCCGCTTCTCCTCATGCCTTCAATCTTTCCCAGCATCAGGGTTTTTTCCAATGATTGGGCTCTTTGCCTCAGATGGCCTAACTATTGGAACTTCAGCTTCAGCATCAGTCCTTCCGAAGAATATTCAGGGTTGATTTTCTTTAGGATTGACTGGTTTAATCTCCTTGAGAGTCCAAGGGACTCTCAAGAGTCTTCTCCAGCACCACAGTTGGAAAGCATCAATTCTTTGGCACTCAGCCTTCTTTACAGTCAAACACTCACATACTTACATGACTACTGGAAAAACCATAGCTTTAACTACAGGGACCAAAGATATTATGTGTATTCCTTGAGGCACAGCCAGGATCCTGCACCAAGACTGTACTATTGTTTCTTGGCAGCTCCTTCCTTATCTCTGCTTACCCTACCTTCCCTGACAAGCAACTGTTTGAACCTGACCTTTGGAACTCAGAGAAGCTCTTGGAGGCTGGAGTCTATTCCCCACAAACAAGAAATGGGGGACACAGAAAATGTTCATACCTAGGAGCCCCAGAGAGTCCTGCTTGGTGTCACCCCCGGCCAAGAGAGCTGGATGCAGGACCCATGCTGGGGATGCTCAGATTCTTAGTCGCTCAGACTACGACCCCGTGGACTGTAGCCTGCCAGGCTCCTCTGTCCATGGGATTCTCAGGCAAGAGGACTGGAGTGGGTTGCTACTTGCTTCTCCAGGGGATCTACCCAACCCAAGGATTGAACTCACGCCTCCTGTGGCTCCTACACTGGTAGGTGGATTCTTTTTTTTTTTTTTAATTTAGTTTTTTCATTGAAGGATAATTGCTTTCCAGAATTTTGTTGCTTTCTGTCAAAATCAAGAAGAATCAGCCATAGGTATATGTATGTCCCCTCCCTCTTGAAACGCCCTTTCATCTCCCTCCCCAGCACAGCCCAGCCCAGCCCTCTAGGTTGTCACAGAGCCCCTGTTTCGCCCTTTCGTCTCCCTCCCCAGCCCAGCCCAGCCCTCTAGGTTGTCACGGAGACCCTGTTTGACCTCCCTGAGCCATCCAGCAAATTCCCATTTGGGTATCTATTTTACACGTGGAATTGTAAGTCTCCATGTGACTCTCTCTATCCATCCCCCCACCCCCTCCTCCCCTCCCCACCATGTCTGGTAGGT
Source organism: Odocoileus virginianus (assembly GCF_023699985.2). Taxonomy (NCBI): domain Eukaryota; kingdom Metazoa; phylum Chordata; class Mammalia; order Artiodactyla; family Cervidae; genus Odocoileus; species Odocoileus virginianus. The sequence goes on from NC_069675.1 coordinate 1,195,505, forward strand.
GGATTCTTTACCACTAGTGCCACCTGGGAAGCAGGATCCATGTCCCCTTCCAAAACAACTGTGAGTCCCACATATATGAAATTTACAAGAGGAGAAATAACGTGACTTGTGAACTTAGTCTAGGCACCATGTTTTCAAGTCACTACTGAGGCTGAGTTTGTTTTCTGTAGCCTGTCTCCACTGCAAAAAGAGTTGTCACTTTTTCTGCTGGTGGATATTTCCCTTGGGGAAAGGAAAAGTCATGTGGAAAACAGTCACTCCCAGAAATGCTGGATAAACAGAGCAGGCAAATGCCCTCCTCGTTTTCCAAGGAGCAGACTGTGTAAACCAAAAAAAGGTACTTCAGATGTTAATCTTTGGCAAAAACTCTCAAATGAATTAGCAAATAGTGATCGGAGATAAAGTAAAACTTGGTTGAAAGGTCAACCTCTGAAATGATTCAGGTTGCTCTCCACTCTCTACCTTGGTAGGGAAGGGCAGGCCCCAAAGCAAGCAGCAAAGAACACACTTTTCCAGGAATTTGGGAGGAAGCTCCTGACTCCCCACAGCAAACACAACCTTGAAGAGAGACATGTGGGATCTGGGGCCAAGGGGGCTTTTCTCATCAGTGGGAGATGTGCTGGGTGAACTGGCTAGCCACTGGAGAAAGACCAAAGTGGAAAGAGAAGAGATAGGACAACATGGTTATGACCTTGGAGTTGGAGTGGGCACGGCCTCAAGCAAACACAAATCACAAAGGCAAACAGAAAGAGTGATGTCAGCCTTTATCAAAATGTGGAACTTCTGATTCAGAGTCAGAAATCACTAGAAGCTGAGATGAAAGACAAGTAACGGAGCTGGAGCAGGTATTTGTAATATATATATAGATGTGTGTACATATGGGTTCAGTTGCTTCAGTCATGGCTGAATTTTTGATACCTCAGGGACTGTAGCCTGCTGGGTTCCTCAGTCCACAGGATTCTCCAGGCAAGAATACTGAAGTGGGTTGCCATGCCCTTCTCCAGATCTTTCCAACTCAGAGAACAAATTTACATCTCCTGCGTCTCCTGTATTGCAGGCAGATTCTTTACCACTGAGCCACCAGGGAAGCCCATAATATGTGTGTGTACATGTATTTATGCGTATGTGTGTAAACATATACAGATATATCTACATATATGCAGAAATGGACACACATACACATAAAAGCTGGGTTATTATCCAGACTTTATTAAAAACTACTATCAATCTGTAGGAAAAAAGACCAAGACCAACAACCCAATGGAAAAGTAGATAAAAGATGAGCAGCCACTTCATAAGACGGGAGGGTCCAGAGATACCCTTGTTTTATCTCTACAGTGCAAATTTTTAATATTTCCAGGGAGGGCTTATTCTTATATGAATTTTATAAAGAAAATAAAGAAGAAAATCATGTGAAGACAAAACCCAAGCCATAAGATGTATTAGTTTGCCAACATGTAGGGAGCACTTAATCTCTAGTGTGAGCTCCTTGGCATCTCAGTTCAGTTCAGTTCAGTCACTCAGTCGTGTCCAACTCTTTGCAACCCCATGAATCACAGCACGCCAGGCCTCCCTGTCCATCACCAACTCCCGGAGTTTACTCAAACTCATGCCCATTGAGTCGGTGATGCCATCCAATCATCTCATCCTCTGTCGTCCCCTTCTCCTCCTGCCCCCAATCCCTCCCAGCATCAGGGTCTTTTCAAATGAGTCAACTCTTCTCATAAGGTGGCCAAAGTATTGGAGTTTCAGCTTCAGCATCAGTCCTTCCAATGAACACCCAGGACTGATTTCCTTTAGGATGGACTGGTTGGATCTCTTTGCAGTCCAAGGGACTCTCAAGAGTCTTCTCCAACACCACAGTTCAAAAGCATCAATTCTTCAGCACTCAGCTTTCTTGACCGTCCAACTCTCACAACCATACTTGACCACTGGAAAAACCATAGCCTTGACTAGACGGACCTTTGTTGACAAAGTAATGTCTCTGTTTTTTAATATGCTATCTAGGTTGGTCATAACTTTCCTTCCAAGGAGTAAGCGTCTTTTAATTTCATGGCTGCAATCACCATCTGCAGTGATTTTGGAGCCCCCCAAAATAAAGTCTGACACTGTTTCCACTGTTTTACATCTATTTCCCATGAAGTGATGGGACCAGATGCCATGATCTTAGTTTTCTGAATGTTGAGCTTTAAGCCAACTTTTTCACTCTCCTCTTGGCATCTACAGGGCAGCAAAGACCAGAGCTGGACCCGAACAGGGCTCTAAGAGGGAGGCCCAGCCCCTCTCAGCTCTGTGTCTGTCAGCCCACGGGGGTCTTGGCTGTGCCCAGGGTGCTGAGAAGGATGGACTCCAAATTTAAGACCCTCTGATCACCATTCTACCATTAATGTTCCATTACAGATGTTGTTTGGTCACTAAGGCATGTCTGACTCTCTGTGACCCCATGGACTGTAGCCTCCAGGCTCCTCTGTCCATGGGATTCTCCAGGCAAGTATACTGGAGTGGATTGCCATTTCCTTCTCTAGGGGATCTTTCCAAACTAGGGATCGAACCTGCATCTCCTGTCTCCTGCGTTGGCAGGTGGATTCTTTACCACTGAAGCCTTGAAGCATCTGTGCCACCTTCATGTCCCTGGCCTTGATTATCCTCTGGCCTTTCTGTGAAAGTTTAGTTTCTCAACCCCACTAGTGCTCAGGGTAGACTAGCCTGGCACCCAACCGTCCACTCCTGTCTCAACCAAAGCTGGAGTGGGATTGGGGAATGTCTCCGCTCTGTGCGTTTAAGCCAGCTGAACTCAGGACTTTCACATATGATCAGAATCTTCTAGCTCAAGAGGTCACGGTTCATGGTGCCAGAGCCTAGGAGGCTGGGGGATCCAGGATCACGTGAGTATCCTGCCTTCCCCTCTGTGGTTGGCTGTCGAGGAGGCACTACAGATCAGCTGAACACTTCAGGACAAACAATAATAACATTTTATTTCAAACACAGCTTGATTTTTTTATTTTTTAATTGCAGTATAATTGCTTTACAATTTGTGTTAGTTTCTGCGTACAACATCATGAGTCAGCTACATGTATACATAGATGCCCGCTCTCTTGAGCCCCTCCTCCCATCTCTCTAGGTCATCACAGAGCACCCAGCTGAGCTCACTGTGCTATGCAGCAGCTTCCTGCTATCTGAAAGCTAGCTGAAATGATGTGGATGAACCTAGAGCCTGTCACAGAGAGTAAAGTCAGAAAGAGGAAAACAATATTGTAGCATTAACACATGTATATGGAACATAGAAAAATGGTACTGATGAGCCTATTTGCTAGGGCAGGAGTAGAGGGAAAGAAGTAGAGAATGGACTTGTGGTCCTTCACGGGGTGGGGGGTGGTGTGGGGAGAATTTCATTGACATACATACACAGCTTGAATTTTATCCTGTTCTCAGGAGGCCCAAAGGGATAAATTCCCCTAATCCTACACCCGAGGTTCAGAATTGAGAAATCACCCTGCCTTGGAACAGGAACTTTTATTTTGTAACTCCTGCCTCTGCTCCTCTGTGCCTGGTGTTCTGTTTGGGAGTCTCTCCAAACAGACGATGGTGCCTCCAGATAAAGTTGTAATGAGAGAGGCGGGAGGGGGCCGGTGAAAAGGCCGGGCAGAGAGTAAACAGACCTTCTCCAATCCAAAGTCTAGACAGCCGGGCACTCAGTAGGTCTACAGAGTGACTCCTGACTGCCTATGAATGCCCTCTATTCAGGAGTCTAGGCTTTTGTTTAAGGGTGAAGAGCATTCTGAAGAGTAGAGAACTGGCTGAACTGGTCTGGCCACTCAGCAGAAGTGAATACTTCCCCCTGGGGCCAGGACTCAGGTGAATGATGTCATCGATATTTTCAGGGCAATTCTAATCTGTGATTAACTTTTATCTCTGCTGTGAAATAATAGCCTCCTTTTCAGACTGCTAACTAGAAATAAAACTGGCTGCCTGGAGCGGGCTGTTTCCTACTCAGCTCAGACCCTGGAGGGCAGCTCTAAACAGAGGCAGCCTTGAGAAGGCTAATGGGGTACCCCTGGGGAAAGCCCGGGGTGAGGGAGGCTGGGGATGAGGGGGGAGACAGGGACAGGAGTCCTCCAAGTCCTGGCCTTTGTTATTCCAGGCTCCTCTGTCCATGGAATTTTCCAAGCAAGAAGACTGGAGTGGGTAGCCATTCCCTTCTCTAGGGGATCTTCCCCATCTAGGGATCGTACCCCCCTCTCCTGAATTGCAGGCAGATTCTTTACCATCTGAGCCATTTGTTATTCCAGCGTACCCAGCTGTCCTGACCTGATTTCAAACTCAGCTTCCCCAAAGCAGACAGGCCACTTTCTCCTGTCCTCTCTTCTTGTTTAACCAGGAAGCTTTGACAGAACCATTTAGCAGTTCTTGAGTCCCGCCTCATTCCACCCTGTGCTGAATCCCTCTGTGAGCACAGCAGCACCTTGGAAGGCCTCCCCGTGACCTCACCTTTGCCTGAGACTTAATTTTTCAGCCTACATCAGGCCTCAGACAAAAGGAAGCCAGAGTTGTTTTTCTAAAAGACATGTTTGGGATTTCCCTGGTGGTACAGGGGATGGGAATCCGCCTGCTGATGCAGGGGACATGTGTTCGATCCCTGGTCTGGGAAGATTCCACGTGCTGCAGAGTGACTGGGCCCTCACACCACAGCTGCTGAGTCCTGCTCGATGCAACTACTGAAGCCGATGCATCTAGAGTCATTCTCTGCAACAAGAGAAACAGCTTCTCATGAAGCCCTCACACTGCAACTAGAGAAAGCCCCCACACAGCAACAAAGGCCCAGCACAGCCAAAACTCAAACCAAATAAATAAAAGAAAAGACGTGTTTGTGTCTCTGTCTAAAGTTCCTACTATAGGGACACCAGAACTTAGCATTCAAGACCCTTCACAGTCCACAACTGAGAACCTTAGGTTTTGGATCTCAAGACCATTGGGAAAGTCATGGGTGAATCAGACAGATGAATCCAGGGCTTTTTTTAAGTCAATATTTTGTTTACTCCATTTTAATGGAGAAAAAATACCATATCTATGTGACCCCACATAGATAAGAGGGCAAAGGTGGGGTCTGTTCAGCTCAACAGGGCCAGTGCAGGGGGCCATGCACGAGGCCTTGGGGGCTGTGGAAGTTAATTATTATACAGCTTGGTGGTGCTTTTCTCCAGAGATGGGCCTGGCCCAGGTCCCTTCCAGTGGGTTAAGTTCCTCTGCAAGAGACCTATTGACAGGAAAAGAATTGAGTCACTCATGTGGGTTGACCCTTATGACCTCAGCACTGAAAACCCTCAGGTTTTCAACCTGTTTCTTAAACAGGGCTGAGAAATGAGAAAAGGACCCTGGGGGCAGCAGGAAATAAGACTGAGATTTTCCACTGGGGTTACAGGTCCCAGGGACTATTCTTAGGGCCCAAGGGTTCTGGCAGATGGCACCCCAGAGGGTTTCACGCAGGTGAGTCATTTGGAACAAAATCAGTGCTATGTTCCTCCCCACCCTCTGCATGTAGAGGAGGAGACCTTTTAGAATAATCAGAGGCATTTTCTTTAAGGATGTTGTTTTTTCTCGGTGGTGATATGAAGCCAGCCAGAGCCAGCTGTTTCTCCATCAGGCCTAGGATGGGCTGGAAAAACATCTGACTCAAAGTGAGTTTATCAGTTGGTCACTTGTTAATATTTTTCATTGTAAGACACCCAAATGCAGTGAATTATATCTGTTTTGTGAGCAGCGAGTCTCCTGGATAAAGATGGAGCCACATTCAGGTCAGACCTGGGAAGGAGGAAAGGAACATAAAGGGAACAGGAGCCTTCAGTGAAGCCCAGTCTCTTGGCCCCTGTCGTCTGTCATCATGGCCTTGTTGATATTGATTAAAAGGCACGCTCACACGCACACGTGTGCGTGTGTGTGTGTGTGTGTGTGTGTGTATGTGTTTGGTTGCTCAGTCATGTCCGACTCTGAGACCCTATGGACTGTAGCCCACTAGGCTCCTCTATCCATGTGATTTTCCCAGCCAGAATACTGGAGTAGGTTGCCATTTCCTCCTCCAGGGGATCTCTCAGACCCAGAGATCGAACTACTGTCTCTTGTGTCTCCTGCATTGCCAGAGGATGCTTTACCTCTGAGCCACTGGGGAAGCCTGATTAAAAGGTGGACATCAAATAAACCCCAGAGGGCCAGCCCAGCCAGTGTCTGAACCACAAGGTTCTTCATTATGCTCCTGCCACTCTCAACTCCAGTTCTGGGACATTGCTCCAGCACCAGGAACCCAGAGGCATGACTCAGCAGAAATCACAGGAATGTTTGGAGGATAAAGCTGGTGATCTCAATAAACTGCTTTGAGTCTGGAAAGAAAGAAGCTAGCTGGTAATAAAGGAGAATGAAGCCTTTCCAGGCACACAAGGGCAGTGGAGCTCCAGGCCAGTGCCTGGTCCAAGGAAGCATTCCATAAAGAGCGGGTGTGGGAGTGTTTATAGTCTCACTTCCATGGTTGTTGCTGGGCCTCAACCCTCACCACCTGGGCGTTTCTGCAGGCAGCCTCAGGACATTGTGGCTGGCAACCCCTAGGCTGTGTGACCCCAGAGAGGGTGAGAAAGTGCCAAAGGTGAAAGTCATAGCCTTTTCATAACCCGGTATCAGAAGTGGCATAATGGTACCTTCCTCGTGGTCCAGTGGCTGAGACTCCAAGCTCCCAAGGCAGGGGGCCCAGGATTGATCCCTGGTCAGGGAACTAGATCCCACATGCTGCAACTAAGAGTTTTCAAGCCACAACTAAAGATCCTGCACACTGCAATGAAGATCGAGGATCCTACATGCTGCAACTAAGACCCAGAGCCACCAAGTATTAATAATAAATATTAATAGAAAGAGTGAGATAAAATCACGTATGCCCTCTTCTACTCATTAGAATTAGAGGCAAGTCATTTAGTCCACCCCACACTCACAGGCGTAGACACACAGAAGGTTGGATCATTGGGGCCATCTTAGAGGTTGCCAATCACAGGACCCCTAATTGTTTCTCTGAAAACAAAAAGGGAAGAAAGAGAAAGGCCCGCTACCATACATTTCTGCTTCCCTCTGAATCCAGGTCTGGGTCCAGTGTCTACTTTCATGGTTTAAAAGCCCACTCCCCTTTCGCTGCTTGGTTTTCAAATGATCACAAAGAAATGGATTACTTTCAAGAAAATTTCAATCCCTCCTACCACTGGGGCTGTCTACAGCACTGTTGTGGGGCAGAGGGAACACTCTCGTCCAGAGGCCTCTGTCTGAATCCATGTGCTTAAACACGGACAATGAAAGGGCTTCCATGAAAAGCAGTTTGAGGGCCTACTGGATACCAGGCTCCACACTAGTCTGGGGCTAGAGTGTCAGGCTCCATAGAGGAAGCACTGTGATGCGTGAGAGAGGAGCAGAGAGTCACCTGTCAGCATGCCCTGTCCCTGCACCATTATAGGATGAAGGATTTCAGGGGAGCTACTCCGACTCCCCAGTCATTTGGGCTTCCCCGGTGACTCAGATGGTAAAGAATCTGCTTACAGTGCAGGAGACCTGGGTTTGATCCCTGGATCAGGAAGATCCCCTGGAGAAGGGAATGGCTACTCACTCCAGTATTCTTGCCTGGAGGACTCCAGGGACAGGGGAGCCTGGTAGGCTACAGTGTATGGGGTCACAAAGAGTCAGAAGCAACTAATACTCAACCTTCAGGAGCCTCAATTTCCAAATTGTCTTAACGGAGAGATTGTATTGTAAGGCCTCAGAGCACACTGGAGTCAGGGTGCTCCACCTAGGTCTCTGGGAGACCTGGGTATGCCCGACACAGTGGTAGAGATTACCTTGCAGAACCACTTCTCATCCTGGCCAGTCTGAGACTGCACTCAGTGGGTCTCGGTGGAGGTTTGAGAAAATCCGTATCCCCACACCATGGAAGGCTCTCAGAGGAGTCGCTTCAGGGCCTGATGGTCCTGGTCCACGTTCAGGTACAGGTGGCCGATGGGCCAGGGTGGGTGGGGTTCAGGGCTTGGGGGCTCTCTTGTCCAGTTCTCCCGAGATCTAGGAAAGCAGAGCAGCCCAGTTGGAGAGGGTGGTTTCCAATCCTCGTCCTTTCCTTATGCTTGACTCTTGCTTCCTGTAGCCTTGCCCAGGGATTAGTCCTGGCCCCTTCCTCCTGTCTGGAGGGACCTTTAAGAAGCTGTGAATTCTAGGTGGGTCCGGAGTTAGCCTCTGCCACGGGAGGTCTCTTTGACTCTCCATGCTCCATCCCCATGCCCACATCCTGCACCGCAGACTTCACATTCAGGTCTTGTTCACCAAGGGCTGGAATCCCACGGTGGGTGTCAACCTAAGGCCCATCAGAGGAGCCTTCAGCTCGCCTGTCTAGAGAAGGAGACCACCAAGTTCCAAGAATATGGGCCTCCCAGGCCAGGGCAGAGTGGGTGTCAAGGGTGTGTCATTCTGAAGGTCAATGTCACATGGGGAAAGCATGGGGCTCTGTGTCCCTCCACCTTCCCAGCCGCCATACTATCTTGGATAATTCCTTTAGCTTCTTTTAGGTGTTTTCCCCACTTATAAAGCAGAAAAAGTATTAAGAATCTGACAAAATAATAAACACAGAGGAACTCTGAAACCATCTAATTCAACAACAATAAACACGGAGCACCTGCTAAGTGTCAGGCTGTGCTCTGAGCATGAAGCCAAGATGGAGCTCAGGGTCTAGAGGAGACACAGACACAAACCAAAGACGCACACGCAGAGCACCCTGCAAAACGACCATGCGGGCTGGGGAGGAAGGGGGCCAGAGCGTCAGAGGGAAGCCTAGACCTGAGTGAGACGAGTGCTGAGCCATGTCCCTACCTGGGAGAAGGGCTTTCCAGAAGGAGGAACGGCCAGGTGCCCCAGAAGGAAAGTGTGTGTGCTGGTAACAATGGTCCACTTGGAAATCTGCCTCCAGGTCAGTGATCCACGGAAACAACAAAGTCTCTGGGGGCAATGCAGATGCTCGCAGCGGCCACGGCGGCATTCAAAGTATCTTCAGCTGGGGGCTCCCTGCTGGTCCAGTGGGAAGCCTTCATGCTTCCAATGCTGGGGACACAGGTTTGATCCCTGGTTGGGGAGCTAAGATCCCACACAGTGTGGCTGAAAGAAGGAAAGTGTTAGTCACTCAGTCACGTCTGACTCTGTGACTCCACGGACAACTGGAGCCCGCTAGGATCCTTTGTTCTTGGGATTTCCCAAGCAAGAATACTGGAATGGTTTGCCAGGTCCTTCTCCAGCAGATCTTCCTGACTCAGGGACTGGGAAAGTTTCCCGCATTGCAGGCAGACTCTACTGTCTGAACCACCAGGGTGTCTTCAGCTGATTTGTTGAAAATAAGATATAGAAAGGGCTTCCCTGGTGGCTCAGATGGTAAAGAATTGACTTGCAATGTGGCAGACCTGGGTTCAATCCCTGGGTTGGGAAAATCCCCTGGAGGTGGGCATGGCAACCCACTCCAGTATTCTTGCCTGGAGAATCCCACGGACAGAAGAGCCTGGTGGGCTACAGTCCATGGGTTGCAAAGAGTTGGACACGACTGAGCGACTAAACACAAGATATAGAAATCAGTCAGCAAGAACGTGATGCAGATCGACAGGATGAATTCCAAGTCCAATCTCCCTCCACAGACCAGACCAGCTCCAACCCCCTGCATCTCCCACCACACATCCTTCCAGCCCACTGGTCCAAGCCTTAGATTTCTCACTGGTCCTCAGCTTGCCTCCAGCCTCAGATATTTTGGTTACAACCCCCAGCCCCGCCTCTTGCCTATTTTTAAAGAACCACTTCAAGCATCACCACCTCTGTGAAGACTCTCACCCTCTGGCAGTTCACCTAGGCAACTGGTCACCCACCCAGGCCTGCTCCTGCCCTTGGACGTCCCTCCATTGTGATCCTTACTGCCCAGGGCCCCTGGGAAGTACCCGAGTACCTGGCCCCATCAGGAGTATGAGCGAGTGTTAGTGAGAAGCAATCACAATAGAGGCGGAACAGAGGTGTGTCCACCTGTGATGTGGAACCAGTGGAGGGACATTGTCAGCTCAGAGTTACTCCAAAATCCTCCCAGTAAATTTGTTTTAATTTTATCTTTATTACTAGTGATTTTCACATCATTGCAGAACAAAATGGTGATCTCCATTGCACAGTCTGGAACTGGCTTCACACATTCTTCAACTGTCTTGCTATGTCTCCAGCAGTTACACACCACTGCCTTTCCTCCAGGAAGCTGTAGGGGATGTGTTGCCTCTGGACAGGATCCAATGGTCGTATGCTGGACAGTATAGACAGGGCAGGCTTTGCCCATCCTCTTCTCACTGAGCACAGAGCCTGGCAGCATGGAGGGTCAGTGATCATTTATTGAGATCAGACATCTGCCCAGCACTCAGCCTCCTGCTTTCTCCCTTGGAGCCGACATCTCAGCTTCCTCAGGAGTGATGAAAAAGGAAGCCAACTCTGACCCACAGAAAGAGTCTATTTCCTTAATTCCAAGGCACACAGTTGTTCAGATTTTAATTATTCTGGATTCAGGATATGTCTTACAATTAGTTGGTACATTGCATGGGGTGTTTCTTTTTCTTTTTTAAATTCCTCCCACACACACAAAAAAAGCTATTCCCAAAACAATGCCATGTCTTACAATTGATGGCATCTTAGAATCAAAGAAAATAGGAGTGGAAATCATGGGGCGGCAGCTGAAGTTCCACCCGTGTGAGACTTCTAGGAGCCATCGTGAAAACTGTTTTGTTCTGTTGTAAATGTCTCCTGGTGTGAATGCAGGGCGACCGGATTTCTAGAGCCCCAGGGTCCCCTAGCCATGCCAGGATCACGAGGCAGATGAAGAAGAGTGTAGCCTGGATCCTGCCCACATGTGGTCAGCCATGCCAGCCTGGCCACTGGCTTTTGTACTTTTCATTCCGGAATTCCTGGAGATGGCTGCCAGGGCCAAGAGGTAACATCGGGACACACAGGCTTTTCTTGGGCCTTGGAATTCCGGAAGTCGGTGGCTAGAGTCTATGGAGCCAGACAGAACACATATGGGAATACGATTACCTGCAAAGTCAGCCTGGCTGGAGCGGGGAAGAGGGCCCGGGTGCAAGAGGGACCCGCATGGTGAGCAGGTGTCTGGTGCTGCTTCGTGCAACCACAGCTCTTGGACCAGATTTCTCACTGTGCACCCCTCAACAGTCTTCTTGAGCAAATACACCCCCACGGTCTCAAAAAGCTTTAGAAATGCTGTGGGAACTGTCACCCTCTTGGAGAACCACACACATTAAAGGTCCCGAGGAGCCCTGCAATAGAGAAACACGAGAAAGGGGGCTTCCCTGGTGGCTCAGTGGTAAAGAATCTGCCTTCCAGTGCGGGCTCCGTCCCCAGTCTGGGAAGATCCCACATACCTCAAAGCAGTTAAGCCCCTGCGCCACAACTGCTGAACCCGTGCTCCGGAGTCCAGCAGGCACAGCTACTGAAGCCCACGCTCTGCAACAGGAGAAGCCCCCACAACGCGAAGCCCGCGCTCGCAGCACAGAGCAGCCCCCGCTCACTGCCCGAGCGCAGCGATGAAGAAGCAAATAAATAAACTGACTTATTTTTAAAGAAGAGTTGCATTTAAAAAGGAAAAAAAATGATGAACTTCCGTTGAATGTTCTCCCAACGCCTTTGATCACAGAGCACTTTTATTCAAGTTGCATCTTATAAAATCTGAAGATACAAATTTTCTTCAGAACAGCTGCTGGGCAATAGTTCTATCTTAGCCGAGCCGTTGAGGACTGAGAACACTTTCATCACTCTCCAGCTGATCACGGGAAGGAGAAAGCGAAGCAGAGAAGTGATGGGCGCGAGCACGGCAGAGACCCTTTCTGGGATCCTGGTGCATGACCCCACTTGCCCGCTCGTCTCCTCCAGGAAGTTGGCCTTGGCTGTCCCAGGTGTCCCCAGGGCAGAACGCTGCCAGCACTGGTCTGACCGGTCTGAGAGCCAGGTGGAAGGGCTCAGCATGGTCTTGGCACATGGGCTGAGTCACTTCTGGAAGGATCCTCTCTGGAACAGGAACTGGCACACACAGAAACAGCAGCAAAACACAAGGCCATGCTCACCTCGAAGTTAGTTCTCTGGCTCCTTGTGCAAACCCAGGACAGACCTTGTAGAATGAGACCACTGCAGGGCATGGGATTCAGAGCCAAACAGAGAGGACTGTTGCTGTCTCAATTAGGAAACACAGCTGTTGCCTGGGGCTTCCCAGGTGGCGCAAGTAGTAAAGAATCCACTTGTCAATGCAGGAGACACAAGAGATGTGAGTTCGATCCCTGGGTGGGGAAGATCCCCTAGAGAAGGGAATGGCAAAGCATTCCTATGTTTCTTGCCTGGAAAATCAGAGGAGCCTGGCACGTTATAGTCCACGGGGTCACAAAGAATCAGCCAAGGCTGAGCATGCACACCATGCCAGATGCTGTTTGCAGGCCTCTGGAGATTTGAAAGGATTAATGGTAGGTAACACTGGTTGGCGGGCTTCCCCCAGTGGCTCAGCGGTCATGAATCCGCCTGCAGTGCAAGAGATACAGGAGATGTGAGTTCAATCCTTGGGCTGGGAAGATGCCCTGGAGGAGGAAATGGCAGCCCACTCCAGTATTCTTGCCTGGAGAATCCCACGGACAGAGTCTGGTGGGATATAGTCCATGGAGTCGCACACACACAACACTGGTTGATAAGCAAGTCCTTGGTGACTACCTCCTGGGTGCAGGATAAACGGAACTCCAATGTATTAATAGTTTAGGCTGCAAATGGGTCCCTGGTGCCCAGGAAAAGGCTACAGCCCTGGAGAGGTCACGACAGCAAGGATAGGAAATGGCTGATGTTAAACCCTCGCGAAGACAGCTGTGATCAGGGAAGGGCAGCTAGGTTCTTGCAGAAGAATCACTGGAGGCTTTGTTGTTCACTCACTAAGTCATGTCCAGCTCTTTGCAATCCTTTGGACTGCAGCACGCCAGGCTTCCCTGTCCTCCGCTATCTCCCAGAGTTTGTTCAAACTCCTGTCCATTGAGTCGATGATGCCATCCAACCATCTCATCCTCCCATGCCCCACTTCTTCTCCTGCCCTCAATCTTTCCCAGCATCAGGGTCTTTTCCAGTGAGTCGGCTCTTTGCATCAGGTGGCCAAAATATTGGAGCTTCAGCTTCACCATCAGTCCTTCCAATGAATACTCAGGGTTGATTTCCTTTAGGACTGACTGGTTTGATCTCCTCGCTGTCCAAGGGACTCTCAAGAGTCTTCTTCAGCACCACAGTTGGAAAAAATGAATTCTTTGGTGCTCAGCTGTCTTTATGGTCCAACTGGAAAAACCATTACTTGTGCTAAGTTTCGAAGGGTGGATCCTGGGTAGCTGGGAGTCACAGGCAGCAAATACAGCCAAAGCAAAGACAGCAAGGCAGAACGATCAAAATTTGCTCTTCGAGTGGCGAGCAGGTGCGTGGCATCCCGGGACACCAGGTGGCAGGGTGCAGATGGCAGGCCAAGGAGTTTGGATTTGCCTATAAAGAAACTTCTTGGGTATCAGATGCCACCAGGGGCAGGGTCTCTTGTCTTCCCGAAGATGCCAGTCAGGAGGGAGCTGTTGAGTGCTGGGTTGGTTTTGAGGACCTCTGGGGCAAGGAGAGATGCAAGCCAAGGGGTTTGATGCAGTAGCCATTTTTTAGTGGACAGGCATGTTCAAAGAAGCAGAAGCCCCTAAGCCAAGAGAGTTGAAGTGGGAAACAGTTGTGTCAGGCCTGAGGGCTTCAGCCAGAAGCCCCAGGAGAAGTGGCAGAGAGGGGGTGGATATATATCCCCATGGCCTGGTGCCAAGATTATGGTTATGACTGAGGCTGAGGAGAGAAGGATGGTGGGGTGGGTGTGGCCCCCACCCAGGATTCCACTGCAGATGTGTTTTTCTGAGCTGCATAGTGGTTATTAAAGAGTTAAGAAATCCTCATGTAAGTATCTAGATTTCTGGCTTCACTTGGAAGCCCTGGATTTCATGGGTCCATTCCCGGAGTGCTGGCCAGAGCTGGTCACACGGCACCTGGGACTTGGCCCTCCCGCTTCCACATCTCTCCGCTACCGTCTCTCACTCGGCCGGCTTCTCTCCTGTCCCTTCTTGGCCCTCCTGGGTCCCTGACACATGGATTCACAACCTGGATGCAGGTCAGGGCACAGGAGGCTGCCGTTCACAGCATGGAGCTGGGGGTGAAATTCAGCCGACACCCAGGCCTCCCATCGCTAGCAAGTCCACCCGTCACTCCCAGAGAAGAGGCGCCTAGTCAAAGACATAGAGATGAGACCTGGCCCTGACCCCAAATTCTCCCACCCAATCCTGAGTTCCCATTGGACACAGTGGGTCACATGGCCATGATAAGGAGGATAAGGCGTGGTGGGGTGGGCTGGGCAAGGCCCAGGGACTCAGGAGGGACGCGTTTTCAGAAACCTTTGTCAACTACAAATTGGCACTTGCCAAGAGCGTTTGCCAGTGACTGAACAGCAGTGGCATTTGGCATCTGCCTCCGTGGAGCCTGAGCTCTGTGCTGCTGCGGCTGCTGACCTTCAACATTCCTGAGGGGTTCGGGGTGGAGGGTGAGGCCCTCTGTGCTCCAGGGAATCTGGCGGGACAAGTCTTCAGATAGCTAGATATTTTCAGGTCTGATCTCATGAACCTAATCCTTGCATCTCTTCATATCTAGAAAAGCACTACATCCCTTCCTTCGTGGCGACATCAGCTCCTTGTGAGAAGCAGAAAACCTTTTGTAAAATAAGTGCTTCATTGCATTGAGCTCCCCTTCACCAAAGTCTTACATCCTGACCTTCCCCGCTGCCTCTTTGGAGCAGTCTCTCAGAGCTGTCTGGGTGCCGTCTCCCAGACTGCGGTCCTTGTTTTGCCCCAGATAAATCTTAGCTTACAACTCTCACGTTATGTATCCTTTCAGTGGACACCTTTAAAAATGTGCAGAGATCAGGATACCGATGCTCAATAACACTCGGCTTTGAAAACAGTCTGGAAGCATCTAACAGCCATTTAAAGCTCGAAGGACATTTGCACTGTTGCCACTGCAGTAATTAGTAATCACTGACTGCCTACAAGGATTTTGTTTTTGACTTCCGGCTTCATATATCATGGTTATTTTTATATCTCTGTTTTGTTGATGAGGAAATGGAAGCTCACAGAGGTTGAGTGATTGGCCCCAGGCCACTGCCCATCAGGCTAATGCTAGTATCAACAGTCACTGCCCATGGGGGCTGAGCTGAGCACTTCACACTCCCCATGACAGAGCTGATGCTACTCCTCGCATCTCGACAGGGAGAGTGGGGCCTGGAAGGGTCTGTGTGAGTTCTAAGCCACCTCCACTAACAAACCCAAAGGCCCATGCCTAAGAGCTAATTATGAAGCACAAATATGGGATTAAAACCTAAGTCTTCAATCAAGTCTTCCCTGCTGGCTCAGAGGATAAAGAATACACCTGCAAAGCAGGAGACCTGAGTTCAATCCCTGGGCCGGGAAGATCCCTTGGAGAAGGGGATGGCAACCCACTCCAGTATTCTTGCCTGGGAAATCCCATGGACAGAGGAGCCTGGCAGGTTACAGTCCATGGGGTCACAAAGAGTCAGACATGACTTAGCGATTAAACAGCAGCAGGAGGAATGGATCGGGAGTTTGGGATTAACAGATGCAAACTATTATATATAGTATAGATAAACAACAAGGTCCTACTATATAGCACAGGGAACTCTCTTCAATATCCTGTGATAAACCACAATGGAAAAGAATATAAAAGAAAAATGTATGTATATACTGAATCACTTTGCCATACAGTAGAAAGCAACTCTTTGGAAATCAACTGTAGTTCGATTTAAAAAAAAAAAAAAACAGAACAAAACTAGGCCTTCACTGCAGAATCTATACTACACTGTTACTATTTCTTCTGCTTCATTTTTTAAAAATTGGACTATAATTGCTTTACAATGGGCTTCCTTGATGGCTAAGATGGACTCTTCCCTGGGTTGGGAAGATTCCCTGGGGGAGGGAATGGCCATCCACTCCAGTGTTCTCGCCTGGAGAATCCCATGGACAGAGGAGCCTGGCGGGCTGCAGTCTGTAGGGTCACGAAGAGTCGGACGAGACTGAGAGAATCTCTTCCTGTGCTTTACAATGCTGGGTTTAGTTTCTGTTGCTCAGTGAAGTGAGTTAGCCTGTAGCCTCCTGGTACTCTGAGCTGAGACTGCTCATGCAGGTTACATATTACATGGTTAGCAAACTCTAGAATCTGAGCATTAACCAGGATGTTTCTAATAACTGGGAATTTGTGCCTTTCCTGTGAGACAGACCACCTGTGTGCAATCCTGGTCAGTGTAGGGGTTAAGCCTGGGTCTAAGTCAGTGAGACCTTAGTTCTAGTCCTACCTTGCAACTCTGGCTGTATGACCATGGCCAGTCCCTTACCTCCTAAGGTCTCCCCTGCCTCTCCTGGGATGTGAACACTGCGGCTCCTGAGCCCTGGGCTCTGAGGTCTGGAGAGGTCCCACGTGGGTGGGGCTCAGCTCTGGCTCACGGCTATCTCACTGAGGATGTGTATGCGAAGGAGTGTGTTTCTCATCACAGGCAAAGGGTCGAGCATTGTTCACCAGTAAGGCAGGTGAGAGTTTTGAACCATTTCAGAGCAAGGCCAGCAGTGGACCCGGGAGCGTAAGCCAGTTGCAGGACAGGGTGGAGGGGCAGCCTCTTCATCTTGTCACACACAGCCACACCCCCTGCAGAGTTGGGGTGCTGGGCTCCCGCCACTTCCTGCAGAGGAGCACCGCCCTTGAGAAGGGGGTCCAGCCTCCTGCAAAATGCCCTGCCCCGGGACCTGCACCCTCCCTCACACTCCCGCCTCTTGGACACCTGGCCCATGTCCCAGGATGGTCCCAGGCAGCAGGTAGCACGTGACCAGCCTCCTAACAGTGCTAGGCATCGAGCCGCTATGCTCTTCCAGAAGCTTCTATGTCCCCGACCAGTCAGTCGTTTTTGCTCTGTCCCTGGAGTTGTTGCTGTGTGTTAGTGTTAGTGGCTCAGTCGTGTCTGACTCTTTGCAACTGCAGCCCGCCAGCTCCTCTGTCCATGGGATTCTCCAGGCAAGAATACTGGGGTGTGTTGCCGTGCCCTCCTCCAGGGGGTCTTGCCATCCCAGGGATCAAACCTGGGTCTCCTACACTGCAGGGAGATGCTTTACCACCTGAGCCAGCAGGGAAGCCCAGGGTTGCTGCTGGGCTTGTGACAAAATCCTCCCGCTCAGGACTCGGGGAGAATAGAAGCCACATGCCCACCTCCCAGCTGCCTTTCATTCGCAAGGCCCTGCAGGTGTGGAGGCTTAGCTCTTCCCCAGTGGGAACCCCCTGTGGAGAGGACTCGTGGTCCCCCAGCTGTCGGAGCATGCTCCAGCATCCGTGAATATATTAAAAATCTGTTTAAGAGAGAGAAGAGGAACTCTACTCAATACCCTGTAATGCCCTATATGGGACAAGGATCTGAAAAGGCGTGGATGCGTGTCTATGTGTAAAATGAGTCACGTTGCTGTACACCGGCAATAACACAATGCTGTAGACCAACTACCGTTACTGTGCTGTCACTCGGTCACGTCCGACCCTGACCTGACAGGCTGCAGCACGCCAGGCTTCCCTGTCCATCACCATCTCCTGGAGCTTGCTCAAACTCACGTCCATCGAGTCGGTGATGCCATCCAACCATCTCATCCTCTGTCGCCTCCTTCTCCCATTGCCTTCAGTCTTTCCCAGCATCAGGGTCTTTTCTAATGAGTCGGCTCTTTGCACCAGGTGGCCAAAGTGTTGGAGCTTCAACTTCACCATCAGTCCTTCCAATGAATATTCAGGAATACTCCCATAAAAATTTTTGAAAAAGAGAGAGAGAAAAAAACTTCACTCCGTCGTGCTGAAGCAGCTCTGAGTAGCATCAGGTCAGATGAGCTGCGGTGAGGGCGGAGCTGCAGCAGCCAGAGGCCTTTGCAGTCTTGGATTGTTTGTCCAAGTACATCCTGTGAATATGTGAGGCTCCCTGGCCCCTGCCCAAGGCCCAGCTCCCATCCATCACGCATTCAAACACTTGAAAGCAATTACAGTAGTTGGAGCTGTCGGCCAGGGCTGTTTTTCCCTAAGCAGACAGTGTCCAGGTGCCCATCCCCCCGGCAGAGGGGAAATGCCAGGATGAGGAACCAGGTCAGAGCACTGGAGTGGTGGGCAATGAAGGGGTGAGACTGCGGACCTGCACCAGGGATGGGAGGGGCTCTGGAAGGCTCTGTTGTGAGGAATAGAAAGGCAGTGGTGTTTCCTTCCCTGAGAGCTGAAGCGAGGGAGGGAGCAAGCAGCTGGAAAAAGGGTGAAAGAACACGACAGACACCGGGGGGCGGGGGGGAGGGGGTTGGAGGGGAGAGAGAGAGAGAAGGTGGACTGGACAACAGCTCCAGGTCCAAGTGGGCAAAGTCTGCTTGAAAAAAGACTGTGCAGATCCTGGAGGAAGGGAAGGAAGTGAGATGTCTGAGGTTTTGCTGAAATGTTCAGGTGCAAATAATCTCTCATTAAAACAGCCACAAGAAGGGCAGGAGGGGGGTTCAAGTGGGAGGGGACATGTATATGCTTATGGTTGATTCACGCTGTTGTGTGGCAGAAAGCGACACCGCACTGTAAAGCAATTCACCTCCAATTAAAAGTTAAAACAAAAAAAACAAAAAACAGCCACAAGAGAGAAACTGCCTCCAACCTATCTTTCTGGGAATGGGTGGTCGGGGAGGTCTCAGGAGTGAAGATGTCTCCATGGAGACTGAGAACCAACACAGGGTCATGGAGCTTTCGGAGTCAGAAGGCACCTGTCATGAATGAGGAAGTTGAGGCCTGGGGACGGTAAAGTGTCATTAAAGTGATTTGCCCCAAATAATCCAGCCTAAATTCAAACACAGAATCCAAACCAAGAGTATGACACAGATACAGCAAATACAACCTGAAACAAATGTCATGTGTTAAATCAATTATTGTTGTTCACCTTAAGTTGTATCCAACTCTTTTGAGACTCCATGGACTATAGCCCACCAGGTTCCTCTGTCCACGGGATTTCCCAGGCAAGAATACTGGAGTGAATTGCCATTTCATTCTCCATTTATGGAGAATATATCTCATTTAAAAATATGTATGACAAAGATAGATGGTGGACTGGCAGTCAGAACTCTGCACACACTGTCCTGCTATAGATGTTCAAGCTCATGTAGGAAGATAGCATTCAGTGGGCTCGTATCTCTAGGCATGTGTGAGTGCTAAGTCGCTTTAGCTGCTTATGACTCTTTGTGACCCTATGGACTGTAGCCCACCAGGCTCCACCGTCCCTGGGGTTCTCCAGGCAAGAACACTGGAGCAGATTGCCATGCCCTCCTCCAGGGGATCTTCTCAACCCAGGGATCAAACCAGCATCTTCTGCAGCTCCTGCATTGGCAGGCGGGTTCTTTACCATTAGCACTACCTGGGAACCCCTCTCGTCTCTAACAGATATTAATTTTACAACCTCATGTGCTTTAAATGGTATATTATCAAAGCAGAATTTACACACCCAAGCAATGACCTCCAGTACCTTGAAAAGCTGCACACCTATATTTAGCAATTGAATTCACATTTGTTAATTGCTTTCAGAGCTATCCACCTACAGTTCATTCTCATTCCTGAATGCCCATGTGAGTCAGACTCTGGTATCAGCAATTATAAGGAAGACAGAGCTCCCACTGTGTAACTGGTAAGCACAATGCCAGCTTTAACCACAGTAGTGAAGGGGGTTCGGGGGGCCCAGGAGGGCAGGACCGCAGCTGTGTGCTCTGCTAGGATGGGCTCTTGGCAACTTCACCTGTGCTTTCCAGAGCAGACATCACTAATCAATCACAGCATTCTCTCCCAAGGAAGCTGCATCAGGCACAGAGTCTTTGTCAGCCCACCTTGTGTCCAGCAACCAGGAGAAACACTGGGAGCCGGAGCAGGGCCAGGCTGTGTTCACTGGCCCGGAGCGAGCGTGCCCAGACCTTCAGCCACACTGCCGTACTCAGGGAGGCTGGGGGACAGCACTGTCGGACTTGAGTTTTTGACAAGAGAAGGACTCCTGAGTTCCCCAAGTGTTGGGAGAGGAAGGAAAGCCTCTCTGGAGTGGTGAGTGTGGGCCAGTGGGGATGGGTGGGCGGTGGGCAGTCGGGGCGCTGCTGAGGAAGAGGCTGAGAATGTGCCATGAGCAGCAAGGGAGGAGGGAGCAGAAGATTTGACTGAGAGCGCGAGAGTTTTCCAAGCAGAAAACGGGGAGGAGCAGAGAACGGAGAGAGAAGACAGTTTCTCTGAAGCTCCTCCACGGGCAGTTTGCATGTGGGTTGAGACTCTGAGAACCAGTCAGGGACGCAATGACAGATCGGGAGCCCAGCCACAATAGGAGTCCCAGGGAGACTTCTCTTAAGGCGGCGGTCCCCAACCTTTTTGACACCAGGAACCGGTTTGGTAGAAGACAACTTTTCCATGGACCAGGAAGCAGTTGGGTGGTTTCAGAGTGATTCAAGTGCATTACATTTGTTGTGCACTTCATTTTCTAAACTAATGTCACTGCTGATCTGTCAGGAGGTACTGTTGTGTAGCCCGGAGGTTGGGGACTCCTCTCTTAAGGGACCTTCACTTGGGAAGACAAGACCAGTGAGTAGAGCCATCAGCCCCCGAAGTGTAATTCCACCCGCAGAGGAGCTGAATGGAGGTGCATGGCTGCAGAATGGTAACTTGGGTAGGGATGGGGAAAGGAGGCGAGGAGGCACTTGAGTTGGATCTTGAGGGAGGAACAGAGCCTGCTTAGAAGCAGGGGATGTGAAATAAGTTGGGGGAGGGCCCCAAAGACCTAACTGAGCCCTAAGGAACAGAGAGCAATGGGTGGGGAGTTGTGAGGGTGGAGCACTAGGTCTCAGTGTGGTTGGAATTTAGGAGCAGATGAGTTGAAGATATGGTTCATCCAACTACTGAACCACAAATGAGAAGGATGGTGACAGGAAAACTCTTCCTCTATGCACAGTACTTCTCATTGCAGACATGTGGGTTTTCCACAGCAAGAAATTCTTTAATTCTCTGCAGATATCAACTGATGTCCTATACTTCAGATAGAGTCTAACTACCCAGAGTTAACACAGACCCCACAGGTTAAGGGCTCAGTTCCATAAAGCTCTCTGCATATTAGACACCAGTCACAAGTAGTGGGCCCCCAGGTTACCCACATTTCTGTCTGGTTTGGCTACCAATTAGGGGTTCCCCTGACCTCCTCCTCAGGCTTAACAATTTGCTTTAACAGTACACAGAACCCAGGGAAATAATTTTACTTACTATTTCTGGTTTATTGTAAAAGATATTGCAAAGGATACAAATGAACACCTGGATAAAGAGGTACCTAGGCAGAAGATCCTAAATGTAGGAGCTCCTGTCCTTCCCATGAACTTTGGGGGGCACTGCCTTCCCAGCATATATAGGCATTCCCTAACCCAGAAGCTCTCCAAACCTATTTGCTCAGGGTTTTTATAGAAGTTCCATTATGTAGGCAGATTTGATTAAATCCTTGGCCCTTGGTGATTAATTCAGCCCCCAGTATCCCCTCCCTCATGGAGGTTAGGCGTGGATGGAAAGTTCCAACTCTCCTAGTCACATGGTAAGTTTCTCTGGCAACCAGCCCCAGTCCTGAAGATAGTGTTATCAAGATGTTATCTCATTAGCATAAATTCAGATCTGGTGAAAGGGCTTATTATGAGTAGCTTTCGGTTAGTACAGTAGTTAAAAACACGGTCTTGGAGTCAGACAGCCAGAGTTTGAATCTCAGCCCCACCACTTACTAACTGTGACCTTGGTCAGACTCTGGGCTTCCAAGGTGGTGCTAGTGGTAAAGAACCCACTGCCAATTCAGGAACCGCAGGAAATGTGGGTTTGATCCCTGGGTTGGGAAGATCCCTTGGAGGAGGGCATGGCAGCCCACTCCAGTATTCTTGCCTGGAGAATTCCAGGGACAGAGGACCCTGGCGGGCTGTAGTCCGTTGTGTTGCAAAGAGTTGGATATGAAGCTACTTAGCCACATGAATCACTAAGATGCTCTTCTCAGCCCTATCGTTTAGTAAATGCCATGGGATTTTGGAGATCTTGTGCCCGGAACAGGGGACGAAAATCAAATATCTATTTCTTGTCATATCACAATGTCACAGTGTCAGAGGACTCAGCCCTTGTCCCAGAGCAGATAGGGACTATAGAAGGCTCACTTCCATCTAGAACTCTCCTTCTGGTGTTCAGCTGGGGTTGTGCTCGGTCAGCCTCTCACCTTTGCCCCCCGAACAGCCCACCTGCTCCTTCATCAATCTTTCTCCCATCCAACCCTCCCCCATCACAGAGATCTGGTTCTCACTTTTAATCCTCATAGATCTCTTACTTAACTGCATGCCAGGTACTCTGCTGGTTGCAGAGCAGCTCTCAGCTCTAGTTGGGACCAACAGAATCATTGCACTCCGTCTGGCTCCTCGCGACCTGACCGAGATGTCTGGGCTCTCCTCGTGGGTGCCCAGCTGCCACCTGGATGTCTCCGTGGATGTTAGCCCTTTACAGATAACCACGCGCCACGGAGGAGGCCCCCTCAGGGAGGGCCCAGTGTGCATGCCTGCCTTTACAATTCCAGCTGCTTGCTGTTCTTCCAGTTTAAGAAGGAAAGAGCCAGCTGGTCCCTCCTTGTAATAAATGCTTCTGTGTGTTTGAAGACAGTAGTTAAGTCATTCTTGAGCTTTCTCATCTCCAAACTAAACAATCCTGGCCCTTGTAACCTTTCTTGGCAAATCTGAAGGCCCATATGCAGAGAGAAAGCAAAACAAAACCATCTGATGGGGGAGGCCTCCTATCTCCAAGCCAGACTGCGTTTGGAAACTCGGTCTTTAATTACATGTAAATTCAGTAGCTTCTAGCATCCGAGCCAGTGAGAGACCAGGTGCTCATCAAGCCCCCTCATGTGCTTGGCTGCCAGGCTGTCAGCGCCTGGCTGAAGCTGGCATTTCTTCCGTGTTCAGATGCATTGGGAGGATGAAAAGGTACATCGCTCAGGGAGTGAGCCAGGAATACAGACTGCTGTAACTTCCTGCCTCAAGTCTCTAGGATTTTCTAGAGAGTCAGGCAGCCTGCTAGGAAGGCTGCCCTCTGACCCCACAGAAGCCGGCAAGACCGGTTTCCCGGGAACTCTAAGTGGAACTGGTAACCTTAACTTGTCAGCTCTCCCCAGACTTCCTGCTGCTTCTAAATGGGAGAGGCTGCCTGTGGGTCCTCGGATCACATTCATATTCCTTCCCTTGGTGGTTTTCTGGGGGCACCTTTCCCAGGAATTCACTAGGTGTCTTGGGAGACCCCGGGTTAGTGTGTCCTGTCCTTAGGTTTTGCTGGCTGTGGACCAATCGTCCTTTTGGTCTCCGGGGCCTCTTTTTTCCTTCAAAGCCCAGTGTTTGTAGATCAGGCCCAGCTTCCAGGACACAAGAGTCACACTACAGGCTCATACAATCACCTAATAAATTCAACACATTTTTCTAAATAAATAAAAAGTTATTTGGACAGTGCCGATACCCTGAGTGTCCTTCTCATTACACCTGGAAATGGATATGGGGGTGGGGGTGTCCATTAGGGCATCCTTCTGTCTGTCTGTCTGTGCTGTTCTTCCTGCTGGCTGCTCAGGCTGTGGGCCCCTGGTTTTGCAGTAACAAAATTTACCCATTTTAAGCATTCAGTAAGTTTTTTAAAAAGTTATTTTACTGAAGTATAGTTGATTTACAATGTTAAATGTACAATGTGTTAATTTCTGCTTACAGCAAAGTAATTATTATATATATATATGTATTTTTTCATACTTTTCTAAAATGGTTTATCACAGGATATTAAATATAATTCCCTGTCCTGTACAGTAGGACCTTGCTATTTATCCATCCTGTATATAATACTTTGCATCTGGAATAACTTTTGGTATTTTTACAGTTGTGCACTCATCACCATAGTAACTGTAGAACATTTTCATCACCCCAAAGTGAAACCTTGTGACCATTTGCAATGACTCCCCACCCCCTTCCCTCCCACCTGGGCAGCCATGAATCTACTTTCTGTCCCTACAGATTTGTCTACTCGTCATTTCATATAGATGGAATCATACAATATGTGGCCTTTTGTGACTGGCTTCCATGACATAATGTCTTCAAGGTTCATCCAAGTTAATGATATTCCATTGTCTGGAGATACTACATTCTGTTTATCCCTTCATCAGTTGGTAGACATTTCATGGGCACATTTTGTGTGAACAGGTGTTCAAGCCTCTTGGATATATACCTCACAGTGGAATTACTGGGCCATTTGGTAACTCTGTTTCAAGGATGCACCTACTGTTTTCCAAAGTATCTACAGCATTCTACATCCCCACCAACAATGCATGAGAACTCCAATTTCCCCACACCTTGACCATTACCCTTTATTGTCCATCTTTTTTATTCTAGCAGCCCTAGCAGGTGTGAAGTGGATTTTGGTTTGCATTTCCCTAAGAACTAGTGACAAACAGCATATTAAAAAGCAGAGACATTATTTTTCTGACAAAGGTCTGTATTGTCAAAGCTATGGTTTTTCCAGTAGTCGTGTATGGATGTGAGAGTTGGACCACTAAGAAGGCTGAGTGCCAAAGAATTGATACTTTTGAACTGTGGTGCTGGAGAAGACTCTTGAGAGAGTCCCTTGGACTGCAAGGGGATCCAACTAGTCAATCCTAAAGGAAATCAATCCTGAATATTCATTGGAAGGACTGATGCTGAAGCTGAAGCTCCAATACTTTGGCCACCTGATGTGAAGAGCAAATTCACTGCAAGATTCTGATGCTGGGAAAGATTGAAGGCCAGAGGAGAAGGGGGTGACAGAGGATGAGATGGTTGGATGCCATCGCTGACTCAATGGACATGCCTTTGAGCAAGATCCAGAAGATAGTGATGGACAGGGAAGCCTGGTGTGCTACAGTCCATGGGCTCGCAAAGAGTCGGACATGACTGAACAACTGAACAACAACAAAGAACTAATGATGTGGAGCATCTTTTCCTGCGTTTCAGAATATTTGATATATAGATTACATTCGAATCTTCCAAAGAGGCCACAGTAGGCAGTCATTCCTAATGCATGGGACCATGGTTCAGCCTTGCACAGGGCAGCTCCTGGAATGTGAGCTTACAGTGCAGAGCTAGAATGCACTGCTCCAAAGCTGTCTGTGTGCAGCAGTGTGAGTTTGGGGAACATCTTTAGGGTATTATTTTTCCAAGCTTTTCTCAAAGTGAAAAATCCTTAACTCTTTTCCCTTTTACATGGAGCTTTGTCAAGGGTAATTTTGGCTAAAACAAAAAGGGAAAAGAAGGGACTTCCCTGGCAGTCCAGTGGTTAAAACTTTGCCTTCTACTGCAGGAAGTGTGGGTTTGATCCCTGGTTGAGGAACAAAGATCCCATATGCCTTGTCGTGGCCAAAAAAAAAAAAAAAAACCCCACATAAAATACAAGCAGTATTGTAACAAATTCAATAAAGACTTTAAAAATGGTCCACACCAAAAAAAAAAAAAAAAAAAGAAAAATCTTTAAAAAAAGGAAAGGGCTCCCCTGATTGCTCAGTGGAAAAGAATCCGCCCGCCAATGCAGGAGAATCAGTCCCTGGTCTAGCAAGATCACGCATGTTGCAGAGCAGCTGACCCCCTGCACCACAAGCCCTGAACCCTTGATCTGGAGCCCAGGCATCACAGCTACTGAAGCCCAGGCACCTGGAGACTGTGCTCCACAGCAGGAGAAGCCCCCGCAACGAGAAGTCCTCACATCTGAATTAGAGAGTAGCCCCTGCCAGCTGCGATTGGAGAAAGCCCGAGCAGCAACAAAACCCAGCACAGCCAAAAATAGATAAATAAATATTTTTTTAAAAAGGGAAAAGGAGGCTAAAATCTATCTCCTTGAAAAATTATACAAATTCTGTTGTTTGATGGGGAGGGTTGAGGAAGTTGGACCCCCTGTGTCCCTTCTCATGGCCACCAGTGGCCAACTCTGCAAGACTGTCCTCATGCTTTTGCTTCCAAAATGGTTCGGGCACAGCTGGAGACGTGGCAAGTGGCATCGCGGTGGTGCAGAGTTGTCTCAGCTTGGCTGGGACTCCAGGTTCCCAGAGGTCACTGTGCAGACACTTGGAAGCACAGCAGTCCCAGCTCCGTCCCCACACAGGCAGTGACGCGGTCCTGGGTGTCCTGGGCTTTATAAACCAGACAGACCATAGGCCAGTATGTCCCAAGTGATGGAGAAGCAGTGGCCATCTGCTGGTCTGGTGTCTTCTCAGGAGCATCTTCCCTTGGTGAACCATGACCTCAGCTGGCCCTGTAAGGGTCCATGCCTCTGATTTCCCGGGTGTCTCTGCTGATCCTGTGATGATGGGTTTTATTCTCGGCTGACACCTTCCTGAAGCCCAGTGTGGTCTCCAGACACGCTACCCACCTTTCCCCACTGTTGACCTGCCTCACAAGCCAGGCATGGCCTCTCATCTGAGCCCCATGAGAAGCTGAAGTTTTCTCCTCAATATAATTCAAATGTGTCCCTTCTTTGAACATCCAAAACCACGGTAGGAATTTTTTTTTTTAGTAGAGAGATAGGGATGAGAAGGGGGACATTTGTGTTCTTAAATTTTATAGGCACACCCTTGGCTGAACCTAGAGGTGACTGGTTTTCATAAGCTGCTGTATAATTGACTTCCTCATCTTCCTTGCGGAGGCAATGACACCTACTTGTGTGGTGATTCTCTTGAATCACTTTTCATCACATCTATCCTCTCCCTCTGACAAATTGGCATAGTTGGTCAAGCTGGGTTGTCCAGGCCACACTCTTGGACTCCTGAGTCAGGGTTCCCCTCTCTCTTTCTTGTCTGTGCCCGGGCAGGAGGGCACCTCAGAGCTTCCACTCCCTCCAGCCTCACTGCCTAAAGGGACACGTGGCCCCCCAGGATATGGAGACAGGCACAGCCTAGAAACCTCGCAAGCCCTGCATTCTTTCATAAAGCAAATTATAAAACTTTTTAATTTACTTTATGATTGCTCTTGGTTATTATAAAATTATAATAATCAGTGGGGTTGCTGTCAAGACAGACACATAGACCAATGGGACAGAGATAGGAATACAGAAATAGACCCACACTTACATGACTGATTTTTCCTAGCAAAGACACCAAGGAAATTCAGTGTAGAAAGTGTGATCTTCAACAAATGGTGCTAGAAAAAATGGGTAGCCATAAGCAAAAAAAACAAAAACAAAAACAAGCTTAATCATTACTGGACATTATATAAAGAATCAACTCCAGACAGATTATAGGCGTAAATGTAAGAGCTAAGACTACGTAACTCCTAGAAGAAAACATATGATATATCTTAGTTACGTTGGTTTGGGCATCAATTTGTTAAATTCAGTATATAAAGTATAAATCATAAAAGAAATAATCTATTAACTGGATTTTATCAAAATTAAAAAAATAAACTTTTGCCTTTATAAGGCACTTAAGAAAATGAAAAGGAAAGCCACAGACTGAAGATATTTGCAAAACATACACATGACAAAGGACTCATCTAAAATTTATAAATAAGTTATTTATAAGAAGACAACGTAATTTTTTTGAATGGTCAAAAGATCTGAAAAAAAAAAAAACTTCACCAAAGAATATATAGAGCTGGAAAATAAACACATGAAAAGAGGCTTAACATCATTAGTCACTAGGGAAATGCAAATTACAACCACAATGAGATACCACTAACCCACTTGAGTGGATAAAATGAAAAAGACTGACCATACCAAATGTTTGCAAGAGTGTGAAGCAATTGGAACAGTCATTCACTGCTGGTGGGAATGGAAAATAGTATGACCACTTTGAAGAGAATTTTGTCAGTTTTTTTTTTTAAGTTAAAAATATATCTACCATATGACTCAGCCATTCCATCTCTGTTTATTTACACTCCACCCAAAAAAAAAAAGAGAGCGCCTATGTTCACACAAAGATTTGTACCCGATGTTCATAATTGCTTTATTTGAAATTATCAATAATGGAAAGCAGTCCAGGAGAATCCCAGAGAATGAACAGATTAATAACTTTTGACATATCTGTACAATAGAATGATACTCACCAATAAAGAAAAGAAACAATTGATGTAGACAAAAGCATGATTGAATCTCAAAATAATTACGCTAAGTAAGAAAAAAAGGCAATAAAAGTAGATACTATGATTCTAGTTGTATAAAATTGCAGAAGTGCAGCTAATCTACAGTAAGAGAAAGCAGATTGGGGGTTGCCTTCTGGGCAGAGGGAGTTAGAAAGCCAGAAGAACTACAAAGTGACAGAAGGAAATGTTTGAGGGTGATATATATATGTTCATTATCTAATTGTGATGACAGTTTCGGAGATGTATAAATATGTTCAAACCATTCGAGTGTACACTTGAATTATATAAGGTTTATTAAGTGGCAATAACACTTTGATAAAGTTGTCACCAATAAAAAGAAAAAAAAAAGAGCCCTTATCTCCCAGAGACAGACATTGAATGTTTTACAAACAAAGTTATCTAAGTACTGAAATTTGTTTCAAGATAATATAGGAAGGGGTGTGAAGTAGGTGGTAGATACAGGGTGACCTAGAAGATGGGTCATCAAATGACAAAGGTTGAGGGTGGGCTCGTTTGCATGTGTGTTTGAAACACTACATTAAAAAAAATGCTGACTAGAAAATGTGACTTTTACCCTAAGAATGCAGCACAGCTTTCTTTCTTTAGTCAGAAACCTCATTAGCTTTTATTTAGTTTAATAAAAATGAGTATGGGTGACATGGTCCAAATGAATTGGTTAAAATTAATGTGAAACAATTAATAATTAATCAAGGCAGGTCTTTAGGCAGGCTGGATTTTGTCAAAGAAGACACGTGGGGAGAGGATCTTCAATGAGAAGGGATGAGACTGCTGAAAGGCCACTCTTTTATAGATTGATAGAATGCATGTGCATAGAGGTGTGAAATAATGGAGAAATATGGACAGGGCGTTAGAAGTGAGAACTATGAAGGCTTCCTTTGGTGCTTAACTCCCTGGGAGAAGCATCAGTATCCCAACCCCATGCTCCTGCAGGATCAGCCTTGCAGCCTAGAGTGGAGGGAAAATTCCAAGCCTGCTAACAATTACGACAGTGCCCCTCTAATAAAAGGGCCTGTCCATGAAATCTTCTGGTGAGCTCCCACATTAAATCCTCAGAGGCTTTTACTATCTGTGAGGGTTTGAGAACTGGTAACTAAGTAGAGCCTCTTTACTTTGGGCTGCTTGATGGGTATCCAGGGTGGGGAGTGGAGACTGAGGCACACTACTGCCTCAGAGTCTGTGAGAGCAGCTGAAGAAAGCGGGTCAGAAAAGGTATACTGGTCTCTTGACTCTACACAAACGCATAGAAGTTTGCTTATATGGACCAGGCATACTGTTAAGGTTATCTGACATGTGTTGATATAATTTAAGTTTTTAACTTTATTTATGTTCTTTAGTTGCTGAGTCATGTCCAACTCTTTGTGACCCCATGGACTGTAGCCCTCCAGGCTTCTTTGTCCATGAGATTTCCCAGGCAAGAATACTGGAGTGGGTTGTCATTTCCTACTCCAGGGGCTCTTCCTGACCCAGGGATCGAAACAGCGTCTCCTGTAGTTCTCTTACATTGCAGGCAGATTCTTTAGCACTGAATCACTGGAGAAGCCCCTGGATTTGCCACATGTCCCAGCAATTCTACTCTTGCATATATAAGAGAACTGAAAACTGTTCCACACGAACTCTTGTGCATGGATATTTGCAGCATGTTCTTTATGATAATGTCCATCAACTGGTACACAAATAAACACAATAATAGGATTCAACATTTAACTATAGAAAGGAATGAAGTATGCTAAGGTATGGATGAACTTTGAAAGCACATCGCTGAGGGAAAGAAACTGGTTTCACCAGATCTGAAAGAGACACGTGCACCCCAATGTTCATCGCAGCACTGTTTATAATAGCCAGGACATGGAAGCAACCCAGATGCCCATCAGCAGACGAATGGATGAGGAAGCTGTGGTACATATACACCATGGAATATTACTCAGCCATTAAAAAGAATTCATTTGAATCAGTTCTAATGAGATGGATGAAACTGGAGCCCATTATGCAGAGTGAAGTAAGCCAGAAAGATAAAGACCAATACAGTATACTAACACATATATATGGAATTTAGAAAGATGGTAACGATAACCCTATATGCAAAACAGAAAAAGAGACACAGATGTATAGAACAGACTTGTGGACTCTGTGGGAGAAGGCGAGGGTGGGATGTTTCAAGAGAACAGCATCGAAATATGTATATTATCTAGGGTGAAACAGATCACTCGCCCAGGTTGGATGCATGAGACAAGTGCTCGGACCTGGTGCACTGGGAAGACCCAGAGGGATCGGGCGGAGAGGGAGGTGGGAGGGGGGGATTGGGATGGGGAATACATGTAAATCCATGGCTAATTCATGTCAATGTATGACAAAAACCACTACAATATTGTAAAGTAATTAGCCTCCAACTAATAAAAATAAATAGAAAAAAAAAACAAAACAAAAAAAAAGAAACTGGTTTCAAAAGTCCATATAATTTATGGTTCTGTTTATATGATATGCCTAGATAGACAAATCCACAGAGACGGAAAGTAGATAAATGGTTGTCAAGAGCTGAAGGAGACAGAGATGCAGAGTAACTGCTAAGGGTACTGGGTTCTTTGGGGAGTTATGCAAATGTTCCAGAAGGAGATGGTGGTGATGGTTGCACGTGTGTGTGTGTTAGTCGCTCAGTTGTGTCTGACTCTTTGTGACCGGAAGGACTGTAGCTTGTCAGGTTCCTCTGTCCATGGGATTCTCCAGGCAAGAACACTAGCGTGGGTAACCATACCTTCCTCCAGGGGATCTTCCCAACCCAGGGATCAAACCCAGGTCTCCTGCATTGTGGGCAAATTCTTTACCTTCTGAGCCACCAGGCAAGCCCTGGCTGCATAGCCTTGTGAATACACTGAAAGCCACTGAACTGCACATGTTAACGGGGTTAATTTTATGATATGGAAAGTGAAAGGGAAAGTCGCTCAGTCATGTCCAACTCTTTGTGACCTCATGGACTATACAGTCCATGGAATTCTCCAGGCCAGAACACTGGAGTGGGTAGCCTCTCCCTTCCCCAGGGGATCTTCCCAACCCAGGGATCGAACTCAGGTCTCACGCATTGCAGGTGGATACTTTACCAGTTGAGCCACAAGGGAAGCCCAAGAATACTGGAGTGGGTGGCCTATCCCTTCTGCAGGAGTTCTTCCCAACCCAGGAATCGAACTGGGGTCTCCTGCATTGCAGGCGAATTCTTTACCAACTGAGCTATCAGCGAAGCCCATGATATGTAAACTATATCTCAATTTTCTAAAAAAGGGAATGCGATCTAATGATTCAAATTTCAAGACACGAAAGAGTCAGCAATGACAAGCCTTCCTTCCTCCTCTGGGAGCAGCTACCTATTGCCCCTGCAGCCCTTAGGATCTATGTTGATCAAGGAATCAGTTTTCTATTGTTAGTGTTGTTGCCTTATGCATAATTTTTTATATTATACTCACTGCTTTCCAGTTTGCTTTTTCCTTGGTTGCAGTCTACTAGTCCCTTATTTTTTTTTTTTCATTGAAGTATAATTGCTTTACAATGTTGTATTAGTTTCTGCTGTATAACAACATGAATCAGCCACATGTATACATACATCCCCTCTCTCTGAGCCTCCCTCCTACTCCCCAATCCTACCCCTCTAGGTCATCACAGAGCACCTAGCTGAACTCCTTGTGCTATACAACAGCTTCCCACTGGCTAGCTACTTAATACATGTGTGTGATAAGTCGCTTCACTCGTGTCCGACTCTGTGCGACCCTATGGCCTGTTAGGTTCCTCTGTCCATGGGATTCTCCAGATGAGAATACTGGAGTGGGTTTCCATGCCATCCTTCAGAAGACATTCCTGACCCAGGCATCGAACCTGCATCTCTTACATCCACCGCATTGGCAGGCAGGTTCTTTACTACTGGCGCCACCTGGGATGCCCGTTTAATACATGGTAGGGTATACATGGGGCTCCCCTGGTGGCTGAGATGGTCAAGAATCCGCCTGCAGTGCCGGAGGCCTGGGTTCGCGACCAGCACAGCACACAGTGTGTGTATGTCCATGCCAGCTCTCCCAATTTGCCCTGCTCTCTCCTTCCCTTGTATTAGACGTACTGGGACAATTCGTTGCAGGTGACTATGTCCTGCAGATTAACATGAGATAGCCATCTATAATAATGGTGACAACCATATCATATCACGAGCATCAGTAAATAGTCTTTATCAAGCCCAGACCAGATTAAGGAGTTTGAATTAAATTTGGTCTCATCTGGACTGATTGAATCTGATTCTTGGCCAGGACACCCCGGGGATTGCTTGGGATTTGGTTTTCAGCAGAGTTTGAGGTTATATGATTTTTGGTGACAATGTGCACAGTCAAATGAATCTTTACTCTTCAGAACATTTTTGTTCTGGAAGGCTTACGAGGGAACTGCCAAATTGAGTTAAATGAATCAAGAGACCGACCCGCCTTGGGCCATAGTAAGCAAAGACCAAACACGCAATTGAGAGCCACCTTCAGCTGGCTACTTACAGTTACCTGGCCTAGATGCCCACAGACCTCTCAGGTTAGGAGAGTTGGAACAGCAGGTACCAGCACAAAGATCCCCACTGACTCTCCCAGGGACCAGATTGCTAATATTGTGCTGGATCCCTTAACACCTTTAAGGATTGAGGCCTTGGACTTCCCTAGTGGTCCAGTGGTAAAGAGTTTGCCTGCTAACACAGAGGACAGAGGTTCGATTCCTGGCTGGGGGACTAAGATCCCACATGCTGCGGGGCAACTAAGTCCGGTGCAACTACTGAGCCCAAGCATTGCGACGACTGCAACTCATTCACTCTAGAGCCCAGGCTCCACAACAAGAGAAGCCACAGCAATGAGAAGCCCCTGCACCCCAACTAGAGAATAGCCCTGCTTGCTGCAACTAGAGGAGGTCTGTGAGCAGCGATGAAGACCCAGCGCAACCAAAAATAAATAAATAAATTGATCAAGTTTTTAAAAAAGAATTGAAGGGAATTCCCTGGCAGTCCAGTGGTTAAGGCTTCGCCTTCTAATGCAGGGGGTACAGGCTCACTCCCTAGTCGGGGGCCTTGGGGTCAAAAATACCCAAAATGTTGTAACAAATTCAATAAAGACTTAAAAAAAATGGTCTACATTAAAAAAAAAAAATGAAGTCCTCTGGCCTGTTTTGTCCATTTGTTCATTAGTATAAAAAACAAACAGACAAACAAACAACAGTGAGCTGGAGTGGGATTAGCTATCTCCTCTGCACTTTTGCTGCTGTTGGTCCTGAAAGTGCTTCTACACAGAGTTCCCAGATGTCCCATTCTTTATGAGGTTAGTAGGACACATGTACTGAGTGGCTCTCTCATCACGGTTCCCAGTCACTTCCCAGGGATGATCTCTCTGTGTCCTGATGCCACCTGTGTCGGTAGTAAGCATGAGTGCAGGTCACTTTTGTTAGAGCTGATGAAGCCCCGTGGGTGAGGAACACAGGAGCTGCCTCCAGGCCTGGACAAGAGGCATGGAAGGGGACAGGTCAAAGATGTTGTGGGGTTGTAAAGCTGGAGAGGCTGAATCCTTCAAGGAGGCACCAAATACTGAGAACCTACTCCCCAGCTTTGTGGAGAGGATTTATTGCAATGGAACCCAATGTGCTTAAAACAGTTGCTGCTCAAGAAATGTTGGCCTTAGCATGTAAAGAGTAGAGTCAAATAGCTATTTGCAAAAGAGGATGTCCATTGAAGAAACTATTTTGCAGAAACCACAGAGGCCATCTGGTCTTGGATTGAGGGTTGGATGAGGACCCAGGGCAACTACTGTTGGGGCTGCAACAAGGAATCCACAGGGAAGAAAACAACAGCTCAGCAGCTGCAAGAAATGCCCACTTGAGGACAGAGAATCACGGTGGCGTGAACATGGCTTATTGGCGAGTGATCCTCAGAACTCTTGGAGAAGGAAATGGCAACCCACTCCAGTAGTCTTGCCTGGAGAACTCCATGGCCAGAAGAGCCTGGTGGGCTATAGTCTGTGGGGTTGCAAAGAGCTGGACACGACTGAGCAACTAACACTCTCAGAACTCTAGAGTTCTTACCCATTAAGTGGGCATAATTATATTACCTAACTCATAAGATCACTGCAATAATATTTGTAAAGGCTGAGTCCTTTGCCTGATACAAAATATTGTTTGTTGTTTAGGTGTTAAGTTGTGTCTGACTCTTTTGAGAGCTGTAACCCACCAGGCTCCTTTGTCCATGGGATTTCCCAGTCAAGAATATTGGGGTTGGGTTGCCATTTGCTTCTTCACGACAAAATGAGCATGCGGTAGTGCTGGTAGGGGTGGAGGTGATGTTTCTCGGAAGATTTTGTAAGACTCCTTGTAGGGCAGACTCAGTCTTGCTGGTCAGGTGTTTTGAGCTCATGTGGGTAAAAAGCAAGGGCTGGCATGTAGGCTTTAGAGGAGCAGAGAAGCTACTGTAATTAAGAGGGGAGGGACTCAGTTTTCCTGGGTTGAGGATGGGAATTCCAGGAGGAGGAGCATCAAGGATGAAGGCTCAAAAGAGAAAGAACTTTGGGAAAGAAATTTATTCATCAGGGAATTTGGAGGGCTTTGAAGTCTTCCTTGAGTTAGTTCCTCAACATCATCTGTCAAGTCTATGCATCTCACTAAAAGTTTTGAAGACGTGGACTCTTTGGTTATCTCAAAGAGAGGTTGAGTTCTGAGTTCAGTTAAGCAGGTGACGAAAGCCAGACTGACCCATGGACGCAAGATCCAGAAGCTAGGGAACTGCTGACCTCTAGGGTATATTGTTATTGCTATGATCATGGTGAATCTAGAAGAGGGGTCAATGGTTGGGGCCAGGAGATGCAGATGTGGGCTAAGAGCATGATTGGGGAGGTGGGAGAGGGAAGAAACCCAGAGACTGTATATTCTTTGAACAAATCCCCAAAAGGACTCCAGGAAGAAGAAAGATGGTTTAAACCTCAGAGGAAACAAGAGGAACATGGGGGTCCAAGTTACACCAGGATGGAGGTCATGAGCCAAACAGCAAATAGACAGCCCCTCCCTCTGTCATGGAAGTGACTGTGTCTGAGAATCTCGGTCTTGGGCTGTAACTGAGCAGGATCCTATGAGGTCTTCTAGAGCAGCCACTTCCTCCATATCTTCTACTTTAGCTCCTCTCTGAAGGACCTAGAAGCTGTATCTGATGCACATTTCCTGAGTTGTTTTATGATACTAACACCATCACCCAAGGGAAGAAATTAACTACTTGATAATCGTGAGCACTAGCCTCCAGACCTACTGGCACCTAAGGATTGATAATGCTCACTCCCGTGACATGGCCCTATTATCTCACCATCAACCAATCAGAGTTGTGCAGGAGCTATCACACACCCTGGGACGCCCCTCCCTCACCTGGCCTTTAAAAATGCTTTGCTGAGGGGACTTCCTTGGCGGTCCAGTGGTTAAGACTTCACCTTCAAACACAGGAAATGTGGGTATGCGGGTTTGATCCCTGGTGGGGGAGCTAAGAAACCACATGCCTCTCAGCCAAAAAACCAAAGCCAAAACATAAAACAGAAGCAAAATTGTAACAAATTCAATAAAGACTTTTAAAAATTATTTATTTTAAAAGTGAAGACTTTAAAAAATTACTTTGCTGAAACCCATCAGGGAGTTTGGGCTTGTTGAGCACTGGCTGTGGTTCGTACCCAGCAACAAATGCTGCATTTCCCTTCACCACAACCTGGTGTCAGTAAATTGCTTTTACTGAGCGTGGGTGAGCAGACCCAAGTTTGGTTCAGTAACAAGGTGAGGCGTGGACAACCTTGGACTTGGGTCAGGAGGCACCACATGTGTTCAGATTGCACTCCTTTTTCTTGTGGTGGTCTTGGAAAGGGGCCACATTCCTTAAGCCCTAGTGGCTGAACTAGTCCTTGTGTGTTAATGATGTAAGGTAAGCTGACTCTCGTGCCTGAAGAATCAACTAGAACATAAACAGTTTAGGGAAGAAGTTTCAGGGCTAAGAATTGCTGGTGGGGTCTGATTGTCAGGCTTATGGTCCTGGATGAGAAGCATTTATTGAGGCTTACTGTGTGCTGAGCATTATCCACTTGTTTCCATGTTGGAAATGCAGAATTCTTTTAACCCAATTAACAAATGTTTGTAAGTGCTGACTGGGCTTCCCTCATAGCTCAGTTGGTAAAGAATCTGCTGCAATGCAGGAGACTCCTCCGTGGACAGAGGAGCCTGGGGGTGGCAAAGTCTGGTATGACCACCATATAGTTGTAGGTCCCACATATAGAAAATGGTCTAAGATGCCTGGGATGGGACCTTTCTCCTTCTTACCTCCTTGTATTAAAGTTTATTTATAATTCCCTCAACATTAATATACAGGCTTCCCACGTGGCTCATCGGTAAAGAATCTGCCTGCCAATGCAGGAGACACAGGTTCGACCCTTGGGTTGGGAAGATCACGGCAACCCACTCCAGGATGCTTGCCTGGGAAATTTCATGGACAGAGGAGGCTTTTTGGCTACGGTCCATAGCGTCACAAAGAGTTGGACAGGACAAGTGACTAAACATGCACACAACATTAATTTTACCAAAGAGGCACTTGGTTTAGCCAAAAACAACATGAAACTGCATATACTCTTGTCAGTCTGAGACTGGAAAGTCAAACGTGACCTTTTGTGATGATTTATTATACTTCCCCATCCCAGCCCCATGGCCCATGAAGAAGAGAATCTGGTTGGTAGCTGTTTTTTTTCAGTGCTACCCTGACCACAATCTGAACTATATCCAATAACTCTGGTAAGATGATTTTAAATTACATTGTCTTTAACTTTGTTTTGTCAAGGAGGCTGTGAAATCTCTGACCCTAGTCTTGTCTTTGCATTTGGAAAGAGCCAATTGTGCTCTTTGTAAAAAACCTCAAACTCTTACGGAACCCATGGATGGAATTTTAAGCAATAGTATTAAAGAACCTGCCTGCCAACTCAGGAGATGTAAGAGACTTGGGTTCGATCCCTGGGTCATAAAAGCCTATTTATTAGATTGAAGAAGTTCTCTTCTATTTCTTATTTTCTAAGAGTTTTTATTATGAATGAGTGCTGAATGCTTTTTTTGCACCCATTTAAATAGTTATATAATTTTCTCCATCATTCTGTTAACTGGCTAATTACACTGATCAATTTTTCTAATATTAACTCAACTTTCCATTTCTGGTATGATGCTTTCCTAAGTATTATACTTTTAATACATGACTAGTTCAAGTTGCTAATATCTCATTTAAATTTTTTGTACCTGTGTCCCTTTTATTTTTTTTCTAATGCCTTTGTCAAGTTTTATATTAGAATTATGCTGACCTCATAAAATAAGTTGGAAATATTTTTGCCTGCTTTGTTCTCTGAAAGAGTTTGTGAAAAGTTTGCATTATTTCTCTCTTAAATGTTAGAACTAATGAAACTATCTTGAGCAAAGTTTTCTTTGTGGGAAATTTTTATAATAAATTATTTTTCCTAAGTACAGGATTATTTAGATTTCTATTTTATCATATCTGAGTTACGGTAAGTTGCATTTTTCAAAGAATTTGTCCATTTCATCTAAGTTGTCAAATTTGCTGGTTGGCATAAAGGTTTTTAAATAGTATTTTCTTACCATTCTTTCAATATCCATAGCATTTTCAGTGTTGACCCCTCTTTTATTCTAATGTTGATAATTTTCATTCTCTCTCCTTTTTTGGTTGATCTAGAGTTGATCTTTTCAGTGAACCAACATTTGGCCTTATTAATTTTCTTTATTCTTTATTTTTATGCCATCTATTTCTGTTCTTATTATCTCTTTAATTCTACTTACTTTAGGTTTACATTTTCTTCTTTCTTTACTCATTTTTTAGACTCTCAAATTAGAACATGAAGTCATTGTTTTTGACCTTTCTTCTTTTCTAAAGTATATATGTAAAACTATGGGCTTCCCAGGTGGCGCTAGTGGTAAAGAATCCGCCTGCCAATGCAGGAGACAAAAGAGACTTGGGCTTGGGCTTAATCCCTGGGTTGGGAAGATCCCCTGGAGTAGGAAATGGCGCCCCACTCCAGTATTCTTGCCTGGAAAACCCCATGAGCAGAAAAGCCTGGAGGGTTACAGTCCGTGGGGCCACAAAGAGTTGGACACAGCTAAGCCACTGAGCACACACACACACACGTAAGATGACAAGTTCCCTTCTAAATCTTGCTTTAACTACAGTTCATGAACATCACTATGTTGTGTTTTCATTATTATTTTGTTCAGAAGTTTTCCTAATTTTTCTTTGGGGTTATTTAGAAGTGTGTCATCTGATTTCCAAGTATCTAGGGCCATCCTAGATTTCTTGTTATTGATTTCTAATTTGATCCTATTGTGGACAGAGAAAATGCTCTGTAGGATTTCAGTCTTATTCTGTTGATCAAGACCTATTTTGTGGCCTAACATATGGTTTCTCTTGACATAAGCTCTACGTGTATCTGAAAAGAATGTGCATTCTTCAGATGTTGGGTGTAGAGTTCTATAATTATTAATGGGTCAAGGTGGTGATGCTTTTGAACAGATGGTCTATGTCTTCACTGATTTCAGGCCTAGTTTTTCTATCAATGACCAAGGCGTGGTTAACATTTCCAACTATGATGGTGGTGTTTTCTACTTCTCTTTTAAACTCTGCTGTTTTTGCTCTGGTATTTTGAAGCTCTGTTGTTAGACCCATATATCATTAGCATTGTGGTATCTTCCTGTAGGATTGACGCCTGTCATTAGGACATGTCTCTCTCCATGTGTGGCAGCACTCTTTACCCTGAAGTAAACTTCATCTGACACTGACACAGCCACTGCAGCATTCTCATGCTTACTGTTCTCATGGTGTTTCTTTTTCCATTCATTCTCTCAATGTACTTGTTTTTTTTTTCTGTTTCAAGTGTGCCTCTTATAGAAAATGTTTCTATCCATTCTGACAATCTCTGCTTCTCATTGGATTTTTTAGTCCATTAGCATTCAATGTAATTATTGATATTTTTGGAGACAGGTCTTCCATTTTACTATTTATTTTCTGTTTGCAGCCTTTAATATCCACTCCTATTTTCTTTTTAAACTATTTAATAGATTTTAAAATTACTTCTTAATGTATCTATTGACTTTTTAGCTTTACTTTTTTGTATTTTTTAACCATTTGCCTATAGATTACAATGTATTTCCTTTCCTTTTGCAATCTGTGAGAGTTAAGGTTGTACCACTTTACATAAACTGTAGAACCTGACAATCATATAGAGCCATTTACACTCAATCATTCTTTACACTATAAATTTCATATGCACTACATTTACATAATTATAAATCTCACAAGACAGCATTATAAATTTTTCTTTAAATAATCATATGTGGTTTAAATAAAGAGAAAAAAAGTCTTTATTACTTATCCTGAAATTCACCATTTCCAACAGTATCATTTCTTTTCAGCCAGAAGCACTTTCCTTGGTTTTTCTTACTGTGCAGTTCTCCTGATGATGCATTGTCTTAGTTATCTGAATTGTTTTTAATTTGTCTTTATTCTTGAAGGATATTTTCACTGTGTATGAAATTCTGGGTTGACAGTTCACTTCTTACAGCAATTTAAGGATGTTGTTTCACTGTCTCCTGGTCTCTGTTGTTTCTTTAAAAAAAAAAAAATTTATTTGACTGCCCTGGGTCTTAGTTTCGGCACTTGGGATCTTTAGTTGCAGCATACAAACTCTTAGTTGCGTCATGTGGGATCTAATTCCCCAACCAGGGATTGAACCTACCCCCCTGCAATAGGAGCACGGAATCTTAGCCACTGGACTCTGGTGTTTTTAATAAGAAGTTAGTAAGAACTGCAAGAGAAGGTTGGTTCTGTTGTCCACAGGAGGCTGTGTTTACATACATATGTGAATTCACAAACCAGAAAGAATCTATTATCTTTGCTGACAATGATGTGCAGCATTTAAAACTCTGTAGTCAGACCCAGTTCTTGAAAAATTTAGACCTAACTTAACTCTGGCCCAGTAAAGATTTTAGTTGGAAATTAAAGTTTTAGCCTAGGAGCTATTTTCCAAAGATCTTTAAGGCTTATCAACAATGACAATGATAACAATAATGGTGAACACGATAATAGCATCATCACCAATAGCTGCTCCAACCTACGATTCCATAGTATGTGATCACAGGTTTTCTCCATCATCTCAACAACCCATGCTGCAGATGAAAAAATAGACTTATCAATGAAGTAAGTCCAAAAGAGAAAAACAAATATCATAAATTAATGCATATATGTGGAATCTAGAAGAATGTTATAGATGAACTTATATGCAAAGCAGAAATAGAGACAGAACAAACATGGATACCAAGGTGGGTAGGGGAGTGGGATGAGTTGAGAGACATATATACACTGCTGTGTATCCTTCCTGGGTGGCTCAGATGGTCCCGAATCTGCATGCAATTCAGGAGACTCAGGTTTGATCCCTGGGTTGGGAAGATCCCCTGGAGAAGGGAATGACTACCCACTCCAGTATTCTTGCCTGGAGAATTCCATGGACAGAGGAGCCCGGTAGGGTATAATCCATGGGTTGCAAGAGTAGGACATGACTGAGCAATGACACTTTCACTTCCTTCACTTTCGCCGTGTATAAGATGGATAACTACTGAGAACCTGCCTTATAGCACAAGGAACTCTGCCCAGTGCTTCACGGTGGCCTAAACAGGAAGGAAACCCAAAGAAGAGGGGCCGTGTGTCCACAGGGGGCTGACCCGCCCTGCTGTACAGCAGACACGCACACAACACTCTAAAGCAGCTACTTCTGTTGTTTGTCGCTAAGTCGTGTCTGGCTCTTTTGCGACCCCAGGGACTGTAACCCACCAGTCTCCTCTGTTCATGGAGTCTTCCAGGCAAGAATACTGGAGTGGGTTGCCACTTCCTTCTCCAGGGGATCTTCCTGGACCAGGGATTGCACCTGTGTCTCCTGAATTTCAGGCGGAATCTTTACCCCTGAGCCACCAGGGAAGCCCCCAAATCCTCGAATTACAGAAAGAAGAAGCAGGCTCAGCGAGCACATGATCTCTGCTCATGACTAATGGAGGCAGGATTCAGCCAGGGAGGCCCGCCTTTTTCCACTGCACCACAGTACTGGCCCCCTGGGCTGGGATGTTACCTCAGACCACAACCGCACGATGACAGCCATTTCCTCCAATGGGCCTGAGGATATTGGTTTTTTTCTTTATTTCTCCACCTCACAAGGGACCTGTTTCATGACTCAGAGGTCCTGTGTTGCAGCTCTGAGAGTGGGTTACCACCTGGAGGTGTCCCGGGCAGACGACTTGATCCAGCTCCTTTCTCTCTAAACCCCAGATCTCAGCCGCTGGGCAAAAACTCCACTCTGAGACCCCAGGTATAGCCCTGGGGGAAAGGGGAGAAAACGCAGGGAGAAAGTTGGAAAGAGGAGAGTGAAAGAGTTGGCTTGCATGCATGCTAAGTCACTCAGTCTTGTCTGACTCTTTGTGATCCCGTGGACTGTAGTCTGCCAAGCTCCTCTGCCCATGGAACTCTCCAGGCAAGAATACTGAAGTGGGTTGCTATGCCCTCCTCCAGGGAATCTTCCTGACACAGGGATTGAACCCATGTCTCTTATGTCTTCTGCATTGGCACATGTGTTCTTTATGACTAGTGCCAGCTAAGAAGCCCCTATAGCTGACTTAAAACTCAACATTCAAAAAACTAAGATCATGGCATCTGGTCCCATCACTTCGTGGCAAATAGAAGGGAGGAAAAGTGGAAGCGTGACAGATTTTATTTTCTTCGGCTCCAAAATCACTGTGGACAGTGACTGCAGCCATGAAATCAAAAGATGCTTGTTCCTTGGAAGAAAAGCTATGACAAACCTTGACAGTGTATTAAAAAGCAGAGACATCACCTTGCCCAAAAAGTCCATCTAGTCAAAGCTATGGATTTCCAGTAGTCATGTACAGATGTGAGAGAGTTGGACCATAAAGAAGGCTGAGCACCAAAGAATTGATGCTTTCGAACTGTGGTGCTGGAGAAGACACTTGAAGTCCCTTGGACAGCAAGATCAAACTAGTCAGTCCTCAAGGAAATCAACCCTGAATATTCACTGGAAGGACTGTTGCTGAAGCTAAAGCTCCAATACTTTGGCCACCTGATGCAAAGAGCCAATTAATTGGAAAAGACCCTGATACAGGGAAAGATTGAAGGCAAAAGGAGAAGGGGGTGGCAGAGGATGAGATAATTGGATGGCATCACCAACTCAATGGATGTGAATTTGAGCAAATTCAGGAGAGAGTGAAAGTCAGAAGAGCCTGGCATGGGTCCATGGGGTCACAGAGCTGAACACAACTTAGTGACTGAACAACAAGTTGGGCTAAGCTTCGAGGTTTAGATGTGAGAGGCAATAAGTTTACATGGCTGGAGTAACCCCTCCAGGGTCCTTGAGGCTGGTCAGAAACCCTGATTGTGCTGGAAACATCTGAGCTGCAGTCCCCTCAGATATGACTGAGACAGGAGCTTTGGTAAACATGTCCCTGAAGAGCTTGCTCATTTCTTGGAAAAGGGATTTCCAGAGAGTTCTCAGAGCACATAAATAGCAGGGCCACAACAGACAAAGGTAACCATTCAAGGAATAGAGAAGTATGTTCTCAAAAATTACACTCCAAGCCAGAGTTGTGGTTCAGAAAGGGGGTTTTATATTGTTGCTGTTGTTGCTTCAGTTTTGGCCTCAGAAAAGATGTGCTGGACTGCTGTCAACCGTCTCCAGACAGTGAGAAGAGGCTTGTCTCACAGCGGTGGGCAGAGACATAAAAGATACAAAGGGCCCATCCTCGCCAGTCTTGGGGTGCCCTTAACGGAGCCCTGGTTTGAGTGAAGAGCATTTCTGTTTAGAAGCAAGCATCTGGGAGATGTTTCTATGTTACAAGTCATGACTTGTAATGGAGTTTTCTCCCCACTGCCTTCCAGCTGGGATTGCCATGCATGTTTGATGAACCAGGAATCTAAGTCTTGAGATGAACTCTCTCAACTCTGAGCATGTTAACACCCAAAGTGAGAGGGAGCTCCGACGTGGCTGGGGGCCACTTGGAGGTGAAATCCTCAGATCCTCTCAGATTCCATTGCTTTGTTGGATTCCTAGGTTAATTTCTGCATTTCATCAATGGTCTACGCCAGGCTACCTTCCACTACATGCCATGTTCTGGGCCATGCCCCACCGACAACCTGCTTATTTCCACTAATTGCTAATGGGAGCCAAAGTCAGAAGAGCGAAGAACCAGTAGTTCCTGTGAATGTGCTTGGTCGAACTTCGTCTCTCCAACGGCTCCTTCCCGCGTGGCCATTCCTGCTGTCTGGGGAGCCGGATCTCAGAGAAGACAGAGGTGTGGTTGGCGACGACCCGCCCTGTGCTTCGTAGGCAGCCACTGAGCCAGAAAATGTGCCTGCAGTGGAAGTCTCATTTGGGGAGTGAAGAGGCTAAAGTTCTTTATTTTGAAAATAGAGAACAATCTTCCTCACACCCACCTTCCTCCCTTCCAACCCTCTCTGCCAAATATGAAGCATTAGTGAAATCTGAAGGACATCTGGGTGACGATGAAAAAACAACTGGAGAATAAACTCTCGTTTATGAACCATGAGTTTCTGAATGCTGGAGGCAGCTACTCCCCAGGGCAGAGACCAAGCCTTGCCTTCACCCACTGAACACCCTCAGTGCACGGGAGCTCGAAGCTCCCGATGGATGGAAGTGGCCAGTGAGGAAGGAGCAAGAAGAGGAAAGGAAAGAACACAATATGGACTTGCCATTCCCTGTTGTTGAACTCTGGAGAGAGCCAGTCTGCCTGCCTTCTACCACCTCCAGCCACACACACACAGACACACACACACACACACACTCACCCTGCACCCTGGCCCCGTGGTCCCTGTTTGGAATCTGAAAGCCCGCTTGCATCAGGTAGGGCTGAACTGGTCACCAAGTCATCTGAATATATAACACAGCAAGGGGCACAGGAAATCTAGGGACATGATGATGAGACTACCCCAAGGCAGGTGACGACAGGATGGGGATCCACTCTGAAGTCTGGGGCACTGAGGCTCAGGCAAGGGCTGGCCTGGGCTTCACTGACCTCGTGTGTGGTACTCCCCTTCCCGGACAGCAGCTCGTTCAAGGGATTTACAGGTTGGGTCTAATTAGATCTCTTGTTCATGTTCTAGGTTGGAGGGATAGCATGTGATGACTTTGTTGTTGTTGTTTAGTGGCTAAGAGGCGTCTGACTCTTTTGCATCCCCATGGACTGTAGCCCATCAGGTTCCTCTGTCCATTCGACTTCCTAGACAAGAATACTGGAGTGGGTAGCCATTTCCTTCTTCAGGGGG
This sequence comes from Odocoileus virginianus, assembly GCF_023699985.2. Classification (NCBI taxonomy): domain Eukaryota; kingdom Metazoa; phylum Chordata; class Mammalia; order Artiodactyla; family Cervidae; genus Odocoileus; species Odocoileus virginianus. The sequence goes on from NC_069675.1 coordinate 1,240,244, forward strand.
TCTGCCCGACCCAGAGATTGAACCCGTGTCTCCTGCATTGGCAGGCAGATTCTTTGCCACTGAGCCACCAGGGAAGCCTATGATGATTTTAGGATTAATTGTGTAGATAACTTTCCCAATCAGGAGTTTTGTAAGCAGTGCTTTGATCAACCTTTAGGAATGTCAAGAGAATAGTTACAAGTAACTATTTAACTGGTGAGAGAGTGACAAGTTCATATGTAAAATAAGGCATGAGTTTGGAAATGTTTTTTCCATCTTCCCATTCTTTACAGCGCTGATTCTTTACTGTCTGAGCCGCCAGGGAAGCCCCTAGTGACCCTGTCAGCATCTAAAACTAACCTTCTCTGAGGATGTTGGAGCCAATGGTTCTTTCCCAGATACGACTCTGTGCTTCAAACTAAACTGTTCAAAATTATTAAGCAAATTGGTGTGTAATGTGAAAAGCTTTATGAGAATTTCACTCTAAAGTGACTTCCTCTTCTGTAATGAGTTCAGAAACCCAAGCAAACCTGGTCATAGATTTGAATATATCTCAAAAGCAATTGGGGCGTGGCTCAGTGTATGTTGACAAGCTCACTGTGAAGGTAACCAGTGCAAGTCTGGACCTGAGGGCTGGACCTCTTGAGCCCGGAAGGGCCAACAGAGGTGGGCTGAAAGTCTGCAGGCCCAGGGAACAGCAGGCTGCCCAAGGCTACAGAGCAGAGACCACTAGCCTGAGGCCCAATGCAGGTCTCTTGACTCAAAGCCTCTTCCCAGGGCTTGCCCTTCCCCCTAAATATATGTGCCCCAAATTGTCACCAGATCTCAGGAAAGCACTGACTTTGTCTGGAATAAACACTAATCCCACAGTACACCCAGTCATTATCAGATGGTCAACTCTCCTCTAGGTCTTGTGGCTTTCTTGGGGTTTTCTCGGGTGTCTCTCTCCCAAATCTTTCCCCTTTCCTTTGATTATACTCACATAAACATTCAGCTCTGTAGCCCTTATGCATTCGCAAACACCACTCAGATTACCCATCTGGATTGCCTGGCGGGGTCCCCTCTGTAGCTGCCCGTCAGCCATTGTCCAAGGTCCATCCCCAGCTGCCCCCAGCATGTTCAGTGGCTCTGCCTTCTCTCTCTCCTTCACGCCTCTCCTGGGAAGATCTCTGTGAGGATCCTGAGGGAGGAGACCTGAGGTCTGGATGGATGACATAATCCCTTTAAGTCTTACAAAAACAACCTTGTGGCTCCTGGCTCGCTCAGTCTCTCATTTTGGTGGCCTCGAGGCCCCGGGCAGCAGGCCAGGGCGCCCAGCCCCAGCATAGAGACTTGCTGAGCTCCGGGGAGCACCGGCGACGCTGCCCCCCGCCCCCGCCCTGGCCCAGGACTCGGGCCCGCAGAAATTTAAGGCAGGCCCTGAGACAGGCCCTGAAACTCCCCTTGTCCTCCCAAAGTCTGCAATTGGTTAATCACACACTGCTTCATACTGACTTTCCCTTCCCCCCTTTGTGTATTTTGACTGATGAGCTGACTTCACATAACTTGATGTTAGACAATGATTCAGGTGCGGCTCTAGTCCCAGCAAAGAGCAGGTCCCATAGAAGGCTGGACGCCTGTTATTCTGAATCACTTGAAAGAGAAGTGAGGTGTCTTGAAGACAAGATACTGAAGGGTGTTGAATTTGGGTAAACTCCGGGAGGTGGTGATGGACAGGGAGGCCTGGCATGCTGCGGTCCATGGGGTCGCAAATAGTCAGACATGACTGAGTCACTGAACTGAACTGAAGAGGGAAAAAGTCCAAATATTCATAAGGAGTGGAATGGGTCAACAAATCACGGCATGTTCTCACAATGAAATATTTGTTATCTAGTTGCTAAGTCCTGTCTGACTCTTTGCGACCCCATGGACTGTAGCACACCAGGCTCCCCTATCTTCCACCATCTCCCACAACTGGCTGAAACTCATGCCCACTGTCGGTGATGCCATCCAACCATCTCATCCTCTGTCATCCCCTTCTCCTCCTGCCTTCAATCTTTCCTAGCATCAGGGTCTTTTCCAGTGAGTTGGCTCTTTGCATCAGGTGGCCAAAGTACTAGAGCTTCAACTTCAGCATCAGTCCTTCCAATGAATATTCAGGCTTGATTTCCTTTAGGATTGACTGGTTTGGTATCCTTGCAGTCCAAGGGACTCTCAAGAGTCTTCTCCAACATCGCAGTTCGATAGCATCAATTCTTCGGCGATCAGCATTCTTTATGGTTCAAGTGTCACATCCAGCTTTGACTAGATGGACCTTTTTTGGCAAAGTGATGTCTCTGCTTTTTAATACACTGTCTATGTTTTCATAGTTTTTCTTAGAAGGAGTAGGCATCTTTTAATAATGGTATAGATTTCGGTTTAGTTCTTTTGCCTCTGTATCTCCAGTTACTCCAGCACTGTTTTTTGAAAAGGTTCCTTTTGATCCATTGAATTTCCTTTGCAGCTTTTGACAAAAATCAGTTGGCCAGGGCTTCCCTGGTGGTCCACTGGTTAAAAATTCACCTTGCAATACAGGGAACGCTTGTTCGATCCCTGGTCCAGGAAGATCCTGTATGCTGGGGAGCAACTAAGCCTGTGCCCCACAGCTAGTGGGCCTGCGCTCCGGAGCCCACAGACTGCAAACTACTGAGCCCATGGGCAGCACCCACTGAAGCCCGTGCAGGCTCGGGTCCGTGCTCTGTAACAAGAGAGGCCACTGCAGTGAGAAACCCGTGCTGGACAACTAGAGGAAGCCCATGTGCAGCAATGGAGACCCAGAGCAGCCAAAATAACTATTTTTGTACAAACCAGTCGGCCATACTTCTGTAGGTCTCTGTTTGGACTTTCTATTCTCTTCCATTGATCTCTTCTGCCAATACCACCCTGACTCAGTCATCGTTACTATACAGTACTCCTTAACTCTAAGCAGTTTTCTTCTTGCTTTATTCTTTTTCAGAATTGCCTTAGTTATTTTAGTTCCTTTGACTTTCCATATAAATTTGAGAATAATTGCATCTGTAGCTACAGAAAATGTTTCCGATAATTTTATAGGAATTTTGTTAAAACTGTAATATATATATCAATTTAGGAAGAATTGATATCTACTATGTTGAATGTTCTAATCCATAAATGTGATATGTCTCTCCATTTATTTAGATCATCTTTGAGTTCTTGGATCAACATTGTATAGCTTTCAGCATACAAGTCCTGCACATATTTTCCTAAATTTGCACCTATTTCTTTTTTCTTTTCTTTTGTGTGTGTGTGTGTGTGTGATTATAAGTTGTAATGTATCTTATTTTTTAAAGATTACTGTTTTTTAATGCTCTATTTATTTGCAACACACGCAGCATGAGGGATCTCAGTTCCCTGACCAGGGATCGAACCCATGCCCCCTGCAGTGGAAGTGGAGAGCAGTCTTACCCACTGGACCACCAATGTCCCTCATGAATATAGACACAAAGATTGTTCATTACTAGTATATACACAAACGATTGATTTTTGTCATGCTAATCCTGTGCCCTTGCTGAAATCATCAATTAGTTCTAAGAGTTTTTTGGTAAATCCCTTAGTATTTTCTACACATACCTTTAAGAAATCTGCACATAGACAGTTTTATTTCTTCTCTTCTGATCTGCATGCCGTTTACTTCCTTGTCTTGCTTTATCGCACTCAGTAGAACTTCTAGTACTATGTTAATTAACCTTGCCTTGTGTATGGTCTTGGTGGGGAAAGCATTTAGTTTTTCATGGTTAAATATGATGTTAGCTATAAGTTTTTTACAGATGTTTTTATTGAGGAAATTTCTATTTATTTCTATTTTTGAGAGTTTTTATTATGAATAGTTAATTGAATGTTGTGTCTTACCTATATCAGTTGAAATGATCATGTGATATTTCTTCTTTAACCACATAATGAGGTGGATTACATCTAGAAATCTGAACCAGTCTTGTATCTTTGAGATAAAATTCATTTGGTCATGGAGTATTTTTCTTTTTTCATGCTGCTGAATTCCATTTGCTAATATTTCCTTAAGAATTTTTCTGTCTATATTCATGAGGGATATTGAAGTCACTTTTTGTACTGTCTTTGTCTGGTTTTAGTATCAGGCTACTAATGATCCCATAAAATTAATTAGGATAACACTGTAAAATCAGTGTCATTTCCTCTTTAATTGTTTGATAGAATTGTCCAGTGAAACCCTTTGAGCTTGAAAATTTCCTCCTATGGAGTTTCTAAATAATGAATTGAATTTCCTTAACAGTTATAAAGCTGTTTATATTATCTACTTTATGTTGATGAGTTATGGTAGTTTGTGCTTTTTAAGCTTACATTTCATGTAAGTTGCCAAATATATATATGCAGAGTTATTTATACTATTTTCTTATTAACCTTTTAATGTCTACAGGACATGTAGTGATTTTTCCTGCTTCATTCCTGATATCAGTAATTTTTGTCTTCTTTCCTTTTTTTGTTCAGTCTTGCTAGAGGATTGTTTCATGAAGTTTATCTTGTTTCATGAATTTTATCTCTATTTGCTAGAGGCTTTTGCTTCATGAATTTTCTCTCTCTGTTTTTTGCTTGCTTTCATTTTCATTGTTTTCTGTTCATGTATTTTTATTCTCTTCTTCTTGCTTGCTTTGGGATTATTATTGCTCTTCTTTTTCTAGTTTCCTGAGGTGATAGGCTAGATTATTGATTTGAAAATGTTCCTCTTGGGACTGACCAGTGATTAAGACTCCATGCTTCCAATATGGGGGATATGGGTTCAATCTCTGGTTGGGAAACTCAGCAAAAAATAAAAATTAAGAAAATGTTCCTCTTTTCTAATGAAAGGATTAGCAGTATAAAATTTCTTGTCAGTATTGCTTTAAAAATTCCACAAATGTTGATGCAACATATTTTCATTTTCATTCAGTTCAGTGTCTATTACCCTTGAAACTTGCTCTTTGACCTATGGATTATTTGGAAGTAGTTGTTTAGTTTCTAAATATTTAAGAGTTTTATGCTGTACTTCTCTTATTGATTTCTAGTTTGATTCCATTATAGTCAGAGAACACACTGCATGATTTCAATTATTTTACCTTTGGTGAGGTTTGTTTTGTGGCTAAAGATATGATGTTTCTTGGTATGTGACTTGAGAGCACCTGAGGAAAAAAATGTCTATTCTACTGGTTTGGGGGTATTTTATCAATACCAGTTAGACCCTGTTGGATGATGGTAGAATTTTTTAATATTTATTTATTTGTGCATGTCAGATCTTAGTTGCAAATGGGCTCAGTAGTTGCCATGTACAGACTTAGTTGCTCCATAGGATGTGGGATTTCAGTTCCCCAACCAGGGATCAAACCCATGTCCCTTGCATTAGAAGGTGATTCTCAACCACTGGACCACCAGGGACGTACCTGATGGTGCTGTTGAGTTCTTCTCTATCCTTGTTGGTTTTTCATTGATTTTTCTAACAAGAGACAAGTACTGAAGCATCCAACTATAATGGTGACTGTATTTCTCTTTTCAGTTCTATTAGTTTTGCTTCATATGTGCTTCATTCTGTACTAAAAAGCAAAGACATCACTCTACTGAAAAAGGTCCATATAGTCAAAACTGTGGTCTTTCCGGTAGTCATGTATGGATGTGAGAGTTGGACCAGAAAGAAGGCTGAGTGCTGGAGAACTGATGTCTTCAAAATGTGGTGCTGGAGAAGACTCTTAAGAGTAACTTGGACTGCAAGGAGATCAAACCAGTCAATCCTAAGGGAAATCAACCCTGAATACTCATTGGAAGGACTGATGCTAAAGCTGAAGCTCCAATACTTTGGCCACCTGATGCAAAGAGCCAACTCATTGGAAAAGACACTGATGCTGGGAAAGATTGAGGTCAACAGAGGGTGAGATGGTTGGATAGCACCACCAACTCAATGGATGTGAGTTTGAGCACTATCTCTGGGAGATAGTGGAGGACAGGGGAGCCTGGTATACTGCAGTTCATGGGGTCACAAAGAGCCAGACATGACTTAGTGACTGAACAGCAACAACAGTCTTGTTTGCAGGTTGGACTCTGGGCCCTGAGGTATGTGAAGTATTAGCTGGACAGGTGGGGGTGTAGGGGAGGGCCATGCTGGGCAGGGGATATGGGTTTGAGGAATGAAACTACTCAGCTTCCCACAGTCCTGAAGCTGGCACTGAGGCAGCAGGCAGATGGGCCCCCAAGGTAAAGCAATTGGAGATTCATTCTCTGTTGACCGGAACTCCAAGACAAAAATAGCACGGTGATTAGAGGAGAAGGCTGGACCCTGCACAGACCACATATTTCTCGTTACTGAAGTCAGGAGACCTCCCCAACCACACATGTACAGAAAACGCTCCTTGGAGACCAAAGAGAGAGCAATATCAAGGGATGGTCTACCTAGGCACCTTTTCAGTAGGCTGTGTCTTGGCTAAGAGCCGCATGTGCACATATGCAAGGATCCTGGGATATACCAAATATGGACTGTGGACCAGGTGAATCAGGATGAATGGCCAAAGGAAACCCAGAAGAAATGCCCCATAAAGGTAATCCAACCTGCCATGAGGGCCAACTCAGCAACTCAGGGACTTTCTCTCTGAGTCTGCCCATGTGCCTATCCACCTATACTGTACACCTTTTCCTCCTAATAAAGACTTCACTTGCTTCACTACTTTCTGTCTTTGTGGAAATTCTTTTCTGCAAAGCCAAGGGGCCAGGGCCCTTGTCACTGACCACTGGTCTAGGGGCTAGGATCTGTTGTTTCCCCGCTGCCGCCCAGCCCAGTCTCTGGTTGGAAATTCAGGCCCTACTCCAAGGCATAGCAGGTCGAGGCCACCTGAGATTAGGACCATCAGGACTGTGGTCCTGACACTGGGCAGTGGCACCGGCCAGATCTCTGAGGCCCTGGGCGGGGGGCAGCTTGGTGGTATTTGGCCTTTGGTGTGAGGGCAGGGGTACCCACGTAGGCATGACAGCAGGGAAGGATGGGTTAGAAATGTTATTCAGCAGGTGATGCCTGGCATCGCCTAAAGTGCAGGAGGAAGCCTCAGAATGGAAAATGTTTTACTCCTTCCAGATGCCTTATTAGCATTTTAATAGGGTTTTCCAGTCCACAACCCCAGGAGTTGCTAAGGCACCCCAGGCTGCCTCTTCTGAGCTGTGAGAAAAGGATAGGGAGTTGAGCTGGGTCAGAGGCTCCCCAGGGACACCCCCACCACCACCCCCGTCCCCTACAGAGGGTTGATGCTGCCTGCAGGGCAGACAGGGAAAGTGAAGGCTGGAAAGGAATTGAGGAATGTGCAGAGTGGGAGCGCCTGTCATCCCCTGGGAACAGCAGGAAAGGTGGACTGGGCATCAGGAAGACAGAAGTAGATTAATTTTATTCTCTCATGGATGAATGACTATGTCTGCCCAGAAACAGAGGCAGGTTCCAGCGCTGTGACTGCGTTAATTGCCATCTGGGCAGGGACAGGGAGGAAGGACATGGGGATGGGGGGCTGGGGAGTGCCTCAGAGCCCTTCTGTTCTCTGTGGGGGAAAACTAATGGTGATGGTGGGAGAAGCAGTGGGAGCTGTAGTGGTGAGGTGGCGCGTGTGTCACTGCAGACGTGAGGAGGGGCCGTGGGGTGTGTGTCACAGCAGACGTGAGGAGGGGCCGTGGGGTGTGTGTCACTGCAGACGTGAGGAGGGGCCGTGGGGTGTGTGTCACTGCAGACGTGAGGAGGGGCCGTGTGGTGTGTGTCAGTGCAGACGTGAGGAGGGGCCGTGGGGTGTGTGTCACTGCAGACGTGAGGAGGGGCCGTGGGGTGTGTGTCACTGCAGACGTGAGGAGGGGCCGTGTGGTGTGTGTCACTGCAGACGTGAGGAGGGGCCGTGGGGTGTGTGTCAGTGCAGACGTGAGGAGGGGCCGTGGTGTGTGTGTCAGTGCAGACGTGAGGAGGGGCCGTGGGGTGTGTGTCACTGCAGACGTGAGGAGGGGCCGTGGGGTGTGTGTCACTGCAGACGTGAGGAGGGGCCGTGGGGTGTGTGTCAGTGCAGACGTGAGGAGGGGCCGTGGGGCGTGTGTGTCAGTGCAGACGTGAGGAGGGGCCGTGTGGTGTGTGTCAGTGCAGACGTGAGGAGGGGCCGTGGGGTGTGTGTCAGTGCAGACGTGAGGAGGGGCCGTGGGGTGTGTGTCACTGCAGACGTGAGGAGGGGCCGTGCGGTGTGTGTCACAGCAGACGTGAGGAGGGGCCGTGCGGTGTGTGTCACAGCAGACGTGAGGAGGGGCCGTGGGGTGTGTGTCAGTGCAGACGTGAGGAGGGGCCGTGGGGTGTGTGTCACTGCAGACGTGAGGAGGGGCCGTGCGGTGTGTGTCACAGCAGACGTGAGGAGGGGCCGTGCGGTGTGTGTCACAGCAGACGTGAGGAGGGGCCGTGGGGTGTGTGTCAGTGCAGACGTGAGGAGGGGCCGTGTGGTGTGTGTCACTGCAGACGTGAGGAGGGGCCGTGGGGTGTGTGTCACTGCAGACGTGAGGAGGGGCCGTGGGGTGTGTGTCAGTGCAGACGTGAGGAGGGGCCGTGGGGTGTGTGTCACTGCAGACGTGAGGAGGGGCCGTGCGGTGTGTGTCACAGCAGACGTGAGGAGGGGCCGTGGGGTGTGTGTCACTGCAGACGTGAGGAGGGGCCGTGGGGTGTGTGTCACTGCAGACGTGAGGAGGGGCCGTGGCGCGTGTGTCACTGCAGACGTGAGGAGGGGCCGTGGGGTGTGTGTCACAGCAGACGTGAGGAGGGGCCGTGGGGTGTATGTGTCACTGCAGACGTGAGGAGGGGCCGTGGGGTGTGTGTCACTGCAGACGTGAGGAGGGGCCGTGGGGTGTGTGTCAGTGCAGACGTGAGGAGGGGCCGTGGGGTGTGTGTCACTGCAGACGTGAGGAGGGGCCGTGGGGTGTGTGTGTCAGTGCAGACGTGAGGAGGGGCCGTGGGGTGTGTGTGTCAGTGCAGACGTGAGGAGGGGCCGTGGGGTGTGTGTCACTGCAGACGTGAGGAGGGGCCGTGGGGTGTGTGTCAGTGCAGACGTGAGGAGGGGCCGTGGGGTGTGTGTCAGTGCAGACGTGAGGAGGGGCCGTGGGGTGTGTGTGTCACTGCAGACGTGAGGAGGGGCCGTGGGGTGTGTGTCACTGCAGACGTGAGGAGGGGCCGTGGGGTGTGTGTGTCAGTGCAGACGTGAGGAGGGGCCGTGGGGTGTGTGTGTCAGTGCAGACGTGAGGAGGGGCCGTGGGGTGTGTGTCACTGCAGACGTGAGGAGGGGCCGTGGGGTGTGCGTGTCACTGCAGACGTGAGGAGGGGCCGTGGGGTGTGTGTCACTGCAGACGTGAGGAGGGGCCGTGCGGTGTGTGTCACAGCAGACGTGAGGAGGGGCCGTGGGGTGTGTGTCAGTGCAGACGTGAGGAGGGGCCGTGGGGTGTGTGTCAGTGCAGACGTGAGGAGGGGCCATGGGGTGTGTGTCACTGCAGACGTGAGGAGGGGCCGTGGGGTGTGTGTCTCCACAGACGTGAGGAGGGGACGTGGGGTGTGTGTCACTGCAGACGTGAGGAGGGGCCGTGGGGTGTGTGTCAGTGCAGACGTGAGGAGGGGCCGTGGGGTGTGTGTCAGTGCAGACGTGAGGAGGGGCCGTGGGGTGTGTGTCACAGCAGACGTGAGGAGGGGCCGTGGGGTGTGTGTCACTGCAGACGTGAGGAGGGGCCGTGGGGTGTGTGTCACTGCAGACGTGAGGAGGGGCCGTGGGGTGTGTGTGTCACTGCAGACGTGAGGAGGGGCCGTGGGGTGTGTGTCACTGCAGACGTGAGGAGGGGCCGTGGGGTGTGTGTCACTGCAGACGTGAGGAGGGGCCGTGGGGTGTGTGTCAGTGCAGACGTGAGGAGGGGCCGTGGGGTGTGTGTCAGTGCAGACGTGAGGAGGGGCCGTGGGGTGTGTGTGTCAGTGCAGACGTGAGGAGGGGCCGTGGGGTGTGTGTGTCAGTGCAGACGTGAGGAGGGGCCGTGGGGTGTGTGTCACTGCAGACGTGAGGAGGGGCCGTGGGGTGTGTGTCAGTGCAGACGTGAGGAGGGGCCGTGGGGTGTGTGTCACTGCAGACGTGAGGAGGGGCCGTGGGGTGTGTGTGTCACTGCAGACGTGAGGAGGGGCCGTGGGGTGTGTGTCACTGCAGACGTGAGGAGGGGCCGTGCGGTGTGTGTCACTGCAGACGTGAGGAGGGGCCGTGGGGTGTGTGTCAGTGCAGACGTGAGGAGGGGCCGTGGGGTGTGTGTCAGTGCAGACGTGAGGAGGGGCCGTGGGGTGTGTGTCACTGCAGACGTGAGGAGGGGCCGTGGGGTGTGTGTCACTGCAGACGTGAGGAGGGGCCGTGGGGTGTGTGTCACTGCAGACGTGAGGAGGGGCCGTGGGGTGTGTGTCACTGCAGACGTGAGGAGGGGCCGTGGGGTGTGTGTCACTGCAGACGTGAGGAGGGGCCGTGGGGTGTGTGTGTCAGTGCAGACGTGAGGAGGGGCCGTGGGGTGTGTGTGTCAGTGCAGACGTGAGGAGGGGCCGTGGGGTGTGTGTCACTGCAGACGTGAGGAGGGGCCGTGGGGTGTGTGTCAGTGCAGACGTGAGGAGGGGCCGTGGGGTGTGTGTCACTGCAGACGTGAGGAGGGGCCGTGGGGTGTGCGTTTCACTGCAGACGTGAGGAGGGGCCGTGGGGTGTGTGTCACTGCAGACGTGAGGAGGGGCCGTGCGGTGTGTGTCACAGCAGACGTGAGGAGGGGCCGTGGGGTGTGTGTCAGTGCAGACGTGAGGAGGGGCCGTGGGGTGTGTGTCAGTGCAGACGTGAGGAGGGGCCATGGGGTGTGTGTCACTGCAGACGTGAGGAGGGGCCGTGGGGTGTGTGTCTCCGCAGACGTGAGGAGGGGCCGTGGGGTGTGTGTCACTGCAGACGTGAGGAGGGGCCGTGGGGTGTGTGTCACTGCAGACGTGAGGAGGGGCCGTGGGGTGTGTGTCACTGCAGACGTGAGGAGGGGCCGTGCGGTGTGTGTCAGTGCAGACGTGAGGAGGGGCCGTGCGGTGTGTGTCACTGCAGACGTGAGGAGGGGCCGTGGGGTGTGTGTCACTGCAGACGTGAGGAGGGGCCGTGGGGTGTGTGTCACTGCAGACGTGAGGAGGGGCCGTGCGGTGTGTGTCACAGCAGACGTGAGGAGGGGCCGTGGGGTGTGTGTCACTGCAGACGTGAGGAGGGGCCGTGGGGTGTATGTGTCACTGCAGACGTGAGGAGGGGCCGTGGGGTGTGTGTCACTGCAGACGTGAGGAGGGGCCGTGGGGTGTGTGTGTCACTGCAGACGTGAGGAGGGGCCGTGGTGCGTGTGTGTGTCACTGCAGACGTGAGGAGGGGCCGTGGGGTGTGTGTCACTGCAGACGTGAGGAGGGGCCGTGGGGTGTGTGTCACTGCAGACGTGAGGAGGGGCCGTGGGGTGTGTGTGTCACTGCAGACGTGAGGAGGGGCCGTGGTGCGTGTGTGTGTCACTGCAGACGTGAGGAGGGGCCGTGGGGTGTGTGTCACTGCAGACGTGAGGAGGGGCCGTGGGGTGTGTGTCACTGCAGACGTGAGGAGGGGCCGTGGTGCGTGTGTGTCACTGCAGTCGTGAGGAGGGGCCGTGGGGTGTATGTGTCACTGCAGACGTGAGGAGGGGCCGTGGGGTGTGTGTCACTGCAGACGTGAGGAGGGGCCGTGGGGTGTGTGTCACTGCAGACGTGAGGAGGGGCCGTGGGGTGTGTGTCTCCGCAGACGTGAGGAGAGGCCGTGGGGTGTGTGTCACTGCAGACGTGAGGAGGGGCCGTGGGGTGTGTGTCACTGCAGACGTGAGGAGGGGCCGTGGGGTGTGTGTCAGTGCAGACGTGAGGAGGGGCCGTGGGGTGTGTGTCTCCGCAGACGTGAGGAGGGGCCGTGGGGTGTGTGTGTCAGTGCAGACGTGAGGAGGGGCCGTGGGGTGTGTGTCACTGCAGACGTGAGGAGGGGCCGTGGGGTGTATGTGTCACTGCAGACGTGAGGAGGGGCCGTGGGGTGTGTGTCAGTGCAGACGTGAGGAGGGGCCGTGGGGTGTGTGTCAGTGCAGACGTGAGGAGGGGCCGTGGGGTGTGTGTCACTGCAGACGTGAGGAGGGGCCGTGGTGTGTGTGTCAGTGCAGACATGAGGAGGGGCCGTGGGGTGTGTGTCAGTGCAGACGTGAGGAGGGGCCGTGGGGTGTGTGTCAGTGCAGACGTGAGGAGGGGCCGTGGGGTGTGTGTCACTGCAGACGTGAGGAGGGGCCGTGGGGTGTGTGTCACTGCAGACGTGAGGAGGGGCCGTGGGGTGTGTGTCACTGCAGACGTTAGGAGGGGCCGTGGGGTGTGTGTCACTGCAGACGTGAGGAGGGGCCGTGGGGTGTGTGTCACAGCAGACGTGAGGAGGGGCCGTGGGGTGTGTGTCAGTGCAGACGTGAGGAGGGGCCGTGGGGTGTGTGTCACTGCAGACGTGAGGAGGGGCCGCGGTGTGTGTGTGTCACTGCAGACGTGAGGAGGGGCCGTGCGGTGTGTGTCACAGCAGACGTGAGGAGGGGCCGTGGGGTGTGTGTCAGTGCAGACGTGAGGAGGGGCCGTGTGGTGTGTGTCACTGCAGACGTGAGGAGGGGCCGTGGGGTGTGTGTCACTGCAGACGTGAGGAGGGGCTGTGGGGTGTGTGTCTCCGCAGACGTGAGGAGGGGCCGTGGGGTGTGTGTGTCAGTGCAGACGTGAGGAGGGGCCGTGGGGTGTGTGTCAGTGCAGACGTGAGGAGGGGCCGTGGGGTGTGTGTCACTGCAGACGTGAGGAGGGGCCGTGGGGTGTGTGTCACTGCAGACGTGAGGAGGGGCCGTGCGGTGTGTGTCACTGCAGACGTGAGGAGGGGCTGTGGGGTGTGTGTCTCCGCAGACGTGAGGAGGGGCCGTGGGGTGTGTGTCACTGCAGACGTGAGGAGGGGCCGTGGGGTGTATGTGTCACTGCAGACGTGAGGAGGGGCCGTGGGGTGTGTGTCACTGCAGACGTGAGGAGGGGCCGTGCGGTGTGTGTCAGTGCAGACGTGAGGAGGGGCCGTGGGGTGTGTGTCACTGCAGACGTGAGGAGGGGCCGTGGGGTGTGTGTCAGTGCAGACGTGAGGAGGGGCCGTGGGGTGTGTGTCACTGCAGACGTGAGGAGGGGCGTGGGGTGTGTGTCAGTGCAGACGTGAGGAGGGGCCGTGGGGTGTGTGTCACTGCAGACGTGAGGAGGGGCCGTGGGGTGTGTGTCACTGCAGACGTGAGGAGGGGCCGTGCGGTGTGTGTCACAGCAGACGTGAGGAGGGGCCGTGCGTTGTGTGTCACAGCAGACGTGAGGAGGGGCCGTGCGGTGTGTGTCACAGCAGACGTGAGGAGGGGCCGTGGGGTGTGTGTCAGTGCAGACGTGAGGAGGGGCCGTGGGGTGTGTGTCACTGCAGACGTGAGGAGGGGCCGTGGGGTGTGTGTCACTGCAGACGTGAGGAGGGGCCGTGGGGTGTGTGTCTCCGCAGACGTGAGGAGGGGCCGTGGGGTGTGTGTCAGTGGAGACGTGAGGAGGGGCCGTGGGGTGTGTGTCTCCGCAGACGTGAGGAGGGGCCGTGGGGCGTGTGTGTCACTGCAGACGTGAGGAGGGGCCGTGGGGTGTGTGTCACTGCAGACGTGAGGAGGGGCCGTGGGGCGTGTGTGTCACTGCAGACGTGAGGAGGGCCCGTGGGGCGTGTGTGTCACTGCAGACGTGAGGAGGGGCCGTGGGGCGTGTGTGTCAGTGCAGACGTGAGGAGGGGCCGTGGGGTGTGTGTCACTGCAGACGTGAGGAGGGCCCGTGGGGCGTGTGTGTCACTGCAGACGTGAGGAGGGGCCGTGGGGTGTGTGTCACTGCAGACGTGAGGAGGGGCCGTGGGGCGTGTGTGTCACTGCAGACGTGAGGAGGGCCCGTGGGGCGTGTGTGTCACTGCAGACGTGAGGAGGGGCCGTGGGGCGTGTGTGTCAGTGCAGACGTGAGGAGGGGCCATGGGGTGTGTGTCTCCGCAGACGTGAGGAGGGGCCGTGGGGCGTGTGTGTCACTGCAGACGTGAGGAGGGGCCGTGGGGTGTGTGTCAGTGCAGACGTGAGGAGGGGCCGCGGGTGTGTGTGTCTCCGCAGACGTGAGGAGGGGCCGCGGTGTGTGTGTGTCACTGCAGACGTGAGGAGGGGCCCTTGGAATGAGCCTGAGAACAGCACTCAGCGGCCTTCCCGGTGGCCCTGGTGGTAAAGGACCTGCCCGCCAGTGCGGGAGACCTAAGGGACGTGGCTCGATCCCTGGGTCGGGACGATCCCTGCAGAAGGGAATGGCAGCCCACTCCAGTATTCTTGCCTGGAGGGTTCCATGGACAGAGGAGCTGCAGTCCATGGATTGGCACCATCCGTCAAGTCAGATGCGACTGAAGCAACTTAGCAGGCAGGCAGGCACAGCACAGCACAGCACAAAATAGTGTCACATCCTCAGCTCTGGCAACTTCAGAGTCTGGGGCTGACTAGCCAATGCCATGGCCTCCTGGGTCCCCAGATGACCTCCGGGCCTCCCCTCCACCGCCCCCACCCTCCAGTGCCCCCAGCACTGCTCCTCCTGAAGTCCCGGTTATTTTCCCACCCACTTTCCTCTCCCCCAGCTGCCTCATTCCCAGCCGACCAACTCCCGCACCGCTTGGCGTTCCAGCTTCCGGTCCCGCCACGTACTCCCCCTTCTATGTTCATGACCATTTTGTCTTTCAGGGCTTCTCATTTCTAGTCCTTCACTCCGTCATCTCTGAATCTTTCGCTCTCATATTTTCCCACACCACCTGCCCAGGAGAGCGCCAAACCTCCAGAGCCATCCAGCTGGCCACGCCCAGGATGCGGAGGACCAGTGAAGAAATCACCCCATAGATAAGCGGTGGAGCTAGACTGGCTCGATCCCTGCCGGACCAGATACGGTGTACCCAGTGCTCATTCTCCCCAAGGCCCCAGACATTCCGGCTCCAGGACCCTAGGTTCTCAGGTGTTCTCACTCCTTTCAGCAAAAAACCCCGCTCTCCACACCTCTGGAACTAACTCTTCTCATGCCCTTTACTGTGCAAAACCTCACTTCCCTCCTTTCTCTGTTTTCCGGCGGAATCTAAACCCTGGGATCACATCCCTCCACCTTTTCAGAACCAGCTACTCTCTCCATCAGCCTCCCTCTCACCACCTACCCTTTTTTTTAAATTGGAATATAATTATGTTATAATGTGTTAGTTTCTGCTGTGTAAGAGCTGAATCCGCTTATATGTATACATATATCCCCTCCCTCCTGAGGCTTCCTTCCACCCCCTCTTCCCACCCCTCTATGTCATCACAGAGCACCGAGCTGAGCTGCCTGAGCTATAGAGCAGCCTCCCACTAGCTATTTATTTTACACAAGGTAGGGTATACATGCTTCCCTGGCGGCTCAGTGGTAAAGAGCCACCTACAAATGCAGGATATGTAGGTTCCATCCCTGGGTGGGGAAGATCCTATGGAGGAGGAAGTGGCAACCCACTCCAGCATTCTTGCCTGGAAAATCCCATGGGCAGAGGAGCCTGGTGGGCTACAGTCCAGGGGAGTCGCAAAGAGAGACCCCACTTATTGACTAAACAACAAAAGTGTGTATGTAACAATGGTACTCTAAATTCATCCCACCTGCTCCTTCCCTGACTGTGTCCACAAGTCTGTTCTCTACTTCTGTGACTCTATCCCTGCCCTGCATTTACTTCATCATTTGCATTTGGCTCATCAGTACCATTTTTCTAGAGTTCATATATCAACCTCTACTTGAGAAACAGCCAGGGGTCGTAGAGCTCAGGGTTAAAGCATTGGACTGCAGAAACACAGTCATTTACCAAATCTCTCCGAGACCAAAAAGCTGACATATTTAAAATCAATTTACTAAGTGACCAATTCTGCAGACTACCAACATCCACCCCCCAATGTTTTTCTCTTGAATACTTAGAAAATTTGTCATAATAAGTATTGCATGCATGCGTGCTAAGTTGCTTCAGTTATATCCTACTCTTTTCAACTCTATGGATTGTAGCCTACCAGGCTCCTCTGTCCATGGGCTTCTCTAGGCAAGAATATTGGAGTGGGTTGCCATGTTCTCCTCCAGGGTATCTTCCTGACCCAGAGATCGAACACACATCTATTATGTCTCCTGCATTGACAGGCGGGTTCTTCACCACTAAGCACCACAGGAAGTTTCAAATGTTGAATGATGCTTTTCAACATTTTGGTTCTTGGATTTTTTTCTAGTTTAGAAGTTTTATTTTTGGTTTCTCCACCACATTTTATATTGGATTTATGGATTTGTGATTCACATTTCTAAAGCTGACTACTTCTCAAAAGTTACTTATAAAGGTTTTGATAATACATGAGCCTTTTAAAAAAATTTTAACCTTTGGTTTGCAGAGAAAACAGTTTGACCCTTCAAGTGTAATTTTACACCAATTTGCAATTTCTCTTTCTCTTTTCTTCCGTGGTTTGGCAGTCAGCCAAATAAAAGTTTCTTCTGCATGTTCAGTTCAGTTGAGTTCAGTTCAGTCGCTCAGTCCTGTCTGACTCTTTGTGACCCCATGGACTGCAGCACACCAGGCCTCCCTGTCCATCACAAACTCCCAGAGTTTACTCAAACCCATGTCCATTGAGTCAGTGATGCCATCCAACCATCTCATCCTCTGTTGTCCCCTTCTCCTCCCACCTTCAATCTTTCCCAGCATCAGGGTCTTTTCAAATGAGTCAGCTCTTCCATCAGGTGGCCGAAGTATTGGAGTTTCAGTTTCAGCATCAGTCCTTCCAATGAATATTTAGGACTGATTTCCTTTAGGATGGACTGGCTGGATGTCCTTGCAGTCCAAGGGACTCTCAAGAGTCTTCTCCAACACCACAGTTCAAAAACGTCAATTCTTTATAGTCCAACTCTCACATCCATACATGACTGACTGCTGGAAAAACCATAGCTTTGACCAGATGGACCTTTGTTGGCAAAGTAATGTCTCTGCTTTTTAATATGCTGTCATATTTTTTCTTAATATTTGTTTTAATATTTCTTAATATTTTCTTAATATTTTTCTTAATATTTTTTCTTCCAAGGAGTCATAACTTTTCTTCCAAGGAGTAAGCATCTTTTAATTTCACCATCTGCAGTGATTTTGGAGCCCCCAAAAATAAAATCAGCCACCGTTTCCACTATTTCCCCATCTATTTGCCATGAAGGGATGGGACCAGATGCCATGATCTTAGTTTTCTGAATGTTGAGTTTTAAGCCAACTTTTTCACTCTCCTCTTTCACTTTCATCAAGAGGTGCTTTAGTTCTTTGCTTTCTGCCATAAGGGTGGTATCATCTGCATATCTGAGGTTATTGTTATTTCTCCCAGCAATCTTGATTCAAGCTTGTGCTTCCTCCAGCCCAGCTTTTCTCGTGATGTACTCTGCATATAAGTTAAATAAGCAGGGTGACAATATATAGCCTTGATGTACTCCTTTCCTGATTTGGAAGCAGTCTGTTGTTCCATGTCCAGTTCTAACTGTTGTTTCCTGACCTGCATACAGATTTCTCAAGAGGCAGGTCAGATGGTCTGGTATTCCCATCTCTTTAAGAATTTTCCACAGTTTGTTGTGATCCACACAGTCAAAGGCTTTGGCATAGCCAATAAAGCAGAAGTAGATGCTTTTCTGGAATTCTTTTGCTTTTTCGATGATCCAGCGGATGTTGGCAATTTGATCTCTGGTTCCTCTGCCTTTTCTAAATCCAGCTTGAACATCTGGAAGTTCATGGTTCACATACTGTTGAAGTCTGGTTTGTAGCATTGTGAGCATTACTTTACTAGCGTGTGAGATGAGTGCATGTTAATTCTGCATGTTAATTTTCACATATCCATGATAACCTCCCCAGTGGCAAGATCCCAAAGTGGGAGCTATAGTTCAATATAGGCACAAGTCTTTAAACTAGAGTTGACAGTAAATGCAGTTGGGAAAATGCATCCCTTGGCATATATATATATAGCAGTTATGAAGTGCCCTGGACTTCCCTAGGGTCCAGTGGTTAAAGAATCTGTCAATGCAGGCGACATGGATTCCATCCCTGGTCAGGGGAGATCCCACATGGTGCAGAGCAACTAAGCTGGGGCACCACAACTACTAAAGCCCACAAGCTCCTGAGCCCGCGTTCCAGAACAACAGAAGCCACCATAATGAGAAACTTGCACACCACAACTGGTGAGTAGCCCTCACTTGCCTGCACACAGCAATAAAGACCCATTTATTTATTTTGGGTGGCCAAAAATAAATAAAATTTAAAAAAGATGTGCCCTGCTCCTGAAATATGAAAACCCACATAAGACTGACCTTTATCAGAGCTGGACTGAGAAATCCATAGGAAAATATCTGGTAAAAATAGACCTGAAAACTTGCAAACCAAGCAAAACTAGTAAACATAAATGAAAAAACAAACCAAACTTACAGGAGAATCTTCGGTGTTGTATAAATCACAGCACACAAATTGCTATATTTTTAAAAGTAACTGACCAAAACAATTTAGAGGGGAACTCCAAGGGTCACTCATCATGGAAATGGGTTCTGCAACAAACTGATTTTCAAGAAATCAGTTTTCAGTTTATTGGACTTTGGGAAACAGTGATTGGTTATTTGGCAAATTGAGCGATTTTTTCAGCCTCTCCATCTTTCCTGGGTCTTCTACTCTGGAAGCCACACATCAGGTTACCTGGGGCTCCCATAACTGCTTCATGTTACAGTCAATAAAATAGGCTGGAATAGGACGTGGCCACCTCAGCCTTTAACCTAGTACTCTGTACCCTCTTCTGGGCTTCGCTTGTGGCTCAGATCATAAAGAATCCGCCCGCAATGCAGGAGACCCGGGTTCAATCCCTGGGTTGGGAAGATCCCCTGAAGAAGGAAATGACAACCCACTCTAGTATCCTTGCCTGGAGAATCCCGTGGACGGAGGAGCCTGGCTGGCTACAGTCCACGGGGTTGCAGAGCCAGACGTGACTGAGTGACTTTCACTTTGTACCCTTTTCTGCTGGATTCGTCCCCTCATTCACACTCTTAATTCTTAGGGCTGTTCTCTTGTCCCCACGTTGATCTAAGACTCCCATCCCTAATTAAGCCCCAGAACCCTACTATCAAAAAGTACTTGGGTATGACCAACTTTTACTGAGGTTTTAGGCCATCCGGCCAAGCAGGTAACTTCAAGTGGATTGCTAGCCAGCCCAGCTCTACGAATACCACCCATCTTCCTCCAGGCATGCTGTGGGGCCCTCCCCTTTCCAGTCCCTCCTTTTTGCTGTTCATACTTCCTCCCTCTACTTCCTCCCTCTCTCTGGTCCTTCTTCAATCACTCCTCTTGAGTTTTCTTGTAGAACACCACTCATCCATCCTGTTTACTACTTCCACACATAGATGGGAGAAATTCACCTTCCAGAACCAAAAAGGAAGCTGTTGTGAAAGAAACCTGACCCTTCCCTCACAGGAGAACAGGTTATGTCTACATATTGCAGTGGAAAGAAACCCGCTAGCCATCTCCAAACACTGACATCTCCCACCTTGACACATCCTCTCTCATGACCTTGTATCCCATCTCCACCCTCATCCTGACTTCCTTTCACAACCAAGCTTCCGAGACCAGCTAGTGATACCATTTCTCCTTTGTCCCAACCAATAGACTCTTCCTGATCTTTTCTGTGCTAACATCCTTGCAACACTTGACAGAGTAGATACCTCCTCCCAGACACTCTTTTTTGTCCAACTTCTCTGGCCTGGGCTTCTCAATCTCTTGTGCACCATCCTTTTCCCTTGTCACCTTCTTAGAGGTCAGTGAGCCTAGCTTTGGCCTTAAGACTCACCTGTTCTATAAGCAGATCCTGGCTGGTCCCACCCACTCACAGACTGTGTGCGATGCTGTGCTGCGATGGGGTCTCAGGTCATGGTCCTGGGCCATGGTCTTGACAGTTCAGGACAACACTTGGATGTCTCCTTGAGGTCTAGAATGAAACACATACAAAGTGAACTTGTTCTCTATCCCCCAAATATGTGTCCATTGCCCAAAGCCAGGAAGTTCTCTTTCCCACCATCACCAAATCCATGTTGGGCAGCACCTCCAACTCAATGTCTCAGAAAGCCTCTGTGTCCCCCTCATGCTATTGTTCCTGGCTGGGCACAGGACACATGCTATTGCTCCTGGCTGGGCACAGGACACATGCTATTGCTCCTGGCTGGGCACAGGACACATGCTATTGCTCCTGGCTGGGCACAGGACACATGCTATTGCTCCTGGCTGGGCACAGGACACATGCTATTGCTCCTGGCTGGGCAAAGGACACATGCTATTGCTCCTGGCTGGGCACAGGACACATGCTATTGCTCCTGGCTGGGCACAGGACACATGCTATTGCTCCTGGCTGGGCACAGGACACATTCTATTGCTCCTGGCTGGGCGCAGGCAGTCAGTACTCCCTTCCTGGGACAAGACCATTGCCCTTTGCTTTCTGATCTTTTAATCTGCACCCAATATGGTGGC
Source organism: Odocoileus virginianus (assembly GCF_023699985.2). Classification (NCBI taxonomy): domain Eukaryota; kingdom Metazoa; phylum Chordata; class Mammalia; order Artiodactyla; family Cervidae; genus Odocoileus; species Odocoileus virginianus. Next base: position 1,260,868 of record NC_069675.1, read on the forward strand.
CAAACATATCTTTCCTTAATGCAAGGTTAGTCATACCCTCCCTCCCCTGGCTTGCCTCTATGAGGCTCAGAGCTTTCTGTCATTTTTTTATTATTTATTTATTCATTTTGGCTGTGCCAGGTCTTCACTGCTGCCCGGCCGACTCTCCAGCTACAGTGTGCAGGCTTCCCATCGGGGTGGCTTCTCTTGTTGTGGAAGACAGACTCTAAGGGTGTGAAAGCTTCAGTAGTTGTGGCACATGGGCTGAGTAGTTGCGGTTCCCAGGTTTTAGAGCACAGGTTCAGTAGTTGTGGCTCATGGGCTTAGTTGCTCCATGGCACGTGGGATCTTCCCAGACCAGGGATTGGGCCTGTGTCTTCTGCATTGGCAGGTGGATTCTTTATCACTGAGCCACCAGGGAAGCCCATATTTTTTTAAAAAGACAGTTTTTTAGATGTGGATCATTTTTAAAGTCTGTTGAATTTGTTACAATATTGTTTCTGTTTTATGTTTTGGCCACAAGTTGTGTGAGATCTTACTTAGCACCCTGACCAGGGATCGAACCCACATCCCCTGCCTTGGAAGGAGAAGTCTTAACCACCGGACTGCCAGGGAAGTCCCAAGTCTCAGAGATTTCAAGAGACTTCAAGATATGGGGCCTTTTGTAACTTAACATTCTCTCTCTCCAGCTCCAAAATTCAGCTTAGGCTCCTAGAAAATATGCCTGATCCCATCCTGCAAGGTGTCCTGAACTCTCAACTCACATTTCTTTGATGAGGGTCTTCATTGTTTGTGAGCTTCTAGACAGCAGGCCTGGTCTGACTCAGTTTCACCTCTCCAGAATCTAGCTCGTGTAGGCATTCAAAAGTGTTGATAAAGAGAGCTGAAAAATCTTGGGCTTCTTGGCCCATGATGCTTCAGTAGAGACTTTGACATCGTGCAGGAGGCAGAGACAGGGATCCCTATGGGGAAACCCAAAATTCCAAGTCACAGCTTGACTGGGAGACTTCTGAGGGCAAAGGCAATTGGAAGCAGTGCAGCTTTTCCTCCTAATTGCATGCCTGCTCAGTCATATCTGACTCTTTGCAACCCCATGGACTGTAGCCCACCAGGCTCCTCTATCCATGGGATTTCCCAGGCAAGGATACTGGAGTGGGTCACCGTTTCCTCCTCCAAGGTATCTTCCCAGACTAGGGATCGAATCCAGGTATCCTGCATTGGCAGGCAGATTCTTTACCACAGAGCCACTTGGGAAGCCCTTTCCTCCTAACTGGGAAGATGTAATTTCCATCATTCTGTCTCTCTGGGACTCTGCCCTGCAAAGTGAAGGTGGTTCATTTGGAAAGGTCTGTCCTGCTGTGAAGGTAGTCAGGGAGGCTTGGGCAGGGTAAAGGTGCCACAGACATTTGCTGATTGAACACATGAAGTGCTTTTGGCTTAACCTCAAGGCAGGGGTGATTTTTGGGTACCAAAACCTCCCCTTCTGCCCTGCTATGCTTGACTTAGAGGGACTCCGACCCTCTCATGGCTTGCCGGCTGAGCACTGAGATGACAGCACGGTGCTACGGTGGCAGGCAGAGGGGACACGTGATTTACAGCCTTCTTTGGTGAGACCGCCAGTCTTTAAGGGGCTAAGCTGCTGGGCCGCTCCTTAGATTCCACTGACCTGTGGCCAAACGGTCCAGGTAGATCAAATACTGTCCCAGACCAGTGGCCACTGGGCATCCCAGTTAGAGGTGTCATCAAGAGGGCAGCCAAGAAGCAGGCAGCACCTACCCAGTGCCCGAGTCCAGTCCAACAGGCTGTTTCCTCAAACCAAAAGAGAAGGGTGACTAATTCACCATGACAGGACAGAACCTTTGCCAAGTCCTTCCTGAGCGGGGGGAGAGTCATTTCCAAATAAGCATAAAGCTGGGTCTATAAAACATGGCGCTCTTGGCATCAGTGTTCACAAGTGACAACCCTGCCAAAACTCTGCGATGCATGGCGTGCCTGGCATCAATGGTTAGAGGCAATGAGCTTGCCAAAATGCTGTGAAAAATCACTTTCCAAGGTAGAGAGACTAAAGGGAAAGACTGTAGGTATTTCACTGGCTTGGAGCCACAGCAGCTTAGCTAGTTGATGGAAAATCAGTCACCATTCATATTCGTCATCAAATGGAAATACCTATAAAGCACTATGCTTTAGTCTAATACACTAACAAAAATGAACATTTTAAGGACAATTCACAATGTTGAGAAGGATATGGTATAACTGCTGTCTTCACACACTGCTCTCAACAGCATGTATTTGTGCAACCTCCCATGGAGGGCAATTTATCATTATCTGTCAAGAACTGCAAGAGTTCGTGACCCTCTCTCCAAAGAAAATAAAGCAAGATATGGAGGAAAGTTTCATTAGAGTGTTAATTGTCATTTTGACAGAGGTATCAAGTGCTCAAATTGTAGTGCATGACAAACGTTTTAATATTGTGTTCGGTACTGACAAGGATGATGGTGAGAACAGCATGGCAACATGGAAGAGTGCCTGTGATAACCGCAGGACACAACTCCACGTGTGTGTGTGTGTGTGTGTGTGTGTGTGTGTGTGTGTAAGGATGACAAGTGAGTGAAACAGGCTTCACAGGAAAGCGGAATCTGGGTTGGTCCACCGAAATGATAGCTGTGGTTGTGTCTAGGAGTGGGAGTTATTTTTTCTTTTTCAAATTTAGAATAATGCGATATAACACACAAAAACTTTTTTAGAGATGTGAGGGTTGCCAAGTAGAGATAAAAAAGGCGACTGAGGGAGTTCCCTGGTGATCCAGTGGTTAAGACAACACACTTCCACTACAGGAGGCCTAGGTTTGATCTCTGGTCGAGGAACTAAGATCCCACATGCTGCATGGTACAGCCAAAAAATAAAAACAAACAAACAAAAAAAGACAACTGAGGGACTTCCTGGTGGTCCAGTGGCTAAGGTTCCTTGCTCCCAATACAAGGGCCCCACATTCGATCCCTGGTCAGGGAACTAGATCCCATGTGCTATAACTGGAGATCCCCACTTGGTGCGGCCAAATAAATAATTTTTTTTTTTTTTTAAGGCAACTGAGAATCCTTGTCTGGCAGGCAGGAAGGAGCCTTTCAGGAAAGGCAGGGTGCCCGACCTCCCAGAGCTGGGTTTCACTTTGGTTTGGACAGGGCAGGGTGCAGGCTGGCATAGAAGCAAGGACAGGCCTTTGCTGACTGCTTTTTCTTGGGATCTTAAGACATCTGGGGAAGAGACAAGCTGATCTTGATTGGGCAAGTTTGGAGACCTCACACACGGTCTGTGCGTGTGGCTCTAAGCTGAGCAGTCTCTCGGCATATCTGACATGGGCCCATGAGGACTGGTGAGGAAGCAGATAAAGGAGAAAGGGTGGGTGCAGGTGGCAGGTGGAAGCTCTGATGCTCTCCAGGGCAGTGACAGTCCCAGTGCCTGGGCTTCAGAGGCAGGAGGAGGCGTCCTGGCTCTCCAACAGCAGGAGGGAGGAGCATGGCTTTGAGAAGTCTTCATGATCGTGTCTTAAGAGAGCAGGCTCAATGAACTTCTGGCTGCTGAGGGAAGGGATAGTTCGGGAGGCTGGGATGGGCAGGCCACACTCTGCTACATTCAGGATGGATGACCAGCAAGGACCTGCCGTCCAGCGCAGGGAACTCTGCTCAGAGTTGTGTGGCAGCCTAGATGGGAGGGAAGTCTGGGGGAGAGTGGAGACTGAATCCCTTATGATTACAACATTGTTAATCAACTATGCATGTGTGCTGAGTTGCTTCAGTCATGTCTGACTCTTTGCGACCCCATGGAATATAGACTGCCAGGCTTTTCTGTCCATGGGATTCTTCAGGCAAGAATACTGGAATGGGTTGCCATGCCCTCCTCCAGGAGATCTTCCTGACCCAGGGATTGAACCCTCATCTCTTATGCCTCCTGCATGGGCAGTTGGTTCTTTACCACTGGCGGCACTTATTCAATACAAAATAAAAAGTTTTAAAAAATAAAATGTATAATGTATAAATGTATAATGTATAATGTATAAATGTATAATGTATAATGTATAAAATGTAAAAAATAAAATGCTTGAAAAAAATAAAAGTGGTTCTTACATGACGGATCTATTAAAAAAAAGAAGTCTCACACATCAGAATATTTGAAAAAGAGAGCCAGGCTCAGGTTGAAGAGGATGCTAGGCCAGGTCCTTAGGCACACATGAAGCCCAAAGCCTAGTGTCAGAACTTTGTGTAGAAAGAGGCAGCTGAATAAATGGGTGGCTGATTGAGTGAACATTCGAGGCCTCATGTAAAGCACTGGGGTGTGATAACATGGTCTTACCTGGATCTGACACTGAGCTCAACCCACCATGTCCCACAGCAGCTAGCTCTAAGAAACATCAAAACATGAACTTAAATAATCCCTCTGGAGGAAATGTATCAATCAACCAGGAAGCATGGATGGAGAGACTTTGAGTTCCTTAGAGCCAAGCCTTGCAGGATACAAAAGGAGCCCAAGACACAGTTCTAGAGTGCCTCATCACTGTCCTACCCCCATATGTTCTTATTCTTGGGTCCTGTCTGAAATTCTCTAGGGCCAGTGCTATAAAATCAGGGCCATCCTATTTGAAATCAATAATCTGTGAACTGACTTCCCTGGTGTCACTGTGGATAAGTATCTGCCTGCCAATGCAGGAGACATGGGTTCGATCCCTGGTCTGGGAAGATCCCGCATGCCGCAAGCAACAAAGCCTGTGCGCCACAAATATTGAGCCCACGAGCTACAACTACCAAGCTCACACACTGCAGCTACTTAAGTCTGAGCACCGAGAGCCTGTGTTCTGCAGAAAGAGAAGCCCCTTCAACGAGAAGCCTGAGCACTACAACGAAGAGCGGCCCCTCTCGCTGCAACTACAGAAAGCCCATGCAAAGCAACGAAGACCAGCCCAGCCAAAAATAAATAAAATCAATAGACAAAATTATTAAATAAATAAATACTTAATACATGATGAGGTATATTAAGAAAAATAATGGGTGGGTAACAGAGAAGTGTCGCTCTACAAAGTTAGAAACAAACTGGAATGTAAATCAGGTGAAGGCAAATACCTTGCAGACTTAAGCGCAGACAAGAAACTATGCAAAATGAGGGGGGAAACTATTTCATCTTCGTGAGATGTGCTACACTGGGAGCGATTTTAACTCACCAGCTTATTTGCATCTGGACAAAGAGGAACCTAAATCACTTTCATTATCGTAAGAGGGCGATTAGCCAGCTGAGAAGAACGTTCCTCCTGACAGCAATTAATCTTGGCGGGTCTCCTCTCCGCTCCCAGGCCACTGCCTTGCTGAGTCATTCCACTGAGCACCGTCGCGGCCGGAGCCCAGCTGCCGTCTGCTCACCAGAGGCACCGGGGCCTGCTGACTGCAACCACAGGAGCCCTAGGGTCTCACCCCCGGGGTTGTTTGCATCGCCGTCACGTCGTTGCCTTGGGTGTGTTGTTAGAGAAAAAGCATATTATTTATGTAAAATTATGTATTTAGGTAAAAACCCATAGTTAAGACCATGTCAAATCTTAAAAATTTTACAATGGCACGTTCTTAAAATCCAAACAGAAAGAAACTTCCTTTTCATCCAGCTTTATCTTCTGCTTCTAAACAGCTATTTATTCTGTTTTATAAAGATCTTCAAGCAGAATGCATAAGTGAAAAAGAGGAAGCAGCAGGGGGAAAAAAATGTATACTATAACGCCGGTTTGGTCAACGCGCGCGCACACACACACAGACAGACACATACACATGTGCTTACACATGAAAAAATCTGAATGCCTTACTGAACCATTGAGAGTTGTGGTCTCTGGGGCTATGAAGATAGAGGAAACTCATTTTCTAAAGTTTGCTTTTCTCTGATGTGTGATTATTTCACATTAAGTTTATATTACTGTTCTAACTAAAACTGATAAAGATCGAATGTTAAAGACGATGATGCACTAAGACTCTCTTTGCATAGGAGGTTTGCCTAGTGATGAAATATCATCCCAGTTAAACTACATACTTTCTCTCTTAGAACAATTTATTCTCATTTCCTCCTTGCTTTTGTTTTTCCTAGAAATGAAGAAAGTGACCAGTATCCTCTAGATCAGAGGGCTCTATGAGTTTGTCTTTCCTTTTTCTTATGAAAATTTCAAACATAACACAAAGGAAGCAGAAGAGTCCAACATGCCTATGTTTATATCACCGCCTTCTACAGTTATCCACTTTCCACCACTCAGGGTTTCTTTTTGTCTTCATCCATCTTCCGCCCCCATCTCAAACAAATTAATTTGTATGCATATATTTCTTTTTGGCTTTGAAGTAATAATTTATATACTGTGAAATGACTAAAACGCAACACTTAAATCTTGAAAAGTAAACATGTCTGTGTAACTCACACTCCTATCAAGATATAAAAAACTCCCCATCATCCAAAAATATGCTCCTGTACCCTTCATAGTCAATCTCCTCCTCACTTTCTTGACTTTTCACCACAGTTAATTTAGTTGCCTGTCCTAGAACTTCTGTTCATTGGTTTTTAATATGATAAAACTATTTTCATTATAAAAGCTGTACATGTCAAAGAAAATACTGATAGTTAAAAAAAAACTAGAAAAACAGACAGAAAGGAATAATGAACAGTCCCATCACACAAAAGGAAAAATATTTAAAAGTTTTATTTTTAGTTTCTAGGTACAATTTTTCTCGTTTTGTTTACTTGTGATTACTTACTTCACATGACTTTTCATAATAATTTCACAAGACAAGCATCTCTCCTATAACATTCTCAAGGGAAAAAAAACCTACCAACTTAGAATTTAATACCCCAACAAAAATGTTATTCAAAATGGAGGCGAAATAAAGATTTTTGTAGACATATAAAAGCTGAAAGAATTCTTCAGAAGCAGATTCATACTGTGTGTGTGTGCTAGCCACTCAACTGTGTCCAGTTCTTTGCGACCCTGCGGACTTTGTCTACGGGATTCTCCAGGCAAGAATACTGGAGTGGGTTGCCATTCAATCCACCACTGAAGCCACCAGGGAAGCCCCATTGTAAGAATGGTTAAAAGAAGTCTTTCAGGCAGAAGGCAAATGACATCAGGTAGAAATATGGACCTGCACAAAGGAATAAAGAGTACTGAAAGTGGTGGGGCTTCAGACTGGTGGCTCAGTCGGTAAAGAATCCACCTGCCATGCAGGAGACCCGGGTTCAATCCCTGGGTCAGGAAGATCCCCTGGAGGAGGCCATGGCAACCCACTCCAGTATTCTTGCCTGGAGACTCCCATGGACAGAGGGGTCTGGCGGGCAACAATCCATGGGGTGGCAAAGAATTGGGCACGACTGAGTGACTAACACACACACACAGAAATGGTAAACATGTGAGTAAATACATAGGAATTTTATCTTAATAGTTACTGTCTTTAAAAAACCATTAAGGATATCCATATCCAGTTCTAAGGAGTAGCCCCATTCGCCCCAAGCCCAAGCCTCTTATAATTAGAACTCGCTGGATACAGCACAGCACAGCAAACAGAAGAGGGCTCTGGAAGGAGTGCAAAAGAAGGCAGTGAGCTGCCTAAGGGCTGCAGGACTTGAGCGACAACACAGCAGTGGTGGTTTCCTTGAGAAGCCTGTGTTTGCTTGTTTCGTCTCCTACCTATCCTGATGAAGTACCCAAACTGCCCACAAGCACAGACCAAAACCTTTAGGAAAAGTCTGCTTCCCTGGTCAAAGAACCAACAGAGGGTGACATGACCTTAGGAACTGTTGTCTGATCGCACTTGCCCTCTCCAGCCAAGCACCAGAGTTCCCGGGCCCCTGCACCCTCTGCCCTGGTCTTGCTCCGAGAACCCCTCCTGGGAGCCCGCGCTCACTCCCCTCAGGCAGCGGCAGGTGGTGCCCCGAGCGCCCCTCCCTCCAGGAGGGAGCTGGACCTCCTCGACCCCTCAGCGGGCGCCAACAAGTCTGACCAGGCAGTGGAATGAGGCTGGTTAGCGCCCTGATTTTCTCCAGCTGGTGTCAGCATGACTCAGAGAGGGCCTGAGCGCCCATCCCCGCCCAGCAGCAACGAGGTAGAAGGAAGTGGTCCCAGGAACACTGTGCCAAACAGATCATAGACAGGGCTGAAATTACACTGCACTCAGCGCCAACAGGAGGATGGGAGTCGACGCTCCAGCCTCATCAGGAAGGTACCAGCTGGGCCAAAAGTGGGGATGAAACATCTGCCCTGACCACAACCTACCACTAGGCCTAAACAGGGTGACTGCTGCTAACAAAGAACATTAACTAGAATCCAAAGCCACATAACATAGTAGCCAAAATGTCAAGGATATGGTTTTTTAAAAAATCACACTAATAAAAAATCTTGTCACACCAAGAACCAGGAAAATCACACTTGAGAGAGAAAAGACAATCAACCAATGCTTACACCAAGATGACTCAATTGTTGGAATATTCTGAAAAGCATTTTTTAAAGTCGCGATTATAAAAATTGCACAATGAGCAATCTAAAACACTCTTGAAACAGAAGAAAAAGAAAATCTAAGCAAAGGAATATAAATTATTAAAGAGATAACAAGTTGGAAATGATAAGGCTGAAAGATACAATAACTGAAATAAAAACCCAAAGGATGAGCTCAAGAGTAGTTTGGAGATAACAGGGAATGAATGAATAAAGACAGATAATTGGAAATGATTCAGTCTTCACAATAAAAAGAAAATAAACTGGAAAAAAAATAAGCAGAGTCCGAGAGATCTGTGGAATGGTAACAGAAGATCGCGGGTGCTGGGAAAGATTGAAGGCAAAAGGAGAAGGCAGCCTCAGAGGATGAGACAGTCATATATGATAGCATCACGGACTCAATGAACAAGAATCTGAATAAACTCTGGAGACAGTGAAGGACAGGGGAACCCAGTGTACTGCAGTCCATGGGGTCGCAAAGAGTCAGACACGACTTAGTGATGAACAACAGCTACAACACATCCAGCACTGGTGTCACGAACATTCTAGAAAGGGCAGAAAAAGTGTGCAGCTGAAAAAATACTCAAATAAATAGTGGCCAAAGTTGTCAAGCATCTACAAATAAAATATTAAAAAATGAATTTATAAAGATTGCAGGACACAGGAAAGTGTAACATATAATTGTATTCATATAAACCATATAACCAGAACACACACACACACACATGCACACATTTGGACAGCTGTTTTCTGACAAGGTTGCAAAAACATTTCAATGGAGAAAGAACAGGCTTTTTTTTTTTTTTTTTAATTTTTATTAGTTGGAGGCTAATTACTTTACATCATTACAGTAGTTTTTGTTATACATTGATATGAATTAGCCATGGATTTACATGTATTCCCGGAGAGGGTGGGATGTTTCAGGAGAACAGCATTGAAACATGTATATTATCTAGGGTGAAAAGAACAGGCTTTTTAACAATTGACACTGAAACAAGTGGATGCTCATGTACAAAAAAAAATCAACTTGAGTCCATAAATTGCATTACATAAAAAAATAATTCCGGATGGATTATAGAACTTAATGTAAAATCTAAAACCTAAGTCTCTAGATGAAAAGCATAAGGCGAGTATCTTTGTGATCTTGAATTAGGCAAAAGCTTTTAGATATAACACCAAGTATACAACCCAGGAAAAATAAATTGATAAATTGAACTTTATCAAAAGTAAAACTTCTGCTCTTTGAGAGAAAGAAAAGACAAACCATAGGCTGGGAGAAAATTTTGCCAAGTATATATCTGAAAATGCACTGTGTCTAGAATATATAGTAAACTCTCAAAACTCAATAGCAAAAAAATGGACAGTCCAATTAAAAATAAAGTGGATAAAAGATCTGAACATTTTTCCAAATAAGTTAAATGGATGGCAATGAGCATATAGCATTAGTTTTTAAGGAAATGTGAGTCAAAATCAGAGTGTGAATCCGTTACACATGTTATAGTGCTGCTGCTGTTTAGTTGCTAAGTTGTGTCTGACTCTTTTGCAATCCCATGGACGATAGCCCATGAGCCTTCTCCTCTTGTCCTGGGCAAGAATACTGGAGTGGGTAGCAATTTCCTTCTCCCAGGGATCTTCCTGACCCAGGAATTGAACTCGAGTATCCTGCATTGGTAGGCAGATTCTTTACCACTGTGCCACCTGGGAAGTCCTTACACATATTACAGAATGACTAAAATTAAAAAGACTGACCAAATCGAATGTGGAGAGGATTTGAAGGAACTGAATCCCAATACACTGCTGTGGAAATGTAAATGATACAACTACCTCAGAAGTTTAGAACTTCTCAAAAACGTGAACATGCACCACATGTCCCAGACATTCAATTCTAAGAGAGAAGGAAGCAGATGGTCACACAGAGACCTGGACACAAATGTCCACAGCAGTTTTATTTGTGATCGCCCCAAACTGGCAACAAGCCAGATGTCCCTCCACAGAAGAATGGAAAAACAAATTGCGGTCTATCTATATAATGGACTTCTTCTCAGAGGAAAAGAAAAAGAAGTGATTTACTGATAACACAATATGGATAAATCTCAAAAATAATTATGTTGATACAAATAACAAATGCTGAAGAGGATCTGGAGAAGAGGGAACCCTCCTATCCTGTTGGTGGGATTGTAAGTTGATGCAGCCACTGTGGGACAATATGGAGTTGTCTCAAAAAACTGAAAATTGAGTTACCACATGACCCAGCAGTCCCACTCCTGGGCATATATCTGGACAAAACTATAATTTAAAAAGATGCATGCACCCTTATGTTCATAGCAGCACTATTCAAAACAGGCAAGAAACGGAAATAACCAAAATGTTCATCAACAGATGAATGGATAAAGAGGTGGTACATATATACAGTGGAATACTACTTGGCCATAAAAAAGAACGAAATAATGCTATTTGCAGCAACATGGATGCAACAAGAGATTATCACACTAAATGAAGTAAGTCAGAAAGAGAAAGACAAATACCATACGATGTCACTTATATGTGGAATCTAAAGTATGACACAAATGAACCAATCTGTGAAACAGAAACAGAATCTTGGACATAGAGAACACACTGGGGGTTGCCAAAGGGGAGAGGGTTGGAGGAGGTATGCAGTGGGAGGTTGGGGTTAGCAGATGTAAGCTTTTACACAGAGAATGGATAAATAACAAGGTCCTACTGTATAGCACAGAGAACTATGTTTGCTCTCCTGTGATAAATTACAGTGGAAATGTTATAAAAAGAATGCACATATATTATATATATGTATGCATATATAACTGAACTATTTTGCTGTACAGAAAGAATTAAATAAGACAGTAAATCAACTACACTTCAATAAAGATTCCCCTGGTGGTCAGGTGATTGAGAATCTGCCTGCCCATGCAGGAGACACCGGTTCGACCCCTGGTTTGAGAAGATTCCACATGCTGGGGGGGCAGCTAAGCCCGCCAGCCACAGCGATGAATGCCGAGCCGCACCTGCTGAGGCCTGCGTGCCTAGCGCCCGTGTCGGCAGCAAGAGGCGCCACCTCAGCAGGAAGGCTGTGCGCTGCGGGGAAAGCAGCCCCTGCCCGCTGCAGCCAGAGAAAGTCCCAGCACAGCAGCGAACGCCCAGAGCAGCCAAAAATAAACAACAGCTGTGAAAAACTATGCTAAAATCAAAACAATAATAATGCTAGTATAAATTGAATAATAATGTTGGGGGGTTCCCTGGTGCTCCAGTAATTCTGTGTTCTCAAGGCAAGGGCCCCTGTTTCAACCCCTAGTTCACTCCCTAGACAGCGAACTAGATTCCAGACGCCTTAACTAAGAGTTCTCAGGTCAAAACTAAAGATCCTGCGTGCCACGCCTCGAAGATCGAAGATCCTGTGTGCTGCAACTAAGACCCAGCACAGCCAAATGAATGAGTAAATAGAGATAAATATGAAAAAGAGACAAATTCTTTAAAAAGCATTAATATTGAGTCCTAGAAGTCAGACCAAAAAAAAAGACTACATCCTGTATATTACAGTTATACAAAACTGTAGAAAATGAAAGCCTTTAGCGACATGAAACAAACAGGAATGGAGAGGCAAGAGAAGGGAGGCCTGGGAGAGATGATGAAGGTTCATGAGAAACCTTCCGGGGCTGATGGAGACGCTCACTGTGCAGATCACTGTGATGGTCTCATGGATGTGCACATAGTGAAGACATATTGTACACACTTTTGGTTACCAGGTGGCAGGGTGAGGGGAAGGGAGAGTTAGGGAGCTGGGGATGGACATGTGCACACTGCTATATTTGAAATGGATGAGCAGCAAGAACTGCTGTGCGGCACCGGGAACTCTGCTCAATGTTCTGCGGCAGCCTGGCTGGGAGGGGAGTGTGGGGAAGAAGGGATCCATGTACACGCACGGCTGAGGCCCTTTGCTGTCCACCTGAAACCATCACATTGTTTGTTCATCAGTTGTGCCCCAATACAAAATCAAAAGTTTAAAAAATGTGTGGAGTGTTTTGTATATCAATATTGTAGTGAACTACTTCAAAAAAAAAAAAAAAATGATAAGGCCATGGAAGGTATCAAGACTTTACTCTCAATAAGACTGTTTTCTCTCTGGTCTGCAAACAGGTGCACACAAAATCTATAATTCTGGCTGGAGCCTGCCTGACGACAGCCCTGCAACATTATGCAAATAGCTGTGAGAAAGAGACAATAATCACGTTAGAAACCACCAGCACATGTTTGTTTCCACACACATTCTTTTTGTTTATTTTCAGATACGGGTTGTCTGTAGCATGTGGCTGTCAGTTAACCCAAGTCGGGGCTTTTCTGTTCAGTTAGAGAATCTGAAGTTGAGCTCTGTTGGGGTTTAGGACCATATGTTGGTTCACGGGTGTGGAAAGTACCTATGGCTGACCACAGACGAGAGTTCTCTACCACTACATTAGTCTCAAGACTAACTCTTGTCCTCTAACTTTGTTTTAAAACAGTCCTACAGTCTTCATTCTAATTGCTTTTAAATAATCTATGAAATATGCTTCTTTTTCTTGTCTTTTCCTAACCTTGAAGATTTCTCTTTTTTCACTCTGGGGGAGATCTCAATCTCACTAGAAAATGATTTCCACATCACATTCAGTTTCTCCTCTCCTCCTGTGCTTCTCTGAGCAGACCTCCCAACCCAAATGCTGTGAAGGGGCCCAGACTTAAGGGCTGTCCTTGGCATCCTAAACACGCCAGGTCTTGTCAGTAAGGTGGCCCCACCTGGGCATAGCCGTCTAGAGCAACTGTCTTACTTCTTACCAGAAAACCTTGTGCCTCAGCAAAGCCTTCTCTAGAATTAACCACACCACAGGGAGGCGTGGAGGAGGGCTAAGCACCCCTGAGCCCAGCTTTCCAGGACCCCTCATCTGTCCACCTCATCTCTGTTTTGTAATGTGCTCAGGGGACCACTGGACTCTGTACTGAGGGGAGAAGGGGGGAAAGGCCACTGACTGCATTTCTGCCGCTGTGCTGGAAAGGATGCTATGTCAGATAATCAGACGTGCAAACGTCCAAGGTCAGCATCACCCCACGTTACAGATGAAGCCCAGAGAGCCTCAGGGGCGCACACGCCCCCAGGTCTCAGTGGGACGGAGCAGAGCAAGGACTTGGTCCCAGGACGGGGGACCCGTATTCTTTTCCCGGCTCGGCACACTGCCTCACGTGACCGCTGGGTCACCGCCACTCTCCATGACCGTCACTCCCCGTCTCTTCCAGGGCACCCACCTCCACTGGTCTTCTCCTCCAGATTTCCCTGCAGATAAATCCATTCATCCATGAAGTCAAGGAAGCAGGCAAGGGCCCTTCACATAGAATCTTTTAGGCTGGGTAAAGAGTTTGGATTTTAGTCTAAGAGAGGATTTTTCTCAGGAGTAATATGATCATATCCTTCAAGAAAAGATGCTTATAAGATATTAAAACATTTAGGTTGTTCATTGACAGATGAATAGATAAAGAAGATGTGGTACGTATATACAACGGAATATTACTGAGCCATTAAAAGGTGGAATAAAAGGTGCAGCCATTTGCAGCCACAAGGATGGACCTAGAGATTATCATACTAAGTGAAGAAAGTCAGAAAGGTAAAGACAAATACCATGTGATATCACTTATATGTGAAACCTAAAATATGACACAAATGAACCTATCTATGAAAAAGAAACAGACTTGCAAACATAGAGAACAGACTTGGGCTCGCCAAGGGGGAGGGCGGCAGGAGAGGGAGGGATTGGGAGTTCGGGGTCAGCATACACAAACTGTTATGCACAGGATGGATAAACAGTAAGGTCTTATTTTTATAGCACAGGACTTCCCTGGTGGCTCACAAGGCAGGAGATCCAGGTTTGATCCCTGGGTCGGGAAGATCCCCTGGAGAAGGGAATGGCAACCCATTTCAGTATTCTTGCCTGGAAAACTCCATAGACAGAAGAGCCTGGCGGGCTACAGTCCATGGGGTCGCAAAAAGTTAGACACGACTGAGCAACTAACACTTTCACTTTCACTTTTATAGCATAGGGCACTATCTTCAAGATTCTGTAATAAACTATAATGGAAAAAAAAAGGAAGAATGCTTAGAGATCAGCCCAGTTTCCATTCCAGTAGCCCAGGCAAGAGAGGATGATGACTTGAACTTCAGTGGTGATAGTAAGAATACTAAGAGATAGAGTCAAATTAGACTTGTTGAAGAAGCACTAGATGTGGGGAGCAAGGATAAAGAGCAGAACCAAGGCTGACTCACAGGATTTTGTCTTGAGAAACTAGAAAAACCAAGACAAGAAAGAGTCCAGGTTTGATGCATGAGGCAGGGCGCTCGGGGCTGGTGCACTGGGATGACCCAGAGGGATGGGATGGCGGGGGGGAGGGGGGTTCAGGATGGGAAACACATGTACACCCATGGCTGATTCATGTCACTGTATGGCAAAAACCACTACAATACTGTAAAGTAGCCTCCAATTATAATTAATTAATTAATTTTAAAAAAAGAGTGAGGTAAAATCAGACCTAGGAAAATCTTGTGCTGTGTTTGGGACAAATTTGAATTCAAAATATCTATTAAAATAGTAGTAGAGTAGACCACAGAGTGTAAGAATATGGACCCTGGATGGATGTAGAAATGTGCAAGTCATGAAAATATTGATAGGAAACATAAAGCTGTGAGAGTGGATGAGATCAGCAAGGGAGAAAGAGGGGTAAGAAATGAACCCTGGGGACTTCTTGGCTAAGACTCTTTGCTCCCAATGCAGGGGAACCAAGTTTGATCCCTGGTCAAGGAATTAGATCCCACATGCTGCAATGAAGACTGAAGATCCTGCCTGCTTCAAACTAAGACCCAGAACACTCAAATTAATTAATTGGTGGTGGTGGTGTTTTAGCTGCTAAGTTTGTCCGACTCTTTGTCTAGCCTGCCAGGCTCCTCCATCCATGGGATTTTCCAGGCAAGAATACTGGAGCGGGTGGCCATTTCCTTCTCCAGGGGATCTTCCTGACCCATAGGCCTGGGATCGAACCAGCATCTCCTGCATTGCAGCCAGATTCTTTACCATCTGAACCAATCAAGACAACTGGAGAGCCTAGTGAGGCTCTCAGAAAACAAAATAGAAAACTGTAAGGAAAACAAAATTAGATTTAACTGGCTGGCCATTGTGTCTGAGTAGAAAATGATGCATAAACGAAATAGCACAGTGATAACTTGCAAAGTAGGAACCCAGGGGCAGGAATATTTAAATCAGAAAAGACCATAATGATCTGTTTTTCCTTGTGGAATTATAAAAGGTTTTAACTGAACACCAGGAAAAATGGCAAAAGGAAAACAGACAGCAAAGAAAATCAAAGAAACCCAATGAAGAGGGAACTCAGGGGCCCAGTACACACTTGGGGCCCCTAACCTTCCCCATCCCCTGGAGAAGGGAATGGTTACCCACTCACTCCAGTATTGTTGCCTGGAGAATTCCGTGGACAGATTAAAAAAGCAGAAAGGAAAGAAGTGAGAAAGGTATACAGTTGAGCAGTTTTAGGGGCTTCCCTGACGGCTCAGCAGGTAAAGAACCCACCTGCAATGCAGGAAATGCAGCAGACATGGGTTCAATTCCTGGGTTGGGATGGAGGAGGAAGAAATGGCAACCCACTCCAGTATTCTTGCCTGAAAAACCCCATGGACAGAGAATCCTGGTGAGCTGCAGTCCAAAGGGTCGCAAAGTGTCAGACACGACTGAGCGACTGAACACACAGAACCGTCCCCATCAGCAACACAAGCAGGTAATATATGTTAAATAAAAGTGAGGGTGGAGTTATTTGCCCAAATTTCATTATCTGACATTAAATCTCAGAGTTCTTGTTAATTTTGCAGGAAATACAAGTACTATAATGGATTTAGAAAACGTATAAACTGTATTTTCTATCTGAACATCATTCTGGTTAATTTTTGATCTTTTGTCTAGCTAAAGATTTAAAAAATTACTGAAGTCAAATCTTACTTAAGGGACTTCCCTGGTGGCCCTGTGGTTAAGAATCCTCTTTGCAAAGCAGGGGATGTGGGTTTGATCCCTGGTTGGGGAACTAAGATCCCAAATGCTGCAAAGCAACCAAGCCTGCAGGCAGCCCCTACTGAGTCCACATGCTCTGGACCTGCACACTCTGGGGCCAAATCCCACAACTAGAGAGTCAGTGCATTGCAATAAATAAATAAATATTTTTAAAAATCTTATTTAAACTATATCTTACTTTTTCTCATCATAATAGAAGAAATTTGTGTCTTCATATTTAATACCAAATTGCCTTGAAGATTTATTTAATACTGAATTCTGATTCTTATCCTTTGGACCAGTTATTTGAAGAATTATGGCTTTAATGCAGATAATCTGGAAGGGATAAAATTGCAACTCCTAATAATTTTCATGTTGCTGCCAGTAGAAAAGTAATACACAATGCCAATTTATTTTGGCAAAAACCACGTCTAATGGACAAAAGATTTAGACAAAAGAGGATGTCTAAACGGCCAATAAGCACATGAAAATGTTCTCAAACCACTACTCATCAGGAAACTCTAAATTAAAACCACGAATGAAATATCAGCATACACTCTCTCAAATGGATAAAGTCAAAGAGACAGACAATACTGAAAGCTAGCAAAGACGGAGAGCAAGCAGAATGGTCACTGCTGGTAGGAATGTGAAATAGTACAAGAACGCCAACATTTTTTTGGCATTTTCTAGTAAAATAAAACATTTCCCTTCCAAATCAGCCAGCAATTGCACTCCTAGGTGTTTATCGAGAAGTGATTGTAAATGTCCACCAAAATGTTTACAAGTTTAGTTTGTGATAGTTAAAAATAAGACACAACCCATATATGAAAATCCTTTAAGACAGGCTTTAACAGTATGTGAATCCAGAGCTTCCAGATGTACAAGTTGGATTTAGAAAAGGTAGAAGAATCAGAGATCAAATTGCCAACATTCGTTTGAACATAGAAAAAGCAAGAGAATTTCAGAAAAACATCTGCTTCATTGAGTATGCTAAAGCCTTTGACTGTGCAGATCACAACAAACTGTGGAAAATTCTTAAAGAGATGGAAATACCAGACCACCTTACATGCCTTCTTAGAAACCTGTATGCAGGTCAAGAAGCAACAATTAAAACAGGACATGGAACGATGGACAGGCTCAGACTTGGGAAAGGAGTCCGTCAAGGCTGTATACTGTCGCCCTGCTTATTTGACTTATACGCGGAGCTGTTGTTGATGTTGTTCAGTCGACCAGTCGTGTCCGATTCTTTGTGACCCCATGGGCTGCAGCACGCCAGGCTTTCCTGTCATCCACCATCTTCCAGAGGACAGGGAAGCCTGGTGCGCTGCCGTCCATGGGGTCACAAAGAGTTGGACACGACTGAGCGACTGAACGACAACACGTCACACAAAATGCTGGGCTGGATGTTTCACAAGCTAGAGTCAAGATTTCCTGGAGAAGTATCAACAACCTTAGATATGCAGACAATACCATCCTGATGGCAGAAAGCAAGGAGGAACTAAAGAGTCCTTTGGTGAAGGTGAGAGGGAAGAGTGAAAAAGCTGACTTAAAAACTCAACATTCAACATTCAACATTCAGAAAACTAAGATCATGGCATCTGGTTCCATAACTTCACAGCAAATAGACAGGGGAAAAAATGGTAACAGTGACAGACTTTATTTTCACTGCAGATGGTGAGTGTAGCCATGAAATCAAAAGACACTTGCTCCTTGGAAGAAAAGCTATGACAAACCGAGACAGCATGTTAAAAAAAGCAGAGACATCACTTTGTCGACAAATCTCTGTATAGTGAAGCTACGATTTTTCCAGTAGTCATGTACGGATGTGAGAGCTGGACAGTAAAGAAGGCCGAGTGCTGAAGAATTGATGCTTTTCGACTGTGGTACTGGAGAAGACTCTTGAGAGTTCCTTGGACTGCTAGATCAATTCAGTCAATCCTAAAGGAAATCAACCCTGAATATTCATTGGAGAGACTGATGCTGAAGCTTCCATACTTTGGCCACCTGATGCAAAGAGCCGACTCATTGGAAAAGATTGAGGGCAGGAGGAGAAGGAAGTGATAGAGAATGAGATGGTTAGATAGTATCACTGACTCTATGGACATGAATTTGAGCAAACTCCCAAAGACAGTGAAGGACAGGGAAGCCTGGCATGTTGCAGTCCACAGGGTCGAAAAGAGTTGAACAAAACTGAGTGACTGAACAACAGATGTTCCATTTGGGGATGGAGGGAGCAGAGAGGAGTCCCCTGCTGTTAGGGAGAGAGATACACAGTGGGGAGGGGGGACCCTGGCTGGGAAGGGGGGACAGGGGGTATGCTATACAGGTTCTGCTGGTCTTCACTCTCCTGGGAGAAGTTAAGGGTAACGAGGGAAGTCAGGGTAACTAGAGGTCACATTTGCCCTGTGTTTGGGACACTGTTTGAAAGGGAGCCCACGAGAGCAGTGGTCTTGGGGATCATGGCAGAAAATAAGCCTCCTGTGTTTGCGCACTTGCTTTTAGGCATCAATATCAGTTGCAAGTTCCGGGTGTAGATGTCTTTTCCTTTGAGCCTGAGTCCTACAGCCTCTTGAGCTGTATGCACCCAAACTTCCCGAGGATCTTTCCCACAGGCTGTGACTTCTAGGTTGTCAGCAGTGGGATTAATTCTGCCAGGGCTCATGGGAAGGAGGAAGGATTCAGAGTCTCCCCAAAGTGGCAGCTGCTCAGTTGGTTTTTTCAAAATATGTATTTATATAAATATTTGTATTGATAGACCTGGTCTCGGGTGTGGCACATGGGCTCTTTCGCCGTGCACACAGTCTCGTGGTGGCTCACGGGCTCAGCACACAGGCTTAGCTTCTCTGTAGCATGTGGAATCTTCCCAGACCAAGGCTGGAACCCATGTCGCCTGCAATGGCAGGCGGATTCCTATCCACTGTATCACCAGAGAAGTCCCACAGTAACTTTTTAAGGTGAAGATGCATGGCAGCCTTATACACAGAAGGCAGGGTGAATTAAATCAAAATCCTTTTATTTAATTTTGTCCCAAATTTCTTAGAACTGAAAACAAAAAGGGAAAAAAAGAAAAAGAGGATGATCACTGGTTAATACACTTGTTCTTCTGGAAGATTCTAATTCTCACATTCAGCGACTTTGCCAAGAAGCACCAGTATGGGCACAGAGCCCTCCTGGATCTAGAGAGGTGGGTGACTTTGGAAGTTGTCACACTGTGCTGATCTTGCGAGTTTGCTAGTGGTCAGAGACCATTTTGTTACCACAGACAAAAGACGTTCACTCTTTCCTAAATCTTTTTGAGTGAAACAGTGCCTTGGTCTGATGTTCTCTCTCCTTCAGGAAACAGCATCTCTGATCAGTAAAAATCCCTTTGTGCCTTTAAAAAAGAACCTGACTCTCCAACATGAACAAAGTGTTTTGGGTTTTCTTTCAATCTTGCCCCAAATGCAAGCATGAAAAAAGGCACAAGAATTTAGAATGAGCAAAAAGTAAAGTCGGGCTTTGTTTGGAAAAATACCTTTAAAAGTTAAATATGAGTTTTTGAACACTAAAAGTATTGATAAAATCACACCTCTGAAGTAAAACACTCTCATCCACCTCACCGATGTTTCCTGTTTTGGTTAACACATTTTAATTACCTTCTTTGGAATTTCCGCTGCAGCGCTTCCACCTACCTTCATGTCTGGACAGAGTGCCACATGTGCTGGCCAGTAAACCAGAGCCCCGGGGGCTCCAGCAGGGCCTGGAGTCACTGCCTGGTGTGATATCAATCTCGCTCCACCATCTCAGTCACTTACTACCAGGAGCTGGACACTAGAGAATTCAGCACAGACCTAGGTCATTTATTTCTTTGGCCCTGTGGCTCTTAAGCCTGGCTGCTCACCAGTCATCAGGAGAATTTTCTAAAAGTCTGGGACCAGCCCATGTTCCAAGATTGGCCTCAGAAGTGTCTGCTGGGGGTTCCAGACATTGCTTTGCTTCCTACTGGCTTGACTTCCTGCCATCAGGGCTCTATTCTGTAACATGATTCCTCTTCTGGGAGAAGGATGCTCTGTGTCTGATGGACCCGCCATTAAGGGATTATTTCTACGCTGCTGCTCAATTGTCTTTTATAAGTTCCCACTTCTTGAGGTTTTCCTATCGGCGGGCCCTAGTCCCTTCAACCATATGCTAAGGGCTGGCGTCCCCTTTTCAGTGCACATGGGAACTAAATGAATGGAGGCCCCATTGCAGTAACAATTTTAGTCAAGCTTTTCCATAGCATGCTTTTCTCCTATCTCTACGTGGCTTTTTAGAATCTTTTATTTTGATGTCAACAGTAGAATTATTGTATTACATTCACTAAAAGCAATTACACATCTTCTTTGGAAGTGGGCAGAAAAAAACTGCTGATAAAGAAACATCTGTAAGTATTCCCAAATAGACATAATTAACATAGTATGTTTGTGTATTGTGTTTTTCAGGGAAAAACGGGTGAAATATACGTGGTGTGGTTGATAGTTTCCTAGCATGGCCACCATCAATTCATTCCCTCCTTTAAGCACCTACTGAGATGTAGGATCAACTCCCCTCCCCAGTTTGGGCTGGTCCTGTGACTACTTTAACCTAAAGATTCCTGCAAAAGTGTGTTCTGGGACTTCTGAGTTTAGACCTTAAGTGGGCTCGTGACTTCTGTTTCCTTCTTTTTGGACCTCAGCTTCTATGATATGGAGGGACACAGAAAATTATTTCCACTCAATAGAATGCTGAGTGGAAAAAAGAATATTTCCTAATGGATACACTGTAATGATTCTATTTTTCATATTTCTCTATCTATTTATCTCTCTCTATTCATACAGGCATCCACATGTATCTTTAAAGGACATATACCAAATGTCAACAATGGCTATCTCTGATAGTGTTTCATTTTCTTCTTCTTGTATATAATTATTTTCAAGCTTTTGCAGAAGAAAATGTGAGTCATTTCTTTTTAAACTTTTTATTTTGTATTGAGGTACAGCTGATTAACAATGTTGTGATAGTTTCAGGTGAAGAGTGAAAGGACTCAGCCATACATATACATGTGCCCACTCTCCCCAGACTCCCCTTCCCATCCAGGCTGCCACATAACATGAGCAGAGTCCCTGTGCTATGCGCAGGTCCTTGTTGGTTTTCCAGTGTTGTTAGGTCCCTAAGTCATGTCCAACTCCTTTGCGACCCCATGGACTATCGCCCACCAGGCTCTTCTGTCCATGGGATTTTTCCAGGCAAGGACACTGGATTGGTTGTCATTTCCTTCTCCAGGGGATCTTCCTGACCCAGGGATCGAACTCATGTCTTCTGTGTTTTCTGCCTTGGCAGGTGGAGTCTCCACCGCTGAGTCACCTGAGAAACCGCTTGTTTGTTACACATTTTAAACATAGCACTGTGCATAGACAACAACAAATTCACTAAGTCTGTGAGTCTCTTTCTGTTTTGTAAGTAAGTCCATTTGTATCAAGACATATGTGAATTTTATTTAAAAAAAAATACCAGGGGAATTCTCTGGAAGTCCAGTGGTGTAGAGTTAGCACTTTCACTATCTGGGTTCAGTTCCTGCTTGGGGAACTAAGATCTTGCAAGCTGTGTGGCACGGCCAATAAATAAAATAAAATTAGTGTCAATAGGAAATTTAAAAAAAAAACAAACCAAGACACCACTGGACCCCAGAAGCCAGGGGAGTAATGTGCTGGCGAGTCTGTTCATGAAGACCCACTTCTCAGCAGGGAGCCACAAGGACAGCCACTTGCTCCCCTGGCCACCCCAAGCAAAGGCTCACCCTACTGGCTCAAGTAATCAACCTCACTTATTGAGAATATTCTTTCTTTTTTAAAATAATTTTTTCTCTTTTTTTTTAACTTTTTATTTTGTACGGGAGGGCTCAGTGGTAAAGAAATTGCCTGACAATACAGTAGACACAGTTTCAATCCCGGGGTCAGAAAGATCCCCTGGAGGACGAAATGGCAACCCACTCCAGAATCCTTGCCGGGGAAATCCCATGGACGCAAGAGCCTGGCAGGCTACAGTCCATGGGGTCTCAAAGAGTTGGACACAACTCAGCGACTAAACAACAACAGCCGATTACCAGTGTGATAGTTTCAGGCGACCAGTGAAGGGGCTCAGCCATACATACACATGTGACCTTTCTCCCCCAAACTCCCCTCCCACCCAGCTGCCACATAACATGAGCATAACTCCCTGTGCTGTTATCCACGTGAAATATATCCAATGGTTATCCGTGTGAAATATAGCAGTGTGTACATGTCCATTCCAAATTCCCTTGAGAATATTCTTGATGCTTTCACAGTTTATTTTCTGGAGAGAAAGCACAGCTACAGAACAGGTCAATTCAGAATGAGACACTGAGGTGGCATCTACTTAGGCTAGAGATAAAGAATCTTCCAACCTGCCTCAGGATAGGTCAGGTGTGTGTCCACCCTGGCTGGATAGCCCTTTGGGGGCCCTATGAGCGGACATTCTCCCCATCACCACCCAGTTTTTATCTGTTATTTCTGAGGCAGCATGGATGGTGGCCTCCCAGAGTGGACAGTGGATGATCAGGAGGGCACCCAGGTACCCTAGCCCTTGGGCTTTTCCCCCAGCTCTGCCTGCCTTCCATCTACCAGGAAAGGCAGCCAGTGCCAGAATGGGCAGGGACCTGAAGTCCAGAGAGCTGGGTGGGACATAAGGGGATAGAGGGAAGTAAAGGTAAGCAGGCCTTTACTTATCACCTGCATAAACGGGTACTGGAGAAGCTTTTGCTCTGCTGGGCTGCACAGATTCAAGATGTGCGTGGAAACTGCCCGAATGCCCAGCCCCTACGGCGACTGACTCACATGTCTGCCAGAGCCCAGACAAAACAGGAAAACACTCACGAGAAGGTGACTTCCTCACGGGCGGGGATATTGGTGATACTGGTCTGTTTCGTTCACTGCTGTCTGCCCAGTGTCTACAACAGTGCCTGGCACAGAATGGGCATTGATGAATAAACTCACCCATGAGGGTGTGAATGAATGGAATTTGCTAGTAATCAAAGAAATGCACATGACCACAATAATGTGGCATTGTTTTGTATATTAAGCCACCCCAAAATAGTGTGATGGAAACACTCAGTCCTGGTGAAATCCGATGTCATCTGCCATGCATCTAGTGTTAAAGGCAAGTTCTGTTGTTGCTGTTTACTCACTAAGTCATGTCTGACTCTTTGCAAGGACTGTAGCCCACCAGGCTCCTCTGTCCATGGGATTCTCCAGGCAAGAACACTGGAGTGGGTTGCCATGCCCTCCTCCAGGGGATCTTCCTGACCCAGGGATCAAACCCATCTCCTACATTGTAGGCAGATTCTTTACCACTGAACCACCAGGGAAGCCCATTAATGGCAACATGCATTCATATAAATGTTTTGGAAAGCAGCTTGGTAACAGAGTTATTTGAAAGGGGCTACTCAGTAATTCCAGTCCTAGAAATTTATGTTAAGCAGACAAATCAGAAAAAGGACAGAGCTGCCTATATAAACTATTCCTTGAAATGTTACTCATAACTGTAAAGAGATGGGGGCAGTCTGAGTGGCTAGGACACTGGATGGTTGGATAGCTTGCGGTTGCGGAGGCCCGTGAAACAGCGCGGCAAACAGGCGTGTGAAAAAAGCAGGGACGCAAAAGTGTCCAGCTGAAACGCGTGTGACCATAAAATGTATTCTGGGGGAAAGCCTGGAAGGATAGAGTTTATGGATCTTTTTTCCCCTCCAATTTTTGTCATCAAAATATTTTTAACCAAAAAGAGCGTAACCAAATAAAACCTTCCTACAGGACACCATGGGCTCCCCAGGTGGCTCAGTGGTCAAGATTCTGCTTGCTAATTCAGAAGACACAGGTTCTATCCCTGGCTGGGGAAGATCCCCTGCAGAAGGAAGTGGCAACCCACTCCAGCATTCTTGCCTGGGAAATTTCATGGACAGAGGAGCCTGGTGGGCTACAGTCCACGGGGTTGCAAAAGAGCCTGACATGACTCGGTGACTAAATAACAACAGGACGTCGTGCACCAGCAAACACGCATATGGCAACTAGTAAGTTCAAGATGCTCACCGCTCACACGGTTCCCGAGTGAGTGGTCTGCCATCGCCACAGGCCCACCCAGCGCAGGCAAGTAAGTTCAAGATGCTCACCGCTCACACAGTTCCCAAGACAGTGGTCTGCCATCGCCACCTGCCCACCCAGCACAGGCAGGCCTTCAGCCTCCAGGATTCAAGCCACTGGACAGCAGAGCCAGGAGAGATTTTTTTTTGGCAGAGTTCACCCATCTCTGAATAACAACCAAGTGCTGCTGTGGGAACAACAGTATTTAGCACCATCTGATCACAGATTGGAGAACATTTGCTAGAAGTAACACTTTGGGCTTTGGCAAAGCAGGTATTGAGTTGCGCTTTCTGGTGGTTGAAGAAGCATTACAGCTGTTTTTTGATGATAAAACCACATATACATCAGGACACACTTCCCGTCCTACTGCAGGAAGGTTATAGCCAGTTAACCTACAAAAGCTATCAGGTTACAAAAATGTAAGAAGGAAGTTACAGCCCATGGAGAGCCTCTGATTTGTGCTGATTCAGCATTAGGTGATGGTTCTTAAGAGAACAGAAACTACCTGGGAGACTTAAACATGGACCCTTTGCTCCCTGTTGCAGAAATTCCGACTGAACTGGTTTGGTGAACTGTCCAGAGCATTGGAAATTTTAGAAGCTCCAAGATGCTTTAGATGAGCATCCAGGGTTGAGATCCACTGTCTTACGGTATCAGCAGATGAGCTCTCTCCTGGAAACATTCAGATATTCTGAATGGCCATGATCTCTGTGTAAAGACGAGCAAGAATCCGTGCCACCTTTTGCAACGGTCTGCTGTGAGCTACTAGCCAGAGGAAGCAGAGCAAAGGGCTGGGAGGCCCAGGAGCTCAAGGATCTCAGACACGGACAGGATGGGTGCTAAGGTGACTCATCTTCCTATCTCTGCAACCTCAGGAAAGTTACTCCCCCTCTCTGAGTCTCTATTTCCCCCTCTGAAGAGGGGGTACTGGTCACCATGCCTAACTCACAGGGTTGCTCAGAATGGGATGTGTCTGTGAGGAGGCACACGGGAACACAGCTCTCCCCCAGATCGCGTGAGCATGTGGAAAGAATACCGTCACCATGAGTTCACAGAACTGTGCCTCCATGGATTTGATGGAGAACCACACACCCTCGGCTTATGTATTAAGTGAAACAGACACCTAGTAGACTAGTGGCTGTGTGATTTATAGGAAATAACGAAAATGGAAATAGGGCAGACACTGCTGTGAAACTCTCCCACGATCTCCACCTTCAAAGTGAATTCAAGTATAGGGAGAAGAATCGAAGCCCACTCTCAGCAGAGCACCTGACCGCTCTAAGAGCAGACAGATCTCTCTTTTGTTGTTGCTCAGTTGTTCAGTAGCTCAGTTGTGTCCGACTCTTTGCAACCCCTTCACCATCTCCCAGAGTTTGCTCAAACTGATGTCCATTGAGTCGATGATGCCAAGCAACCATTTCATCCTCTGTCGTCCCCTTTTCCACTTGCCCTCAATCTTTCCCAGCATCAGGGTCTTTTCCAATGAGTCAGCTCTTTGCATCAGGTGGCGAAATTACTGGAGCTTCATCTTCAGCATCAGTCCTTCCAGTGAGTATTCAGGGTTGATTTCCTTTAGGATGGACTGGTTTGATCTCCTTGTTGTCTAAGGGACTCTTAAGAGCCTTTTCCATGTTTCTAAGGATGAGATACTGTCGGAGATCCTTCACTTTCAGTCGCACCACAGTTTGAAAGCATCAATTCTTCGGCACTCAGATCTCCCTTCAGAAGGCAGACAAGCAGAAGGTGGTAAGATTCCTGGCACCCACTCAAGGAGAGAGCTTCTGACCCCATAAGATGTAGGGAAACTGCCAGGAGACCAGGAGGCTGGCCTCAGAATATTCCTGAATCTGCATATGTCTTAATGATGAGATATGTGTGTGTGTTCAGTAACTAAGTCATGTCTGATTCTCTTGTGACCCCATGGACCGTAGCCCGCCACGCTCCTCTATCCACGGGATTTAACCAGTCAAGAATACTGGAATGGGCTGCTATTTCCTCCTCCAGGCGATCTTTCTGACCCAAGGATTGAACTTGCGTCTCCTCCATTGGTTGGCAGGTGAATTCTTTACCACGGAGCCACCTGGGAAGCCCAGTGATGAGATAAATGTTCTTGAATCTGCCTGACATCGGGGAAGAAACAGACCAAGGCCTGAAAGTCTTGGTGGAGGACTGAGCCAGCACTGCAGTGCTGTCCCCAGGCCCCTGACAGTCACCTCCCTGGGGAGCCATTTCGAGGAAAAGGAACCTTCATTCCTTTGGTCACTTAGCAAAGAGGTAGACACGTTACACTTCAGGAAGCCTGTGATGGTCTTTGGTCACACGGATGCTAATTACCCCTCTTGTCCCTGAAGCTGGGCTGAGGTTTCCTAGGTGACCAACATTCACTGGAGAATCGCATCTCTGGCTGGCTGGCCGGTAAGGGGTTTGGCCTCTGTCTCCGTACATGTGGCTGCCACTCACTGATGAGACTTCTGGCTTCCTGGTTCAGCCATGGAAGTGGCTGTAGGTTGAGGCCATGGCCCAGGGCAGCCCCCCCGCCTTGGCTGCCAGCCTCCTCTCCCTCCTTGTGGCCTATTTATTGCAGCAAGCAATCTCCAGGTTGTGCTGAATTCTGTCTTGTAGGTTTATTTTTTAAAATCTTTTAAAAAAAGTACGTGTGTTGTAACCATGGAAACTCTCTTTTGCATTCACTTGTGTTTTTTAAAAAAATACTCCTGTGTGTCTGTCTGGCTTGTGCTGTCTGCACTGAACTGTGGGCTCCTAGGGGAGGGATGTGTCTTGGCAGGGAGTCTGAAAGAAGCTCCTACCATCTTCATCGGCAGGTGGGGCCAAGGCTCTGGCTTCATGATCCTAAGGAACCCACAGAGGGCAGCTGGAAACAAAGACATGCCCCTCCCCCAACCCCCAACTTTGGAGGCTGAGGTTCTGGTATCACACCTCATTTCATCATTATTGTGACACTGTGATCACACCCCCATCATTATCTCTACTTTACAAGGTACCTTTTTTTTTTTTTTTTTAGAAGCAAAGCCTGAAAATTAGTATCTCAGTCCCTCTGTGGAGCCGGTTCTAGAAGGAAACCCTCCGGGGCCTGCACACAGAGCCAGAGGGCTCCCAGCTGGACATCTCTGCCTTTGGAGGATCTAGTGCTTCCATTAAGCACACTTGCATCGAGCCTTTGCTGCAGGCCAGGCAAATCAGCCCGGCCCTGCCCTCCATGCCGAGGAGGTGGCTCCTGGGCTGGGCACAGAGCCCACCATGCAACGCACGGCTCGGGGGGCCCGGGCAGAGGGTCCAGGCGGCTGGCAGGGCCAGAGACAGCCCAGCGGGGACCCAGTCCAGCCTGGGTTTCCTCCTGCATCAGATGTACAATGTGGTAACAGTAACACCTGCCTGTCTCCTTTGCAAAGCGGTACTGGTGGCTCAGATGGTAAAGACTCTGCCTGCAAAGCAGGAGACCGGGGTTCCAGCCCTGGGTCAGGAAGATCCCCTGGAGGAGGGCATGGCAACCCACTCCAGTATTCTTGCCTGGAGAATTTCATGGACAGAGGAGCCTGGTGGGCTGCAGTCCAGGGGTTTGCAAAGAGTCGGACACGACTGAGCAACTAGCACACACACACAAGGAGGTTGCCGTCGCTGTGAGAGGCTCTGCAGAGGCTGAGATCACGGGCTGCGGAGCATTGTCACCGTGCTCTTCCGAGCAGAAGAGTAACGATGCAGACCACAGTGGTGTCAGCGCAGCGCCCGCCCTGGGGGACCCAAGGCAGGAGGGCACAGGCCGGTGGACTCAGTTGGAAGATGACACAGAGTGTGTGTGAAGTTAAGTGTTAGTTGCTCAGTCGTGTCTGACTCTTTGCAACCCCATAGGCTGTAGCCCACCAGGCTTCTCTGTCCATGGAGTTCTCCAGGGAAGAATACTGGAGTGGGTTTCCATGTCCTTCTTCAGGGAATCTTCCTGACCCAGGGATCGAACCTGGGTCTCCTACATGGCAAGCAGTTTCTTTACCCTCTGAGCCACCAGGAAAGTCAGTGTGTGGATGCCTTACTTTCAGTGTTCGATGCTTTCCATGAGACAGGAGGAGACAATAACATTTTTAAAGGAGCCCCCCACCCTTTCCTGCAGATGCCTATTTTCCTTAGTATGTGATTTGATGGTCAAGAGGCGGACGTGACCACAGACTCTGCACTGACTGAGGAGGACTCAGTGTGTGTTGTCTGGGGGTCTGTCTGCACTGAGAGACCCGCAGGGGACGTCTGGCTGTGGGGGGCAGGGGAGGGGAGGGGGTCCAAGCTGGATAGCTGCCCTGGCTGCAGGATGAGCCAGGATGAGGTCAAGATCGAGTTTTCCTGCCCAGCCCCCTCTACTCAAAAGACTCTGGAGTTGAGGGGTTGGTTGCATATGCATGGGTCTGTGTATTAAGGGAGCTGACTGAACTGGTCAGAGGAGCACAATGGGAAGATGCCTCAGGCCAGCAGGAGCTGTGCCGGGCAGTTTGCCTCAGTGGAGTTCTGGGAGGGATCCTCCCTTAGCAAACCTGCTAGAGCTTCAGAGCTCCCTGGAGGGGAACTTGAACTGAATGGGGGTGGGACTGCTTAACAGTCCCTTGAGCAGTCCTTCAGTTATACCTCCTCTTTCAGTTAAACCCACTTAGCCCCTAGGGCAAGGTGGCCTAGGCAGACTTGGATCTGGGGAAGAGGCTACGAATGGGGGAAGTAATTAACAAAGAGCCTGGGGCCATCAGGCAGCAGAAGGATCCCCACCCCCACCACCGCCACCATCATCAGTATCAACATCATCAAGAGCAACATCACTGTTATCAGCACCATCACCATCTTCATCACTGCCATCATCTCTTACATCATCATCATCACCCCCCCCACAGCAAAGCTTAGTGGCTAGGAGCAAGGCCTGGGAAGCCTTGCTGGGTCTCTAGCACTGTCACTCACCGCGTTTGTGACCTTGGCCATAGTTTTGAACTTGCCTGGGCTTCATTTTCCTCACATATAAGCTGGGATAATTTTAAAAGATAATAAAGCTCTTAGCATCTCGCCTGGCACATGGTGTCAGGATAAGTTGGTCATCATTATCACTGTTTTCATCATTATAGAGCCTTCTAAGTGGAGATGCTTTGGGTCATTATGGTAGTTCCTGATTGACAGAGGGGAAATGAGGCTGGCTCTGTCCCACTTTTCAGATAAGGAAAGGGAAGCTCTAAGCAGTGAAGACGTTTGTCCCCGTGGCTCAGCTCACAGCCGGGCGGTGGATGGAAGCACCGAGCAGCCCCCACCCACGGTGCCTGCCTCCTTCACCTTTGTCCTTGGGCAGAGCCCCATGAGCTGGGATGTGCTCCAAAATGCCCATTAAAACACATGGCTATTTTATGGTTTGTTTGTTTGCTCCTAAAGACATAAAATCCAAGCTTATCAAACAAAAGTCACACTTAGCCCTGCTGACTTGAACGCTAAAGTCCAGCATTATCTAAGCTCTTCAGCCCCCACAGAGAACACTTAGTTCCCCACGGAGCTGGCAACGTGCTCCAAGGCTGACCTTTGGCAGTCCTCACCACTCTAGCCATGAACCAGTCACAAGGCAGGTGGGGTGGGGAGTCAGGCAGGTGGGGAGAAGCCCAGAGATCCCGCTTACCAGCTGGACACCTACAGTAAGTTTTTAAACCTCTCTGAACCTTCCTTAATATGCTTATCTGTAAATGGATTTAATGATGGGAACCTCTTCACCGAGATCTTTAAGTGGGAAAGAGCTAGCGTGGGAAAGGAAAGTAAAAAACGGAAAGAAGGAT
Source organism: Odocoileus virginianus (assembly GCF_023699985.2). Taxonomy (NCBI): domain Eukaryota; kingdom Metazoa; phylum Chordata; class Mammalia; order Artiodactyla; family Cervidae; genus Odocoileus; species Odocoileus virginianus. Next base: position 1,291,376 of record NC_069675.1, read on the forward strand.
TCAAGAGGGAGGGGACATAGGTATACTGATGGCTGATTCATGTTGATGTTTGGCAGAAACCAACACAGTACTGGAAAGCAAGTATCCTTCAATTAAAAATAAATAAAGTAAAAAAAAAAAAACAGAAATAAAAGCAGTATCTCTGAAGACTACCCTGAGATGAGGCTACAGCTGTGCTTTCTAGGCTGTGTTAAGTGTGGATTCAAGATATATTAGAAAGCAAGGCGACAAGACTTACCAATGGATTAGATAAGAGAAGAAGATGAAAGAGAGGATTAGATGACCTGGAGAGCGGGTGCCACTGTCTGAGACGGGGAAGTTTAGGGAGAGATGGGACAGGTCTCGTGGGGGTGGGGGAATTTGCCTCTGCTCTGGATGTGCTAGTTTCACAATGTCTGAGATTCCCCAGTGGACATGGCAGTGGGTAGTGGGAGCTGCAACTCTGAAGGACGCTCCCAGGAGAAGCCCATATTGAGAATTCAGAATCGGGATGGTTGTCATAGGAATGGTATTCGTTTGTTTATTTTTAAATATTTATTTGGTTGTGTTGGGTCTAAGATGCAGAATGTGAGATGCAGTTCCTGGAACAGGGATCAAACCTGGCCCCACTGCACTGGGAGCTCAGGCTTAGCCACTGGACCACCAGGGAAGCCCCAAGAATGGTGTTTAAATCCAGGTGGCTCAGCGGTAAAGAAGTCGCCTACAATGCAGGAGACACAGGCTCCATCCCTGTGTTGGGAAGGTCCCCTGGAGAAGGAAATTGCAACCCACCCCAGTATCCTGCCTGAAAAATTCCACGGAGAGAGGAGCCCGACAGACTACAGTCCGTGGGGTTGCTAAAGAATCGGACGTGACTTAGCACTAGCAACACTGAAAGGTGTCTCTTGGGAAGTGAGCGGGGAAAGTGAAGAGAGGCAGCCCAGTGGGGTGTGAGGAGGATCACCAACTCAGGGCTCAGAAAAAGGAGGACCGCATGAAGGACTGGCCAGCGGAGTCAGAGAAGAATTGGGAAAGTGTTCAGCTTAGGAACTGAGAGAGCAGACAGCTTCCGCAGGGAGGGAGGGAGTGGTCAACAGCGATGAAGGACTAAGATGAAGCTGCAGACTGGGTGGGGCTGGACCGGCAAGAGGGGGTCATGGGTGGCCTTGACTGAGAGGCATCAGAAGAGCATCGCGAGCAGAGCCAGGCTGCAGCGGGGCTGGGCGTGCACGGGGTTGGGAGAGGAGAAGGGAGGAGTCAGGAGGTGGCTGCTGAGGGGAGGAGGGCTCTGGGAAGATGAGAGGGGTGCGTCTGTGCACCGATTGAAGTCGCCTGGAGAAAGGACCCTGAAAGTGAGAGAGAGATCCCTCCAGAGGGCAGCCCTGCAGAGGGAGTGCGGTCCTTTTTTTTTAATTTTATTTTTGGTGGACCATTTTTAAAAGCTTTATTGAATTTGTTGCAATATTCTTCTGTTTTCTGTTGTGGTCTTTTGGCCACGAGGCATGTGGGATCTTACTTCCCTGACCAGGAATCAAACCCGCACCCCCTGCGTTGGCAGGCCAAGTTTTAACCACTGGACCACCAGGGAAGTCCTGGGAGTGAAGTTCCTCAGTAGTTGGAGGGATGAATCCAGAGCACAGGTGGAGAGACTTTTCTCCATCCATCTAGGAAGGAAGAAACAGAAGAGGTGCCTGTCTGGGTGGGACTGGTGAGTTTGTTGGTGGGAAGATGAGCGTTTGGAACTAGAGCGGAAGTTCCGTGGTGGAACAGGAGGTGTGAGCATTGTCATCATCTCGTGGGAGAGGAGCGCAGACCTGCAGAGAGAACAGTGGGGTCTCCTGGTGGCACCGATGGCCACTCACAGACTGAGATCAGGAATTTAGAGCAAAAGAAGACAACCCTATTATCTGATGATCTCCAAAAACACTCAACAGCCCCAGTGCAGGCCAGAAGAAGGTGGATTGGGGGGGGGGGGGGCGGTTCACTCAGAACTGGGATTTTGCCAAAAAGGTTGTAACCTACAAGAGAAAGACTGAGTTAATTGGGGAATTCATGTTGGAGAAGAGGCTGGATGGCGAGAGAAGAGAGGCGTGGCATGAGTGGGCGGGGGCTCAGTGCACTGAAACCAAAGTAACAGGGCAGCCGGGGGGATTTGAGTGGCAGGGACGGGAGGATGAGGGCGTGCTGGAATCCAGGTTTGAGGATGAGGCGGTCCAGGTGTGAGATGTCCCGTCTGATTGGATGTGACGTCACCCTGAATGAGGACAGAGGCCCGGACCAGGAGGGATATGCAGCCGCTGGCCCTGCTGTGCATGAGCTCAGAAGAGCCAGGCTGGGTGCTGCTGGGGTCCCAGCAGGCTCTGCAGGCCCCCTGCCCAGATCCTGCCTCTTTCCAAGTGCAGGACCCCACAGACTTATTTCCCCTCTTGGTGCTTGAGTGTCTCTACTTGTAAAAATGAGGGCAATAATTTCTACTGGTCTCCTCAACTTATTATGAAGACTAAAGGAGATAATTCAGATAAAGCACCAAACAGTGCTGGGGCTACTTAAGTGCCAACAAGTGTTAAATATGGAGCTATGACAAACCTAGACAGCATATTAAAAAGCAGAGACATCACTTTGCCAACATAGGTCCATACAGTCAAAGCTATGGTTTTTCCAGTAGTCATGTGCAGATGTGACAGTTGGACCATAAAGAAGGCTGAGTGCAGAAGAACTGATGCTTTCAAATTGTGCTGCTGAAGTCTCTTGAGAGTCCCTTAAACTCCAAGGAGATTAAATAGTCAATTTTAAAGCAAATCAACCCTGAATACTCATTGGAAGGACTGATAGGAAAGCTGAAGCTCCAATACTTTGACCACCTGATCCAAAGAGCCAACTCATTGGAAAAGGCCCTGATGCTGGGAAAGATTGAAGAATGAAGATTGAAAAATTGAGGGTTGCATGCGTGCGTGCTTAGTCACTCCGTCACATCCGACTTTTTGCAACCCCATGGACTGTATCCCGCCAGGCTCCTCTGTCCACGAAATTCTCCAGGCAAGAATACTGCAGTGCGTTGCCATTCCCTTCTCCAGGGGAATCTTCCCAACCCAGGGATCAGATCCAGGTCTCCTGCATTGCAGGCAGATTCTTTACTGTCTGAGCTACCAGGGAAGCTCCCAGATGAGTGAAGGTGACCAATAAATATCAGGGTGTCCCTCCCTACCTCCACCACACTGGAATGTGCACACACACACGTGCGCATGCACGCACACAGGCACACTCTTTCGGGATAAATGTTGCTTTGCACCATGTTATTATTTTCTGAAGCACAGGCTTTGCTCAGCATACTCGTACTCAACAAGAGATGCTGCTGCCAGTGGTCACATATGTGCAGATGGCATAAACACACACTTAACATATGAAACATGCCAGGGATAATTGTGCAGAGCAGCCCCAACATCAGACACAGTAATGTCAGAGAGGAGGGTGGTATGCCTTCAGACTGTGTCCACCGAGGGGGCAATATGAGGGAGGAGGTGCCCCTCCCACTGGTGATCAGAGGCTGGGCCTGGGTCTATGAGTTCTGAAGCCTCGGGGCACAGATGTGCGGGAACAGAGACTGGCCCTCCTTGGAACTCTGAGTCATCTGCTAGCTTTAATGAGAACTAACCCTCAGAGAGGGACTTTCCTGGTGGCTCAGATGGTAAAGAATCCGCCTGCAATGCAGGAGACCTGGGTTCAGTCCCTAGGTCACGAAGATCTGCTGGAGGAGGCCATGGCAACCCACTAACAGTATTCTTGCCTGAAAAATCCATGGACAGAGGAGCCTGGTGAGCTATAGTCCATGGGGTTGCAAAGAATTGAAAACAACTGAAGTGACTGAGTATGCACGCAATCCTCAGAGAGGAGCTGGGGTAGGGAAGAGGCAGACAGGAAGAGAAAGTATAGGGTCTCCAGTCTGTTCCACTGATCAGCACAGGTCAATATCTTGTCACTTTCAAAGCTGGACCCCTGAGAGGTTGACTCTGTGCTGGGCAGTACTCATAGCTGTTCTCTGGATCAGCATTTGATCCTTCTCAGTCATGGGGCAAAGAAGCTTCCTCCTCCACTTACCAGCAAGGTTCGCTTCCACCATGAATATTTTCAACAAAAAATCATGGCCAGCTTAAGGCAAATAGTGTTCAGTCACAGAAAACATGAAAAAGAAGGTACTTGGCATTTGGGAACACGGGTAAAGAATTCTGTCTTTCCGAAACTGGAGTTTTATTTGATGTTTCTTGGAAAGAAACCATCTAACTTGCTTTATATAGTCCTTCATGTCTTCAAAGGGTTCAGAATCAGACCAAAAAAAAAAAAAATGCATAAATAATCCGAAAAAATGCTGTACTCTATCTTATGAATGCTGTTTCCTTCCTCCTCATAAGGTAGGAATATTTATGAACTCTGAAAAGTAATTTCAGGGGGAAAAATGCAACCTTAGTCCAGTTTTATAATAGTGAAAGTGTTTGGTTCTTGCCTTCTGGATTATTTTTAAGTCAGTGCGGTATTATTTATACAAGTTGACATACACAACTCAACCGAGGCCAAAGTCCTTCAGATTTATGTCTGCCTTCCTGGGTGTTTATGCTTTTAGAAAAGGGGATCTGCAGCCCGGGAATGTGTATGTTAATCCAAACAGGGCTCCTTCTCACTGCCTCAGACCCCAGATGTAGACTTGACCTGTGGGTCCTGCCCTCCGCACCTCCAATCCCACCCGCTCCCCCAACCTATGTGGAATTGCCCACACTGGTCACAAACTGAGTTTCAGCCACAGAAGCAGGCTCTCTCATCTCAGCCTGTCTGTCTGTCTGTCTGCCTAGACATTCAGAGCCCTGCCAGGCGGGTCAGCTCCAGGGCTTGGACCCAGGTGAAAGTGACAGGGTGATGACCCATGAGGATGGCTCAAAGCCCAGACTCTGGATGCTCTGGGGACAGTCCCCTGTGGCCTCTTCACAGACAGCCGTCAGATAAGAGATCCAGTATCCCCCGGCTCCCCTGGCCATCTGCAGGGCAAGTATTTTAAGCCTGATTTCTTCTGGAAGGGAAGTTTAAGAAACATCTGCCTTGGGACTTCCTGGGTGGTCCTGGTTCGATTTCTGGTCAGGGAATTAGATCCCACAGGCTGAAACTAAAGATCCTGCATGCTGCAGTGAAGATCAAAGATCTCATGTGCCACAAGTAAGATCTGACATAGCCAAATAAATTAATTTAAAAAAAAAAAGAAAGAAACTTCTGCCTTGATGCTCTGATCTGTGCACAATGAAAGACCACAGGCGACTGGGTTGCCTCCAAGGTGTCTGGAGGGAGATGAGAGTCTCTCCTATTCCCACCCAATTCAGTGCTCTCTCTGACTTACCTATTTTTTGCTGCTGCACTCGGGCTTTCTCTAGCCGCAGTGAGCAGAGGCTACTCTTTGCTGTGGCACTCCAGCTTCTCACTGCAGCGGCTTCCCTGGTTGCCGAGCAAAGGCTCGAGGGTGCGCAGGCTCCAGTAGTTGTGGCGCCCGGGCTCAGAAGCCGTGGCTCGGGGGCTTAGTTGCTCCAAGCCACGTGGCTTAGAGGCGTCTTCTTCCCAGACCAGGGATCGAACCCTTGGCCTCTGCACTGGCAGGCAGATTCCCATCCACTGGACGGCCAAGGAAGTCCATTGCTCTCTTGTCAGGGTGTTCAGGTAGCCATGGTCTTTGGCGAAAGTGAGAACCAGGTCATCCTACACCTACTAAGTGCAATACTGGAGAAGCAAGAAATGGGGCTCTACACCCGTAGTTCTCACGGAACATATAGCCCAGGCCTTTCCAATCACCAGGCCCCCCAGAGATGAGGACCCAGGTCCCTCACTTTTGTCCCTTGGCCACTCCAAGCTCCCCAAGTTCCAACACACACTCAAGCTGGGGCTCTGGGAGCATGTGTGAAGCCTTACTGCCCAGAGGATGAAACTGAAGGTGGGACTGGATGGGGTGGAGGGGAAGGCCAGGGCAGGAAGGGGATAGTTGAACAGAAACCTTAAAAATCCAACCCTGTGCACATCTGAGCATTTTAGGAAGAGGGGCAGCAAGCCTGTGATGAGGGAGTGAGCCTGCGGTCATCCAGGAGACAGTTCAGGCTGTTCGGGTTGAGTTCAATTAAAGTGTCATTTTCTTAGAACCAGTGTGAACTTCTCTTTCATGTGCTTAGTTGCTTAGTCATGTCCAACTCTTTGTGACCCTCCAGGCTCCTCTGTCCACGGGATTTCTCAGGCAAGAATACTGGAGTGAGTAGCCATTCCCTACTCCAGGGGAAATCTTTACCCAGGGATCGAACCCACATCTCCTGTGTCTCCTGCCTTACAGGCAAATTCTTTACCCACTGAGCCATCAGGGGGAAGCTCCTTCTGTTTCATACTAGCCACCAAGTTTAGACAGAAACTTGTTTTCAAAATATACATGTCATCTGAGTTGCAAGTTGATGAGTTGCCTTGATGAGTTGCCTTCATCAAGCCATTATCGGTCATTCATTCACCAGGGAAACTGATTCATCACAACCCTACCCGCACGGCTCCAGCAGCAGCTATTAAAGGAAAGGGTTGAGAGGAACCTAGTGGCCTGGGGACCTGAGCAGGTGGAGTGTGGAAGGAGGAAGGGACTGCCTCAAAGTAAAAGAGGGGCCCTAAAAGGAGAACCATTTGGCCAAAGACTGGACTTACCTCTTAAAATAGATGTCTGAGATGTGAATCAGCCCAGGTTCTGACTGCTCATTTTTTAAGTGGGGAAAAGTGCAAATTGTGGTCAGCAGCCGAGAACAAAGTCCAGCTTTGAGAAAAGAGGATTTGCCATGAATCCTAGTCAGACATTTAACTGGCACCCACCCATCCCACGGTCACCTGTTGAGTGAGCACCTGGTTCCAGGGTCCACGCTGGATAAGAGGGGCTGCCTCGACCCTCACAGTTCAAAGGCCAGAGAGACACGATTGCCATATCATTATTAAAATCCCCGGGTGGGGACAAGACCATGTGTGCGTGTGTGTGTGCTAAGCACATCGTCCTACTTGATGATGGATGGGGCTCTCCCTGGGCACACAGCCTGGGGCGGCCTTACCTACACCACGCTGTGGCCTTGGCCCTGGGCCCTCCAGCCCACTCTGTCCTCCCACTCATCCTGGATTTGGCAGGACGCATGGACGCCTGTGCCAGGGCAAATTGGCAAAGGGAAACAGAAAGGAGGATTGAACATTTTGCAACGACAACAGAAAATTAAACAAACAGAAAGCACCTTATTGGGTGCTATCTTTCGGAGATTTCTCCCTGGGGTGACACACTCACCATCTGATGCGAGGTCACCCCCGTGGGAGTCCTGAGTAAGCCCCCAGTACACCCAAGACACTGCCACGCTTGATCGTGTATTGTTGTTGCTGAGTTGCGTCCAACTCTCTGTGACCCCATGGGCTGTGGCCCACCAGGCTCCTCTGTACGTGGGATTTCACAGGCAAGAATACTGGAGTGGGCCGCCACTTTCTCCTCCAGGGGATCTTCCCAATCCAGGGACTGAGTCCGCATCTCCTGCATTGGCAGGCGCACATTTTACCACTGAGCCCCCAGGGAAGCCTGGGGTCTTAAAAAAAGAGATTTTTTTTTTTTAAGGGAGCTTTAAAAAAAGGTACTGCACTGGAATCCCCCTGGAGTTTTGGAGAGCTTGCTCTGGATGTGGGTATTTCGTATAAGCCCTGGTGGACTCCCCACCCCTCTTTCCACGCAGCATCCAGACTGTCCAGTAGACGCTCCGCACGGGTCTTAGGGAGACACGGATGGTCCTCTATCTCTCGTGATTAAAGACCTGGTTTCCTCCAGCTTGTGTTTTGCAAAAAGTGTTTCATTAAAGCAAATGCCTCAATATTTACGCTGTATCCTTTCTTCAAGCAGCCAATAGTTTACAGTCCAACTGGCTGGGACTGCTCTGCAAAAACCCAACATTTTCCCTTTAAACCGAGCTGATAACACTGTTTCTGGCTCAGCCTCGAGCTGAGCTGGCAGCTCAACAGAACAGACCTCACCATGAGCCCTCCCTGCCCTCCCCCGCCCCTCCCCAGCCTCTTCCTCCGGCACCCCCTGTTTCTGGACTCAGGAAAGGCCACCCTTCCAGCCTCTCAGGTCCAAGTCTGCAGTGAGGACTGTCCTATCTCCCTCCTTGGGGGAAGTCGGGTCTCCAGGCTGCAGAGTGTCTCTCCCTGTGTCCAGGTCCAAGCGCAGGTCCCGGGTCCCCCACGAGGACTCCTGACTGTCCTCTGCTTGCCTATGCTTCTGCTTGCTGCCACTGTGCAGGCATGGCCGAAAGGTCTTACATTTTTCACTTTTTCATTCTGACATCCATTCAGGCTTACAAAAAGATTGCAAAATAGTGTAAACAATTTCCTTAGAGTCCCCACCCAGATTCCCCAAATGTTGACATTCTGTCCCGTTTCCTCTATCCTTCTCCCACGCCCCCAAGATACAACCCACGTGTTTGCCTATGGTATGTCTCTCTGAAAGTCTGAGAGTAAACTGCAGACAGCAGTGCCCCTCATCCCTGACTTCAGTGTGTGTCTCCTAAGAATAACGACATCCTCTCAAACGACCATGGTTCAATGGTCAAAATCACCCCAAACTGCCCCGCATGCCACTTGTTTCTGGACGCAGACCAGTTCCAGCAAGTAACTTTTGAATTAACTATTCTTTTAACTTTTCACATTTAATAATTCCAAAATTACACAAAAGTAGAGACAGTATAAAGTACCTTCATGTCCATATCATCCAGCTTTAATGGTTATCCACTCATGGCCAGTCTTGTTTTATCTCTGCCCACATCTGTTTCCCACTTTCTGTATTAGTGTGAAGTTCAGCTGTTACTACCTCTAGGTTTGGAGGGAAGACAGCAGGCACTACTGGATTCTGGAAGAGAGAACTCTGTATTCAGTGACACCTTCAGAGGAGCCGTGACCTTCATCAAGGAACACAGAAACCCCAAGGTGGTCTCACAAGAAGGCAGGCAAGGGGCAGGGATATTCCATCTTATTCTCCCTGTCTCTGATCTCTAGGTGGGGCTTCCTGTTCTCAGAACCTAACTGGATCCAGAGGGCAAGAATTCCCCTGATGTAAGTTCAGTTCAGTCACTCAGTCATATCTGACTCTTTGTGACCCCATGGACTGCAGCATGCCAGGCCTCCCTATCCATCACCAACTCTCGGAGATCGCTCAAACTCAAGTCCATTGAGTCGGTGATGCCATCGAACCATCTTATCCTCTGTTGTCCCCTTCTCCTCCTGCCTTCAATCTCTCCCAGCATCAGGGTCTTTTCCAATCAGTCAGCTCTTTGCATCAGGTGGCCAAAGTGTAGAGCTTGAGCTTCAACATCAGTCCTTCCAATGAATATTCAGGACTGATTTCCTTTAGGGTTGACTGATTTGATCTCCTTTCTGTCCAAGGGACTCTCAAGAGTCTTCTCCAACACCACAGTTCAAAAGCATCAATTCTTCAGTGCTCAGCCTTCTTTATGGTCCAACTCTCACATTCATACATGGCTACTGGAAAAACCAAAGCTTTGACTAGGTGGACCTTTGTGGACAAAGTAATTTCTCCACTTTTTAATATGCTGTCTAGATTGGTCATAACTTTCCTTCCAAGGAGTAAGCGTCTTTTAATTTCATGGCTGCAATCACCATCTGCAGTGATTTTAGAGCCCCCCAAAATAAAGTCAGCCACTGTTTCCCCATCTATTTGCCATGAAGTGATGGGACCAGATGCCATGATCTTAGTTTTCTGAATGTTGAGCTTTAAGCCAACTTTTTAATTCTCCTCTTTCACTTTCATCAAGAGGCTCTTTAGTTCTTCTTCACTTTCTGCCATAAGGGTGGTGCCATCTGCATATCTGAGGTTACTGATATTTCTCCCAGCAATCTTGATTCCAGCTTGTGCTTCTTCCAGCCCAGCATTTCTCATGATGTACTCTGCATATAACTTAAATAAGCAGGATGACAATATACAGCCTTGAAGTACTCCTTTTCCTATTTGGAATCAGTCTGTTGTTCCATGCCCAGTTCTAACTGTTGCTTCCTGACCTGTATACAGGTTTCTCAAGAGGCAGGTCAGGTGGTCTGGTATACCCATCTTCTTCAGAATTTTCCAGTTTATTGTGATCCACATATTCAAAGACTTTGGCATACTCAATAAGGCAGAAATGTATGTTTTTCTGAAACTCTCTTGCTTTTTCGATGATCCAGCGGATGCTGGCAATTTGATCTCTGGTTCCTCTGCCTTTTCTAAAACCAGCTTGAACATCTGGAAGTTCATGGTTCACATATTGCTGAAGCCTGGCTTGGAGAATTTTTAGCATTACTTAGTGTGTGACATGAGTGCAATTGTGTGGTAGTTTGAGCATTCTTTGGGATTGCCTTTCTTAGGGATTGGAATGAAAACGGACCTTTTCAGTTCTGTGGCCACTGCTGAGTTTTCCAAATTTGCTGGCATATTGAGTGCAGCACTTTCACAGCATCATCTTTTAGGATTTGAAATATCTCAACTGGAATTCCATCACCTCCACTAGCTTTGTTCATAGTGATGCTTCCTAAGGCCCACTTGACATCACATTCCAGGATGTCTGGCTCTAGGTGAGTGTGAGTGATCACACCATCGTGATTATCTGGGTCATGAAGATCTTTTTTGTACAGTTCTATGTATTCTTGCCACCTCTTCTTAATATCTTGTTTCTGTTAGGTCCATACCATTTCTGTCCTTTATTGAGCCCATCTTTGCATGAAATGTTCCCTTTGTATCTCTAATTTTCTTGAAGAGATCTATTGTTTTCCTCTATTTCTTTTCAGTGATCTCTGAGGAAGGCTTTCTTATCTCTCCTTGCTATTCTTTGGAACTCTGCATTCAAATTGGTATATCCTTCCCTTTCTTCTTTGCTTTTCACTTCTCTTTTTTTTCACAGCTATTTGTAAGGCCTTCTCAGACAGCCATTTTGCTTTTTTGCAGTTCTTTTTCTTGGGGATGGTCTTGATTCCTGTCTCCTGCACAATGTCGTGAACCTCTGTCCATAGTTCATCAGGCACTCTATCAGATCTAGTCCCTTAAATGTATTTCTCACTTCCATTGTATAGTCATAAGGGATTTGATTTAGGTCATACCTGAATGGTTTTAGTGGTTTTCCCCACTTTCTTCAATTTAAGGGGTAGGGATATTTCACCTTGTTCTTCTGTCTCTGATCTCTAGGTGGGGCTTCCTGTTCTCAGAACCTAACTGGATCCAGAGGGCAAGAATTCCCCAGTTCAGTCATTCAGTCATATCTGACTCTTTATGACCCCATGAACTGCAGCATGCCAGGCCTCCCTGTCTATCAATTCTCGGAGATTGCTCAAACTCAAGTCCATTGAGTCGGTGATGCCATTCGACCACCTCATCCTCTGTTGTCGCCTTCTCCTGCCTTCAATCTTTCCCACCATCAGGGTCTTTTCAAATGAGTCAGCTCTTCCCATCAGGTGGCCAAAGTGCTGGAGCTTCAGCCTCAGTCCTTCCAATGAATATTCAGGACTGATTTCCTTAGGTTAACTGGTTTGATCTCCCTGCTTTCCAGGGGACTGTCAAGAGTCTTCTCCAAATACCGTAATTCAAAAGCGTCAATTCTCTGGTGCTCAGCCTTCTTTATGGTCCAATTCTCACATCCATACGTGACTACTAGAAAAACCATACCTTTGACTAGATGGACCTTTGTGGGCAAGGTCTCTCCTTCTTAATATGCTGCCTAGGTTTGTCACAGTTTTCCTTCCAAGGAGCAAGCGTCTTTTAATTTTGCTGTCACGGTAGATGACATGGGGGTTCTGGTGCCAGGTGGGGGTTGGATGAGACACCCAGGACAGCTGCAGCCCCCTCACTTCTCCAGGCTCCTGAGACGACTCTATCTGGGGTTCCAGTGCAGGATTCTGCTGTGGTCCTTCTGCTTACTGGCCTTGAGACCCTCAGCAAAAACAGGCTGTTCGAGTTTTAAGCACATTGACATGTTCATTTCATTATTTTTTAAAGCTTTGGTTGCGTTGGGGCTCGGCTGCAGCACATGGGATCCTCGCTGCAGCACGAGGCTCAGCAGCTGTGGTGCTCAGGTGCTCAGGTGCTCAGGTGCTCAGGTGCTCAGGTGCTCTATGAGCTCAGGTGCTCTATGGCACACGGAACCTTAGTTCCTCCACTAAGAGGGATCAAACCTGGGTCCCCGGCACGGGAAGGCGGATTCTCGATCACTGGACCACTAGGGGAGCCCCTAAGCACATTTGCATTTTCATATGCACCTAGGAGATTGGTAGGATCTTATTAAACATACTTGGGTCAAATAAATTGTTTAGGAAAATGACTGCCTAGAGCAGAGGTCTGTAATCTCTGGGATCTAATACCTGATGATCTGAGGTGGAGCTGACATAATAATAATAGAAATAAAGTGCACAGTAAATGTAATGCACTTGAATCACCCTGAAGCCACCATCCCCCCCAACCCTGGTTCATGGAAAAATTGTCGTCCACAAAACTGGTGCCAAAAAGGTTGGGGACCACTGGCCTAGAGAACTGAAAGTATAATGAGGTAGCAGAAGCTCTCGGAGGTCCTTCTTTTTTTTTTTTCTCTCATTTATTTTTATTAGTTGGAGGCAATTACTTTACAATATTGAAGTGGGTTTTGTCATACATTGATATCAATCAGCCACGGAGTTACATGTATTCCTGATCCCGCCCCCCCACCCCCCACCCCCCCCACCTCCTTCTCCACCTGATTCCTCTGGGTCTTCCCAGTGTACCAGGCCCGAGCACTTGTCTCATGCATCCAAACTGGGCTGGTGATCAGAGGTCCTTTTGAGCCAGAAAGTCTACAATGGAACACGGCATCTTTAGGGTGCTTTTGAGAATGGTCCCCCAAATTTGAGCTTGTTTAGTCAGTAGGGAAGGGGTTGCTGTGCTGTGCTGTGCTGAGGCACTTCTGACTCTCTGCCACGCCAGGGACTGTAGCCCGCCCGGCTCCTCTGTCCATGGGATTCTCCAGGCAAGAATACTGCAGTGGGTTGCCATGCCCTTCTCCAGGGGATCTTTCTCACCCAGGGATCCAACCCAGGTCTCCCGAATTGCAGGCGGATTCTTTACCACCTGAGCTACCAGGGAAGCTCAGGGAATGGGTTCCCTTAGAGCTAACTGTCCCCAATTCTGCTTTAAGCAGACAAAGATGAGCAGCTATTATAGTTTTGCCTTTTTGAGTCCCTTGTGGAAGTGCACATCATATACAGGATTGGGGATAGGAATGGAAACCCACTCCAGTGTTCTTGCCTGGAGAAGCAGAATGGACAGAGGAGTCTGATGGGCTGTAGCCATGGGGTCACAAAGAGTCAGACATGACTGAGCATGCAATACAGGATAGCATGCTGAAAACAAGGGCCTTCGACATTCTTCGGTATCTTCTCCTTGGCAACTGATTCTCCTAAGGACTTAGGCTTGGCTCAGGAAAGTGTTATCAGGACAAGGAGACTCAGTGGGAGAAGTGAGAGAGGATGAGAGAGCATCCTTTGGCCTTGTCATTTCCCGTCTTCTCACAACCCCGTTTGGTCTCACCCAAAGAGGAATTTTAACCTCCAGCCTATCACTGTACACCTTCTGAATCTGTACTGTTTATGGAGGACTGCTTATCATCCTTTGATTCAGCCCTTCCTGACAGGTAGAAATGAGTCAGCGCTTGTGGCTGCCAGCAATGGCATCTGACTCCGACTGACTTAGCACAGGGAGAACTTACAGGAGGGACCCTGAGCTCAAGGAACAAAGAGGAAGCTGGGAGACCAGGCACGAGTGTGCTAGCGACAGGGCAGTGGGTACCACGGCCAGTAGGTACCACAGCCAATGTGCCCTGTGCCACTCCCCACCTCTAGCCGCAAGGATGCTGCCCCCCCATCAGCCCTTTCTTGCTCGCTTGCTCCAGATTCAAGATGCTGGGAAAGAGTGTTGGATTAGCCCAACATAGGCCATGGCTGCCCTCAGCTGTCTGGAGGGGGTGGGTTGGGGGGGAAGAGAAAGTTTTGAGGGTGGAAGGGAGCAGCGAGAGGCAGGCACACGGAGAGCAACTGTGGTGGAAGAAGGAAGGTGGGGAGTGCAGTGTTCACAGCAGCGCCATTCACAAGAGCCAGGACACGGCAGCAACCTATGTCTACCAGCAGAGGAACAGATAAAGATGTGCTCCGTGTACACGATGGAATATTACTCAGTCATAAAGGGGAACAAAACTGCAATTTGCAGAGACATGGAGAGACCTAGAGACTGTCCTGCAGAGAGGTCAGAAAGAGAAAAACAAGTATCATATCACTTATATGTGAATCTAGAAAAATGGTATAGAGGATCTTATTGGCAAAGCAGGAACAGAGGCATGGACATAGAGAACGGATATATGGACACCAAGGAGGAAAGCAAAGTGGGAGGAACTGGAAGATTGGGATTGATGTATTTACAGTGCTGGGCTTCCCAGGTGGAACTAGTGGTGAAGAACCCATCTGCCAAACCAGGAGACACAAAAGAAAACAGTTTGATCCCTGGGTCAGTAAGATTCCCTGGAGAAGGAAATGACAACCCACTCCAGTATTCTTGCCTGGAGAATTCTGTGAACAGAGGAGCCTGTTGGGCTACAGTCCATAGGGTCGTGCAGAGTCAGACACAACTGAGTGACGTACCACGCACATGCACACACACTGCTACGTATTAAATACGAGAGCTAATCAGAGCCTACAGCACAGCACAGGGAACTCGGCCTGGTGCTCCGTGGTGATCTAAATGGGCAGGAAATCCAAAACAAAGGAGGAGACATATGTACATACATAGATGATTCCCTTTGTTGTATGTACAGCAGAAACTAACATAGCATGTAAAACAACTATACTCCCCAAAATTTTTTTTAAAAAGTGGGGAGTGGGCAGACTGGATGCCATATACTCCGCATTCCTCCCCCTAGACAAAAGCTCACAAGAAATTGCAGGACACATGGGAAGAAAAGTCAAGTGCACTAAGAGAATCAAAAACAGCCTAATAGAGTGAAACACTACCCACCTTGGAAACCCTCCTGGGAAAACGGCAACACTCCCTAAATGAATGTGGTCACTGTGATTCCAAACCAGACCCGTACCGAAATTTTCAAGATGCTTGAACTAATCCCAAAATGCACATGAAAGACACAATGTGGAATGGTCAGGACAGTCTTGAAAAACAAGGACAAGAAATTCAAAACATAAACCTACAGTAGTTAGCACAATGTAGAAGAAATGAAAAGATCAACAGAAAAAGGAAGAGTAGAGAAACAGAACCACATAATGCGAGAATCTGGTGGATGTAAAAGAGCCATTTTAGGTGAAGATAAGAGGAGAGTCCTGGCTGTCAATGGGGGAAAAGTAAAGTTAGAGTCACACTATATCATCAAAAAATCTGGGTGGGCAAAAGATGAAAACAAACCATAGCACTCTATGAACAATATCAGAAGATATATTTAACACTTTGGCCCAGGGAAGGGCTCTTAAAGTACAAAAGACAAACATCTATGTAAGAGGGATAAATCTGACTCAAAATCATGACAACTGCGTCAAATACACCACAGCAGTTCGAAGACATGCAGTGGAATAAAGCCTATCCTCACAAAAAGATGTGTTCAAGAATATTTGTAGAAGATTTATTCAGCCTAGCCCAAACTGTAAGAGCTCAGGTGCTAATTAATAAGTGGAGAAAAGTGGTTTGTTCAGACAACAGACTACTACTGGGCAGGAAAAAGGATTACTGTTGACTGTAACATTATGCTGAGTAAAAACAGAATCAGACACAAAAGACCACATTCTGTATGATCCCATCCCATTCAAACTCAGGAACTAATTTATGGTGGGAAAAAAATCGGAACTGAAGTCACCACTGGAAGTAGGGCTGGTGGGGGAGGGACTGGATGAGAAGGAACGTGAAGGAACTTTCTGGAGTGACAGTCACGCTCTTTATCTTGATACGGGTTTGGGTGACAGCTGCATCCTTGGTCAAAACTTACCAAATGCACACTGGAGAGTTGTTGTATTATATGTAAATCTTATCTCAAAAGAAAACTGATAAAAAATTAATGAACTCTAAATCATATGCATATTGAAGCATTTAGGGATAAAGTCGCCAATGACTATGATTTCTTTGGAAATGCATCACAAGGTAAGATGAATGAATGGATGGACAGATATACAACAAGGAAGTAAAATGTGAAAGGCAGAATCTAGTTGGTGGGTGTTCTCTGTACATTCCTTTCGCCTTTTCTTTATGTTTGAAAATCTTCATAATAAAATATTGAGAAAAGACTGGAGAAAACTTATTTTCAACATATAAGAGACTTTTACCCAGAAAATACAGCTAATTATGCTTTTGAATTGTGGTGCTGGAAGTCTCTTGAGAGTCCCCTGGACTGCAAAGAGATTCAAACTGGTCCATCCTAAAGGAAATCAACCTTGAATATTCACTGGAAGGACTGATGCTGAAACTGAAGCTCCAATACTTTGGCCACCTGATGCAAAGAGCCAACTCATTAGAAAAGACCCTGATGCTAGGAAAAATTGAAGGCCAAAGAAGAGGGTGGCAGAAGATGAGATGGTTATACAGCATCACTAAATCAGTGGAATGAATTTGAGTAAACTCTGGGGAAATGGTGGAGGACAGAGGAGCCTGTCCATGGGGTTTGCAGTCCATGGGGTTGCAAAGACTCCACAGAACTTAGCCACTGAACAATTATTGATAGGAAAAACTTAACTCGACTAAAAATAAGCAAAGCCCTTTAGAGAGAAAAAAGCAGATGCCAACTATGTCTGAAAAGATCATCCTACACAGAAGTGGAAAATTTTAATTTGGCCAACACCCCCGCCCCAGGCTGGTATCACCCTGCAAAGGCTCGGCAGAATGTTAGCAGGTGGTCGTATGAAGTCGAACAGACAATATGGCAGCACGTGTGAGTCTGTTTCAGCTCATCACCCTGAACCACCACCCAGCGTCTCTCCTCAGGCTGGCAAGGTATGGATCAAGCAGCACCAAAGATGCAGACAGGGCACAGCAGGACACCAGGGATCAGAATGAAGTGAAGTCACTATGGAAAAACCTACGACCTCTAAGTCAGAACCACATGCTGAGAGCACAGCATTTATAGAAAGGAAAACTGCTGAATAAGTAAACAGACACACATGCACGTGTGCTGTGGGGAAAAAGGGCTGGAAAACACAAACTCCTGTCTTGGCAAGGAAGCACGGTTAGAAACAGGAGCCAGAACCACCACTTGAGTGTGTGTGTGTGTGTGTGAATCTGTTTCATAGGTTCAGGAGAGGAATGGGCTATGGGTTGACGGTGTGTAGGGGTGTATGTGTGTGTGTGTGTATCTGTGAATCTCTGTTTCATAGGTTCAGGAGAGGAATGGACTAGGAGTTAGAGGTTGTGTATGTGTGTGTAGATGCAAACTGTTACATATAGAATGGATAAAGTTCCTACTGTATAGCACAGGGAGTTATATTCAATATCCTGGGATAAACTTGGGATTCCCAGGTGCTGCAAGTGGTAAAGAATTCGCCTGACAATGCGGGAGACACAGGAGACTGGTTTGATCCCTGGGGCGGGAAGATCCCCTGGAGAAGGGAATGGCAACCCACTCCAGTATTCTTGCCTGGGGAATCCCATGGACAGAGGAGCCGGTGGGTTATAGTTCATAGGGTCGCAGAGTCGCTCACAACTGAAGTGACTTCAGTTGCACACAACTTTAATTGTGTGAAGCTGTGTAAAGTGACCTCAGCATGCACGCATGAGAAACTAAATGGAAAAGAACATCAAAAAGAATATATGTATGTGTATAACTGAGTCACTTTGCTATACAGCAGAGATTAGCATAACATATGTACTGCTTGTGTAATTCAAATGAAAAGTAAGAATCTATTACCTGCTTAAAACAAAGTTCACCCAGTCTTTTAACTTTCCCAGCACTTATTTCAGAGTAGAAGTGGCAAATTATGTAATTTATTTATAGGATTTATAGGAATTCATAGGATTTTATAAACTGTATCCCCAAAGTCACCTGCAATTTCTCTGACATCCCTAAACCAGCTCCCACCTGCCACGCAGCACAGGGTTCCCCAAACTCCACGGCCCCTTTAGAAGACAGCAGCAATGAGTTGACCACAGATCTGGGCATCTGATTTCTGGCTTCAAGCAGGTGCTATGTAGATAAGCTATTAAGAGTCAAACAAGACTTCCATTTTTTGAATCTTCTTCAAACTACCAAGACAGGCTGAGATGGCAGGGTATCTGCTATAATCACTAATCAATATAGTTTAGACCTGTGACCTAATACTCCACAACCAGCCCAGGTGCTGAGTCATACCTGACTACGTGGGCAGAAATCTTTGCAGTTGCTCTCACCAGCCACTTCAAAACTTTAAAGAGTGGTTTGCTTTTAAGTATACTACACAGACTTGACTTCAAGCGACAATTCACAAAATCTGCATGTTGGTAATACATTCAGTGAATGACAAGGGTAGAGTGTGGGTGTGTACATATCCATGATTTCAGCTGCTTCTCCACCATTTTGTGAAATAAACAGCTCACCAAAACTAGTTGAAAGTTTTATTTATATAAAATTCATTACGAACATAAAAGATTGGGTTTCTTAAAAAAAAAAATCTGCAATTATTTACAGCAGTATTGCACAAGTAAAGTGGCAATTACCCTGTCAAAATCCATCAGTGCAAAACACAAGCCAGGGAAATTGCAATACAAATGCTACATACGCTGGGTCCTAGGAAAAAAGTTACAGACAGATCAGTGCTATTTATAAATGAGTACCTGATGAGTTCTGATACAGTAACTAGTGGTCACAGAACCTGGACGTACAAATTAAAGAGAGCTTCTAAGGTCTGAAATTCCCAAATCAAAGTAGTCAAGTTATTTAGCTGGGAGCTTGAGGGTGCTTCTTACACATGATGCCGTCTGGAGCAGGACAGGTGTTACCCCAGCTGGTTTAGCGACACGTGTGGTCATGTCAGTGCACACGTGCGTGCAGACTGGACACACACAGGCACCAAGCTAAATCAGCAGGGATGACAAAGCCATCAACACAGAACTGCTAAAAAAGCTCTTTCAAGCTTTCACCTCTTTGCACCCAGGCCAGTGGGGTTCAGACCCTTGCTTGAAGGCTTTGGAGAAGCAGAAGGAAGGTGTCACCCTGAAGACGCAGGTGGATCAAATGCTGGGACCAAATGGTTCAGGGTTAGGGAGAGGGCACGGGCCTGTACAGTTAGTTCCTGAAGATACATAGTAGAGTCTGCACCTCAAAGCATAGGAAGCCACAGAGAACAGTTGGGGTGGGGGGCGGGGAATTCAACTACTTATCAGTTGCCAATAAAGGTTAGTAGTGTGAGGTGGTCCAGTAGTCACTTGGGAAGCAGGGCAACTGGTCAACCAGGGCATTCAATCTGCCTGGTCTCTGCCTTCAGCGTCTCGTGGCAGCACCTGCAGAAGTGGACGTGCGCGTGTCTCTGAACGCTGAGCTGTCAGGGATAAATCTTCAATGGAAAAATCTTTCCCACTGCTAATAGGAAGTATTCTGTTTTGTAAGATATGGCCTGAAGTTAACAGCACTTGTCTATATGAAAAGCTAGCTGTTCAGGAATTAGAGAGTCACTGGAAAGTTCTAGAGGAGAATCTGATTAGCTTATCAGATTTCTGGTCTCTCATTACGGTGTCTAAACACAAACCTCATCATGAGGACAGCACACCCACTGGACTAGAAATACCAGGGACCAAAGCTGGAGGGCCACGCTGGGGAGACCAAGTGGCCTGCCGTGAGCTGACCAGTCACCACCTCAAGAGTTAAAGCAATTAACAGGACAGCAGGGGGCAAAGGGGAAAGGGAGGTCAACACTCTGCAGAACTTAAGACATTAAATAAGCCAGAAATAAATATACAACATTCCTACAAGTTACAGCATTATGAAACAGTAGGACACATTACATAGAAAAAGAATCTACAATATTTACATCCCTCAATTCTGAAAAAGTTTAGTAAAAACTGATTTTTTTTTTCTTTTACTCATTTAGGCTGTACAAAATTTTACAAGAAAGTAAAGGACACATAATTGCACAGACATTTGGCTCAGTTGATAAGTAAAATATGAGTTCCTAATCTAATAAATAGTAAAAATATATACAATATTAAGAAGGAGAAACAGGAGAAAGTTATAGTCCACTATATACATTTTTTTTTTAACCAAGGGAACAAAAAAATCTTCATCAATTCAGGTCTATGGAGGGGTCCGGGTAATTTGCAAATTCACTCATGAAGTTAATTTCACGCATTTATTGTATTTCTGTGAAAAGTCACAGGACACTTTCTACAAATGTCACATGAGACCAGGTGGTCAAGGCACAAAACCTGCATCAAGTTTCCAACAAGGGACCAAATTATTTTTGCTTTCTACAAAAAGTCAAAGGAAGGAAAAGAAAGACCTCAAAGGTACACCTAACCATGGGCATACCTTCTGTAGGGAGGAGGCATCATGATCAACAGATACGTACAGTACAGGGATGTCTAGTCACCTCTCAAGTCCCAGGGGCAACATCCTCATTTTAATACTTCTACAATTCATAGAATCTCTGATTTCCTCACCAGCTGCTTCCACGGCCAGCCCAGGGGGCCTGCAGGCCCCCAAGCCCAAGGTAAACTTGCAAGTGGGTGAGCAAGCGCTCAGCCCCCTGGGGCACTGGTGCTGAAGGAATAAAGTGCTCCAGTCCAAGAGACTGGCCCGTGAACACGGAGATCCTGGGGGGGAGCGCCCCAGAACCAAATACGTCTTTGGTGTGTGTGTGTCCAGCAGGCCCACGGCTGCAATTCCATGGACCGCCTTAACCGCTTGCGTGGACTTGAGGATCCAGCAGAGGGATTCAAGACAAAGGGTCAAAGGACACAGGCTGAGACTCAACACAGCTTTTAAAACAATTCAAGACCCCAAGAAGCTACTTGGGGAAAAGAAAATGTTTGGAAGGAAGAATAGTTGGAGTCAAATCTCTCTCTACCTAAGGAAAAAGTATATATGTAACATATATATATATATATATAAAACTATAAAGATACAAAAATGAATCAATTTTTCCAACCGATAAGGTAAAAACACTGGTCCTCGAAGGGCCAAAAGCAAGCATGACAGTTGTTGTTGGCACTGTTGACTTGTTTGAAAAATCATGTATGTCTTTTAAAAAAGCTGTTTAATCAGTTGAGGTTTCAAAAACTATAAGAGCGATGGGGTTCACAGAATGACCCCCACCTCCCTGCTTGCAATGCTCCCTCAGTTGTCTGTCTTGGTTCTCCCCAGTAGTTTAACTGCCTTTGAAATGACCGACCAGCTCGTGAGCTTCCATTCTCTGCCATCTTCCTGGCAGGTGTGAAGGAAGAGCACCCCCAACCGAAGTGGCTGCAGGAAGGGGGGCCTGACAAAATCCAGAGGTCCCAGGAGGTGGACAACTGACAGACATCCCTGTGTCTGATGGCATTCTTTGTGAGAACTGCTGAGAGCAGAATGAAGCCTTTACTTCAAAGAGCGGTTAGCCAAGTGTGAGCCACTGAAGGCCAGATGAACTCTGAGTTGGATGAAAAGCCAGGATGCCCAGAAAACAGCTGCTTAAAGCCCTGCCACAGCCGCTGCAAATTCCCACTAGGGCTTGAGTATGGCCCCCTGCAGCTGAACCTGGCCACAGGCGGGCAGGTCAGTCCCCTGGAGCCTTAGGCCGAGAGGCCACCCTGTGTGGCGGGAAAGCCGACAGCAAACCTGGTATCAGAACTGCCCTGAACCTCTGCAGAGCACTTCTAAACAAGTCCATCAGAGCAGGCGAAAACCGACAGCGAGCACTTCCCAGTGGGTAAGCTACCAAGAGACAGACTGACCTATGTCTGATACAGCCTCGGGCCATGGAAACAGTCACTGGACCAAATGTGTTCATCAGCACCTGACAGGCTGGAAGAGCATCACCAAAGGATGTAAGTAAAACACACACACACACACACACAGAGTAAAATTCTGCCACAGATGCAACTGAATTTTAAGGAGGTAAGTAGGTATTTACACAATGGGAGTGGCATGTCAATACAGACTGACAAAGGACCCCTCTCTGCCCCCTTTACCAGTTCCATTTCGTAAAAACTTTTTTGGTATTAATAATAGTGATTAAAGAGAAAAAAAAAAAGGTCCAACAGGCAATGACTGGGAAGGGAGGAGCCATGTCATATCTCTCCTGTTTAGAAATGCTGTACGGTGACCTCTAAAAATAAACTAAGGCAGCTTTATAAATGAGCTGGCTCAGTTTCCACTGCAGAGTTTATATAATCCTCTGAGAGTAGGCAAAAGGTTCTTAAAATTTTAGTACAAAAATCACTCATGAGTTGGTTAAAAAGTTTCCATTTCCTTTTTGAAAAACCTGCTCTTATCAAAGGTGGGAAAAAAAACACACACACTGCATGTAAACACCATTCTTGCATAAAATCTTGCTCCAGAGAACCATGATTTGTACATTGTTTTTAAGAAAAGAGAATCCCTCCCCTCATTTACATTCACAACAAGCTTCCGTTGGAAAGTCGGCCGCGTGGTGATGAACAGACAGAGGTCAGGTCCAGATGCAGCGTGGTGTCCTCCGGGGACGCGCCGGCTGGCTCTCCGCCCGCCCTTCCAGCGAAGGCCCGCGGGCTGCACGCCAAGGGCACGGGAGCACCGAGGGCCCGCGCGCAGGGCTGGCCGGCCCGAGACGAGCACAGCGCTGCGCGCCGTCACTGCATCCACCACACCAGGCGCACGATGTAACGCAGCACGCGGAAGAGAACCATCTGCGGGAGGCCCCCAACGGCCTGCGGACGCACAAGGACCTGCAACGAGAAGGCAGAAGCCGCTCACTGCCCAGCCCTGACCCGTCTCAGGCGGGGCGGGGGGCGGGCGAGGAGGGCACCGGGCTTCCGGGAGCCACCAGCCCCGCGGGAAGCACTGAGCAGGGCACAGGCCACCCCAGTGCCGGCTCTTCCCAGAGCTGTCACCCGACAGGAGCAGGGGCGCTGAGCGATGCTCTTTACCGAAACGCTGTTTGGGAGACTCAGAGAGGGTCCCTGAGTTCGCTTCTCCCTCTAAAAGCCACATAGTTCTGGGGCACTCCCCTGGTGGCCCAGTGGCTAAGGCTCTGCTTCGAAGGCGAAGAGCAGAGGTTTGATCCCCTATCGGAGAACTGAGATCCCGCCCGCCGCGGTCAAAAACAAAACAGCAACAGCAAACAAAAGCTGCACATTCTTTCCACAGGGGACGTCACAGCTGACCAGAGCTGCCTGGGCCAGGGAACCCAGCAACCACTGGAAAAGGAACAACCCAACGCAGGCCGAGAGCAAAGCCGCCAAGATGGCGTGGTCAGGCTCTGTCGCCCCACGCTTTGTGAACAATGACTGTGTAACAGCTGAGGCCATTCGCAGCACTCTGCACGCGCCTCACGGGGCACTCGCGCGGTCACGGGCTTCCGGCGCTGCACGCCTGTGTGAGCGCCACTATGAAGCGCTGGCCGCTGCTGCATCAGGGCGACCTGGAGTGGCTTCGTGATTGTGTTACTGAGGGGACACTGGCTATGCCACGATTGCGCTGTGGCTGCTCCGCCAGCAGGAGAGAAGAAACGTGCTGCGGCTCCTGAGGCTCCTCCCAGCCTCTGCGCTCATGCCTTGCCTGCCCCAGGCTCTGCGGAAAGTGCCGTGTGGACACTAGACAGCTGGCGTCAGGAACAGGATGAAAGGCGGTACACCCACCACCTCCGCCCAGGTGCTGACAAACGTCACCCAAGCTGGGGTCCCGTGAAGAGAGGCATGGGGAAAGCGGACGGGAACTCAGTGGATGCAAGCAACTAAGTCACTGACAGTCACATTTGTTTCAGGCTCCCTTAAGGGTGAGTTTCGGGCGGCTGTGACTTATTTGAGAAGTCACTGATTCGGGGTGATTTGCCCCAAGAAGCTAATAAACAAAGTGAGGTGTTGACATGCCCCCCTGCCTCTGGCGCGAGGCAGTTCTTCTGGGTGCACACTGTCAGCCCAGCCCAGCAGCCAGGGTCAGCAAACAGGTGGAGTCAACTCCTGCCCCTCCAACCCTCACCCCAGATCGGCAGGCAGAGAGCGACAAAAAATAGAACATGTCTATTTGCCGCTGACCCCCACAGGTTTAGGACAAGCTGAGATACTGCTCGGGAGGAAACTGCTAGGCTATTGAAAGTCTCAAGGTCCCCTGTCTTCCAGAGCACGCCCACCTTCGGATCTAATCCATTTTGCGGGTGAGTGCAGGGTGTAAAGGCTTCCCCAGTCTGTGGTTCATCGGTAAATAATCTACCTGCCAATGCAGGAGATGCAGGTTCGATCCCTGGGTCGTGAAAATCCCCTGGAGGAGGGACTGGCAACCCACTCCAGTATCCCGGCCTGGAAAATCCCACAGACAGAGAAGCCTGGAGGGCTCCAGTCCCTGGGGTCGCAAAGAGCAGGACACGACTTTGCAACTAAAAAACAACAGCAAGCAGAGTGCACACACAGAGCAGCCGAAGCTGGTGACAGAGACCACCTGCTTCCCCGTCAGGAGCTGCTTCTCTGCTCAGGTCTGACTCAACACCCCAGGCCAGCTCTCTGCTCTGCCTAAAGCTCTCCATCAACCCCCTTCCTCACTCTGGGGGGCTGGTCTTTTCCAATGCAGAAACTTGGGACCACTGGCCACAGGGCAGGCTGAGGACGGGCGTCCCCTCCCAGACGTAACTGCCGCCTGCAGATGCCAGCTGCAAGCAGGGTTCCCCCCTGGCCGCTGTTTACACAGCCCTCTGGGGCGTGCTGGACGGGATGGAATTGTGATAAGGCCTGAGCACTTCCCGTGCTCCTTCCAGAACCAGACTGGAGGAAATCGGCTTTATGTAAGCGATTCCTGTAGAGGCGTTCCGTAACCACAGTCTGCGATTTTTATCTGCTCGACACACAAGATTGCTTTGTTTTGATTTAACTTTCTAAATTACTTTGCTTCTTCAGGGTGAGAATAATTTAGGGGAAGGTTAATTTTAGTTGAGACTAATATTAACAGGTTGAAAGAGGCTTATTCAAAATAAAACCACGATTTACTAAAATGAAGAAAGTGTACATGGGGCTGGGCTAAGCCATTGCTTCACGATGGGGAAAGACGTCTTAGAGCTGTCTGGCTGGCCCTGGTGGCCTTCAGGCGGGCCAGAGAATGGAGTCAAGATGACCCCACGAGGGGACCAGGTCACACGCAGGGATGGACTCTGACTGTTGACCCTTGGCCAATTTTATATTCCAGAAATGGAATTATCTAAGAGGAAAAAACCTTCCATGCACACTATGAGGACAACAGGTGCAAAAGAATTTTTTATTAAGAGTTTTGCTTTCGTCTCACATGAAAAGAATATGCGGTGGAGATGCGAAGACATGCCAGGGTGGCACGGGAACGCAGGAAAAATTTGGCAAAAGGGACAGCCAGCCCCTGACCGAGGAGATGCTACCAGGTTGGGGTGAGCGAAGACCGGGGACGCCTGGCCCGCAGACGGCACGCGGGACAGCCCAGCACACGCCATCACTCCAGCGGACAACTGATTCTGGACGACATTCAATGGAGGAAGCCATTACTGCTGATTTCAAGAGCAGTGCCAGCCCAGAGAGCCCTTGACAGCTGGCCCAGCCAGCCAAAGCTGCTGCTGGCTCACACCTCACAGACAGCTGGAGGATGGGCAACTCCCGTTAGGGTGGATATGCTGCCCTCCGACACCTGCAGAGGGCACAGAGATCGTCTCGCCAGTGGCAGTCACCAACACACACTGCAGCGCAGCGAGCGAGAGGGCCCGGACTTCTGGCCTCCGGGACTATGAAAGAAAGCCGTTTCTGCTGTTTAAGGCCCCCGCCTGTGCTCCAGACACCCTAGCAAACTAATATAGCCGTGCGTGCTCAACCATCGCGCCTACGCCTTTCCCTCTAAGTGAAAAACAGTGCTTCCCAGCTCAAGAATTGCATAATGCTGCTTTAGTCTAAACCATAAAAACACTTTAAAAAGATATATTACAATGGTACATTTGGAGGGAAAAAGATTAAAACACTAAACACGCTCCTAGGTTCAAATCCTTTCTGTTTCTCAGTTTCCTCTTCTGCTCATCCACACATGCGCACAAAGTACAGTATCCCATCCCACTGGGACTTCTGTCTCTGTGGTCTAGACCCGGGTCCCCGAGGGCCTTGCCCCTCTCTGGCCACCCTCATACGGGCCCGCCTGACAGGGAACACCTGACTTCGAAGCCTGTCTGCACGCAGGAGGTCTTGGGGGCACTCCTGAGTCACAGCCCACTGCACGGGGCGCCTGTGGTGCTGCCATCAATGGGAACAGCCGCAGAGAAAGTCTGGGCCCCAACCCAGAGGCCAGGCAGAGGCAAGCGCAAGCGCCCGCCTTGCAGACTGAAAAGCACCCACGCGTGCCAGTGAGACCGAGGCCTTGCACCAAAACAGTCAAGACGCGGATGGGCCTTCCCATCCAAAGAGCAGATGTGACAGTGCGCTGCCGCGCTGCTTTGCTGTCACAGAACGCAGCACCGGCCACCACCACGGTTTCAGCTCTGGGACCATCTCAGGTGGCACTTGGGACCACCAATCACACACTGGGGGATTTTAATTCCATCTGCAGGCCAAAATAATCATGGCCAAACATGCTCTCTTGCCTGGGAAGCAGGCGTGCAGGATGCAACAGAGATCTGGAGAGACTTCCTGGTGGTCCAGTGGCTAAGACTCTGTGCTCCCAAGGCAGGGATCCCACATGCCAGGGAGCCCTGGTCCCGTGGGCCACAGCCACGAAGCTGGCGCTCTGGAGCCTGTGAGCTGCAACTACTGTGCTCGCGCGCTGCACATACTGAAGGCTGTGCATCCAGAGTCTGTCCCAACAAGAGAAGCCACTACAATGAGAAGCCGACGTACCGTAACTGGAGAAGAGCCCCCACTCACCACAACTAGAGAAGGTCTGCCCGGCAACAAAACACAGCACAGACAAAAATAAATACTGTTTTTAAAAAAAGTATTTTTAAAAATGTGTTTTAAAATACCCTCCCAGGCTGCCCTGGAGAACTGGTCAGGGGGACCACGGCACACCCGCGGAGGGCAGCTCTGATTCCTCTTTCCTGTCCTGCAGGCAGAGATGAGCCCGGGCTCCGCAAAGTCCACAGGACACACCAGGCCTTCTGACTGCATGCACCCGAGCCTGGGGACTCAAAGAATCGCCCACCGTCACCGCTAAATGGAACCACCTGGCACAAGCCTTTTCTCTTCACGACCTCTGAGCCAGCGTGGCTCTCTTGCGTCTCACAGACCGAGCCTGCAGATCAGGAAACACCAGGGGACCTGACTGCCTGCCTTGAGTTCCAGCGCAGCGCAGGACACTCTCAACAATCTGGGCTCCACAGGCCTCACTGGGCCCGATGACTCGGTAAGTACCACCCACAGGTTCACTCGGCATCATCACTCAAGGGGGCTTACCATCAAAACCAGAGAGATGCACAAAGCGCAACAAAAATAAAGGTTGAGTAAGGCCATAAACATGATTAAGAGATACTGAAAAAGAAAAAGGAAAAGGAAAAGAAGACTTATTCAGGGAACTAGGACAGAGATTTGGTGCCACAGAACCACAGTTTAGTTAAGAGTTTTCTGGCAGTCAAGGTAACAATGGTAACATGACACTATTTTCTCCATCTTATCAAAAAAAAAGCATAATACCAAACTCTCGGAGACAAACCAAATAGCAAGGTATACCAGAACTCTGAGACTCTGAGTGATTTAACTTGTTCAAAGGCTTGCTTCTCAACAGAATTTCAACATGAATGCCTAAGATGTCCCAAACTTTAAAAAAAAAAAATACAGATCTATCTCTAAATGGGAACATGTTACAGGAGACTGAGTTCTAGACTCTGAGACCAGGAAGGACTCTTACAAAGAGAGAAGCTCTGCTCCAGTTTGGGCGAATGAGGACGGAGTGTCTGCCCAGACGTGCGGTGTCTGCTCTTCCAACAACGCTGAATGCTGTCACGATCTCAGGGCGCAGGGCGAGGCGAGCGCCAGAGCGGCCCCACTGCTGGGTGGAAGGCCGCCACCACCCACTCACAGCCCATCAGTCTAAACATTCTTTTAAACGACCAGCCAGAGACTACAGGTCAGAGAGGCGCAGGGCCCGCATATGACGACTTGACGTGGAGCTTGCTAAGAAGACTTGGTCTCTCTCCGCTTTCAGACCAAGAACCAGAGTCAAGGGGCAACTCAGCTGGGATTCCAGCGTGAGCTCCACATCCACTGCTGTTCTCAGGTGTCAGGCTGATGCTGCCCGAAGACCAAAGTCACTTTCTATTCGTCACCAAGGCAACAGGGGCATTTGCATAGCTACTGCCTAACAAGCTTTGTTTTCAACACAGCTGTGGAAAGAGTGCCAGGGGATCCCCTTGGCCGGATGTGGTGCGCCCCCCCCCCCCAACCTTCCAGCACCAGGAGCGAGATTTCCCACAGCACTGCACCCAACTCCCACCAGGGGGGCAAGCGATGCCCAAATGTCACAGAAAGACCGTATGGTCATGAATCCCACCTCCTGACTGTCAATACATCGCTTCAAAGCATCTACTAAAGGTGATGCTTTTGGTAGGGCAAATAGCCACTTCCCTCACTGACCTGGCATGCACCAGATTTTCTTAGCCCAGTATCACCCCTAGAAATAGAAAACTTGTTGGTTTCCAAGCCCCATGCTGGCTGAAATGAAGAACCTTGGCCCATGACCTTCAAGGGATATTGCTGTGCCAACCACAGAGAAGCCAGAGATGGCACTGACCACTCTAGCACCAAGACACCACTTCAGGAAATATTCGATTCAGAGCAAGCACACGTGGTTGTCAAAGACCCAGGCTCCAGAAAACACTAATGAGACATAAACACTTTAACCACAGCCCAAAGCCCTCTGCTTTGGCTCAGCCGGGAGAAGTAGAGCGGAGGATGACGCGATAGGCTGATTATTTCTGTGCGTCTGCAGGGGGGCTGAGCCTCCGGTGCATCACCATTTCCTCCTCAAGAGATTAAAAAAAACCCAGTTAGACCTCTCTGAAGTCCCCCTCCAGGCACCTGCATCTCCAAATGGTTATGTGTTGATGGCCTCCGGTCCCCCAAGGGCCAGGCAACCGTGCAGGTGTGCCCACCTGCCACGGCACGACGGTGCCCTCACGGGTGATGTGAGCAAGCCCGTATCCAACTAGGTGCCCAGCCAGGCATTCACCCACACACCAGCGCCTCAACCCTGGCTCACAGCTGTGTGACCCAGATAGACACAGCATGTCCGGGGTCCCCCCACCCAACATTTCCTTTAACAAACTGGGTACTTATCAGGTGAACAAAGTTACCAGCATCTCTCCTTCTATAAAGATCAATGGAGAAAAGTCAATTACGGTTCAGAGTGAGAGAAAACAGCCCTGGTGGATAACAGCATTTTAAAGCTCTACCTCTCAATGCTTTAGATTTAACTGTCACTACACATCCTGAAGAGAATGACTGAATTTGGGGCTCCTGAAGGTGAAGGGATGGAGTTAGGGATCACGGCCCCTGCACTTGTCCAAGGGCTGTTTCTTCCTACAAGATCACACTTCATCCTCCACAAGAAACGTCTTGTTCAGAAAACCTGCGATCCACAGCTGCCATATTGATGGAGATAATCTGAACCCCATGCTCTCAGAGAAGTCATGTGTAGAAGGCTCTAAAATCTACAACTGCTTCATTCAACTCCAAGGAAGACACTCACCAGGCCTGAAGACTGTATCACACATAAATGGGAGACATCAATTTAAGTATCCTAATCATAGCTGTTTTTGCTACAAAAACTGTCACTCTATCAACCTGTGTGAGTCAAGTGAGAAGCACCATCTCCTGAGATACCATGGGTCTAGTTTCAATGTTTAAGATGCAGATTTTTCATTATTCTTTTTTTCAGACAATATAGAGCATTTTATTTTGTTTGACTCCAACATTCGATTAACGAAGCCTTCAAAAGAGAACATCTGAGAACATGCATCTCTGAGTCTATGTGTGGTTTATGCTATTACCAAACAAGTCACAATTTTGACCTCTCCCTGTCCACTATATATAGAAGATAGATATCTTCTTCAAAAATAAGGATCGAACATCAGGTTCATGTACCTTACAGATGACCCTTGAACAAGATGGCTTTGAACTGTGCAGGTCCACTCACACATGGATCTTTTTCAGTACCTATTTTTCATTTTGTTAAATGAAAAATTAAATTAGCTAAGTGTGGGGAAAAGTTTGTGTTCAATTAGAGATTATGCTATGTGGAATCAGTTGAGTCCTGATGCCATCCAAACTGCTTCAGCTTCCTGCCCTTGGGTGAGTCATTTACCAACTCCTCTGTCTTGAGGCAGAGATGGTAGCGATGGATTTCTGTTTGCATGGAGGGTCGTGCCCCAAGCTCCTCCGATGTTCAAGGTCAACTAACATGAAAATGCTAATGTGCTGAAATCAGTTTTCCTGTTGCTCCCCTCAAAACCAGCCTGTAAGCCCCGTTTTCTTCCCCACTTCGTCTAGATCAGGGATACACTTTCCTCTACATAGTTCAGTCAATTCATGCCTGCACATGCCCAGGACCAAAAGTAGGAGGCAGACAGGGGAACAAAAGATGCACTGTTTCTTGAGATCAAACAATGGGAAGGTTTTCATCCACTTCTGGCCCATCTAGAGAGCCTGTCCGATGGGCATCAAGTGTAGCTGTCCACTGCAGGCCCCTACCAGGACATCCCCAGGTCACAGCAAACCAAGCGCAGCCTACGTGAGTGCAGTGAGCTGGGCAAACTGATGCCCAGGAAAGAAGGTGAACATCCCAGTCTGGGTACTGGGAAGGGCATGCACACAGGTTAGAGAATGGGCGGGGGGGGGCACAGCCTTGGACTACAACCCCAACCAAACCTGAGAATCCCACCCAAGTGGACACCATCCTTGAGAACCGGCCGTGAGCACAAAGCATCCCATGTCTGCAAGGGACCAGAGTCCATGCTTGCTGACACTTCCTCCAGCAGAGATTCTTGGACTTGCACTCACGCAATTTCTGAATTGTGGACGAAGCCAGAGGCAATCAAGAACAAGAAAGCTGGCGGCCTGGGTGGAGGCCCCCACCCACAGGGCAGAGGCAGCATCGAGCAGGGCTACTGAAACACAAAGAGATGCTGCTGCCACAGGCTTCCTGGCCAGCTCCTCGCCCTCTTCAGAAAGCCCCAGAGAGAGATGTGGCTTCCCTGCAGGTCCGCTGACAGCCCTGGCTGCCCAGTGTTCCAAAAGAGCCCTCTCCTCCCCGCCCCCCCAGGGGTCCCAGAGAGGAGGACATGGGGAGCCGTGGAGCCAGGACACTGTGTGGCTGCAGGTCATCCACCAGCAAATCCCAAAGGAATCCCAGAGCTCGATCACCTCTTCGGCCCCTTAGGTTCTGTCCCACTTCAAGCGTGCATGTGACTGGGGTGCCGAGGCACTGTAGTACCTAATTATGTCATGGAGACATGCCGGAGGCTGCCGCTAGCCAATATGAGCATCAAATTAAAGTGAGCATGCTCAGTCACTTTAGCCATGTCCAACTCTTTGAGACCTCATGGACTCTAGCCCACCAGGCTCCTCTATGAGAATTCTCCAGGCAAGAATACTGGAGCGGGTTGCCTTGCGCTTCTCCAGGTGATCTTCCACCCAGGGATGGAACCCGAGTCTCCTGCATCTCCTGCACTGGCAGGCAGATTCTTTACCCACTTAGCCACCTGGGAAGCCTGAGAGAGATGTGTAATAACCTGTTGAACTGATCAGGGACTCATGAACTTATTTTGATAAATGAAGTAAACACAGGGGAAATACACCTTTGAAATACCCACACTTGCCTTCCATCATGAATGGGAAGTACTGATTTGTAGTGGAGGATACCACCTCTGACCAGGGGCTCTGGAATGAGACGAATGGACACCCGTGCCTCTTGATACAATGCATGCAGGAGGACACGACGCCACACTGCTAGGACCACTGGCAAGGCCTGCATGCAGCCCACAGGTGACACAGCTCTGTCATGCTGTTCATTTCCCAACCATGCCCGCTACACTGTGGTTACTGGTTACGTAAGAGAATACGCTTATTCATAGGAAGGACACGCTGATGAATTTAAGAATAAAGGAGTATCGTGCCTGCAACTTCTCCAATAGTTCAGAAAATAGCCTGCACACAGGTAGGTGTGAGCAAAGTGAAACTGAAAGCCGCTCAGTCGTGTCCGACTCTGTGTGATCCTTTGGACCGCAGCCCGCCAGGCTCCTCTGTCCATGGGATTCTTCGGGCAAGAATACTGGAGTGGGTTGCCACGCCCTCCTCCTCCAGGGGATCTTTCCAACCCAGAGACTGAACCCGCATCCTCCTGCATTGCGGGCAGATTCTTTACCCTCTGGGCCACCAGGGAAGCCCCAGGTATAAGGGAGGAGGACGTTAAAACACATGCGGCAGAGTTAATAGCAGGGACTTGGCTGGCAGATACAAGAGGGGTCTCTGTACCATTTTGCAACTTTGGTGTAAAACACTGCAATTATTTCAAAACCAAAAGTTACAAAAACACAGCATGCATGGAGCAATAAAACTCCCCTCAGGTAGGCAGGCCCTGGCAGGGTGGTTTGGGGAGAGAGGGACGTGTACCTGGGCCTGTCTTACCTCCCGCGTCAAGGGTTCAGACGCCACAGCTTCGGCGCACAGGCCTCCCCACCGCCCTCAAGGGCACTGACCACGTGACAACTATCCCTCTAACTGCAGAAGTGGGAGAACAGCCCGTCAGGCTTTGCAGGGCTCGTGGCAACAAAAGACCAACACCTCACAAAAGGTACTGGAGCCATATTAAGTAGTAAGGACACCAAATATTTAAAAGGCATGACCCACCATAAAGCAGCGAAGCAGCAACGGACTCTGCCCGCCAAGAAGTGACACCTCCCGGGGACAGACAGTGCCCAACTTGAAAGCAAAACGCCTCCCATTTCCCACTCAGATGTCCACCCCCAGCCGCCCCTCACCCCCACCGTGTTCAACAACGGCCCATCAGTGTGACTGCAGACCATGGACCGCTCGGAATCTGACACGTTTCAAGACAGCCGTCCGCAGCCCTGGGGTCACTGGGTCACCACTCTGAGTTTCAGTCTGCCACTCTGAAAAGGCTATATATAAGATCTGGAGAATATGTTTCATTTTAGAAAAATCACGTTTTAAGTTACAGTCTGTCCCCTTCTCTTACCCCAATATTCTAGCCTTCACAGAAATCTAGTCTTTTAAAGGATTAGCAACTGTATTTTTGCATTGGTTCTTTTTTTTAAAAAGAGATGCCAAGGTTTACAATTACAAAATACTGCAGCATATCACAATGAAACTAACTTCTTATTTTACCCAAAACACTGAGAATAAATAGGTTACATCTCATTTGGAAAAAAAACAAAACATGAACACCTTCTACATTAAACTGTGCAGTAACACTGGGTGGGGGAGATGGAGCGGGAAGGCATGAAGTGTTTGAGGCTGTTTTCCCTTCTTCAGTGGAGAGGCAGGTAATGACACAAGCAGACAGCCTGCGTCTCCTTTGCATAGGATCAGGACTGGCCACCACCTCAACCGCGTACATTTGGGGATGGCTGTGCTCCAACCCCTCCAACCCCACCACATTAGCCCTTCTCGCCACCGGCCACTCAGGGCCACCGCGGAGATGCACCAACCAGACCCATCAGGGAAACCTTTGTAGAGTCACTGGTATTTCACAAGGGCTTCCCTGGTGGCTCAGATAGTGAAGAATCCACCTGCAGTGCAGGAGACCTGGTTCAATCCTTGGGTTGGGAAGATCCCCTGGAGAAGGGAACGGCAACCGACTCCATATACATTTAAAGAGAAACTTCGGCAAAATCTCCTGAAACCCATCTGGCTCTCTGGTCAAAGGCTCTCAGTCAGCTCCCAAGAGGATGGAGCTGACGACTGCTCTGTGTCCTGAGCGTCCCGGACTCTGAAGGTACCGGGGCCCAACAGCCTCACCTCTCCCGGGGAGCCCCACCCAAGCTAGACCTGGAGCCCCAGGGCCATCCACTGCCCCTGGAAGATGGGGGAGGCAGGGCCAGCGTGCCGCTCAGTTACGGCCTTGCTCACCCTGTTCAGCTGCCACGGCCATGTGAAGTCACCTCCTCCTGCTGGATCTGTGACATGCGCCCGAATCATGGTGGATGCATTTGCCTACCCCCTGGGAGGACACATGTCCTTCCCCCCTCAGCACAAGGACCAACATCCCAGATATCCCGGGGCCCTGCTTCTGATCACTCTCCAAGTCCAGCGGGAAAGCCAAGTCCACACACACACATACAGTAACCTCAAAATCCCACCAGAGAAACCAGGGCGGAGGACTTGCGGACACTAACTTCTGTGGCCAATTACACAAGAGCCCACCTTGCAAAGAGCAGTGCCACTGCAGATCGAGGCTGAGAGGGGGTTTATGTTCTGTGAACAGGTTCCCATCAGGTTGCGGGACATTCTGCCAGCTGGACGCAGCATCATAAGGAATTCTGAAGCCCGTTCATCAATGTGACATGTTCCATCTAATGACAGGTTCATACGTTTCCCATCACACACACACATACACACCCAACAGAAGGTGTGAGGAGGAGCCAGTAAGAGTATTCTGAAAGTCCTGAACTCCTTGATGGAGATTCTATACTGGAGAAATAAAAGACCTGTAATTGGAAAACATCTCCATGTATGTTTACAAAAGCTTAGAAAGCATCACATATAACAGGAAAATAAGAAAGATTGAAAGCAATTTTACAGGGACCATCAATTTACTTAGCAACAGCTAGCTACAAAAAAGACTAGCATTTAAAAAAAGACAAAACATTGGGGTGTCCAAAGCATAAATTCCCTCCAGAAGAAACAAAAAAAGAATCTTTAAAAGGGGTTTATATGAAAGCATAATGTCTGGAGAAAAAGGAGTCAGATGAGAAGTCACACAGAAAGAATGATATTAAATTTTATTTTGTAGAAAATAATTAACTGCTTCCTTTTGGATAAATCAACACAAATATCTTCATACACGGGAGACAGAAGAAAGGCTGTGCTGTCACTGTTTAGTCACTAAATCGTGCCCTACTCTGTGTGACCCCATGAACTGTAGCCCACCAGGCTACTCTGTCCGTCGGAATTTTCAGGCAAGAACACCAGAGTGGGCTGCCACTTCCTACTCCAGGGGATCTTCTGGAACCAGGGATCAAACCCGGGTCTCCTGCATGGGCAGGCAGGTTCATTACCCCTGAGCCACCAGAAAGCCCAGAAAAAAGGTAAGCAGGCCGAAATTACATCCTCTCATGTGTGTGCTGGTGAACCCCTACAGGAAGCAGTCACACATGCTCCTAGGGGCCTACCTCCCCGAGTTAAAGCCTACACAGTTTAGCACGTCTTCCATGGGAACAAGGTGTCCAAAATGCTAACATACATTGCCACTGAACAAAACAAATAAAATACACAGTGTCTGCAGCCCAAGATCTAAGGCTGATTTTTTTTTTCTTTTAAACCAACAGCACACCTCAAAAAATTCCAGTGCTATCAATTTGAGGTATAAAAAATTTTATACCCCGAATTATAGGCTAACATATTGGCCTCTTAACATATTTCAATAAACAGACACTGAGAAGAGCGGTGGAGATTAGAAGGACAGAAAGGCGCTCCTGCCCTGACTCACTGCCTGGCAAATCGCAGGGGAGACTTTTACCTTGACCTTTTCTCCCCCCCTAATCTTCTTGACTGCACCCCACAGCATGTGGGATCTCAGTTCCCTGACCAGGGATCGATCCCACACCCCATGCATTGCAAGCACAGAGACTCAACCACGGAACCATCAGGAAGGTCCAAGACTCTTACTTTAGAGCTGGCATCATTCCCTTTGGCTGCGTAAAGATGGAAATTTAAAGATTTCTTTACCTCTGACCCAAACTGCTTCAAGGGAGGAAAGATAACACCCTCTCTGGCTTGAAGACTACATTAACAATTTTGTGGAAGTATTTCAAATATATAAATATTCCCTTTTCTTCAAGCATGGAGGATTTAAGGTTTGTGCTCCTACAATTTCCCTAGGCTCACACTGTATTCTGTCTAACTGCTACCACTTCAGTTCAGCCATAAAAGAAACGGAAAATGGGAAAGGAGAAAGAAAAGTAGGTCACACCTAGGTAATACTGCTCATTTCCAGAATAAGCACAGAATGAAAAAAGGAGGTAAAGAAAACATCATTTACCCTTCTTGGGTAATATGCATTAAACTCGTCTCCGATACGCCGTAGTTCTTGGGCAATCCATATCTCTGGGCGTGTATCTGCAGGTACAGCCTGAGACTGCCTCATGGAAGCTGCATGAAAACAGACAGAACAAAAATCACATTGTTTTCCATGGATCACTCAGTAAGTCCCGAAGGTCAGTTTCCAGAAGTCAGCCCATCTTACACATAGGATGTTCCCAGATGTCAAGAGCTACAATCACCCATTCAAGATTACAGTGGCAGGCAGGCTCTGCTATGTAAACTCTGGTTTATGAATAAGGGATGCTGGAGATTCAGAAGCGCCAAATTTAAATATACCGCAGCTGATGAATTACACACCTCTACTTCGTGAAGGCAAAGACAGGCAGGAACGGTACAAGCAACACACACAGCAGCTGCTGAGTCACTAAGCCGTGTCTGACTCTGTGAGACCCCATGGACTGTGGCCCCCCAGGCTCCTCTGTCCATGGCATTTCTCAGGCAAGAACACTGCAGTGGGCTGCCATGTGCTTCCCCAGGGGAATCTTCCTGACCCAGAGACTGGACCTGTGTCTCCGCACTGGCAGATGGATTCTTTACCACCTAAGAAGCCACTTACCCTTGAAACATACAAGAACGTAAGTTAGGCTGTCTGGACAATAACTATATTTTGATCATAAGGTTAAGGTGAAATTCCTAGGAAAATGTCGAAACGACACAGAGGAATATGAGATGAAATGGCTGTCCTACTCAAAGTGAAGTCAGAAAAAACCTGAGAAATGAATGAGTTGGTTTCCATGAAAGGAGGCAAAACACAGCCAGTCCACACCAGCACCACTGCGGGGCCAAATGAAAGCGTAATTGCATGTTTTGTCTTGATATTAATGCAGTTAACAAAGATGGCCTCAAGTGTGCAAACACCACACGGAGAGAGGAAATGCTCTGGGGGTAAGAGCAGAAGCCTGTCTGAAAGGAGAAAGAGGAGGGAGGCCTGCCCTTCCATTAAGCTGTCATTCCCGAACACACCCAGTATATTCAGCTGCTGGCTAATGAACCCATTGCAAAGCCAAAATATGGAGCACAAAAAAATGTGATTTGTTCAGAGATCCCCACGAGCATCAGGGAGATGATATCCTCCAAGGATCACGAGGAAAAGCATTCGCCACACTCAGAGGAGGACATTTGGGTGAGACAGGTAACAGGAAGAGAGGAGATTCTTGGATTTCAACTGCTCTTCGCATGCGGCTTACGCTAACTTCCTGTTAAAAAGAGCATGCTGCACTGGCAATTAAAACACACATGTTCCACTTTAACCACAGGGAAATATTTAAACACCTATGATAATCAGATACTGCCATAACATGAACACAGCTTCCTGTTTTGTGTTTTCGTTAAAAAATTTTTTTTTCTTGTATGCCATATCTGGAGTTCTATTTATCACTACAAATAAAAGTGGTGTGGATTCTTGGCTCTGTAAGATCACTTAAAAGTAAACTTTTTTGACTTTTTACCATGTCTCCTTAATCTCTTGCCCCAACTTCTGTCCCCCAGCCCTCACCTGAGGGAAATGGAGGACCCCAAAAAGGCTGAAGGCAGCAGGGCGCCCTGTGTACATGCGCGCATGCACACACGACGTGAGGGCACTGAGAAAGAACACTTGTGCATCCTCTCCAGAATTATCCACGCTGTGAAGGGGCCCGAGCGGAGACTCCCCGAGAACCCCTCATGAAGAATGCAAACACTGCTCTCAGGGGGGCTTCGGGGGTAAGCCAGGCACGTCCCCAGTGCCTCTCCCACCGCACAGAAGACTGCCTTGGCTATACCTTTATCACACAAACAGTTCTATCATTACTCTGTATAAGCCTATTAAAATTAAATTTTAAATGGCTAAACTGGCAGAAAACAGTTTCAGTTTAGATGTGATGCCAGATGGCAGGTCATAGTTCACTCCCATCTCTTGGATCCTGTCTATCAGAGGGACCAAACCATTACTGTCTTTTTACATTATCAGTGATCACGAGCTTTCCCCCTGAACTTTGTTACCAAGTTAACTGACCCTGGAGGGAAAGGAAAGCCTCTTTTCTCTGAATGTCCACTGCGAATCTGTACCTGTGGAATTATCTCAGGGAGGCACCAATACGCCTGAGCGAACCAGCACCCAGGACGCCACGTGGCTGCTCAGAGCCGACCGTCACCCAGCCCTCCCGGATTCCGAGCCCCATTCACTTCTTACTGTACTTGGCTCTGAGACGGTAAATCTGCCTCCAATCCTAGAGTCACAAATGAAGACAGTGCCAACTAACCAGAGAGTCTGTGAAATCTAGACTGCATGTTTTCCAAAGATGAGAGACTGGTGAAAAAAACTGCCGGCAAGTTACCCAAAGTTTAGCAAATTAAGACACTCACTAATTTACCCAACAGATATGAATGCCCATGAGCTAGACACTACTCAGGAGATGGACTGGGTACAGCCCAGAGAGGACCCAGCCCTGCTCCCATGAGCTTACACTCCTGTGGATTATAGGCTAAATTTCAACTAAATGCTAAACTTCTTCTGGACAACGATACTCCTACTCTATCTTTTTATAACACAAAAGAGATGTTTGCTCCTTGGAAAAAAACGCTATGACAAACCTACACAGCATATTAAAAAGCAGAGACATCACTTTGCCAACAAAGGTCTGTATAATCAAAGCTCTGGTCTTTCCAGTAGCTACATATGGATGTAAGAGTTGGACCAGAAAGAAGGCTGAGCGCCGAATAACTGATGCTTTTGAATTATGGTGCTGGAGAAGACTCTTGAGAGTCCCCTGGACAGCAAGGAGATCAAACCAGTCAATACTAAAGGAAATCGACCCTGCATATTCATTGGAAGGACTGTTGCTGAAGCTCCCACACTTTGGCCACCTGATGCGAAGAGCTGACTCATTGGGAAAATCCCTCATGCTGGGGAAGACTGAAGGCAGGAGGAGAAGGGGACGACAGAGGATGAGAAGGTTGGATGGCATCACTGACTCGATGGACATGAGTTTGAGCAAACACCAGAAGATGGTGAAGGACAGAGAAGCCTGCCGTGGGGTCACAAAGTCAGAATGGCTGAGCGACTGAACAACAACGCAAAACAGAGGAAGGTCTCTTGGTAAATCTCCCCCACACTGTAGATGAAATCTATTGAATTCTACCAATACTTAAAACCCTCACTGATTTGTGTGGTTAAGAAGGTTCCGTCTGACTCATGTTAGGTCTGGCAGCTGGAAGCACCACAGGAGCCTGTCCAGTATCTCAAAACGAGCACCCAGTGACTGCATCAGCCCAGCACCTGGAACTTTGGGGACCAAAGATGCGACTTACTCATCTCAGAGATAAACGTCTTGGGGTAAGGAGATAAGCAGATGCTGCTTCTATGGAAAGAAGAGTTCTGTAATGAACTGTTGGCATCAATAAACACATGGAAACATATCCACCAGGTCTGGCCAGGAGGTTTAGGTGAGTTCCATCTGTGGGTGGCTCCGGAAGCCACATTCTTACATGAGGTCCTGGAACAGACTGTCCACAGACCAGACCTTGAGAAACACTGAGCGGCGGGGGGGAGAAGCCAGGGATCAGCCCTGGGGCCCAGGCCTGTGTCTGCAGAGAACACTCGGGAGTTGGAAGTTCTCATTAACCTGAGGTAATGACCAGGTTAGCCCAGGCTGAGTAGATCACCTACTAACTGTAATTACAGATCAGTAAGAGAGCTAGCCACTGCTCTTGTTGTTCCTTAGCTGCTCAGTTACGTCCAACTCTTTGTGACCCCATGGACTGCAGCCCATCGGCTCCTCTTTCCACGGGAGGAGCAAGAATGCTGAAGTGGGTTGCCATTTCCTTCTCTTGCGGGACCTTCCCAACCCAGGGATCAAATCCACGTCTCCTGCATTGATGGGAGGATTCTTCCGGCAGGGAAGTCCAGCCACTGTTTTTAGGTCTGTTTTTTTTTAAGTTT
Source organism: Odocoileus virginianus (assembly GCF_023699985.2). Taxonomy (NCBI): domain Eukaryota; kingdom Metazoa; phylum Chordata; class Mammalia; order Artiodactyla; family Cervidae; genus Odocoileus; species Odocoileus virginianus. The sequence goes on from NC_069675.1 coordinate 1,331,746, forward strand.
CTATAGAACACTGACATACAATATAAACTAACTTTTACAAAGGAGACTGATCTGTCTGGGTTACTCTATCACTATTTGGGGCAGTTTTTTTGAGAAGTAAATACCGTTCTCATTGCTTGAATTTATAAACCTTTATAAATTTATTTTAAAAAATTATTAAAAAATATTTATAAAAAAATGTTTAATGACCAACATGCATCCTGCAATAAAGACTAGCCAATGGGTATACAGAATATTGGTTTTCAAGTAAGATTGTAAGGCAAAAATTCTATTCTAATTATTTTCAGAAGCATCCTATTCCTGTATTTTAAAAAGGTAGTGTTAATCTGTAATACGATGGCCTTTTCCCACCTAAGTTTCAAAGATTATTTCTTAAGTGACAAAACATCTCCTTTTTGGGGGACGATGGGGGGAACCTCTCCTTAACTTCATCACTAGTTTAATGTCGTGTGTCTGCCATATGTGGTCTCATGTCACATGAGAACCTAGCAAGACAAAGAGTGGGGTCTGGGTGACCTGAGAATTAGCTTATCGGTCCCAGGGCAGCACTGGTTGGAGCCAGAACGAAGGTTTTTTATTTCTTTTATCATCAGTTTGTGAAATTCTTCTCCACAGTGACCAGAGCATTGACCACTGCAATGAGGAAGGGATCCATGGCTCCGTCTTCTGAAGGGGAACTTGGAGCTGCTGGCATTAAAGGGCAGGGGATACTTAAAAAAAAAAGCAACACCCACCCCCCACTGCTACAATCCTTCCTAGATACTTTATCTGCCTGCTCCCATCTGCACATACTCCACTTATCAAAAAGATAACTTACATTAGTATCTCTATAAGAAAGAGAAACATCATTATGCTGTCTGCAATGTGCTAAATAGCCATAAATGTTACCTGGGCTTCCCTTGTGGCTCAGCTGGTAAAGAATCCGCCTGCAATGCAGGAGACCTGGGTTCTGTCCCTGGGTTGGGAAGATCCCCTGGAGAAGGGAAAGGCTACCCACGCCAGTATTCTGGCCTGGAGAATTCCATAGACTATATAGTTCATGGGGTCGCAAACAGTCGGACAAGACCAAGCGACATTCACTTTCACTAGCAATGAAATGGGTCTCTACTGGAAACAAAAGCTCTTATTACTACACAAAAAGATCACATTTTTAAGTAAGGCAATTTTACATACACATAAAAATTTCTTCAAAGGGGAAATGATAGTGATGAGGTGTATTTTCACCCACAGAAAATGCAGTTTCAGCATTTAAGAAAGCATTTCAAACAGAAAAGTGGGAAATAAAACAGTAGAGAGGAGGGAAGACAAAACTGCACAAGGAAACAGGAACTGCTCTGAATGGGAAACTGTTGTTCCGCCACTCAACTGTGTCTGACTCTTTGCGACCCCATGGACTGTAGCCCGCCAGGCTCCTCTGTCCATGGGATTCTCCAGGCAAGAACAGTGGAGTGGGTTGCCATTTCCTCCTCCACAGGATCTTCCCGACCCAGGCACAGTACCTTCATTGGCAGGTGGATTCTTTACCCACGGAGCCACCAGGGAAGCCCAATGTAAAGCTGCTGCTGCTGCGAAGTTGCTTCAGTCGTGTCCGACTCTGTGCGACCCCATAGACAGCAGCCCACCAGGCTCCCCTGTCCCTGGGATTCTCCAGGCAAGAACACTGGAGTGGGTTGCCATTTCCTTCTCCAATGCGTGAAAGTGAAAAGTGAAAGTGAAGTCGCTCAGTCGTGTCCGACTCTGTGCGACCCCACAGATGGCAGCCCACCAGGCTCCTCCATCCATGGGACTTTCCAGGCAAGAGTACTGGAGTGGCGTGCCGTTGCCTTCTCCGAAATGTAAAGCTACTACTGTTCAAAAACTGTAGCCAGAAGTCCACACAAGGCCAGCTCTGATCTGCAAGCATCTTTCTGAGCTTGGGAACTTGCTGGGAGCCCAGATTTCTAACCAAAGCCACTAATCAAAACTTGTAATGCAGGACTTCCCTGGTGGTCCAGTGGTTACGAGTCCACCTGCTGATGCAGGGGACATGGATTCAACCCCCAGTCCAGGAACGAGGATTCCACATGCTACAGGGCACCTACTAATGCCCGTGAGCCACACTGAGCCTGCACACCCTAGAGCCCATGCTCTACAGAAGAAGCCACTGCAATAAGCCTATGTGCACCACAACCAGAAAAAGCCCTCACGCACCGCAATGAAGACCCGGTTCAGCACCCCCACCCCCACAAAAGCTTAGAATGCAACTGTGTCAGACACAGGCAATTCCATCAAAAGTGAGATATGCTTATTAAATTGTCATCAAACCTCTTGCAAACAATTTTATGAAATCTAGCTCTTACCCATAACCTGATTTCCTATTAAAAAAAAAAAAAATCCACATGATGTATGATTAATCTGTTTTTCTCTACCAGTGTACAAGTAGGTAGAAAGGAGGACCTTTTTCAACACCAAAGAACTCTCGAGTTACTGAAAGATGTGCAGTGTTTGATTAACAGACTGCTATGGTTGATCTTCAGAACTAGTTTCCAGCCCAGAGTAATTCCAAATCTTAAAAGTTCAGCAGCTGAAAAAAAAAAAATTAATATCGTGGTTAAGTGGCTGATAGTGAAATCAGGCTGAGGCTTTCGGAAAGGGCTTTCTGTAGCACTGCCAGCAAGAGTGGGAACGTTAAAACAAAGAAAACGAGACTGCCACTGGGTAACGAGCTTGACATCAGTCAAGCCAAACCTTCTGATTTTTCCTGAATGCCCAAACGCTTCTACCCCACTGCTCTGAATGGCAGGTGTTCAAAGACGCTGAGGTCCCAGTCTGCCGTTCACTGCCATCCTTCCAACCCAACCCCCCGGCTGCGAGCACCTGGGGGCGGGGCTAGGGGAGCACGGGGTAGGCGTGCGGCACACTTGCCTTGGTCATCCTTGGGGAAGGATGCTCTCACATCCCTGGGCCAGTGACTGTTTGAGTTCCCAGCATGTCACTATAGTAGCTGCAAGTGCAGAACTGGAAACCAAACAATACTGCACAGTTCTCAGATGCACTGTTTTCAGATGTTCGGTGAACTGTGAGCACTTGGGTAGAATTGAGATCAGATTTTCAACTAATCAACGTGAACTGAGCTATGAATCAATTTCCAACTCAGAGCTGAGAAAGGATTTTTCGGTCCTTGAAGAGACGCCAAATGTATGACTTTGAAGAAATGATTGTTTTTAAACACACCACAGCATGTACTTAGGCAAGTAAGAGCTCATTTTGCCTCCTATTTACGAGGGACTGTGGAGCAGTAAGAAAGAGTGGAAAGAAAGTCCCTCCTCCTGGCATTTAGGGGCTGAACCAAAAGCCGTAAAGAACCACTTTGTAAGGCTCTGAAACCAGGGCTAAACCAATTCTAAAACAGATGCTCCAAAAATGCTCAGAGGAAGCACTGATTCTGCATGGGGTCCCTTAAGACTATTCATCTGAAGAAGTAAAAATTCTGAGATGTTTATTCAATCCAACAGTCTCCTGACTTAGGGGGCTATCTTGGGAAACACCTTTATTAACGAATATTTATCCACAGTGGACGAGGAGGATGAGGAAGTCACCGGCCCTCTGGCCACCGTTTCCACTGGAAACCCACCTGAGAGCCTGAGCTGTCTCAGATGCTTCTGAGTCCCCAGCCACGGGGTAGAAGGGTGCAGCCGTAATGCTGTCAGAAGCCACCTTCCACTCTGAGGTTCTCACAGAGCAAATGAGCCAGAGCCCAATCATCTACACACCCTCTGGCCTACTACTTCCCAACTGCATCATTTCATTTTTTGATTATCCTCTTATCAATTCCACTGAGCCACTGGATGAAAACGAAAGGGAAGTGAAATAAAGCGATGGTACACAGCATCATTACTTGTGAAGTTTTCACACCTGTTCTTCCCTGGCACACATGTAGGTGAACCTCTAAGCAGCTGCATGAATTCAGGATGGTGCTTTATAAACAGCTGCTGGGATCAAAGAACAAGAAAACTCATGAGCTACAGCCAGCGTTTTCATACTCAGTCCTTCCACATGTGTTTGCCCACTGCTTTTCTGTGACCGTGAGTAAGAAAATCAAAATAAGCTGCTTTGATCAATTTCTAGTCTGACCGTGTGGAAACCGCCAGAAAGCCAAGGCTATGAGGCTGGAAACCAGTGTTTGTATCTTTTGCCTGTGACAGTCACCTGTTTCTTACAATAAACTATGAATTTAAAAGCATTAGGATGAACGCTATGCCTTCTTACTAACTATTCAACCTCTAATGACCTAGCTCCCCATGTCACCTGAGCTGTCCCCCACAATTCATGTTTTTCCAGGAGCAAACCCAGATTTTGAGTTTTTATGCCTACATCCAAGGACATACCCAGCTCACTCGAGTCACAGGAGAAGCCAGCAGGTGGGGATGTGGCAGAAGCTTCCTGCACCAATGCCTGGTAGCTTGGCCTGGGATAGGTGGACAGCCTTTCCTAAGGCACTACAGTCCTGCTGGTGGGCACTGGGCGCCATAGCTCTCCCTTCTGGGGACCGCAATGTTCCCTGCTCACCCCAACCCAAATCTAGACTGTCCCCCAGGGCTACAAAGATGATCCCTCTCAGTCATCAGCCCTCCGGTTTAATCAGGAAGCTGCTACTGTGTGGCCCGCGTGCGGTCCTGAGTCAGACCCGCCCCGTGCCTTTCGCGGCAAGGTGCTCCGTAACCACTTCAGTCCTGCCCGATCTGTTCTCCGAAACACGCCGCTCTGCGCAGTGTGTGGTCGCAGTCTCACTAGGTCTACATGGGCGCAGGAAGACACATGACACAACTGTTGCTCGCTTTGTCCCCAGGACAGCTGTGTCTCTTATTTCTACAGTCTTAGAATTCTTTCCCATCAGTCCTAAAGGAAATCAGCCCTGAATACTCAATGAAAGGACTGATGCTGAAGCTCCAATACTTTGGCCACCTGATGTGGAGAGCTGACTCATCGGAAAAGACCCTGATGCTGGGAAAGATTGAGGGCAGGAGGAGAAGGGAATGATAGAGGATGAGATACTTGGGATGGCATTATCGACTCAATGGACATGAGTTTGAGCAAACTCCGGGAGACAGTGAAGGACAGGGAAGCCTGGTGTGCTGCAGTCCATGGGGTCGCAGAGTCAGACACTATTCAGCAATTGAACAACAATGAGACGATTCCTTCAGAAGATCATGGAGGACTTGACTATGCAATCTTCTTTTGAAAAACAAAAATAACCCCCAAAATAAATATAGTCCAAGCTATGCTCCTTCCACTGACAGCAGAGACAACTTCCTATCCACACAATTTATTTCACCACTTACTCCAGCAAAACTACGAAAAGAGAAATGCTTTTTGAAGTAAATGCTTTTTGACAAGTAAACATACAACTCTACATGTTAAATCACTTAAGACCGTTCCTTAGAAATAAAGTGTTAAAAATTTTGAGGTTACTAGCTTTCGGTAACCTGGGTTCCTGGCCCATCATCAGATCTGGGGGAGGAAACGAGAATTTACACTACGAATATAAAAAATTTCTGACTAGAGAGTACGTGTGGCTTCCTCTAAGAAATTTAATGCTGGCGGCAGGAAACAGGTGACGAAAATCTCTTCTCCTCAGTTCACTTGAAGGTCTTAAGCATCATGGTGTTTTGTCTTAATAACAGTGGAGACCCAGGCAAAGGGGCCAAAACAGAATCCTGAAAAGCTGCATCCGAAACAGCTTTCCAATTAAGACCTGTAAAACCCTGTAATTTTATTTATGCAGTTAAAGTTTATCAAGGCCATGCGCTAAGTGAAGCACTTAGCTGTTAATGCAGATATATGGTGACTGATAACACACTCGAAGGATGAGTATAATGAAAGCTTCCCACTTAAAACAAGTTCACAAGAGCCAGCTGCCTCTTCTTATCCCACATCGTATCAAGAGAGAAGACATCACACCTCAATTCCAGACACTGTTTTGCATAATCACAAGGACGGAATCATTGTGTTTGGACATTTGATGGTTTAAGTATTTGCCCTCAAAATACATGTCTGTCGCAGTTGGGCTGTCTGATTCCTCTCCCCCAGAAAATTCACAAAGCTCCTGTGTCTAAAAGGCACACGGGTGCTAAACACAGGGGGTGGGGGCAGGGAGGGATCCCTCCAAGGGACACACGCGAACACAGCCCCAAAGCCTTTTGTAGAAGTTGCCATTTCCTTCTCCAGGGGATCTTGCCAACCCAGGGATCAAACCCAGGTCTCCCGCGTTGCAGGCGGATTCTTTACCATCTGAGCCACCAGGGAAGCCCTTTCTATAGAAAATCCCATGATAAAAAGAAACACTGTATGAATTGAACCCTGAGTGAAAAATAAGAAAACTGAAAGGCTCAAGTGAGCAGAGAATCTGATTGGTGTGGTGAGGAGTTCATCAGAAAAATGGTTGGAGCCCAAGTTTCTTTACCCACTGACCTCCTGTACCAACCACCTAACCTCTACATGACAAAGCCATTCCCGGGGCCGAGGCAGCGATCCTAAGGCCTCCTCTGCAAACCACAAAAACGTCTGCCAGTGGCGGTGCCATGTCCCCATGCAGGCCAAGAATGGAGGCTGGTCACTCGCTGGGGCAAAGACGAGTGTGAGAGATACAGGATTCTGGGACGACCAACGTCCCGCCTGGTGCTGTCGAAGGTCTGTATCTGCTCAGGTTCTCATGTCTCTCCTCATCCTCCTGATGGCCTTCGCCCTCCAGAGACACGGTTGCTGGCCAGGCTCCACTGCTCTGTGGGCTCAGATCCTGGGTGCAGTAGTCTGGCTACCCCTGGGCATTCGAGGTGGTGCTAGTGGTGAATAACTTGCCTTCCAATGCAGGAGACAGACAGACACGGGTTTAATCCCTGGGTCAGGAAAATCTCCCAGAGGAGGAAAGAGCAGCCCACTTCAGCATTCTTGCCTGGGGAACCTGACGGACAGACAGTCCATGGGGTGGCAGAGTTGGATAGGACTGAAGTGACTTAGCACGAGTTTAGAAACCTGGCGTGCAGTACGGATTAAACAGGGTCACTCCAGTTCAGGGCAGCACGCCCCCACCAACTAACTCCCTACAGGGCTCCCCTGACCACTGCAGACTGGGTGCAACACCCTCCCACTCCAGGACACTGGTCCCCAGCCAGGGGGGAGACCTGCCCCGGGGACTGCACAACATCAGAGGAAGGATGAAGACTGACCTGGGTCACCTGCTGAAGGGTCCACTCCAGCACTTCCTTCCCACCAACTGTTAGAAACAAGGATCTGAGAGAAAACGAAGCGCGTCTATCGTGTTCGTCAGGCTTCCTCACAGAGGAAACCCGGTTCTAAGCTTCAAAGGCTTCCAGGGACAGAATCCACACGACAGAAGAGAGGGAATCCCAGACACTCATCCACTGCCTGAAGTATCAGCCAGTTCTTAAACTGACAACTGTATGTGCCTGTGCGACACACCACCCCATTCCGTGAGGCTGGCAAGTTGTTTTGACCAGTTTAGCAAAATTCATACTCACTGTAGGCTTCACTGCTGGCTCAGCAGTAAAGAATCCGCCTGCAATGCAGAAGCGGCAGGTTCGATTCCTAGATCAGGAAGATCCCCCGGAGGAGGGCATGGCGACCCACTCTAGCATTTTTGCCTGGAGAATCCCATGGACAGAGGAGCTCGGTGGGCTACAGTCCACGGAGTCAGAAATGAGCGACTACATACACCTGGAGGTCTAAATTCAAACGTTTCCTAAGGCAATATAGATCCAGAATTCACTTCCAGACTACCCTGCATTAAGAAATTTCTCAAAGGATGAAAAACCAGACAATAAACAAGAAACCTTCTTTCAGTCTCTCCCCCAGCACTTATTCCACAGAAAACTCTCCTAAACTAAGGTTGTCAAGTGTGGCTCATCCCATACACCGCCCCCCTGCTCGAGACATACATCTGCAAGAGAAAAACAGGTCCCTACCACACAAGAAAGTTGCTGTGAAGTCTCAGGTCATTCACTAAACCAATAAATCGCTCACATCAAAATGTTTTAGGAACTGGAGTGGGATGCATGCTCTGATCTAGGAACGGGACTTATTTTTGGGGAAAAAAGTCCCCAGAGCAACTCAGCTGAGTACCATCGTGTTGAACCAGTTCCAATTTTTACCATATACCCTCTTCGACTGAAATGGTTGATTTCTTTTTTTTTTTTAAGAAATTTTAGCTCCAAAACCATTTTAACGCCTAAGGAAGGGCCGCAAAGCCCAAACTAAAGGAAGCATGGCATCCTATGCAGAGAGCCAGGTTCAAGGCTCTGGCTCCAGGACAAGACAAGGCCGCAGGCAGCCCTGCCCCGTCAGCCTGCGGGCACACGTGGCCAGGCAGTGCCTCTCAGGAGCTGGTCGGCTCCACCACTGGTTAAACCCTTGTGAACCACCGGGATCTGATCCAGGGTTGCAAACAGAGGAAATGCAAAGTCAATGTGGGGTTACCATAGGACGCCGGGGATACCAACTCACTCTAAGCAAATACTTAAAACCACGAAAGCCTAGCCTCTTACACACTGGGCTTCAAACTGTCCCCCCAGGAATCGGTCAGCTCACAGCGTGTGGAAAAAAAAAATTCTCAAGGGTTCATGATTCATTCACTCAAAAGTAAAAACCAAAATTTAACAATGGCCAAAGAGCAGAATTTGCATAGGGAAAAGGAAAAGAAAAGCTATTTTAAAGTTCTCAATTCTATTCATGTGTGTGCACTAAAGTCACTTCAATCATGTCTGACTCTGTGGGACCCCATGGGCTGTAACCCACCAGGCTCCTCTGTCCGTGGGGTTCTCTAGGCAAAAACACTACAGTGGGTTGCCATTTCCTACTCCAGGAGGTATTCCTGACCCAGGGATTGAACCCATGTCTCCTAAGTCTCCTGCACTGGCAGATGTATTCTTTACTACTGGCACCAGCTGGTGAGCCCCATATATAGACCATGGGGCACCTACCACAGGCTTCGTCTTTCCTGTGATGGGAACAGCAGGCCAGTGGCTGGGTTCTCTCTCCAATGAGCATATTTCATTTCCTCCAATGCCATGAACTGCCCCCAACACACTAAAGATCATGTGTGTGCCTGTGTGTATGTGCCTGGGCACACGGTGTATCAGCCCTGCTGCTCCCTGTCTCTTGGCAAGTAATGACTCTCACAGACGGGCTTCCTGAACCTGGGATGGAACCCCAGTGTCTCACATCTCCTGCACTGGCAGGCAGGTTCTCTACCAAGAGCACAATTCTATTCAGTCAATGACTACTGCTAACATTAAAACAGTGAGCAAAATACCTCGTTTTGAAAAAAGTTGCAGTAACTTCTAACTGCAGGAAAAAGCAGTTCAAGCTTGTCTTAAGTGTCCAGATCTTTTCTTCCTTCAAATACACGTCTTGCGCTACAGTCAAGTTTCTGCCTAATCCAATAGGCCATCCCCTCAGGTGTCCCTGACACAGACCTGGTTCCAACAAAGTCCGTGCAGTGGGGGTTTCCAGATGTTTCTCCATGGTCCAAAGATCTGCCAAGGTTCTTCTCAGGGTGATGTGCAGGTTCATAGGCAGGTCAGGGGTGATTTGGACCTCCCTTGCCCTCCCAGGCCACTTCCTAGAAAAGATTTTCTTTCCTTTTTTGCTTGTTTGTTCTGGGGCCTGGCAGGGTTAGAATTACAGCTCATTTCCAGATGAACTGACTTCCCTGTGGGTTTCCTAAACTCCTGAAATGACAGCTCCTTTCCAGGGAAAGGGGAAAGGAATGTTTCATTATGTCATGCCCAGTGACCTGCCAGAGCCTCGACAGTCACCGAGCAGGGAAAACAGTGACCAAGTCCCTGCCAGTTGCTCTCTGCCCAGGAGCTTATGCAAAAGCCCTCAACTCTCGGCATGTGAGAACCTCTGTCTCCATCTGATGGATGAGGAAATCGAAGCTCTGAAACAAACAGCTCTGCTCAGGTTACTTGTGGGGCTAAGAACAGCCAGGTACCACCCAGACCCCACTCCAGACCTGCAGCCGAGACAGGAAGGCAGTACAACCCACAGGCGCCCAATCAATGCTAACCCTGCCACTTGGAGCTCTTAAGACAATGCCTCAGGTGGCACCAGAGGTAAAGAATCCGCTTGCCAACACAGGAGACGTAGGTTTGATCCCTGGGTTGGGAAGATCCCCTGGAGGGCATGGCAACCCACTTGAGTAGTCCTTGCCTGGAGAATCCCATGGACAGAGGAGCCTGGTGGGCTACAGTCCACGGGGTCGCATGGAGTCTGACACGACTGAACCAACTGAGCATGCACACATTCACTTTGCTGAAATAAAAGGGAGACCCAAAGAGAACATCAGGAGGCTAAGTCCACCTGGAGTACTTGTGATGGGCCAAAAGCTTCATCTCACCTGGATGAAATATCTACCAACAAAAGGGGTGTGACTGTTAATACTAAGTCCTACAAGTTAATGCTGAATTGCACATGTCATAGTGGCAAGCTGCTGGCCAAAATGCCAAAAATGAAGATTAAAATTAAAAAAAAAGTTTTTATGATTTTTTTTTTGATGTGAGCCATTTAAAAAGTCTTTAATGGACCTGTTATAATATTACTTCTGTTTTATGCTGTATTTTCTTTGCCCTGGGGCATGTGGGATCTTATCAAACCCACACCCCACCCTTCCCCCACCCCCACATTGAAAGGCAAAGTCTTTAACTACTGGGTTGCCAGGGAAATCCCCCCTCAAACTTTAAATATATACATTACGCATTAATTGTATTATAAATGCTAGTCATGATGATTTTCCAAATGCCAAAAAAGAAAAAAACAAAAACAGGTAAGAAGGTTAAGACCACCTGTGAGTTGAATACAAAAATTTTCACTATTGACATTTTGATGTATTTTCCTTCTAATCTTTTTGTTATGCTTGTAAATTACTTGAACACAAAATCACGTGCTATGGGGTACATGTTCATGTCGCCCATAAAATCCATCTCCAGTGTGATGTACATGGAGGTGGGGCCTTTACAGGGTGATCAGGTCACGAGGGTGGAGTCTTCGTGAGTGGAGTTACTGCCCTTAAAAGAAGGGGTCAAGGAGTTAGCTTACTGTCGTTCCACCTTGTGACACAGGAGCCGCCTACGAGCCTGGAAGAGGGTCCTCACCAGTCTGACCATGCCCACACCTGGATCTCAGACTTCCAGCTTCCAGAACTGCGAGACAAATGTTTATTATCAAAGCCACCCAATCTATGGTATTTTTGTTACAGCAGCACAAACTGACTACAACACTAGGGTGTCACCAAGAGCTCCGTAACTTTTTAAAGCTTAACATTTCACCGGGAGCATTTTCCATGTGGTTATTCTTCTTAACATCTTTATGCAGACAGCTTCACAATCACAGCCCAGGGATGTGTAGTAACGCAGAGGTTTTCCTATACCATTAGCACTGCCAATAGCTTTTCGGTTGGTGTAAGTATGTCGTGATGAACCCTCTGCATTTCCTGTGAACGGAAGGGCTGCCGGGCCCTGCCCTGTGCCCGCTCAGCAGGGCCTGCAGGCCAGTGTGTACACAGGGCTCGCAGCCCAGTGCCCGACACAGCGCAGCATGGGTGTCTAAGGACAGACACTTGCTTTGCGTCACAAGAACTCCAGAGACCAGGAAAGCAGCCCGAGGCCACGTGCCCTGGCCCAGGTCCTGGCCACAGACCAAGCGGAACAACCCGAGCGCAGTGCAGCAGGGTGGACGAGGTGGCGAGTCTGTCTCGGGAGGAGCGTGTCGAGGCTGAGGCCGACCCAACAAGGGGGAAAGCAAATAGCGCTGGGCTCTGGGAAGGGCAGTGGGGGTCCACGGGGCGTCCCGCCCAGAACGGGGGGCGACCACAGACCAGCAGTGTGGACACTCGGACACCGGGCCAGCGCTCTGAATCACTGGTTTAAGACACTGTGTCAGAGGGTCTAGCATGCAACTGGCAAGTGTGCGCATATGTAGATCTAGAAACCTAGCACTGCAAGGTCCTAAATATTAATTAGGACAAATCAATGGATGATTGACCTTCTTCCTGCTTTAGAGTCCGATCATGCCAAGAACGACAGGACTTACCATTTCCCTTCACGAGAAGTTCCTCTGCAGCATGTACTGCCAAACCTGAGTCACCCCTAAGTTTTCAGGCAGTGCGTATGAGGGGCCTGGTGTGTACCCGCCGAGGGTACACACCAGAGGGATTACAAGACTTAACACTGCACTTAGTGTCTGAAAAACGTGTCAAGGATTACTGCTCGATCTCTTCGGACATGAAAAGCCTATTATCCCATAGAGAGTAAAAATAAAGGGTGAAAGACATGACTTCTCAAACGGAGTAGTACTGGATTGGCCAAAAAATCAGCTTGGGTTTTTCCATCAAGATGTTATGGAAAAACCTAAAAAAAAAAAAAAAAAAAGATGTTATAGAAAAACCTGAGTGAACTTTTTGGCCAACCCAATACTTTGCAACCAGAGCCGGTCAACATCAATTGTGAGTCCTTGGTGAAAAGATAATAAATATTTCTAGTTCCACAAAGGTGGGGTCGCCCTGTTCTCCGAGGTCTTCCTTTTTCACAACTAAAAACCCGGGATTTTAACAAGCAAGCACCGGGGCTTCCCTGGTGGCTCAGCAGCAAAGAACCCACCTGCCAATGCAGGAGACGTCAGTTCGATCCCTGGTCCGTGAGGAGTCCACACGCTGTGGAGCCAACGGGCCTGTGCTCCGGAGCCCGGGATCAATCGCACCTACTGCAGCCCCCTCACCTCAGAGCCTGTTCTCTGCACAAAGAGGAGCTAAAGCAACAAGAAGCCCGCACGCTGCGACCAAGAGCAGCCTCCGCTCGCCGCAACTCGAGCAGAGGCCTATCCAGCTGTGAAGACTCATCACAGCCAGAAATACACACAGAAATATGGGGAATACATGTAAATCCATGGCTAATTCATTTCAATGTATGACAAAAACCACTGCAATGTTGTAAAGTAATTAGCCTCCAACTAATAAAAATAAATGGAAAAAAAATGTGATTAGAATTAAAATGACAGGATTTTTTGCCGTTGTAACAACAAAAAAAAAGAAATAAAATTAACAAGATAAATACAACAAGCACAGAGGACTGAGAGGGAAATGAGAGTGGGCTCCCTGGGGACCATGGGGTTTGAGGAATGACAGGACGGTGACTCTCCCGGGTCCTCCGATCACCCTCCATACCCCCAGCCACAGCACTGTGGACACCTGCAATGCAATCTCCAATAGGCGGAGAGAGAACCCAGCAAGGAAAGCTGCCGTCTTTAGCCTGAGGACTGGGGGATGCGGTTCCCCCAGCGGGAAGTCTCTCGGTTATGCCCACCCTACTGCCGCTGAGCACTGCATGCCGGCCATCCCCCGCCCGGCAGGAGTGTTCTGTGCTCTGAAACCGGCCAGGTGCTGCGGCAGGTTGGGGGGAGTGGCCCTCCCAGGTCCTGCCCAGTGGAAACAGGAGATGCTCCGATCCCAGCGGGGACCTCATGGAGAGCTGACCCTGCTGTTTAGTCGCCGAGTCGTGTTCCACCCTTGTGACCCCGGGGACTGCCACCCGCCAGGCCACTCTGTCCCCCGCGGTCTCCTGGAGGTCGCTGCCCCTCCACCCTGAGTAAGCAGCACGGAAGCCGTAACAGACTGGGCGAGTTGCCAGTACACATGCGCGCGTGCACACAGCCCCCACCTCCACCTAACGCTGATGAGCAATGAGCCAGAACAAGTCAGAGTGAGTCACCCTTACCTCTGGCAGGGGGAGGGCTGGCGGGAAGCTGAACCTGCCCAGCCCCTGGCAGCAGTTAAGACTGAAGGAGGTGGCAGCAAACAGGAATGGTAACCCACTGGCCCCCCATCCCAGTCTCAAGAGTCGGCAGGACCCAGTGGGTCACCAGGTCTCCACACCTACCCAGCATGAAGGGGAGTTTACACCTGACATCAATGAGGGGGAACCAGGCGTGGGAGGCAGGGCTGGGCTCGCCCTCCTTCAGCCCCACACTGGCGCACACAGGGAGCAGAGAGGAGCTGAGCCCCGGCCCCACTCCTGCAAGCCAGCCCTCCCCACTCCCCCTCCACGTGTCAGCAGGGCTGCGGAGGCAGAGCATCCGCCCCCGGGGGGCTCCGTGCACCGCACAGTCAGTGCAAGGCCAAGGAGGGGTCTGAACGTCCACTCCCCCACCCCCGGCAGGAGCAGGCAAAAGTTTAGAACTGAAAAATACATTTAGAGTAAAAAAAGCACTGGATAGAACCAATAATAAGAGTGGAAGTGACAGATGAGAGAATTGGCTGACACGAGGCTGATCAACAGAATTTCATCAGAAAAGAGAGGGTACATGATGAAAGATGAACAGCATCTCAGGGACCTGTGAGACCCCAACAAAACACTAATATTCTCCTACAGGAGTCCCAAAAGAGGCAGGAATGGACTGGGAAAGTATCCAAAAACGTTAACAGCTAAAAACTTCCCAAACTTGGCACAAAACATCAAATCACAGATTTAAGAAGCTGAGTGAATCTCAAAAGAGATAAACCTAAAAAATCCAACCCACATTAAACTTCTAGAAGCTAAACACAAGGAAAACCCCCAGAAGTAGCCAGACAGAAATGACGCATTACTTATAGGAAAACAACTCGAATGACAAAGGATTTCTCACCCACAACCATGACGGTCAGGAGGAAGTGACATGTTTTTCAAGCACTAAAAAAAAAAAAAAAAAACACCAACAACCATCAACCACAAATTCTATATCCAGTGAAGATATCCTCTGGGGTGGAGGGGAAATAGATTCTCAGACGAAAGAGAACTAACGACTGTTGCTAGCAGGCCTGTCACTGAAGAATGATAAAAGAAGCCCTCTAAATAGGAAGGAAATGATAAGTCTTGGGACTTCAGAAAGAACATTAGGAAGGGGAAAAAATGAAGGTACATATAATAAACTAGCCAACTTTTCAGGAGTTTCTTAAGTTATATTTGATGGTCAAAGCAAAAACAATAATAATAGTGTCATCTGACATAGTACTCAGTGTATATGGAAGAAATATTTTAAAACATTTAAAAGTCAGGGCAGAGACTTCTCTGGTGGTCCAGTGGTCATCAATCTGCTTTCCAATGCAGGGACATGGATTCAATCCCTCGTCAGGGAACTGAGATCTCACATGCTGTGGGGCAATTTAGCCCTCATACCACAACTACAGACCCCACGAGATCTGGAGCTTGTGTATCACAACTAGAGAAGCCTGTGCACCTCAACAAAAAGTCCCATAAGCTGCCACAAAAACCCAACACACTCAGAATTGAAAACATTTAAAGAAATAATAAAATAAAATAAAAAACAGGGCAGGATAAAGGGACCTAGAAGGACGAAGGAAGGTGCCTATGCTGAGCTGAAGTCATGAAACAGTGTTATCACTGAGAGTGGTAGACCAGAGTAAGTTACGAGTTACACACGTATAGTGTTAACACCAGAGCAAACATAACGGCTTCCCCAATGGCTCAGCGGCAGAGAATCACCTGCAATGCAGGAAACGGGGGTTCCATTTCTGGGTCAGGAGGATCCCCTGGAGGAGGACACAGCAACTGACTCCAGGATTCTTGCCTTAAGAATCCCACGGACAGAGGAGCCTGGTGGGCTGCAGTCCATGGGGTCGCGAAGAGTCAGACACGACTGAAGCGGGCATACAACTGAGCACTCAGAGCAATATACTAAGACGCCCACCAAAAACCAAATGAAACAAGGCGGAATCGTAAACAGTGTTCAGTCCTCAGAAAGACTGAAAAAAAGAACCACCAAGCACAGAGGAGACAGGAGACAGCCAACTGGCAGACTCAGGCTCTGACAGATCAGCAATCACCTTAAACGCAAATGGTCTTAATACACAGCTGCAAAGACAGCATCATGTAAAGATACACTGCATTAAAAAAAAACCTTACTGCAGATACAAACACTGCTAATATTTTTTACAAAAGCAGGGGTGGCTATACTAGTAAAGTAGACTTCAAAGCAATGATAAAAGGATCAATCTAACAGGAAGACACAATTCAAAATGTGCACACACCTAACAGTGCCTTGCAGTATATGGAAGAAAATCTGACAGATGCGAAAGGAGAAACAGACGAATCCACAAATCCACTATTATAGTTGGGGGCTTCAACACTGCACTCTGAGCAACTGACAGAACTAGACAGAAAATCAGAAAAGATACAGAAGAACCAACACCACCACCGACTGCTAAGAGCAAATGGACAACCATGTAACGGCACACCGTTCACAACAGCAGAAGACACACGCCCCAACCCACGAGCACTCATGGTCATTCCCCAAAACAGACTGTATCTTGACCCATAAAACAAACCCCAACAGCTTTAAAAGAACTGAACTCATTCAGAGTATGTTCTCTGACCATGTCGGAATCATACAAGAAAACAGAAAGACAAAACAATCTTTAAGCACTTGGAAATGAAACAACACATGTCTAAATAGTCTAGGGTCAGAGGGTCAAAAGAAATAACACAGAAGTCAATGAAAATGAAAACAGAATACATCAAAACCTGTGGGAAGCAGGGAAGAAGACAAATTTATGACACTAAATGCCCACAGTAGGAAAGAGGAAAGGGACGCTGCTCTAAGTTCCTACCCTCAAGAAGTTAGAAAAAACAAAAACAGCAAAATGATAAAGCAACACAATCGAAGACAGGAAAATAACAGAGAAAAGTGAATGAGACAAAAGGCTGGTTTAAAAAAAACAAAACTGACGAACTCTAGAAAGACTGATAAAGATTAAAAATAAAGAAAATACAAGTGGGTGCACGATCTGTTGTGATAGCCCATTTCATTCCTGATATTGGTAACTTATAGTTTTCTAAACCAGGACTGAGACTAAAACAATTTCGGAAAATTGCATACTCTGGCAAACTGTTTGGCAGTTTCTTAAAAAAAACTAAACTACCATCTGACCCAGCGACTGCACTTCTGGACATTTACCCCAGAGAAATGATGAAGACTCACGTTCTCACAAAAACCTGTACAGAAGCAGTTCTGCTGCCTTGGTGAACGACCATCTCATAGGAGGGTAGACAGAGACAAATAAATGCGAAAAAATATTCAATATCATTAACACTATAATGAGCTATCACTATGCACATGTCAGGTAGTGGCCAGTCTGACAGCAAGGCAGTAACTTAAAAATGAAGGCCTGTGCCCATGGCCTTCAACTGAAAGCTGCCCAAAGAGGTACCAGGGGGCAAAGTGCAATGTCCAGTGCGAGCTGGCAAATGCCCCCCAAGTTCCAGCTATGCCAGGTCCCTGCCAGAACCTGCCAACAACCCGAATGTCCTTCAACAGGTCAATAGGGAAACTGAGGCACACGCAATACACACCCCATCCTGGGTGGGTCTCAGTGGTTTTACGCTGAGTGAAAAGAGCCAAGTTCAAAGTCACTTACGTTATGACTCTATTTTGATAGCATACTTGAAAGGACAGAAGTGTAGACATGCCACACAGACTCATGGCTGTTAGGGGTTAGGGAGCAGAAGGAAGGTGGCTGTGACTATGAAAATGTGCAAGAGAAACCAAGGGATGGAATTCTTCTGGATCCTGACCGTCCCGGTGGTCACACACACCTACACATCTGATGAAACAGCACAGAACATACTCGCATGCACACAAACGGAGTCCACATGAAACTGCGGAAATTTAAATAAGGCAGTGGGATTCTAAAATGTCATGTGCTGGCTAGGATGTTGTGGTTGTGTTAGTTCCTCAGCCATGTCCGACTCTTTGCGACCCCATGGACTGTGGCCCACCAGACTCCTCTGTCCATGGCATTCTCCAAGCAAGAATACTTAAGTGGGTTGCCATTTCCTTCTCCAGCGGATCTTCCCGACCAAAGGATCGAACGCACGTCTCCTGCATTGCAGGCAGATTCTTTACCGTCTGAACCACTGTGCTATGTAAACAAGATGCTGCCACTGTGGTAAATTGGATAAAGGACACCTAGGACCTCTGTTATTTCTTACAACTGCATGTCAATCTATTTTTATCTCAAAATAAAGATTTTGATTTTTTTATAGATGTAACTTAAAAATGTCTAGAAAGCTGTAACTTTCTAAATTGTTAGGAACCAGTGAAGAAGATATTCCCTCTCTTTCCTCACTTTCTGCCCCCACAGAGGACATGTTAACACAAACTACTTGTTTCTCTTGGGGTCCAAAAGAGTGACCCTGGGGTTTGAAGGCCACAACGAAGTCTTCAGCAAAGAAGACTATCATCAGGATTTGTGGGCAGACTTATGGTGCCCAAAGAACCAAATCACTCCACCTTCCACCTTCTCAAAACCTTCATGTACCACAGAGTTCAAAGAGTTGAAACAAAACCGATATTTACATTTGCCTAGAGAGTAGATCTTACAAAGCTCATCTGATGTTTAAGATGCTTACAAGATTAATTACTTTCACTCATCTAAGTCAACAAAAGTAACCAAAGGGTAAGTTCCATGGAAATGAGGTGCTTTGAAAGGAAGAATCAGGTCTGGTTGCTAACACACCAAGCTGGGTCCAGCTCCTTCATCTGCAAGGCCAACCCATCCCAACCCATTCTGTTAGAGCAGAATGCTAGCCACAGACCTAATCTGACTTTTTTTCTAGTAGTCCCACTTAAAGAAGTAAAAAGAAACTGTAAGATTAATATAAAAAATTAATTAATTTAATGCCCAACAAATAAATGAAAAGATATTCAACGTGACTAACCGTTAGGGAGCTGCGAATCTAAACCACAAGCAGTTATCACCTGACTCCTGTTAAAATGGCTATTTTCAAAAAAAGGTAACATGCTGGTTGACGATGTAGAGAAAAGGAATACTGATGGTGGGAATGTAAATCAGTGCAGTCACTGTGGAAAATAGTATGGAGGTTCCTTAAAAAACTAAAAATAGATCTACTGTAGGACCCAGCCATCCCACTTTTGGGTATGTATCTGAAAGAATGGAAAGTAAGATCTCAAACAGACATATGCACATCCATCTTCACAGCAGTATTATTCACAACAGCGAAGAGATGAAAGCAACCCAATGTTCACCAACAGATGAATGGATAAAGAAAACGTGGTTTATACATACAATGGAATCTGATTCAGCCTTAAAAAGGAAGGAAATCTGGTTCATGGATTACAGTGTGGATGACTCCTCAGGACATTATGCTAAATGAGATAAGCCAGTCAGAAAAAGTCAAATACTGTGTAACTCCACTCACATGAGGTACTTAATTAGAGTCACCAAAAATCACAAAGAAGGTAGAATGGTGGCTGCCAAGAGCTGGGTGGGAGAGAGAAACGGGGAGGTGCTTTAACGGCTACCAAGTTTCAGTTGTGCACGACAAGAAAGCTCTAAGAACTGGCTACACAGCAATGCGAAGATACTCAACATGACTAAAAGTATTCTCAGAAATAGTTAAGATGGTATGCTTCGTGTTTATTACGATAAAAAGAATACATAATTAAACCCAATACATTCAAAACATCTCAGCATACAATTCATGTAAAAAAGACTGAGGCACTTTGCTTTCTTTTTTAGATGCTGAACCTACAGACCCCAGGCAGCGCGGACACTGAGCGCATCTCTCGGTCTGCACCGGGCCCACTGCAGCTGCTCTCCTGCGCCGCTTCCGCGCCGGGCCTGCTGGGCTCCACCACACCTATCACTCCCGCAGAAACACGGGACAGCTGGATCTACACAACAAAACCTCGTTTTAACAGGCATGGGCAGGATCATCTTCCAGCAGAGGCTTTTTGGGAAATCTTATTTATCCCTGGTCAGGTCTATGGAAGGGCAAAGCTTGAATGACTCTGAACATCCTCCAAGCACCTCCTGCTCCTCTTCAGGCCGCATCGGGGCCTTCAGGATGTCACGTCCCTGCTCAGAGAGCTCGCAGTTTAAAAGAGGGGCCAGTTCCCAGCTATAAACATCGCAGGCACAAGACGCTAAGGGATGGACTTGAAGAACAACTCAATTAACTCCCACCAGTGGATTTTAATGTGCCAGGAACAAGTATAATATAAGTCATTTACCAAAAAATGTATGGGAGCTTTGATAACTAGCATTCACCTATACTCAACCTTTCCAAGCTCTGATTTGCAACTGCTTCGACTTCGTCTTCAAAGCATGAACCTATACAGAATTTAGTGCACATCTGAATTAAACACATCCATGGCATAAGCACACTCTCCAGAAAAGGCACTCTGCAAATCAACACTTCTGTTGGTGATTCTGATGAGAATACACAGCTCACTAATTTAAGATAGCATTAGCCAAGTCAATCCTCCCAGGGGGTAAAGAGAATAAAATTTGGTAAAAGTGAAAAAACTGTCTCTCTTACAAATATTTTTTGAACATATCTTCAGAAAAATTGAGGACCAGGAGGACAACAGAAAGACATTTCTAGCTCAAACATCTGTTGTATATCCTAGACAAGACTTTACTTTCTCAGGACAAAACCGCAACATACAGGCTCTCCCCTCCCAGTCACTCAGCAGAAAGCTGTTCATCGGCCAGAGGAAGCCCTAAGGAAGGACCTCTTTCTAACCTCCCATTTGTGCTGTGCTGGTTGAAACCAGTCATAATGACCTCTTTGTGAAAAATGTACTTTGCAACAAGTTATCAAAAGCTTCATTGAACATCTTAATGGGTATGGCTGAGCAAGGAATACTTACTACTCATGGCCATGCTGAGAGAACCAAGTTGATCAACTCATGGTATTGAAGTGGTCCCCAGGCACTAAAGCATTTTAAGAATAGCCAGGGAAAAAAGTTACAGACTATGCAAGATGCAACTTTTATTCTTTAACATACTGACATCTTAACCCTCTCCCCCCATCAGTAATTCACTCCCATCCCAATAAATCTCCCAAGAACTTAATACTGAAAACTTAACTTGGTGCATTAACTTCAGACAAACTCCTCTAAACTTATCACTTAATCCTATGCATTAACCTCTAAGTTATCACACCAATCTGTGGGAATGCAGTTAATACTATAAAATTACACTTCAGGATCCATTACTTTATACTTCACAGGTAGAACCATAACTTCGCTTAATAATTTAGATTGTGATCTCGCTAAAGCTCTACATCTGTCATCTCAAGTAACGGTGCTTACCTTATAATTAGCTTGCTAAACATCACCAGAAAAAGCACTCATGCCCATCCCTACTTAAACAAAAACATAAAACTACCGCACCCACTACTCCTGGTTGAAGGATGAATATTCCAGGCAATGAGAAGCTATTTCCATGCATTAAGCTACCTGCAGAAACTGATACAAAGGTCTGCAGGGGGAAACTATAATAGCTTCTGAAGGATCCTTCAAAAAAAAAAAAAAAAAGCATGGGGTTTTTAAACACCCACAAGCTTCCCTGGCGGCTCAGATGGTAAAGGATCTGTCTATAACGCAGGAAACCTGGGTTCCATCCCTGGGTCAGGAAGATCCCCTAGAGAAGGGAATGCCTCTCACTCCAGTATTCTTGCTTGGAGAACTCCATGGACAGAGCCTGGCTGGGCTACAGTCCATGGGGTCACCAAGAGTCAGACACGACTGAGCGACTAACACTTTTCACATTTTCATTTAAACATGAACACTGTAAAACCCCATTAACTCATTTAGTAACTCATTTACCTATAGATGCTCCTATAGTCAAGAGCATTTTCAAGGGCAGAAAAACATATGCAAACACCAAGACCTTCTAAGGCCGAAATGAACTCGGGAATAGCAATATCTATAATAGTAAAACTTCCAGCCCCTTTCCCTAAGGAAGGGGTCCTAATAAAGCACTCTCAGCACTCAGCAGGAGGTGAGCAGCCAACACGTATAGCTGCTCGCGTGTCACGTGTCTGTCACTTCCCAGGTGTGCCCGACTTCTGAGGTTCTTTCTAATTCTGCAACACGAGGAAAGACCAGCACGGCTTATCCCACTGAAGGTTAAAAAGACAGAGCTCTACGGCATTTGCAAAACTAAGATTTGTCATTGTGGTCCAGCAGTCACATGTCTACCCTGATGATTTCATTTTAATTAGCTTTTGACATGGTGTCACCTGTTTTAAACAGAACCTATGCTGGATTTCTCAATCCTTAATGCTGCCAACTTACTTGTATCTCAACACAGAAGAGCTAATCTGGATAAATGATAAGTGAGATTCTGGTGAATCCTAATCAAGAACAGAACCTTTTCCACTACTGAAGAACAGTGATTTGAACCAACCCATGTACCCGCTGATTAGGGTGGCTAGAACTGCATATACTCAAAGTCACATGCTGGAAGCTCAACTGGTCAAATCAAGCCCACAGATGTTTTTATGTGGCTTGTACAGTGCTTTCAAAAGTTCTAAATGAGTTGCACTGTTTAATAATCAGATTACAGACATCAAGCTCTGCATTCTCAGACTATCTGGCCCTACAGGAAAACCTCCAGCGGATCTTCCTCACCCAGTTATCAAACCTGGGTCTCCTGCATTGCAGGCAGATTCTTAACCATCTAAGCCACTAGGGAAGCCCCTTCACATAGGAAAACCTACCAGCTAGAGAGCACACAGCCTCAAGGCTACACCTGGGGGCGCCCGAACGGACAAGGGCAAATGCTCTTCAAGCTGTCACGCACTCCTTCCCTCTGTCAGGGCCCTCACCAAAGGGGCTGCCAGTTTTTCTGGGCATCGTGCTTGCCACTCCTTCAGACTCTAAAACTGCCTTGAACCCCTGAAATAAAATCCCACGATCAATCCTGTTAGTACTATGTCCAAACCCCTAACCCCTAGCAAATAAAAGAAGTCTAAAGAGGAATCTAAGAAGAAAACAAACAATTTTCATGGTTCTATGGTGGGAAGGCAGATATGAACTAGTTCATCTTTATAAAAATGTCATTTTCTAAAATACTTAACTTCTCTCCTTTCTTTCTCCACAGTTTTGGTTAGGTTATTATGCTATCTGCCGTAATTGATTGTGGTGTCCCTTTCAAATGGAATGTCATTAATGAGTACATCTTACAGGTGAGGACAACATGCCACAGTTAAGGCGCTTTACGAGAGCACCATGGGGTATGATACATACTCCCCCCAACGGGCTGATACATGGACATCAACCCACCACTGCCACGAAACTTAGCAACATGCTTTTTAAAATGTTGGTTGGATGTTTTACTTGACATGTGCTCCATTCCCAACAGAACATGAAACAAATCAGTAAAAGGAGTCTCAACAGGGGCTGCTCTACATGCTCCACACGCCAGTGGACTGATGCTCAAGCACCCACACATGCAGTCGCCTCCCCGGTATCGCTTACCCATTGCACTGAGATAATGGTTGAATGCCTGGCAAGGAGGGCTTGGGGTCTGTGTGGATTTGTCACAACTCATGGGTGCCGGGCTCCTGTCTGTGTCAAAAGAGAAATACCCACTGGAGGATCGAGACAGCAAGGAGGATCTTCTCACGAAGATGAAGAGCGGGGATCTGGTAGCGAAAGGGCCGGGGCTGGCCGGTGGGGCCAGCGGGCCCTGCGGGCTGCCTTGGGGGCAGCGGTCCCCTTCTCCTTCAGGATTACCTTGCCGCTCTGTCTGTAAAGAGGTGGGGGCCCCCGGTCTGAGCTGAGGAGGCCTCTCGGCAGGCTGCAGCTGTCCCCCTTCTCTGTCACACTCAGAACTTACATCGGAAGGTTGCTTTGCCATTTGGTCTTTTTTTCTGCAAGGAAAATTAAAACTAGGGTTATCTTAACAAAACTAACAATTACAACGAATACCTAAATGGGGAAAACTTTCACCTCTTCATGACAAATTCTTAGAATTAACACCCAATACTTTAACATTGTTAAAGTCATCACTAATAGAATAGTTCTCCACAGGATCTTCCAAAATAATAGAAGTAACCTTAAAAATAAAGGTATCATTATTTGGGGGGGGTGGGGAGGTGGGGAGAGGGACTAAACTTCCTGCCACCAAACAAAACAGCACCAATGTCAATTACTCCTGGGACTGGTGCTGTAACACGCACACACGTTTTAAAACAGGCTGCTTGTTTGAGGTCTATTGACAAGTGTTCTTTGCCCAGGGCCCACTAGAATAAGTCAGAAACTCCCCGCGGGCTCTGATTTCCCCGGATCAGATACAACACTGGAGCCCAGGAGCGGGCGCAGATGCAGCGATTGCAGGCGGCTGGCCGCGTTCCCCGCTCCGGCCCCATTGTTCTGCCGAAAGTGCTGAGGACAGCAAGTCTGGGGAAGGTTTGGCAAGGGCCGTCAGTCGTAGTAAGTGCGTCACAATAGAGTTTGTAACTCAGCGCTGCTCGGCTCGGCTCCGGCTCTCCACCCGCCCGCAGTCCCTCCAGCTCCTGGCCCGCGCGCCCCTCCTCCCGCGGTGAGGGGCGGGCGGGGGCGCGGGCAGCGCGCCACACCGAACCCGACAGAACTTCTCCGAGGTACACCCGCGCTGTTGGGTGCACACCTCCGAATGGGAGGGAGGTCCCCCGAGCCGGCTCCTGGCGACCCCAGCCAAATCCACAAGTAACTCCTCACGCTGAGCGGCATCGGGGCGCGCGGCTCCCGCACCCCCAAAGCCCTCCCTTCCTAAGGCAATTAGGCCGAAACTCACGTCCGCCCCTTCCCTTCCGAGTCGCGTCCGAGCCCGGGCCCCGCGGCGCCCAGCCCGCGCGCTTCGCCGACCTGGAACCCCCCGACAGTCCACACGAAGGCTGCGCGGGAAACAAAGCCCGAGACTCGCGCTCTGAACTCCCCCGGCAGCGCAGAGCTTGCAAATCGCCGTCCGCCCGCCGCCGCCGCGCTCCGCCGGGCAGCCGAGGGCTCCGCGCGCCTCGCCTGTGGCCCGCGCTGCCCCGGCCGCAGCAGCCGGGAACATCCTCCGCCTCCTCCCGCTCCTCCCCTCGCGCACTGCGCCCGCCGCCGCCGGCACCGCCGACCTCCCCGCGCCGCCGGCGCCGGGTGCCCGCGCTCCCAATTGGCCCTCGCGCGGTCGCTCGGATCCGCAGCCAATCGGCGGCGGCGGTGGGGGCGGCGCCTGCCCAACAGGCCGCCGAAGGCGAGGCGATTGTTGACAAACTCGCCTCCGAACGCGGCTCTGGCCCTGACTGCGGCGGGAGCGGCGGCGGAGGTTTCCCGGGCCTCTGGGCCCGGGGCTGCCCAGCCAACCCTGCCCCGCCCCTCCGTCAGTCCTGGCGCCGAGCCCGCCTCTGCAGCTCCCGCTGCCCCCAAGAGCCGGTCACCTGGAGACAAAACCCGCAGGGCCGGCACCAGACTCCAGCCCCGGCCGCCGACCCCAGTCCAGGCCCACTAGGGTGGGCACCCTAAAGGCCACCCCTTCCCCAGCCGCAGCCCCCATCCTCCTCCGACTTCCTCCCTCTTTCTCCCCACGCGCCACGGGACACGCACCAAATGGCCACCGACGCGCACATCCGCAACCACCGCCAAGAAATATATCCACACCCCCATCGCCGGGGTCCAGCAGGCATTCCACTACCTGCGCCAACCCCGAGTAACAGGCCCCCGAGGGCACAGTACAGCCAGCCAGCCAGCCAGCACTGCGAGTGGGTCGAGCGGCGCTTGGGCACACCCGAATCGCTAAGAGGGTCGGGCCCCACGGACCGGGCCGGTTCTACAGCCAGCGGCTCGTCCACCGCGTGCCCCCGGCGGTCGGAGGAGGCCCTCTTGTCTCTCGCTGTTTGTGGATCTTGGTCTGGCATCGTCCGCAGAGCGCCCGCAGACGGGGCAGGGCCCCCAGACACGTCCCAGAGAGAGGACGAACGCAGCAGCAGCCCAGAACTTCGGCCTGAATGAGTGAAAAGAAAAGCCGAGTCCCGTCAGTTTAATCGCCGTCGCTGTTCCATAAATCCTTCACAACGGGCCAGCGCCCCCCCCCCCCCCCCAAAAAAAAGCCGAGACGCGCGACCGACTGGTATCTCGCGGCCGCTACTTCGGGCCCGTCGGAGCTGGCGGGCTGGCGAGACTTTACGGCCGGGCTCTCAGCCTGGCCCGGCGCGGCTGCCCCCAGCTCCCCAGCCAGTGCGGGGCCGCACGCGCCGCCTCCCCCAGTCGGCACGGAGAGGTTTCACCATCCCGGGGCGCCGCATCCCCGCCCGAGCCGTTAAGTGCTCGCAGGCTCGGTGCGGACGACCCTCCCCTGCCTGCGGCGCGAACTCGACCCGCACCAGTGACCGCCTCCCACCGGACAACACGCGGGACGAGAACGCGCGCCTCTAACCGCACGTGCGCGGGAAGCGGGCTGGAGGTGGCGCCGTGCTGGCTCCAACGCCAATCTTCCATCCGCACCCGGCCTGCTCCCCGGGACTCGAAAGTATTTACCTTGCGTTTCTCAGTTCGTGAATTAGGGTCAGACATTGGGGGGACGAGGGCCAGGGGAACGGCACCGAGGCGGTGGCACCGGCTGCGGCGGCGGCGGCGGCGAGAGCGAGGCGAACCCAAACAGCCTGAAACGGTGCTGGCCACAGAGGGCAGGGCGCGCAGGGCGGCTGCGAGAACCCGGGGACCGCGGCGGCGACGGCGAAGTGGGACCGAGCGCTCCTGCAAGATCGAGACCTGGCGGCTGCGCGGAGCGAAGTGAAACCTGCGCGGCGCTACTGCCCAGCTCAGGCTGGCGGCCCCAGGTCCGGGCCCAATCACCGTGGGCTCCGCCCCCGCTAAGTCCCGCCCGGCGCGCGAGCTGGAAAGCCCCGCCCCCGCGGCGCCGCGGCCGCCCGCGCGTGCAGGCTCGGACAGGTAAAGGAGGGGGCGTCCCCGCCGACTTCCCCGCTGCGCGCGCCGCCGGCCCTGCCCCTGTCGGGCGTGTTTACCGGAGAGACTTGGGCTAAGGACTGCTCTGCGTGCCCCCATCCCCCATCCCAAAGTGCACTCTTTCCTCCCCACACCCCCCCGCAATTCACTGGTGGCCGAGGCGTGCGAGTGGAACAGAGGGGGCGCTCCGGGCACACTCTGAGCCAGGCCGGGTCTCTGCCGCCCGCGGAGAGCCTCAAGAGGCGCCCCTGAGCCTTGGCTCTGCCTCGAGAGTTTCCCTTCTGACCCGTCCTGGGGCAGGCGCCGAGACTGGGTGGGTCCTCGGGAACGCGCAGGTCCAAGGGTGAAAGGGGTGTCTCTTAGTTCTCCTCCCTTCCAGATGAGGGGGCTCCGCGTTGGACCCCCATCTGCCGACTGTTCACCTTCCTCTCTCTCGCCTAACGCGGTACTCTTAGGCGCCCTCTCTAAAGCCACCCCCAGCTGCCTCCAGCTTTTCTCCCGCGCCAAACCTCCTCTGGTAAGAGGTAAAGTCTGTAATGGGGAGATGAGAAAATGACCCAGGGCGATCCCCGGATGCGTTTTTCCGCAGCCCCGCTGCAAGGCTGGGAGTGAACGCTGAGCAGGTGAAATAGGGAAATGAAAAAATCTTTTAAAATCCTTTTAAGAAAAAAGGACTGGGAAGAGTCGTGGCCTCCAGATGGGAGACAGGATGGTGCCTCCACTTGATCGGGTCCTCGAAAATTGTTCGGTTCTCAGAGAACCGTCCAGGAATGGTCCCTTGGCGTGTTAAGGTCAGAGAAGGCAGCGCGAGGGCCTCGGAGGGCTCGTAGAGAGCAGCAGGGAGAGCGCAATATACCCCCACCCTTCCTCTCTGCGGGTCCCTGTCCCCTTGTCCTTGAGAGTCCGAAGCCCCACTCCCACTCCTTCCCCGGGAGACCAAAGTCTGTGAACGCCGTGGTCTGCACGCCTACGGCCCTTTCAATGCGCATCCTGCATCCCTACCTCTGCCCTTCCGAGACGCCCGCGGCCGGAGTAATGGAGGGCAAATAGGTTAGGAGATGGAGCATCCCGCCGTGGGAGAGATCAGGCTAGATGGATTACAGACTCAATTTAGGGGCCTCCCTCACCCGAACCCCAGAAGAGTGCCTCGGTGCAGAGAAGCAAGTCAGCGAGGAATGATCCTGCCGTCTGGCCACCTTGGTCAGTTTTTATGTTTTATAAGCAAGTGCGGAACATTAACAGCACAGCCCCAGGTTTGTTTTCTCAGCGCATCCTCCCGTGAGTCCTGAGCGAGGTGATGGAGGCCGAGGGGCTGGAGGACGCGCAACGGGCTCCACCCCAGGATTTCGCTGCAGGAGGGAAAGGACGCGCGCGCGGGTGTCCGCAGCTTGAAACTGCCATTGGTGGCTACAGGTGGCGGCCGCAGGCAAACTCTGAGCCTTAAGCTTCTATCGCGGCACTCGGGGAAAAGAGACCAACCTTCCGTGCCCGCGAGGAGCCCCAAACCCGCCGGGCGCCCGAGTGCTCCGCGCTCTCCGTGGGGTTGGACGATGAAGACAGGGACCGGAAAAGAACCACACAGAAGAAACCCTGATGGTTGTTTTTTGCTTCTCTGCAGCTCCGCCGCCCCCGCGTCGTCTGCTCTGGTGACCCTGTGAACACTTTAAAAAAAAAAAAAAAGGAGTCGGAGAAAGCAGCCGGCTATATGCTCTTCTTTGGGCCACAAGCAGGCGGTCGGCTCGGAGGTGGCAGTCCGCGCAACCCAGACTGTGCTGAGGAGCTTCGACCAAGGGCCTGGCGTCGGGTGGCGGCGTACCCTTGACGCCCTCTCGCGCAGAGCCCCAGCCTAGGGGAGGGCGGTAGGTGTGAGGTTTTGGCTCCCGTCCTGGATGTTGCTCTTGCGGACAGAAGCACAGCGGTGTCCCCTTCTGCCTCCTCCGCGAGATGTGGAGAGGGAAAACGGAGGGCATATACTGAAAGCAAGAGTGAAGTCGGGCGACATCTATGGCCCTCGCTGGAACCACAGGCGTGTCTCTCCAAGTCCCGAAACCAACTTAACTACAGTGGATCGCTTCGCTCACCTCCCCGTGCTCTGCAAGCTGCGGGAACCTTCCCGACGCTTCATTTCATTATGAAACTGTGCCCTGTCTGTGCTCTTCTCAAGAACACATTACACTTTAATTTGGTAAAAATGTTTCCGAGCTTCGTCTCGCCGTCGGTCCGGAAGCTGCCAGCCTGGAGGGACGCGCCCGGGTTCATGCTTTGCCCAAAGCAAGACTCCAGGTTCACACTCCCCTTTCCCGGCTCCTGTGTTTCCTCGCAGGGCCTCGGGGAGGGGTGGCGGCTGGGAAAGCGTCACTTACTGAACTGAACCTTTGCCTACGGGCGTTTCATTTTTAGACTTTTATTTATTTTTCATCCAGCACCACCGTCTTCCCAAATCACTGGGAACCTGAATCACCACTAGCAGCGGGAGACCTTGGATGGCAACCGGCTCTGGAGCGCGCCCAAAGGAAAGCCCACTCGGTGTAGTGCCCTAGGCGGCAGAGGGCATGGCCCGGCGAGTCGGGGTTACTTGGGGAGGATAAAAGAACGCGTTCCGGGTCGGAAACGGGGCTGCCGCCTCCCAAGAGCCTAGTGGGCCTGGCCAGCCTCAGCGGGAACCCCATTCCATGACCGAAATCCCCAAGGGCCGCGGCTCAGCGCGTGCCAGCCGGCCTCGGGCCCCAGCTCCAGGCGTCTGAGAAACACTCTGGCAGCTGCGGGCGGGCCACCACCCTAGCCGCCCCACCCGCTTACAACTTGGCTCCCAGTTTGGGCCGCGGAGACCGTGCTCTTTCCCCGGCCAGGGAATGCTGTGGTGCTGGGTACAAAACCCAGGCGGCCTTTGGGTTGGCGAGTCCAGCGATCGGTGCGTGGAGGGAGGCGTGTGAGATGTTAAAGGCAGAGATCACCCTTAGGGCATCATCCTTCACTGAGTCGCACAAATGGAGTAACTGCAAAAGACGACACAGAGGAGCGGGTGAGATGTTGGCTTACTCCTCACAGCGCTTTGGTGCCTGCCGCCCTGCCACCCGCGAGAGCCGGTACACCCAGCCTCGCCGACACTAGCTTCCCTTCCGATTTCCTGGGACCCAGGAGGGTGGAGACTGTCGGTCACCGTCACAAACCTTCTTCATCTTAGCAATTCCTAGCTCGTGACACTTAGTCTAGCAGAAGCAAGCTTATTCCGCCAAGCCGTGGATGTGGGCTCCAAATTAGCTGGGAGCCAGAGCCCAACACCTGGAGAATCCCCCGTTCCAGCCGCTCCCCTCCCCTCCCCCCTTCTCTCCTCCAGTTCTTTCCCTTTCCCTCCACTCTACCTCTGGAGTGACTGGGCTGCCACCCTCTGGCACACAGAGGCAACTGAAGAGCAAGCGCATCAGAAAAAGGTGAACCAGTGGAGACTTCCCGCTCTTCTACGTTGACCGGCACCTCCCACCCCTGGCTGGCAGAGACCACAGTTCCTGAAACATCTGCACAGTGGAGCTGGGGGACCAAGGCCATGCACTGGTACCTCTGTGCACCTCCCACCCCCGCTGCTGTGCAGGAAATATACCTGCACAGGAAATATAACACAAAGGAACCCCACTGACACCCTTGTGTCCTGACAAAAGTTGGAAGGCACAGATAAGCTTTTCCTGCAGAAGAGAAAGGGAAATGCAGGCCAGTGATTTTGAAGGAGCTGCACTGAGTGTATTTTTATTTTATTTCCCATGGTTTAGGTGCCAGGAAAAAAAAAAGTTCTTAAACATAATAGATTGTTTTCCTAAACCTTGACAAGGGCAGGGCAGAAGAACTACTTTCCTTTCCCACTTACTAGCTACACAATTTACTCCTCCATTTTTCAAGTTTTCAGCCAGCTATAAATTTCTTTCGCTCACTAAATTACAGTTAGCCCCCAGGTTTTTATGGTTTATTTTTATGGTTTTTAAAACATCACTTACACCAACCCCACCTTTGCCCTCATGGTGGCGGTCATCACTGAGTTACAGTAATGCTGTTAAGATGACAGTTCTCTGCGACAGTTCAAAATGCCACTTGAGGTGTTCAGAGACAATGACAGTGGGCTCCCCAAGGGGGGATGGGGAGTAGGTGGGGGAAGAACATGAATTTTAATAGTCTAACCATCCATCTTCCCTTAAAACTTGCTCTGTTGCATCAGTATTTTCTAATGAAAACCTTCATTCTTTACACACTGTGGTTAAGTGTCATCAAATCAGTACTGAAAAGACTTTGATCACATTCACAAGGTGCACTATGATGAACTTTCACTGACCAAGATTTCAAAGTTTGTAATTAATACTCTTGACAAATCCCTGACTAATCTGTCAACTCTGTCTCTACCCACACAGTTCAAAACCATGAGATGGTGTGCAAGTCCTTAAAGCTTCCACACATTGAAGTATCATTACTGGAGACAAATTTTCCTTTCGGTTAGCATTATGAAACTCAACCAGTTCTGTAGTATATTCTACAACAGGGAACATTCAATTATTCAAATGAGTATTGCATGGAAGAGAATATGGGTTTGGTTTGTCTGATGCCGATCACAGAATAAGGATCCAGAGGTATTATAAGAGGCAGATTTCTTTCTTTCTTTTTTGGATAGGTGTAGGTATGTGTGCGCTTAGTCATGTCCAATTCTTTGCAACCCCATGGACTATAGCCCACCAGGTTTCTCTGTCCATGGGATTCT